>NC_142437.1:4062500-5412500 GCF_059453495.1 Arachis ipaensis
TAATGGTATATTAAGATAGGTTGACAGTTGCTACATATTGTGACAATTAAAATTTTTTACCTTAATTTTTTTAAAAAAATCTTTAAAATCTTTAAGTGAAATTAGAATTAAAATTTTAAAGACTTTATAAAAAAATTAAAGTGAAATATTTCGATTGCCAGATCAAATATTTGTTAAAAAATTTAGCATGGTAGTCATAAATACATCTCAGTTCACCGTTAACAATTATATATGTATCAAAAACAAAATTAAAAATTAATATAGTAATAAATACTAAATTAAAAAATTATATTAAATAAATAAATAATTTAAAAATCAGATTAAAATGTGAATATAACTTCAAGAACTAATTTAATTATTTTCTCCATGTCCGTACTATTATTACTAATAATTGAAAGTGATGCTTTGGTCATGATGCTAACTGCTAAAAGGAATAAAAGAAGAAGGGTTCATGCATCGAATATTTGGAATATAATTTTGGAACTATACGTGAAAAAAGGTCCAATGGCACATCATTCACTTGTGAAATATTTTCGTTATTGATTTGGTATTTTAGGACGATAAATTTCTATTAAACTTTCTCTCATAAATCATCATAAAATTGGTCCAACATTTTTTCTCCATAAGAAGCGGTAATATTTCTTCATCTAAGTTTTAACTAGTTACTGCTAATTAATTTACAACTCATTTTTAAACATTCTTTACCAATAAATTTAACTAAATAAATTTAACTTTTTATTTGTTATATTTTATAACAACGGTTTGAATTAAAAAAAAAAAAAAACCCTACTCGTTTGATTAATCACTTTTTTTTTTTGTAAAATTATAAAAATAAGGTCTAAAATTACTAATTTATGTATTATCTCTAATATAGCAGATTATTTTCTAAAAAACGCTGTACGAGTTTCTTTTCTCGAAATACATTAGTATTAGTCTTAATCAAGGTATATATTGGTAAATGTTTATTTAATTTTTGTTTCTAATTCAGTTTGTTTTTTATAAACATATTAATAATTTATTTCAAAGTCGTTTTATATGATTAAGCCCACCAACTACTTAAACTTTGATTGTAACATTTTGTGATCTAAAACCAAGACCTAGCTAGCCCCTTAGATATATAGGCTTCTGTATGTTCAAATAAATTACAATTTTAAGAAAATGCATCTAGAATTAATTGGTTATAATAATCCAATTTCAAATGCATTTTTCACGCACACATAAAATATGACAAAATGTGATGTGATGAGCATTAGATTATGTACAATGCAAGAATTTTAATTTATTGAAATAAATAATTAATATTAAATTAAAGGAGAACATAAATTGAACAATAGAAATTATAGTAATTTTATATAAAACTATAGAGCTAGCTAGCTCCAACATACAGTTTATTTGTAGATACTGGAATTGAGATTTAATATTATGTTCAGATATTAAAACTAAAATTTTAACTATAAAATACAAAATTTTATTTTTTTAGTATCTCCAAAAAATGCAAACAAATAAAATTGAAATTTTTGGGACTAAAAACTAAAATTTTAATAATATTCTTTTTCAAAAATGCTATAATGTTACCAAAATAGTTATATATTATAAGCTACTTAGATTCAAGCTAGCTAGCTATAGTAGTATATAGGATTTTTCATGTTTAAGGTTAGCCATTTTCTGCTATATTCCTTTTGATAAAGAATAAGTGTATAGGTGCACTCTAGTATACCCTCTTATTCTTTCTCTTCATTCTTCTATTCTCATTTTGAATTAATTATTCACGAGAATAATTTCGGTAGATAGCAACGGAAATTTTGCGACAATTTTATAAAACTACGGTAAAACGGCAACTTGCGGCACATATAGCGGCGATTATTGGTTGGGGTTGCAATCAGGACAACATTTAGCGGCGTCTTTTCGAAACCCGCCGCTATATGTACCGTCGAGTGAGTTATTGTTTTACATTTTGCGGTGGTTTTATTTAAACCGTCGCAAAATACGAATTACCACATATTGTAATGTTTTCTTTAGTAATAACCATCTGGGTATAATCTAGTTAAGTAACACTTTTTCTACATTCGTTTTAGGTAAAAAAAATTAACAAGTTAAATAAGTTATATATGTTAACTCATGTGAACAAATTTACCAATAAGATTTTCTTGTTTACTTTATTGGCATTTAAATTTGCATTCAAACATGGATGTAAAAGACGAAAATAAAATCATACTCTGAACTAATTAAAAATCAAACATTTTCTAAAAATAATAATTATAAATATTTTTTATAAAATATTAAAAATAATAATTAAAAATATTTCTACAAATCATTAAAAATTCAAAACTTTATAATTTTACCAAAATTATAATTTTAAATTATAATTTTTTTATTTTAATAATTTGTTGAGCATTTATTTAAATAAAAATTTTAAATTTTTTTTAATAACAATCTTAACTTGTATTCTTAAATATAAGAATTCATAATAACTAAATTTAAAATTAATTAATATTTTATTAAAATTAAATACTAAATAGAATAAAAATATTTTTATATAAAAACCAATCAAGCATCTACATATTATTGTGGTTAATAGATTCAAGAATGCTAACTGACCAACAAAATATAATGTTTTGGCAAATATTTCACTAATTTTAAATATTAAAGACTAAATTCTAAATCTTAATAAATATTTTTAGAAAATATTTGATTTTTAATAATTTATAAAAAATATTTATAATTATTATTTTTTTATCTATGATTGTATGTACTCTTTATTGAATTCATTATGATATTATTAAATGTACTCTTTATTGTACTCTTTATATACGCTTAGATCATATATAAATAGATGTAAATTAATTCGATCTACTATGGTCCAAAATTAATTCGAAACAGACCCATTCGAATTACTAGGAACGTCCTAGCATGCATAATTCGAATCACCCTGATTCGAACTGCCCTAAGACTACATGCAAGTATAATTCAAATTGGACAATTTCGAATTACAAGCAGTACTACTAATTCGAATTAGTGTTGGTTTGTCTAATTCGAATGAGAATGATTCGAATTACATAAGAATGTGCTTTTGGGAGATCCTGTTAATATTTTTCAATTTGGTAGAATTGTGTAACATGACATTGTTAAAGCTTTTCCTTCTTCGAGGTTCTAAGTTTGAGCCCTACTTTCTTCATTTGTGGAAGGCTTTACATAGTTGATATTTTACAGTGATCCACACGTTGTGGGTCTATTGGTGGAAGCGCGAGTTTAATGATTGAGTCGGTTGGACCACCGGACGGTCCAGTCTGATTCTAATAACTATGAACGGAAATACTAAAATTTGGCGGCGGTTTAGAACCGCGGCAAAACAAATGCTATTTTCGTTTATTTACTATTTAATGGCGGTTACAAACCGCCGCAAAATTGATAGACGTTTAGCGGCGGTTATTCCAGTGGTTAGCTAAAACCGCCACTATTCGTTTACCCGCGCTCCATCCTCCGGCGTTTTATTAAACCGCCGCTAAATGGTTCCAGAAACCGCCACTTTTGTTGTAGTGATTATTGCCACAATATTTTTTTTCTAAGTTACACATATTAATGATTAACTAATGGAAAAGTACGAGGAGTAATGGAATAACTAATATGTGTAACTTATAAAAAAACATATTGGTAACTTTAAAATAAATTTATGAAGACAAAATGATATTTGGCATTGATTTTTCATGTTCTCAAACCTATATATATACTCCCAATAATTATGTTAAAATATATTTGAATTGATTTTCATAAAGAAATATCGGATATTTGTAATTATATAAAGGGAAAAAATATTCTTTCTTCAATGATGCATTTATTCTCTCTATCTCTAACTTTTCCATCATATCATTATTTTGATTGGAATTCTTGTAGAAAGTTAAGGGGATTTTCAGTTGAAGATGGATGGGAGAAGGGGAAATATTTATTGGTATTGTAAGCATATTCTAATATACAAGTTTGTTTATAAAAAAGAAAACTCCATTATATAAAATAATAATTTTGAATATTTGTTTTCAAAATTTTAAGAAATTATTATCATATATATGCCGTGGAAATGTGGAATCGAATCGAAGAATCGCATTACCTCAACTGGTAAAATTGTATCAACTTAACTGCGTACCTATTTTAAGAGAGAAAATAAACAAGAATAGAATAAAAAAAAGCTCTTCCGTCCACATTATATACATTTTTATTATATTTATGTAAACTAAATCTTTGTTGTATCATTCATTTCATTATCTATGGAATTTTTAGATAGATGATGGGAATCGAATACAAAATGAAGAAGCTAAGCTTATTAGATTTGTGGTTTTATTGGACGGTGAGTTATGAATGGTTCGTTGATTAAAGCATATTATTGTTTGATATATCCCTTGAATCTTTAGGGCACAAAATTATTATGCATATATAACTTTTAATTTAAACTTTTTGCCACATTATTGGCCGGTGATTGCATTGTGAGTGATCGAATGAAGAATGATGAAAGATGCTTCAAACTAAACAATTAAAAGTGGTCGATTATATTGTAGGGATATATAATATATATGATAGTGCATCTTCTTTTAATTTGAACTTTGAATATAAACAATGGTAGCATTTTTTGTGTAGAAGATTATCCTTTATTATTCGATCACATCAATACAAAATAGGTGATGGTTCTTCAATCTTCAAAAGTTTCAATGTTCATCACATCATGATGGATTCAATTCATTAGGGTATTTGACTATTTTGTGATTAATGGTATGGCAGACGCTAACCAAAAAACACTCACTTTCAATTGCGGCGGTTACATGTTCACACTTATATATGGCCCATGGACCCATATAATCATAAAAATTTAAATTGATTCCAACTTAGAGAATATCTGCTCCGACCAAAAAGAAAAAAGAGAAATTAAATTGTTAAAGCCTTGGTATGAAATTTGAATCTAATTAACTTTGTTGAGTTATATGTTTACATGTTAATTACATATATATGGATACATTTTGGATACGATATATTCGAAATTTTATCAATAATACATATATTTTTTGTATTTTAATAAAAAATAAAAATATTTTTTAGAATATATTTATATATATTTAAATATAAGTTAATAGTCAAAATCGTTCCTGAAAGATATTCCGATCTCCATTTCAGTCCCCGAAAGATAAAATTAATCAAAGTCGTCCCTGAAAGTTACTCACGTTGATCGAGTTTGTCCTTTCGTCCTCTCAGTTGGTGACGTGGCTAACGTTTGCTGAGGTGGAACGTTAAGTGCCAGCGTGGTGAAGTTCAAAACGACGTAGTTTCATACCCTCAACCCCAAATCAGTGGAACAACGTCGTTTATGGTCCACAGTTGGATATTCAAACATTCTGCCCTTCTCTCCTCTCATAACAACCCTATTCAAGTTTCGCTCCAAAATCCCTCGTCTTCTCTCTACTCTGGTACTCTGCCCAAAGATCCTTTGATCAGAACCTAGTAGCGTTATCGACGATTCCTATGCGTGTCGAGGCTTGTAGAAGAGTAGGCTCTACTACGTTGGATAGTTGGAGGAGGTCGCGGAGGAGTTTCATATTTGGAGGAAGGAATAGTAAATGCCATAGGGTAAGATTTAATTTTTTTGATAGTTTCTATTGATTTTGCAATGTCGGTATCCGTTAGTTTAGGTTGACTTAGTTCTAAGAACCATCTAGTGAGACTAGGGTTTGGATTAGCCTGAACATGTTCTGTATGCGTTTGCCGTTAGGTTGATTTTGCTCTGTGTTTACATGCAGTTGTAAGGCTGGAGTTGTTTCAGATTTTGATGTTGACTACATTTATTTATTTTTGCACTTGTAGATGGAGGGTCCTCCTATGACGTTTGTATTTCACCATGGTGGGAAGTTTAAAAAGGATGAGGGTGGAAATCTGTACTATGAGCCGGATCACACAGAGGTGTTAATGGGAGTTGAAGCTGACACACTTGACGTGTTCTTTGTGAAGGGATACTATGTGAAATTGGGATATGCTGAGGCTAGGGAGTGCTGGTGGAAATCTCCAGGAGTTCCCCTTGAATATGGGCTGAGGAGACTGGCCACAGATCATGATTTGGTTGCAATGGTGAAGGATTGCAGGAGGAACTTCAACTTGATCAACCTGTATTTCGAGCATGGTGTTTCAGAGCCATGTGTGGTTGATGAGCAGGAAGAAGATGTGCCAAAAATTAAGCCAACCCAAACCAAGAGACATCAGTCTCAACCCACCAAGTTACCATCCCACCAAAAAGCATGCTCTGAATCCACGAAGGCATCAGCTGATGGTAGCAGATTATCTCAGCCTTCAAAGTTGCCTTCTCAGTCCAGGAAATTTTCTACCCAATCCACAAAGGAACCAAGTCAACCCAGTAAACTGCATACCCAGCCCACTAAGCAACCAATTCAGCCCACTAAGGAGCCCACTAAGCCCACTGGACCATCATTGAAGCCCATGGGTCTATCAGCTAAGCCCACTAGACCATCATCTAAGCCCACCAGACCATCATCTCAACCTACCAAAAAGTCACATCACCTTGTGCAAACTCCATCACAGCAGAAAAAACCCTATAGTCATCCTACCAAACCTACCCCTGCTCCATCTCAGACCAAAGGTAAGACCAAGGTCGCTACCACCACAAGAGCAGGCAGGCATGTGAAGACATTAGAGGTTGAGGAAGACAATGACTCTCATGACTCCTATGAGAGTGTTGAGGACAGCCTTTACAAACTTCCAACGGTACTAGGAGATGATGAATCTAGCAGTGACAGTGATGATGGTGTGAACTCTACAAGGCTGAACAAAAAAAGTGAGGTGATGGAGAAGCACAAGCCTGCTAAGACCAGATTAGCAGAGAAAGAAATAGAGACTGAAGATTCAAGTTATGAAGCTTCTGAGGATGAGGATGAAAGTGACTCAGGTATTTGGTTAACTCAATTGGTTTGTAGTTGTTGATTTAATTTTGATCACATGACTAATTACTTTCTGGTTTCTATTTGGCAGACCTAGAGGATAATTCCCTTGATGATAATGATTCGGATCTCAACTCATGGCACTCGGAGGACTAAGGCCAGGAACTGAACTCTGATGAGGAATCACCAACCGTATATCCCAGTATAATGACAAGGCAAAGTTTGGGGACCTCAAATTTGAGGTTAGTATGATATTCAAATCAAAGGAACATTTTATGCATGCAACTAGGGACTACACAATCCAGTTAGATAGAAACATATTGTTTACAAAGAATGACAATGTTCGGGTTAGGACTGTGTGTAAGGCTGAGGGTTGTCCTTGGGTAGTATACTGTGCACGTAGTAAGCAAGACGGGTCCTGGCAGATTAAAACCCTAGTAGACAACCATATCTGTCCTAGAAGGCGAAAAAACAGGACAGCGACCCAACAGTGGACACTAAGCAAACTTGTTCCAAAACTTAGGAAGCACCCTACAATGAGACATCGTGAAGTGTATGAGTGATTTGTGAGGAAGTGTAATGTAAACCTCAACAGCACCTGCATCACTAGAGCATTGAAAGCTGCTAGGAAAGTGGTAGAGGGTGATAAAGTTGCCCAGTATGGACTAATCTGGGACTATGCTAATGAATTGCTTACAAGTAATCCTGGGTCTACAGTTCAAGTTGGTGAATCCCGATGCCAGAGGGTCCTCCTCAATTTGAGAGATTTTATGTGTGTCTTGCTGCCTGTAAAAAAGGATTTAAGGCTGGGTGTAGACCCATTATTGGATTGGATGGGGCTTTTCTTAAGACCCTGCACGGTGGACAAATATTGACAGCGTGTGCTCAGGATGCCAATAACCACATCTTTGTCGTTGCCTATGCAATTGTGGATGTGGAAAACAAGGACAACTAGAAATGGTTTCTAGACCTGTTGCAGTCAGACCTTGGCAACTACAATGATAACAAGTTGTGCATCATTTCAGACATGCAGAAGGTGAGGACATTTTTCATACTCGTATTCATAGTTTTAGGATTCGTTTGATTTAATGAGATATACTTCTAGGACTAAATTGATTTAATGATCAAAGTTGAGGGATTCATTTGATTAACAATCTTTTCGGGTTTTTCTGTTTTTGGCAGGGACTAATCCCAGCAGTGAAGGAAGTCATGCCCATGGCCCAGCATAGATTCTGTGTGTGGCATTTATGGCAGAATTTTTCAAAACAATGGGGTAGCACAGAGTTGAAAGACCTGGTCTGGGAGTGTGCTAGATCAAGAACACGTAATGAGTTCGAGAGGAACATGAAGAGAGTAAAGGTCATCAACGAGCAGGCTTGGCAGTATCTTGAAAAGTGGCCGAAGGAAGCTTGGACTAAGGCGTACTTCAGTGAGGATCCTAAGAATGACAACATTTGCAATAATGCTTGCGAAAGTTTCAATGCTAAAATAAAGCATGAGAGGACCAAGCCGATTTTGACTTTGACTGAAGAGGTGAGAAGAATAATCATGGAGAGCATGGTTGACAACAAACTGAAGTTGAGCACTTATCAAGGAATTTTACCCCCGGTTCAGCAACACAGACTAGAAGCCACGACAAGGTTATCTAGTCATTGGGCTCCCCAATGGTGCAGGAATGAAAAAGAGGAGTTGTTTGAAGTACATGGCTGGCCCACAAACATGGTGGTCGACTTGAGAAAGCACACTTGCACCTGTCGGTTCTGGCAACTCACAGGTAATTCATTCAGACCCTATCACTCCTTCCCTTAGCATGAATTAGTCAGAGTTGCTTTTGATTTTTTCATTACGTTTGTCTGTCTGTACTGGGCACAGGGATGCCATGTATGCATGTAATTTCAGCAATTCAAGACAAAAATGGTAAGAGGACTGAGGAGTATTTCCATGAGTTGTTGACAATAGAGGCGTATAAAAGGACATACTGTTTCAATGTTAACCCGGTGAAAGGACAAGATCTGTGGGAGAAAACATCCTCACCTGCCCCCTGTCCCACCCCCAATTAAGCCAAAACCTGGGAGGCCTACCAAGAAGAGGAGAAAGGACAAGGGAGAGCAGCCAGTTGGGTCAAGCACCAAGATGAAGAGGAAGTACAACCCAATTAGATGCATGTTTTGTGGTGAAGTTGGACACAACAAGAGAAGCTGTGCAAAGAAGAAAAAGGAGGATGCTGAGGAACAAGCTAGGCAAATGTAACTTCAGCTTGCCCTTGCTAAAGGGCCTGCTCCCCCTACAGATGAGCCAAACACCAACAATGAAGTTCAATCACATTCTCCCCCTCCTCTCCCAGTCCAGCCACAACCTGTTGTGGAAGTCAACCAACCAGGAGGAACCCCACCAATGCAAGATACCCAACTGCCCGTTCAAGACATTCAGGTTATTTAATTGTTGCTTTTTCTTCTGCCCAATTGCATTTATTTTATTCACTTGAAACTAAATGGTTCTGCAACTGGCCTATGCAGGGTGCAAAGAGAGGCAGGCCACCCAAACTGCATGTCATCAAAAGCAAGGCAAGATCGAATGCCTCCTCCCAGTCACCTGTGGCCATATCTGCTGAGACATTGAAAGGAACAACTTTCGCCACTGCAAAGAAGATGCAAACCTTCATGACATTCGTGCCTACTTCAGGCTTCAAGCGTCCAAGAAAGAAAGATTAATATGTTTAACTAGGAAATATATTTTGTATGTAGTTGCAACTTTGCTTTTTGAGAACATGGCTCTGTAAACTGCTTCTGTGTTCAGGATCACTTAAGTTAGGCCTAGTATGTTTTTTGGTTTAAGTGAACAATGTTGTCTAAACTTATGCTTTGCTATTTTAACTTCTAGATCCTTGATCACCCCTGTGGTGTGTCTACTAAGACAATATGATATCAGTATAATTATGATGTTTGTTATGAATTACAATGACTTTGTCTATTCTGATGTATAGATACTTATAATAGTTCAAACATCACCATCATGTATTCTCAGTGAAACCCATCATGCTTAAACAACAAGTTTATGTTAAATTAAACACAATTAAACCATACTTTCATTCATAAGTAACATCATCATTACATATCAACTAATTCAATTTCTCTGATCTAACAACACCTCTAACACACAAGAACATAACACTCCATCTGTGGCTTTACTTGGAGATTAATGTGAACAACAGTGATACACACAATACAGTAGACACCACCACTGCAACTGACAGGAACATTATCAACATCTTCATTGCTCTAACCTCACCCTCCAAGCTACCCAATCTCCATGACACATTCAGTTTCCATTCATCATAGTCCCCACCAACCTCTGCATCAGTTTCTGCCCCTGCTACATACCCATCTTCCTCAACCCACCTAAAGAAGTTGCAGTGACTTCCCTTCTGAATTTTTCAAAAAAAAAAAAGAAAATCAATTTCAACTACCCAGCAGAATAGACAAAGGAATATGAAAAACAAGCTTAATATATCATAACCTAACTCACCGGATATCTCGCACAAGTGTGGAACAACCTATCTGGATTCTCTCTTGTGCCGAATTTCTTGATTGTCGTCTTCAACCCAAAAAAGTAAGTCTGGTCCTTCATCTTCCTCCTCTGTCGCATGGAAGAGTTCGACTTATGGCTACCGATAGACTGCGACGGCAGGTCACCACTGCGGCTTCCACTCATCATAGCAGCGACTCCTCAAACATACATCGCCATCTTCTATGAGAATCACGAACATATATACTTCAGATTGGGGGTTAGGGTTGTAACATTAGGACTAATTTGACCTAAATAATCAAACATATCTTATCAGCATTAACGGTTGCCATGCTGGACTTCACCACGCTGGCACTTAACGTTCCACCTCAGCAAACGTTAGCCACGTCACCAACTGAGACGACGGAAGGACAAACTCGATCAACGTGAGTAACTTTCGGGGACGACTTTGATTAATTTTATCTTTTGGGGACTGAAATGGAGATCGGGGTATCTTTCAGGGACGATTTTGACTATTAACTCATTCAAATATCATTATGTATTGACATGTCTAATTTTATTATTAATTTATATGTTTATAATAAATTTAGAGATAGTATATATTATTATTTATTAATACCAAAATTATGTTAAATAATTTATATAATTAAAAAATAAAGATAATTTAAAATAATTAGTTTATGCTTTAATATCACTAAAATATTAATATTATTGTACTTTATATAAAAAAATATTTTAAATTTTATATATATATTCATGCGTGTCTTCAAATTTAAAAAAAAAAATTGAAATTAATATGTCAATATCGTGTCTTACCATGTGTTCATGCTTCAAATGTATAAATTACAGGATTAATTGTTACCGTAGTATGATAGACATATTTCATTTCAAAATACAAAATATATTTATACTCCTTGGTTTGCTTATCTTCAAGGAGTTAATTAGTAAGTATATGATGATACCCGTATTTTCTATCTAATTCTTATTTGAGATGTACTTTTGTCACTATTGGTAAATTTTTTTTCATTTGATTAACATTATATATGGATATC
The DNA here is from genome assembly GCF_059453495.1 of Arachis ipaensis. Classification (NCBI taxonomy): domain Eukaryota; kingdom Viridiplantae; phylum Streptophyta; class Magnoliopsida; order Fabales; family Fabaceae; genus Arachis; species Arachis ipaensis. The sequence goes on from NC_142437.1 coordinate 4,074,004, forward strand.
ATAAAATCTGATATTTACTATAATTCTTATCACTACAAAAATTTTAGTAGATAGTGTAAAAATTTTGTGACGGTTAATTAAAATCACTGTAAAAAAAGATCTAGTGGCGAAAAATCCCGGCACTACTATGCTGCTGGAATTTAGCAATTGAGTTGACCCGAATCACTGCAAAAAATGACATTTTGCGGCGGATAATAATGCTGCAAAAATAGAATGTGTTGCCAAATCTATTGCGTTTAGCAACTTTTTTTTTTTAACTGTCGCGAAATTACATAGCCCTTATACCTAATTTGTATGTTGTTTCTTTTTAAGAAATCAATGGAATATAATCAAAATAAGTTCACACACAAATTCTTAATGTTGTGCTAATTCGATGTTGCCTTTGATAAAATAAAAAGTTTTGTTTAGTACTTAAATTGAGTTTTTCGTATTTAATTTTTATTATATATATACTAAATATTTATTTTTTAAAATTTGTTTGAATCACTCTTACTTAAACTGATACATGAATTTTGTATTTGTTTTAGGATAAAAGAGACAAATTAGAAAATTAAAAATAATATTTTTAACTTTTTGTCAATATTTAAATTATATTTTTTTTATTTCTATTGGCATATTGTGACGGTTTTAAACTGCCAAAAAAAATTCACAGCAAAATTTTGGTTTGCAGCGATTATTCCAGTAGTTTGGAAAAACCATCGCCAATAGTTTAGTCGCGCCCAATATTAGAGCGATTATGCAACTGCCCCTATTTGTTTTGTGACGGTTAAAAATCACCATGATCTAGTTCCAGAACCAACGTTATCTGCTGGAATTAGTGCAGTGTACCGCTATTACCAAGTTATTAGTAAGAGTTAATAGTCAAAATCGTCCTTGAAAGATACCCCGATCTCCATTTTCGTCCCCGAAAGATAAATTTAATCAAAATCGTCCTCGAAAAATTTAAAATTAATCACGTTAGTCCCTCCGTCTATTTTGTCACTAACGACGTTAACTTTGCTGACGTGGCACGTTAATTTTTTTTTTTTTTGTCTTTTTGGTCATCCAAAAAACAGAAACAAAACACTAACTACCCAGAGCCCGACCCACCCGTACCCGCTCCGAAAATCCCTCCTCAACCCATCTGAGATTCAGAGTAGCTTTGACCCTCCATTCCCGTCCCGCTGCAACACAACCCACACAATGGTGGTTCTTCAAGCTTCACGCTACGCACCGTCTCCAGTAACCACCACCGTCGTCAACACCAGATGTTGCAGAGATACCATGCCTTGCCTAAATTTCAACCTCCGCCACCTATCAAGCGTCTTAGAGCCCCCGCTCCACAGCTGCTGCCACCGCCGCCGCATCAATAGTATAGTGCTCGCTTTCCACCCCCAATCCAATTCGGTGCATGTCAAAATAAACAAAGGAATCAACATAGCATCATCACAATCTCAAACATGCAAAATAATTAACCAAGAGAAAATGTTCAATTTTAATGTTTAAGCAAAGATAAGACCTCGTTCTATGAACAAAACCAAGCATGCAAAAATGCAACCCAAAGATAAACCAGAAAATTACTAGAATCAAAAACACAAAAACAAAAGCGCATGATCAATGTACCATGAATGATCACACCACCACACCTGATATGCCCCAAAAAAGGCACAATCTTTGGACACAACAGCTTCAAAAAATAAAAATTTCACACGATATAAAATAGTAGTAATAAGAGAGAGCTACAACGATGAAACATACCAGTGTGGTGAAGGAGTGAGATATAAGTTTAAGCACCAAGAATATTTGTTAAATAACCCTAACGAAAGCGACAGAGAGAAGAAAAATCATTTTCACAGAGACGACCTCCAAAATCCAAACTCCAAAGTAAGTCAGATCTCTCTCCAAATGTGAAAGACTTAATCCAAACCGATAGTAGAGAGAGGCAGCAGCTGTGGAGCAGGGGCTCTAAGACGCTTGATAGGTGGCGGAGGTTGTGTTGCAGCGAGGGGAATGGAGACTTGAAGGTACTCAGACGGTTGAGGAAGGATTTTAGGGGTGGGTACGGGTGGGTCGGGTCATGGGTAGTTAGGATCTGTTTTTGTTTTTTGGGCTTAACAGCCCATGAAAAAAAAAAACTAATGTGCCACGTCAGCAAAGTTAACGTCGTTAATGACAGAATAGACGGCGGGACTAACGTGATTAATTTTAAATCTTTCAAAGATGATTTTGATTAAATTTATCTTTTGGAGACGAAAATGGAGATCGAGATATCTTTCAGAGACGATTTTAACTATTAACTCTTATTAGTAAAGTGGTAAAAAAAAGTATCATATCTTTTAGCAATTTTTTTTAAAATTGTGACAAAGAAATAAAAGAACTTATATTGGTGAAGAGGGAATGTAGAACCAATATATATGTATGAAATTATTTTAAGAATACTCTTATTTTCCCTCCTTTAATCCTTATATATGGAATCATAATCTTATGTTGGGTCACCTGTTTATATACTTTTTATTTGTATATAAGGATCTTAGAATCTTACTAGTTATTTAAATATTGCTTTTGGAAGCAAAAGTCAATTTTGTTTGGTTCTTAGTGAAGTAAAGGTAGACAGATTTGAGATCAAGATTCCACACTTTTGGAAATGAAGACCCTTTTAATTTAACCCTTCTGTGAAATTTACATGAAAAGGTTTAATTTGACAGCTAATAATCTTTAATTATTTACCTTTATAACTGTCTTCCAGGAATGCTGCTGATGGAGCTAATAATCAACTATTATATTAAAGTTTATATATGAAATTAATTATATGGAGCTTGCTCATTTTCAAACATTAATTTAAGAAGTGAAATTTATTTGACACTTATAAAAATTATGAAACTTTTAATTTTAGATAATACAAGACTTTTTTAATTTAAAATGCATATAATTGAAATCTTATTGTTATTCAATTTATAAAAAATTTTGAAACATATGATTAATCTTTATGAGTGAGAAAAAAAGATAGAATAGAATTTATTTATTTATTTAGAATAAAGTATTATTTTTGTCTTAACGTTTGGAGTAAGTCCTATTTGTATTTATAACGTTTAAATATCTTATTTTTATCTCTAACGTCTATAAAAGTGATTCAATATTATTTTACCGTCAATTATACTAACAAATTAGATTGTATTTTTCAATTTTCTCGCTTGGATGTATTCATTCTCAATTAAATCTCACTTGAATGTGTTCGATTTTAATATTATACAAACTATTTGTGTTCAGATTCAATTATGTCCCTAAAAAAGTGAATTATATGAATATTACAGGGATTAGTTTCAATTTTTTATGAGGTATTATTCGGAGTGAATTATTGGTCTGTTCCAGACATTTATATTCTAACTTCAAGAAGAAATTTTCAAACTCCAACTAAAGTTCATAATGTATAATTGACAGCAGGATAATATTAAATCACTTTTATAAACGTTAAAAATAAAAATAGACCGATTTAAACGTTAGGAATATAAATAATTTATCCTAAATATTGAGAATAAAAATGATACTTTATTCTATTTATTTATTTTGTAATAGTTTAACTTTTACCTGAAATTCAAACAATTAGGGTTGGATTTGAATCAATGAGAGCATGAAAAAGGAAACAAGTTTATCTGCTACATCTAGATAAACATACTAACACAGAGTCCGTAGAATAGAATTATTGAATAAACATTCAACATATACAAAAAAAAAAAAAAAAGTACAAACAAAACCGCTAAAAGATGTCTAATTAAAAAACAATTAATTAATTATTTGGATTCACAGAAAAATAATTGTATAAAAAAATCCATCTTGTTTGTATTCAGAAAACTCTTTCTTAGTAATTAGATTCATCTTGTTTTTATTGATTAATTCTTTTTAAATCTATTAGATTCTCAAACAAACAAACTACTTAGACAAAAACAAACTCCAACTACTTATTGTATTCAATACTACTTTTTGTATTCAATAACAAATTGAGTATAGAGATATTTAAGATTTTGAAATTTTTTATCTCGAACTAATTAATTTTTAAAAAAATATCAATTTAATTTTTTATGATAGTAAACAGTAAATATATTATATTTTTTATCAATTTATCACATAAAAATTTAACAATGTATTTATATATACTATTAACTATTATGATATGTATAAAAATTATCATATAGATAATAAATTTTGGAGTAAAATTTTGTCTATTTTAATAAGATTCGTAATAAATAAAAAACAATTAATAAATATTATATAAAAATTTAAAAGATAATAAATATTTTACTATCCAAAACTATATCACTTTTTATAATTATGTAGCAATAACAAAATACGCACTATTGTAGATAATAAAATATATAGACAAGTTTTTTTTCGTTTTACATTATCTATTAATAAAAGAATCTACATGTGTATCATTTATTATAATAAAGAATTTAATTATTATCATTTTTTTTTTCCGATGACTAATTAATCCAAAATTAAAATTCTCGAACATCTTACCGTGACTTTACTCTAGTAATTATCTTGGAAGAAAAGAAAAATGGTATTGCATTGTTCAAGCCAAAACCATGAGCTGGATGAACTATATATAATTGCTGTAGCAATTTTGTTCTTTACCTTATTAGGTATATATATTAATTATTAAATTAAATTAAATTACCTCTGTTTTAGCACAAAGTGACATTTGATTAGACACGCCACAAAAAAATTAATGACCTTGGACACTTTAATAATTACTTTATAAAACTTGAATAAGACATGATTTGGCTTTGGAACAGAATAAGTTACCGCTTACATACATTTACAAGGACCACAGAATTTAAATAATTAATTCCTTAATCTTAGTAACAATTGTCAAGCACTCATTGATCTTGCCTTTTTTTTATTTTTTTTCCTAATTCCAATGAAAAAGAAAAGTATGTTCAACGCCATATCATTTAAAAAATAATTTCATATCTATGTTGTGTAGTGTTGGATGCAACTTTCCTCATCAAAGTACCAAAGACCATTATTTTATAATTTGCACTGCTTAATGATTATGATTAAATTATATATTATTCCTCCTGATTTTTTCTGCATTAAGAATGACACATTACTGTGTATTCCTAAGTTTCACAATCAACAAAATGAATTGATATGTTTCCTTATTATATCACCAACAATGCTTTCAAAAATTCGAAAATCTTTTAAGTTTATACTTTATCAGGTGTACCGAGAATACCGGTATTCCAGTTATTTTAACCGTTGATCTGAATTATAAAAAATATATATAATATATATTAATTAAAATCAACGGTTAAAACAACTGGAATACCGATATTCCTGGGTATACCTGATAACTTTCCTATACTTATTACTTTGGAAGTATATATTAGTATGATTATATATTTTTCTTTTCTTTATTTTGAATATATTTCCTTTTTTCAAAAAAGAGTAACATATTAAAAATATCTCTAAAATATTTATTAGCTATAATAAAAATATCCTAAAAAATTTAAGCAACAAAATTGCTTTTGAAAAAGATTTGTCATTTTTTTTAAAAGCATATTTTATTATTTTTATTTTTTGAATATATTTTGTCAACGGTTGAATTTTTTTAAGAATATTTTTAGTAATTTTTTATCTTCACAAAGCATATATATTAGTGAAAATTTTGATAATGTTGATGACCATATGTATGTATATAATTTTTTAAAAGTTACATTAATCATTCAAATTTTATCTTAGTTAGTCCTATAAGCTTATCCAATTTAGGAAGATTAAACAATAAAGATATGTGTATAAAAATAATAATATAATAAACTGAAATATATTACTTTGATATTTTCTGTTATAACATAAATGGCACCCATATTAAGAATTTTAAAAGAATAAAGAGAAGTTTATCTTACTAACGAGTTATAACTCAAATGACATAATCTTTTTATTTTTATTTAAAAATTTTAGGTTCAAATCTCACTTCTAACTTAAAAAAAAAAAGAAGTTAATTTCATAATTCATAGTAATTATTATATTACTTAAAACCTTTCCCTTTTAGTAGTATGCCTATGAATGTGTCTTGACTCTTGATGTTGATGAAGCTTGAAAATAGAAAGTGTATGATAGTTGTTTTATTTTGAAACCCATCACGGGAATGTGTCTAACCAATTGAAGAAGAAGCCAAAAAAGATACCCTTGTTATTCTCATCATCTATCTCATTGGCTAAATAAACAACTAAATTAATAAGAATTTAATTTTAAAGTAAATGATAAATAGATCCTTAATTTTTTATTTCGAAAATAAATAAATTATCGACTAATTAAAAATATAAAAATATTTTTTATTTTCTAAAATGCGACACATTTAAGTCTCTTCGAGATCGATTTATCCTTTTATATATATATATATATATATATATATTTTGAATGAAAGAACTTAAATATCTCATATTTTAAAAGGCTAAAAATATCTTTTATATTTTCAATTAGATAAAGACTTAGGTGTCTTCGAATTAAAAAGTTAAAAATTTATTTGTCTTTTTCTCTTCATTTTACTATCATTGTAAATAGTGCTTTATGTGTATCTAATTAGTAATTATTATATAATACTACATCAATAAAAAAATAATTTTTATATTTACTGTATAAATATTTATTCAAAAAGACAGATATAATTAAACGATTGTATAAAATATTTTATATTATCGATGCATTAAAATTATATTCAAATAAAAATCATAAAAAATTAAAGGTTGTATTGTTAGTGTATTTTAAAAGTACAATTAAAAATATAAAGGTAAAATATATTTTTCTTTTTCTTTTAAATTTTCTATGTGCAATGAATAAAAAGTATCTCACTTTTGCATCTTTAATCAATATCTTTTAACAAAAAAAGGAAAATTGGAAAGACTAGGATATGAATTGTTTGTGTGCGTGATAAAAAGGATAAATAAGAAAACTTAAATCGTGGAACATTTGAAGTGATGAATATTAAGGTTATTCTTTAAGAGCATGTTGAGCTACTAATTTTTAGCTACGGCTCTCTTTAATTATCTTGATAAAACTACCAATAATATTAAAGTTTTATTTGACTAATTTAGTTTTATTTGTCCAAAATTTTAATATCATAAAATTATTTATACCAAAAATGTATAAGGTTTATGTACAAATTCATAAATAGTTATATTTCAAAAGCTTTTTTTATCAGGGGTATATTTGATGCAAATAAAAAATTTTTGGGACAAAATTGAAACAAAATAAAATTTAGGGATACTTTTAAAATTTTTGTCAAACTTCTGGGACAAAAAATATACTTTACCTTAAATTATATATCTGTAACATATTTTTTTTTCCGAAAAAAACTTTTTGAGAACTAAAAGATTTTTTATTTTCAAAATCCAAATCTAAAACATATAATTAACAAACTAAAGTATAGTACTATTTATCAATTTAATTAATAACTCATAGTTGAAATATGTGCAAGAGATCTTGTAATTGATTAACAATTAACTAACATATGGGCGTTCACATGGCACACACCATGAATCATGGGCAATCACCAATTCTAAAATTCAATACCCTAATTTATATTAAATCGACATCACATATTTATTCTCTTTTTATTACATATAGTCTCACAAACCGACAAGAATATCTTTCTTGAGCCATTGAAGTAATGTATATATCTCATCAACTTGTATAGTACCTAAAAATTAAATAAAAAATATTTTGTGTGTCTGGTTAATTAATTATATGGTCCACCTTTATTTCATTTTTACAATATCTCTTAATTCAGCAACAAATAATTAATTCACTAAAGATTTATATTGTAGAGTAAATGCTCCGGTCCCTAACTATTTGTTCGATAGACTTCTCACCCCCTAAAAAATCTATAAATAGAGATCGATTTGGGTGTTTAAATTTCTTAGGAGGTGAGAAGTCTATCAGACAAATGGTTAGGGACCGAAAATTAGGGTTGGCAATGGGTAGGATAGGATAGGGTTTGGACCCTACCCTAACCCTACCCGCGGGTTGAGAATCTCTCAACCCTAACCCTACCCGCACCTTAAAATTCTAAACCCTACCCTACCCTACCCTACCCGCAGAAATATCAAATTTTTTCAAAGTAAATATAAAATTCAATTATTTCGAATTTTATACGTATTAATAACATAAAAAATAAAAAATTAATGCTCTAAATTACTAAATTAACTAACTAGTTTAGTGGTTGTTCACTTATTATAAGTGATTACATAAGAGAGGTTGTGAGTTCAACTCTTACTTCCTTCACTATATAGAGATGTTTTTATAAAATATGTGCTATATATGTGGTGTGGGTAGGGTAGGGTAGGAGGGTACACCCTAAATCCGTACCTTACCCTACCCGCAGCGGGTAGGGTAGCCTACCCTATCCGAACGGATTAGACCGGATTGAATACCCGCGGGTAGGGTATGAATTGTCAGTCTTACCGAAAATGGCATTTATTCTATATTTTATTATTAACTAATAACTTGCTATATATAAATATCAAACAAAATTTAAATTTTGACACTTATTTAATTGATCTACCTTTATCTCTTACATCTTAATTATTAAAAGTACATCTTTAATCACATAATAATTCAAGTTGTGAAAATTAATTAAAATGTAGGATATATAAAGAAATTTTCAAAGTCTACTTAATTGTTGGCTTAATTTTATCCTACTTGGTTTATAAGAATTGCTAATAATTAGTGTACATGATCTAACAATTAATTAGTGTCTAAGTAATGTTTATACTCATAATAATACACACATACATAACCAAAACATACAGCTTATATTTGTTGTTGCTATATTATTTTTTAACCAAATATTTATCTTGTATAACCATTGACCAAGGAACAGAAGAAACTCAACAAAGTGACCCAACACCATTCCCAAGGACCAACGTTAGATAAAAATAATAGTTTCTGTTAAGTGTGAATCATGAAATTGAAAAAAATAAAAATAAAATACAGCTTGGCATTTATGTCATATAGTTTTAGTTTTTTATTTTATTTTGCCCTTTTGGGGGCTTGGAGATGGGAGGATGCATGTTCATCTAGTAGCAACTATTAAATGAAAAAAAAAAATAAAAATTTTAACTCACTTTTAAAATACATATCCTTTATTGAGTTATAATTAAATTAATTCATGATAGATGAATCGTTCTCAATATTTTTAAAATATTTTATTAATTAAATTAATCTTTTAAAAATTATAAATTAATTATTTTTATCTTTTTATTATTTTATTAATAATTTCTGTCAATGATTAATGATATTAAATGTTAACTGATAACATACATAATATCTAACATGTTCAATTAGATACTGAATAAATATATTTATAAAAATCTATCAATTTAGTAGTTAGGTTATATTCGGTTTATATAATTGAAAAATTGGACTAAACTGATAGAATTTCATAAATATCATTAGGCAGCATTTAATTGAATATACTAAAAATTATGTATATTGTCAATTAATATTTTATATTATTAATTTTTTGACGAAAAATCTTAATAAAATAATGAAAGAATAAATATAATTAATTTTTAGAAATTAATTCAAAAAATAACTTAATTATCTTTCATAGATGAATTTAGTACTAAATTGATGAAGAAGATATAATTATAATTATATTCTACTAGGCATATCATCCAACGAACATTACCAACTACCACACATATACTGCAATTTAATTTATGAGTGTTTGTCTAAATAAGCTACTAACAAAGTGAATAAATTTAAGACTTAAACAATATTTCCTAGAAAATGAAAAGCCAAAGCATTTTGATTAAGACATTTTAAAAAGAAATGTTTTAGAATATGATTCACGGATAGCCATACACTAATATAGACGACAATTGAAAACCACTCCATGGGACTATAAAACCGCCGCTATTTACCAGAGGTTGTGTAGGGTATATGAGACAAGATATAATAATAATAATAATATATAATATAAAGATACAATAATTTCAATTTTTTATTAAACATAGAGATAATTCATATATATAAAATACAAAAATTTATAAATAATTTATATTCATATCTTAATATTTTATTAATATTAAAATATAAATTAATTATTTAACATTTGATAATGTTCTTTATTTATACAAAATATTTTAGACAAATTTTTATATTAATAATGTATACTATTTTTAATTTTATTTAAAAATATAAATAACAAATAAAATTAGACACGCGAATACGTACTCATATCTGAATATATCTAACCTATTCAAAGAATGAAATATTTTTTATAGTTTTATAAAAGGCAGTTTGATATAAAAGAATATTTGTCAAATACGTATTGTGTCTAATATATATATGGGGGGGTATAAACACGAAAACTCCACGTTGTGTTTGCGGTTTTAGAAGTTGGGTACAATTTTGATGATGTTAGTGATGAGCGAGACGAGAAAAAAATGGACGGAAAATAAATGATTACTATATATATACATATGTTTTACGGAATTTTTTAATTTGGCGGATTAAAAAATAATCCGTCGTACATCGGAGTTTTTTTTTTTAAATTTATCGCTAATTATAATGAATTGCTATATGTATAAGATAAGATTCTAACTCTCGACACTTACATACTTAGACAAACTAATGAGTTAACTATTAAACCAACTCAATTTAATTATATAGTCCTATATATATATTGATAGAGTAAGATGAGAGAATGAAAGGCAGTTAGCCAGTCTTCAATTAACTTAGTTAGCTCACATACACACAGTTAGTTAGCTTAGTCAGTTAAATTTATGTTGGCTCAGTTAGTTAAGCACGTGTGGTTCACAATAAGTGACATCTGTGCTATAAAGTGCTCCCACTGAAGACTTTGTGAATCTCTTTAACTTTACCATTCTTGAAATTCAATCAGAAACAGAACTTTCTGCTCTCGTTTCTTCTTCAACCTTCAATCCTTTTCTCCTTAATCTTCTTCTTTAAGTCTAATATCTTAACATGGTACGTATCATAGCTCTATGTCTGAAAGGTCAAGAGTTCGATTCTTAGTGAATTCCAAAAGTGGAAAAAAATAGCATAAGGCAAATAAAAGAGAAAAAAAGGCCTATGCAAAATCAGACAAACCCAAAAAGAGGCTCTTGTTTGAGGGGGAGTGGTAGAGATATAACCATTAATTTTACCTTCTTCCATCAATTTAAGCTTTTAGAATGAGTGGTTTCATAGGAAGCGGATCAGGTTTGCACATTAACCTTGTTGGAAACTCTTATTTCAAAACTGATTTGAGTAACAAAAACTTCTTGCTACACAAACCTCTTCATGTTCCCGATATCACAAAGAATTTATTGAGTGTGTACGAATTCTGTTGTAACAATGATGTTTACCTTCAATTTTTTTTCTAATGGCTGCTGTGTAAAATCTCAGGCAATTAAACAGATTGTCATGCATGGGGAGGTTGAAAAGGGAATGTACAAGTTCCTCAACTTCACTCCATCAAGTAACTCAGCTGCATTTGTATCAACTGTGTCCACAACAGATAATCAATTTCTCCTTTGGCACAATAGACTAGGCCACCCTTCTAATAATGTTGTTACTTCTGTTCTAAAGTCTTGTAACATTGTTGCTTCTTCTAATAAAAATACTTGTGAGCCATGCTGTATTGGGAAGTCTCATTGCCTTCCTTATCATACATCTAATTCTGTCTATACTGCTCCTCTACAATTAGTCTACACAGATGTCTGGGGCCCTGCTCTTATTTCTGATTTGAATGGCAACTATTACTTTGTGAATTTCATTGATGCTTATAGTAAATATACCTGGTTGTATCGCATTAAAACTCGGTCTCAAGTCAAATCAGTTTTTAAATGTTTCCAGCATATGGTTGAATTGCAATTTACCACTAGAATTAAGATACTTTAGTCTGACAATGCTGCTGAATATGTAAGTTTAGCCAAGGACTTGCAGGAACAAGGAGTAATTCACAGGCTTTCCTATCCACATGAACACCAACAGAATGGTAGTACTCAGAGAAAGCACAGACATGTGGTGGAGAAGGGATTTGCAATGCTTGCAGGGGCTGGAATGCCAGCAAAGTACTGGGGAGAAGCCTTTCTAGCTACTGTATACTTGATAAACAGGCTGCCTACTCAAGTGCTGCAAGGTCAATCTCTATTTGAAAATCTGTTTGCAAAGCAATTTGACTACACAAGCCTCAAGGTGTTTGGTTGTATGTGTTTTCCACATTTGAGACCTTACAATAGGCACAAATTGGAGTTCAGGTCAGCTCCCTGTATCTTCCTGGGCTACAGCACAATCCACAAAGGCTTCAAGTGCCTTACTGAATAAGGAAAAGTGGTGACCTCAAGTAATGTGGTGTTTGATGAGAATTAGTTCCCTTTCAGAAATGACAAGTTTAAACCCTCACAATCACAAGAAGGAGGTTCTCTACCCCAACCTCAATCAGCACCAACCATTCCGCTTCTAAGAATTCCTGCACCTCCAACATTAGCCTCGAACAACAATCTCCCAAACAGTTATAATAATCCCTCCCATACACCAACTTATGTTCATCCTAGATTAAGCAACTCCACTTCTCCACCAGTACCAACCTCACCTCATCACATTCTCAACTCTAATCATAGTCCCTTATTCACTCCAAACATACAGCCACCTAATTCCACCTCTTATTTTCCTGTGCCATCAGCACCATCAGCTACACCAATCCTAATTTCCATTTTAGATTTTGAAATTATCCCCCTAGCAAATGAACCCCTGACTGCACCTTCAGCTACACCAGTCCTAATTTCCATTTTAGATTTTGAAATTATCCCCCTAGCAAATGAACCCCTGACTGCACCTTTGAATATTCATCCCATGATCACGAGAAGTAAAAATGGAGTGTTTAAGCCCAGGGTCTTCTCTGCTCATGTTGAACCAAGATCAGTAAAAGATGCTCTGACAAATCCAACCTAAAAAGCTGCCATGGATGCAGAGTACAATGCTCTAATCCAGAATCATACCTGGAAGCTGGTTCCCTTACCACAAGGGAGAGAAGTAGTAGGCAGCAGGTGGGTATTTCTAGTTAAGTATAACTCTGATGGCAGCCTTCAGAAATACAAAGCCTGTTTGGTAGCCCAGGGCTTTTCACAAAGGCCAGGCTTTGATTTCACTGAGACATACAGCCCTGTTGTCAAACCCACCTCAATTCGAATTGTGTTTACCTTGGCTTTATGCATAAATTGGGAGATCAGATAGCTTGACGTGAACAATGCATTCTTGCATGGTGATCTAACCGAGGATGTATACATGAGGCAACTAAGAGGCTATGAACTGGGAGATGGTCATTTAGTTTGCAAACTAATGAAGACACTCTATGGCTTGAAGCAGGCACCAAGGACCTGGTATCACAAGCTCTCTACAACTCTGTAACACCTTGGATTCAGTGCTACAAAATCTGATGTCTCTGTCTTTGTCAGATTCAAACAAAACTCTACATTATTTGTGCTTGTGTATGTCGATGATATAATAATCATAGGGAACTCTAAAGAAGCAATTGGCCAAGTGATTCAGCAGCTAAATCACAAATTTGCTCTTAAGGATCTAGGTGATTTATACTACTTCTTTGGGATTCAGGTAACTAAGACTAATGCTGGTGGTTTAGTCTTGTCTCAAGAGAAGTATGTCAACGACTTACTCGAAATGGCAGAAATGGAGAACTGTAAACCCTGCCATACACCTCTCCTATCCTCAAATAAATTTTCTGCCTTTGGTGGTTCTATCTTTCACAACCTGAAGCTTTACAGGTCAATTGTGGGGAGCTTGCAGTACCTCATAGTCACTTGTCCAGAGCTGTCTTATTGTGTAAGCAGACTGTCACAGTTTATGCACACACCTCTGGATGACCATTGGAAGCTGGTAAAGAGGGTACTGAGATATGTCAGTGGCACATCAGGCTTCGGGTTGCACCTACACAGAACAAGCATTCACAGCATTTTAGCATATAGTGACTCGGATTGGGAAGGTGATCTAGATGATAAAAAATCAACTAAAGGGTTCTGTGTCTTTCTTGGAAGAAATTTGGTGTCATGGAGCTCAAAGAAGCAAGGTGCTGCTGCAAGGTCCAGCACCAAAGCTGAGTATAGAGCTATGGCAGACCTGGTTGCTGAGCTGATCTGGATAAAGAACCTCATGGTTGAACTAAGAATTCCACTCCAAGCATCTCCCTCAATATACTGTGATAATTTTAGTGCAGTATTGTTGGCAGCAAATTCAATTTTACACTCAAAGTCAAAACACTTTGAGATTGATCTGCATTTTGTTCGAGACTATGTCACTAGTGAGGTTTTTACAACCACACTTACTAACCGGCAAGTGCACCGGATCGTACCAAGTAATACCTTACGTGAGTAAGGGTCGATCCCACGAGGATTGATGGATTAAGCAACAATAGTATTTGATAGGCTTAGTTAGACAAACAGAAAAGAGTAATTGAGAGTTCAAAAAGCATTAAACAATAAAATAAGAGTTTGAAGACAGACAGGTAATAAGTGAGAATAAAATATGGATAAATTGTTAAGGTTTTAGAGTTATCTATTTTTCCGATTGACTTTTCTTATTAACTATTTTAATCATGCAAGATTTAATTCATGGCAAACTATTTGTGACTAGACCCTAATTCCTTAGACCTTCCTAGTCTCCTCTAAAATTCATCAACTGCCAATTCCTTGGTCAATTGATTCCAATTAGAGGGTGATGATCAAATTCCAGTTTATATGCCACAAGAATCCTAATTGTTCAAAAATAAAGGGATTATATGTCACGTATCCCGTTAAATACAAACAATTAGAAATTCAGGATAATATGTTTTCAAGCTATTGTTCAAGTAAAGAGCTTTTCCAAGTTTTATAAGAACTCAAATAGAACATGGGTCATACTTCCGTTCCACCCAAATTCATAAAATAAAGAACGAAAACAATTATTGAAATATAAATCAAAACATGAATTAAAATAGAAAAATAATATTATCAATCCATACAATTGACAGAGCTCCTAACCTTAACAATGGAGGATTAGTTGCTCATGGAATGTAGAATGTAAATTTGTATAGAATTCCCTAATGGAATCCCCCCTAATGGAATTGTCTACTAGGAGAGAAGTCTCCCCTTTTTATAACTAATCCTAATTAATTTTAAAATCTAAAATTTAAAATTAAGATAATATCTTTTCATAGAATTCAAATTTGAATTTAAATTTGAATTAATTTAAATAATCAAATCTTCAATTGATGGATGGGGACCACTTGAATTGTCCATGTTGCAGCTTCTAATCTGTATTTTCTGGGCTGAAAATTGGGTCAAAATAGCCCAGAAATCGGCCCCAGCGTTTTCTGTTAATTCTGTAGATCGCTCATGTGATGCGTCCGCGTCGTCCACGCGTTCGCGTCATTTGTGCAGATTCCAGTCCACGCGTTCGCGTCAGGCACGCGATCGCGTCATTTCGATCTCCTCCATTCCGCGCAGTCGCGTGAGTCATGCGTCCGTGTCGGTATTCGCTGGTCATCTACTTGGCTTCTTCTCTTTCTCTGCAGAAACTTCACCAAATCCATCCGAATGCTATCTAAAATAAATAAAATTGCACAAAACTCAAAATAGCATCCATAGTGGCTAAAATATAATTAATTCTTAATTAAACTCAACAAATTAAATGCAAATTCACTAGGAAAAGATAGACAAGATGCTCACGCATCAATCACCAAACAGGTTGTTCAAGTCACTCATGTGCCTGGAGCTGTGCAATTGGCTGATGCATTGACAAAACCATTGCCAAGTGCTGTCTTCCTGGAATCAAGAACAAAGTTGATGGTAAAAGACCTGGAGCAATACAAATCCCCCTCTGTCAGACTTAAAGAAGAAGATTCACAAGGAGAAGTGAACTCAAAGTAGTGTGCGAGAGCAGAGGACAAGGACTGCAGCAGCAACAGCAGGAGTCATGACAGCAAGTTAACTAATGAGCCAAATGAGTCTGGCAAGTCAAGATTATCAAAAGGGAAGCTGATTAACAGGGGTCATGATAGAGTAAGCTGGGAGAATGAAAGGCAGTTAGCCAACTCAGTCTTCAATTATCTTAGTTAGCTCACACACACAGAGTTAGTTAGTCTAATCAGTTAGATTTCTATTGGCTCAGTTAGTTAAGCACGTATGGTTCACAATAAGTGACAGTTGTGCTATAAAGTGCTCCTACTAAAGACTTTGTGAATCTCTTTAATTTTACCATTCTTAAAAGTCAATAAAAAACAAAATTCTCTGCTCTCATTTCTTCTTCAACCTTCAATCCTTCTCTCCTTAATCTTCTTCTTTAAATCTGATAACTTTACATTTATATAGTAAATAAATAGACATAAAAAAAACTAGGACTTAATTGCAATTAATATATGTTACTATAGTACTATAGTCAAATTAATTTCTTTAACCATTTGATATATTTTTTCTATTTCTTTCAAACTTAAATTCGAAATTTTTGTCTGGTAAACAGTTCTTTTTAAATTGACCTAACCAAATTATTGGTTGCAACCGACTATTAATTAATATTCACAAGTAACTATTGGAATTTATTCCACTTGATTATTTCTTAATATATATATATATATATATATATATAAAATATAATTAATTAATTAAACATATGTACAACTAAGTTGATCCTTCACCAAATGTACTTATGTTTGTTGGTGCCTTAATTATTAATATAATGTATAAGATTATTAATTAATGTATTAATGTAGGGATAGGATTAGACAAACCTCTCAACAAAGGTTTGTAGGCATGTGCGCAACTGTAACTGCAATTCTGTTACTTATTCCTTCTTTATATAATTTGTTATTTAATTTCTTCTAAATAATTTATAACGAACAAAAGTTCACATGATTACCATTTAATTGATTAATGCAATAATAATTGTTTTAGAAAAAATACTCTTTATATATTAAAATTCAGTCACAAAATTAGTTAATATATTTGTATATATTTATAAATATCAAATTATATATTTTTAAATTAAATAATTAATTATTAGAATAATTAAATTTATAATTGAAAAATAAGCAAATTATTTAAAAAAGTATAACAATTTTTTAAGAAATATTAAATATATACGTATTTGTGTACATTTATAAATTAGTCAAGTTTTAATAATAAAAGTTGTAATTTCATGAAAAAAGCCTCACATAAAATTGATTCTCAATTGAAAAAAAAAAATACTAATATTAAAGTTTTATTATTGAATATTCAACTAATTTAATTAAAACCGAATGAAAAATTTAATTGAATATAACTTTTTGTTAATAATTTTTTTTCTATTAATTTGCAAAAGTTTAAACTTGAGATTCTAATATTTAGATATATTATACATAATGATAATTCTTTTAATCGGTTTAAATTTTTTAGACAAATAGTTTCAAAAGATAATATCGTTGTTATTAAAAAAAAATTAAAATTTGATTTTTATCATTTTAAAATAAAAAATTCGCATAAGATAAAAGAAAAAAAAAAAGAAAAATTCAAATTAAAAGACATTTAAAGTTTAAAAAAAAGACACATATGAAGTCAATTTTTTTAGATAAGTGACTTTAATTAGAAGAATTATAATCTATCTAGACTCTTGTAGGTCACACAAACTTGGTTCTTGTTATATAATAAATTAATAAACTTAGTCATTGTTATTTTATTCTTCAACTTGTCTATTATATTTATGTATCGTAATGTTAAAAAAAGGTCGCCATTCTAGGCACCTGCTTCCCTGTTTATCATCCTATACTAAACCTAGCTACACCCTTCAAACTACGAACCATGGATTTTATTTATTAATTAATTGCATTTTTCAATATTTGTTTATTTATTAATTTATTGTGAAGTTCTTAGCAAGTTGTGCTTAAATTTAATTGTGAAAGCTAAGCATGCCACCCCCTCCCTTTAGTTTATACTTTATCAATAAAGTAATATAACATGTCACTTTCATGAGATGGAAAAAATTATTAGTTTAGTATAAATAGAAAACTACTATATATTGTGTGTGTACATATAATATTAGAATAATATTTAAAAAATAATAAAAAAATTACTTTAAATAATTTAAAGTTAATATTTACTAATTATTATTAAAATAATTATTTAATTTTAAATGTAATAAATATATAATTATAAATGTTATATACATAAATTTATGAATAGATATATCAAATAAAATAATTTCAGGTATTATTTTTTTAGTATTACTGTATAATTATCAATGGAAATTATATTATACATATTTAAATTTTCATAAACTTATCATGTGGTCCAGTGATAACTTTTGCTTCTTTTTCTTATATACTTGAAATCCAGCTTCCTATTAAAATATCTATATATATTATTCTATGATGATCATATAATGAAGATAAGAGAATTAAATAATTAAATGCAGTTGGGAATAATTATCTAAACAGAACAAAAAGTGAGTTTATAATTCTTATTTTATCTTGTGGTCTAATATCTTGACATGAACAGTGATTTTTCTTATTGTTTATTCTTCTTTGCTTTTTTTTTTTCTTTCTTTTTTCTTTTCCGATAATCTTATTTAATTTGTGCATAAACTATTGTTCTCTCTCTCTTTCTCTCCCTCCTTTTTTCTTAGCTTGTTTGTATTGCAAAAATGTAAATATGATTATTAATTATTTATACACACCCCATTTTTGGCTAAACACATTTATCTTCATCTTGTTTGAACGTAAATTAATATTGCATAGTACAAAAATGTACATTTGATATTGCTTAGTGGAAAAATGTGCATTTATTTTGTACGCACTATTTTTACTTACACACATTCAAGGTTCATATACGTGTGTCTAAGTTCTAATGATATCTTTTAATAATATCTCTCAAAATGTAGAGATATAACTATTTATATCTATTTATTTATTTATTAATTTAATTTTTTTAAGATAATTAATATCATAATATAATATCAGAATTTTAATAACTAAAAAAAAATTATAATCCCAAAAAGAAAATTTTTAACATAAGACATAACTTTTTTATATGTATTTTTTGTTTCCGGATGCTACACAACACATCCATGTAATCATGTAATAAAGTTGGCCCAACACCAAAAAAATTCATACCATTAAATAAAATGTGAAATACACGCGCCCAACACACACGAAATCGTTCTTGCCCAACGCTTCTTCTCTTCTTCTTCTATTCTCCCCCACGCTTCTTCTTCTTCTCTTCCGCGCTTCTTCTCACGCTTGTTTACTCACGGAGCGTCTTCATCTTCTTCGCCTTCTTCTTCGCGTTCCTCTTCCTCCTCCTCATTCTCCTCCTTCTTTTTTGTGTTCCTTCTTCTTCTCGTGTTTTCTCCGTATCGTCATTCTTTTGTTGTTGTTGCTGCTGTATTTTTTTGTCTTTTTCTCCTTCTCTCTTTGGTGAAGAAGCAGTAGAAGGTGAGGAATGAGAATTTTGAATAGTGCAGAATAAACCGAACACAGTACTCATGGTGAATCGAACACAGTACTCATGGTGAACCGAACACCGTACTCATGGTGAACCGAACACTGTACTCATGGTGAAACAATTGTATAAAATCAAATTCAAACAACTTTCTGCAGAATGAACCGAACACAGTACTTATGGTGAATCGAACACAATACTCATGGTGAACCGAACACAATACTCATGGTGAAACAATTGTATAGTAACTGAGTGAACGAAACATAATCCATTATATAAAATCAAATTCAAACAGCTTTCTACAGAATGAACCGAACACAGTACTCATGGTGAAACAATTGTATAGTACTGAGTGAACGAAACATAATCCATTATATCAAATTAAATTCAAATAACTCTGCCTACAATTTACATATTATCAATTCAATTCAATTCAATTCAATTCAATTCAGTATACCTCCGTTCATTTTGATTCGTTTCAGAACAGTAATCCATATCGCTCTCCATTCAACTGATTTGAAGTTGAGTCATTCATTGTTTCGATTCAGAAGTGTAGATCGAAGAAGAAAATGAAGAATAATAGGAAGAAGATAAATGCAATGTAACCAGATCGAAATAAGAAAACGAGAAGATGAACGCAACCAGAGGAGAACGACGAAGGCAATGCAGATCAATAAGAAAGAAGGCGAACATATGAGAAGAAGAAGAAAAAGAAGAAGAAGAATGTTTATGTTGCAGCAGAAGGTTTACGTTGAGCAAAGCTTTAGGTTGCAGCACGTTATATGTAGCACGTATATGACAAACGAGTGAGGGATGGGAGATGCGCGTGTGAAAGAAATTACTTGATTAACAACCATATAAAAAATACATGGATGCTGAGCTTTTTCGTTTTTGTAAAAAAATTACTTGGTTATCAATTTAACCTTTTGTAATAAATAGTATCAGTAATTCATTATATGAATCATCAAGTTGATAAGTGTTTTAAGAAATACGATTAGAAATTTAGATGGAGATAATATAATTTAGTTTAGGTAGAATGTGAAAACAAGAGAAATTAAATATTCAAGGATTTAGATATTAGCTAGAAAAAAAAAAAGAGATAATAAATAAGTCCTTGACCAATCATGAGTTAAAATAAGTTGCAAAACATAATATTCTCAAAAGTTAAAAGGGTTAATTTTAAAATTTCAAAAATTAAAATCATACTTCAGTCCAAGTTTTCTCCACCTCTTAAGAACACATTCACAATTCATGTATGTGTCTAACTAACCGTCCTAAATGACGCCTTTAATTAATAACAATATTTCAATTAATATTAAAAAGATAATTATTTATATATTCTTATTCATTATTTTAAATTTGTAGAATAAATAAATTTATAATATATAATACTAAAATTTTGATAACCAGAAGATTTAAAATTGATCTTTATTAATCCAAAAATAAAATAAAAGCCTGCAAAATTTACGTAAATGCAAAGATAAACAAAACAAATAACCAATTGGGGGAGTATAAATTAAATACGTGAAGTGAGTTGCTAATTAACTGATCAAGAGACAACATAAGAATTTATTTATTTTTACTGAAAAATAATTATTAAATATTAATAATAGTTTTTTTCATTTCCTTACTTCTTTCTGGGTTTCTAGATATTGATTTTTTTTTAATTACTAATGTTTACTTTACTAATAACTCTTTTATGGTTATTGTTAAAATTTTTTCATGTTATTTTCTAAATAATTTCTTCCAGTCATATTAATTATTACACCTATTGCATATGCATTGACAACCAAATCTCAATAAGTGTGAAAAATGCTAGAGAGGAAAAAAAAAATCAAGTTCTAAAACATAAATTATGTTTTTTTATTTGGGATTTAATTTGTGATGTAATTTCTTTTATCTATTTCCTTATTGTGTAGAGTGAAAGCTAATATAATTCGATCAGATTTAGGAAATAATTTTTAGTTAATTTGAATTGAATGAAATATATTTTGTTGTTAAATAGGCTAAAATTGTATTAATTTGTATTAGATATATAACTATTTATATATTTTTATTTAGTAGTTTAAACTTTTGAAATGTGTAATTTTTTATATAGTATCGGAGTACTATAAATTAAAAGGTTTAAAATTTAATTCTCGTTATAAATTTTGTTTATCATAAATAAAAAATAATTTAAACTTTAAATAAATAATTTTATGATAGGATGAATAAAACAATGGTTCATATAATTGGATTTTTTGTTTATTTATTCATCATCATCATCATCATCATCATCATATAAATCTAAATCCTTGACAAAATGTTTAATTGGAAATTATATATGAATTATTTTTTGCTATGTTATATGACCATGTTTTTTATATGAGGATATTGGTTATCTTTATTTTAAATTTTTAATGAAGACAGTGATATTGATATCTTTGAATACCTTTAAATATTTAGTGGTTATTTAATTTTTGCCACACATAATGATCCGATCATATTTTTCGGAAAGATATATTTTTAGTTTCATTAGATAACATATATATTGGACTCAGAGGCATCTAGAAATGAGTGGCATCAAAAAATAAAATGAAATTGGTATTATTGATAATTTAGCAAAATATTAGAATAATTTTTTTGGCCATTAAATATTTCGATACACTATATTGGCCATTTGAACATCGTCCAGTTGTGTTTTGGGCCAAAAAAAAAAAAATCAATAAATTTGTTTTAAATCAAAGTTTAGGATTTTTAATTAAATATTTAAATAATATTAATACCTTTATTTTGTTTTTTGGGTAAAGCTATACGTATTTTTTACTAGAAATAATCTTATTTGAGAAATTACAATTACACATAGGAATTAACGTCTTTTGGAAACTATATCCGCCCAAAATATCCTTTTCCAAAAAGAGTGACATTGATTAGGAAAATGAAAATATTTACACTGATTTGGATTTCTTAGCGAAAATTCTCCAATTATGATTATTTGGTCCAAAAAGCAAAAGAAGAAAGAAATTTTTTGTTATAACTTTTTTTTGTTAAATATCATATTTTAAGATTTTCTTTCTAAAAATTTAAAAACATACTATTAAATCTTATTAAGTTTTAAAAATATTTATTTTATATTTATTAAAAGAAAAAATATTAATTTAATCTTCCACAATAATAAATGGTGGAGACTACGTTATGTCATTATATCAATTTATCACGTAAAACTTAACTGTGGTGTTAATATGTATCATTAACTACTATGAGTTGGTCGAGTAGTTAGCTCACTCGTCCGCTTAAGCAAGTGTCAGGAGTTTGAATCTCGCTTTATGCATGCAACAATAAATGTTTTATTGTCTAAAATTATATTGTTTTCATACTTATTTGACAGCAATAAGACAGACCATTGTATATAATTAAATATATAGACAATTCTATTTCGTTTTGTGGAGGACTTAATT
This sequence comes from Arachis ipaensis, assembly GCF_059453495.1. Lineage (NCBI taxonomy): Eukaryota > Viridiplantae > Streptophyta > Magnoliopsida > Fabales > Fabaceae > Arachis > Arachis ipaensis. The sequence goes on from NC_142437.1 coordinate 4,096,892, forward strand.
GATACTTTTTTTCTTCTTCAAAGACTAATTAGTTTTAGGTGAAAATTTTCGAAAATCTAATTGTCACTTTACTCAACTCTTTATTATACTATTTTTAAAAATTATTAATCAAAATATATAGGATAAAAAAATTAATATAAATTAAAAAATTTATTTATTCCAATCAAATCAAATAATTAATATAATTTATTCGTTATAATTAATTTGGTCAAATAAAATATTAAATGATTTGATCTTTATCTTAATTAGATTAAATAATTAATTAATTAATTAATTAATATATATAAATAAATAAAATAAAATAAATTAACAAATACTTTCAAAAATATATATACCAAGTCAACTATGCTTGAAAAAAAATTCAATTTTAATAATTAATAATATATATATATATATATATATATATATATATAATAGATATATTTTTTATTTTATACTAAAAATGTTATTTATACATTAAAAAATCAGTCACTAAAATTAATTATTAATGTATTTATGTATAAATATATGTGTGGTTTAATTTATTTTTAATATATATTTATATTCTAATTTCAATATATATCTTATATTGGTGGCTGATTTTAGTGTACTCGGAAACATAGTATAGTATATTATATATTATATATATAGAGGCATACCCACTATGAGAATCTTGAGCTAATCACACACTATAACTGCCTCTCTGCCAAGTAACAGAATACACCATTTCTATCTTCAGATTCACTTTCCCTCTCTCTCCTTCTTCAGATCCATCCTTCACTCTCTTTAGGTATGTTAACTAACTTTGTGTGTTTCATCATCATCTCCTGCTTCTTCTCTCTCATAAAGTTCCTGACACAAACACACACTTACCACACTCTTCCTCAATTTGAGGAAGATTATCTCATCACATATTCATTCTATGTATATATGTTCTGTTTTTTCACAAAAAAGCATAAAAAAAACAATTTTTTCATCTGGGTTTTGCTCATGGAGTCATGGGTATTCATTAGATGAAATTCTAGTACTAGTAGTAGTACCACATCATAAGTTTTTTTCTTCCCCTAATTTTTCCACTCTTTAGTACTATTATTTATATTTATGGCTACTTTTCCAGAACCAAACAAGACATGCTTTCGTTGACTTTTTTCTGTTTTAATCTTTTTCATTAAAATCTTTCAAAAAAAATAAAAATTTTATTGTAATTTTTCTTGTTTCTGAAACAAGTAAACAACCCTTTGAGTTTAAGACACTGAAACAGAATTCTGAATTTTCCAGCTGTCTATGATTCTCTCTCTCTCTCTCTCTTCTCACTAAAGTCTAAATCAGTTTCTGTTAGTTTTCAAAAATCTTATCTTTATGGATTATGGAACACTACTTTTTAGTCTTTTCCCTTCTACCTCAGCAACAAGGACTATCTTGGATTTTCCTTTGACTTTATCTTGTTACAGTTTATCTGTCACTCAAAATTACAGTTCTAATAATTAATATCTGTCACTGAAAATTACAGTTCTAATAAATTTTTTTTTTTGGTTGGTATTCATATAATGAATTTTCTTTTTTCAATATACCTGAAATGATGAACTTGATTTGATCTTTGAAAGAATTTTAAGTGTTAGTGCTTGACAGAACTTTTATTTATTTATTTATTGATTTATTTTTTTGTTGTGTGACTTCATCACTAGACAACTTGGTTGTTTCCTTTCATTTTCTTATATTCATTTTCTAATATTATTCCAAATTTCTCAATCTATTTTTGTTCTTTCCTAAATGGTTCAAATTACCACAGTGTTCATTTTGTCATGATTATGAAAAAAAGAAAAAGAGAATATGCAACATTAAATAACGACCATAAAATTTTAAAGAATTCAAAAAAAAAAAAAAACTAATTAAGAAAAAAGATATAATATGAAATTGGTGCAATTTGGCCCTATCTAAATGTTTTTCCCATAATAACATAGATTCACAAAATGTATGTTTTTTTTGTTTTTTTGGTTTTGTTGTGTCTATTCACAAAATGTGTGACTCATAGTTTGGCTTTTTCTATGTTATCTATTTGCCCACTTCTCTTTAAATATTTATAACTAAATAATTTAAAAAATTAATAAAATTTTATATATTATTTGTCTTTTTCACATAATTGAGTGCTCCTCTCTCTTTCTCTCTCTTTATTCAGGGACTATACAATACTTATAGTAGAAAAATGTTAGAGAAAGTTGAAGGTTTCAACATGGAGAAAGTAATAGAGGAATTTGAGGAAGTTACTAAGGATGCTGGTAGAGTTCAAATTGAAACTCTTAGGAAGATTCTTGAAGATAATTCAGAAGCTGAATACCTTCAGAATTTAGGACTTAATGGAAGAACTGATCCTCAGAGTTTCAAGAACTGTGTCCCACTTGTTACTCATAAAGAGCTTGAACCTTACATCAATAGAATGATTGATGGTGATCTTTCTTCAATCCTCACTTCAAAACCAATCACAACTATGTCTCTAAGGTATATATATCTTGATTCTTTATTCATTCATTCATTCATTCTCCCTCTATCTTTTAGTTTTCTTTTATTATTCGTGTTCCAGAAATATTTACAATTGCCCGGTTTAGGCTTTAGAAGCAGTTGCAGATATTTCTGGAGCACGAATACGGCTCGTACTAGAATTTAATTTATTCTTGAAAAGGCTGAATTTGGGTGTTAAATTCTGAGTTTGAAAAGGGTTATTATGATGATGATTTTGCAGCTCTGGAACTACTCAGGGGAAGCCAAAGTTTGTGCCATGGAATGATGAGCTTTTTGAGACCACAGTTCAGATATATAAAACCTCTTTTGCCTTTAGAAACAAGTAATCAATACTCTCATTCCTCTTTAATTTAAAACCCTAAATTCAATAAAATATCACACATATTACGTGTATACAAAAAATTAGCTACTAAATCAGTTAGTATGTATCTGTGCATATAAACATTTTTTTCACGCATTTTTATTATATATTTTTATTTTAATATATATTATATACGGATAGTACCATAAAAAAAAGACAACAAGATATATAAGTATCCTATAATTGCCTAACCTAATAATTATATTAATGACTGATTTCATGACTTGAACCTATAACTTTAAAGTTACACAGAAACAACTCAACCGTTGAATTTAGTTGATACAATTTATTATGATCATATTATTAATTATTGTCTCTATTTGGTATTGAAATTTGGAAATGACTATGAATTATTATTATTATTTATGAAGAGAATTTCCAATCACAAGTGGAAAGGCCTTAAGCTTCATATACAGCAGCAAGCAATTCAAGACCAAAGGAGGGTTAGCAGCAGGAACAGCAACAACAAATGTTTTCAGAAATTCAAGATACACTGTTGCAATGCAAGCACTAAAATCACAATGTTGCAGCCCTGAAGAAGTGATATTTGGTCCTGATTTTCACCAATCACTCTATTGCCACCTACTTTGTGGCCTAATCTTCTGTGATGAGGTTCAATTTGTGTCCTCAACTTTTGCACACAGCATTGTCCATTCTTTTAGGACATTTGAGCAAGTTTGGGAGGATCTTGTTGCTGATATAAGGGATGGTGTCCTTACCGAAAGGGTCACTGTCCCTTCCTTGAGGAATGCTATGTCCAAAATTCTCAAGCCTGATCCCAATTTGGCTAACATCATCCAAACAAAAATCATGGGGTTAAGCAATTGGTACGAATTTTATTCGCAAAATTTTTTCGTAAAATTTAGGTTTAATTATTCTGTGGATCTCTATAGTTTTACCGGATTTTCAATTAAGTTCTTATAATTTTTTTCTTTTCGGTTAGTTCCCTATACCATATCAAATTTTGTAATTAAGTTCGTATCGACAAAAACGCGAAAATTAACAGAATATTCCGTTAAACAAAACGAATATATCTAACACTTGACGGAATATTCTGTATAGTTTAACAGAATACTATATTAATTTCAATATTTTTATCATAGTAGGGACTTAGTTACAAAATTTAATATAGTATAAATACCTAATTAAAAATATGATAAAACTATAGGACATAAAATTTATGTATTTGATATAAAACTTACATTACTATTTATTTATTTTTTTTTTGTGATTTTTAACTTATTTTTTAAAAAAAATCTCATATTTAATATTTTTAGTAATATTTGTGCAACATAGTTGACTAATTTTTTTTTTATAAATTTATGTATTTGTGCAACACAGGTATGGATTAATTCAAGAGCTATTTCCAAATGCAAAGTATGTGTATGGAATAATGACAGGGTCAATGGAGCCATATTTGAAGAAGTTAAGGCACTATGCTGGTGACCTACCACTGTTGACTTCTGATTATGGATCTTCAGAAGGTTGGATTGCTACAAATGTGAATCCAACATTGCCACCTGAGTCTGCCTTGTACACTGTTCTTCCTCAAATTGGATACTTTGAATTTATACCTCAAAATAAGGCAGACTCTGATTTCATTGATGTGGAACCTCAGCCTGTTGGACTCACTCAAGTTAAGGTTGGTCAAGAATATGAAATTGTTATCACCACTCCAGCAGGTACTTAATTAATTCTTCTCTACCTTAGCTTTTATTATTATTATTATTATTATTATTATTATTATTATTATTATTATTATTATTATTATTATTATTATTATTTTAGTCCTAACATTTGTGTTTAGTTTTAATTTATTGTCTAACGTTTAAACTGTCTTATTTTTGTTCTAAATATTTTATTTTATGATATTTTTGTTTGTTGATCAATTTTTTAAATATTTTATTATTATTATTTTTTTTTCCTCTTTTTTTTTTATCAATTTCATTCTTAAATCACTGGTCCAGAGTAAACAACTTAATTAAGTTACTTTTGAAGAAATAATTTAAATAATAAATGCTTATATTAAAAGTAGCTTATAAATAAGTTATTTTGTGTTTGATTTTTTAGTTCTAAAAGTATTTATTTTATGATAAAAGTGATAAAAAGTTTTTTATTATGAGAGAAGTCATTTTTTTTTAACTTCTCCTTAAGCACCAAAATAGCTTTTTAGAAAATTACAATTTTGCTTTAAAAATTGTACCAAACATTAATACTACACCTTTTCATAAGTTAAAAGTTAAAAAAAGTCACTTATGAACCTATCCAAACGGGCCCATATATAACTACCATTATAACTATTACAATTATGATTGTTATAGTTATGTAAAAGACGATAATAACAAACGAAAAAAATTGCTTTTGAAAAAAAAAATAAATAAATAAAAATAAGATATTTGAGATAAAAATATAATATTTTAGCTTTCAAATAACATCTTATCCTAAATTATTATTATTATTGAATTTTTGGGTTTCTAAGTTCTAATTATTGAGATTTGACTTTCTGACAATGCTTTTTATCTAAGATGCTTTGGTGGTTTTTGTTTTTTAACTTTTCTTGTGATATGCTTTAATACTTGATTCTAATTTCTAAATATGGATATGACCAACAGAATATGAAATCATGTCCTTCTGATATAGTAAGAAACAATCAACATAAGAGTACATACCTAAAACCTAATCATATTAATGTAACCTAGGTAGCATAGCTTTTAGCTTTGGTTGTTGGCAACTAACTAATTTTGAATTTTATTGTCCTTTGTTTTTCATAAATCATGCGTACTAATTTCTCCAATTTTTTTAGCATTATCTTGGATTTAAAGTAATAAATTGTTTTGCCATTTTAAGTAAATTTATAAATCAATATACTTAAAATTGAATTCGGATAATTTACCAAACAGAGTCAAAACGACAATAGTTATTGTGAACCAAACAAAAATTAACTAATTAATCTTAAAAAAAAAACTTTTCACATAACATTCATATGGCAAATATATGCCTAATTATGCTTATTACTAATGTTTATTTATGTCACATATTCTCTTGGTGGGAAAAAAATTGAAAATTTTCACCTTAGTCTAATATCTTAACCTAGAATTATGCATGATTTTAAACGAATACGCAAAATTTATGCAAATTAACATAAAATAAATTAATTCTTAGTCTGTCGAGTTAAAAAGTACTGTAGAAAAAAAAAAAATCATTTTAACAAGTTATTAATCTTGAAATCTTTGCTTGATTTTTCAGGCTTGTACAGGTATCGACTCGGCGATATTGTTAAGGTTATGGGATTCTACAACTCATCGCCGCAACTAAAATTCGTCCGGCGGAGCAGCCTTCTACTTACAATCAACATAGACAAGAACACAGAGAAGGATCTTCAATTAGCTGTGGAAGAAGCATCAAAGTTTCTAGCTGAAGAAAAATTAGAAGTTGTTGATTACACAAGTTATGTTGATGTGTCCAAAGATCCAGGGCACTATGTTATAGTTTGGGAAATTAGTGGCGAAGCAAGTGAAGAAGTTCTTAGTGAATGTTGCAATTGCTTGGACAAATCCTTTGTTGATGCAGGGTATACTAGCTCTAGGAAGGTCAATTGCATCGGCGCCCTCGAACTCCGAGTCGTCCGGCACGGAACATTCCAGAAGATTCTAGAACATTATATAGGGTTAGGATCTGCTGTTAGTCAGTTCAAGACACCAAGGTGTGTAGGGTCTAACAATGCCAAAGTGTTGCAAATATTGAATGAGAATGTTGTGAACAAGTACTTTAGTTCTGCTTTCAATAATTGAAATCAATGAATGAAATATATTTGGGAAAATATCAATAGCTATAGCAATCAAAATTATGAAATAATAATATTAATAATGAAAATATATTATTCTTATAGTTTTCTTACTTTATTGTGTGATTTTTTTCTTAATTTCTTATATTACTTTTGTCACATTTTTAATTTTAAAAAAAAATTATTTGTCGTTGGTATCTTTTGAAGTTTTTTCGGTTAGTAATATAAATGTTTGAATACTATTTTAGTAATTTATTTTTTTATTATTTTTTAAACTTAGCTCCAATTAACAAACCAAACAATTTACAATAACTTATAGAATATTTTCTGCCACATTAATTTATCAACTTTGTTATGGTCTCTATAATACAAGCAATGGTTGACAATTTGACATAATGCATTGAAATACACATGCAAGGTTGGCATGATTAAATCAGAAATACTTTAATAATATTAGACCAAAAGTCATATTGTTGGGAACAAGGGTGAATGATCATATGAATATGGACCCTATATGCATGCTAGACTTCCAAACCAACCAAAAAAATAAAATAAAAATAGCAATAGAAATTATTTAACAAGATCAATGTGATAATAGATAAAAGATAAAATATATTTTTTGTCTTTAAAATTTGTTAAAAATTTTAAAAATATTTTAAAGTTTTATTTTGTTTTGATTTTGTTTCATAAGTTTTTAATTTACATCAAATATATTTTCGATGGTTAATTTTTTAAAAAATTTAAGATTAATTCAACAATAATCTCACAAGAACAATTTTTAATACAAGAAATCAAATATAATTATCATATATTATTGTTGAATTGGTCCTAAATTTTTTTAAAATTAGTTATCAAGAATATATTTAATACAAATAAAAAATTTTAAAGATCAAATAAAAATAAAATAAAATTTAAAAATATTTTTAACAAACTTCAAAAATAAAAGATATACTTTATTCATAGATAAACTTTGGTCATATGAGACACCAAAAAACCTTGATCATATGAGCTAAATGATCTGTTTTCCCTCCTTAGATTAGACTATTAACATTCAGATCTTATTATTAAGATTTTGATGAATATAATTGGCTTAATTAGTCTCATAAAAAAATAAAAGATTCTCTTAATAATATATTTTTTTATTCTCAATTATCTATGTTTTATTTTTTGATCAATCCCATATTGGTTCATTTGAACTATATGACTCTAGGACAATAAAAAAAAATTAAAAATAAAGGTACTACATACTAGAATCTTCATATTCATTACATAAGATGACTTTTTTTTTTTTTTTCAAAATGAATACACTTTTTTGCATTATAATTAGTAGTGGTCTTTCCAAGTAACATCTGATTTTGATGTGTGGATATGTCACTCTCCACTAAAGAATAATGCATTTGGTATTTGCCCTCAAAAATTGGGTAAGTCCAAAAGAAAATTGGATAAATTAAGGAAGATATATATTTTTTTTAAAATAAATGTCCAAATGCTTCATTGTTCACTTGTTCCTCTCATCAACCAAAGCAAATATTGGAGGATGAAAAAGTGGAAAGAGGAGACAAACAAGCTTGCTTAGACAAAGTTTATTATTATAATATTAATTAAACGGATTTTCAAATTTCTTTCTCCTTTAATTATTGTGGATTAAACACTTGAACTAGACTTGTGAATTGTGATTAACCAATAAGGTCCACCCCACAATTACACGTGTCACCTGATCCCAACAAAGTACAAATAAATTTTGTATTATATTATTATTATATTCTCAATGTACCTTTCATTGATTGAGACATTTTTACTTTGATTAGAAGGTGGAAAGTGTTGAGAACATTAGTGATGAAAAGCATTGAAGTGGATCTTATAACAAAGAAGATAAAATGGTGGAACTGTGAAGTAGGCAACAATAGTGGCGCTTATTATTTTTTCTATATTGTAGGGGTGTGTGTGTCACAAAATTATGTGAGGAGAGATGTGATTTATACTGTTGTGTACCTCTGTTTTTTTTATATTGTTTAACTTTTTTTAATAAATCGGTACCTCTGTATTTTTAATATTAAAAGATTTTTTAATATTAAAATCAAACCGTTTAATTTATATTTTTGAAAATTAAAAAAATTACATTAAAATTGGATTTAGTTTTCAAAAATAAAAAAATTTAAAGTTATAAATCGAATCTTCTAATTTGTAATTTATTTTTCCTCTTTAAACAAAGAATAAAAATGATTATGAATTCATTATGATATATATACATATACCGTTATATAAATATAATTTCGACGTATTTTTTTATAGATTTTATAACTAAAATTAATATGAATATCATTGTATCTATATTAATTTATATATATATATTCCATATATCATATGAGATGCTCGAAAGATACTATTCCATTAATTGAGTCACAGGTATCTAACATATTGATATCTAACCATTTTTTGTAAAGTGGTGATGGAGGATATAACTTGTACAAATCTTTTCATTTTTTAATTTGATTTGATCCATTTATTCATAGAGCTATTTACTCTATCGCAGACATCCGGAAACACCTCTAACAGAGAAACAAAAATACTTGTATAAACCATCAAAGTAATTTCATCCCCAACAGTAAAAAGATTATTTGGAATCCCCTGATTGATTAGAAGATCTTTTCAATTGGCTAGAATCCGTTACTTGAATGAAATTAGATCTTTATTTGAATCTTTCTTTTTTTCAAACGGAACGAACAGAGATAGAATTGGAGCAATTCTCTAAATGCCTCTTTGAATATTCTTCAATGTGTCGACTATTCATGAAACGTGAGATGCAGATGAATCAGATTGTCCGATTTGATTAAAATTAATTTAAAAATTAACCACAGTAGTATTGTTTCAAAGTGTACTGTATGTTGTCCTTATCATAAGGATATTTATTTTCTTTTTCTAAAAAGGAAAAATATTTGGGATATTGGCCAAGGCAAAAAGTTTGTTGCAATAACCTTTGAAATTGGCTTTTTAGTCATATAAAAGATTATTTTGATGATGAACAATTTAGGGTTCTCTAGATATATATCATGTAGTTTCTAGCAATTTTAGAATTCCTCCTCCTTTTTTTCTAAGAGATAGGATTGTATGTGCTGCTACATGATTATGTTTGAAATAAAGCAACTTTTTGAGGATATTCTTTCCAATCACGTTTTATATGACTACCAATATTAACGTGACATCAGGTGGAAATTAAAAAGAAAAAAGAAAAAAAAAGAGAGAGAAACATAAAATATTCATAAGTATAAATAATGGATTGGTCCAGTAGTAAAAAAGTAGAAGTTATAATAGTTGCAATTTTTTTTTATAAAAATATAATCGGTGACAAAGATAAAAATTATATGAATATGAAAAAGAAAGATATATTTTATACATGGAATATTTTCCATTATAAAAATGATAATTAGAGATTGTGATTATGAATAATCATACTTCACTACATTATTTTGGTTGATGTGATTAGTGTACATATGAGTCCTTATATATTTGATAAAAACAAAATATATATAGCTGTTTATTATTTAATTTTTACTTAATTTTTGTATATCCCAATATTCAAATAAGTGGATTTGTCATTTTTTGGGACAAACTTGAGGCAATTATTAGCATTTGTATAGTATATGTACTGGATGCCTCCGATACGGGTTGAGAGATGGATCAGAAATTTGTGGGTCGAGGCGGATGTCAGATTATTTGACTGGAGCAATGAGAGATGGTACTTGCAAAGATACTCCGACACTCAAGTCAGAATGGACTTAAGAGGTATAAGGTGTGTAGAGTGAATGACATACCTGAGGGGGCAGGGGCTCCCCTCTATATAGGTGATGGTGATTGTATTATCTTATTTTATTTGGTTAAGATAAGAAAAATATTTGAATTTGATTGTTGGTTAGAAGCTCTAGTGAGCCGGTTCTGGACTTTTCAGAAAGGCGAAGCGGGTCGAACTCATGTAACCGGGTTCGGAGATTGTTCTGGGTGTGGAATCTGTGGGTCGGATCCGTATCAGTATATATATATAATACTAGACCCCTTTTAGATGTAGATGATACCTCTATGATTATGATCCCTAATAGTATTAATTTGTATAATAATAATAATAATAATAATAATAATAATAATAATAATAATAATAATAATAATAATAATAATAATAAAACCCCCTTTTAGATGTAGATAGATGATGCCTCTATGATTATGATCCTAATCATGCACATGTTATAAGAATCTAAAAGTGGTTATATATATAAATTAAAATTTTTCCCAAACTAAACCATATGGTATGATGTATTTTACTATTTTATTTTGTTTGTCCCGTGACACCCATTATATATATATATATATATAACTTTGGTGTTGATTGGAGGAATCAATCTCCAATTATTAAGATGAGCAAAGCATTGATGAAGAATTCTGAAGAAGAGAAAGAAGAAGAAGAAGAAGTTGTTATTGGAGGAGTAGTAGCTTCTCCATTATGGGATTGTGGAAGCCCTTTATATGATTCATTTGAATTGGCAACACTTTCTCATATTATTGATAGGCATACGGTTGTTTTGCCACATCTTAGTGGATCAAAGAAGGCAATTAGCCACGGTTTTGATGAAAGTCATCATCACCATGATGAAGTGAAGAAGATTTCAATTGAAGATTCCAAAGGTTCTTCTTCTCTCAAGTCAACAAGCTTTAGTGAAATTTTGGACAAGATCATGGGGAAGAGAAAAGTGATTAGAGGAGGGAAGAAGAAGGGAAATAATAATAATTATTATTATAATAATAGTAAGCCCAAGAAAACCAAAAATGGTTTTTTTGGCTTATACAATAAATTTGTTTCTAAGTAGAATAAATATGAGAATATGTGTTGTTAATCTTCATTCTTAATGTACTTTATCTTTGAATTTGTACTATATAAATCATATAAGTAATACATATATATAGGTTTCTTTTAAGTCTAATTTTGTTCTTAGAGGCCTTTGTATGATGATATATTCACCATTCTTATTATTAAGAAGATTCAAGTAAATGTGTCATTTTTTGCAATCAAACATCTATTATTATTATTATTATTATTATTATTATTATTATTATTATTATTATTATTATTATTATTAGAGTAAAGGATTAAATTGATTTTTTACGTTTGGGTGTAATCCTGTTTGGTCCTTAAACTTTAAAGTGTCCTATTTCAATCCAAAAAAGTTTTATTTAGCTTCAATGTAGTCCCATCATGGGGTCAAAGTTAAATAATTAACGGAATGTCCTACATAACAGAAATACAAGAACAAGGTCGATAATCTGGAAAACAAGTACAACCTCTAGAGGCACAAAATTAACCGTAGATGCATCAATACATTTATTTATCATTCTCTTTAGTTCTATAAATATTTCATTTAAATTATAAGAAGAATGATAAATAAATATATTGATGCATCTACGGTTGATTTTGTGCCTCTAGGACTTGTACTTATTTTTAAAATTATCGACTTTGTTCTTATACTGCTGTCATGTAGGACATCCGTTAATTATTTAATTTTGACCTCATAGTAGGACTACATTGAAGTTAAATGAAACTTTTTTGGATTCAAATAGAATACTTTAAACCTTAAGGAATAAAACAGGATTACGCCAAAACATAGGAGACAAATTTAGTACTTTATTATTATTATTATTATTATTATTATTATTATTATTATTATTATTATTATTGTCAAAATTCTACTAATAAATTTAGATACTACCAAAATAACTAATAAAGAAAAAGAAAAGAGGAAATGCACTCTCCCTTATCTTCTTCCTCTTCTTTTATCTAGACCTATCCAATGGGTATGAGCATGCTTATTCTATCAATATATACACATGATGATCATGAGTGTCTCTTTCACACAACATTGTGGGATGCACATTTTGTTCATCAACTTGGTTATATCTATCATCCCTGGCCGGTATATGTATCCAGAATAATTCAGATTTCAGAGTGTATATGAAAAGTCAAATCAAATTTTTTAAAAAAGTAGTATTGTTATTTTGTGATAGACATCTATTTGAATATAAAAATGTGAGAACTTTGGTCACCAAAAAAAAAAACGTGAGAAATTTAGATGCTTTATTAGTACAATAGTTAGAATTTTGAGTTAACTTATAAAAACTTTTATATTATGATGATTTTAAATAATTTAACTAATTTAAAATTTTTTTATTAAAATAAATAATTTTATAATTTAAATCTTATTACAATTTTATGTTTTATGTATTTAATTAATTTTTTTTATTTACGTAATATCTCAATTTTCACTACTATTATTAAAAAAAATGTTGTAGGTGGGAAATAATAATTTAGGATAATTAATTCAAAAATTTCCCATTTATTTATTTAAAATAATGTATTTAAGAGAAAAATGAGTGTCTAAGAAACATTTTTCAGAATTAATTAGAAAAATATTTCAATAATTATTGAACCAAGTTGTTTTTATTTGTTTCATGCTTAATTTGTGTTTTTTGCAATATGGAAAAAGTGATCACTATTTAGGAGCAGTGGGTGGAAGTCACTATTTAAATGGTGGGCGACAATGGACTCATCATCATATGTCCCATAATTATAATGCCAGAAGCAGAAAAAAACATACCCAAATTACATTTATATTCCTGTCACATTCCTAGTACATGTTTTCATTTCAGTTGTAGATATTTTTGGAAAATGTATAAAGAATTAATTTTTATATTAGCTAATAATATTAATTAAACTTTTTTAGTTTAAATGACTTTTAAGTTTTAACTTCTCATTTTTTGGAGGGTTAAGATTTAAGATATGGTTGATACCGAAAAATAAAGTTGTGATAATGGTATTTAAAGTGATGTTAAAAGGAAGAAAAAAAATATAAGAATAGAGATTGTAATTTAAAGATATTTTAAAAAAACTTGGTTAAAGTTGATTTTCAATAATTTTTTTTAATTGAACTCTAAACAATTTGTTCCGGCCCGGTCCAGTAGGAATTAGGCCCCGACCCGGGCAGCCGATCCAACGAGCCTATTGGATTCGAACCAGGGAGCCGACCCAACACCTCCACCCCTCCAGCATAGCACCTCAATTGGGGGGAAGGAAACTTTTTAGAAGGCGAGTCTGCTCCTGTGGGACCTGTCCTAGATACGGAGTATATAGGGGGAGGGCCCTACTCCTCCCCAAGGTACGTCATTACCCCTTCACTTTTATTGCTATCTGTACGAACTCCGACTTGGACGTCGGAGTCTCTTTGCAGGTGGCTCCTCCTTCACCCTGGCAGCTCGAGAGGTCGCACGGCTGTTCCACTCGCCCTCCGGAGTTAGACCAAGAGTCCCAACCACGTTCTAGCATCTCGGATCTCAGTCCCCCACCTTCCCTACATGCATTCGATATACCCGACCCGTTCGACAACCGACAACACGAGCACAATTCAATGTTTTTATTCAAAGAAAGAAAAATCAATGTCATTTTCCAAAATTTAAAAATTCTCTTTTTCTCAATAAATTATTATTATTATTATTATTATTATTATTATTATTATTATTATTTCATCCATTTTAACACAAAGGTGATAGAAAGTCTTTTTTTAGAAACTTTTTATAAATCATCATCACCCTAATTAATTTACAATCAATCCTCTTCCCATAAAACTAGACATCCTTAATTTAAGAACAAAAGAAGGAAAAAGAAAGCATTGGGTTGCATGCTTTGTTTTTTCCACCCTCAAAGCCAGTAAAAAAACTATTAATAGGGACTATATAAATTAAAACACTGAAAAACAGGAAAATAATACATACATGCACCTTTGGCATGAAAGTTGAAACCTATGGCTAACAAACAAAACATGGAACATGATGAAGCCTAACTCATAACCTATCATGTGTATCTTCTACTATTGGACCACACAACACGATTTTTTACCCCAACCTTCATATTAGATTTTAATGCTCACTCACCAAAACTTATGTTTTGGCATATATGGAAATTACAATTCTTCTTTAAACACTCCTTATAAGTATGAAATGTTTTGAAGTCTTTAATTTGTTAATTAAATAAATTTTAATTTTTTATTTATTATATTTTATATCAATAATTTAAATTTAAGATTTATAATTTAAAAAGTATTTTATTTTCTATTTTTTTACTTTTAATAACAAGTTAATTTTAAAAAGCATTGTACCAGTTATTTTTCTCCAAATTATATTAATATTCGCCGAAATTGTATTATATTTATGTTTTTGAGTAAAGTGATAACTTAAAATAAGAGGTTAATTATCATTGATTTTGTAATTTTCATAAAATATGTATCTCACTATCTTAATTTAGTTTTGATAGGTCCATAAGTAACTTTTTTTTTTTTTTACTTTTAACTTATAAAAAATTATAGCATTAATGTTTGGTATAATTTTCAAAATCAAATGGTAACTTTTTAAAAAATTATTTAAGTGCTTATGGATAATTAAAAAAAAATCTTCTCTTATAATAAAAAAAACTTTCACTTTTTTTTAATAAGTATTTTTAAAACTAAAAAACCAAATACAAAATAACTTATTTATAAACTAATTTTAATATAAATATTTATTTTTTTAAACTTTTTTTTAAAAGAGATTATTAAATTATTTACCCAAACTGAATCAAAATAAATAATTTTTCACTTTATCAATTTACCAACTTTATTTTTAGAGAATCTATCTTAATCCTATTTTAATAGATCCTCACTTAATTTAATTATATGTAAGTTCAAGGTAAAACACTATTCAATAATCTAATAATAAAAACAACTCATCAAATACTTGATCATCACAACCTATTATTTAACATGTATATATATAAGGCGACAATAATAGAGATTTAATTTTTTTTTAAAAATCAGATTATTAGGAAAACCTATAATAAATTAATTTAACCAGAGATAAATAATAAAAAACAAGTTAAAGATCAAGTCCTTAGTCCACATGCAATGTTTGATTATTTCTAGTTTTTAATTATTTAATTTCTGTATGTATAGCATCCTAAGAACTTAAGTTACAAATATAGAGAACAGCATGCTGCATGCATATATGGATTGACACGCATGAAACTCATTTACTTACCCTACTTGTAGTTGAATCATGTCACCTTTTTTTTTAAAACTTTTTGTATCCCACTTTTTAATTTACTATAATGATAAATAGTTTTTGAACATTTTCCTCAACAAACTTAAGAGTTATGATCAGCCATTAATTTGCATTATTTTATTTTAGATAAAAACTAAAATTTTGAGTTAACCATGTCACAGTTAAATATTTTTTAACTCTAATTTACTTAAATCTATTTAAAATTCATTCTAATTTAAACATCGAAGACTTCAGACGACTTTGTCTCATTGAAAAACGTCAAAACCCTTATTAAAAAGAGTTTGAATCTTACGTCTAGGCTCAAATCACATTAGTCTTCGGTAACTCTATTTTCGGTTCAAATTTTAGAATTAACAAATAAAAAATATATATCTCGTTCTTATAATTATATATAATAAAACATATTTTAGAAAAGAAATTAAAATTATGCATAATTATCAGTATTCCCATTATATATTGCTATTGTATAGATATGAATGAATATTGTATAGATACTATATGATGATTATGGATGGCTATAACTTGATGAGTGATAAATGAACAAAATGCATAGAATTTTGTGACTTTTATAAGAATCTCCACCAAGAAGAAATTAAAATCAAAGGATTTAGAAGAAGTAGAGATAAGAGAGAAGATGAACACATCAAACATGATGATGAGAAAAGAAAATGAGAAAGAAGAAAAACAAGAAAAGGCATTGAAGAAGAATGAAGAAAAAGCATTTGAAGATGATCACAAAGAAGAAATTTTGTCTACTACTATGTGGGATTGTGGAAGCCCATTATATGATTCATATGAATTGGAATCATTGATAGGAACCTTATGAAATTCTCATCATCATCATCATCATGGATCATCAAATAAACTCCAATATCAAAATATTCACCAACATGGTCTATGATGTTGAACATGATGTTAATATTGTGTCCCAAGAGAATTATTCCAAAGGATCTTTCAATGTCACAAGATTGGGAAAATTCTTTATGAAGATGATGAAGAAGAAAAATAAGAACAAGAAGAACAAAAAAATTAAGAGGGCTAGTTGAAATTGTGGCAAATTTTCTTTGTGGAGGAAAAAGAAAACATGCATGCTTATTTAAATTTTAATTTGATTGTTTAAAGGTGTGATTAACACTTGAAATTAATGAATTAGCAATAATGCAATTTTTTTAAGCTATAGTAATATTTTATTAGATTTTGCATACAATGTTTATATAAAAAATAAGAAATAAGATATTTAAATCTTAGGAATTTAATTTTAACTGTAATATTGTATTTTAAAAATATATCAAATTTCAACCAACAAATATGACTTTCAGCATGCAAATAAGTGAATATACGAATTTTAAAGGACATTTAATAATTCTAGAATTGAATAATTAACTTTTAAGATATATGTTACAAATTAAGAAAAAATCATCTTAAATTTAATAGAAAAAAAAATCTGAAATTTATTTATAAAACCATAAAATCCTAGTTCTAGAAATCTAGTAAGGTTTTGGGTACATAAAATTTGGGAATCTCTTTGCCAAAACATATGAAACACTCATACAGCTCATTTTAGTTGTCACTTATAATGAAACATGCATCTGAGGAATATATTAGAATTCAATCTGAACCTTGACTTAAAGAAATAAAATAAAATTATATGAGATATGTGTGATAACTGATAAATAACCTTTGAAAAGTGATAGTTGCGCTAGATTAGCATATATTTTATGAGTTTAATTTTTATGCACTGATAGTGTAATACATTTTATATAGTCGTGCAATCATAACTATTTTTGTGGATGATCATTTACGTGATCAATAAAAAAATGATTATTTTTACTAATGTGACTTTATGTAATTAAATACACATATAAAACAGTTTTAATAATGCATCAAAACTAAATTCATATTTTATAAGATGAACATTATTTAATTTCTTCATTGAAGGGGACTTAGATAACATACACAGATATACAGCCTTGCATATATATTATTTTTATAAATCTTTCATAAAAAAACTAAGGGAAAAAAAATCATAAAACAAGACTAATACAATTGGAAGAATTTTAAGTGTACCAGCTACATCGATATTCTAATAATTTTAATCATTAATTTTAATTATAAAAAATATATATAATATATATTAATAAAATCAACAGTTAAAATTACTGAAACGCTAGTATTCCAAATACATTTGAAGGGAAATTTTTATACCGCACAAAAGTAAGGAAATTTTGTTTTCTTTCAAATGAATTAGATAATACTCAATTTTAAATATTATATCACAATCTCACACACTCACCTCCTTATAAATACACACATAATTATAGAATTTCTATAAGAAAAACAATCATTTATACCCATAAACTTCATCAAATAAAAAACTAACGTTATATCTATACAAAATGAATTCTGTATAACAAAAGTATGTTCATCCAGATCCCAAGAGAGAAAAACTTCCTGGCTCATTCAGTCGCAAAGCTTAAAGCAGAGGAGTCTATTCCAGTTAATTGGTGCTTAAGACAAGTGAACAGCTTATTGCCATTATCAATGTAGAAAGCACCCGGATTGGAGGTCTCAACAAATCTCCTCCTTCTTTTTTGCACCAAAGAAATAATAAAGAGATATAGGTGAATTTTGCACCAAATCAACCCACTAAGAATGCAATTGGATTTGTTTACTGTATAAATATGTCATTATAAATTAATTTGCTTCCTAAAAGTGTCACATAGGTTCCAATCTCTCTCAATGAAAAAATAGAATATCTAATGGATGTGTGAGTAGAGTGGGTGTGTGAAGTATTGGCCCCCCAAAAAAAAAAAAAAAATTTACTTTTATTTTTTAATGGACATAAACAACAACCAAATACATTATGGAAGAGTACTTGCAAGGTGTCTACCAAACTAATTCTCATAAGAAAAATTCAAACCTTGTAATTTAGAAGTCAAGAGAACTAGATAAGTTTATTGTTTCTAATTTATATTAGCATAACACTGGATTAGCTAATTGCTTTTTCAAGTGATGATATTGCTTATACAACAATTTCTAATCAAACGGTATCAACAAGTGATTTTATTCTCTAGTGGCGAAGGAGAGTGCGAGAAAAAAGAGTGAAAAATGATCCAAACTCTCAGCTTAAAAGTTTCATGTTAATAATAAGAAAATGACGAAGAAAATTAAGAACAATAAATAATCCTTTCTTTCCCTTCAAAACTAAGCTAAGACTACAAGTAGCATATACATTGGATAGTTCATGATCATGTCACATTTAAGAAGCTTCAACAACATATTTTCCGTCCGAAAAAAAAACTATCGTATTTATATATATAATTATTCCATTCGTAACTAGATACATAAAAAAATGAGTTATTTTTGGACGAAATTAACTGTGTCTATGTTGTTATTATTAAACCATGATATGGTAATATCTTATTCTCTAGGTCTTTGTGTAAAACCAATAAGAACTTAATTTGTTACAATCCAATCACAATGAGTTAAACATCTTCACCAGTTTTTGCTGTCATTGGCGAAGTCTTCAAACCCCACAAAGCTCGCAGAGTGCAAACAAATTCATGTAAAGCTTTTAGTCACCTAATGCATCTCGCAGACGCATTTGGCAAATAACCTTTTGAGCCTTTATTCAAAATGTGGCCAATTCAGCTATACCCACCACCTGTTCGACCAAATGCCCCACAAGAACGTTATCACTTGGACAACCTTAATTTCTGCAAATCTTAGAAATGGGTATCTCCCAAAAGCCTTTGACATGTTCAATCACATGCGTGAGGTTGGTGAGAGTCCCAATGAGTACACGTTATCTGCACTGCTCCATGCTTGTGCTGATCCTGGTTTGAGGGATGTTGGTTTGCAGCTTCATGGTGTGTTGGTTCGGTGTGGCCTTGAGAGGGACAAGTTTGCTGGGAGCTCTCTTGTGTATATGTACTTTAACAGTGACAGCGATCTTAAAAGTGCTTCTTGTGTCTTTCATGAATTGTTGGAGAGGGACCTTGTTGCTTGGAATGTCAGGGTTTCTGGATTTGCTCAAGTTGGTAAATTTGGTGTGGTGAAGAGGTTGTTTAGTGAAATGAGGAGGTTCATTTCTTAAGACCTGATCACAGTACTTTTATTGGCTTGTTCAAGTGTTATTCGTTGTTGGACTAGGTTAGGGGAGTTCATGGGCTGGTGTTTAAGTTTGGTGCCGAAGTTGATATGGTGGTTGGCACTTGGCAGAACTCTGGTTGACTTGTATGCTGAATTTAGGGACATAGATTCTTGCAGGAAAATCTTTGACTACATGGAGGAAAAGGATAGTTTATTAGTAAAAACATACCTAATATACAACACATTTAAGATTCGGAATATGAAATCAAAGTTTCAAATTGTTGCACCTCTTGAAGCTCCCTTTTAACATTCTCCAGACCTCCAATATCATCATAGGAAACATTTGGAACCTCCATCATGGTTCACGTAAACAATTGCCACATTAAAGGTCAACATAATAATAACAGAACATTTTCATTCAATTTTGTAACTGAAATAATAACAGAACTTAATAAATACAAGGAAATACAAAGGATAAGACATTAATATGCATTGTATATATTTGCAAGAGTAGTGTCTTTCTTTTCCAAAGTTTATGCAATCAAAAAAGATTAATCATGCTTAGAATCATTCAGGTTGAGAATTCAGCAAGGGAACTCACTTTTGCACACAACACAGATGGGTTTGAAGAAGCCCAAGCAGTTTGGAAGTGCTCATTGGTGACAACCATAGAATTCAAAATTTCAATATCACTCGATTCATCCTCCAAGTCAATCACATCCATCTTCTCTCTTATACACTGCAGAATAAAATCTCTTATTCAAGGTCTGCTCCTATATAACCATGAGTGTCCCTTACAACTCTTTCAAGATCAACCTGAAAAAACACAGAAAAACAATTTAGAATTGTTAAGCATAACATTTACAATTTAGATTTAAAGTGAGGAACTTGAACTTTTAATCTTTCTTTTCACTTTTCTTGAACCAATCAACTACATATCAAAACAATAGATTACAAGTTCAAGTTCCTCACTTCAAATCACAACTGTAACATATATTATGCATGTCAATTTTCCTCTTTATTATCTTGATTTCTAGATACCTATTATAAACACAACATTTCACAGCTAGATCAAAGAATTATTGCTATCAGAAGTCCATTTCCTATTTTATGAATAAAGCTAGCACTAGAAACACATAACTAGACTTTCTTATCACATTGAATTAATAACAACAGTAGTATTGAGAGAGATAAACTCACTGATCAGAAGATGAGGATTGACCCTTTTGAGGAGCAGGTGAGGTTGGATCAGCCATGACCTTTATCAGAACTTATTCTTGGTCTACGATGTTTAGCAGCTTAGCTATATATGCAAAAGTTTGGGCTGTGTTAATTCATAATACACATTAACTATCACACGAAAGTGTGTGTGAAAAAATAGTAAAAAAGAATTAAATAAATTAATATATTTGACTAAATTATTTAAAGTAATACATGTTGAGATCTTAATTATCATTTTACATGAATAATCATCTCTTTTTATTAAATATTTTAATAAATAATTATTCATGTAAATCAATCCTGTCAATGCTATTTCAATTTAACAACAATGGAGCAACCACTAAGCTCCCATATCAACTGCAAAAAATTGCACCACCTCTTATGCAACAAAAATTTTCTCATTGACAGCCTCATACATGCAATTTTGGAAGCTTAAAAGGCCAAAGAGCCCAAGTCTGGATTAAACTGACTGCAACCAGGTACCTTCCGCACAGAATTTCCTCATTGACAGCTTCATATATGCAATTTTGGAAGCTTAAAAGGCCAAAGAGCCCAAGTCTGGATTAAACTGACTGCAACCAGGTACCTTTCGCACCCTACTGTTCCTCATCTTCGTTCTTACAAGGGAAACATCTATCCAACGATCCGCTGCTGCATAGATGTTAGACAACAGCACATAGTTAGCAGCATTTTGAGGTTCAATCTCAAAAAGTTGATTAGCAGCAATCTCTCCTAACTCTGAATCACCGTATGCTTTACATGCCCCAAGAAGTGCACCCCAGGCAGCAGCATGAGATTCCACCGGCATTACTTTTATAAGCTCATAAGCATCCCGTAAATGCCCTGATCGACTTAGAAGGTCAACCATACATGCATAGTGATCAGGTGAAGGACTAACACAGTACTTTTCCTTCATAGAGCGAAAGTAGTTCCAGCCCTCATCAACAAGTCCAGCATGACTACAAGCTGTTAGAATGATTTTGAAGGCCACCTCATCCGGAGTTAGCCCATCCTTCACCATCCTGTTAAAGAACTTCAGTGCATCTTCCTCGAATCCATGAATTGACAACCCTTGTATCATCGAACAATATGAGACTAGATCACGGTTAGGCATTTCTTCAAATAATTTTAATGCCCTTTCCATGTTTCCACATTTAGCATTCATATCCAGAAGCGCTGCAATCACGTGGTCCTGTTTCATATCAATAGAGCTCTTGTTTACATAAGAATCAACCCATCGAGCCAGTTCTAAATTACCCAACTGAGAAGAAGCCGACATCAAGCTAACCAATATGAATTCATCAGGTTTCACATTCATTGACTCCATCTCAAGAAATACTCTCAAGGCCCTGTTAGGTTGACCATTCTGTACATACCCTGATATCAAAGTAGACCATGCAACAATATCCTTTTCCGGAGCTTGGTCGAACAAGAACCTTGAGGTAGCCATGTCACCAGCCTTTGCATAGCCATCAATCATGATCGTGAAAGAAACAACACTCTTTTTCGGCATAGCATCAAACACTACCCTAGCATTGCCCAAATCCCCCACCTTCACAAAACCCCATATCATCACATTCCATGATGTCACATTCCTTTGAGGCATTTCATCAAACAGCCTCTTTGCCTCCACCATATCCCCATCCTTCACATAGCCAACCACTATAGCCGTCCATGAAACTACATTCTTCTCACACATTCCATCAAACACCTTGCGAGCGTCACCAATCTTTCCACATTTCCCATACATATCGACCAAACAGGTTCCAACAAACATATTACCTTCAACCCCACACCTCAATGCCGAGCCATGGAGCAATTTTCCTTCCCAGGACCTAGACATGCTTGAACAGGCCTTAATCACAGAAGAGTAAGTGTACCTATCGGGAAGAGACCCATGTGCCTTCATGCGAATAAAAGTAGAGAAGGTGTCAAAAAAAAAACTTCCTTTGGTGTGGGCTCCGATGAGGGAGTTCCAGAGGAAAGGGGAAGGGCTAAGGACGCAGTCAAAGACGGCGGTGTAATATGAAGCAGTGGTGGCAAAGGAGGCGGAAATGGAAATGAAGCAGGAGATGATATGGTGATCTTGCTCTAGGCCTCGTTGAATGATGGAGGCGTGGACTTGGTAGAGGTGATGAATGGTCTTGCAGGCCTTGAGAAGGGTGGTAATGGTGGCAGTGGAACGTGGCGGAGAAGAAGAGTGTTGAAATATTGAATTCATTGGAAAGAGCTGCTTTTTGCTCTCCGTGATTTCTCTGCTTAAGTCATTCACTTTGATACATTCTTGATAAATCTACACACCAAAAAAGATTGAAATGATGATAAGAAAGTGGCAATATGACGCTTCAATACATAGTTATCAAAACCGAACCGGTTATTGACTCAGTCATACGACTGGATCACCGGTTCAACCGATGGGTCACTGATTCACCCGATTGACCCGGTCATAATTAAATAAAATATAAAATTATAAAAATAAAATTAACATCAAAAGCAAGATTCTAAAAACCGGACCAGCCATCAAACCGTTTTGGTCACTAATTCACTGGTTCATTAGTCTAACCGGTTCAACCGTGGTCTAACTGGAAAAACCGTTTTATAATAAAATAATAAATAAATTATGAATAAATACTCTGAAACATAATTATAGTCTAATATAAATTTTAAAATGTCTTCCAAATATAAAGTAATACATCAACCAAAATCTAATATAACCTTTGATTTCATAATTATTAATAATTTATCATTTATTAGTCATTACATCACTATTGAACTCATTAAGATAGTAAAAAAAAAATCATTGAATTAACCAAACTAATAACAAATATTCAATTATCTAGAACTTTTTGAATCAAACTCTTTGACCTTGATGTATTTTCAGAAGGTGGATCAACAGTTGACTGTCTCGCTTGATAAAAAATATCATCCACATTGGTACCTTTGGTAGGATCTTGGACAAGCATGCTACTATAACCATGAAAACAATATGTCACTCACTTTCAGCTCCACATACACGATTGTTTTTAAATTCTTTTTAGTGATACGGGTGCCAAAAACAGCAATCTCCTCTTAAATAATACCAAATACCATTAGCTGTGCATGCAATTGGTCAAGGCCAAAAAGAATTGGAAATAAGTAATATCAGAGAAAGTTCATAGAATGAAAGCAAAGGAGATAATCATGCAACCAGCAAAGAGGCATTCAACATCATATTAAACACACAACGAAATTAGAAGACAAGCAAAAAGAACTAAGTCGAAAAAGAGATGCCAAAACAGCAAAAGTAGTTCAAACTCTGTCAAATATATGTCGAATTGATCAAATAATAATGAACACATACAATACAACTAATATTTTGAGAAAACCAGCATTTTGGCCACCCAAAGTTTTGGTTTCCAACAAAATTGCCCCCCAAAAGAAAAAAATAACATCATGCCCCCCAAAGAATAGCACTCTCCAACAAAATGCACCAACAGTTGCTAATCTTTGACGTGCCACATAGGCAAAATGGTGCATCAATGGAGGTTGCAAATTTCAGCGACATACGCACAATGACAGAGAACCCGACTAATACAACAGCACGTCGTAACTCAAGTTGCACAAAGTAACCAAAGGTGCTTGAACTCAGATATACACACAGCAAAATTCTTGGCACAGTGTGCTAACTAACTAAGTCAACTATAGCAGATGCAAACAAAGCCAATTCTTGATTGAATCCTAAATCCTTAATAAAAAATAATATGGCGGATTCCCAATTCTTGGCACCGTTTCTGGAGGTAATCTAACTGCCATGGTGTTTAATCACATCAGTAAAGAACCTGAGCTAATCACAAAACATTCATTAATCAATAAAATCGCAACACACAAAACCAGAGCTAATCACAAAAACAGAGCATAAAAAAGTAGAAAAAAAACGAAGAACAACTGAACAACTGAAGAACAAGCGAGCAAGACATTCACTGACCTTCGAAGACGACGCCGACCAGACGACGGCGAGAAGATGCAAAGAGTAGGGGATGGGGCGAGCTCGTGGAAGAAGAGAGCAGGGGGGATGGAGACTTGGGGGCAGTGGCTACACGGATGGACGGCGGCCGAGCTCAACGGATGGATGCAGCAGTGGCCCAACGGAAAGGCGGCAGTGGGTCGAAAAGAGTAGCTAGGGTTGGATAAGGGAGAGTGAATGATTCGGGGCAAGCAGAACATAGGCTGAGAGGAGGGAGAAGCAAGGTTCTGAGAACCGGACCGGTCATCGAACCGTTTTACTCACTGGTTTACTGGTCCAACCGGTCCAACCGTAATTCAACCGAAAAAATCGTTTCAAAATAAAATAATAAATAAATTATAGAACAACTCTCATCAACACAATAAAAAACAATCAATAAATCATCAACACAATAAAAATTATAGAATATGTGTATTGCTATAATATAAAATTACAGAACATGTCTACTGGCATGTTACTTATTATTATGACTGCCTCTATCACCAGTTCATTGTGCTGATGGTTTTCAATGCTGCAAGCTACTCCACTCCTAACTTTGAGCTGCTCCCTAATAAAGTTTCAAGTAGAAATTTCAAAACATTTTAATACTATGGCTCAAAACATATTCAAGCTTGAGGTGTATGCATGTATTCAATGAAATCAAAGCAAAACTAACTGTGAGAAGAACATTAAACTTAATCGTGGTTTTCATAGAAAGCATTCCATCTGTTTTACAAGCTTCAAATATAAACAGCTCAAATGCTCATCAATAAAATAGGAAAATTATGTAGATGTTTTTCCTCTCTAAAATAAATAGTCCAATTGTTAAGTTATTCCAGTTGTCAGTATCAATGTTACAAGAAAATCTCAGCTTGAAATCAACCTATTATACATCACACTCCAAAAGATTATCAATTTTAACCCAATTTTATCAAGATCAGCACAATGATTAACAACAAAAAAAAGCACTGAGTGAGGTAATGAGCACAAAATCAAGAAACTTTAATAAAATTTAACATCAGAAAAAAAGCAAGAACAAGCCAATAACAGTTTATCAGTACCAATTTAGCATCAATCAATAAGCCAGTAACAGAGTTCATTAATCAAGAACAGGCTAGAACAAGCCAGAGTAGTGAGCAAAGCCAATCAAGTTTTTAACAGAGTTTTCACAAGGTTAACACAAAAATTAACATGCTTTAACAAAGATTAACAAAGTTTTTAACCCAATTTTAACAAGCTCAGCACAATGATTAACAACAAAAAAAGTCCTAAATGAGGTAATGAGCACAAAATCAAGAAACTTTAACAAAATTTAACAACAGATAAAAAAAAGCCAAGAACAAGCCAGTAACAGTTTATCAGTACCAATTTAGCATCAATCAATAAGCCAATGATTAACAAGCTCAGCACAATGATTAACAACAAAAAAAAAAGTACTGCATGAGGTAATGAGCACAAAATCAAGAAACTTTAACAAAATTTAACAACAGACAAAAAAGCCAAGAACAAGCCGGTAACAGTTTATCCGTACCAATTTAGCATCAATCAATAAGCCAGTAACAGAGTTAATTAATCAAGAATAGGCTAGAACAAGCCAGAGTAGTGAGCAAAGCCAATCAGCCAAGAACAAGCACTAAGCACTGACAGAGCATCCAATTAACTCAAGCACAAAGTAAAAAAACAAAACAGCAACACAACACTTAATCAATAATCATCAATCAGTGAAAAACAAAACACCAACAGTGAGTATTAAAAACGACGATCACTAACCATCGAAGAACAAGCATGAAGAGGGTTTGGTTTCTGAACAGACAATTAAAAAAAACACGAAGAACAAGCACTAGCAGCGAGCATTGACCTTCGACGGACGACGGAGAGCGGTTGAGCGCAACGGACCACGGCGAACAGGCGACTGATGAGAGCGAACAGGGGATGGTGAGAGCGAAGTAACGAACGCCGATAGCACGAAGATGGAAGTTCTTGAGTGCGACGGAGGCGGCAGCAGCAGTCTCTCACTCCAACAGACGGCGACAAGATTGGTGGACGCTAGGGTTTGATTTCTTTGGTGGAGGCTAGGGCATTTTGCTGATGACTAAGGAAGGAGTTGGAGAAGGGAGTCAAACGCGTGCAATCCCTTTTTTTCCTTTCAACAAAGGAAATGGCCTCGTTTCCTGTAAACCGGCCGGGTCCCTGTCCGGTTTGACCGAACCGCCTAAGCTATCGGTTCGCGGTCAGACGGGTTCGACCGACCAGTTCGGTCCGGTTTTTTCAGAACATTGGGGAGAAGTGAAGTGGTTCAGTTAAGCAATTAGTAGGCCAAAGTTGCAAATGACGTCGTTTCCTTCGAACCAGCCAGTTCATGGTCTAGTCCAACTGCTGGTTCTCGGCCGATTCAGTGATTTTTACCGGATTTGCTTTCAGCGGTTTTTCATACCTAACCGATTTGGTCTGATTTTCAGAACATTAATCAAAAGTTAAAACTTAAAATGATGTCTTCACAAACATATTAATAACAATCAAGTATCAATTCTTAGATATAACTAATGATGCAAAAAGAAATAAAAACTAATCACTAATACAAAATACTTTCTAAATTTAAATCAAGAGAAGGAAAAAGACAACACAATCAGTAAATAAAATCCAAAAAATAATCTAAAAATCGACATCTATATCTTTATAAAACAAATTTAAAGTTTGACGACATTTCCTTCATTTTAATTTGTATCTATATTTATATTTGTGTATTTTTCACAAATCAATACTAAGAATAATTCATAATAATACAAAAAGAAAGCATGGAAACAACAATTTAACTGAATAATTTTTTATTTCAGAGAATATGAACCTCATTTTCAACGACAAATTCAACTATAATAATTATCAGCAACAAAAGATTTAGCTCAAAAGATGATTTACAAACATCAACATAAAATTTAGCCAAGTGATTATTTCACCAAGACAACAATAACTTCAATCGTGATAATAAATTGAAACAAATTTAAGTGAGTGATTATTACGACAACAAAGTCAACGTTCAATCATAAACGAATTCATTTAGCAATGAGTAAATTGAAGTTAAGTAGGGGTGAGCACGGGTTGGTTTGGTTCGGATTTATGGTAAAATTAGAACCGAACCGATCAAAATGTAATTGGTTCAGTTTGGTTCGAATTTGTATTTTTTTGTACATGTACCCGAACTAAACCAAACCGATTAAGAACGGATTGGTTTGGTTCGGGTAATTGGGTACCCGATGACTTTGAAATTCATAAAAAAAAACCAAATTTTTATCTTAAAAATTCAACAAGTACAATAAACATGTAACATCAATAGAAATAATCCAAATATGTTAAACACCAAATACATTAAAAACTAAACTCATTAAAATCCAAACATATTAATAATGAATAATCATTGTCTAATGGAAAAGCCATATATATATTTTTTATTTAATTAATATATGATCGAGTTTGCGGGTTGGTTCGGGTTCCGCACCCCCAAAACCGATACCCGAACCAATCACTAACAAAAACTATCGGTTTGATTCGAATTGGACCCGATTACCCGTTTGTTTCAGAACCAATTTAATTGGTTCGGTTCGGGTTCGGACGGATAATCGGATACCCGCTACCCGTGCTCACCCCTAAAGTTAAGTGATTATTTTCTCAAGTTCTTTCCTCCATGAACTTGCTTCAGCGTTCTTGCTGAATGGAGAAGGAAGAAAGGGTTTTATTTAAGTGGGTGTGACTTGTGGGTTGGGCCTTGGGCCCATACGGGCCCGGTTCGTTCGGTTCGGTCCGCTCGGCCTAATCTTAAGCCAAATTCTTTAAAATTAGTGTCAAAATTCTTATTTTAATTTTTTCTACTCAATTAAACTATAAAATTTTATTTTTTTAATTTCTTAGATTAATAATTAGTTTATTAGCTAATTATTCACTAATTACTCCGGGTTTACATTCTACCCCCTAACAGAAATTTTCGTTCTCGAAAATTTGCTCTCAATTTTCCATATACGCTCCCTCAGATTCAACAAATCTCTTACCATTCATTTTGTCATTCTCCAACATTAGTCTAACACCCTATTCCCATTTCAAGCCTGAGTTAAACCCGTCTATTTCATTCTTAGTTTCGTCAAACTCTTTTTTATTGACTACTAACTCCCTTATCCTCCAAGAATCCTATCCAAACCAAATCGATCTCTAATCCTTTTCAACTATCTCAAACACTAATCAATTTTCCAATCTCTTAGTCTAATTCAGTCCGTTATAGCCTAAATCACACACACGTTTCACTCCTCGATCCTACATTGATTCCTCAAGACACCCTCATATCCTAAAACTCCTTTATCACATCGATACAATTTTAGAGCCACCAAAATTGCCATGCTTCCGTAGCGTCACTCTGATTATAAGCCACTAAGATTTTAATCATTCACATACTCTACCAGAACACTCCTTGAATCTCTTTATCTCTCTAACTAAGCGCTATTGACCTTTACTCCAGCTGCACGAGTTCTAATCTTTCGGTTTCTTTCATCACCAGGTCCATCACCGCCTTTATCACTGTTTCAAGCTTGTTGTCTCATCACGTCAGCAATTATCTGTGCAGTCGCCCTATCGTCAATCGTATCACTTCACTCGTACCCACGAGACGCCATTTGAGTCTTGTCCACACTGAACAATTGATATTAAGGTGATCAGTCTTAATATCTAAAGTCTAGTGCTTCGAATCTCCAAAGGTAATGCTCATGAACATTTATGCTATATATGTCAAGCAAACATCCTAAATAGCACGTACACACAACCAAAGTATGCTCAGAAGCATATTTAGTCTATTCCCCAGGCTCTACGGGAATGAACTACTCTGATACCATAATGTAACACCCTACCACACAGAGTCTTATGCTTAAGTTATAAAACTGAGGTGGCGAGGTATTACGACCTCTAAAAAAATATGTATATATAATAATAGTTGAAAGGAATTTTAACTAGAAGCTTGTGAATAAAAGTTTAGAACAAAAGTCGTAACGCTCACATGAACGATAGACGTAAACTGGGTAGGTTAAGAGTAAGACGCCAAAGGTATATATATACACACTAGAAGATTTTCAAGGATACAGATAACAAAGCTCTTGACTCGGCTTGCGAATTTTAAACCGGCCAGAGTATATACATATACATATATACAAATAAATCCAAAAGTAAGCCAAAACATAAAACTGACAACCTGTTTCTCTGAGCCAACCTTTAAGAGGGACAAACATAAAATACAAGATGGAGAATCTAAATACATATATAGATATAAGTAAAAATACAACCCTGAGTCCCAAGAGTTCTTCACTTCATCGGAGTCTCTAGAATACAGAGTGGTGCTTCTCAACCTGCATCTGAAAAACAACAATATTGTATGGGATGAGAATCGGGGATTCTCAGTATGGTCAAGGTGCCCACATATATAATAAATAAGGTCCCGAAAAAGC
Source organism: Arachis ipaensis (assembly GCF_059453495.1). NCBI lineage: Eukaryota > Viridiplantae > Streptophyta > Magnoliopsida > Fabales > Fabaceae > Arachis > Arachis ipaensis. The sequence continues at coordinate 4,127,434 of NC_142437.1, forward strand.
CAGAGGCAATCCTAGAACGCCGACATTCAGATTATAAAACCTAAAGGAATAAACTGAACCATAAATTTGGTAAAACTCTCTAAGGTACCTAAATAACGATATATCTCTAACCCTGCAGAATACTTCCTGTCTCATTTGACTCGAACCCTGCAGAATACTTCATGTCTCATTTGACTCTAACCTTTACCAATGACCCAACCAATCACGGCCTATGGCCCAAAACAAACCAGTTCGGCCTCTGGCCCAAATAAACTCAATCCAACCTCTGGCCCATTTCAAATCAAATCAACATTATCACCTGTCCACCACCAAGGTACTCAAAACAGAAAGACAATCACAAACACAAGCAAATACAAGGCAAACACAATTAAAGAGCAGTTATCAGTTAAATAGAATTTATCAGATAGGCAAACCAAAACAATTATGCACACCCAAACAAAGCAAACAAATGCAACATGATGCATGCCTGTTCTACTGGCCGTGAGCTCACGCGTCGGTTACTTTGCCAGAACCCAACACATCTGGTAGCTAATCCAGACATTTGTCTCTAGGTTGCGCATCTCCAGGAGGATCATAAACGAAGGAGAGTACCTTTCCACATCGAATGAGCGTGCCTTTCCACCTTCTCCTGGAGGTTATACGAAGGAGAGTGCCTTTCCACATCGAAGGAGTATGCCTTTCTACCTTCTAACCAGAGAAGAATGTGAGAAAAACAATACGAAGGAGAGTGCCTTTCCACGTTCCCCACATCCCCATCACGACAAGAGAGGAAATCCTACATCCTCAACTTGCCATTCGAACACATTTTCAAGTTAACACGCAAGCGGGTTCGCACCTAGACCTTGCCATCTCGACCATTTCAGCCATACTCAGCCACATCACAAGTCAAACGTTACCATCACATGCAAATACCTAATTCTTAGCGGTTTCATCATATACAATTTTACAAACCAATGCAATACAATTCACAAGTCATCCTACTATCATTATCATTATTTAATATCCTCATCAATTACCACAAACAACATATTCTCACAGACAACTCAACATTCAACACCTCATAATCCACTTAACCAATTCCATAACACCAATTCAACAATTATCCTCAACGCATCCCAATCAACAATTTAATTCAACCAACAATCAATTCAACTTATCCTATGGGTCAACTAGCCTAAATTTTCATGACACATTACATATTATATATGAGAAACCAAAACCATACCTTGGCCGATTTTTCGATAAACCCGGAACATCACCATTTGTCACCGTTCCTCAATAGTCCAAGGCTCCAAGACCTCACCAAACATATTTTTCCGACCTCCAAATCCAACTTCAAGTCTCCAATACCACCAATTTATTTCCAAAAATACACAATTCAATCTAATTTCACCAAACAACACTAAAATTACCATAGGGTTCACTAATTAGATAACTTGACACGGATTAAATATTCCTCACCTTACCGACGGAAGTTTGGGACAGAACTCAGCAAATCCACAAAGCTAATTTGCTCCTAAACACCAAAATTCAACAAATTCTCAACAACTTTCGAAACTAAGATGAGAAGATCTGGGTGAGAAAACTCAAGTTTCTTACCAAACTGTTGGGTAGGTTTTGTAGAGGATTCTGAAACGAATGCGTGGCCGCTGACAGCTTGTCAATCGGAGCTCCAGATCAAAAGTTATATGAAGTTGAAATCTAGTAGAGGGTTAGGTTATTTTCTCAAGTTCTTTCCTCCATGAACTTGCTTCAGCGTTCTTGCTGAATGGGGAAGAAAGAAAGGGTTTTATTTAAGTGGGTGTGACTTGTGGGTTGGGCCTTGGACCCAATATAGATCTGGTTCGTCCAGTTCAGTTTGTTCGGTTTAATTTTGGACCAAATTCTTTAAAATTAGTGTCAAAATTCTTATTTTAATATTCTCTACTCCATTAAACTATAAAATTTTATTTTTCAATTTCTTAGATTAATAAATTATTTATTAACTAATTATTCACTAAATACTCGAAATTTACATATTGTCCCTTTCAAACATTTTTCATTTTCACCTACAATGTGATAAAATTTCCATTGGCTCTATATCTGATAAATTATGATAATGCCAGTGAATGTTATTAGACGTCTTATATAGTTTTCGTTCTATGATTGCAATAGAATTCTTGATGTGATTTACTTAAGGAGAGCACGAATTTAATTATAGGTGAGGCTCCATTGATCAAATTGGAAGAATAAAACTATGACAAAAGAAAGACTAATGCATAAAGATTTTATTATAAAAATTTCTGGAAATACTTTTACCATTAAAAGAAATATGCAGCAACTGTTCATGCTACTGGTGTATGATATTTTCACATGATAATCCTGAGCAGGTGCTCATTTTTGTTGATTTTTTCCACAGAAATTGATATTGATGCACTGCTTCAAAAACACTTAAAGAATAGGTACAATGTTTTCATAGTTATGACTCTATTATTGAAGGTGGTAATTTTGATACACTGAAATTTTGACTACCTTGTGTCATTGCTGTTGAACCATTGTTGAATAATTTTAGACTATTTTTTCACACACACTTTTATGTGATAGTTAACGTGTATTATGAATTAACACAAAGCACAAACTTTTGCATATATAACTAAGCTGCTAAACATCGTGTAAGCTTGGAGTATGATATTGAAAGATCAAGAACAAGTTCTGATAAAGGTCTTGGATGATCTAATCTCACTTGCTCCTCAAAAGGGTCAATCCTCTTCTTCTCATCAGTGATTGACAAGTCTTATTAAATATAATTTTTATATGAAGATATTATCATTTAAAGTATCTAGAGAAAAGGACAAATAGGTCCCTGACCTTTTGTCCTGTGGACATTTTCGTCCCTGACCATTGAAAAATACTTTTAAGTCCCTGACCTTCACAAAACTTGGACGGATCAGTCCCTGACGGAGGCATTTGGACGGATCAGTCCTTGACGGATGTATTTGGACGGAGGGACTGATCCATCCAAGTTTTGTGAAGGTCAGGGGTTTAAAAGTATTATTCAATGGTCAAGAAAAAAAATATCCGCGAGACAAAAGGTCAGGGACCTATTTGTCCTTTTCTCAAGTATCTATCACTTCTAATTTATATTAGCATAACATTGGATTAGCTAATTGCTTATTCAAGTGATGATATATTGCTTATACAACAATTTCTAATCAAACTTAATGGTATCAACAAGTGTAAAAAGAGTGAAAAATGATCCAAACTCCCTTACCTTAAAAGTTTCATGTTAATAATAAGAAAGTGATGAAGATAATTAAGAACAATGCATAACCCTTTCTTTTCCTTCAAAACTAAGCTAAAGCTATAAGTAGCATAATTGCATTGGATAGTTCATGATCATGTCAAAAACCATGGAATCAAAACCATCATATTCAAGTAAAACAAATTTAAGAGAAGTTTCAACAGCATATTTTTCGTCCGAAAAAAAACTATCGTATTTTTAAACCATAAAAGCCGACAGTTATTTTCGGACGAAATTAACTATGTCTATGTTATTATTAAACCATGATATGGTAATATCTTGTTGTCTAGGTTTTTGTGTAAAACCAATAAGAAATTCATTTGTTACAATCCAATGACAATGAGTTGAACATCTTCTATAATCCCTATTGTATCTATAAAGATCATAGACTATTGATCCATTGTTCCATGTTATACCACAAAAGAACAATGTTGTCCCAAGATAGTTGCTATGGAATTTCCAATGGTATTGGCCATTGCTTTCAACTACATGAACACCAAGATCATCATCTCTTGATTTACAATGAATTGTGAAGCTCAATCCATTTTGCAAAAGATTTGTTACTTGAACGGTTGTTATAGGAATTGGAATTGGAAATTTGAATTTCTCTCCATGATGATGATGATGATGATGATGATGATGACCCTCTTGAAATGAAAATGCTTCTTCCCTAATTGAAATAAAAAATAATTGTAGCAAAAAGAAAATGTGCTTCATTCCAAGTATCATTTTGTAGGGAAAATGTTGGAATGGATTAGTGAACTTGCAAATGAAAAAGTTTATGTATATGGGTTTATTTATATACATGTATGATTAATTAATAATTAATTAATCCGTTTTGAGGAATGTAAAATTTGTCATAATAATAATGTAATATGTAAAGGCTTTGAACCATGAAACGGTTTTAGGGTTTTATGGTGAATAATTAAAAAAAAAACGTTTGTATTCTTGCATAAACGTTTTTGGGATACTTAAACCCTCATTAATATTTAGTTTATATTATTGAAGCCACAATTATAAAAATAATATTGATACAATTTTATTTGCCATTTTGACTTATTATTTAAATAGTGTATACTTTATTTATTATTATTTTTTTGTTATCCACGATAGGTCAAAAACTAATTCGTCGCAGATTTAAGTTCCATTAAGGGTGTGTTGCTGACCAATAGATTGCTGCATATAGTAGGCTATATAAAAGAAACGTTCTATTGATAATTAAAATAAGGTTTAATTACTTTATTAGTTCCTATAGTTTTAGCAAATTTTCAGTTAAGTCTTTATATTTTTTTTTCTTTTTAATTAGGTCCCTAAATTATTTTTAATTTTGTAATTAAATCTTTCTTAGCATAAAAGAATATTAGAATTAACTAAATATTTTTCGTAAATTGAATATATTCACAATTAAGAACCTAACTAGATTTTTAACCACATATTTTTTTAGAAGAATATTTTTTAATTTTAACATTTTTAACATAAAAATAATCTACTTATAAAATTAAAAGTAATGTAAAAACTCGATTATATATATATATCTAAAATGATAGAGACCAACAAAAAAATTAAACTTTAAAATAACTTAACTAACAAATATATCCAACTACTATATCCAGAATAATAATATATATAATACTGTATAAAACTAAATAAATTAATCATGCTTATTAATATCAAATCATTTTAAATAATTGATGGTTCAAACATTATTAGTACAGCTACTGAAAACTTTTAATTAATTGAGAGGATCCATTCCCCTTTGTTGATGACTCCATTGACATACATGATAAAGTAGAAGAAGCAATCTACCAAACTTTAAAACTTCCATTCAAATTATTAAATGTGGCCACCATTGATGAGTGTTCATGATGGAATACATAATTAACGGGTTGATTATTCTTATCTCTATCTATGCGTTACAATTAAACACTTACTTAGATCGATACATTTAAAATTACTAATTTGTAATAATCACTTATACACGACCTTAAATTTAACTTGGTGAATAGAAAAGTAGTCATGTTTGGAATCATGTACTAAATGCTAGAATATGGTTAGTCAAAATAGTAAATATATATTTTTAATTTAACGATTTCTGTTAGGAATCATGTTTGTTATAGTCTTTAATATAATTTAATAAAATAATTATCATCGCTAATAAGATAATATCTTTCGTCCTTTTAAAAAAATATAATCGAATAATAATTATAGGATAAACTTTGATATCATATGTTATAATAAATATAATTAACTCAGCTATAAAAATTAACTTATTACAAACTAACAAATGTTATGAATTTTTATATAATTAAAAACTAAAAAAAAAATATGAATACTTATATCATGTCTCTAACATATTTTCTCATACAATAATTTTTTTTTTTGGATTCATGAATCTTATTTGTTTTGCTTTATATATATTGTTTTTCTTTTGTATAATATAAATCTAAATGATTTTTGGATAAAAACCACTCTGATACTATATCTTAAAATTAGGTATATAGTAAAAACTTAAATTGATAAAAATTAAATTATAAATAATTATCTTTCTAATAAATTCTTCCCTACATAAAGCTCTAATTAATCAGAAAATCTCAAAAACTTTAGATACAACATACAAGCAAATTAATCTAATAAGTTATATCTTGTTCAAGATAATATATATAAGGCCGTTTGCATTATTAGATCTTACATATAATTAGTGGCGTTTTTTTTAAATAAAAGTAAAATAGTAATATATCTTAACATTGTAATTTTTGGTGTTTTTAAAAAATATAGAAGATACACAAATTGAAGAGTCCAATTTTTGTATATCAAATCTTTTAATTTTTTAATAGAAATTTCTCGATCCGATTCCTGTGCCTCTCACAAATCGAACGGTCTGGTTTCTGTATTTCTCACAAATCGAACGGTTTGATTTCTATACTTGTCACAAATCAGAGATCTAATTTCTGTACTTCTCACAAATCGAACTCAAACGGCCCAATTTTTGTTTTCTAATTAAACAATTCCACACTTAAAAATAACAATCTAATCAACTCACATTTCGAAAAAATACTATTGCTAACTTTTACCTAAAAAAGTAGTATAATTAATTAAAAACATTTGCCCAACTAAGCTAGAAATCCCAGCACATGAAATACTGGCAAAAGTCAAAGACAATAAGACATGTCGGTAACACTGTATGGAAAACGAAATCTTCATTTGGGTTGGTTTCTCTCCCTCTCCTTCTTATATTTTTGGCCCTTTGGGTGGTATAAAAAAACACACTAAAATTCCAAAAAGGACAAACAAAAATTAAATAACTATACAGGATAGTTGCATTGGGACCATGTACAGTATCCAGTATTGTGGGGACCTATATAGGGCCCACCTAATACATATCTATATATAGATACAGATTTATGAATATTATTTATCTTATGAAAAATGAAAGAAAAAGAAAAGAAGCAAGAATATAATTGTCTTTCTATTTTATCATCTAAAATATTTTTTAATTACTATTTTTTATCTTAAATAAATATTTTTATATATCTAATTAAGGATAAAATAAATTAAACTAATTGTTCAAAACTATATCACTTATTAACTATTCATTATATATATATATATATATATATCAACTATCCCTTTTTTAATAATTTATTATTATTTTTCAAATATTACTATTTTCAATAAAAATAATTTTCCTATTATAAATACTTAAATAGTACATTCTCTTTTATGTAACTTTTTTTTAGTTGTTTTCTAACTAGGACTCACAATATATATTTTATCTGCAGGTACTCAATTCGAATCAACCCATTTGGATAGAGTTATCTACCTAACCCATTGTGAATAGGATAGGATATGGTGCGAATTTGCCTGCAAGCAGGGTAGAGCACGAGTTCAGTGTATACCCTATCCTATTCTACCTGCATCTTTAATATATAATATAATATATATGTAAAAAAGTTATGTATGTAGTGAAGAAAGTGAATGTTAAACTTACAATATTCTTTTTATAAAACTTGAAATAACCACTAAGTTATTTGATAATTATATTATTTATAATTTTATGTTGAATTTCTTTAAGATTTTATTGTTTTTAATTTTAATTTGAACTTAATTTTTTATTTTCAATTTTATTAATATGTATAAAATTTAGAATGGTTGAATTTTATATTTACTTAAAAAAAATTTATTTTTTTGCAGGTAGAGTCGGGTAGAGTAGAGTTTAGAATTATAATGTGCGGGTAGGGTTAGGGTTGAGAGATTCTCAACCCGCAGGTAGGGTAGGGTAGAATTTTAAGAAAGTTTTCAACCCGCGGATAAGATTAGGGTAAAGTCTAAATCCTACTCTACCCATTGTCAGTCCTATTTCTAAATTTTTTTTATTATTTGACTGTGATTATTTAAATAATTTATAAGTGTTAAAAATTTGAATTTATTTTTTACATGCTACGATTTATTTATTAACAAAAATTTTTTAAATAAAATTTTAATTGTTAACAAATTAATTCTAAATATGTCGAATTATAATATATCATATGCAACCAAAATAATACATTAATTATATAAATTCTTTTTTAATTACTTTGTTACTTTTGAGATATATCATCTTTCATAGTCATAGACTTAGTGATCTCTTTCACATTAGAGATTGAGAAAGATAGAAGAGCCAAGTGATAATAAGACCTGTCAGAATAAATTGACTTGTCAGAATTCACTACTTTAACGTAACTACTAACTACGCCTCTTAGCTTCTCTCTCTTCCTCTTTCATTCATTCATTTATTTCTCTCCCAAACCAAAACTCATTCTTACTAATTATTATGACCAAATCCAAAATCAAATCTATATCTATATTTTTATTATTTTAATGAAATTATTCTTACTATCTTTCATAATCAATAATTTTTTTGAAATATTTATAATAAGTGCAATAATTATTTGGTTAAAGAAATAATACAATGAAAATTTTAATGTTTTTATATAAGTTATGTTTTATAATATTCTTGGAACCACTCAAATTGTTTTTCTTCATGAAATCCCTTGAATTTTATAAAAACATGTGGTTTAAGGGCACGTTGACTTTTCTTTATTTATTTGTTACTTGTTAGTATGAGAATTTTGTTTTTATTTTTTCCTAAAGAAGTGTGTTTTTTTCATATTTAATATTCTATTTTCAAGGGCTAGACGTGTGGTTAGTGACAGAGTATTTGTTGTTAGAAACAGGAATGCAAGCTGGATATTGATTTTATTTTATTTTATTTTATTTTATTTTATTTTCTTGTAAGAATAAGATTATGCTTCTAGTCTTGGTTTGACATCAACATAAAAAGCATATTGACCATAATTAAATATTTTGTACAATTGTTTCATTTAATTGAAATTATAATAATTATATTTTAAAATATAAAAAAGCTATATAATAAATTATTGAAATAAAATACTATTTTAGTCTCTAATATTTAAACAAAATTTTAATTTAGTCCTTAACATTTTAAACGTTTTATTTCTGTTCCAAAAAATTTTAAACGAGTTCAATGTTTTCTTATCGCTAAATTTACAAAAATAGTTAAGACAGTAAGTGATGCGGACGTTAACAATCTTATTATTAAGTTATGTATTTTTTTTTGTGTTAGAGAAATATAATAAAACCTTCTTATAATATTTTTTCTTCTCAATCTCTTTCTTGTAAAATAAAAAAAAAATCTTAAAATCCTATCAATCAATCATCAATGCTCTAGAATAAAAAAAAATTTAAGTTGGCTATCATTAGTGAGTCGATGTTACTTATATACTAAAATAAGACATTAGGATAATATTAAATTTGTTTAAAAAATTTTAGAATTTAAATAAGATATTTAAAAAATTTTAAAACTAAATAAGACATTTAAAACATTAAAAATTGAATTAAGACTTAGTCCAAATATTAGAAAGCAAAATAATACTTTAATCTGAATGATTGAGACTAAGTAAAACTCTAATTAAATTGCCCCTAAAAACAACTCTAATTAAATGATATCCGTTGAATAGTTGTTAGCCTAACAAACCGAGTAATATTGGAGCTCTTCTAAACTCAATTTGAAAGACCATTTCCAATTGAATTCATCAAATAGACCTAATCTAAAACATTAATAAGCAGTGTTAATTAGAACCTTCTCTTTTCCAATTCCATGTGAAATCAATTGATATGGATTCCTTCAAAAGTCTTTGATTCATTCCTTTGACATAGAGGATGATTTTGTTACCCTTTGGCCCTTCATTTTATATTATATTTCATTTTGACATTTAAGAATTGGAATTGGTGAAGTTATGTATAAGTAAGTAAAAATAATTGTCTTTAGAACTTTGTTTTAATAAATCTATTATATAAATTATTTTATACTATTAATACAGTAAAATTAATAGTTTTTTTTATGTATATAAATTATGAGAAAAGTACAAATAGATCCCTGATCTTTTATCCCGCGAATATTTTCGTTTCTGACTATTGAAAAATACTTTTAAGTCCCTGACCTTCACAAAACTTGGACGGATCAGTCCCTGTCCAAATGCCTCCGTCAGGGACTGATCTGTCCAAATGTCTCCGTCAGGGACTGATCCGTCCAAGTTTTGTGAAGGTCAGAAACTTAAAAGTATTTTTCAATGGTCAGGAACGAAAATGTCCGCGAGACAAAAGGTTAGGGACCTATTTGTCCTTTTCTCATAAATTATTTAATGATAGATATAAAACTATTTTACTGAAGATAAATAAAATGAATTTATGAATTTATAAATCCTTTTATATTTGTCTTATTTAAAAAATATAATCACCAATAAATAATTTCCATATAGTACCTCAATTATCCAAATCCTAGACTTAAACATAATAATATTAATTAATAATTAATAACATGAATATAAAAGTACTCTTTGTCTTTGGTTTTGGATTTTTCTCTCGTTTTTGCCAACAAACACTGCCATTGATCCGTACAACCATGAACAAAACCATTTCAACATGACTATTTTACTCTCTCTCTCTTTCTTTCTCTCTCTCTCTCTCTCCCCAAAACCCAACACAGCACACATAAAGTTGCCATTTTTAACTAATTATGTGGAATGGAATTGGAATTGAACGAAATGAACCAATGAATTTTATTTTATTTTAATTAAAAAAGAGCTCAATTTTGCATAGTTCTAAGATTCCCATAGGAAATTTTGTCCCCACTTTTGTGCTTCTCAAATTACCCCCTTTTCCTCCTTAGTTTTGCTCTTTTTGCTGTTTAGATTCTAAGAGGAAAGAAAACAAGACCAAACATTATAAAAGAGCAATCTTTGTTTCTCTCTCTCTTTCTCGGTGTGAAAAATTCCACCTTTCTATTTTTATTTTATTTTATTGTAATTTTGGTGCCACCCCACAAGTTTGGTCACTTCACTTTCAAACATTTTTGTTGTTTTTGAGAGCCAAGTTTTCACTTTTTGCTGAAATGGTGAAGCTTCTACCATAAAGTCTTGCTTTTTTTAGTTTGTTTGGTTATGGTGGTGGTGTTTGGTTAGAGAGCTTAGAACCCTCCTTTGTTGTGTCTCTGACAATGGAGGATTCTTCAAAAATGCGGTTGGTGAGGTGCCCCAAGTGCCAGAATCTGCTTCCTGAGCTTGCTGATTACTCTGTTTATCAATGTGGTGGTTGTGGTGCTGTTCTTAGAGGTAAACCCTTTTTCTTTGATTCCTCTTTTTCTTATGCTTTGTTTAATTCTTGGATTGTTTTGGTGTTCTAGTTCATGTAGGTTATGATTATGATTTATAGGTCATTTTGGTAAGACATGTTTATGATGCAAAATTTTGGATTAAAATTTGGTTATGTTTTTAAGCAATTCAACTAAATTAAAGGGTTTTTAAGTTACTGCAAAATATAGCAATCAGGCATGTGAATTAGTGGAGTTATGATCTTTTGAACTTGAAGAACATTACAAAAGCATGGAAAAGGGGTTGGATGTTTTGATTTCTTATTATGGATTTTGTTTGCAGCAAAGCATAATAAGGGTTATGGAAGTGGTGCCTTATCGGAGATATCAGACGAAGAAATAGTTGGAAGAGATGGAGCTAAATTGGGAAATTCAAGGGGGAAAGGTGTGGTTGACTTGAGTAATAATTCGGATATTGATGTTAAGTCGAATGGTGGCTCCTCGAGGTATGGTCAAATAGATTTGGAGAAAGTGAAAAATGGATACGAGAGTGAGATTTCGAAGAATGGTTTTGATTCGAATGTAAACAAGGATGAAGGGGATAGTAAATCAATAAGAAGAGGGCAGCCGGAACAAAATTCGCATGAAAAAGGGCCCGAATTATTCGAGAGCATGTCTAATTGGCGAAATGGGGAAAGAAATGAGATGGAATTTTGGAGAAAGCCACCTGTTGATATAGAAGGTGTGAGGTTTTCCACTTTGAACTATCCTGATGAGGGAACTTCAAGCAGCTATTCTAGTTTCCCTTACAATTATGGGAAGCAATGGAGGAGTGAGAAAGACATGGATGGTGCAAGCAGGGTTCAGCACCTCGAGCAAGATCGCGCCGAGCTTCTAAGGAAGCTGGACGAGTTAACAAATCAGTTGAACCGGTCTCCTGAAGTGGGTAATAGTTCTAAAGAGCAGTTTCGTCCCGAAGGAAGGACAGTTTCGCCAGATCCTTATGGCAGCCGGGACACTTGGTCTTCGGACAGGTCGAACAGGACTATTTCAAGGCAGTTATTTGGCCCTAACAAACATGCACCTGGGCCACCTTATTTCGATTATCATCGTGATCCGTATGGTTATACAAGTAGTCATGAAATGGCTATGTCAAACTTCCATCCTTCAATGCATAATCCAAATTACATTCCTCGATTCGGGGATCCTTTCGCTGCCCAAATGAGGAGAGGTCCAAATCAGCTTTACCATCAGTTCCCACAACAACCAATGCATCCTTACTTTCCCGGCCGGTATTTTGATACTAGTTCAGATTCATATGAACTCTATGCACATAATGCAATGCTTCATCCACCTTCCTGCGCTTGCTTTTTTTGCTACGACAACAAACGCAGAGGTTCATTGCCGACACAACCAAATCCTGCATTTGTTAATAGTAGATTCCTTGATACCCCGAATGATCCCATGTTGTACCATCATGAGGTTCCGGGGACATTTGATCCTCATGTTCATGGTTCAAGAACTGCCATTCCTCCTGTTCATGAAACTCAATTACGTGCTAGAAGGCCTACTGGTGACTATAACTCTAACATGGCTAAGTCTGTCCGAACCCTTCCTCGAAAAGTAATGCCAGGAAGTGGTGCTCGGTATATCCATCCTATAGCTGGTGGTTCTCCGTTCATCACATGTTATAATTGCTTTGAGTTGCTACAACTTCCTATCAAAGCATTGGTTGTGGTGAAAAAACGGCGGCAAAAAGTGAGGTGTGGGGCTTGTTCTTCAGAAATAAGCTTTGCTATCAGCAATAAGAAGCTAATTATCTCTCTTAATTCGGAAGTGAAGGAAACTACTACAGCGATCAAAGATACTGCCAATGAGGCTGTGAACACAAGTGGTGTTAACTTCTCTTCAGATGATTATGCTGGCTATGATTTTCACTCGGTGGATAGAGAGTCTCCTGTGCCAGTTGTGGAGTCAAGAATGAACTCTAGAAAGCCCCAAGAGACACAAAGTTTCCCCTCTTCGTCTCTAGGTACCTCAGAGGATGAAAACAGTCCAGAAATTATGATTGCCGAAGGTGAAGCCGAAAAGTCCATTGCTCCCCTGAATAAAGCAGTGATATCTCCCCCACCTGCTGGATTTCCTCTTCAAGAGCATTTTGATTTCAGTGATAATAACCGTGTGATTAACCGGTTTGGTAAAGGCAACCTAAGTAGTCGGTCGGAACAAGAAAAAGGCAAAATAGTAGACAAGGTTCCCTCATCAAGGCAAACTTCTTTGAAAGAGGTGGTGCTTGCAACCGAAATGGATGTCCATGACTATTCGAACTCCGGAGCCTCCCAGGATACCGGCTATGCAAGCCAAGAACATGATCATCTCAGATCTAACAAGGGTGGTGAATCATTTTTCGCAAGCTTTATCAAGAAAGGTTTCAGGGATTCTTCTCAAACTAATGGAACCGATGATCATGGCAAATGCAAAGTTTCCATAAATGGACAGCCCTTGTCGGATCGTGCAATCAAGAAGGCGGAAAAGCTAGCTGGATCCATTCGTCCCGGAAATTACTGGTTCGTATGCTTTAGATTCCACCTATTCGTTCATTTGCAACTTTGATGTTAGATTGATATGTATCAAAGGACTCAAATGAAAAATGCTAAAAGTATCAAAATGAGTTAAGCTTTGAAATTTAAACTAACAATTTTGCTGGTAAATGATGAATTTTCTACTGATTGCTTATGAATTGTAGTGACTGATTTGTTTTATTGCTTCATTAGGTATGATTCTCGGGCCGGATTCTGGGGCGTCATGGGTGGACCTTGTCTTGGAATAATTCCAGTAAGTTGTAATATTCTGTCACACTTTCATTTATGATATTGCTGATCTTGTGGTCAATATAAGTGAATAAATTGGAATCTCTTGCAGCCATTTATAGAAGAGTTCAATTATCCTATGTCGGAAAAATGTGCTGGTGGAAATACCGGCATTTTTGTGAATGGTAGGGAGCTTCACCAAAGAGATTTGGACTTGCTTTCTGGAAGAGGACTTCCCCGTGACAGCGACAGATCTTACATCGTCGAAATCTCCGGGAGAATCCTAGATGAAGACACTGGAGAAGAGCTAGAGTGCCTTGGCAGACTTGCGCCGACGTAAGTCCTTGGTTTATGATGATTCTGCTCCATTGATTTAATAATAATAGTAATAATTATTGATATGCTGAAACCATGGTTTTTCAATCATTTGTTTGTTCTTGTCACTATTCTTTAAGATGTTACTTAAAGCTTTACACAATTCTGATGTTAGTACCATATTTCTCTAGTGCTTGAATATGATAATTTGATGAGAAATGTTTGTTGTATGTTTTACATGGGACGTTGCGCCGTCTCATCCATAATCGACACCATTGAAATCCAATCCAATGGTGGATCAAGGATGAGTCAGTACGATGTCCAATGTAAAACGAGTACACGAATTCGGTGCATGATTTTTCCTTCACACAAACTTTTAAATATATATAACAAACATCAGTTAGGGACTTAGGGTTAGTTGCTAACTCTCTTGTCTTTGACCATTTCAGAGTGGAGAAAGCAAAACATGGATTTGGCATGAAAGTACCAAGAACAGATGCATAAAAAAAATATATAAAAAAAGAAGGTTTTGATAAGGCTTCTTGTTCCATCTTCATGCAGATTTGTAAACATTATTGGAATCACATCATGGAAATTTTATTTGAACTGGTAGCAAAGTTACTTGCATTTATTTTATTCTATATATATATATTTCCTGCATAGAGATTATACAATACTACATGTAAAATTTTCATTCTTCTATAGTTGAAGAAAAAATTTTGAGCTTGATTTAATCAAGTAGATTTAGCAAAGTTAAAAATTGAGGATTGAGTGTTCCATTTATTCTAGATTTCATGTAGCATACTATATGTAACTATATTCCTTGATCTGTTTACAAGGCATATAGTTTTGCATTTATAATGAATAATGAAAGATATATTATTTGGGATTCTTTGAAGATAGGTGATATTAAATTACTTAAATAAACCACATATTAGGAAGATTTTATCAAAATTTTGAGAGTTTTGTTGTTATTGGTGAATTTGTTCTTCAAATTCAAAAGATCATTCAACTTGTTCATAAGAAACTGGAAAAGAGTTCATGCATTAGAGAAATTTACATGAAATGAATATACAACCAATAGATTTGTGAGCTTAGATGTTTGTATATTTAGACTCACACTCCTTGCTTTATGCCATTATTATATATTCAACGGGTAAGACATCATATAATAATTATATTTGGCACTATCATTTTTAATTGTAGAAATCTTTTGTCAAAATTTAGAATATGTCAAGTATTTCATATTAAAAGTAAGGGAAAATTTAGTAGCACATTCTTTAATAAAATTAGCTTTTACTATACTAAATATTATGTGAGTGAAATATGTAATTTAGTCCATTTAGATATCTTGGATCTTTTGATTAATTAATACTACCCTTTCCTTTCAAAAAAATTGGATAATAAATACCCTTCTTGTTACTTACATTGGCACATTGCACATAAAAAAGAGTGTGTATATATTTTCTTGTCATTTCCATTTTCCAAATTTTATTTGTTTAGTTTTAGAGGGAAAAAAAATTCCTATATTTTGTTACCCAAAGTTTGATAAGATATCTATTGAGTTTGTAATTAAAAATTTAGAATTAAGTTTTTCTAAAGTGAAAATATTGGCAAAATGAAAAAATAATAGCTTAAATCATTCTTGAATTAAGATGATAGAATTTACACATGATAAAAATTACAAATTCAAGAGTGATTATATCACTTTACAATATCTTTTGTCTTGTAATTGAGTGCTTTGTGTCCTCAAACTAAAACCCTCTAATCCCAAGAGATGCTTTATTTCTTCACAGAAAGTAAGAGTTTGAGTATTATAATAAGGAACACACTAAATCTAATGGACCTAAAAGAAAATTAAAAAATGTCACAAAAAGAATACTTATCCATATATAATAAATGAAATGGAACTAAAAAAAGGTGAGGGTTCATTTCTTTGAATGAAGTTGGTGAAACAATTAATAAGATGCACAATCAACAAATGCCTTTGATGTTACTCAACTACTCAAAGAGATTCACCATTCTTCACCCAAACACAAAAAGGCAAAATTGGTGTCCAACACCTTCAAGGTACTTCTATCTTTGTCCATGTGAAATAGAGTGAGTGAGAGTGTTATTATTATAGTTGCAAAAACTTGTATTGTTCAAGTGATTCCAATTTTCAAACCTTTTTTTTTCCCTTTATTTTTTACTTTATGATTTTAGATTCTATCTTTATTAATTGACAAAAAATTGATAGTAACTCAACTTATTTTAACAAAAATAGTTAGAGTCATTTAGGTGAAAATAAGACAAATAGGATCTAATAGTTTACTTGATTTATAGATCTATGAACATTACACTAGCTTTTTCAAAAAAAAAAAAAAAAAAAAATTACACAAGCACATGCTGAGAACAAAAGGAATAAAAAAGAAAAGAAAAGAAAAAAGAACAATGTTGGAGGACCAAAATCAAATGACACACATTCTTCCCTGCCAAGGAAGGTTCACTGCTAGGGACATTACCCACAATTCCACAAAATTATTCGTTTTTTTTATATAATTAATTTTGAATTTTCATAAAAAAAAATATTTCTTTTTTTCTTTAGCCCCATTTATAGCACTCACATGGTACATGTCACCATATATAATTATATGCTATTTTTTTTTATTTTTATATTTTGCACTACCAACAAACAGAACCTAAATTAAATACAAACGTTACTATCACAACAACAAGAATTATGCTGAAAACAAGTTCCTTTTTTTATTGCAAACAATGACACCCATTTCCCTCTTATATAACAATAATTGCTTAATTTCACCGTTTAGTTTGTTACATTAAAGGAACTAAGCTTCCTTTTAATTTTTCTCTTTACTTCCTCTGTTTTTTAAGCTCCTCTGTTTTTTCATGGTGAAGAAGATTATGAGGTCTGATCCAAAGCAATTTTCAACAATGCAAATGCAGAACAATGTTTGTGTTAAGATTGCAGTGTCATTCCTCTGTTTAGGTCTTGCTTTTCGGCTTCTATTGCCGGATTCATTCAGCTTTTCATCATCATCATCATCATCATCATCATCATCATCATCAATGGTGATGGAAGAAACTCCTCCTCCAATGGCAGAGGAAAAAACAGAGTCCCCTGTTTTTCATCTTCCTCTTGAAGCATCATCTGATTCTGTTGATTTTTCATCAAACAACAACAAAAGCCAAAGCTCTCAAAATGGTAAGAGTTTTTGTTTTTTAGTTTATTTTTTGTGATCTTCTTGTTCATTAGGATTGGAAACATGCATGGATTTCCAAAGCTTTCTAAACCATCTTTAAGGTTTGTTTTGGAAGAGGATCTTCTAGTGTTTGATGATCCGTTCTCACATAAAAACTTTAGATAAAAAAAACATATGAATAATTTTACATGTAGAAATAGAATATAATTTAGTTATGTTTAAATCTTCTTAAAAAAGTGAGATAAATCTTAAGTTATTTACTTGATCTAGTGATTATATGCACACTAGAGGATTTGTTCAAACTTCTAAGTTCTTTAATTAATTAATTATTACTTGTTTCCACTTTTCCTTTTTTGGGTCATTTCTTTGTAGTATGACATCAAAAACAACTTGCTAGTGTGACTGTGTGAGCTAAAGTGGGGGTTTTAAGAAGCCAAATAAAGTAAAATAAACCAACTAGTTTATGGAAAGTTCAAATGTTTATGTCTCTAAATTACTATTAGTTTATGATTATAGGTTTTTTTTTGGGGTGAAGTTTTCAAGCATTGAAATGTTAAACAAAATGAAGGAAAAAAACTACTTAAAAGCTTTTGTCGTTTTTGCATTATGTGCATTGTCACCTTCCACTTTTAGCTCTATTTCCTCTATCATGTTCTTTTGCAACAAAACATGTTTCCTCCTCAACACTACTGTTTTTTCATGTGTTCTTTTCCTTCTTCTTTTAACCAATAACCTAGTAAGTACAATAATAATATGAGATAACCTATAAGTGATTGTTTTCTTGTTGAAATGAAATGTGACCTTATGCAAATGTTAATTTTGATGTTAGAACTTCAAACCTTGGTCTAAAATAATATAAACACTTAGATTAAACCATCAATTTAGCCTCTAAAAAACTCCTAAAAAGTAAGAAATGTTTTAGAATCTTAAAAAAAATCAATTTTTTTAATAATCAAGAGAAAATCTAAAATGGGCTAATTTATTCATTGCCATCTACATAAAAACATTTTACGTATTAATTTGTTATCAATTTGTTCTTTTAGTAGAATTTAATTTTGGTGCACTGATAGTAGAAAACAGTTTCATACACCACAAATAGTTATTCAAAAAAAATAGATATGATTGAATAATTATATAAAACGTTTTATTCTGTTAGTATATGTGGTTCTAACTTGTTATGTATTAATGGTTCTAGACAAGTGCTTGTTTTAACTAACTAGTTATGCAAAAATCTGATTTAGGAGCAGAAAAATGTGATCTATTTGTGGGAGAATGGGTGGCAGATAAATCTGGTCCAATGTACACAAATGAGAGTTGCAATTTGATTGAGCATCATCAAAATTGCATGAAAAATGGAAGGTCTGATTCAGGGTACCTTTATTGGAGGTGGAGTCCAAGAGGGTGTGAACTACCAAAGTTTAATCCAAGAAAGTTTCTTGATTTCATGAGAAATAAATCATTTGCTTTCATTGGTGATTCCATCTCACGCAACCATGTGCAATCCCTTCTTTGCATTCTATCTCAGGTACTTTCACTTCCTTTAGTTATCTTAACTCATTTAGTAATTGTTAGGTTAAAGATCAAAATGATACTTGAAAAAATTATGTAATTTTTAAATTAATTCTTAAAAGATCAATACAACAGTAAATCAAGTTGGTTCTTTTGTTAATTAGATGATAATGTGTTACAAAATTATTTACGTCAAGTGTTATTATTTAACTGACCAAATTGAAATCTAATTCGCCACAGTATTTTTAGATGCCTAATTTTTTAAAAATTTAATTAATGCATATGTGATTTTTTAGTAACTATTTTGACTATTAATTCTATTTTAAAACATAAAAGATATAGATGTTAAGAAAAATGTGGCCCATATTTTATCCTTAATTAAATTTATGTGAGTTAATATTTTTTTTAATCCTATATCAACTCCCAAATACAACTTTAATTCTCTCATTTAACTTTGCATCCTCTAATATATTTCTTATTGTATAATGTGTACCAAATTCTCTAGAAAAAAAATTGTTATACATAACATTTTATATTTAGATAAATTCACAATAAAATAGGTAAATTCTAAGTCAGTTGACCAAAGATAATAAGGTCTTAATTTATTATAAATATACTTTAGCATGGAGTATTAAGCTAGTCTCAATGCAACAAACTCAGTTTTATTTATGATTAGTAGTTCCTAATGAGAATATTATTCATTTGGAGACACACAATCGATTTTGAAAAAATCAGTATAGGAATATATTCCTTGATTTCTCTCTATTTTTAAATGGGTGGAAACTCAGGTGCAGTCAACTTCACGTGAAGTTGATAACTGAGAGCTGTTAGATAAAAATTTAGTCTAATAATTCAAATTATTTAACGATTCTCAGTTATCAACTTCACGTGAAATTGACTTCACCTGAATTTTCACCATTTAAACATAAAGAATAATATAAACTAAAGCCATGTGAATTTGTCTCAAATAATGTTTGTATTAGTCACACATAAAATTAGTTGAACATATAGTTTAGTAGTTAGATCAAGATCTGGAAGAATGGTCCAAATCAATTATATAATAGTGGTTTTTCATAATGTGAATTATGAGCACTATGGTGTAACAGCTTGCACTATGTGACATTTTATGATAATCCTTGTCAATTTGTTAATGAAGCTGTTTTTGGATCACATGTTGTGGGAGACAGC
Organism: Arachis ipaensis; assembly: GCF_059453495.1. Classification (NCBI taxonomy): domain Eukaryota; kingdom Viridiplantae; phylum Streptophyta; class Magnoliopsida; order Fabales; family Fabaceae; genus Arachis; species Arachis ipaensis. Next base: position 4,147,387 of record NC_142437.1, read on the forward strand.
TGGTGCTTATATTAAATGGTTGGTCCAATGCTGCCTTCTAAAAAGTTCAAATAGAAGTGTCTTTTATTAAGTAGGTTCATCCATTAGAAAAAAATTTAAATGTTTTTGGAATTCTGGTATTTCAGTAATTTTAATCAATGATTTTAGTTAACTATTAATCATCCTTTAAGATTAGTCTTGTGATAGTTTGTACTTTGTAATATGAAAATAATGAAATTTAAGGGTGAATTTGATTTGAGATTTCATTTTCTGTTTTTATTTTTAGAATTTTATAAAAAATAATAGTAAAAAAAATCTTTTTTTTTTTGTTTATATCAACTTACTTTTCATGAGTGGAACACTTGAAGTGCTTGTAATAATACACTTGAGAGTATCTTCCTTGATGTCACAATGAATCATACCATGTTAATGATTATTAATCCTTTTTAGTTATTGTGGTTAAGCTTAGCTTCAATCACATGTTTTACCAATACAAATTATCAATTTTTAAGAGTTATGTTAAATAATATAGGTCTTGTAATTAAATCATGATACTCATATCTTTATAAAAACAAAAATACTAAAAAAAAAAATCCCTTATTTTATAAACATGATTCATAAATTATAACAGAATTAAAATCTCAGTTTAAACTATGTAGCAGACTCCATTACAATAAAAAGAAAAGGAAAAAAAAAAAAAAGAGATTAATAGTTAGTAGGTGTAAGATTACATCATTTCTTTTATGAATTGTCATGAATTGCCTTGTCCCTACAAATTATGTACCTACCAAGATCAAAACTCCAATGGTCTTATTCTTTTGTAGGTAGAACCAGCTGTTGAGATCTACCATGACAAAGAATACAGATCAAAGATATGGAAATTCCCATCTCACAACTTCACACTCTCAGTAATATGGACTCCTTTTCTCATCAAAGCAACAATTTTTGAGGACATGGATGGAGTTTCCTCTTCAGAGACACAGCTTCATCTTGACACTCTTGACACCCTTTGGACTAAACAATATGAAACTTTTGATTTTGTTTTGATTGGTGGCGGGAAATGGTTCCTCAAGACCGCGATTTACCACGAAAACAATACAATTGTTGGATGTCATTACTGTCCTGGAAAGAACCTAACTGATTTCGGATTTGACTATGCATACAGAAAGGCGATCGGGCTAGTTTTAGACTTCTTTGTGAAATCAAGTCACAAGGCGACAATTTTCTTCAGAACGACGACACCTGATCACTTTGAGAATGGCGAGTGGTTCAGTGGAGGGTATTGTAATAGAACAGTTCCTTTCAAAGAGGGTCAAATAGAAATGATTGATGTAGATTCCACCATGAGAGGTATTGAACTTGAAGAATTCGCGAAAGCAGTATCGTCAGGATCGGATAAAGCTGCGAAATTGAAACTTCTGGACACAACTTTTCTATCATTGTTGAGACCAGATGGTCATCCAGGACCATACAGACAGTACCAACCCTTTGCCAAAGATAAGAATGCAAAAGTTCAAAATGATTGCTTACATTGGTGTTTGCCAGGACCAATTGATTCTTGGAATGACATAATAATGGAAATGTTAGTGAATCCTTAATCTATGATCAGGTACAATTACAAATTCTTTTCATACATGGGAGTTTTATCTCAAAAGTTCTTATAGTTTAAACCATATACAATTAGGAAGAGCTTCATATATTGTACATTGAACTGTAAAGTGAAATCAAAGTTTGCAATGCACAAATGAGGTTTGGACTTGATTTATTTTGTATGGAACCTTGGTTTAAACATTCACACTTAGTGTCATTGTCAAATTTTCATCAATAGAAATGTTTATGTACTTAATAATTCGAAAGGGAAAAGATCTCCTAAAACGATTCATTAATAATTGTTGAATTTGTAAATTCTGTTATGTGTGAACCCCTACTACCTTGATTCAAAGGTGATTAAACTCTCACTCTTTCGCTTTATCAATTTCTTCACTTTAGAAGAGTCTGACCCAGTCCTAAATGGTAAGCATTTCAAAGTAAATTGATAAGGATAAATAAAAAGAGCACGGTTGATTAGTGGATTAACCACCACAATGCAGAATGACACTTGACAATATACATGGATGAAAGAAAAAATCTTTGAAATATGAACCAATTTTCTAGAACTTGTGATTTTGATCTAGATATGGTCAACACTTCACTCAAAATCTCAGTATTTATTAACTAAAGAGAGCACCATAATGTTTTGAAACAGCATACAAAGCTCAAGAAACAAACTTTAGTTCACATCCATTAATGAAAACTTCTGTGACATTTTTTTCTCCTACTTGGATGCAGATTGGTTTTCATACTTCTTCTGATCTGGTTTGATGAATGGATCCTGAAAGGTTACAATACACAAAGTCAATAACAGTCACCCTATTAACAGTTAAATGGTTTAAAACAAAAGAAGTGGGCATGGGAGACATAACTAAAAACTAAAACACTAGGAATTTAGAATAACCAACAAAAAATTAGATATTCATAAATGTTTTATACACAAAATTTCGCAAACTTGGTAGGTTGATCCATGCAAGTTACCTCACCTATTAGGACATGACTCGACCATCGACTCAACCGTTGTTACAACCGTGAATGGAATAGCCAGCCAATTGCACGGCAAAACATAAATATGTTTGAGTGAAATTGATTCTACCCAAGTAACAATGTAACATTATGTTTGAATCTTACAAGTTAAAAATTGATTCTACCTTCTCAAATTGATTATGATAGAAGTAAATTCCTTTTACTTTCCATCAAAAATCACTTATAGAGGAACTACAAAAACTTGCATCACTTGCCACAAAATCAATCCGGGTAGAACTAATACTACTTAGAATCAATTCTACAGAAGTAGAACCAAACATTTGGGTAGCTTAATTTAACACTTGTTTTTGCTTGAAAAAAACCAGCAGATTTAAAGTTTTATCCTTGTAGTGAGCTAACCCAACTTGTCCATGTTAGGTATGTAACTTTTTTCGCTATGTCAGACTAGAATAGATTCCGGATATTGGTGGTTAAGAGTTAAAAAAAAGATGCTCATGTTATAAACGCTATGTTTGAACAAAGTTTCTATTGTATTCTTAAAATCCCAATATGTTTTTCATTTTTGTGAAGCAACTTATCTGAATTAACTGATAATACAACTAATGCATAAATTATAAATGATCTTCCTATAAATTCTTAACCAAACAATATGAAACAGATTCTCTATCTCAGATATGATAATCATTATCAACATATATTCCTTAATTTTCACTATAGGAATCCCTAATCTTCAGGTGAAAAATGATAACTTCCCGAAATCCACAAGACAATGTGAACAACACAAAATCAAATCGTAAGAACCAAAAATTTCAGTTCAATTCACAAAACCATACAAGATCATAGTTAACAGCAGATTGCACAATAGAAGCTAGCCCTAATTACGCAAACAAAATCTCACAAACTGCCACGAACAAAACCAAAAAATTGAAAAAAAATTCTATGAACCCAAATCATGATTCAGCTTCGGATTCCATAGAAACGAATCAAAATCGATCCTTTCGAATAAGGAAAATCTAAAACGACCGAAAATCACTAAATGAAAAAAAGAGGGAATTAATAAAAAGGAGAGGATTTTACATTTTTGACAAGGATGAAATTGGCGACGGCGACGGTGGCGACTATACCGCCGAAGAGGGTGGCAGGACCGGTAAGGAGACTCCATGTTCGGTGAATCATTTTCTTCTTCTTCTTCTTCTTCTTCTTTGTTTAGCTCTGTTTCTAGCAGTGTCAAGTTCCTTCTTTTACATGGTGAAAGGTGAAATTACCAAAATAATCCCTACCTCAAATTGGAAGGGGTTTTTAGGCCCAACAATACTATTCTTTTTTTGCTTTTATGTATAGCCCATTTCAACATATTTTAAAGGTCCAAAAACCTTTGGGAGATTTATTTTAGAGGAAGATTAGCAATGGGTTCAACAAACATGGAAAATGGTTTCTCGTTTGATTTTTGTCCATCTTATTTTTTTAATATAGATAATGTTGATCAAATGGGTTGTTCAAACGAACGATCACCTCACTCGTCCGTTTAAACAAGTCTTTAGAAATCAAATTTTGCCTTGTATATGCGGTAAATTATTGACTAGCAGTAGACCTTTAAATAAAACTTAGATTCGCGACGAATTAATCTTTGTTTTGTCAGGTTGAAGGATATTGTGATTTATTTTTTGAACAAGGAAGCTCTTAATAAGTAGTTTTTATTCTTTTAGGTGTATTAAAATTTAATTTCTATGTATAAAATTATTTAGACTATCAATACATCAAAATTAAACTCTTTATTAAGAGTTAAAATTTTAGAATAAAAAAATATACAAGAGGGTGTCTTGTGCAAAATTTTACATTATATTTTTTCCCCTTTTATAATTCTAATTTGCAAATAAATATATACTAAAACTACAAACTTTTTTTTTAATAAAATTACAAACTTCAACCATGAAGAAGAAAGGTGCCATTCCAAAATTCATCCAAAAAAAAATGATAATAAAAAATAGAAAGGAATTCATTGGGAGGAATCAACCGTCGAAAAAGTTTAAATGCTAATTTAAAATAAATTCATTCGTAGCTCAATGTTCAAGAGAATTAATACCTTTTTAGTAGCTAGCTCTACATATAAATGGAAGTAGTTAAATTTTTAGTAATAGGAGAGATAAATCAATGGATTTCACAAAACAATAAAATAAAGGTAAAACTCAAATGAAAAACGAACAAAGTATTGGATGTGTTTGACAAAAAAGAAAAGATTTGGTGAACTCAACTTCATGAATTGAAAAGCTGCCTTTAGCGTCTAGCCATCTAAGAGGAATTAAGAAAGACAAAAGAAAATAAATTTGGGTTAGTCGATCGGTCAGTTTACGTATCTGCTTAAACAAGTGTCAAAAATTTGAATTCTGTTTGAGCATGTAGCAATTCATTGACTAACGATAGATCTTTAAATGAAACTCAGATTTACGACAGATTAATCTTTAATTTAGATTGAAAAATACCGTGTGTAATATAAAAAACACACACAACGTGCACGTGCAAAATAATTGTTGCAATAAGTAAGAGAACGGAAAATGATATCAAATTTGAGAAAAAAAAAAAACAATATTGACTTCTCATGGAATACTATGTAACTAAATTAAGTATAATCACATGTAATTATTAGGATGTAAATATAAGGGTAAAAAACACAAATAAACTAAGGGAAAAAACTTGTTACATGAATAAGCCAAATGAAAAAGAGATCCACGAATCAGCCAAACCCTATTTATATACAATTCGAACCTAATTGGTTCGAACCCTATTTACACATAAATCGAACCTAATAGGTTCGAACTCCAAGTTTATAATTCGAACCTAATTGGTTCGAATTACTACCGATTTTGTCCCTCAAGTAATTCGAACCTAATTGATTCGAACTACGTTCAATGCAATTTGAAGCTAGATGGTTCGAATTAGTAAGGAACGAAGCTGCATATGTTACATGCATGGGATCGGAATTTATGAATACGTTTTGTTTCGGTAGTATTAAACGAAATGTATGCTGAACACGCATGAAAATAAATTAGTGTACGAGTTACATTATGAAGACATGATGCGGCAATTAAATAACATCAAAATGCAAAGTACAAATGTTTTCTCTCTAACACAGACATACATCTAAAGGTGGATACAAAGTAACACTGGTAACAAAATACATAGACGAACATGGGTAACATACAACTAGGCACACCCAAGCTGGACGTCCACCCTCGATATACAGATGGAAGTCTGTAAGGCAACCGCTGACATACGCCCGTCCACTGCCAACCCCAACTGGTATGCCACGTCCTGAAGCGTGATCGTGCACTCTCCGAAGGGCATGTGGAAGGTATGCGTCTCAGGACGCCACCTCTCGACGAAGGCGCTGACAAGGGGCTCGTCTAACCGGAACCATCTATCGTTCAGTCTAGCCAGATGGTATAACCCGGCCATCTGCAGGTACGGAACATAACGCTCGTCGAGTGGCATGCCTTGTTGCCGCCGCATGCTCCTGATGCATCGTTGTGGCTGCGCATTAAATGGACCACATTATTAAACCACGTACAATAAACCACTTATCCTAAACCACCAACTAAACTGCATGCAAAACCACTAAATTAAACCATTTGCAATACCACTACAACAAACCACAAACAAAACCACCTAACATAAACCACTTACATAAACTATTCACAGAAGCGCATATAAAACCACTTACAAAAACCCACTTACCAAAAACCGCATGCAATAACCTCTAAGCTAAACCATTTGCAATGCCACCCCGATAAACCACTCACATATAGAACCGCTAAAACCACATGCAAAACCACTAACTCAAATAAACCGTGTGCAAAAACTTTTCTATGTACTAACCTCGTCGTTGATGACCCCAGCTATATGAGCAACCCCATCCAACCGGTACAGTCTTGCAGGATCGTCCCCCATCAGCTGAGTCTTCGGTTCTACTGTTTCTCGGATCGAATCTGGGTCGTTTTCTCTGGGATTTGGTGGGGTATGGAAAAGGATAACTGATTCGAATCTGCTTGATTCGAACTCGTTATATAGCACAATCACTCATAATTCGAACCAATTAAGTTTGATTTATAAACTTGAAGTTCGAACCTATTAGATTCGAATTATGTGTAAATAGGGTTCGAACCAATTAGGTTCGAATTGTATATAAATAGTGTTTGGCTGATTCGTGGATCTCTTTTTGGTTTGGCTTATTCATGTAACAAGTTCCCCTATTGGTTTATCTATGTTTTTTACCCTAAATATAATATAGATATATTGAGTATATTTTTTGTATTCTCTTATAAAAGTTTTGTATGTTAATATATTTGCAATGAAAAAAATGAAGATAATAAGGATAAATTTTTTTCAACCTGTAACTTTGGATTTGGATTCTTTAAAGTTTAAATTTTACTTTAGAGATTAAAATGTGATCTCTCACCATTTATTTTATAGGTGAGACCAAGAATAAATATGAGAGAGAAACCATTCAAAAATAGAAGATTACACTTTACCCTCTAAAATACAAATTTAAAATTTAGAGGATCCAAATTCTGTAATTTTTTTTTAATCTTTGTTTCTACTTTTAATATGTTGTTAACTTTGTATTTGTGTTTTAAAAATATAGTCCAAACACTAGGTCATAGTAGTTCGTTTTCTAATAACTTGGCTCAAGTTATCTAATATCTTAGAGTTATATTTTAATGGATTAAATTTTACACCAATTTAACGTAATAAGACATATTATCAGAATTTTTTATTTTTAATATTAGAGTGGTAGTGGTGTTTTTCTTAAATGTGGATTGTTGGGGTGTTATACTTAAATGTGAGATCGTTTAACTGGAGAAGCAGAAATCGGACCGACCGATTTGTGAGAGGTACACAAATCGGTGCCAGGGATTTGTGTAGGGTACACAAATCGGTGCCAGGAATTTGTGTTAAAAAAAATTAAAAAATTTTAAGTACAGAAATCGGTGCCAGGAATTTGTGTACTTCTACAGTTTTAAAAAATACAAAAAATTACCATGTTAAAGTATATCACCACTTTTTCTTCCATAACAAAAAAAAATTAGGCACATTATCACTATATTTATTAATTTGAAGTTGAAAAGAATCTAAAAATTATTATGATACCTGGAGTTCAATTTAAAAAACCACTATCATACAATTTAAATATGAACTGTGATGCACGGACTATTTCATTGTTAGGATATACACCTGTTTTTAAATTCATTTTTATTATTTCTATTTTTTAATCAATAAACTACTCTATTATTTTAATTATTAGTTACTCAGAGTCTTAACCGTGATTATTAAAATAATTAATATGTGAAGGCTTTTGTAATCTACAATATGATTACAAATTAGGTGAGAATGATGATTTCATCATTTCAAGGTCACTTCAATTTCAGCAGGACGTAGAAATTTCCACCACCAATTATTGAAATCCAAGACAACAAAGTTTGAATGTAAGACTTTTCCACCGCAAAGAATTTTGAGATTGGGAAAAACCAGAAATTAATATTATCCAACTTAATTTTATATAAGTTTATCACATGTGGCTTACGTTTGGATTGACATCACCCTTTCCTTCATGTAGAGAATAGTGGGGACAAAATAGGAAAAGTCACACCCAAATAATGCACCATATATAAAACCTTAATCCAATTATTATAAGAATCCATATTATTATATTAAGTATTATTATAACATAGTAGTCACTAAGTGTGTGTGTGAATTTACTCTTTTATTTATTAAAAATATTTCATAATTAATAAATTTGTAATTAATCATCAAAATAACAAACGATTTACATTAAGTAACAAGAACTCTTGATTTTAATTCTAGAAATTACAAAGAAAATTCATATATATATAGAATGATAATTTGGGTTCAAACTTTTTTATATATCAAACTTTTTCATATTTCCATTATATATAGTAAATAAAATATATAAGAATAATTTGGGTTCAATGTATATATAAAAGTACGTAGATAATATTTCTTAATATATGATATTTGTTTAGAATAAATTATTATTGTGTTTTTGTGTAGATAGTTTTGTATCTTTTCTTTTTATGATATTACAAACAAATTATTTTCTTACTTTTTATGAATATTTTTAATATAAACAATAAAAATATACAAGAATATATATAAAAATACTATATATAATAGTTCTCTTTGTTTAATTACTTAACTAGGACATATACCGTCTCTTGTACGGAATAATATATAAAAATATATATAATATTTTTTAAATAAAAATATGTATAAAAATGTTTGTTATAAAATATCTTATAGAGTTAATTAAATTTAAAGTTTAGCTATTTTTAATAGTAAAAATAATAAAATTAATGAATAATAATTTTACTTGTTTTAAAATATAATAATTATTCATTAATAATAATATATAATTTGTGATTAAATTTAAAATATTTACATTAGTAATAAATTAAAAAATATTTTTAAGAATATACTATGTTAATTATGCTATTAATTGAAACATCCGATTTTGTTATTATCTTTCTCACGTACATTATTGCATAATATTGTCCACACATATCTTACGTAATTAAGGTCAACAACCACTTTCTTGTAGTTTAGCCAAGAACAAAACATGTGGGAAAAAAAAAAAGCAGCAGATACATGTATTTATAATAGAGGAATGCTAGGACCAGTAACTTTTGTGATTTATAGCTATCAAGTAGTCATCAATGATGATTTTAATGGTGTGAGATTAGTGTGAAATTTCATTCAATGGCTCACTTTTTTTTTGCTGGTTACATGCTGGCCAGAATTTAACAAAGTTGTTGGTTCCTAGACTTTTTCTTTATAATATATTATGATGATGGCTAATTAAATTCATGCACTTGTATAGTACGCATGTGACTAATAAAATAATGTAAGCACTACGACGTAGTTTCATATGTCACAACATCAATCATCGAACCCCACAAAAAACTCTATAAAATCCCCTTCTCTCTCTTTTTCACCCTCATTCAAACCATAATCTTATCTCCAAACCCAAATCACATACACAATAATTCACAATCGCCATTGCCAATTGTATTCAACACACACAACATCATGGAAAACCAACAACAACAATCTACAACAACCTTAGTTACTATGATGCCAAGTCCTGGCATGGGACACCTTATTCCAATGATTGAGTTTGCCAAAAGGCTTACCCACAATGACAATACTATTAATGTTCATTTCATCATCCCTTGTGACGGCCCTCCTTCCGCCGCGCAAACCACCGTGCTCCGCTCCCTCCCGGCTACCATCTCCCACACTTTCCTCCCTCCAATTTCCCTCTCTGACCTCCCTTCAGACACCAAGATTGAGCCTCTTATCTCTCTCACCGTGGTTCGCTCCCTTTCTTCCTTACGTCGTACCCTCGCCTCCCTCGCCTCCTCCGGCCACCGTGTATCTGCCCTCGTCGTGGACCTCTTCGGCACCGACGCCTTCGACGTTGCCGATGACCTTAACATTCCCTCTTATGTGTACTACCCTTCAACTTCCATGCTCTTGTCCTTCTCCTTCTATTTACCACAATTAGACCAAATGGTTCAAGGTGAATATAGAGATCTAATTGAACCGGTTCAAATTCCGGGATGTGTTCCGGTTCATGGAAAGGACTTGACAGATCCGGTTCAAGACCGGAACGATGAAGCCTACAAGTGGTTACTCCACCATGTAAACCGGTTTAAAAGGGCAGCCGGATTTATAGAGAATAGTTTCCTTGAACTTGAACCGGGTGCTCTTAATGAGCTACAAAAGGCGGAATCAGGTAAGCCTCCGGTTTATCCGGTTGGACCATTGGTGAATGTTGAAAATGGTCGAACCGGTGATAAAGATCACGAGTGTTTGAGGTGGTTGGATGACCAGCCACGTGGCAGTGTTTTATTCGTTTGTTTCGGAAGTGGTGGGACCTTGTCTAGTGCCCAAATTGATGAGCTGGCACTAGGTTTGGAGAAAAGTGGACAAAGATTCTTGTGGGTTGTGAGAAGTCCAAATGACAAGGTTGCAAATGCATCTTATTTCAATGCTCAAAGCCAAGCTGACCCTTTTGACTTCTTGCCCAAAGGATTTGTTGAGAGAACTAAAGGGATGGGCCTAGTAGTATCATCTTGGGCCCCACAGGCCCAAGTCTTGGCCCATGAGTCCATTGGTGGGTTTATAACCCATTGTGGTTGGAACTCTATTTTAGAAAGTGTGGTCAATGGAGTACCCTTGATTGCATGGCCACTTTATGCTGAACAAAAAATGAATGCGGTTTTGGTCACCGAAGATACCAAGGTGGCATTGAGACCAAAAATTGGGGAAAATGGGTTGGTGGAAAAAGAAGAAATTGCTAGCGTTGTGAAGAGTTTAATGGAGGGTGAAGAGGGAAAGAAACTTCGTCATAGAATGAAGGATCTTAAAGAGGCAGCTACTAAAACTCTTGGAGAAAATGGAGCTTCAACAAAGCAAATTGTGGAGTTGGCTAACAAGTGGAAGGGTCAAACAAGTGTATAGGTCAAAATTATTGAAATTGATCCATGGTGGCTTATTAGCTTCTTATTAATTATTTAATTTCTTTTTGTCTTATTTGGTCTTTTTTGCTTTTCTTTTGTAAAATGAATTCTCTAATGGTGTGTATTACTAGGTTAGAGGTAAAAGATTTGAAAAATGATGTGAGCAAGTCTAGTGTGTATTGTATTGATAACTTCAATGCGCATCTTTTTTTGGATCACAATTTCACATCTCTATTAATATGTGCTGATGTATTATTTATATTATTTATATTTATTTTTTGGATTAATTATTTTGATATTATTAAATTAGATCTTAATTTGACGTTATTGGATTTTTCTAATTTAATTTTTTGTTTTTGATGAAGAATGATGGCGGAAAAAAAAGGTTGATAGTGTTGAAAGAGTGTGAAAAAGGAATAGGTGTTTTAGAGATAAAATTGATAGAAGCAGTAATTTGAATTTTTTTTAATAATTTTTAATTGAATTAACAAAAATTTAACGCTAAAATAATTATATTAAAAGGATCTCATCTTTTATAAATATAATATTAATTTTCCAGTTAAATAAAAGTTAATAAAATGTTTCAATCTCAATCTCTACCGGCTTTGCTTATTAGTATATACGTACGAAGATTACATAAACATTTATTTGGGCTTTTCCTTTCAATACATTAGAATTTGATTTTGACCATTCCCTAACATTTATTTAAACAGATAAGTCGACTAATTTATATATATGTTTATTGATGATGAACCAATGTTAGATGACAAGATCATAAGTTTATTTTCATGTTAGTTTTGAGCGAAACATTAAGATTAATTATCCATAAATAATTAATATATATTCACATGTACCTAATAATTACTCTATGTATACCACTGTAATCCCACCAATCAATTTAAATCATATTCAACTAGGAAAATATATCTTGTGTGCACATAAAGCATAAAATGAATAGCTTGAGAATTTTATATAACTGAAGACAACACAAAGTAATAATGGGACATGGACATTTGAATTGAGCTAATTAAATTAACTATACAGTACCAACGCAAGTTGGTACAGATGGATGAGGGTCTGTCTCCTTTAACTATCTCTCTCGGGTTCGATACTCACTGGAGAATGGAAATGGAGTTTGTACCCAAGAGATTAGTCATTGCCGGCTTGATGGATACCCTGGTGCAAACTAAAAAAAAATTAACTATATAATAATTATCTTAGACCTTCTTCCACTTGAGAGCCAACTCTTCAATTTGTTTAGTTGAAGACCCATTTTCCCCAACAACTTCAATAGCTGCCTCTTTAAGTTCTTTCATTCTATAACGAAGTTTCTTCCCTTCTTTTCCTTCTATTAACCTCTTCACAACACTACCAATCTCTTCTCTTTCTACCAAACCATCTTCACAATCTCTGGCCTTAAGCCTACCTTTATATCTCTAGTGATCAAAACCGCATTCATTTTTTGCTCGGCATATAGTGGCCATGCAATTAAGGGCACCCCATTAACCACACTCTCAAGAATAGAATTCCAACCACAATGAGTTAAAAATCCACCAATGGATTCATGGGCCAAGACTTGGGCCTGTGGGCCCAATTTGGCACCACTAATCAGAGTGCTCTTCGTATTGCTGCTAATCCGATTTTTCATGAACGGATCAAACATTTAGAGGTTGATTGTCACTTGGTTCGACAAAAAGTTCAAGTTGGAGTGATGAAACTTCTCCCAATTCTCCCTTCTGGGCAACTAACTGACATCTTTATCAAGTCTTTATCTTCTCAACCCTTCCATCTTAATCTGAATAAGCTTAGTGTTGTTGACATCTTTTATCCTCCAGCTTGCGGCGGCGTATTAAACCACACTTCCACCTTAACCCATGACAACAATAAAGACGTCTCACGGCCCACAAATTCAGCCAATAGAATACACAAATTCAATTATAATTTTAATCTTTATCTTATCTTTATCTTTATCTTTATCTTTATCTTTATCTTTATCTTATCTTTATTTACTTTTATCTTTCATAGACCAATGTTCTATATATACTTAGTTTTACCTTCATAGTTTACAATTTTCAATCAATCAACAATCAATAAAATTTCTTCATCTTTTCTTTTTTTTCATTATTCTTTCACAATTTTATTATCTTTGCGTACTCTTTATGTACTCTTTCCATTTTATTAGGTTTCCTCCTCTTCGTCTACGAAGAACGCTATTCCCACAGCCCAAAATGTTCGGTTCTGGTTCACCCTCAGCCAAAATAACTAACCTGAACTCTTCTTGTAGCAAATCCTCCCACAGGATTCGATAGTTATGAACTGGTTGATAATAAGGATCAGTATCTTTATTGGTTTGATCATGCTGAATTTCTGAGCTATTTTGTTGCTTTTGTGTTATTAAGAATATTTTATCTCTCATCCAATGCACTATTTTTGTTTTGTCCCTTTTTTTTATTCTTTTTCATTCTTATGTGGTTGGGAAAGAAACAAAAGCTATATTGAAGCTATATTGTTTTAGAGAGATTTTTTTATGATATTTTTTTTATGTTTTGAGAATGATTAAATGTTATATAGATTAGCCATTGTCATTAGATTTATAAAGAACCAAATTTTAGTTGTAATGAATCTATACACTTTAAAATGACTTTAGTATCAATTTTACTTTAAAAAAATATGGTTTAAAAATTGAATTTTAAAAGCTGGTTTTAACAGTGGATTTTTTTGTTAAAAAATTTGATTTGAAAATTGGATTTTAAAAAACTAGTTTTAAAACTGGATTTTTGGTTGAAAAAACTGATTTTAAAAATGAATTTTCAAAAAGTAGTTTTAAAATTGGATTTTTTGTTAAAAAATTTGGTTTTAAAACTGGATTTTATAAAAAAAAATCAAATTTTAGATTTGGATTTAAAAAAATCGAATTTAAAATCGGTTTATAAGTAAAACTAGATTTAAAACTGATTTGTAAGTAAAATCAAATTTAAATTTTAAAATCGGTTTAAAATCGATTTTTATTTTTTTAAAACAATTTTTCTCTTCAATCTAATTTTGGTTTGATTTTATGAACCATAAAACTGATTCTGAAGTGGATCCAATTTGGATTTATAAAAATCCAAACCATACCCACCCCTACTTTTAAGACACTGGAATCTTGGTTTATGTCGGTTGAATGTAGGAGTCTATTCAAAAAATGTCATCAGTGGAGTTTGTGAGGTGAAGAATGCGGAAGAAAGATGATGCGGCATTTTTTTGCACTAACAGCAAAACTAAATTTCATATGCAAGAGTACACTCTTTTAATTTTATCTCTAAAACGTCTATTTCTTTAATTTACAAGAGTACGCTAAGAGTACACTTATTATAGAATAATATCCTAATAAATTATATTAATTTTTTTCTAATCCTCTTTGATATTTTCCTAATTTTGTTCCCTAATTATGATATTCTAATACTCGTACCCATGCAAACCACAGACACCATGCAAATTAGTTACAAGCGATTGAGACAATACCAAGCTCTGCATGCCGCCTTGTTTTGCACCCATGCAAATTAGTTACAACCCAACTGCAGGGAGGGACTCACTTGTTATATTATATTTTTATTAAAATAAAATATAAATAATTTTTTTTGTATTTTATATTAAAAAAATATTTTGTTAAATTTAATAGATAATAATAATTATGTTGTTAAATTTGATTTAGTATAAAAAATAAATAAATAAATTCAAAAAATAGTGATAATTAATTTTATTATATTTAGTTAATTAATTGAGAAATAAATTCAAAATATATGTTAAAATATAAATATATATTGAAAATAAATTAAATCACATATGTATTTATATATAAATATATTGGTGGCTAATTTTTTATAAGAATAACATTTTTGATATGGGACAAAAATTAAATCATTGATTAAACAAAGTCTAAAAATTAGTAAATGTTTTACAATATATATTGTCAAATATCATATTATAATATTATGAAATTCCACCACTAATATAGGCAATGTTATTTCCTTGTACATTTTATTTATGTATTTTTGTCACATGTAAGAATGGTGGCGTAGCTGGAAAAAAAATTCAAGAATAATGAGAGAAATTCCATCATCAAGTGTATATTTCCTAAGGTAAATTATAGACTTATTTTACTAACTATCTATCACTTAGCATTATATATTGGTTTTCCTAAAACATTTTATTTGGAGAGTAAACCATTAAAATGTCTCTAGAATTATTAAATTGCTGACAAGAATAGTTTTCGAATTTACTAATGACAAACTATTCTTAAAATATTTTAAAATATAAAAAAAAATTAAATTTTTTTATAAGTGTTAAATGATTTTTGTATTTAATAAATTGTTTATGTATTTTATCAAAAATATTTTGAGAATATTTAAGTAACTATTTAAAAAAACAAAATAAAAATTTGATTTTTAAAATTTTTTATTTTAAAAATATTTTTTGTCACTATAATAACAAAAATGATCCATTTGAAATAAAATAATCACATTTTAAAAATAAAGATGTATGTTTTTTTAGGTTATAGATTCTTTACTCCTTATTTCATGTGGAAGTATCATTAACCCACCTAAAAATAATTATGAATTGAATCCTATTTTTTTATTTTTGAAAAAAGTAATAATTAGAAATTAATCCCTATGTTTATTAATTTATACATTTTTTCTCTTTTTTATTTTGATCCCAAATTCAAAGTAGTGAGTCATTTGCTCTGATAGGATTTTACCCTTCTTTCAACTACTATTGTCATTGTCTCTTCCTCTCCCTCTGCCATCTCTCTCGTCCGCTCATCTTCGTCGCGCAACTCGCTTCTGCTGCCGCCGCTTCCCCCGCTTCCGCTTCCGCTGCCGCCACGCAACCATAAAAAATAAAAATTATAGATAAAACCATAAAAAAAGTCTAGATTAAATGATTGTCTTTAGACATTGTTCATGCGTAGCTGACCCGATTTTTAGCAAAAGATTTTGTTTTTGCTATTGTACATGTTGATTTTGGACGGTGTGAATATTTGTTACCAAAATGAAGAAATTAGCAACAAAAATGATGGAGCTTAAAGTTTTTTATTATCTAATAAATAATTGATATTAAAGTTTAGCTGCATTTATTTAATATTGTGTCACGTGATATGGAGATATGACTACAATGTAGTTAAATATTTATTTACTTTGTATGATTTTTATAAGAAACAACCTAAGCTTGAGTTATATGTACAGATTGTAATGTTCCACGACACATTTGATATCATACATAAGATAATTTGCAAATAAAATTAATCTTTTGGGTGAACTAAAATTAATGTTGATATAGTGGTATGTGAAAAGAAAATGTGTAGCCTGTGTACATAACTCTTGGATAGTTGAATTTTCTTGTGTCTAAGTGCCATTGAGCTGAATTTTTAGGCGGATCTCTTTATCAGATGTGCAAAGCGATAAAGTAAATTGATCAGTAATGTTGATCAGCTTTCTCCTGGAGTTAATGGTGTAAAGCTATCTTTTCACGATAAGGAAGGTTAGTTCACTCCATTTTTAGTGAGTATTTTATGACCATCATAGTTTAAGGAGTGTGACAAAATAGCATCAGTATTGTAGCTTGAGATTTCTATGATAGCTTTTGATTCTAATCTAGTTCAACTGGTTGTGTTAAGTTGCTTGAATTTCCTCTCCCTCTCCTTCTCTCCACCCCTTTCTCTCATTTTCGTTAAATTTGGCCACTTATGGTTCAAGAGGCACCCACCTTGCCTTATTGTTTTGAGGTGAAGCGTTTTTTATTTTGTTTATTTTTTAAATAAAATTTTAAGAGAGTTTTAAAATAACAGTTGAGTTGTTTCCACGCGAACTCAAGCTTTAGAATCAGCTAATCACTGATGCTTGTATCAGATTAGGCTGCCTGCATTACACCCTTTGAGGTGCAGTCTTTCTCTAGACCTTGTGTAATGTAGAATGTTTTGCAGCGGGGTGCCTTTTTTTTGGAGAAAAGGGGGTATCATTCTCAATGTAACCTTTGCCTATACTGTAATTATTCCTCATTAATGCATTTCTGACCCTTTCTATTTGCTTTATCCAATGGCAGAAAAATATCATCCGACTTTTAAAATTGTTTAGGTGATGCTTTGGGTCAATGGTCCCATCATATAAGTCCATATCAGGACTTTCGAAGTTCCTTGTAACTTTCGCCCTCATTATGTCCTCACTGAAGGGATCTTTCCCTCCTAAGGGAGAGTCTTCTCAGTCGCTGCAGGAGTTTCTGGCTCGGAGGGCGGACTCTAGTCTTGAGAGCTTTTCTTCAAGCTCTTTCCGTCGTTCGACCTCTCTTCTCAAGCTCCTTTCCGCTTCTCGCTGTCGCTCCAATTCTTGCTCCAGCTGTTTGAGCCGTCCTTGGTGGCCATGTAACAATCCCATAAAATCAGTTGCCTGGAGTTGTCCTTCTTTGCCTGATTCGTGATCCTCAGAGGAGTTTCTCTTTGGGTCTTTTACCCCTGAGGTGCCTTCTTGGTGTTGATTAGTCGCTCCTTGGTGAGAGACTATAGCCCTGTCGTTGTTACAAGCGTCTTGATTCTCTTGCTCCGAATCAGATGCTATATTTCCGTCTTCGTTCAAATTGTCTGCCATCATGGGTTGATCTCCAGGTCCCCGACAACGGCGCCAATGTTACGTTGGGTAACCGGAGATTAATGGACTGGTCTTGTAAGGTTGGCCCAAACGTCAAGAAGAGGTGGTCTCCGACTCAATTTGTGTCTGGGAGCCGCTGTCCGACCTGTGTATGTGAAGAAATGGGGGGGTGGTACCTGCAAAGACACTCCGATGCCTAAGTCAGCAAAGGGTTAAGCAGGTTCAGAGAGTATTGGAACTTTGAGATACCTGAGGGGTGTGAGTGTATTTATAGTGGTGAACTAATAACCACCGTTGGAGTAGCTCCACCTTTTAAGGTGGGTAACCGTCCCTTTATCTTAGGAAAATTGGAATATGATTCCTAGAAGTGGGTTGAGAGATTTTAGGGACAGTTACTTATTTAAATAAGTGTTATCTGTTAGTTATCCTTCGAACCCGACTTCTTTGGAGTGAAGTCTTTGTTAAATTCGACCTCTTCTAAGGAGGTCGGTTGATAGCGAAGGCTAATCTTTAAAAACCCGGCCTTAGTGTTGGGTATGAATACACACATATATATATATAAAGTTAAATCATTATTAAACAAATATTATTAAACATTTTAATCGCAATCTGCCGGCTTGGCGACTTGGCGTAGTATACCAAGATTACATAAATTTTTTTCTCAGTTAAATAAAAGTTAATAAAATGTTTCAATCGCAATCTATGGCGGCTTTGCTCAGTATATACGTACGAAGATTACATAAACATTTATTTGGGCTTTTCCTTTCTATATACATTAGGTTTTGATTTTGACCATTGGCGTAATGAAATTGCTATAGTTAAGTTAATAGGTTCTTCCGTCCAAAAAAAAAAAAAAGGTTAATAGGTTATCAACCAACAAAACAAAAGAAAAGGTTATGAACCAATGTTTGTTTGGTACCCCCAGCTCAAGACGTAAAAAACTAATCTAGAACAGATTTAAATTCTATGTAAAAATTTGTTGTTAGTCCCCTAATATTTATTTAAACAGATAAATAAATTAGTGCTCGACTAACTTATATATATTTTTATTGGTGATGAACCAATGTTAGACGATGACAAGATGATAAGTTTATTTTCATGTTAGTTTTGAGCGAAACATTAAGATTAATTATCCATAAATGATTAATATATATTCACATGTACCTAATAATAATTACTCTATATATACCATTGTACCCCACCAATCAATTTTAATCATATTCAACTAAGAAAATATATCTTGTGTGTACATAAAGCATAAAATGAATAGCTTGAGAATTTTATATAACTGAAGACAACACAAAGTAATAATGCGACATGGACATTTGAATTGAGCTAACTAAATTAATTATACAATAATTATCTTAGACCTTCTTCCACTTGAGAGCCAACTCTTCAATTTGTTTAGTTGAAGACCCATTTTCCCCAACAACTTCAATAGCTGCCTCTTTAAGTTCTTTCATTCTATAACGAAGTTTCTTCCCTTCTTCTCCTTCCATTAACCTCTTCACAACACTACCAATCTCTTCTCTTTCAACCAAACCATCTTCACCAATCTCTGGCCTTAACCCTACCTTCATATCTCTAGTGATCAAAACCGCATTCATTTTTTGCTCGGCATATAGTGGCCATGCAATTAAGGGCACCCCATTAACCACACTCTCAAGAATAGAATTCCAACCACAATGAGTTAAAAATCCACCAATGGACTCATGGGCCAAGACTTGGGCCTGTGGGGCCCAATTTGGCACCACTAGTCCCTTCCTTTTAGTTCTTTCTACAAATCCTTTAGGTAGAAAGTTCAAAGGATCATTAAGGATATTATTCACATTGAAAAAAGACCCACTAGAAATCTTGTCATTAGGGTTTTTGATAACCCATAAAAACCTTTGTTCACTCATCTCTAACCCTAGTGCCAGCTCATCAATTTGAGCACTAGACAAGGTTCCACCACTTCCAAAACACACAAATAAAACACTGCCACGTGGCTGTTCATTTAACCACCTTAGACATGCATTATCATTATTATTGTCCCCATGCATCTTGGTTTGATCATTAACCATATTAACTAACGGTCCAACCGGATAAACCGGAGGCCTACCCGGTTTAACCTTTTGCAATTCCTTGATGGTACTCGGTTCAAGGTCAAGAAAACTATTCTCAATGATTCCTTGAGCCAACTTAAACCGCTTAGCATGTTGAATGATAACATTGAGAATTTCATCATCTTTAAGCCCATCAGCTAGGTCTTTTATATGAATTGGGACACAACCCGGGATTTGAACCAGTTCGGTTGAGCCATTAGATTCACATTGAGTTGCTTTCCATTGTGGAAGGTGGAAGAAGAAGGACAAGAACATGGAAGTGGAAGTGAAGAAGATATAAGAGGGTATGTTGAATTCGGATGCTATGTCAAATGCTTCAGTGCCAAAGAGGTCAACGACGAAGGCAGTGACACGGTGGCGGCCGGAGGAGGTGATGGAGTGTAGGGTTTGGCGAATAGAAGGGAGAGAATGATGGATGGTGTGTGAGATGAGAAGCTCAATTTTGGTGGTAGATGGGAGGTCAGAAAGTGGCACCGGCCGGAGAAAGATGTGGTTGATGTGGCGGAGCATGGTGGTTTCCGCCTCTGTAGGAGGACTATTACTGGGGATAATAATAGTTACCCCCAGATCGTAATTTTTAGTGAGTTTTTTGGAGAACTCAATCATTGGAATGAGGTGACCCTTGCCGGGACTTGGCATCATGAATACTAATGGGATAAGACTTTGTTGTTGTTGTTTTCGTTGTTTAACATGGGATTCCATTATAACAAATGATGGTTGATTTTATTTCTATGTAGCAACAATGTTTAAGGTGGAGATGATGGTGTGTGTTGTTTTGATGGGAATTGAGAGGGTTTTATAGACGGTTAATAAGGCTATAATATTATTTATGGGACCGGATGAATAGGTCACGCACGTTCAATTTTAATTATTGCATGAATTTGCATTAGAAAAGTACAAGTCTCACATACATGAACATATTTTATATATCGAGTATCATTTGTATCTTTCGTTACGGGAATGATTTTTCTTCTAAAAGTAATGCTTAAAATATTTACTTAAATAAGTTTTTAATTTTTATAAAATATTTATGTTTTGGTTTTTGTAATTCTTTTTGGTTTTGTTCTAAAAAAAATGACAAGTTTTATTTAGTCACTACCGTTAGTTTATTTTATTAAGTGTTGTCTTAGCAGGTTAATTGATGATGTGACAAGCTGAAATACTAACGTGACAAAAGATGCTGCAAACATTTAAAATGTTATCGCAGCATTTAACGAAACTAACTGTAGGATTAACTAAAACCAAAGAAAATTTACAAGGATCAAACAAAAAAATAGATACTTTTTATTATATGTCTTATATTTCTTAAGAATAAAGTTTCTAGAGAGTTTATAAGTGTGAGATATTTCTCATTCTATGAATTAGTTTTTAGGATTAAGTTTAACCCACTCAATCTCAATTCTAATATTGTATAAGAGTCTATCCAATTTAATATTATTGGATTATCACTATATTAGAAAAATTACTTGTAGCAGTTATTTATTTTGTTTTTAGTGACAATAAAAATAGTCGCTAATATATTTACTGACAATTAGACATTATCCATCTTATACTTTTATTACAACACAGGTGGAGGATTGTGGCGACTATTCAGCGTCGGTTTACGTAACAACCGCCAAATTGAAAGATTGCATCGGTTTGGTCGGCAATTTTATCGAGTGAAGCAAAATCTGGTAAATTAGCAGCGGTTTTGCAGCTAAACGCCACTAAAAGACAATTTTAATTTGGCACCTTCTCATTATTCTCCCTCTACCTATTCGAACCTCTCTCAAACACCCGTCTCTCTCACAAATCCTCTTTCTCCAACAAACCCTTACCAATCCGTCGCCTCTCACTGCGCTGTCATCATCATCACTCAACGTGACATCGTCGTCACCATGGTTATGAAAACTGGACTGGTGGATTGGCTGATCGGACCGATCCAACTGTGAACCAACAACATAGACGGTTTGATTTGCTTTGAAAAACTGCTGCCTTCAAAATCTAACATGAGCCGCTAAATTGGCCGAGAACCGGCTAGTTGGATTGGATAAAAAACTGACCGGTTCATTCAAAACGATGTCGTTTCATTTATATTTTAAAAAAAAGAAATCATTTCAGTGCAGTAGTGAGCTAAGACCCTTATCCCCCTTTCATCAAAACTCATAACCAAGGTCTGAGAACCCTAGCCTCTCTTCGACGGTCCATCTATCCGTCTAACAACTGCCCGTTCGTCGTACGCAGGGACTTTTCTTCATTCGTCGAGCCACTGCACCTCCATCCCCTTCTCCAATCTTCTTCCTTCAGCAGAACTGCGTGTAGCCCTAACCTCTCACTCCACCTCGCAGCTTCTTCGTGGAGCTTGGCGGCCGTCATCTTTATCCTACATTTTCTCAACTTCTCCTATCTCTGCTCTGCTTCATGCCTCCGTCTCAACCGTCCAGTCGGTCTTCGTTGCTGCTTCCCCCTAGCCGTCGGTGGTGCCTCCTTGTTGTCCCTATTGGTCGTCGTTGCTAGGTTTGTGGTTGTTGATGTCGTTGCATCTGCTTCTGCTTCAGATACTCACTAATTGGGGTTTGAGATTGGAGCTCCTAACTCCTAAGTTCTGAGTTATGCGGGTCAAGTGCCCCCTGATTTGAGTTTCTAGCCACTGTTTCTTCCATAATTTAACTCTATTTCATATATTTTTTCTTAAATTTTATTTCTTTTAGGTTTAGCCTATTGATTTTGGTTGTTTATATTGTTGAATCAAACTTGAATGCATAACTTTTTAGTGCCCCGATTTGATTATTTTATATTGTTATACGATAGAAATAAAAATTTTAAAATAGAACAGCCAAAAGAGTGATTGACATAAACCAGAATTTTGATATAGCAGCGTAATGCTATGAACGATGTGCAGTTGAATTAGTATTGCAAGTTGAAGTTGAATGTTCAAGGGTTGATTTGTTGTATTCTTTTTATGCTATCTACTACATGATGCTTTGATTGTCTTTGAATGTGTTTTATGTTGTCCTAATTTAGATTCTTAAAATGTTTAATTATAAGTACTTATTGCATAGTTGTTGAAGATTTGAATGTACTACTTCTTATAATTTCTACTACTATTTTAGTTTATGATGTATTTTAGAGTTGAAATTATTAATTTTGAAATGAGGAGTGCTAGGGGGCCAACAACTTTTGGTATTTGTAACCATCAAATAACCATCAATGATGATTTTAATGGTGTGAGATTGGTGTGAGATTTCATCCAATGGCTCATTTTTCCTTGCTGGTTACTTGCTGGCCAGAATTTGAAAAAGTTGCTGGCCCCCTAGACTTTTTCTTTTAAAATTGTATTTTAAAGAATCATAACAGGTAAAGTCCAGTCTAGGAGTCGAGTTTAAGTGAGTTCCACGAGTTTACTTACACTCGCAAATTTGACAACCTTGGTAGGAACTTTTCTAAATCTTACCTAATTATAAGAAATTTTATTAGTGCTATTGTCGCGTTCATCGTTCTTGTTGGCTTGTTGGAGGATCATTTCTTTTCAGAATCAGCAGGCATAAAATCATCAACTTATTCCTTGTTCTATTACAGTAGAGTATTACTGATGCTCTGTTGCATTATAATTTGTTCATTGTTACTCTGAGGGTTATCTATTAGGAATTAGGATGAACTGTTAGATCTACCTTGATTCAATTGCAACTTAAACTATTTCAAGTCTTGAGTTGAAGTGTTGCATTTAAGAATGGTTTCTATATCCATATACATTAGAACTAAATGGTGGTGTTTGATTTTTTAACAGCTTCATATGGAATTCCACCAATGCCCGCCAAGACACTGTGCAAAAGAACGGAGGCTGGTTTGAATTCATCTCTAAGGTCATGGAGTTTGTTCTCAAGGTAATATAATGATGTCCAATAGTCACTACTCTGTTAGAGAGATAATTAGTAAAATATTTATTTAGTTAAAGTTGATTAAGTGTTTATTAATATGTCTGTGATGTGGAGTTTGAGTATAAAAAATTATAGAAATGGCATTTATTGGCTTTCGGATTTTAAAAAATGAGGTCTAAGTACCAAAATATTCTATAAGAGAAAGTGCTTATTTAGTTTTAGTGTTTTACTGTAACCTTTTAGATTTGAATTTGATGGGAAATTAAAGATTAGGTTGGACTATTTACCAATTATCATTGATTATTCTATATCCAATTCCAAAGCTTGGACACTCAATGACAATTCTTGAACCTTGATTTCATTCTATTCGAAAAGTGTTGAAAGCTATACTTGAAAGACAAAAGAATAGTTCTACTACTAACTATAATGGTTCATTGTTTACAGATTTCAAAGTGAACGTTTCTTTGGCAAAGCTTGAGTTTGAATCCAAAGCTATTTGAAGGTATATATGTAAAAACTTATACATAATTGTAAGTCAAATTTACAATATGTATAGTGTTCTGTGAATAGATTCTTACTAATGTTTTTTTCTATTTCAGTTACAGAAAAAAAGTTGAATTGTTTACTAGATCGAAAATTTTTCAAATATATGAAGAGATTACAAGCATAAAGGATTTTTCTATAGACAACAAGTTTAATTGTAATAATTATACTTGATTCTTAAAGTTGAACTATACGCTATGATTCCTTATGTTTTAATTAGATTTCTTGTGAGAAGAAAAGAATAGTAGTTGATTTTAATTTTATTTTTTTCCTTTTGTTTTACTATTTTATTTTGCAATTAAGCCTATCTTGAGTGGAAATATACTTTTTGGCTTTGATTCAAGATTTCAAGTTTATGTTGCAGCAGTGAGTGAGTAATGAACCTTTTATTTTATGTCTTTTTTAAATTAATATTTTAAAATGTGGAGTATCAGGTTCTCTACCGTTCAACAATGTTATACGTGGAGAAATGTTTGTTATCTGGCGTGGACTTGTTCTTGCTTGGGAGAAGAGTTGTCGCGATGTGATTTGTGAAATTGATAGCTATGAAGCATTCCTTTTAATTCAAAACCAGACCGGTGTTAATCAAGCTGACACTACACCACATCCGGCAGATAGCAGCGATTGATAAATCCGCTGAAAGATAGTGTGCGGCTAAACCCTTAGCAGCGGTTATTAGTAACCGCTGGAACAACCGCTACTAAATGGTATTTTGCAGCAGAATTATTTTGCAGTGGTTTCATCCGCTACTAAATCGTCAAAATATGATTTAAGGGAGATTGAAGCGGTTGTCAACCGCTGCAAAATGCCATACGTTTACTAATCCTGTTATGAATATAGCAGCGAAATTAAAACCGCTGCCAAATGTCGAGTAACACTTTTTTTAAAAAAAATACCATAATTTATAATAGAAAATGACAACTCTTTTATTTTTTATATGTTCATCCACTCAACTGCATTAATTTATTAAAATAACCAACAACTAATCCAAAAATAACACACGAAACAAAACATAATTAATAAATGCAAAGGTGAATCATTATAACGATAATTTGCATCCATTACTGTAAACTACAAATAAAGTCAACAAAATAAAAAACTACAAATAAATATCTCAAAAGTCATTACGAAAGTAAATAATAAAAGAGTATTCTGATTCCAACACTGATAAGTCAAATCATTAGTGTTCACACATCATCTTGCATGGGATGAGGTTGGTGCACTTCTCAAAGAATCTAAACCCGCAGCTATTTCAGGTGGCAAATTACCTCCTTGTTGCTGGATTACGTATGTCAACAAATCTCCCATTGTCTGTATTTTTGCCTTCCCTTCAGCTGCCTCTGTCTCCATTATCTGTCTCTTTGCCTTTTCCTCTGCTGCCTCTGCCTCCATTCTCTGTCTCTTTGCCTTTTCCTCTGCTGCTGCTGCCTTGAGTTCTGCTGCCTCCGCCTTGAGTTCTGCTGCTTCTGCCTTGAGTTTCACAATCTCCATTTGATACTCCTCAATCTGTACACCGTAGTCCGACTGCTCTGGAATGTTACGAAAACACCGACTCGGACATGTACCAATATCGAGTCCACGAACTCTTCCTGGGTGCTCCTTTCCACGCACTTGTGCAAGGGAATCATTCTGTGAAAATTCCTTGCTAGAGGGGTCTTGGCTCTCAACAAATTCAATTGCTTCCTGCAAACATGTGAGGTCCGGATTTACACTAATCTAAATTCAATGATAGTAATTGCAAAAGGAAATTTGAAAAAGTAATGAACATGATTTACCCCAACCAAACGCGCTTCTTCATTCATATACTTTTCATTCTTTTTTTTATGACTTATGGTCCATCCCTCTCCTCTCCCAATAGGCCTTCCCAGTCGTTGCTCCTATAACAATCATCAACACACATTTGTATTAAACACAACACTGTATTACCAGAAACACGTCAATATTGTTGAACTGAAGTTAAATTAATTACTTCTTCGTGTCTCTTTCTTGCCATCGTTTTAGAACCTCCGGTATGTGTGTATTGTTGCTTTGAACGATTAACGGCATTTTTTCTACACTTCTCCTGCACACAAAATGAAAAAAATAAATGTTATCGGAATAAATTACTACACTGTTAATGATTCTATAAATCAGCCTTGAGCGTACAACTTCAGGAAACAAAAAAATGATAAAGTGATGAACTTTTGGGTAGTAGTTTTTCCACTATCACAATAAATTCAGCATATTTAGTAGTAGTTCATTACCATTTAAAATCGCATACATTGAAATTTTAACTACATATTTGTTACCTTCGTGTCATCATCCATTCGATATTGAAGAAACTTTTTCCAGTGATTTGCCTCTATTCCTACTGGCTTACGCTTGATATTTTCCTCAAAAGTTAGTTCTTCGTCATAAATCTTATGGAACAAATGATTTCTTGAATTCCTCCAGCAGTTTTCTATTCTTTGTAAAATTTCCTGCTTTATCCACCCTCTTTTATCGTCCTCATAGTAGAAGACTCGCTATAAGTAGTTCAAATCAAAAGACAACATATAATAATTAACCACCTCAAAAAGACTTATGTATTATCAAAATACATACTTTATGACATTAACAATTCTCGACAACAAAATTCACAGAAGTCAACTACAAGAAACCCAACATGCACTATCCTTCTCTATTTTACCAGACTAAAACAAATAAAATAGAAAACCAATTGTGTATCCACCTACTAACGGAGAGTTGCTGCATAAAAAAACAGCATCCCCATAGAAAGGAAACAATGAAATAATCTCTCAAGAAAAAATTAAAACCACATAATCATTCAAAATTTCAAAGTTAGAACGGTAACATATTCAACTTGTGCAGATGTGTTCCAATTTTAATTTTGAAAGGCATTTTCATCTAACCAAAAATCATAAATAATAGCTAGTCACTCTCTAATTAATAGCAATAGGAGCAGCTTTAACATTCTCATGAGGTTTATAAGTTTCTTCATTATTGTTGTTATTATTATTACTACAATTATTAGTTACATTGCTATACACGAAGGATCAGATTAATTGGGGATTAAGATGTATAATTATATAGTGCAATTTAAACTATACAAAAAATTCCTTAGAAATTTATCGAATATTCTACAAAAATTTGTATGGTCGATATCATGTGTGTGCGTCTGAACCTTTCCTTCTATTGTTCATTTAATATGTAAAAAAACAGCAATTTACACCGAGCATTGGTAGCGCCTTACTTTATCAAACAAAAGAGTAAACATTACCTTAACCTGGTCATACGCATGCTCCTTGGAAGCCTTGCTCATTGTCTTCCAACTCTTTGCACAAATTGGTAATTGTTGAAAATCAGACCCCAATGTCCCCAAGAACCCACTCAATAAGCCCGCTGCCTGACCAACTTGTTGCAACTCTCTGTTATGGTGTAGAACAATCTTCTTTCCAGGAGGAAGTGCTAATGTCTCCTTAACAGTCAGCTCCATAGAAGAGATCATACCATTTTCTAACAGCAATGAACAAAATACAAATGTTAGTTTACTAAGAGAATATAATGCACGGAGAAGAATCATTACATTTACTAAGAAGCAAGCATCAGAAGAATACCTATGACATCAACAACCCAATAATCAATGTCCTTTTTTTTGCAGTTTACATTGACTTGATGTTCAACTTCATGTGCGGCAAATTAATTCAACGCTTTACAAATAAAGCTGTGGATTTTATGGCAAAGTATGCGGCTAGGAACAGAAGAGAATATGTTGAATGGATAGAGCGATGAGATGTTCTTGCTGCTGTTATCTATAATGACTTGCCTATTTAGTTTTAGGCTTGTTTTGTGGCCTGTTTTGTTTGATTTTTTTTAGTCACCAAAAAATGTTCATTTTCATGTATTTTAGTACTTTAAGTAAGTGCTTTGTTGACTTCACAATCTCTTTAGATGTAGTAGTTTTGTATTGTTAAATATTTTTTGAGTAAATAATTCACAAATAAGTATTTTTTTAGTTAACATTTTAGAAAAGTTTAATATTGTTTATTTCATATTTTTTATGTTAATATCTCAAATTTAGTAAATATGATGTAAAGAAAATAGGTTATAGTAAAGAAAAATGGTATAAACTATTATAGTTGGTCATTTATTTTTTAAAGCTCGTGTATGAAATTGCGGTCATCGCAAATTATTTTTAAAATCCACTTACTTAAATAGCGGCGGTTATACACCGCCGCAAATCATCAACCTGATTAGTGATGGTTATACTAGCGGTTCTTAAAAACTGCCGTAAAATCAAATGCTCGCGCCCTAAACCGCAATAATTACCAAACTGCTGGTTTGCTGTTTTGCGGCGTTAAAAATCGTCGCTATTCGACATGTCCTTTATGGTGTTTGTTGCTAAAAGATTTTAACGGCAATTATAGAATTGTAATAATGACAAATATATAATTTCCATAAAAATATTAATTAATAGAGATATAGTGGTCATTATATTATTGTTGCTAAAAACTTGCCATTAAAAATAATTTTTGTTGTAATATACTTGCAAATATTCACATTCTAAACGATCATTCATGAACGTGAAAAGAGTGTATTACAAGTTTCGTGATATCTATAAAAAATAAAGTCTCTAAGGTGTATTACTCTCCTTAATGATTGTGAGATTATTTTAATTAATACATTGTCAATTTAAAATAATTTTTAGTTTATTATCCAATCACATACCAGAATTAGCTGTATAAGATAATAAATAATTCATCACAATAGCAATTAGCCAAATACTATTACTAATAAAATAGTAAATCATAAATTAGAATATCTCTGTGTCTTACTCGTTACTATATATTGAAATGATTTAACTCATTTATTTTCTCTTCACAGTTGTCTTCATCTTAAAATATACCATAAAATGCAAATTAAAATGAATAAACTTATAGACAAATGATTATACACATATATAATAATTTCCATTCCCATGGCTATAATCGAATCATTCGAAGCTAAAACGTTGGTAATTTTTTTATAAAAATTAAAATCATTGGTACGAAAATAAATAAAAAAACAAATAGAAACGAATCATTCGATATTTCGATGCTCCTAATGTTGTTGGCTTAGCTTGTACATAGCTGTATTGGTCTATTTCACAAACAGACTAGGGATGTCAAAACTTTTTGAGATGCGGGGATCCCTGCAAGAACTGTTTTGAATGGAGATCTGATTGTGGGGAATTTTTTTTGCGGGGATGGGGATGGGAGACAAAATTCTCCCAAAGCAGGCGCGAGGACCCGAGCGGGGATCCTACTCCGTCCCCGCTATTCCCCGAAATGTATGAATTTCCTGAATTATCCTTAATAGTTTATTTCTCATATATGTTTTTTAGTCATTTGTCACACACACACATATATATAGAAACCCAAAACTCCTAATCTTTATTTACATAACTCTTCTTCAATTCAGAGATCCCTAACGTTGTCCATACTTCATCCAACCTCTCTGCAGCCAGCCAACCACCCCCTCGCCACCCTTCTCACCGCATCGTCACACCTCACCGTGCCATCACCCTTACCGCGTCGTAATTTCTATTTGCAATGTTCCTTTTCGTAACTCTGCCGTCGTGTTCATTCTTATTTCTGTTGTCGCGTCTCCCACCTCGTCCACTGCGTTGTCTTTTGCCTCGTCGTTGCGTCCCCCCATTGCGTCATTTCGAAAGAAGTCACCATCGTGTCATTTAGACTTTTTGTATAAAATCTTGCAGTTTTTGTATAAGATAGATACTTGCAACTATATTCATATGGAAACTAATAATTAGTTAGAACTATTATCTAGATGGGGAATGGGTCCCCACGAAAAATGGGGCCCCGTAGAGAATGGGATGGAGAACAATATTTCCCCACAGCGGAAAATAGGAAAGGGAATGAGGAGCAAATCTAAGGGCGAAAATGGAGAGCAGGGAGGCATCTCCCACCCCACCCTGCTCCGTTGACATTCCTAAAATAGACTAAATAGTTATAATGGTGGCTGCTTTTGTTTTGTTGTCTTTCACGTGGTTGTGGTCAACTATATACTTGTATTTTTAATTAATTAAGAGTAGTAACAATAACCAATAATGACACATTTTTTTTAATATCGAACATTCACTAGTGTGTATGCTTCAATTCATGCAATAATCTTAAGTTTTACTGCTACATTAATTTTTGTGTATTCGGGTTCTAAATATCTAGCATTTGATCCATAATATTAATATCTAATATATGGTTTACATTTTATTTTACGGTACCTCCAATTTGTTAGGTCAAAGATTAATTTGTTGTAAATTAAAATTCTGTTTAACAATTTATCGTTGGTTAATGAATTGTTGTATGTACAAAACGTGATTCGAATCTCGACACTTATTTAAACAGACTAATGAATAAGGTGAAAACTTACCTGCAGTTGATTTCACATGAAGTTATTTTTGGATGAATGACACGTGTTACCATTTAATTTTTAAAAAAAATTGATTTATTTTATACAAATGATTTAATTAAAAAACCAATTGATATAACTATGATGTTAGATTTTTTACCGTATTTTATTTTAAAAACAAATTGTCTAATTTAAATTGAGAAATTGTTTACTATAATAAATAATTAACTACAATTTCTCAATTTAAATTAGTCAATTTATAATCCAAAATGAGTGTATGACACTATGACAGTGTATAATTAAACAATTTCGTTAGGTTAATAACAAAAATTGTAAATAATATAAATCATAGATTATATTTTAGTTCTACTAAATATAAATAAATCTAATTAATTTTAAATTTAAAATTTAAAATTAAAATAAACTTTTTTTAATTTATTATTTAAAAAATTATTGTTCCCTATACTTTCTCATAATCAAATTACAATCACATTAATTAATTGATGATGGGATCTCGATTTCAATATTCGTGAGTTGGGTTGCAATAAAGTATAATTACTTCACTTGAATATTATTTAGCAGTTAGCATGAGGATACCTTGATCATATAATATAGAGTATATTAGTGTGTACACTGCTGCACGACATATATCATTATGTAGAGAAATTAATAATAAATATGTTATAATTTAAAATATGAAACACTTGTGATATTTTCCCCCTTTTTATGGATCGGGCGATACACCTTCTGGAGACTTTAGCTTCTAAAAATTACATACGTGCATTAAATAATTGTTTTAATTAAAACTTCAAACATTTTTGTATCAGTTATTTAATTCTAAATTTGATCTAGAGTGATCAATGCAAATAGGGCTGGAAGTGAGTCAAGCCAACTCATGAGCTAGTTCGAGCTCGACTCGTTAATAGCTCGATAAGCTAAGTTCGTGAGCTAGTGAGCCAAACTTGAGCTTAAAATTGAGCTCATAAATTAAATGAGTCAAGTTTAAGTTTGGAAAAGCTCAGCTCATTAGCTCACGACTCGATTATATATATATATATAATCTGAATTATTTAAAATTTGTTATTTATTTTTTACATATAATTTTGATGTAGGACATAAATAAAAAATTTATAATTTATTGATAGATAATAATATAGAAAATTGATCTTTTTAAATATTTTTTAAAATATATAAGTTATCATTTATTGATATAGAATTATAGATTATGTATTTATGTTTCTATTATTTGAGCTAGCTCGTGAGCTCCAGCTAGTTCGTGAGCTCGAGCCAGCTCGTGAGCTTTCGGTGAGTCGAGTTTGAGTTTAAGAAATAGGCTCGATTGTTAATAAGTCGAGCCGTGAGCCAAGCTCAATTTTTGCGAGGCAAGCTTGAGCTTGGTCTAGCTTGACTCAGTTTAACTCACTTCCAGTCCTAAATGCAAATAGCGTATAAACTTAATTTGTTTCAATTAATTAGCGTCTCTACCATAAATCGGGCACTAAATAATCTTAAAAATATATAAGGTTGGGCACTATTCACGTTGTACTGAGTTAATTTATTTCATGCAACTTATAGCTCAATAATTCTCCCAACTATTTTAAAACTTAATATTACATATTTTAAAGTTTCTATACTAAATTAGAAATGAGTTGTCCTATATTAGATATTCTGCTCAATATCCTATTTTGACACGATTTTTTAAAATATTGATTATCTAACATTTTTCTAGCAAAAAGCAAAATATTAAAAAAAAATTAAAACCTAACTCTCATTATTAATTAATTTATTAATATTATTATTCAATAAAAATATAAAATATTAATTAAATGTAATAAATATTTACATTAAAAGTATCATAATAATATGTTAATATTATCATAACAAATTTTAAATTATAAAATATTTAAATTTCATATTATTTGATCTACTTATATATCATACATAAAGTTCTTATATCTATTACTTTATTTTATAATTTGTAGTTCGCTTATGAAAAATATTTACACTAATAAATAGAGAAGATTCTATCTACTTAAAAATAATTGTATTAGATGATTAGATAAAAAAATATTTATTTTGTTTCTAAAACAAATTTATAAAAAAATATTCTTATTACTCCTACTATTTATATATTTTTTATTATTATTTTATAATATTTTACATATAATTATATTTTAAAATCCTTATAATTATACTTATTTTAATAGGCTATTCAAATCAAAGAATCAATTTTGATTATTTTTTAATATTATTTTGATTTTATATCACTTAAGATATTGTCTTATAGAGTAAATTTAAAAATATTAACATTATATATTTTTACTTTATGCTATTTAATTAAATTATTCTTACTAAACATAACTTATTCAAAATATATATACACTAAAAAAAATTATTCTTATTATTATAAACGTCATTGAAAAACTGTATGTACTAAGAAAAGAAGAACAAGCAAATGTTAAGGAAAAATCCACAAAAAATAGATAAAATGAAGTTTTTGTGCTACAACATACAAAATTATTATAAATTCAAATTATAAAAAATTTCATCAAATTATACTTATCATAAAAAATCTATCAAATTATAAATTACTAACTCAATAATTATTATAAATTCAAAATTAAATTAAAAATTTCATATCAAAGTACTACAACAATTTTTGTGCTATTTAATAGAAAAAAAATTATTAAACACAATTGGCTTAAATCTAATTATACTCCAAGACAATCATAACACTAAAATACCATTCGAATTAAAAATTGTATACAACCTAACACTAATATTTAAAATTAAAGTAAATGATTTTAACTCTAGAAAAAGTTCTCAACAATTATGTAACACCCTCACTATCAGAAATCACGCTTCCGGCTGCGCTACTCTGATAGCAAGGAGTATTACGACTACTTTACATACTAAATACTAAAATAGGAGCCTGTGACTCGACACTGTATCGCTGATTTCCTTAAAAACCGGAAATAAACACTTTATCTTAATAAAAATACAAACAGGCATAGATTCATATACAAGACTCCTTACATAATAACCCATAATATAATATACATATAGAACATACAATTCCTATCCCTCTTACAAATTTGTTATAACAAAGACGAGGGAATAAAATAATCTAATTAATACAACAACATATCAACCAAACGCAGTATAACTCTTCTTAACGCTTCTTCATCCGGTTCCTGAAAAGGTAAAGCTGTAGGGGGGTGAGAACCTAACCACACGGTCTCACCACGGAGTTTCAAAGTTGTCATAAGAAGATATTCAATAAGAAAACTGTTTTCAGATTCTGTAATTATCATTGTCTTATAAATACTTCTAAAATTCAATAGCTAATCGTTTAAAACCTTTTCAAAGAGGCAGTGTTTAACATTTTCAGAAATTCAAAGTCTTTCCTTTCTCATAAGCAAATCTCAATCAGAAACCAACCACACAATCAAACAACAAAGTCATTAATTCAGCACCAAGGTTCATTCTTAAATGTAGCACACCAGGACAAACACAGGCAAGACAAACAAGGAAAGCACAAGTAGGTAGCAGTTACAGCAAATTGTTCAAGTAGCAGTTAAGAACAGTTTAGCAATTAGGCAAACCAAAACAAGTTCAAACCCAAGCAAAGCATACAAATGCATATGATGCATGCCTGTCCTATGGCTGATGAGGCTCATCTGTCGGTTATCCAGCCAACCCGACAAGTCTGAATTGTCCTTAGACTGTCCCCCGACGTGCATCCCCAAGAGTCTATGCATAGCTTTTTCTCAAATAATAAATATTACTCAATGGGGGTAACATTCCCGGGAATTTATATAGTGCCCGGTCACACTTACGTCGTAGGGTCAACAGAGTATCGAGTTTTCAACCTGGTACACGTGGTGGCAAGCCACGGCACTTAATCCAGGGAACCTCGTATCTCAGATATTTCAAATTCATAAGCCATATAAATAATTCATTCATCATTCATCAATATCTAAGCCATTCTCAATATTATCATCATTCGTCAATCCATATCCATTTCCAAATTCATTCAAAAATCATATTTCAAATCAATCCTCATCATCCTTCTTTGATAAATGAAGTATTCTTAAATCATTATTTAATGCTTAAAATTAAACCTTTTAAAATAACTACTTCAAATGAAACTTCTAATTTTATAAAATTTCGACAGCATCTCCTCTAAAACTCGGATTCTGCCACCCTTTTCGGGTCCCATCCAAACATTTCTCAAACCTTTCCAAAACCTCAATCATTTTCCAAGATTCGGCTAGTTCCAACATCAAATAATTTTCAAAGCGAATCAGTGCCCATAATAAATCTCTTTTTAAAATCAGACCAGCTCAAATACTAAATCATTTATAAAGTCACTAACTCAAAATTAAACCATTTCCAAAGCCAATTCTTTTACATCATCAAAAATAGCTTCAAAACCAAGAAAAGCCATTTCTCATAATAATCAACTAAATAACCTTTCAAACTAATTTCTTTTCAGCAATCACAAACTACTCAAGCAGTCAAGCAATCAGTCATTCAGTCCAGCAAACAACCACATTCAGAAGGCAATTATAATCACAGGCATATGTTCTCTCACATTAATATCTATTTATCACAACTCTGTAATATAAATTAGATTTTAAGAAAAACCCCTACCTCGACTCGTCGAAACCATAACTTAAAATGCGTCAACGAAACCATTTCTCTTAACCCGAAACCAACAGCAACCGCAAACTCAGTCCCTGATCACTTTTGCAGCACTCACAGCAACTTAAAAGCAACATGCAATGCTCAAAACACAACCCTACGTTACCAGAATCTCAGAGTTTATAACCAAACATAACAGAATATTAACACGGCTTTCCGAAACGTAAATACTTACCAAACTAAGAAAATGAAACAGCGGTGGTCGCTGAATTGGTTTAGCGGCAGCTCCGGCAGCCACCTCGAACGGCAGCGGCGACCAGAACTCCGGCATCGGCAACTGAAACAAACATACAGCGATGATTAAGCTCCCGGAAATTCAAAGAAAGCAAAAACCAACTTAAAACCTTACCGGCAGCAGATCTCAGTGGCGGCAGAGGTGTTCTCCGGCGGCAGAGGCGGCGGTAACCCCGACGGCGGTGCTGACAGCAACGGCTCCCTCCGGTGACTACCCAACCACGGCGACGGCAAGGAAGCCATGGCAGCGGCGGCAACAAGCTCCTCTCCCGCGGGCTCCTCCTCTCTCCTGACGCTTTCCCTCTCTCACGGGTCTTCCTCTTCTCTTCCTCGGCGGCGCGATGACAGATCCGACGGCGGTGACACGGTTGGACATGTTCGGCGGTGAAGCGGCTTAACGGCGTGGTCTTCCTCCAAGGTTCGGTGAGGACGCGACGGTGGCGGTGGCGGCGAGACCCAACAACGCCGGTGCGCCTTCTTCCCCTCTTCTCCTCTCGGCTCTCTCCTCCGCGTCGGTGCTAACGAGCGATGGCGGCGAGCAGCCCGGGCCACCAGTGCTAGCCGTCCCCCTCTTCTCTCTTCTCTAACTGTGTTTCGTTTCTCCCTCTCTCCCTCAACGTTTCTTTCTTTCTTTCTTTTTCCCATTTTCCCTTTCTATTTTCCTTTCTTTCTCTCTTTTGTATTGTTCCTTGTTCCCTGAAGTAGTTTAGGTATTAGGTTTGGGGGAAGGGAATGACGGTGGGTTAGAAAGTTAGGATTAGGAAAGTTTAGGTAATTTTAATAAAATTAGGGGTATAGAGTATTAGTTTAAAACCTAATTTAATCTATTAAAATTATTTTGAAAATGTTATTTGATTATTAATTTACTAATTAACATTTAATCAAATATTTTAATTTAAAATTAAAGACAATATAATTAATTTTCTTTGTTTATAAAATTAAAGTATTAAATTTTAGAATCTCAATTACTTAACTAAATCGTATGAAATTCTTATTTTTTTGTAACTGTTAAGCTGTATAATTTAAATATAGAAAAGTATTCAATAACTATAAAATTGAGTAAAATTTCTAATTTGATTGTCAAAACTTGATTTAATTACTTCTAGTAAAATAATTTCTAAAATAAAGTCTTTAATTTATAAATGAATTGAAATTAACTCATAATAATATTTTTTTGAAAATTATGGGTCTTACAAATTATGTTTTAATTATTCTAAATGTCTCACATTAAGTATATTCTATTTTTAATTGGTTGTCATAATTTAATTGGGTGTCATTATTGATCATCAATAAGATTGACATTATATATATATAATGGGATAAAAAAAAACAATAATTATTAGTAGAGTAAAGTTCATATGTTATGTATTACTACTTTGAAAAGTTCGTATACCTTTCTGATTGAGAAGGTTTAGAATCCCATTTTATATAGTATATACTTTGATGAAAAAATCATCCAAGTTATTTATTTTGCGTGCTTTATGATATATTCTGTTAAGAACCGTTTTGTATGATTTCAAAAGGAAAGCATAATATAATTGCTCTTCTTTTAATTTATGTTATCCTGCAAAGAACAAAGTCCCTTCTCTCATTCTCAGCACCTCATCTATCCCATTCTCAAATTAAACTCTTACTCTTAATTAATTCCATTCAGCAACTTATCATACATTATTTTCGCCTCAATTTATACGTGACACACAAATTTGACTCTTCTGTAAGTGATTTTTTTTCTCTACAATGTGCAATTATTATTATTATTATTATTATTTGTACCAGTGATGACGACCATCCTAAAAACATTTGTTAAGGTTATTAAAGTAGTAAATTTCATGGATAAATAATTTTTAAATTAAAATTCAATGCATTAAACACAAAAAACTAGTTATTTTTTAATGGATTATCAATAAATACTTGAAGTGAATTAGCTAACACCCCTTTCAATTTCATGTTAAATCTTTTATATATATATATGAAATGTACAAATACACACACATCTTAATAACACTTGGTCTATTTTGAGCATATGTTCTACCTCTATTAGCAATGTTGAAATAATCATGATTTGGTTCCTTCTTCTATTGTGGCAATTAGATTTGAGTCCTAAGATTCTTGAAGGTTCACTTGGATTATCAGGTTTAATTTGGAGATTATATTATAACTTACCAGGTTTGTATCTCGTCCTTCATTCTTTGTTAGTATATTATTTCACATTAGAACGATGGTTTATAATGAGAATAAAATAAATGATAAAATTTTGACTATTACTATATTAAGTCATAAAGTTTCTTAATATATAGTTTTTAACCTTCGCCATTTGTATAATTATATTATATAAATTTGTCTTTCCTAAGTTCATATCAAAGTTGTCAAACTCACAAATCTAACAAAATTCATAGAATTCACCTAATTTCAACTAGTAAACTCGCATTAATTTAACTGTCATGAATTTTTAACATATATATAAAAGATATATATATATATTTACTTAAATAATCTAGACATAATAAACTAAAATAGTAAAGTAATAATAGGTATTGTACAATCAAATCCTCTACAATTATATAATAAATACTTATAATTAAGCCCTCTAAGAGTCTAAATCCCAACATTAAGACAACATAAAAGAAACACACACAGAGATAATCAAAGCTAGCAGACAAAATAAAAGAAATACAACAAATCAGTGATTAAAAGTTCTATTAGACTAAACTCAAATCTTCTAACACAATCTTCATGGTGGTATCATAAATTGAGGAACTTATCCCATAACCAACATTCTCAAGCACTCTGCCTGAGCTAAACAAATTCAAAATCGCTCAACAACCACTCTTAAAGTATTTAACTTAAAAAAAACATTTGATAATTAAACATTTAAGTTCAACAGTCTGTTGACAATTAAATTTAATCAAGTTACTAACAATCATGAACCATCATTTAAACAAACTATTAACATATAATGTTCTATCTAGTCGTGATTTATCTAGTCGTGATTGTCACACTTTATTTTGTAAATCCGTTTGTTACTAATTGTTTTCCTTCTGTTTGGGAATGGGACAAGCTCTCATATCTTGTGTAACACTTTTACTATCAGAATATTACGCTTTCGGGTGCGCCACTCTGATAGCGGAGGTATTACGATAACTTTCATATATTAAATAATAAAGTATGAACCTTTACATGTAAATCTATTGATGGTTTTATTAAAAATTTAAAAATTTTTCAACAAGAACAAATATCGCCTATTAACATATTTAATATTAATAATACATTATAGTATTATATACAAAAACAATTACAAAACCTACCCCTCTGAATAAAACTCTAACTAATAAGACGAAGGGAAAATAAATTCTAACGACTCAACTCGTAAACATAATTTTCTATGCTCCTATAGCTCCGCACTAAACCTTCGCACCTGTGGCTGAAAGGGGGTAGAAATAGGGGATAAGAACTGCGGAGTTCTTAGTAGGGTCGGAGTGTATAGTTATGTTCATTTACTACCAAGTTTTTGTTTATTTGTGGCAGTTTTCTTTCTTATTTGTGGACGTTTATAACCCCCACCAAATGATTTATGGGGGGGGGGGTTTTAAAACTCCCAAAATTTGAGGTGCCACAACATCTTTTGTGGGAGTTTTTAAAAACCTCCACAATTTATTCAGTGGGGAGTTTTGTGTGTGTTTAGTGAGAGTTTTTTATCGGACTTTTGTGACTGTTTTAAGTCACATTTGTGGCAGTTTAAAACCTCCACAAATTGAGAGAACAAGATGGGGTATCGGTACGAAAGTTGCAACAGAACTGAGGAGGCGAGAATTTATTGTTAACAAAGAAGAAATATCAGCAAATTAATTGGGAAAAAGAAGAAAAAGAAGTACCAGTGGCAGTTCAAAGGAGAAATTAGAGTGAGAGAAAGCGGCATTAAAGAAGGAGCTCGGGAATGAACAGATCTGAAAATGCGTTATACCACGACAACTACGGTGGCATCGACGGCAGAAACTGTGGCGACAACTGTGGTGGAAACTGTGGTGGCAGCAGTGGCAGCAACGATAGTATAGAGAGAACAGATCTGAAAACGCATTGATAGAAGAGGTGGCTCAATCCAAAAGCTCTCTACTGCAACGGACACGACAGCGGGAACGACAGCGAAAATGGCGGTAGAAAACCTAGGGTTCCTTAGCCACTCTCTTAGCTAACTCAGCGCCTTTTATTTCGGGAATAAGGAAAAATGAGATTTATTTCCAAAATTTTGAATTTTAATTAATTATGTGTGGGATTTTTTAAATTGCTATAAATAAGATATATTGTGGAGGTTTTTAAAAATCTTTACCAAAATACTCCCTCAAATAAATATTAGTCTTGTAGTGATTTTATTATTTGCTACATAGAAATTTCACAATAGAATACTTACAATCTTTAACAGATGGCCAATAGCAACAAACCTCATAATACGAACAACTTTAACAAACTAGAAATATAGAAAAAATCATAAGTCAAGAAGCACACATACACAATCTCAGAAAACACATATCATAGAGAAGTATGCACAAACAAATATGATGAATGTCTATCCCTATGGCTAATGAACTCATTTGTCGGTTATATAGCTAAACCCGACATGTCCGGTAGCTAATTTGGATACTGTCTCTCTGTTGCGCATTAATACCATTAGAGGGAATACGTGCCCTGTCACCATTAGAGAGATTATGTGCCTGTCACAATTAGAGGGATTAGGTGCCCTATCGCCATTAGAGGGAATAGGTGTCCTGTCATCCTTACAACTAGAGAGAAAACACATACATAATTGTCATCAATCAATCTCAACCATGTCTCATTTATCATATTCATTCTTCTTTCTCATTTATTTCCCAGAGCAAGTGGACAACGCCACTGCATCTTACCCGGTAATTCAAATCTTAAATCTCCTCTTTGTGACATTCTCCAAAAACTTTCAAAACAATTTCACTTAAAATCAATTCTTCTTTCAAAATACAAAAGAATAATCATATATTAGTTAAATCCCTCGACAAGGCCTCTAGACTTTTAGGGGAGCGACAACCAATCTCATTTCAAAACCAAATTATTTAAACTCAAACATAATTCATTCTTTTCTTAAATAAATCAAAATCAAATAAAACAATTCTTCAATCCAAATTAACCAAAATAAAACTTCTCAAAATTCTTCTAAAAATTTCGGTAGCACCTACCTCCCCTAAAACTCGAACCTTGCCACCCTTCTCGGGTCCCATCCAAACCATTTCCAACAGCAAAATCATTTACAAAATCGAACCAATCCAAATATTAAATCTCTTTCAAAATCAAACCAACTCAAAATTCAATTGCTTCCAAAATCAAATCATTTTTTTTAATAATTCAAAATAAGCTAATATAATTCTTAAAGCTTTCGAATATTCATTTTGACCCCCAAATTTTTTAGAAATTACACTTTAATCACTAAACTTCTAAAAATTCTATTTTAACTCACAAACTTTCTTTTATTTAACTTTCAGCTCCAAAACTTTTTCTTAATCATATTTTGGCCACGAAATAGTCAAAACATGAGGGTTTTGTGTTTTTCAAAGAACCAAATCAAACTCATCAAAAGTTCATCAAAATTACTTGATTTTTAACTAGTTTTTCAACGTTTTCGGTAACCGATTTTTCATAACTTTTAATTTAATCTTGTGGCCATCAAACCTCATCAAATTTATCTCAAAATACCAAATCACAATAGCTCCACAATCATCAAAACACCCCAGCTGGCTGTTCATACATAACCGAACCAAAATCTCAAGTAAACAACAATAATTCAACAAACATTTAACATAAACTTAATCAAACTCAAACAATAATCAATCAAACCAACATTCACTTATCAAATTCATATTTAATTATTATAAAATTACTAAATCCTACCTTCATATGAAATCAATATAACGAAAATTTCGGAGAAGCTTTTTGATTGAGCTGCTGAAGAAGAAAATGTCAGAAATCGTCTGTGCCTCCTAGAACTCTAATTGGCTGAACTCAAGGGGAAGGGGAGCTATGTCACCGTCAACTTCTACCGAATAAAAGTGACGCCAACGTGTAGAGGAGGAGGATACAAACACTTTTATTTGATTAGATTTTTTATTGTAGTTACGAATTTCAAGAAATCAAAGCCGAAAAAATTTTGTTTCCATGAAGTTCTCTCTCTATTTTCTTTCTTTTCTTTCTCCAGATGCTTTTCGATGAATGAAGATGGAATGAGGATGATAATTAGTGGTTTGATGGCTATGTGTCATAGTATTAAATGGAAAGGGTTGGGTGTCACGAAACCAAGCTACTAAGTCAGTGAATCAAATTATGAATATCATAAACGAATATTTATGAAAGCTGGATATATTAAAATCCAAGTAATAATATATATGAGTTGCTAATATAAATGACATTAGTAACAAAAGGATGAAAGATATATGGTGAAGTATTAGTAAATCTAAGTTCACCGAAAAGTATCGATATTTACTCATATCGGCAGATATCGAACTCGATAATAATATTATTAACTAAACTCTATTTTTAAATTAAAAATATCAATTTCTCAAATTAACATATACATATAATTTTCATTATTAATAAATTACTAGAATTATAGTTTTAATTATGTAAAATATTTCATCAAACAAAAATATATATAAAAATATGAATTTGGTTGAATTCAAATAATTATAAAATTAATTTAATTACTTATAGTAAAATAATTTCTAAAATAAAGAACTCCAATTTATAAAATAAATTATAACTTATTTATATTTATATTTTCAAAAATGTGGGTTATTACATCTTATGTTCATCTTCAATAAAAAAACAATATGCATCATGACAAGTCATGACATAGTCGACATGCCATGATGGTTTTCTCAATTCACGTGTTGTTCTGCGAGCTTCAACTTGTTCTTGTTCAAATTTCTCAGGTTTTGCTTCAGAAGAGTCATTTTCTCTAGACTTATCATTCATGTATATTGTAGTAGTTTCTTCAGTGCTACTGTTGTTTTCTTGCTCCTTTTGCAACTCGTTTTCAGCAAATATAACATCTCTATTAACAATAACTTTGTGGACAGTGGGATCCCACAAACGATACCCCTTTACATTGTCAACATAACCCAAGAAGATATACTTTCTTGATTTAGGATTAAGCTTTGTTCTTTCTTGGATATTAAACATCATATAAATAGGATATCCAAACATATAGAGAGAGGAATAATCAGGTGTCTTACCCTACCACATCTCCATTGGAGTTTTCAACCCAATTGCTGTTGATGGCGATCTGTTAATCACGTAGTAGGCTATTTTGAATGCTTCTGCCCAGAAAGACTTAGCTAATCCTGTAGTCCGCAACATAGCTCGACTTCTTTCTAGAAGAGTTCTGTTCATCTGCTCCATAACACCATTTTGACGAGGTGTATATGCAATTGCGAATTGCCTCTGAATACCCTCATATTTGCAAAATGCAATGAAATCACCATCAGTGTATTCTCCTCTATTGTCTGTCCTCAAGAACTTTATTTTCTTTCCAATTTCGAGCTCTATTTGTGCTTTAAACTTCTTGAGTACTAGTGATAATTCTGGTGATAATTCTGGTGATTCCCACACATCAGAATGAATCAAGTCTAGTATGTGCTTGCTTCTAGCGGTTGATCTTTCAAACTTCAATTTATATTGTTTGCTTATCACACAGTGCTCACAGAAAGGTAAATTCACCGTTTTAAGCCCTGGAAGGAGATTATGCTCTGCAAGAACCTGTAGACCACGTTCTGACATATGGCCTATTTTGTGATACCACAACATCGTTGTGTCTTCTTGGTTTGCAGATGCAACTGATGCTTCTTCATCGTGAATTGTATCTCCAAAAAGTAAGTAGAGATTGGTTGTTATCCGTTTTGCTTTCATGATTACACGAGCACCATTAGTCACATTCAACGATCCACTTTCAATATTAATCTTGTACCCTTAAGAATCCAACAGTCCAATGGATAACAATTTTTTTCTCAGGCCATTCACATGTCTTACACTTTGAACTGTATGGATGGAATCATCAAACATCTTAATTTTGATGATACCGATTCCCACAATTTCTAAAGCATGATCATCTCCCATGAGTACAGATTCTTTTGAAATAGGTTCATAAGTGCTAAACCACTCATGATGTGGAGTCATGTGATATGTTGTTGCACAATCCAATAGCCAAACATCAGCTAGTGGTTTATTGTCTTCATGACCAATAGCAGCTTCGATGCACAAGACATCTCCATCATCAGAGGTGTTTGCAACACAACCATGTGAGGTAGTTGCATTAGTAGTTTTCTCTGTGCTCTTCTTGTTGAACCAACAATCTTTCTTCAAGTGCCCTTTCTTGCCACAATTGTAACAAGTAAAGTTCTTCTTTCAAGACCTTGATCTATCACGACTTTGACTTCTACTAGAGCCACTCTCTGTTGATCTGTCTCTCATCACCGACAAAACTTCTGCTTGCTTAGAACTTTCCGTTCGATCATCTTTATTTTGCACCTGCTTTCTTCTTTAAGAATAGCGGCAGCAACATCATCAAATCGAAGTTGATCAGCAATATTGTTATTTGTGATGATGATAAGTTGATCATACGAGTCTGGTAAATTTTGTAGAAGAAGTTCAGCACGTTCATTTTTTATAATTTGACACTCCATGACTATCAGTTGTGAAAATACAGTATTAAGATTATTGATGTGATCTGTCTTCGATGTAGATTCACTCATACGAAGAGTATAAAGTCTCATTTTCATGAATATCCTATTATGAAGTAACTTTGCCTCGTACAACTTAGTGGGTGTTTCCTAAATCTCCTTTGCTATTTGTTTCTCTAAGATTCTTGATAATATAGAATCTGCTATAGCCAAGTATAAATTGGCAATGGCGTTCCCTCCATCTCTTTCCACTTGTCATCAGGAGTGCCGGTAGGCTTGCCATCTATAATTCTCCTTTCTCAAAATTGCCTTGATCTTCATTTTCCAAAGAAAAAAGTTATTCCCATTGAATTTCTCGATCTTAAATTTTGTCACTATGGTTCTGACACCAACTTGCCCTTTTACAGCGGAAGACTAAGAACCTAAATCTTTGATACCACTGTGAGGTACCAGAGTTAATAGGGACAAAATAACATAACTATAATTTGTGGATGAGAAATAGATGGAACTGAACAAGAATATAGATAATAGTGAAAATAATATGACAAAGTGGTAAAATTACAATCTCTCACAATACATAGAGAAGTCTATAATACTCTCTTACGCATTATAGAAAT
Source organism: Arachis ipaensis (assembly GCF_059453495.1). Lineage (NCBI taxonomy): Eukaryota > Viridiplantae > Streptophyta > Magnoliopsida > Fabales > Fabaceae > Arachis > Arachis ipaensis. The sequence goes on from NC_142437.1 coordinate 4,192,243, forward strand.
TCATACAAAGGGATTACACACACGAGAGACCTTACTACTTTTCTCTCTAAGTTTCACTCACTAATTCTATACAAAAACATGGCATATATTAGCAAATGCCTTAACCCCCTATATATAGAATTTTGTGGAGGTGCATTTGGTATACAAGTTGATCAAGTTGTGCACAAATTGTACAAGTGTGTGTACTAGAATCTTCTTTCATGTTCATCTTTATCAAATTGTATGACAAGTTGATAAATATTAACTTATGTAATAACTCATTCTTTGACTAAGTCAAAGATTACAACTAAACTAACTTATCTTCAAGTTGCAAATTTTGACTAGAACTTTGACTATACAAGTTGGACAACTTACAAATAGTTTCATGAGTCTTCTAACTTGATAAGAACCATTTGCATTATACTTGATTCAAGACTAAGCTTAAGTTCTATAATATTCTTTAATTTTCTTAAAATTTCATCATGCTCTACTTGTATCACTTGTAACTTGTAACCATTTTTATTGACTTCAAACTAAAAGAAGAATTTTGCTTTTTCTTTTCACATATGTTACTAATTTGTTGAAAGACTATGGCCTTGGTGATGCCAAACCTGCAAGTACACCTATGGAATACACATCCAAACTATCCAAGATAGTGGCTCCTCCATACATTAATGTCTTAGGTTATGGTCTATTAGTGGATAGATTAATATATTTGACAACAATACAACCTGATATTTGCTATGCTATTGGCAAATTAACTCAATGCCTTGATTCTCCCACCACTGTAGACTACCAAACAGCAATTTAAGTTCTCACGTACCTTAAAAACACCCCTGCTACTGGAGTTCTATTCCATGTCTCACCTGATCTTAGTTTGAAAGGCTTTACTAACATTGATTAGGCCTCATATCCAGACATTGATGCTGATTGTCATGTGGTTTGCGAGAGAGCTGCATCCGGTTTGGTCAAATTACTTCCAATTTCGAGCAAGAATCAGACAACAGATATGCTCGTCAAGTAGTGTGACCAAATTGACTATACCAAATCGATTTTAATAGCTCAAAGAATAAACCACTTATATTTTATTACGAGATTTTTTATGTTATAGTATACAACGTTGTTTTTTCATTAAGTAGGAAATTAACTACTTTACTAGTAATGTTTACATTGTGCAATTGTATTTTTTTCCCTTTGTGTGGTTAACCTTTCTTTTCCATCTTATACTTTTTTGCTAGGTTGTTTTCACTAATTCTCCAATGGCTGATGTTGTTTCTGGTGTGGCATCAACACTCTTAGGCAATCTAGCAACAAAATCTTTTCAAGAGATTGCTCTGGCATGTGGTCTTAAAGATGATGTAAAAAAGTTTGAAAGTTCTTTGAGAACCATCAATGCATATCTCATAGATGCTGAGAACAAGCAAGCAAAAAACTGCAGTATAGATGAGTGGTTGAAGCAACTCAGAGAGGCATTTGATGACGCTGGTGACATATTAGATGAAATAGAGTATGAAGCAAAACTTAATGAAGTGATCAAAATGTATGGAAGCATTTGCACCAAGGTCCGCCGGTTCTTCTCATATACAAGTAATCCACTTGCATTTCGCATCAGAATGGCCCACAAAATCAAAGATATGAAACAGAAGATGGATGAAAAAATAAGAGAAGGGAGAGACTTGGGTATAGTTGAACAACATGTCAACACTCCAGCTCTAGAGCACAATTTACCATGGCGAGAGACTGCTTCTTCATTGTCTTTCCGTGTGTCTGGTAGACTTGAAGAGAAAGAGGAGATTATAAATTCATTGATGACACAAAAATCACAAGCTAATGGTATTGATGTGATCTCAGTTGTTGGGATTGGAGGTTTGGGAAAGACTACACTTGCACAAATGGTTTACAATGATACCCGAGTGAATGAGCATTTTGATCCCTTAATATGGGTGTGTGTATCTGATGATTTTGATGTCAAGAAGCTAATACGAAGAATCATTCATGCGGCCTCAAAGAGAGAGAATGTGGTGGATGCAAATTCTAGTTTGGAATATATGATATCTCTTCTCAATGAAATGTTGCATGGTAAAAAATTCTTACTCGTGTTAGACGATGTTTGGAATGAAAACCACAGCAAATGGGATGAATTGAGAAATCACTTGTTAGAAGCAGGTGGTCACAAAGGCAGCAAAATTATAGTGACCACTCGTAGCCAAAAAGTTGCTGACATTGTGGGGGGTATTCTTTCAATGAAGTTAAAAGAACTTCCTGAGAATGAATGTTGGAGGCTGTTTGCAAAATGTGCATTTCAAGAAGAGAAGGAAGAAGAGAAGTACCCAAGGCTAAAGCAAATTGGGGAGCAAATTGTTAAAAGATGCAAAGGAGTACCCTTGGCTATAACAACTTTGGGTTGCTTGCTTAGATCAAAATCTCATGATGAAAATGAGTGGAGAAAAATAAGGGATAGTGAGGTGTGGAATCTCAATCAAGAAGAAACTGACATTTTGCCATCACTCAAATTGAGTTACAATCACTTGCCACCACAAGTAAAGCTATGTTTTTCATACTGCTCTTGTTTTCCAAAGGATTATGAGTACTTGCTTATTGAGTTGATTATGTTCTGGATGGCTCATGGACTCCTCCAACCTACACGCGAAGAAGAAGATGCAGAAGATATTGGGGAGTTGTATATTAAGAAGCTTGTTTCAGCATCTTTACTTCAAATTGAAGGAGATTCTGACCCCTTCCTTGATTTCAAAAATTTAATGACATTTAAAAAACTCAAAATGCATGATCTTGTACATGATGTTGCACAATTAACAATGAAAAAGTCGAGCAAGACAAGAACCGTTATACATGAGGGACAACAAGAAGCATCCATAGAATGGACCTCTAACAAGTTCAACTATCTGAGGGTGTTGGAACTAACAGAAGATATGGAGTTGAGCTCGTTGTCTGATGATTGCTTTGTCACAATGAAGAAGCACTTGAGATTTCTCTATCTTGAAAATCGTCCTAGTTTGAAAAAGTTAACTGATTCCATTTGTAAGATGCAAAATTTGCAGATTTTGCGCCTTGATGGGTTTCCCAAAAACATGAAAAATCTCATCTATCTTCAATATTTGTTTATGATGGAGACAAAAATTACAAGTTTGTCCTCAATGAACATAGGGCGCTTCCAACAACTCAAATTCTTGTATCTTCGTTGTCCAAAGCTAGTGTCCGTACCAAGTGCTGTTAGTCGCTTGACTACTTTAAAGAAGCTGTTTTTTCTTTGGTGTGAAGATCTGGTGAATTTTGAGGATGAAGAGGAAGAAGGAAAGCAACATGTGAATTTAAACCTTCAAGTATTCTTTATCTATGGATCAGAAAAGTTAGATGCTTTACCAAAATGGCTTGAAAGAGCTACTAAATTGCGATATTTGAGAATAAGGACAACAGGGATAAAATCATTGCCCACAAGGCCGATGACCTCTCTTGAAGAACTTTACATCTATGATTGTAAGGAATTGTCATCTCTTCCCAACATGGATCAAACTCATAATCTTCAGTATTTATCGATATATGATTGTCCTACATTATATGAAAGGTACAATAAGCAGACAGGTCCATATTGGCCCCAAATGGCTAAAATCCCACACTGTGAGGTTAGTTCAAATAATCTATCTCATAATATTACAAATATAACCATACTGGTTTTTATCATCATCATCATCATCATCATTATGATGCATGAATAATTAATTATTGTTAGATTTTTAATTAACCAGTTAGAGTTATAATTAATTCTAAAACTTTTTAAATTGACAATCTAATTTTCTTTCTAAATAATTGTGTGTAATTTATATATAAAAGGCATCGTAGAATGAACTAATTAGTCATTATAATATGGAATACTTCCAAATTTTGAAAATGCAATATAATATATATAAGTTATAAATATCCTAAACATGTTTCATTTTAATTTTAAGAAAATGATGATATTAAGATATTAAAATCAATCTTATTTTATTTTATTTTTTACTATACATTCGCTTTAGTTTGATTTTATTAAATGAAAAAAACAAATCCCTTCTGTTAGTCTGTTGGAATTTCTTTTTAATAATCTTTCCAAATAAACATGAAATCGATTCACATTATTATGCCTGCAGCACATGTCTTGAATTTTAGTTATGAATCTTAATATTACCGCTAATGGTAACTCTTTCAATTACTACGTATATATGAATTATTGTATTGAAAAGCACAATAAGCTCATTATTATGTGAAATACAAAGAATGAATAACGAACTCTTTACCATTTGAATATTGCCTATATATTATTTAAATAGAGCACAAAATTTTTTTATTATTGTGATTATAGGATCTTTGTTTTTGGATAGTGAAATACTTTTTTATTGTCAATTGACAGAAAATGGAAATTTAGAATATTATAAAATAATTTAATTGTATTAATTAGTATATATATGCATGCATGGTTGAATTAAAGCTCAAGTTACTTTCATAAGCACTAGTCTACTGGCCTTGAATTATTGCAGATTTATTAATGGTGAAGTTGATGTTAACGCACGTTGATGATATGATGATGATGAAGTTGATGAAGATGAAGATTGAATAAAAGATATGAAGAAAACATATGATAACAATAGTATTATCTTTGTGTAATGGTTGTGTTCTAATAATTGCTTTGTTTGGCAACTCAGATCATGTCTTTAGCTACAACTACTTTATAAATGCTTTCATTTGTGTGCTTCGATTGTGCTTTCGTATGTCCCGTTTTCTTTTAAAACTGAACAAATATGTACGTATAAGTATAAGTGTTGAGTTTGAACTTTTATGTTAAGTTTAAATAATTATTCTAAATTCCTCTATAAGCTTATTCAAATTTTAATTAAAAATTTCTCCTTGTAAAAAACTTATAGAGTTATATTCAACTTCTTTATTATGTTCATCTTTACAAATAAAAAAGATAGGCAATTTATATTAAAATATTTTAGGCTTAAAATATGCTTTTAAATTTTATAAATTACATGTTATATGTGATTTCATTTTTCATAACAAAAATGCCATTTTATTTTATTTCTTTGATGAGAAAGACAAGATACATATTAGCATTTACAATATTGATCTATTTATGATTAATAGCATGCATGAAGTTTAATTAATTTCTAACATGGTTCACCACCATTGCATATTACTCAGCTCTCATGAAAATTAAACTATCTCAAATTTAGGGGCAGTTTAATTGGTATTTTTATTTTTAGTAATTTTAAAATTTTAAAACAAAAAATAAAAATATAAAGTTATTTTAAAAGAAATAGTGAATATGAAAGGAAGAAATACGGAACGAAGGATATCTGCAATGTGCAATGGCAGTATCATGTCTCGAAGAAGCAAAACCATGCACGAAGACAATCTTGTTTTTGGCAAATTCTTTTGAAACAACAAAAGTGCATTTGTTTTTAATGTCATTGTTTTGGGAATAAAAAAAGGACCATCATCAATAACTGAATAATGAATATTATTGTGATGAGTTCAACTGAACTCCTAGCGGGTGCTTTTAAATACGCAGAAAGATTTCTACGTTTGTAACCACCTGAGATTCCTTAGAAAGTAGTTATTCGTTTTGCTCAGTTAGAACCAATGAGGATTTGACACGTCATCAAATGCAACTTGTACAGTAAGATGTCAGAACTTGAGCCTTGGGGAACAAGGCAGAAAATAACCCTATTTTCTCTCTTATCCGTATGGTTAATTAACACTCCAACTTAAAACTAGTTCAATTTTAGGTAAATCAATATATATATATATATATATATCAGATTTTAGAGGATCTTAAAAACCAACGAAATTTAAACGCTTTAATTTTAAATATTAATTTCTGAAGCATTGTGACAATTTAACAAATCTGGGAAGTATAGGTATATATGGATACGCTTTTTAATATTGATATTGGACCCATGCTGGTGTATGAGAATGATATGGGGGTGGGAGGTGTCTAACAAAAATGTGGGTTCAGGGTAGGAGGAACTCGGACCCTTCGAGGACAGCAAGCAAAACCCACGGTCCGATTTCTTTGCGTTTGTATCTGCTTGGAGTGGAATTCGGACCCTCCGAGTTGCATGCAAAATTCTTCCTTGTGATATCGTTGGGTCCGATTTCATGCATACGAATTTTCATCTCTCACTCAAACAAATCGGACCCTTCGATTTGTTACTAAAAATTTAAGATTAAAAAAAAAACGCAGGGTCCGATTTCTTTTTGTCCACACCGACAAAAATTCTGTCCCACAAATATGTCTGTTTCACCCCTAAATCATATCGGAGCAAAGCACACACATGCCCCCATTTCTAAAAAATTGAGCCTATATGGATATGGCCATAGCTCGTCTTATAGTAGATATTGATTACTATACTAATTTATGTATATATATTTTGTATGCGATACTAACAAATAATAATAGTAATAACTAGTAATCTTACTTTAATTTTTTACGCACCAAAATTCTTCAATCTATTATTCTTTCGGTTATATTTTTCAAAAAAAAAAATAATAATAACATCAAAATTTTGTTTTGTTGGTGTCTCATCAAAATTTTATTTAGTTACAATCTTTTTATTTTATTATTTTAATTTGAATTTATTTTATTTTTTAGTTGATATTAAATTATTACAAAAATAAAAAACTAAAAAGATAAAAAAAATTATTTTTTATTATTAATTTTAAAAATAAAATATCTTTTAATATTACATTTATTTAATTTTAATTAAAAATTTAATTTAATTATAAAAAATAAAATAATTTTGTAATTAATTTTAAAAAGATAAAAATATTTTTTTAAAATAAGAGTTGTTTAATTGTTTAAAAGATTCAAAATTTATATTACTTTTTAAAATTAAAGTTATTTAATTTGAATTAAAAATTTATTTTAATTTAATTTTAAAAAGAGCACAACTCATTTTATTTTAATTATAAAAAATAAAAATATACCATTTTAGGATTATTAGAATTGTCTAATTATTTTAAAAATTAAATTATATTTAACTATTTAAATTTATATTTAAATTTAAATTTCAAACACACCCAATCTATCCAAACAAACAGAAAATTAACCCCTATCGATTCAAATCCTACTCGATCCGGATCTAACTTTATCCTTTCCCGTAGTTCGTGTGTCTCTATTATGACCTGCCATCGTTGAAGCTTGCAAACACCCGCACTCAAGCTGTAGAGAAACCACTGCCATAGTTTTGATCCTCATGGCTGCTACTGCTCAAGTGCTCATCCGTGGTTCTCATGACTGCCGCTGTCGCTGTGGCCCGGAGAAACCGAGATCCACCTCCACCATCAACCCACCTCCATCGCTGTGGCTTCCTGGTTTCGCAACACCTCCATCACCGTCGCTTAGCCTGGTTAGAAACTCCATCTGCTCCTTCTGGTTTCTAACCGCTCCGCATGAGTTTGGGAGTTGATGCCCAAAAATTTAAATCAATGTCGCAATCGGAGTCTCTGCCTCAGGCTAGCGTTGCGGCAGGGCGTCAGCATCGTGGCGAGTGGCGGGGCTGTACGGTGGTGGAGGCGCGACATTTTGAGGTGGCAATGAGATGATGTTCACTGATTGGATTAGAGAGGAGAGAAAAAGACTAAAGTAATTTTTTTTGAATAAAATAAAAGAAGAGAATTAAAATAAAAAGTTAAAATAGATTCAAATGTTTTATTTTGATTGTTTTTTAAATTTAAATCTCAGGGAATTTTGATTGTATGTCCCATTTTCTTTTAGAAGTGAAAGAAATTAAAGCTATGTTGCTGCGCTAGTCACCTCAAAGACTCAAACTTTTGGGTCTCGAGCTTGCCTCTCATTTGTTCTCTTTTTCCTTCTCAAAACCATTACTACGATCAACTCCATCCCAATGTCGCCCCGGCCTTATCCCATAGCGATTTGGTGCAGCATCTAAACCTCTTTTCAATTGCGGAACAACAAAACCTGATTCTTTCATATTCTCACCTTCTCCCAAATCCGGAAGAACAGGCTCTGTATATTTTTTCTTTACCAAATGTGCCATAGGATCACCCCATCTTAATCTATCTTTGAGCATGTTGTCAAGTTCTGGATCGTTCCTGCTGCGTGCAAAAGGCTTGTCCTTCTCGATTTCTAGTTCCTTCATCCTAGCCTCAGCTTCCCTCTTCTGAGCCAAGCCCTTGCCCCATTCTATTTCCTTCTCCTTTGGCTTTTCTTCTACTTTCTGTTTTGACTTCAAGTATTCTTCCTTGGAAATGCGTACTCCTTTTACTTTATCACGATACACTGGTTCAGCACCACGCCCACTGATTGAAGGATTCATCATTTTAAATCTCATCAAATCATCCTTCTTCTTTTTGTCAATCTCTTTTCTGATATCTTTACCAGAAATCAAACCTGTTTTTCTGTCACTGACAGGTGCTGCATTGGACTTTTCAGAAAGGCTAGGTGAATGACGGTGAGAACTCCCTCTTGCAACATCCTTCTGCCGTTTCCTTGGGGGTGAAAGCTCTGATTCCTCATGTCCATGCCAAGTCTCTTTCATTGGAGAATCAAATATTCAGATATGCTAATTGATCCTAATTATATTCGAACAATTTCATAAGCACTAATCTATTTTCCGATTGATCTACCTTGAATTATAGCAGATCGATTTTGTTGACCAAAACGATGAAGATAAAGGATGAAAATTAAATAAAAGATATGAAGGAAAAAAAAGATAATAAAAATAACATTATCTTTGTGTAATGTCTTTGCCTAATATAATGTTTGTTTGTGTGTTATTATTTTGATAAAAAAGATCTTTTTTAATGAAAAAAGATTTTTTTTATTTTTTAATGTGTTTGACAAATTTTTAGTAGTAAAAATAAAAGCACTAGAAAAATAAAAGATATTTTTTTTTTAAAAAAAAAAAGATCTTTTTTATATAATAAATAAATAAATATGTCCTTTTATATTGTTATATTCAAATATAATTGATAAATAAAAAGATCTTTTTGCATGAGATATCCAAATATAAAATTATTTTACTTTTTCATAAAATCTTTTAAAAAAAAATAACTCGAAAAAAGATTTTTTCTTAAAAATTCACCCAAATAAGTCTATAATGATTGTGTTCTAATTGCTTTTTTGGCTAGTTGGATCATGTTTTTAGCTACAACTTTATGTATGCTTTTAATTTAAGGCAGCTACTCCTATGAAGATGCTAAAAACATCTTTTCATGATGATCCTTGTTTAAAAAGTGTAACTTATTTATTTTGTAATATTTTAAATAAAGATAACATTTTTATTTCAAATAAGATCAAACCCTACAATCTATTATCCAATGGTCAAAATGATATATCTTCACATAATGACAATCATTAAATCTTCATTGGAGTAGCCACCTTAATTTAATTTGTGTGCTTCTATTGTTTTTGTATGTGCCATCTTCTCCTAAAACTGAATAAAAGCTATGTACGCGTACAAGTATTGAGTTTGAAGTTTGAATATCTTAAGTTTAAATTATTATTCTAAATTTCTTTATAGGTTTATTCAAATTTTAAGTGGGTGTTATTGTTTAAAGATTTGCAATTAAATTTGACCTTACCCTGCAGAAACTTATATTCAATAACTACTTTATTTGTCCATTTTTACAAATAAAATAAATATTCAAATTAAATTAAATATTTTAGGCTTAAAATATGCTTTAGATTTTATAAAATACGTGTTACTTAAAACATAAAAGAGGTTTCTATTAGTCATTGCTGTTAAGAGGTTTTGTTAAATAAGTGATAATATCATAAATTAAATGTTGATGTAATAAGTTAAAATGTTGACTTAGGAGAATTCGTACTTGGCTAATCTCTAATATTGCAAGCAATTTCACTAAATGGGTACAATGGTAACATTGGTGGTCAAAAGAAATTACTAATTGTTGTTTTATTTTGGATGTATAGTTTTTTTATTGTTAGATTAAGTTGTTGTTTCTCTTGTTTGAAACTATTTTTTGGAGGCTATGTTATCCATGTTTGCAATACCAAAAAAAATACATAACTGTTATATGTTAGCTAGTTTTGTTTCTCTTTTTATTTAGTCGAGTTTATACTAATAATCTAAAAAAATTAGAAATATTTTGTTTAAATATTTAAGAATTGACAGTTAATACCTTTACATAAGTGAATTAAAATCTCATATATATTCAGTATGAGTAATTCTTGGCATACAAGCGATTAAGGCTTGTAAGCCTTACAAGTTCAATTAAAACTAACGCTCAAAACACGCTTCGAACCATTCTTCTTCCTCTTCGTCTTCTCCTTCTTCTTTTCTTTCGTTTCTTGCCTTCTCTTTCTCCTTCTTCTTCTTCTTCTTGCTGCACGTTCTTCTTCCTCTTACTCTTCTTCTTCTCCTTTTCTTTCGTTTCTGCACGTTCTTCCACATCGTCTTCCTCTTCTTCTTCATTTACGTTCTTTCTCTCTGTTTTATCTTTTTTTTTTTTCGATTTTTCATGGTGAAATCGTTTTTAAAGAAGAAGAAGCAGTAGAAGATGAGGAGGAGAAAGAGAAAGAGTTCTGAATTATGCATAAGATGTATTTTAACAAATTTTGGGTGTATTTCTTTAAATCCTTTGGGTGTATTTTCTGTAATCCTTTGGGTGTATTTCTATAATCGTTTGGGTAAATTCCTGTAACCGTTTGGGTTTATTTCTGTAATAATTTTGGGTGTACTTCTGTAATCGTTTGGGTGTATTTCTGAAGTTCCATTATCTTCAAAAGGATTACAGAAATACACCCAAAGGATTACAAAAAATACACCCAAAATTTGTTGCATAATTCAGAACTCTTTCTCTTTCTCCTCATCTTCTGCTGCTTCTTCTTCTTTAAAACGATTTCAAAGCTTGATTTCAGAAACTATGAAAATCGAAAAAAAAAACGAAGAAGAACCGTTCTGAGTCTAGCGCTTTGAAAATAGGAAACATTGAATAACGCATTAAAAGACCTAGTAACTTGTAAGACTTGTAAGTCAAAAAGACTTGTATGTGTAGCACTCCTCAAAATGAGTATATAGGGAGAATTTACTTTGAAAAGACTAATCCCTAGATACATCTTTGAACCTACTCTCAATATGTAGATTTTTTCTAAATTTTTCTAAAGATAAAGATTCAAATTCCATCTTTTTTTTCTTTCTTTTTTATAAAAAAAGAAAGAAAAAAAAGATGAAAAAAACCTAATGGATTTCCACAAAAATTTAAAGTCATTTCTTCAATTTTCCCTCCATTTCTAAGTTCGTAGCCTTCGCAATTGCTACCGACTATGGGACCCAACTATCATTGTTCACACATTACATGTAGATTGGTGAATTTCTCATAGTTGGTGCTGCTGTGAAAATAATTTTAATGGTTATTTTTATTTATATAATAGTAAAATTTATCTATTTATTTTTTTATAAATTTAATTAAAATGTATTTTAAAAATTAACTAATTAAAAAATATAAATTAATATTAACTAATATATTCTTTTTTAATTAAATTAAATATTAAATAATAAAAAAATTTATTACTTAATTTTTTTATATATTAAATAAATAAATTTTTTAATAAATATATATTGATTATTTTATAAACAAATTATTTATAAATATAATAAAATAGATTAGGTACACTAATGGCGTGCCATACACTATTTGGAAGTAGAGCTTTGTTTTTATTTACAAGTTCCAGCATCAGTTTTTTTTACTAATGATTATTAAATGATTATGTTATGAGTACAATAAAATTAGATTATTATAATCAGTTATTAGTATAAAATATATTGTAACACCCTACTACACTAAACTTTACGCTTAAGTCGTAAAACGAATGTGGTGTGGTATTACGACCTCTAAAATAAAATGAGTACATATAATAGCAGAAAAATTATAATATGCTAGGAGCCTTGAAGAAAAGGGGAAAATAAAAATCGCACAATAAAGGCGCAACGCTCAAGGAACGAGTTAACTTACATGCTAAGAAAACCATAACTATCAAACATAAGCTAACAGAAGTGGGAATAGAGTGCCAAAGATACAAAATATCAAGCTCCTAACTCAACCTGCGAAGTCAAGACTGGCCGGAGAATATTTACACATATATACATACATATCCAAAACCCAAAAGTACATATACACAATTCTGCCTCTCCATAAACCTCTAAGAGGATCAAAAAGAATAAGTCATGCGGAAAGAAAACTAAGTACATATATATACATCATAGCATAACAAAATATCCCGGTAACCACTCCGCTTCAAGAGTCCAGACGCCTAACGAGATGCCTCTCGACCTGCATCTGAAAAATAACAACATAGTATGGAATGAGAACTGGAGGTTCTCAGTATGGTAAAGGTGCCACACACATAATATATAAGGTCCTGGGAATGCCAGAGGCAATCCTAGAACACCGACACTCAGATTATAGAGCTTAAAGTATTAAACAGAAGCCATAAAGGGTGGTTCTCTAAAAATATTTAATCCTAACTTAACTTAACCTTAAATCTAAATCCCATACTGCCATTCCTCCATACCTCCAACTCCATCATGCATTTTCACAGACAACTAAACAGACAAAGGCAAACACAAGAAGGTTACAAGTACTGCAGATAACAAATATACATTTAGCATGGCAAATACAGATAGGCACACCCAATTAGAGCACAAGCAAGTAATTCAAGTAATATGCATATGATGCATGCCTGTCCTATGGCTGATGAGGCTCATCTGTCGGTTATCCAGCCAACCCGACAAGTCTGAATTGTACTTAGACTGTCCCCCGACGTGCATCCCCAAGAGTCTATGCATAGTTTTTTCTCAATTAATCAATAATACTCAATGGGGGTAACATTCCCGGGAATTTATATAGTGCCCGGTCACACACTTACGTCGTAGGGTCAACAGAGTATCGAGTTTTCAACCTGGTACACGTGGCGGCAAGCCACGGCACTTAATCCAGGGAATCTCGTATCTCAGATTATTCAAATTCACAAGCCATATAAATAATTCAATTATAATTCATCAACATCAACATCATTCTCAATCGCATTTCATTCATCATCATACATCAATCATATTCAATCCTTATCCTTCATTATCACACCTCCCATTCCGTCCATCAATAGTTCCAATTCAAAACATAATTCATTCTTTTCTAAATGAATCAAACTTAAAACATGCTCATTTTCTTAATAACTCAAAATCAAACCATATAACTTTTGAATCTAAATCTTTTTAAATAATCATATAAACAAAATCTCTAATTTTTTATAAAATTTCGGCAGCATCTCCTCTAAAACTCGGACTTTGCCACCCTTTTCGGGTCCAAACCTGCTTTCTTTTCAATTCAACATACCCTTCCTCATCATCATAACAGTCACCACAATAAATCTACTTCAGATTAACAATTATATTCATACAATATTCAAATCCAACAACCAAAATTCAACTAAGGATCATAGTTCACTAATCCTAGGCTTCTAATACAAAATATCTCAAATCAATAATTCACCAAATCATTAGCACTAAACCAACCATGTTCATCAACAATAACATTCACCATCCAAGATTAATAACTAATTATCCAATAAACTTCAACCAAATATATTCATCGACAAATTACTAAACATTAAACATACACCTGCATTCCAACTTATCCTATGGCCGTCTAGCCTAAGTTTTCACAGAACATTATATATTAAATGCAAGAAACCTAAACCATACCTTAGCTGATTTCCACGTAACGACCAAAGCTATTTATTCAAAACCAAGACAACCCCTCAAAACTCAACTAATCCGCTTCCTCCAAGTTCCAGTATTCACAATTTCAAGCTCCAATTATTTATTTTCAACCTAATACACATTCATAATATATATATACCCAATTTAATACTCAAAGCTCAAATTTAATGAAAATAAAATAGAATTATCGTATCCTCACCTTACCCAAGCTTCACATAAGCAAGAGTGAACGTTTTTCTCAAGCTAATTGGATCCTAAAACATCAGAAATCAAAGAAATTCAATATTCCCACTTAAAATTCGAAAATTGGGGGAAGATGAAGCTGAGAGTGATTAAATAAGTTACCTATGAAATTGTTCCGATAGAAATGTAGAGCTCGAACGGAGAAGTTACGGGGATCGGAAATTAACGTGAGGGTTACGGGAATGTTTCTCGTTTCTCTTCTCCCTGGAAGCTGAAAGCTTCGTTGCTGCAGTAATGAGGGAGAAGACAAAGCTGGGTTCATTTAATAGGGCTGGTCCGGTTGAACCGACAGCCCGGTTCGGATCCGGTTCAACCGGTTCGGTCATTTCGGTCCAATTTTGGGCCGTTTTTTTCAAAATTAGTGTCAAAATTCTCGTTTCGATGAGCTCTACCCTATTTTGATATAATATTCGCATTTCTAATCCTCCTTATTAAAAACTAATTTATTAACTAATTTAACCGGGGTTTACATATATGCTAAAATATAAATATATATTAAAAATAAAAATAAAATATTACTTTTGTCTTTAACGTTTGGGGTAAGTTTTAAAGTTGTTCCTAGCGTTTCAATCATCCTATTTAAGTCCCTAACGTTTCAAAATTGACTCAATATTGTCATGCCGTTAGAAATCCGTTAATAAAATTGACAACGGGACAAAATTGAGACGATTTTGAAACGTTAGGGACTTAAATAGGACGAAAACGTTGGGGATAAAAATGATACGTAGAAATAAATTTTAATTTTATCTTTCAATAATATCAACTTTTTACTATACATAGTATTCAATTATTTTTTAATCACATCTAAGTAAATTACACTTAATCATATTACTTGCATTTTAAATAAATTATTTTTTTTATAATTTTACTCTTAAAGATTTTTAGTTATCGTGAAATGTTTGTAGAATAATTAGTATATAAACTTGCAGAAAAGAAAAAAATAATATATATACAATAAAATATAAATTATACTTTTTGTCTTTAATGTATCAAAATTCTTTAAAATTATAAAAAAAATAAATTTATTTAAAAAAAAGTAGTGTGATAAAGTGTAATTTATTTATATGTAATTAAAAAATAATTGAATATTATGTACAGTAAAAAATTAATATTATTAAAAGGTAAAATTAAATTAAAATTTATTTTTATGTATCGTTTTCGTCTTTAACGTTTTCGTCCTATTTAACTCCCTAACGTTTCAAAATCGTTTCAATTTTGTCTCGCTGTCAATTCTGTTAACGGATCCCTAATGGCAGGACAACATTGAGTCAATTTTGAAAAGGGAAAGTATGAGGAGCCAATGTGTACAATGGAGGTTTATAGAGTATTAGAGATATAACCATTAATGTTACTTTTTTCCATCGGCTGAAGTTTTTGAGATGAGTGGTATCATGATATGGTATTAGAGGAAGATGTTTATGTTTTGGGAAGATGTTTATTATCCCTAGTACTCGGATGGTTATTCTAGATAGTATTGGGAATGTTCATTTTGTAACTCAATAACCTATATTGTACACATTGTACAAATAGTCCATTGTCTCCCTAGCATGATCCTTTTGAAAAAAATAGTACGATTGAAACATTAGGGACAACTTTGAGACTTACCTCAAATGTTGGGGACAAAAACGATACTTTACTCTAAAAATAAATTAAATTATATATATTTCTATATACAAATATATTAATAATTAATTTTAGTGATTAATTTTAATTTTAATGTTTATAAATAATATTTTTGTTAATAAATATCAGACAGCTTCATCATTATTGTGGTGGCTCCACGAGTTGATCATGATGCCAGGGATCCATAATTCCACACGCAATTTGCGAAAAGAATAATGCAACCATAAATTAAAATGCAGCATAATTTCAAGACCTAAAAAAGAAATACAATGTAGAACTTGTGAGAAA
The DNA here is from genome assembly GCF_059453495.1 of Arachis ipaensis. NCBI lineage: Eukaryota > Viridiplantae > Streptophyta > Magnoliopsida > Fabales > Fabaceae > Arachis > Arachis ipaensis. The sequence goes on from NC_142437.1 coordinate 4,208,136, forward strand.
TGATGTGTGCATAATTTTTTATACTCTTTTTTTTTATATTTTTTATGGTATAAAAGATAAAAATTTTTAACTTTTCCAATTGTTCATATCACATTGGTCAAAATTCTTTCTTTTGGAGGGTGCGTAAATTGAATTTTTTTTTTAAATTAATAAAATTCAAATTTTAAATCTTTAAGTTATAAAAATTTTGAATTATGTTATGATAATATTTTTTAAAATTTAAATTAATAAAAAAAATATATAAATAATTATAGTATTCATACTAATATATATATATATAATTTGGATTTTACGGTAACTATTATTATGGCGGTTATAGTAGTATTATTAAAATTAAATTATACATTTTTATGTTATTGCAATATTTTTTACTTTTATTTTTAAATAAAAAATATTTTTAAATATTAAAAAATATTACTTTAATGTTAGATTGTCAAAATAAAAATCAAAATTTATCTTATTTAATATTTATTAATTTTTATAATAATTAATAAATATTAAATAAAATAAGTTCTAACTGATTTTGGCTATTTTTTTTATTATCAAATATTTTCAAATCATTATAATGGTAACCACTATAACATCAATTATATATAAAAAAAAGGTACTTGGAATCAACAATTTTTAAGATTTTTGCTATTATTTGTTTAATATAAATATTAAATTTTTTTAATAAATAAATTTTACTAATTTATATATAAAAACTTTCAAGAGATAAAAAAATAGACATAAAAAAAAATAAAAGAGAAGATTACAATAATCAATTTTTTACCTCTTCGTAATCACTACTTTTGGTATCTATTTGAAATTTATTCTTTTTTTAAAAGAAAATTGAATCTAAAATCACTGAATTGAAAGAGACAAAAAAAAATTACTATCTTAATTCATCGGAATTTGATTACTATATAGTGGCTATTAATTAATCAACTAATAATAATAATAAACACAATTTTGCTCGTGCCTTTAGTGTATATATATGATATATGATATATGACAAGGATTGTAATTTACAAAAGTATCAGGTTAGCCTTACATCGATTGATGCTGAGATAGATTCCAAGATTCAATGTAATATTCGTGGGTAGTAAATTAGTAATTATATATATTAATTAAGTATAATTGTCTCTCTCATACTATTTAGCATGGGTTGCGAGAGAGAGGATACATTTGTTATAATTAAAAAAATAAAATAAAAGACAACGATATACCTTTTAAGAAAATAATGGCCAAAATTAAAATATTTATTTGGGTCAAAAATAACTTTTAATTCTTAAATTGACATCCTGAGACAAGTTTAGTTCGTCAGTTTTTTTTTTTTTTTTTCACTTATGAGTAGAATACAATTACACAAACGAAACGCTATCATATTAATTTGAGGCAAAAAAATTTATGTATATATATTTTTTTCTCTTCAAATGAGTTCTTGTATATATGAATCAAATCACCAAATTATTTGCATTATTTTTTACACATTTTCTAATATTTTAATTATAATATAAAAGATACAAATTTTTTTATCTTTTATTAATTACTTTTAATTTTTTTTAATCAAAAATAGAGAGACTCGAACTCACGACCTCTCTGATGCGTATGAATAGACTATGTCATTTGAGCTATACCTCATTAGCTATTAATTATGTTTAATACTAAAAATAAAAAAATGTATGCAAAAATGACTCATCATTTAGACTGAGTATTAATTGTCTGGGCTGAGGCCAGTGATCCTTCTTTAATGTCCTTGTTTTTTTGAAGGAAGATCAGTGGATGAGGGCATGATCAGGAATAGTAAGTCAATTAAGTATGTGAATGTGACCCCCATTACACACCTTATCTTCAATTTCCATAGCTTCATACATAGAACTCACCTCTCATCTCTCTGTCGGAAAAAAAAAAAAAAAAAAACTCTTCTTATCTCTCCATTGCTCACTTCTTCAATAATATTCACTACTCATTAAATTTTCTTGCACTTATTACAAGAGTGTCCAAGCAAGCAATAACCAAAATTTTCACTACTTGAAGGGTTTGTTTTCTTATTTTTTTTTATTTATATTAATTTATTTTTTGTTTTTTAAGTTTACTAAACTCAATATGTAGTTCCCAAATGCAACAAGTTTCTAATAAAGTTTTTATTTTTTAACATTTCTTTGGTGGGAATTTCTTCAGTGCAAAATATATGATGAGCTGTTGTTTGATGTTCTTTGGCTTTAATCACACTTCAGCAACGTCAGGAGGTATGATATATTGATTAGTTTTTAAAATAAGAATTTAGATTTAAGTTTTCAATTTTAGTTTTTAATTTTCAGTCTTAGTTCCAGCGTAAGGATCTAGATCTCATCTTCTCATGCTTCTTTTGTTATGTTTCAATTTCCACCGTTTATTTAATTGTTTTAAAAGTAATGAAAATTAAGTACTAAAAAATAAATTAATATCAATAATGGTAGACTAACTAAACTATGAAGAAAAAAAAACATAATATCGTAAATCTTCTAGTGGGCAATTTAACCGCTTGAATTGTTAAGAAGTTCAAAAAAGATGCTAATTTCTATGTTTTCCAAATCATTGTTCTAGAATTGAAATTGGTCTGGTTAATCCAGACTTGATTATGGATTCAATTTGGTGGGGATAAAAATTAATTGACAATAAACTAATAAAAAAACGAAGAAAAGCAATCAAACAATCGGTCGAATCAGTTTGAGTTTTAACAATTAACTATTTTAAAATAATAAATATAAAAAATTATTATATATAAATATATTATTTTATTATATTTAATTTAAAGTGGTTTAAGTTTGATTGAATTTTTAAATTTTTAACTCTGCTGATTCGATTGTTAATTTGACTTTCAGAACTTTTATTTTAATAAATCTTTTTTACATAAATATTTTATCAATTATGTTAGATGTACATTAAAATTTGATCTCAAAATAAAGTACATATTAAAATATAAAATATACATTAAAAATAAATTAAATTATACATATATTTATATATATATATATAGTAATTAATTTTAATAGCTGATTTCAATGTACAAAAGTATTTTTAATATTTTATATATTGACAAAATAAGAACTAATAATTTTGGACAAAATATTAATAAAATCTCTTTCTAGTACTATTTGACAACTTCATCAGAATACTGGATTGCACATTTTAAATAGGGTAAATTACACATAAAATAAAAGGTAAATGACGTTCATAAACTAAACACATTTCAATTTTACATAAATTCCTCAAAACAAAAAATATTATGTGAATGTCTCTAGAATTGCACATGAATTAGATAATATCCGTATATTCGTAGTAATTATCTGCATTTAATCCAAATTTTACGGATGTTATCTGATCTATAGAGCCATCAGATCGGATCAGATCCAATCCGCAAATGCGCATATCTCATCATATAAATATCATAGTTTAAGAAAGTAAACCCTAATGTGATATGAATTTTAGTGTGTTGTTTTATAATTTTGTGATATTTTGTTTTTTATTTTTTATGTTATACTTCAACTTAGAATAATTAAATCTTGTGTTTTTTTTTTATTTTTGTTATTCAAGAGAACTTTTATTGATAATATTTTAGGAGTAAATAGGCTTAAACAAGTGAAAAAATGGATTTTTTGGACATTTTTTTTGTAAAAACATCCCGACAGGACCTTAAATTTTTTTTTTGAATTATGCGGATATACCCAATATCTAATCCGATCCAATAAGTGCAGTGCGGATCGGATAGAATTATAGGCTATATTCGATCTAATCCGATCCGTGTACAATACTAAATGTCTCCATGCATATTTTTATGTAAATCGAATCAATATGATTCGAATTAGCAGTGTTTCATATATGTACATAAATCGAATTCATTGAATTCGAATTAACCATTATAGTATTAAATCGAATATAATTGATTCGATTTATTACTAGTACACTAAATATATATAAGTCGAATCTAACTTATTCTATTTACTACTGCACAATACACAATACATATATAGTAAATCGAATCAGCTTGATTCGATTTACTACCTGTACAGATTATTGACTTTGAAATATAAATATTAATAAGGAAATATCCTCCATTTGAATTCAAATAAAATATCAAAAAAATCAAAACCAATAAGAATAGAAATTCAATTTTGTGTTTTAGTTTAAATTCCAGAAAATCTGTATTTTTATAAACTTATGAATTTAAAATGGAACAACAAACGATTTCTAAAAATTTATTAAAAATCATCATTTGACTCATTAGTATTTAAAGAATCATTAGCGAAATTTTTGATGTTGAAAAAATTAATATAAAGTATAGTCCTCTAAGATAACATAAAAATTAAAATTTAAATTTTTTGAAAATTAAAAATAACAAATAATTATACATTATAACATGACTAACTATGAATTTTGAGACTGCTTTTGAAAATAGATTTTCATGTTTTCTTTTTACACTTAAAAAGTATTTTGAATTAAAGCTTTGTTTTTATGTTTTAAGACAATGGCACGAGAGAAAGCTGAACATTATGCTAAGTACGAGTAAATTTTTAAAGTAGACTTGAGAATGATATTATGCACTTAAATTGTTCTTGAAACTTTAGTTACACCAATTATGCATTTAAGATTGACAAAAAACCACCACCTTAGTTTCTGATATCATTTTCATTAATAATGCGTTAATATGACTTGATGATATATATAAATCTTTAGTTACATGTTACTTTATAGTTTGATTATGTATAACGGTATAATGAGATTAATTAATATCACGTAATATAATAATGAGTCGATTAATGACACGTGTCATGATGGTATAAATGGTTATGACACGTATAATAATAATATTCATTTATTGACATCTGTTATGTTATCATTATAGATGTATTAAATTAATCTCTGATAATGTATTAAATGACTCATTTTAATTTTTAAAATTGAATGCCATAAATGAATTAGTCTCTTCATTATTTTTCTCATTTTTTTTATAAATTTAAGATTCTTAATATATTTAAATGCATTAATTTTAATTCTTATTTTTCACAAATTATTTAAATACAAGTGTTTTTATAGAAAATAAATGTTAGAAAGCCATCAGAATGTATTGTTTTTAGTTATCACTTTTAGCCAACCTCTTTTAGTCTAGTAATACAACAATATATACTTTAGCCCACACTTTTAAATATTAATGGCTAACTATTAACCAAAATAATAAATTCTAATGATCTTCTAACATTTTTCTTTAAAAATTTCAAAATTTAGTTTTAATCATATAATTTTTTTATAATAATTTAACATCGATAAATTTTGTAATATAAAATTATGTTATTAATAAAAGAGCTATATTGATTAATTGATTATAAAATATATTTCTTATTTTAATCCAAAAAATGTGTATTTAATAGGAACTGAAAAAAAAATTGTGTATTTTAATTCTTAATTTCTTATGAAAAATACGCATATTTTTAGATGAAAATAAAAAATGTGTGTTAATCAATCATATAATTCTTTTACTAAAATAACATTTTTATATATTACAAAATTTATGTCTATTAAATTATTATAGAAAAATTTGGATAATTAAAACTAAAATCTTAAAAATATTTTATAAAAGCACTTGTATTTAAAAAATATGTGAAAATATGATTGAAATGAGTGCATCCAAAGATATTGAGAATTTTAAATTTACAAATAAGAGGAAAAAAAACTCATGAAGAGACTAATTTGGCGCACGACATTTAATTTTAGAGACTAAAATAAATCATTTGGTACAAAGTCAAAGACTAATTTAATATACCTATAATAATGACATAATATATGAAACGTGAACGAATAATATTATGACATGTGACATAATAAACTGATATGTGAATAAATAATACTGTGATACATAACATTACCGTCTACATTAGAATACCATGTGTTATGAACTAACCGTTATTATATTATTACATACGGCCATATTATCATATGATACGTGTTATTAATATTCCACGTCAATGCACCGTGAATAAAAATAATCATGTGTTAACTTACAAATAATCTTACAATAAATTAAATGACATGTATGGTAATTAATATACTGGTAATGCTGGATGATTGAAAAGTGTATTAAAAAAGTGTGTGGTAAATAGTAATTTGATTTGAGTCCTGTTTTTTCCAATTTAATCCAATGACACGTTAAAATATTTTATTTTTTTGGAAGCAAATTTTCATATTTGTCATTGCATTTCAAGTTTGCCATTTACCACACACTCCTTTAATATACTTTTCAATCAACCAGCATTAACAATATATTGCTTACCATATGTATAATTCGTTACAAGATTATTTATCAGTCAATACATGATCATCCTTAACCACCCAAAACAATGCTACCAGAAAACCCACCACACATATATGTATATATATATTCTTGGCCTCTAACATTACTTTTTATCACCATAAGGTTCCACTCATTGATTCTTCAATGGCTGAAGTTATTTCTAGTGTGGCATCAACACTCTTGGCCAATTTAGCAACAAAATCATTCCAAGAGATTATTCTGGCATATGGTCTTAAAGATGAAATAAAAAAGTTTGAAAGTTCTTTGAGAACCATCGATGCATATCTCATAGATGCTGAGAACAAGCAAGCAAAAAACCACAGTATAGATGAGTGGTTGAAGCAACTCAGAGAAGCATTTGATGATGCTGGTGACATACTAGACGAAATAGAGTATGAAGCAAAACGTAATGAAGTGGTCAAAATGTATGGAAGCATTAGCATAAAGGTCCGTCGATTCTTCTCATACACAAGTAATCCACTCGCATTTCGCATCAAGATGGCCCACAAAATCAAAGATATGAAACAGAAAATGGATGAAAAAATAAAAGAAGGGAGACACTTGGGTATAATTGAACAACATGTCAACACTCCAGCTCTGGAGCACAATTTACCATGGCGAGAAACTGCTTCTTCATTGCCTTTCCGTGTGTGTGGTAGACTTGAAGAGAAAGAGGAGATTATAAATTCATTGATGACACAAAAATCAGAAGCTAATAGTATTGATGTGATCTCAGTTGTTGGGATTGGAGGTTTGGGAAAGACTACACTTGCACAAATGGTTTACAATGATACCCAAGTGAAGGCGAATTTTGATACATTAATGTGGGTTTGTGTTTCTGACGATTTTGATGTCAAGAAGCTAATAAAAAAAATTATTCATGCGGCCTCAAAGAGAGAGAATGTCGTGGATACAAATTCTAGTTTGGAATATATGATATCTCTTCTCAATCAAAATTTACATGCTAAGAAATTCTTACTCGTGTTGGACGATGTTTGGAATGAAAACCACAACAAATGGGATGAATTGAGAACTCATTTGTTAGAAGCAGGTGGTGGCAAAGGCAGCATAATTATAGTGACCACTCGTAGCCAAAAAGTTGTTGACATTGTGGGGAGTAATCTTGTAATGAAATTAGAAGGACTTCCTGAGAATGAATGTTGGTGGCTCTTTGTAAAATGTGCATTCGAAGAAGAGAAGGAAGAAGAGAAGTACCCAAGGTTAAAGCAAATTGGGGAGCAAATTGTTCAAAAATGCAAAGGAGTACCCTTGGCTATAACAACTTTGGGTTGCTTGCTTAGATCAAAATGTCATGATGAAAATGAATGGAGAAAAATAAAGGATAGTGAGGTGTGGAATCTGAATCAAGAAGAAACTGACATTTTGCCATCACTCAAATTGAGTTACAATCACTTGCCATCACAACTAAAGCAATGCTTTTCATACTGCTCTTGTTTTCCAAAGGATTACGACTTTCATGTTATTGAGTTGATTATGTTCTGGATGGCTCATGGACTCCTCCAACCTACACGCGAAGAAGAAGACGCAGAAGATATTGGGGAGTTATATATTAAAAAGCTTGTTTCAACATCTTTACTTCAAATTGATGATGGAGATGATCATTTTCGCCTCTTTGATTTCCAAAATTTAATGACATTTAAAAGACTCAAAATGCATGATCTTATACATGATGTTGCACAATTAACAATGAAAGAGTCAAGCAAGACAAGAACCACTGTGCAAGTGGGACAACAAGAAGCATCAATAGAATGGACCTCTAACAAGTTCAACTATCTGAGGGTGTTGCAACTAAAAAAAGATATGGAGTTGAGCTCGTTGCCTGATGATGATTGCTTTGTCAAAATGAAGAAGCACTTGAGATATCTCTATCTTGAAAATTGTCCTAGTTTGAAAAAGCTAACTGATTCCATTTGTAAGATGCAAAATTTGCAGAGTTTGTACCTTGATGAGTTTCCCAAAAACATGAAATATCTGATCCATCTTCAATATTTGTTTTTGATGGGAATCAAAATTACAAGTTTGTCCTCAATGAACATAGGGCGCTTCCAACAACTCAAATTCTTGTATCTTCAATGTCCAAAGTTAGTGTCCGTACCAAGTGCTGTTGGTCGCTTGACTACTTTAAAGAAGCTGGGCTTACTTTGGTGTGAAGAGCTGATGAATTTTGAGGATGAAGAGGAAGAAGGAAAACAACATGTGGTAGTAAATAATTTAAACCTTCAATTATTCTTAATTATTGGATCAAAAAAGTTGAATGCTTTACCAAAATGGCTTGAAAGAGCAACTAAATTGCAATATTTGAGTATAAGCATAACAGGGATAAAATCATTGCCCACAAGGTTGTCCATGACTTCTCTTGAAGAACTTTATATCTATCATTGTAAAAATTTGTCATCTCTTCCCAACATGGATCAAACTCATCATCTTCAGTATTTAGTGGTATATGATTGTCCCGCATTATATGCAAAGTACAATAAGGAGACAGGTCCAGATTGGTCCAAAATTGCTCATATTCCACATTGCAAGGTTAGTTCAAATAATTTGTCTCATAATATTACAAATCTAACCATACTGATTGTTTTTTATTATTATTATTATTATTATTATTATTAGTTCAATTTATGCATGAATAATTATTTGTTGGATGTTTAATTAACCAGTTAGAGTTATATATCTTACTCTACCTATAATTAATTATAAAACTTTTTAAATTGACAATCTAATTTTTTTTCTAAATAATTGCGTATAATTTATCTATAAAAGGTATGGTAGTGAAGAAGAAGAAAGCAGTTCTTGTCAATTGTTTGAATTTCTTTTTAATAATATTTCTAAATAAATACATGAAATCGATTAACATTATTATGCCTGCAGCACATGTCTTGAATTTTAGTTATGAATCTTAATATTACCACTAATAATGGTAACTCTTTCAATTACTACGTATTATGAATTATTGTATTGAAAAGCACAATAAGCTAATTATTATGTGAAATTCAAAGAATGAATAATTCTTAACCATTTGAATATTGGTTATACATTGTTTAAAATGAGCACAAAATTTTATTATTACTGTGATTATAGGAGTTGATGCATGAATCTTTATTTTTGGACAGTAAAATACTTTTTTATTGTCAATTGACAGAAAATGGAAATTTAGTATATATATGCATGGTTGAATTAAAGCTCAAGTTATTTTCATAAGCACTAGTCTATTGGCCTTTATTGCAGATTGATGAAGATGATGATAATGATGATGATGGTGATGGTGATGATGATGATGATGATGAAGAATTTATGACGATGATGAAGATGATGATTGAATAAAAGATATGAATGAAGAAAAGAGAAATGATAATAATAACATTTTCTTTGTGTAATATCTTTGTCTAATATAATGGTTGTGTTCTAATATCTCTGTGTAATATCTTTGTGTTCTAATATCTTTATAATGCTTCGATTGCTTTTGTATGTCCCATTTTCTTTTAAAACTGAAAGAAAGCTATGTAGCTGGGCACCTCAAACTTTTGGGTGTTGAGTTTGAATATGTCGAAGTTTTAATTGTTCTAGATTTCTATCTATTTTATTCAATTTTTACGGTTAAAATTTCTAATCACATTTGATTGTGCAAACAAATTTTACATTCAAGCATGCATTTTATTTCATTCATCCTTATTACAATTATAAAATGGTTAAGTGACTTTTATAAAATACATGTTATTTTGCTTTAATTTTGTAATTACTTTTCTTTTGATTCACTAAAACCTAATAGAAGTTTTTGGATTTCTTCAATGAAGGATAAACAACAAAACCGCAAAATATATATGAGAGGTAAATATTAAATCGATTCTCAAAAGATTCTGACACTGACAAAATGGTATCAGACTTTTGTTATTGATAAAATGATCCCTAAAAAATTTTAAAATTTAACAAGCATGTCCTCAAACTCGCCGGAGCAAATCTCCGGCAAGCACAATGCTGACATGGCCACCGTATTTTAGTGACCTGGCAAACTACGTACTCCCAAACCCTAATCCCTCTCTTTCCAACGCAGACTCCCTCTCCATCTCCTTCCCCATCGCAGTCCTCCCTCTACCCAATGCAACCCCCTCCTCCATTGAAGGGGAGGGCTGCGATGAGGAGGGAGATGGAGGAGAGTTTGGGTTGGGGAGGGAGGGATTAGCTAGGGTTTGGGAGTGGTTTGCCAGGTTATTAAAATACGGTAACTATGTCAGTATTGTATTTGTCGGAGATTTATTCCGACGAATTCGAGAACACGTTTGTCAAATTTTAAAATTTTTTAGGGATTATTTTGTCAATAACAAAAATTATGTACTATTTTGTCAATGTCATAATCTTTCGAATATCGATTTGGTATTTATTTCTATATAACACCACAAGAACACCTGATCTAAGCTTAATAAAATTTATTAATCTTTTAGTAGCTTGAAAATTAGAGACTTATAAAATATGGCAAAAAATAATTAAAATAACAAAAGGATTATTGAAAACCTATTAATTAGCTCTTGAATTATTCAATTTTGTGTGGAATATATGTAATGCTTTTAATGCTAAATTAATGTGCAAGGACTGCCAAAGTTATAGTGCCTTAGTGCAATGTACGGATCCATTAATTTTTGCAAATGCATTGAATTAAAAAAGTCTTTTGTAAAGTATTTGGTCCGATCTCTAAGACAATAGTGACTAGGGGTGCCAATGGGTGGAGTAGGATAGGGTTTGGAACCAACTCTAATTCTATTCGCGGGTTGAGAATATCTCAATCTTAACCCTACCCGCTCTTAACCCGCGGATATCCGACCCTACACGCGAATTATAAAAAAAGATGCAATCTTATTATATAACTTGATGATAATTTAAAAAAGAACTGACTTTTATGTTAAAAAAATATTAAATTATCAATTAATGATCTTCTTTTAATGACTAAGGATCTTTTGCATTTAGTGAGAGGTCTTTGGTTCAACATCCACTTAAAACATATTTTTATATAAGTATATAACATATACATATATAGGGTGCGGGTTGGTCGGGTAGGGTTGAGGCACAACCCGCACCCTACCCAACCCGCACGATAACCCTACCCGCTGCGGATCGGGTTGGCAACCCTACCCGACCGGGTGGGGTCGGATTGGGTACCCGCGGGTAGGGTACATATTGCCACCCCTAATAGTGACACTGAAGCACTGTCCGAATTAAAAATTGTATGCTGTTGTAAAATAAATAAAGAAGATATAATAAAATATAAAATAAATATGTATAAGTAGAAGACTCTAATATTAATATTTACTAATATTATTATAATATATTGATATTATATTAGTAAAATATGAAGAAAAAAGAGAGAAAAGTGCTTTTATTTATGTTATTGTGTATCTCGTCAGAAGATTAGGCCTCTATTTATATACATACATAAAGTTATATTTTCAAACCTTTTTAAATGTAATTTCTCTTGAAAACTTCAACTTTATAGAAAATGGACATCCACCTCAAGCTATCTTATTTTATCACAACACTCCTCCTTAGATGACCATTTAAGATTATGCCTCGTTAAAACCTTACTAAAGAAAAATCCAATGGAAAAAAAATTTTAGTGAAGGAAAAAGAGTACAATATTCTTTGATAGGGACTGCCTCATTAAAAACTTGTCAAGAAAAATCCAATGGAAAAAAACCTGACCAAGGAAAAAAAAGTACAGTCTCTCCCTCTTGTCGACATCATTTAATGTCTCAAAATCGGCGCATCCCAATCTCATGTACCAATCTTTCAAAGGAGGATTTTGGGAGTGACTTCGTAAATAAATCTGCCAGATTATCACTTGAGCGGATCTGTTGGACATCAATTGTCCCTTAATTTTGAAGATCCTGAGTGAAGAAGAATTTGAGAGAAATATGCTTTGTTCTATCACCTTTAATGTATCCACCCTTAAGTTGAGCAATGCATACTATATTATCTTCAAACAGGACAGTTGGAGCTATCTTATGATCAATCAGTCCACACATAATGACAGAATATATTGGATCAAACTCCTGAGCCAAAAACACTCGCAACTTGATTCATGAATCTCTAGTATTTCAGCATGATTAGAGGAGGTTGCTGCTATTGTCTGTTTTGTGGACCTCCATGATATAGTTGTACCACCATATGTGAATAGGTATCCTGTTTGAGATCTCCCTTTATTTGGATCAGACAAGTATCCAGCATCTGCATAGCCAACTAATTGTGACTTGGATTCATATGGATAAAACAATCCCATATCAACCGTTCTATGAAGATATCGAAAGATTTGTTTGATTCCATTCCAATGTCTTCTGGTTGGAGAGGAGCTGTATCTTGTTAGTAAATTCACAGCAAATGATATATCGGGTCTTGTATTATTGGCAAGATACATTAGTGCTCTAATGACACTAAAATATGGTACTTCAGGACCAAGGATATCTTCATTTTCTTCTTTAGGACGGAATTGATTTTTTTCCGCATCCAAAGACCTTACGATCATTGGGATACTTAATGGATGTGACTTATCCATATAAAATCTCTTCAAGATCTTTTCTGTGTATGTTGTTTGATGAATAAAGATCCCTTTTTTTGTATGCTCGATCTGCAGGCCGAGACAAAATTTAGTCTTTCTAAGATCTTTCATCTTAAACTCTTCTTTTAGAGTTTTTATAATTGTTGGAATCTCTTCAGGAGTTCTAATGATATTTAAATCATCAACGTACACAGCAATTATAATGAACCCAAATACAGATTTCTTTATGAAAACACATGGGCAGATATCATCATTTTTGAATCCGTTTTTGGCCAGATACTCAGTAAGACGATTATACCACATTCGTCCAGATTGCTTCAGACCATATAAAGATCTTTGCAATTTAACTGAGTATAATCCCTATTAATATTCATTGGATAGTTTAGATATCTTTAGTCCTTCGGGGAATTTCATATAGATATCACGATCTAATGATTCGTATAAATAGGTTGTTACCACATCCATTAAATGCATATGTAGTTTATGATATGCAGATAAACTGACCAAATAACGCAATGTTATTGCATCCACTACAAGGGAATATGTTTTTTCATAATCTATACCGGAACTTTGTGAAAAACCTTGTGCTACAAGTCGAGCTTTGTAGCGTACAACTTCGTTTTTCTCATTTCATTTTCTCACAAATACCCATCGATATCCAACAGGTTTTACATCTTCTGGTGTACGGACTACAGGTCCAAAGACTTCACGTTTTGCAAGTGAGTCTAGCTCAACCTTCATGGCTTCTTCCCATTTTGGCCAATCATTTCTTTATCGACATTCTTCGACTGATCTTGGCTCAAGATCCTTACTTTCATGCATGATATTTAATGCCACATTATATGTAAATATTTCATTGACAATTGTCTTATTTCGGTCCCATTTTTTTCCGTAAAGACATAATTTATCGAGATCTCGTTTTTTTCTCAATTTTCAGGTACCTGAACGTCTTCTGGCGTTAAAACTATATCAAAATTTTGGACAACTGTAGGTGTCTTTACTATGTCTTTTTCAACAGGAATAGTATTTACCTCTTTTCTTTTTCGAGAATTTTTGTCTTTGGAACCGACAGGCATGCCATGCTTCTGGCGTGAATTTGTGTCAGTGGCTATTTGTCCGACTTGGACATCAATTCGAATTGGGGCATTTTTCGCTGGTTTATAAGACGTGGTTATCCTCTTTGTATCAAAAAATGTATCAGGCAATTCATTTGCTATTCTTTGCAAATATATAATATTTTGAACTTCTAGTTCACATTGCACTGATCGAGGATCCAAATGCATCAAGGATGATGCATTCCAATTAAGTTCCTTTTCAGGAAGCTTATTCTCTCCCGCTAATGTTGGAAATTTTGATTCATCAAAATGACAATCTGCAATTCGGGCTTTAAATACATCCTCAGTTTGTATCTCAAGATACCTTACTATAGAGGGAGAATCATTTCCAACATATATCCCCAATTTTCTTTGGGGTCCCATTTTGGTGCGAGAAGGTGGTGTAATGGGAACATATATCGCACACCTAAATATCCTTAAATGGGAAACATTTGGCTGCTTACCAAAAGCTAATTACATAGGAGAGAACTTATGGTGACTCGTTGGTCTTAAACGAATAAGTGCTGCGGCATGTAAAATAGCATGCTCCTAACCCGAAGTTGGGAGATTTGTTCTCATAAGTAAGAGTTTAGCATTTAATTGGAGGCGTCTAATAAGTGATTTTGCTAACCCATTTTGTGTGTGAACACGAGCTAGTGGATGTTCAACACTTATTCCATTAGCCATACAATAGGCATAAAAAACTTGGAAAGTAAATTCACCAGCATTATCAAGACGAATTGCTTTGATTGGATTTTCTGGAAATTGTGCTTTTAATCGAATAATTTGAGCAAGTAATCTCGCAAACGTCAGGTTGCGAGAAGACAATAAACACACATGTGACCATCTCGAAGATGTGTCTATTATGACCATAAAATATCTAAAAGATCCACATGGTGGATGGATAGGTCCACATATATCACCTTGAATCCTTTCTAGGAATTCAGGGGACTCAAATTCAATCTTTACTGGTGATGGCCTTAAAATTAACTTCCTTGAGAACATGCAGCACAACAAAATTCACTAGATTTAAAAATCTTCTGGTTCTTTAGTGAATGTCCATGGGAGTTTTCAATAATTCTCCGCATCATGATTGTTCCCGAATGACCCAATCGATCATGCCAAGTTATGAATTCATTTGGGCTAGTAAACTTTTGGTTTACAATAGCATGTGATTCAATTGTACTAATTTTGGTATAATATAACCCAGATGAATGTGATGGTAACTTTTCTAATATAACCTTTTTATTTGAATCATGGGTTGTGATATACAAATACTCATGATTTTCCCCATTCATTGTTTCAATATGATATCCATTTCGGCGAATATCTTTGAAACTCAACAAGTTCCTCAGAAACTTGGTATATAATAGTGCATTATTTATTATGAATTTTGTTCCTCCAGGAAATAAAATTATAGCTCTTTTGGAACCTTCTATCACATTACCCAAGCCAATAATAGTATTAACACATTCTTCTTTTACCACAAGATGGGTAAAATATATATATATATATATATATATATATCACTTTTGAGAATGGTGTGCGAACTTGCACTATCCGCAAGGCATACATCTTCATTATATATTCTTGCCATTTTCTTCAAAGATAAATAATAATAAAATGAGTAGTAATACATGCACAGTCAAATTAAATTCTTGATTGGAATTATTTTTCTAAGAAACACTGTACAATGTCATACACTAAAATTTTATTATTATCACTATTATTATTAAAACTGGACACATTTAGTGATTTCAAAATTCTTAAACATAAACATAAACATTAATACTTCATTATTTATATACATCATATTTAAAACTTAAATACATAAAAAATAAAACTTAACAATAAGTTCCTTACATTATCTATTTACATGAATACTTAACAATCTCACATATTAAACTATTCTATCATTGATCAAATGACCAATATTTTCTTCAAGATCCTCAAAGAAATCAGATACATCATAATGAGTGGTGTAATTTTCAGCATCATTTGAAATAAAATTTATTTCCTTTCCTTTGTCATCCTTTTTCAAAGATGCTTGATAAAGATCGATTAGGTGCCTTGGGGTACAACAGGTACGTGACCAATGGTCCTTTCCACCACAACGGAAACATGTATTCTCTGTTGATTTATTTTGCCCAGAGTTTTTTTTTTATCCCACTTTTGGTGAGATCCTTTTTTGTAAATATAATTCTTCTTCCTTCCATAATTTTTCTTGTTACCAAAATCTTGCCATTTACCTCTTCTGGGGTTATGAATTGCCGCATTTACTTCAGGAAATGAGGCGGCGCCAGCTGGGCACACTTCATGATTCCTTAAAAGTAATTCATTGTTGCGTTCAACAACAAGAAGGTAAGAAATTAACTCAGAATACTTTTTAAATCCTTTTTCTCGATACTGCTGCTGCAGGAGCACATTCGAGGCATGGAATGTCGAGAAAGTTTTATCTAACATATCATTATCAGTTATCTTTTTCCCACATAATTTCATTCGTGAGGTGATTCAAAACATTGCAGAATTATATTCATTTATGGATTTAAAATCCTGTAGACGCAAGTGCGTTCATTCATATCGGGCTTTAGGAAGTATCACTGTCTTTTGATGATTGTACCTTTCTTCAAGGTCTTTCCACAGATCTGTAGGATCTTGTAATGTGAGATATTCATTTTTCAATCCTTCGTCGGAAAATCATGGCTTTGACTTTATCCTTCTGGGATACATTATTTTCAGCCTTAATGGTATCTCCAAGATCCATTGAATCAAGATGGATTTCAGCATCTAGTATCCATGATAAATAGTTGTTTTCAGATATATCAAGAGCATTAAATTCAAGATGAGAGAGATTCGACATAATGAAAATTTGTTACCTGAAGTCTTCCTAAAATTTGATCAAAGTCTCGTGTTGATAACATGTTGTAAAATAAATAAGGAAGATATGATAAAATATAAAATAAATATGTATAAATAGAAGACTCTAATATTAATATTCACCAATACTATTATAATATATTGATATTGTATTAGTAGAATATGGAGAGAAAAGAGAGAAAAATACTTTTATTTATGTTGTTGTGTATCTCAGAGGTTTAAGCCTCTATTTATATACATACATAAGGTTATGTTTTCAAACCTTATTAAATGTAATTTCTCTTGAAAACTTGAACCTTATGAAAAATGGACATCCACCTCAGGCTATCTTATCTTTTCACAACATATGCAACTTAATACTTATATTTGAAGTCAAAGTAAATAATTTTAACTTTAAAAAAGATTCTCAATAATACATTGTTGTTAAAATATTTGTTCTAATAAAAAATATTAAAACTCAGTCTCTATTACAATAAATAAAATAGATAATATTACAAAAATTTTATTTATTCAAAACATCATTTATATTATTCATTTATATTCTTCATTGATTATAGGAACTAAATTTACCAACATTAATAATATTATTAAACTTAGATAATATACCAATCAAGAAATTAAAAATAAAAAAGTAAACGAATTCAAAACAGATCTTCAGACGAAGAACATATATATAAAGATAAAATAAAAAAGATAATAAAAAATACATACATGTCAATAGTTCAAAAAAGAAATATGCTTTTTTAAAACTATATGACAGGAAGAAGAAAAAAACTACTCTAACAAATAACAACAAAAAAATAAAAAAAACATATATCATACAAAAAGATTAAGTTTATCAATTAAAATAAATACAAAAATATAAATAAAAATAAAAATATAATTTTGTATAATTTTAATATAAAATAATTTTTGTATTATAAAATATTTTAATATAAAAATCAAATTTAATAGTAATTTATATATATATTTTAATTAATTTTTAAATAATATAATATTTATTAAAATATATTATATACTATTATTTATTTATCATCCCCACGATATAGGGACTCACTCTAATTGAATTAAAACTATGCGTCTTCATCCCAAACTTTTCGGGAGTGTTGTGTTTGAATATGTTATGTTTTAATTATTCGAAAGGAGCTACTCACATAAAAACGCTTAAAACATATGTTTTAAAGATGTTTTTTTTAATAATTAATATTCAACTTATATAATCAATCAAACTGTGTTATTTTTGTTAAAATTAGATGAAATAAATCGGTTTAACCAAAAAATCGATAAACCAAATCTTGAACCAATTTAAATTAATATTTTTTATAAAAATAACTATAATATCCCTATTATAGAAAATGACTTAAAATATTTCTACTATATATTTTAAAACTCTAAATTTTAACCTTTTTCTTCTCTCTATGTCATCATAGAATTAGAATTTAAGATTTTCAAAATTAATATAAATAATAAGAATATTTTAGTCATTTTTTATAATAAGAGTATTATAGTCATTTTCTATAAAAAAGAATATTAATTTAGATCGGTTCAAGATTTGATTTATCGATTTTCGGTCAAATTCGTTTGTTTGGTCTAATTTTGACAAAAATAACACAATTTAATCGATTATATAGGTTAAATTTTAATTATTAAAAAACGTCTTTAAAAAAAGACTTTTCAAACGTCTTTATGTGAGTGACTCCCTTATTCGAAATGTCTCTCATTAAGTATATTTTATTTTTAGTTGGTTGTCATAATTTAATTCGGTATCATTTTTTATCATTAATAAGATTGACATTATATATATAATGGGATAAAAAAACAATAATTATTAGTAGAGTAAAGTTCATATGTTATGTATTATTACTTTTAAAAGTTCATATACCTTTCTGATTGAGAAGGTTTAGAATCCCATTTTATATAGTATATACTTTGATGAAGAAATCATCCAAGTTATTTATTTTGCGTGCTTTATGATATATTCTGTTAAGAACCGTTTTGTATGATTTCAAAAGGAAAGCATAATATAATTGCTCTTCTTTTAATTTATGTTATCCTGCAAAGAACAAAGTCCCTTTCTCTCACTCTCAGCACCTCATCTATCCCATTCTCAAATTAAACTCTTACTCTTAATTAATTCCATTCAGCAACTTATCATACATTATTTTCGCCTCAATTTATTTGTGGCACACAAGTTTGACACTCTTCTGATCTGTAAGTGATTTTTTTTTCTCTAGAATGTGTAATTTTTTATTATTATTATTATTATTATTATTATTATTATTATTATTATTATTATTATTATTATTAAAAACACTTGTTAAGGTTATTAAAGTAGTAAATTTCATGGATAAATAATTTTTAAATTAAACTTCAATTCATTAAACACTAAAAAAACTAGTTATTTTTTAATGGATTATCAAAATACTTGAAATTAATTAGCTAACACCCCTTTCAATTTCATGTCAAATCTTTTTTCCTCTAATATATACGGTGCTCAACTTAATTTAGAGTTAGAGTTAGATTTATTTTGTATATATGAAATGTACAAATACACACATCTTAATAACACTTGGCCTATTTTGAACATATGTTCTACCTCTATTAGCGTTGAAATAATCATGACTTGTTTCCTTCTTCTATTGTGGCAATTAGATTTGAGTCCTAAGATTTTTGAAGGTTCACTTGGATCAGGTTCAATTTGGAGATTATATTATAACTTATCAGGTTTGTATCTCGCCCTTCATTCTTTGTTAGCATATCATTTTACATTAGAACGATTGTTTATAATGAGAATAAAATAAATGATAAAATTTAGACTATTACTATATTAAGTTATAAAGTTTCTTAACAGGTTTTAACATTCGTCATTTGCCTAATTATATTATATAAATTTGTCTTTTCTAAATTTATATCAAGATTGCCAAAGTCACAAGCTAAAAAAATTCGTGGAACTCACCTAAATTCGACTAATAAACTCGTATAAATTTACCTGTTATAAATTTTTTTAAAATATATATATATATATATATATATATATATACTTAAATCTAAGCATTTAAAATTAATAACTTCAACCCAAAACACATAATAAATTAAAATAATAATATAAGTTATAATAAGTATTATACATTCAAATCCTCTACAATTATATAATAAATACTTATAATTAAGCACTCTGAGTCTAATTCCCAACATTAAGACAACATAAAACACACACAAAGATAATCAAAGCTAACAGACAAAATAAAAGAAATACAACTAATCAATGATTAAAAGTTCTATTAGACTAAACTCAAATCTTCTAACATCAATCTTCATGCTATCATAAATTGAGGAACTTATCCCATAACCAACATTCTCAAGCATTCTGCCTGTCATGAACAAATTCAAAATCATTCAACAACCACTCTTAAAGTATTTAACTTAAAAAAAAAAAACATTTGACAATTAAACATTTAAGTTCAACAGTCTATTGACAATTAAATATAATCAAGTTACTAACAATCATGAACCATATTATTTAAACAAACAATTAACATATAATTAAGAATTTAGCATAAACATAAATTATAATTATAATACTATAATGAGGAATTAATAAGTAGATGCTAACATCTCATTGAGGCACCTAAGAGAAATAATATATAAGCAGCTTAGCCTTGAGAATTATCATGGGATTAAAAACAAAGACAATTCAAAGCCATCAATCTTTGTAAGAATTAGTTTTGGTAAAACACCTCGCACCATAAACCAAGCATGTTTTTTTGCATTATAACAGTAAAATGTAATATACAATAACTAAAGCAAAAAAATTAAAAAAGAAAATAAAAACCTATCAGAGGTAGGGGCTCAAAGTAAAGAAACTGGGGCAAACTCAAAAGCTCGAATCAATGAATCAAAACTAGATGCAGCCATGACCAGGTACCCGACAAGACTGTGATGACAAGGATCGACAGCCAGGAGACATAGCAACGATAGAGAATGACAAATCAGATCAACCGAAAAAGAAGAATTTTTTCACCGCTAGTTCTGCACGATAACGTTCTATCGGGTCATGATTATCACACTTTATTTTATAAATCCATTTGTTACTAATTCCTTTCCTTCTATCCGGGAGTGGGACAAGCTCCCACGTCTTGTTTCTGCATAGTATTTCCATTTTTTCTTATATGGCCGTCATCCATAAAGAAGAATGTGGATTTTCAACAGCCTCTTGAAAGGTTGATGGTTCTCCATCTTCAATAACAAAACAATATGCATAATGGCAAGTTATGGTATAGTCGGCATGCCATGATGGTTTTCTCAGTTCAGGTGTTGTTCTGCGAGCTTCAGCTGGTCCTTGTTCAACTTGCTCAAGTTCTACTTCAAAAGAGTTCTTTTTTCTAGATTTATCATTCATTTATATTGTAGTAGTTTCTTTAGTGCTACTGTTGTTTTTTTGCTCCTTTTGCAACTTGTTTTCAGCAAATATAACATCTCTACTGAGAATAACAGCATAGCCCAAGAAGATATACTTTCTTGATTTAGGATCAAGCTTTGTTCTTTCTTCGATATTGAACATCACATAAATAGGACATCCAAACATATAGAGAGAAGAATAATCAGGTGGCTTACCTTGCCACATCTCCATTGGAGTTTTCAACCCAATTGCTGTTGACGGGGATCTGTTAATCACAGGATGTTTTGACTGCTTCTGTCCAGAAAGAATTGGCTAATCCTGCAGTCCGCAACATAGCTCGACTTCTTCTTAGAAGAGTTTTGTTCATCCGCTCTACAACACCATTTTGTTGAGGTATATATGCAACTGTAAATTGCCTCTGAATACCCTTATGCTTGCAAAATGCAATGATCACCATCAGTGCATTCTCCTCCATTGTCGGTCCTCATGCACTTTATTTTCTTCTCACTTTCAGGCTCTATTCGTGCTTTAAACTCCTTAAATACTAGAAACACATCTGACTTCTTCTTGATGGAAAATACCCAGATTCTTCGTGAGTAATCATCTATGAAGGAGACAAAATATTTTGCTCTTTCTAGTGATAATTCTAGTGATTCTCACACATTAGAATGAATCAAGTCTAGTACGTGCTTGCTTTTAGCGGTTGATCTTTTAAACTTCAATCTATGCTGTTTGCTTGTCCCAAGTGCTCATAGAAAGGTAGATTCATCGTTTTAAACCCTGGAAGGAGATTATGTTATGCAAGAACCTATATAGAGCATGTTCTGACATATGGTTTAATTTGCGATGCCACAATATCATTGTGTCTTCTTGGTCTACAAATGTAACTGATGCTTCTGCGTCTCGAACTGTATCTCTAGAAAGCAAGTAGAGATTGGTTGTTAGCCATTTTGCCTTCATGATCACACAAGCACCATTAGTCACTTTCAATGATCCAATTTCAATATTAATCTTGTACCCTTAAGAATCCAACCGCTCAACGGATAACAAATTTTTTCTCAGGCCATTCACATGTCTTACACCTTGAACTGTATGGATAGAACCATCAAACATCTTAATTTTGATGGTACCGATTCCAAAAATTTCTAAGGCATGATCATCTCCCATGAGTACAGATCCTTTTGAAACAGGTTCATAAGTGCTAAACCACTCATGATGTGGAGTCATGTGATATGTTGCTGCACAATTCAATATCCAGACATCAGCTAGTGGTTTATTGTCTTCATGACCAATAGCAACTTCGATGCACAAGACATTTCCATCATCAAAGGTGTTTGCAACACAACTATGTGAGGTAGTTGCATTAGCAGTTTTTTCTATGCTCTTCTTGTTGAACCAACAATCTTTCTTCAAGTGCCCTTTCTTGCCACAGTTGTAACAAGTAAGGTTCTTCTTTCGAGACCTTGATCTACCACAATTTTGACTCCCACTAGAGCCACATTTTGTTGATCTGCCTCTCATCACCGACAAAACTTCTGCTTGCTTAGAACTTTCCATTTCGATCATCTTTATTTTGTGCCTGCTTTCTTCTTCAAGAATAGTGGCAGCAACATCATCAAATCAAAGTTGATTAGCAATATTGTTATTTGTGATATTGATGATAAGTTGATCATACGAGTCTGGTAAACTTTGGAGAAGAAGTTCAGCACGTTCATTTTCTACAATTTGACACTACATGGCTGTCAATTGTGAAAATACAGTATTAAGATTGTTGATATAATCCGTCACCGATGTAGATTCACTCATACGAAGAGTATAGAGCCTCCTTTTCATGAATATTCTATTGTGAAGTGACTTCGTTTCGTACAACTTAGTGAGTGCCTCCCAAATCGCCTTTGCTGTCTGTTTCTCCGATATGCTTGATAATACGGAATCTGCCCATAGCCAAGTGTAAATTGGCAATGACGTTCCCCTCCATCTCTTTTCACTTGTCATCAGGAGTGTCGGTAGGCCTGCCTTCTATAATTCTCCTTTCTCGAAATTGCCTTGATCTTCAGTTTTCAAAGAAAAAAGTTATTCCCATTGAATTTCTCGATCTTAAATTTTGTTTCCATGGTTCTGATACCAACTTGCCCTTTTGCAGCGGAAGATTAAGAACCTAAAGTTCTGATACCACTGTTAGGTACCAGATTTAATAGAGACAAAATAACACAACTATAATTTGTGGACGAGAAATAGATAGAACTGAACAAGAATATAGATAATAGTGAAAATAATATGACAAAGTGGTGAAATTACAGTCTCTCACAATATATAGAGAAGTTTATAATACTCTCTTACATATTATAGAAATTCATACAAAGAGATTACACACATGAGAGACCTTACTACTTTTCTCTCTAAGTTTCACTCACTAATTCTATGCAAAAACATGACATACATTAGCAAATACCTTAACTCCCTATATAGTATTTTATGGAGGTGCATTTGGTTTACAAGTTGATCAAGTTGTGCACAAATTGCACAAGTGTGTGTACTAGAGTCTTCTTTTATATTCATCTTTATCAAGTTGTATGACAAGTTGATAAATATCAACTTATGTAACAACTCATTCTTTGACTAAGTCAAATATTGCAACTAAGATAACTTATCTTCAAGTTGCAAATTTTGCATGTAATACCCTACTACGCAGAGGTTTAAGCTTAAGTCATAAAATAGAGGTAGTGAGATATTATAACCTCTAAAAGAAAACATGTACGTAATATAGTTGAAAAAATTTATAACTAGGAGCCTTGAAAGAAGGTTTAAATAAAAACCGCAAAAATAAAACACATTGCACATGGAAAAGCGCAACCGGATAAAACATAAACTACACAATAAGAAGTGGAGGATCAAAATACAAAATAGCAAGCTCTTGACTCATCCCGCGAAGTAAATACATATGTCATAACCCGAAGGAATCCCAAAATACAAAATAAACGACCTGTTTCTCCATTGTCGACCTCTAAGAGGGACCTAGTTAGCTATATATACATATAGGAGAATTCTAAATCATAATATATCATATGATATCAAAATATAAAATCCTAAAATAGATTTTGTTTGCTAGATATCTCAAATTCTCACCGAGGTGCATACCGACCTGCATATAAAAATAACAACATATATATGGTATGAGAACCGAAGGTTCTCAGTATGGTAATAGTGCCCACATACATAATATACAAGGTCCCGGAAAAGCCAAAAGCAATCCTAGAACTTCGACACTCAGATTTAAATCTTAAGGTTTATAAATAAAAAACCATAAACAGGGTAGGTTATCTAATGTTCTTATTTCTAATTCCTTTCTAACTTAAGCCCTAATTTCCACCTTTCTCCAATCCTCCAAAACTCTAGTACACAGACAAGCAAATACAAACAAAGCAAACACAAATAGGATACATATATGGCAAGTAGCAAATATAGCAGGTAAGCATGATGATCACATAGGCAAATCCAATTAATGCACAATCATTCAAAACACACATATGCATATGATGTATGCCTTTCCTACTGGCCGTGAGTTCACGTGTTGGTTAAGTTACCAGAACCCGACACATCCGGTAGCTAACCTGGACATGGTCTCTAGGTTGCGCATCCCAAGGAGGAACACAAATGAAGGAGAGTGCATTTCCACCTTCTCCTGGAGGAATTACGAATGAGTGTACTTTTCCACCTTGCAACCGGAGAAGAATGTGAGAAAAAACAATACGAAGGAGAGTGCATTTCTACCTTCCCCACATCTACATCACGACAAGAGAGAAAATCCTTCGTCCTCAACTTGCAAACCTCATGAGCAGGATGAAACTCCCGTCCTCACCACGGGCGGGATAAAACCTCCGTCTCCATCAGGACACCGCAACCACGAGCAAAATGGGTTGGAACCTCCATCATTCCCTGGTGTAAGCACCAATACAATTTTCGAGGTGACACGTAAGCAGGATCACACCCAGATCTTACCATCTCAGCCAATCCGGCCATACTCAATCATTGCCAATCTCAACATTCACCTCTCAATTTAGTCATCAACTATACGTCATGATCAATTTCGCACTTCCTCAACCATATTTCACCACTTCACACACTTTCTTCACTTCCAAGTCACCATTTTCTCAAGGTTCAACCCCCTCACTATGAATAAAACTAAGTTTAGGGTCTTAAAGGGTAAAAATAGAGGTTTAAAAGTTCAAAATCATGTTTAAAATCACAAAACTCAAGTTTTTGAAAAACAGGGCATGCGTATGCGAATCATGTCCCGTGTATGCAGAAGGGTGATTTTTCCCAACTCGCGTACGCGACCCTTGCCCGCGTACGCGAGTACCCTGGACAGAGGCGAATGGTCGCATACGCAGCCATATGTCCGCGTACGCGCCCCACACCTTTTTCTCAAAAAGTTGTTTGATGGTTATCAGTAGCTAAGAGAAATGTGGTTGAATCTTAGCCTCCTTTTCTTGTGACTGTTACTTTTTGCTTTTTCAAATAAACTTAGGAGATATTTTTACTTTTGTCTCGTATCAAATTAAGAGACATTTTCTTTTTGTCTCCTGAGTAATAGAAATAGAAGAGAAGTAGAGAGGAAGGAGTAACACCCAGATATATCCTGGTTCAGCTACCTAGTGCAATGTAGCCTATGTCCAGTCTCCATCACAATTATGATGGAATTTCACTAACTTTTTTAACACATTACATACACCAAAACTTTTTTAACACATTACATACACCAATGTTTCCCTAGGATCTACCCAATCCTATTTGGAACAAATCCAGATTCTAACCCAATCTAAATTTGACTAGGACTCAACCTATCTTTCAACAGCCAAGTGCTAACCCAACTTGTAAGGGAATCCCCACAGGATTATGAAATAAAACAGAAAGATGTACAAAGAAAATCTGAGACATCTTATGGCCTTTTCTCCTAATTTAACTCACTGCCTTTTACCTTTTATTGGCTTTTTCTTACAAACCTCACCATGTTTGCCTTTTTCAATGAAACTCAGACAAATTAAACTGAGAAAAAGAAAATACTAATGAACAACATGAAGGAGGAGAAATCAACAAGCTTAGGAAGCTATGAGAACCGAACTCTGTGCTTTGTTCTTTCTCTCTTACTTTCAACCCTTGGCCGTTCACTCTTATTATAGAAGAGTGAATCTTCCAAGGTTGAAGCTAGTTCAAGGTCCATACTATCTTCTTCTTCTTTACAGAGCTTGCAACGGCTTTGTCAGTGATGAGAGAGAGATCCGAATTTGTTGAATGCAACTTATCCCTTCTCTCTCATCCTTTTTCTTCAAGCTTCTTCAATCTTGACCGTAGAGCTTTGTTTTGGCTCCAGGTTTTGATTTGGACTGTGGATGAGCTTCTGACTATAGTTGACTTCACTTTCTCCATGGTTGCTTGATTTGTGCTTGAGACTTCGTGGATTTCTTCTTGGTTCCTCGATGTAGCCAAATGAGAGAAGATACTTTCTTGAAATGCTCTGACCATATGAAAACTGGCTACTTGGTTGTAGCTTTTTAATTTCTTCTTGCTTAGATTTGGAAACAAACCTTTTGTTCTTCAACCTACCATAGCTTCTGCACTTTCCTTTTCTTTCTTTCTTCCTTGTCTATGACGTGACTGAAGTGAAAGGAGAGAGGAGAGAGAAGAAAGGATTTGGCTTTCAGTGGAAGCTTCAAGGAAATTAATTGAAATGAATTTAGGGTTCAAGTATTTGAAGGTGGGAAGTATAGGTTACCGAATGGGCTTGAAGGATTTGGGCCATCTATCTTTCTTTGGTTCATGGATGTGTGATGGGACTTGGCTTAATTATGGTGGACCAATGTATGTTTTACAATGGGCTTAATCATTTGTTCCTTGGGCCAAGATGTTTAATTTATTTTCCTGCACACTTAAACAAATAAGTTATACAAACAATTGATAATTAGCTTATAATGTTTGTACATCACAGAAATTAGTTTTTCAAACTCAACACTGTTAATGCTGCAGAATTTACATTTAAACACCAAACTTCCAACGCGTATAGCTTTTTTGTAAAAAAAAAAATTTTCATCATTCTTCAAACGGTGTAAATTTCACGGACGCAATTTTCAATTGAAACAAATTTGGAAAAACTTGAGGATTCGAAAGCCGAGTTATGGCCCGCCGAAGTTCAGTAAAAAATCAGATTTTTTCTCAAAAATACCAACCTCTATTTTTACCAAATTTTCTTTTTCAAACCAAACCACTATCAACCAAAATACTTCCAAAACACTTATAATCAATGCCAAATGCTTATCAACCTTTAATCAATCATTCAACCATTTAAACTATTCAATTCTCAATTTCTCAACTCATTCAAGATTCTCAATTTAATATACTTTAAGTCAATACTCATCAATAATTACACAACAATATTTCTACATATAACAACTCATACTCATTCAACCAATTCATACTCATACCTAACCAATTCTCATTTACTCCGTGACCCATCAATACACAAATTCATGAATTTCAACCCCAAGAATTCATAATCAACATAATCTCATTCTCAATCATTAAAATATCATCATTAAATCACCAATCACCAACCCATTTTAAGACCACTCAATATTTTTATTAAGGTTACTAACTCATAACATACATACATGCTTCAACCTATCTTATAGTCATCTAGCCTATGTTTTCACAAGACATTATATATTATATACGGGAAACCAAAACCATACCTTGACCGATTTCTCTCTACGCCAAAGACACCTTAAATATGCAAGACCACAAGTCTTCACCACCAAAATTCAGCAACCAAGACTCAATCCAAGCTTTCAATCACCTCAATTATGTTCCACAATTACATATTCACTACCTAATATACATTATCGCATACATATACACAAACTTAATACTTAACCACAATTAATCAAGAAATTCACTATGGTTTGAGAATCCTCACCTTACCAACGAAAAATTGGGTCAAAACTCGGCAAGCCTACTAGGTTAGCTTGATCCTAAACATCAAAACCAATAAAATCTCAACACCCAAATCATAGGATTTTTGAAATTGGGGGAGGAGAGAATCAAAACTGAAAAGTGACTTCCTTACCTAATTGAGTACTGGGCTTTGTAGAGCTTGACACTGCGGTCGCGTGGCCGCATACGGTGCTGCGATCGGAGCTCCGGATCAAAAGTTATATGAAGTTAAACTTTAGCCAAGGGTTTGTAAATTTGTGCTTTATTCTTCCCCCTTCTCCCTTGTGCACCGTGTTTCTCATCATATGGGGAGAGGGGATGCTGAGTTGCTTAAGTAAAATGGGGTTGGGTTGGGTCATGGGCCCGATTTAGATCCGGTTCAACTGGTTTGGTCCGTTCGAACCTGAGGTCTTTGCGTTAAAGCAAGGTGGATCTTCCGCTACGACAACTTGTCCTTTAGTAGTAATAGGATAAATAATTATATATATTATAAAAGCAAAACCAAGCACTTATTAAGTTATCATACTAAGGACTAATAATTATATATATTATACTAAAAATAATTATATTTAAATTAAAGCAATATAATTTAAAAATATAAAATATTATTTTTATTTTTTTATAATAATATTGTATTTGTTTATTTTATAGTTAATTTTGATATACTAACAATATAAGATATTTTACATAAGTATCAATCACCTCTCTTCTTTTGAATAACCATTTCATGCTGTTAATATAAAAAATAATTATTTTTGCTGACGTAGCGTTACATAATTAAATATAATGTATCCAAATTTTAATTTTATTATAATTGTAAATATTTATTTAATTATTACCGGGTCAAACGGTTCAACTAGTAACTCATCGGTTGAACCATTAACCCAGTAACTTAGTCGGATCGATTACCGGTTCGGTTTTGATAACTATGATTTAACTGTAAAATTTAACTTTCTAATATTTTTGAATAATAATTTATTTATTGGATACTTATTTATTAATTTTACGGGTTTTACAACTAGAACTTTGACTATACAAGTTGGACAACTTGCAAGTAGTTTCATGAGTCTTCTAACTTAATAAGGACCATTTGCATCATACTTGATTCTAGACCAAGTTTAAGTTCTATAATGTTCTTTAATTTTCTTAAAACTTCATCATGCTCTACTTGTATCATTTGTAACCTCTAGCCATTTTTGTTGATTTCAAACCAAAAGAAGAATTTTGCTTCTTCTTTTCACATATGTTACTAATTTGTTGAAAGACTATGGCCTTGGTGATGCCAAACCTACGAGTACACCTATGAAATACACATCCAAACTATCCAAGATAGTGGCTCTTCCTTACATTAACGTCTTAGGTTATCGTCTATTAGTGGACAGATTAGTATATTTGACAACAATACGACCTGATATTTGCTATGTTGTTGGCAAATTAAGTCCATGCTTAGATTGTCCTACCACTGCACACTACCAAACAGCAATTTAAGTTCTCATGTACCTTAAAAACACCCCTGCTACTGGACTTCTATTCCCTGTCTCACCTGACCTTAGTTTGAAAGGATTTATTAATATTAATTGGGCCTCATGTCCAGACATTGATGTTGATTGTCATGTGGTTCGCAAGAGAGCTGCATCTTGTCTGATCAAATTACTTCCAATTTCGAGCAAGAATCAGACAACAGATATACTCATAAAGCAGTGTGGCCAAATTGACTATACCAAATCGATTTTAATAACTC
This sequence comes from Arachis ipaensis, assembly GCF_059453495.1. Classification (NCBI taxonomy): domain Eukaryota; kingdom Viridiplantae; phylum Streptophyta; class Magnoliopsida; order Fabales; family Fabaceae; genus Arachis; species Arachis ipaensis. The sequence goes on from NC_142437.1 coordinate 4,238,109, forward strand.
AAAGAATAAACCACTTATATTTTATTAGGAGATTTTTTATGTTATACTATACAATGTTGTTTTTTCATTAACTAGGAAATTAACTACTTTACTAGTAATTTTTACATTGTGCAATTGTAATTTTTTTTATCCGTTGTGTGGTTAACCTTTCTTTTCCATCTTATACTTTTTTGCTAGGTTGTTTTCACTAATTCTCCAATGGCTGATGTTGTTTCTGGTGTGGCATCAACACTCTTAGGCAATCTAGCAACAAAATCTTTTCAAGAGATTGCTCTGGCATGTGGTCTTAAAGATGATGTAAAAAAGTTTGAAAGTTCTTTGAGAATCATCAAAGCATATCTCATAGATGCTGAGAACAAGCAAGCAAAAAACCACAGTATAGATGAGTGGTTGAAGCAACTCAGAGAGGCATTTGATGAAGCTGGTGACATATTAGATGAAATAGAGTATGAAGCAAAACTTAATGAAGTGGTCAAAATGTATGGAAGCATTTGCACGAAGGTCCGCCGGTTCTTCTCATATACAAGTAATCCACTTGCATTTCGCATCAGGATGGCTCACAAAATCAAAGATATGAAACAGAAGATGGATGAAAAAATAAGAGAAGGGAGAGACTTGGGTATAGTTGAACAATATGTCAACACTCCAACTCTTGAACACAATTTACCATGGCGAGAAACTGCTTCTTCATTGTCTTCCCGTGTGTGTGGTAGACTTGAAGAGAAAGAGGAGATTATAAAGTCATTGATGACACAAAAATCAGAAGCTAATAGTATTGATGTGATCTCAATTGTTGGGATCGGAGGTTTGGGAAAAACTACACTTGCACAAATGGTTTACAATGATATCTCAGTGAATGAGCATTTTGATCCCTTAATCTGGGTGTGTGTATCTGATGATTTTGATGTCAAGAAGCTAATACAAAGAATCATTCATGTGGCCTCAAAGGGAGAGAATTTCGTGGATGCAAATTCTAGTTTGGAATATATGATATCTCTTCTCAAGCGAACGTTGTGTGGTAAAAAATTCTTACTCGTGTTAGACGATGTTTGGAATGAAATCCACAGCAAATGGAATGAATTGAGAAATCACTTGTTAGGAGTAGGTGGTGACAAAGGCAGCAAAATTATAGTGACCACTCGTAGCAGAAATGTTGTTGACATTGTGGGGAGTAATCTTGTAATAAAATTAGAAGGACTTCCTGAGAATGAATGTTGGAGGCTGTTTACAAAATGTGCATTCCAAGAAGAGAAGGAAGAAGAGAAGTACCCAAGGCTAAAGCAAATTGGGGAGCAAATTGTTAAAAAATGCAAAGGGGTGCCCTTGGCTATAACAACTTTGGGTTGCTTGCTTAGATCAAAATCCCATGATGAAAATGAATGGAGAAAAATAAGGGATAGTGAGGTGTGGAATCTCAATCAAGAAGAAAGTGACATTTTGCCATCACTCAAATTGAGTTACAATCACTTGCCACCAGAAGTAAAGCAATGTTTTTCATACTGCTCTTGTTTTCCAAAGGATTATGAATATGATGGTATTGAGTTGATTATGTTCTGGATGGCTCATGGACTCCTCCAACCTTCACGCGAAGAGGAAGATGCAGAAGATATTGGAGAGTTATATCTTAAAAAGCTTGTTTCAACATCTTTACTTCAAATTGATGAAGTATATTCTTTCTTGTTTCCCAAGATTGGAAATTTGATGGCATTTAAAAATCTCAAAATGCATGATCTTGTACATGATCTTGCAAAATTAACAATGAAAGAGTCAAGCAGAACAAGAACCGTTGTGCAAGAGGGGCAACAAGAAGCATCAATAGAATGGACCTCCGAGAAGTTCAACTATCTGAGGGTGTTGCACCTAACAAAAGATATGGAGTTGAGCTCGTTTCCTGATGATTGCTTTGCCACAATGAAGAAGCACCTGAGATATCTCTTTCTTGGAAATTGTCCTAGTTTGAAAAAGCTTCCTGATTCCATTTGTAAGCTTCAAAGTTTGCAGAGTTTGGGCCTTCATTGTGACAGCCTTCAAGAACTTCCCAAAAACATGAACAAACTCATCTATCTACAATATTTGCTTTTGATGGGAATCAAAATTACAAGTTTGTCTTCAATGAATATAGGGCGCTTCCAACAACTCAAATTCTTGTATCTTTTCAATTGTTCAAGGTTAGTGTCCGTACCAAGTGCTGTTGGTCGCTTGACTACTTTAAAGAAGCTGGTCTTTCTTTGGTGTGAAGAGCTGGTGAATTTTGAGGATGAGGAGGAAGAAGGAAAGCAACATGTGCAAGTAAATAATTTAAACCTTCAATTATTCTCAATCGCTGGATCAAAAAAGTTGAATGCTTTACCAAAATGGCTTGAAAGAGCTACTAAATTGCAATATTTGAGTATAAGCATAACAGGGATAAAATCATTGCCCACAAGGTTGTCGATGACCTCTCTTGAACAACTTTATATCGATCGGTGTGAAGAAATGTCATCTCTTCCTAACATGGATCAAACTCATCATCTTCAATATTTAAAGATATATTATTGTCCCGAATTATATGAAAGGTACAATGAGGAGACAGGTCCAGATTGGCTCAAAATTGCTCATATCCCACAATGCGAGGTTAGTTCAAATAATCTCTCTCATAATATTACAAATCTAACCATACTGGTTTATTATTATTATTATTATTTCAATTTTTGCATGAATAATTAATTGTTGGAATTTTAATTAACCAGTTAGTGTTATATCTTACTCTCCATATAATTAATTCTAGAACTTTTTAAATTGACAATATAATTTTCTTTCTAAATAATTGGGTATAATTTATATATAAAAGGTATGGTAGAGTGAACTAATTAGTCCTTATAATATGGAATACTTCCAAATTTTGAAAATGCAATATAATATAGGTTATAAATTTATACTTTCAACTTGAGTCACACCCTAGACATGTTTCATTTTAATTTTAAGAAAATAATGATATTAAGATATTAAAATCAAAATTTTTATTAAATGAAATAAAATTCCTTCTGTTAGTCTGTTGGTAAAAATTTTTTCAAAGTTAGTTAATCATTGCTTTTAGTTATTAATTATCCAAATGTACATTACCTTTAATTATTTAAAGCCCGTGCAATATTCGTCAATAAAAATGAGCTCCACCAATTAATTATGTTTGCCTTTAAATTTTCACGGCCTAGCGACATAATTATAGTCGTCAATTCATTTTAAATGTATAATAAGCAGAGTTTTTTTTTTTTTTTTGGTTCAATTTAGAAATAGTGAAGAAGAAGAAAGCAGTTCTTGTCAATTGTTTGAATTTCTTTTTAATAATCTTTCTAAATAAATACATCAAATCGATTAACATTATTATGGCTGCAGCACATGTCTTGAATTTTAGTTATGAATCTTAATATTACCGCTAATAATGGTAACTCTTTCAATTACTACGTATTATGAATTATTGTATTGAAAAGCACAATAAGCTAATTATTATGTGAAATACAAAGAATGAATAACTCTTAATCATTTGAATATTGACTATACATTATTTAAAATGAGCACAAAATTTTATTATTATTGTAATTATAGGAGTTGATGCATGAATCTTTATTTTTGGATAGTGAAATACTTTTTTATTGTCAATTGACAGAAAATGGAAATTTAGAAAATTATAAAACAATTTAATTATATTTAGTATATATATGCATGGTTGAATTAAAGCTCAAGTTATTTTAATTTCATAAGCACTAGTCTGTCTAGTGGCCATGAATTATTGCTTTGTTGATAATAATAGCATTATCTTTGCCTAATGGTTGTGTTCTAATAATTGCTTTGTTTGGCAACTTAGATCATATCTTTGAAGGAGCAGATTGAGAAGATTATTGACATGAATAGGAAGTCATTGATAAAGCTTAGAAATCAAGCAAGAGTAGACACCACAACTAACTCACAATCTTAAGATGATAACTTAATGAGTTTCTCATCTTATAAATTTCTCACTTTTTCTTATTTTCTTTGATGTGAGACTAACTCTATGCACTCCTCACACTTGCAATACTAACTGTCTTTAGCTACAACTACTTTATAAATGCTTTAATTTGTGTGGTTCGATTGGTTTTGTATGTCCCATTTTCTTTTAAAACTGAAAGAAAGCTATGTAGCTGGTCACCTCAAACTTTTGGGTGTTGAGTTTAGAAGTAGTTTGAATATGTCAAGGTTTTAATTGTTCTACATTTCTATCTATTTTATTCAATTTTTAATTCGGTGTTACAGCTAAAATTTCTAATCACATTTGATTGTGCAAACAAATTTTACATCCAAGCATGCATTTAATTATTTCATTCATCCTTATTACAATTATAAAATGGTTAAATAACTTTTATAAAATACATGTTATTTTACTTTAGTTCTTGTAATTACTTTTCTTTTGATTCACTAAAATCTATTAACCTTTTAGTAGCTTGGAAATTAGAGACTTATAAAATATGGTCAAAAATAATTAAAATAACAAAAGGATTATTGAAATTCTATTAATTAATATTAATATATTTGTTAATTCAACTATGTTAGGTGTACACTAAAATTAACTACTAAAATTAGTTTCTAGTATAAAATAGACATTAAAATACAGAATAGTGAGAATACACATTAAAAATAAATTAAACTATATATATACCTATAGAAAAATACATAATGATTAATTTTAGTGTATAAATTAAATAATATTTTTGTTGTTAACTAGAAGACATTGGAGAGTTGTATATTAATAAGCTGGTTTCGCTTCTTTGCTTCAAATTGATGCTTCTTCGGTTCTTCCTACTCCTTGAATTTGAAAAATTCAATGACATTTAAAAGACTCAAAATGCATAATCATGTACATGAACTTGCAAATTAACAATGAAGAAGTAATTGGCCTCTGAAAAATTCAACTATCTAAAAGTTTTCAAGTACTTGAGATTAATATGGATCATTCAAGTTGAAAGATTTACCTGATTGACTTTACAGAGCTACTAAATTGCGCTATTTGAGAATATGGGGAGGAAGAATGGAATCATTTTCCACATGCTTTCCAAGTGATTCTCTTGAAGAACTTCATATCATTTCTTGTAGACTCTTGTCATTTCTTCCCAACAACATGGACCAATTCCATATATAATCTTCAATTCTCAGAGATAGATGATTGTCCTAATTAGATTAGATAAACTTATCATGTTAGACCTAATTAGGACGGTTAGGTGTATGATGTAGCTAGTGCGGTGTCATTTAAGTAAATTTTGACGCTATCAGCAATGAAAACGATAAAAAGACTAATGTGACTAACTTAAATTTTTTGAATGACAAATTTGATTAAAAAAATATTTCAAAAACCAATTTAGAGAACAAATGTTTTTTTAGAGACGAATTTGATCATTTAGTCATTGACAATTCTTACACGCACTTACTTGTTTACGGCTATATTTACTATTTCATATATCATCTCTTGTAGCTAGGAGTGTACTCTTGAATTTTTGCAGATTGATGGGCAAGACCAGAATGATAAAGATGAAGATGGAGGAGATGTAATCAAGATCAATATGAAGAGAATAAAGGGAAATAAAAGCATTATCTTTATGTGTAGTGTCTTTGTCTAATGATTCTGTTTTAATTGTTTTGATTTGAGTACAATTCATGTTTTTAGCTACAAAACTTTGTCCTTTATATAATGTTCGCATTATTATTTAAGACTGAAGTAAAGCTATGTATGTGGCCATCTCAGACTTGAGTGTGTATGTTGAGTTTGGAAACTATGAATAATATTTAAGTTTGAATTGTTTTGAATGTTACTATAGATTAATTCGATGTTTAATTGGATTTTGTAGTTTAAAAAATTTCCGAGGTTTTGATTGCATAGAGAATTTAATACTACTCAAGGATGTTATTTCGTTCATCCTTTAAGAATTTAAAAAAAAAAAAAATAGTCTTGTATGAAATATTTTAGGCTTAACTAAGTTTTTAGTTTTTATGAAAATATATTATTTTGGTTGGGTTCCTATAATTTTTAACTAAAATTAGAAGATTTATTTTGGTCATTATTGTTCTCATCCGTTTTTGATAAATAATGATGTAACATATTAAATACTGGCATAACAAATTGAAATATTAGCCTTGACTTTAGTATTTGGGATTTTGTCCAATATAAGTTAAGAAACGTTTTAAGAATATTGATGTTTTAGTAATTTTATCCATTGATTATAAAATATATAAATATAGTTGAAATTAATTATTAAAATTACTGAAATATTAATATTTTTAAAATATTTAAAAAAAATTAAATAGTAAATACATAATACCAAAAAGATAAATTGATCATAACTATAAAAACAATAAACAACAAATCTAGAACAAATATGTCAGAAAGTCCAACAGTTACCATATTTAAAAATTAAATACAACCAAAAATAAAAAATTTATTTAGCATTAAAATTTAAAATTAATAGAATAATACAACCATAAATTAAAAGTGCAGCATAATTTCAAGACCTAAAAAAATACAAGGTAGAACTTGTGAGAAATGATGTGTCCATAATTTTTTATACTCCTTTTTTATATTTTTTTATGGTATAAAAGATTTTTTTTTTTTTAACTTTTCCGATTGTTCATATCACATTGGTCAAATTCTTTCTTTTGGAGGGTGCGTAAATTGAATTTTTTTAAATAATAAAAATTAAATTTTAAATTTTTACGTTATAAAAATTATGATATTATATTATAATACTATTAAAAAAAACATAAACTGATAAAAAATATACACAAACAATTATATCTAACAATAATAATAATTATTAGTAATTCATACTAGTATATATAATTTGGATTCTACGATAATTATTATTATGGTGATTATATATTGTTAAAATTAAAATTATATATGTAACACCGTAATATTCAAATCCTTATACTCGAGTCATAAGTTAATAATAATAAGGTGGTATAACTCTCAAGGGGAAATTTTTACACATAATTACAAATAAAATTGAAAGGAGTATTAATCAAGAAGCTTGAAAAGAGTAAAAATAAAATCGCGAATTCGTAGCGCTCACGTATCGACAAAAAGAAGGTAAAAATAAAATCATATCATTATTCCATCTCAACAAGAACAGTCCTCAGCGTCAATCGACACCAGCATGAGGGACCTCTCAGTTGTACAAACACAAACAATACAGGCAAGTAATACAAATTAAGGTACAAGTAGAACAAGTAGCACATAATTAGGTAACACAGCATATATGATATAGCAATCCAAAACAAATAGGCAAACCCAAACAATTCAAACATATGCAAATGATGTATGCCTGCCCTATTACTGATGATATCATCTGTCGGTTATATAGCCAACCCGATACGTCCTGGTAGCTAACCATGGACAGAAACACCCATGCGGAGCAAGTGGGCTTGAGCTACAACCCCTTTGCTACTACCCGTTTAACCCAGAATCAGTGCAACAACCACTACTGCGGCTACTATCCAGGCGGGTGTTTAAAAGCTCAACCTGGAGCGAGTGGAATCACCACTACTGCGTCTACTACCCAGGCGTCACAATCTCTGACCTGGAGCTAGTGAGTCGAACCACAACTCTTGCTACTGCCCAGGATCTCGAAACATACATTCATTCAGTTTAAAATCAATCATCATTATTATCAAATCTCAAACATTAACCTGGAGCAAGCGGGACAAACCACGACCCTTGCTACTACCCAGGTATCACAAATACACATTCATTCATAGTCACTCTTCATTATTACCAATTCTTAAACAATGACCCGGAGCAAGCGGGACGAACCACAACCATTGCTACTACCCAGGTATCACAGACATACGTTCATTCAAAACTTCATAATTAAACTCATTTATCATAATTCTCCTTCCCCATCTCATACCCGAAGCAAGTGGACAATGCCACTGCCTACTACCTGGGCACAGTCTCTCTATTGCGCCTTATTACCATTAGAGGGAATTCGTGCCCTGTCACCATTAGATGGTATCTGTGCTGTGTCACCATTAGAGGGTATCGGTGCCCTGTCACCCTTACAACCAGAGAGAAAACACAAGCATATTCACATTCAACATTTTCCATCATTATTCATTTACCATATTCATTCATTAACCATATATGCATCTCCGGCATACTCGCCACATGTTCAAGCTTCCTCAATCAATCATAATCATTTAATCATTAGTCATATACGTATACATACTCAGCCATAATTCAATGCTTATCGCAGCCATCCGGCTCATAACATACACAACACTTTCACCATCATCCTCAGCAACTCATACAATCATCATTTCTCATCATTCATCATTGATTCTCACTTTACTTCATCCACAAGTTACCACATGTCCTAACTTCTTTTCATTACTAGGCATACTATAAAAATTTAGGACTAAAACGATAAAAATAGAGGTTTAGAAGTCTGAAATTCGGCTTTAAAAACTCAAAAAATAATTTTTTGGTGAAAACGGGGTCATGCGTGCGCGTCGCTCACGCGCACGCGTGGGTAGCGGAGAAAAGCAGGTGACACATAAGCGTTGCCCATGCACACGCGTGGGAAGTAGAGAGGTAGGGTGACGCGTACGCATCAGCCACGCGTATGCATGGATGCGTTTTGTGCTCCTCGCACAAAATCGGCATGCTACCATCACAACTCTCTGGAATTTATACCACGCACCTGAATCAATACAGCGACGCATACGCATCAGCCAGGCGCACGCGTGAGAGAGTAAAAATTGTGAGTGACACGTGCACATCGAATTACGTTTTACTAAAAATTTTACTAAGTTTAAAAAGCTGCAGAATTTCATTTTCAAACCTCAAACTTCCGCCACATATAACTTCTTCTACAAAATTCCTTTTTCAACCATGTCTGAACCGTTGGAAAGATCGTTGAATGAACTTTCATAAAAATTCAGATTTTGAAGAATTCCTAACTTCGACAGCCGAGTTACGGACCAGCGAAGTTGGTCAAAAATAAGTTTTTACCCAAAAACAGAAATCACTAATTATTCCAATGTTCACAAGCCAAATTCATTTCCACTCATCCAAATGACCACAATCCAACCACATTCACAAAATTACACTCAACCAAAACCAAATCTACCTCATCTACACAATTTAATTCAATAGCGTCACATTCCACTCCTAAATTCCTAATTTCTTATTATTCCACATTCCTCCATTTATTCACACACTCAATATTCAATATCCATTCAATCTCATATGACATCACACAATACACACATCACTTACCTTCCTTACCTCTTTCCGGCCTCCGGCCCAAGATTCACGGCCTCCGGCCCAAATTCACAATTTAAATGCATATTCCACAAACCAATATTCATTATCCAATTCGTCAAATTCTCAACACACCAAATATACAAATTCACACAATTCTCAATCCAATCATTAATTTACCTTACATATCAACTATACATATTAGTACCAACCATTTATACAATCCAAACTTAATCCTAGGGGCATCTAACCTAGGAATTATCATCACACCATACGGTACTTAAATGAAACTTAAACCGTACCTCTTGTAGCCAAAATAATTGAGCTTCTTCTTGGGAGTCTCCACCAACCCTTAACTCCAAGCCTCACCAAAGCCCCACAAGCAATATCAATCTTCCAATTGTGCACCAAAATCACCCAATACTCTTACATAATCAATTTTCACAGTTATAATCAACTTAGGGTTTATGAAATTGATAAATCACAAGGGTTAGAGGGTTCCTTACCTTAACCCACAAAATTGGTTGATGGAACTCACCAATGGCTCATACTAGAGCACTCCTAAACAACCAAAATCATAAAATTAGTCAACACCCATAACCAAACTTGAATTTAAGGAGGAAAACAAAAACTGGGCAGAGAACAGTGAGTTCTCACCATAAAACTTAGATAGAATTGTAGAGAATGAGAGGAGCGACACGTGGCTGTAAACGGCTCGTCAATCAGAATTTCGGAGAGAAAGTTATGGTGATTTAAAGTTTGATGAAGTTAGGATTTTCTCTCTTCTTCCTCTCTTCTCCATTTCAGCGCCCCACACCCTTTCTTTAGGGTTAATGAGCTGAAATGCTCATAACTAATGTTTATATATGTTGGGTCTTGGTCTTGGGCCCACTTGGATCCGGTTCACTTGGTTTAATTCGTTGGCCCAATTTTTGTCCAAAACCTTTAAGATTAGAGTTTTAAATCGTATTTTAAATATTTTTATCTTCTCAAGTTATAAATTCTTATTTCTTAAAATCATTCACTTCTAATTAATTTTCTCAGCCACAGTACCGGACAGATCGCAGTCGATACTGCCAGTCAAATTTTCAGTGCACATTTTTAAATTATCAAATTCTGATTGCTAAATTTTCTAACCATATTCGCTCCTATTTAATTTATTATTTAATTAATTACGGTTTGACCAGGTTTTACATTCTACCCCCTAATAGAAATTTTCACCCTCAAAAATTCCATCCGCCACCACGAGTACATGAGCGTACTCTGCCTTTATATTCAATGCATAGTAGTTCCAAGGTCTTTTTACTCAGTGCGCTTCCGTTGCCGCGCTCTGATTCCTTTATCTCCGAGGATCTCGATCATTCGTCCAACGCCGACCAACAGCCTCGTTCATTATTTTCATCATCTCATCAACTCACATCTTATTAAATCTCAAATCATGTCATCAATAATATCACCGTCATCATTAATCATAGTCATCATCCCACATCGCTATAATCAACCAAAAATCATCACCATGCCTTAATTATACTCCATCCTTATCCTTTCTCTCTCTGTCAAGCCAATTACCACTAATCACAGCTCAACACCAAGCATAACCTCCAGACTTACTTTCTTATTCCCAAACCCTCAAATTTATATATAAATTGCTGTTTTAAAGTCTTTGACTAATTAATCAAAACCCTCTTCGTTTTTAGAAATCAAATAAGTTTGAAATAACAAGTTAACAAAATCATAAGAATCTGATCTTCTTTAATAATCTATAAAAGCATTCGAAACACATCTCTTTTGTTAAAGTTACTCAAAAAAAATCATTTTCAACACCATAACCAACACTCTTTCAAATTCTTGGGAAAATTTCGACAGCACCTCTCCTAAAAACTGAAGTTTGCCACCCGTCACAGGTCCCCTCTTTTCAATCTCAACTCAATCAAAACCAACATTTCAAATCAACGTTTCTAAATCCATCATTTAGGACCATTCCTTATGTATTTAAATCAAAGGAAACTAAAAGTTACGGATTCAATCCGTTTCACCAAAAATTCAGAAATCAACCAATTAAATAACAAACACAACATATTAATCTCAACAATCGTTTAATCACAGGCATTTAAACAGATGATATTGAAGTGTCAAAGAATTTTGATGCACTAATGTGGGTGTGTGTGTCTTGACTCATTTGTTGTTAAGAGGATAATATTCCAAATTGTTGAAGTTGCCTCAAAACCAGATAGAGTTGAACAAAATTCTAGTTTGGATGCTTTGAAATCTCTTCTTGATCAGAAATTACATGGTAAGAGGTTCTTGCTCGTGCTAGACGATGTCTGGAATGAAAATCTCTCTGAATGTTAAGTATTGAGAGACTACCTATTCACAGCGAGCAGCGATAAAGAATCGAAAGGCAGCAAAATCATGGTGACTACTCGTAGCAAAAATGTTGCCTCTATTATGGGAAGCAATCTTCAATTTGAGTTGAAACCATTTGACAAAGGTGAGTGTTGGAAACTATTTGTGAAATTTTCATTCCAAGAAGCAGAGAAGGAAGCAGAGGAATACCCAAGGCTTAAGAAAATTGGAAAAAATGTTGTTAAAAAATGTAATGGGATACCCTTAGCAATAGTAACCTTAGGTTGCCTTCTTTGATCAAAATCCCATGATGAAAATGAGTGGAAAAAAATAAGTGATAGTCAGGTGTGGGAGTTAGATCTAGAAAATAGTGCTATTTTGCCATCATTGAGATTGAGCTATAATTACTTGCCACCAGAACTAAAGCAATGTTTTTCATATTGCTCTTGTTTCCCAAAAGATTATCCATTTGTGGTTATTGAGTTGATTATGTTTTGGATGGCGCATGGACTCCTTCAACCTACACGCGAAGGCGAAGATATAGAAGACATTGGAGAGCTGTATATTAAGAAGCTAGTTTCAGCTTCTTTGCTTCAAATTGATGCTTCTTCCTACTCCTTTAATTTGAAAAATTCAATGACATTTAAAAGGCTCAAAATGCATGATCTTGTACATGAACTTGCAAAATTAACAATGAAGGAGTCAAGCAAAGCTAGAAGCATTGTGCAGCTGGGGAAAGAAGAAGAAGCATCCATGGAGGAATTGGCCTCTGAAAAATTCAACTATCTAAAGGTTTTCAACTTAGAAGAGATGAAATTCATTTCATTGCCTGATAATTGTTTTGCCAAGATGAAGAAACACTTGAGATACCTCAATCTAAAAGGTTGTAGTAGTTTGAAAACACTCCCTAATTCCATTTGTGACCTGCAATATTTACAATGTTTGAACCTTCCTAAATGTTACAACCTTCAAGAGCTTCCAACAAACATGAAAACTCTCATCAGCCTTCAATATTTTTTTCTAACTGTCAAAGTTACAAGTTTGTCCTCCATGAACATAGGACACTTTCGACAACTCAAATTCTTGTTTCTTTGGTATTGTACAAAGTTAGTGTCTGTACCAAGTGCTGTTGGTCGCTTAACTGCTTTAAAGAAGCTAGTGATTCATTGGTGTACTGACCTGGTGAATTTCGAAGGCGAAGAAGAAGAAGAAAAGAAAAATGTGCTAGCCTATAGTTTGAACCTTCAAGTGCTTGTGATTAATGGATCAATCAAGTTGGAAGCTTTACTTGATTGGCTTTACAGAGCTACTAAATTGCGCTATTTGAGAATATGGGGAGGAAGAATGGAATCATTTCCCACATGCTTTCCAAGTAATTCTCTTGAAGAACTTTGTATCATTTCTTGTAAATTCTTGTCATTTCTTCCCATCAACATGGATCAATTCCATAATCTTCAATTCTTAGAGATAGATGATTGTTCTATACTAAGTGCAAGGTATAACAAGAAGACAGGTCTGGATTTGAAAAAAATTGCTCATATCCCACATTGCGAGGTTAGTTTATTCAATTTCTAATGCTTTATTTATATTTGCATGAAAATTTCTAATAAAAATTTAGTAAATAGTCAAATTTATCTCTAAAAGATCATTTATATTTTAAATTAGTTTCTGAGAAATTTTTTAATTAAATTTATCCTTCACAAGTTTTAAATTTCTTAAGCTTTATTCATACTTAATGTGTCATATTAGCAAATTTTGACGCCGTTAGCAATGAAAGTGACGGAAAGAATAATGTGACTAACTTAAAATTTTTGAAGGACAAATTTGATTTAAAAAATCTTTCAAAAACATATTTAGAGAGCGATTGATTTTTCAGATTTCAGAGACGATTTTGACTATTTAAGCGTTGAAAATCCTTACATATATACATTTACTTGTTTGTGACTTTGTGGCTATATTTATTATTTCATATATCATCTCTAATACCTGGTAGTGTACCCTTGAATTTTTGCAGATAGATGGGCAAGACCAGAATGATGATGATGATGATGATGATGATGATGATGATGATGATGATGGAGGAGATGCAATCAAGATCAAATATGAAGAGAAGAAAGGGAAATAAAAGCATTATATTTATGTGTAGTGTCTTTTCTCTAATGATTCTGTTTTAATTGCTTTGTTTTGAGTACAATTCACGTTTTTAGCTACGAAACTTTATCCTTTATATAATGTTGCATTATTATTTAAGACTGAAACTATGAATAATATGTTAAGTTTGAATTGTTCTGAATGTTACTATAGGTTAATTCGATTTTTAATTGGATTTTGTAGTTTAAAAATTTTCCAGGTTTTGATTGCATAGAGAATTTAATACTGCTCAAGGATCTTATTTTGTTCATCCTTTAAGAATTAAAAAAAAAAAATAGTCTTGTATGAAATATTTTAGGCTTAACTAAATTTTTTTTTTTATGAAAATATATTATTTTGCTTGGGTTCCTGTAATTTTTAACTAAAACTAGAATATTTATTTTGGTCATTGTTCTCAACCGTTTTTGATAAATATTAAATAATGATGTAACATATTAAATACTTGCATAACAAATTCAAATATTAGCCTTGGCCTTAGTATTTGGAATTTTGTAGAATATAAATTAAGAAGCGTTTTCAGAATAATACTTATGTTTCAGTAATTTTATTCATTGATTATAAAATATATAGATTAATGATTAAAATTATGAGGAATGCTAGGGGCAGCAATGTTAGTATTTTGTAACAATCAATTGGTCATCAATAGTATTTTTAATGGTGTGAGATTACATCTAATGATTAGAGATTACTCACTTTTATTTTGATGGTTAAGTACTGACCAGAAAACACAAAAATTTATAGTTCTTAGACTTTTCCAAAACTAAATTCCAAATAAATTGACCCAATAGTCCAATCAAATTTAGGACCAATACAAGTTCAAAAAGAAAAAACTTGGGACCAATATCAAAGTATAGTAATGTGAAGATTATCCAATAAAAAATTGACCATAACTGAAAAATTAGAAAGAAACATATTAGGAACAAGATATTTCAGAAAGTCCAACAGCATATTTAAGTTGGACTAAGCAGTTTTCTCTCTTCAGACAAGAAAAGAAAAACCAGTAATTTTTTAATAAATATTCTTTTTAAACCAAATTAGGATTTTGGACCAACAACATAAATTCCTTAGCAATGGCTTAAGAAAAAAATCATAGAAAATATTTTGTTTTGTTTGTATTTTTTTAAGTGTTATTTATTTTAAATTTTTATAAAAGAATATATGAAAATAAAATAATTTTATCGTTTATACTTTTGCTTCTTTTATAATTTTAGAAATAAAAATTAAAAATATAAACACAAATTAAGCATATGCCTTAGGACCGGACATCTACCTCCACTAAAATAGGAATATAAGAGAGATTTTTTGTATAACTTTCCCTTTTAAAATATCTTTCACTATATATAATAAATTAAAAAACATTATGTACAAAACTTGAATCGAAAATTTTTAAAATTAAAATATGACATATATTTATCAACGTGAATATTATTACATATATTTAATTTATAAAAAATTAAATCAATAAATAAGTTAGTGCTTATTAATGAAGTAATATAGTATAAAAGCAATAGTGAGAAGTTGTGAGTGCAGGTTCTGAAACATAAATATCTTAGGAATCAATCTGGTATGAACGAAAATAGTAGAAATTTTTCATCGGCTATCTGAAAGAACATTGTTAGTGCCTATGAGCATCTCAAAGAAAGGCTTCATTGAAATATTGGAGATGTCCACAAATCAATTTGGTATGATGAGTGGACTCCTTTTGGTAAGCTTTGCAACCTTGTTCCTTGTGTACATATTTTTGAATCAGATTTTATGGTGGCTAATTTGTGGAAAGGGGTGTCTTGGGAAGTTGATAGTATTACCACGCCTATTCCGCATGAGATTAAGCAGTTTATTTGTGGTTTGAGATATCCTAATTCGACTGAGTTGGAGCCACAGTGGGAGTGGTGGCCTCCAGCAACAAAAAAGTATAGTGCAAGTGAGGGTTATAGATGGTTATTAAAAAAAACATTAAATTGGAATGTCAATAGTAATTGGAATTGGTTGTGGATACAAATATTTCGGAGAAGTTCAAATTTACTATGTGGCTTGGCTTACATGATACTCTACCAACTGAGACCTTTCGATTCAAGCGGCATTTAGCTTTTTCAGATATGTGTAAGAGATGTAACAAGGCGCAGGAGACTATGGAGCATTGCCTTAGAGACTGTGAACGATCAAAGGCAATTTGACATATGTTGGATCCTAGTATCCTGGACTCGACGGCTGGTACTTCTCTTGAAGAGTGGTTTTGGAAGGCCTTGGCTAACAATGAGGTGTCCTTTGGTGCATGATTTTGGTGGATATGGAGACATAGGTGCAATGACATATTCAATACTGACAACCCTTGGACAGACTACAAGGTTGTTGCCTTGGCCAGAATTACTACCAAGGACTTACAGGTTTACAGGAATCAAAACAATGCCTTTAGGTCTCTCCGAAATTGCCTGTGTTGGAAACCACCGGAGGCAATAGTTTTAAAGTTAATTGTGATGCAAGCTTGTATATGGATTTAAATTTAGCGGGATTTGGGTGTATCATTAGAGATTCTAAGGGATATTGGATCTCGGGCTGCTCTAGAAGCATTCCTCCTTGGTCTATCATCAGATGTGAATTATTTGCTGCTTGGAGGGGGTTGGTTTTAGCTTGGGATTGCGGTTTGAGGGATATTATATGTGAAACGGATTGCCTTAACATTCTGCCCATCATGCATGAGCTTACAAGTGGATATTCATCTAAAGTAACAGATTTGGTTCACAAAATTCAGGAACTTTTATCTCGTCCTTGACTTGTTCACGTTGAATGGGTGTCCCGAAAAGCAAATAGAGCTGCGAATTGGATGACTAAATATGGTGCCAAGAGTAACTCTAATAATGTTATTTGGTCTGAGCCTTGTGTTGATCTCCAGCAAATCATCCGCTCAAATATAGGATAGTGTTTGTTTTGTTTCTTTCCATGTTTAGACACCAAAAAATATTATAAAAACAAAAAATAATAAAATCTTAAATAGTTATTATAATAAAATCTTTATTCTTTTAACTCTATTATTCTCCCTCGAATTTAATAGGATTTTAGAAATCACTTCAAGTTTAAACTTGCATTTATTGAAGCGATTAATAGAAAGGAATTTAATAAAAACATCTACTACTTGATCAACCGAACCAATATGAACAACATTCAAAAGCCTTTGATTTACTATTTCTCGAATGAAATGCAAATCCAACTTGAAATGTTTTGTCTTGCTGTAAAGAATTAGGTTGGCTGCTAATACAACAATACTCATGTCACAATATAAAATTAGAATTGATGGCAATTGAACATGTAACTTCTATAACAGATTTTGAATCCATATTAGTTGGGAATCCGCCTCAGCCAAGCTTCTATATTCCGCTTTTGTGCTACTTCGGCTCACAGATGCTTGCTTGTGGTTAGACCAAATCACCAAGTTAGCTCCAAGATACAGCAAAGTCACAGGTGAATCTTCAATCGTCCAAGTCTGACCTCTAATCAGAGTCCGAGAAAGCAAAAAGAGTTAAAACAGTGCTAAAATGAAATATCAGTTCTTAATCCAAAGATGGTTGAAGAACTAATAAAAATACGTATTTAATTCTCAACCTTTTTGATAATGTTATTTTATCGTGGAGGAAAAAGTACGTGAATATGAAAAATTATACTTATAACATAGCTACATGAAATAATTTTAAAAGACAATTGAAAAGATATATTTTTTTTTTGAAAATATAGTCATGTTTTATTCTATTTTTAAAATAAAAATATTTTATTATTTATCTCTTTATTTTTATAAATTTGCAGATGAAATATGTGAATACCTAAAATTTTTAAATTTGATTCAAATAAATACCATAAAAATACAGATCAGATCCGATCCATAAATCACTCTATTTGCTCTTTAAATTAATCGTCATATTGAATTAAACACCTAAATCTTGTAAATATAGATAGGTAAATACTATGATACCTAAAATATGGTGCCTAACTTACTAAAAAAATAAAGAAATAATATTTAATAAATTTTAAATATTTTATTTTTATTTTATATATTTTACTTTTTATTTATAAAAACAAGTTAGTCAATTTAAACATTACACTAAAAAGACACCATAAAATCCACTTATAGATATCCGACTAATATCAGTCCCACATAAACACTAAACAGTCACTCATATTCAATACACAGAGAAGGTCTTAGAAAATAGAAAGGTG
This sequence comes from Arachis ipaensis, assembly GCF_059453495.1. Taxonomy (NCBI): domain Eukaryota; kingdom Viridiplantae; phylum Streptophyta; class Magnoliopsida; order Fabales; family Fabaceae; genus Arachis; species Arachis ipaensis. The sequence goes on from NC_142437.1 coordinate 4,256,077, forward strand.
TCAACCTGTACCTCACAGCTCAAATGCCATAATTTTTTCATTTTTATTTAAAGATCTTGAATTGGAGTTTCTACTAACTTAAAAAAAACAAAGCAAGCCGAAACGGCAGCGGATCGGAGTAAGTGACGGCGGCCTGCCTGCAGGACTGACAGCGACGGCGTTAAAGAGGGTCTTGCGAGTTGGCGCTAGCGACAGCTCCGAGAGATCAGAGGAGTAGGACCGAGCAGCGAGCGAGATCTCCAGCGACGGCAAGAGCAGCGAAAGCAGCGACGACGGAGGCGAGAAAAGAGAAGCGAGCTGCGAGTCCGACGAGACCAGTAGAGTCACACCTTTCGAGAGGATTGCTTGGATCTCTCTTCTATGGCGGCTCTACTCATGAACATGGCAGTTGAGCTACTGTATAGGGAAGGACTTCCGATGGTAGATGAAAGCACGTCATCGACGATAAGGAATATATATAAAATTCTCCTACAGGTCAATGACGATGTAGAGGGTCGTCAAGTGAGGGATTCAGACGTGAAGAATAGGCTGGAAAGAATTAAGGATCTATGCTACGACACCGTAGACATTCTGGAAGGACTGAAAATTCAGAAGGCTAAAAAGGTTCACTTTCTAAACCACCCTGCTTCTTTACTAAATCCTCTTCGACAACGTGGCCCCCGTAAATTGGAGGAAGTCCTCAATAAATTGATGATCCTATGCGATAGTGACAAGCTGGGACTCAAAGCCAGCTTGAATCAACTAACACTCGATAGGAGGATGTCATTACAGTCTCAATGCGGCGAGGTAAACCGAACTCGATTTGCTAACCTGAATTTACATGGTCGAGAAGGTGAAAGTTCAACTTTAGTTGATAAATTGTTGAACACAGACGGTCATATCAAGTTCATATCTGTTGTTGGAGAGGCTGGAATAGGAAAGACTGCATTGGCCCGTCTCGTCTATAACAATGAAGAAGTGATCGATCATTTCGATTTAAGGGAATGGATTTATGTCTCCAAAGAATTCAACCTGTCTAAGATCGCTCTGTCCTTGTTGGAAAATCTGACGCATGATATCATACGCAGTAAGTTTGGATTGGAAAGCTTGTTTCAGACAAGTGTTGAGATGATTTCGGGGAAAAAATGCCTTATTGTTCTGGACGATGTTTGGAGTGAAAACAGTTACGATTGGGAACAACTAAAGATCCTTCTCAGTCATGGGGCTTCTGGGAGTACTTATTTGATAACGACTCCCAAGAAGGCAGTTGCACGAGCAGCAGGATCCAGAGAGACAGAGTTCCTTCCTCTGAGCTATCTTTCAGATGAACATTGTTGGTCCATTGCCACGGAGACAGCATCCATACCGACAGAGGAGTTTTCCATTGAATTTCGGTCAGTTTTTGCACAGAAGTGTCTCGGGTTGCCTCTTAATGCAAAGTCTCTTGGTGATAGCTTGAGGTCAAGTTTAGGGACTGAAGAAGAATGTACAGAAGTGGTAGAAAGGTATGTCCCGAAAGCAATAGACTCCGATGAAGAAGAAGAAGAAGAATGGGGACTTCATAGTCGTTCAATTCGAACTGAGTGGGAGAAGAGAGCAAAACAACCTACAACTTCTTTGGTTCTTCAAGCAGCAATACATGGCCGTGATGATGAGCTAAGTGATTTGATTGCAAAGTTATGCCACAATGATGACCAAGTCCAAGGTATTCAAACAATTTCTATTGTAGGAATTGCTGGAATAGGAAAGACTGCTCTAGCCCAACTTGTGTACAACAGTGAAGTCGTGCGCCAGTATTTCGAATTGAAGAGCTGGGTGTATGTCTCACAGCCATTCAATCTGAAAAAGATTGCAAGGGCCATGTTGGAGTGTTTTACATCTGATCCGATACATGGGCTTGAATTGGATAGCTTGTTTTTGAAAATCCGTCATCGCATTGAGGGAAAGAGATACCTGTTTGTCTTGGACCACGTTTGGAGCCAGGATTATCACAAGTGGGAACAACTAAAGAACTGCTTAGATTGCGGGGCTCGTGGAAGTACCCTCTTAATAACAACACGCAAGATGGATGTTGCACGAGTAGCTGGATCCAAAGAGATGGACATCATTCACCTGAAGAATCTTAAAGAGCAGCACTGTTTGTCCATTATCAGGGACGAGTTATCCTTCTTCTCCGATCCAGAGAAAGTCTCCAGGAGATACTGCAATTACATTACATTGAAGTGTCAAGGGGTGCCTCATATTGCAAAGTATCTTTGTTTTATCTTGCGTCGTGCACCTCCTTTCTCAAAACAGTGGCAATTATTAGAAAGGGACCTCTCAGCAGCTACAAGAGGAACTCAAAACCCAATCATGGAAGATGAACTTGATAGCGATTTGAGTTATGAAGAGGAGAGCGAGGAGGAAAAAGCAAGGCAACCGACGACTTCATTTGTTCATGCAGCAACAATACATGGACGAGATGATGTTACTGGAGCTTTAATTGAGAAGCTGCTTAGCAATGATGGTCAAGCCGAGCGCATTCAATTTATTTCTATTGTGGGAGGTGCTGGAATAGGAAAGACTGCAGTGACACAACTTGTTTACAACACTCCTGAAGTGGAGAATTATTTTGATTGCAGGGCATGGGTATTTGTTGGCGAGGAATTCAATCTTAACCGGATCATAAGGTCCATTATAGAAAGTGTGACTGCTAAATCATTGAATGAGACTGACCTCGAAGCACTGTTGTTTAAATTTCGTCAAACTTTTGATCATAAGAGATGCCTTTTCGTTCTGGATGACATCTGGCTTGAAGATGATCTCCAATGGGAAGAACTAAAGCAGTGGTTCCATTTCACCGATCTGGGAAGTCGCACTTTGATTACCACAAGAAACAAGGGGATTGCAGACAGAATATGTTCAGAAACAAACATCGTGCTTCTCGATCCTCTTTCTGACTCGGCTTGTTGGTCAATTATCAAAGACTATGCATTTGGTCATTCAGTTAACGAGACAAAAGCAGAAGAAATGTTCAATGAAGTGGGAAAAGACATTGTACAGAAGTGTAACGGCGTGCCGCTGATGGCGAAATCTCTTGGTAATATCTTGCGTGGCAAGAATTCCATAAAAGAGTGGCAACAGGTATTGGCAAGTGAGACATGGGATTCAGCAGAATTGTTGTCTTCAGTTATGTTGAGCTATCTTTCGATGCCACCCGAATTGAGACAAGTCTTATTGTATTGTTCAGTCTTTCCTAAGAATCATTCCATAGATGTGGGCAAGTTAATCAAACTGTGGATGGCACAAGGTTTTATTGCCTCAGATGAAAACGAAATGGAAAGAGAGGGGTGGAAGTACATTAAACAATTGTTAGACCGCAACATCTTTGAAGAATTTAATCAGGATAGTCATGGTTGCTTCAAGTGCAAATTGGAGAGTGGAATGAGCGACTTAATCCATTTTCTTGCAAAAAATGAATCCCACAGAGTGCTTATTGACTATATGAAGGAGGCTAGAGTGGCTGATGATACAACAATACTTCGTCATTGCACCCTAATCATTGCAGCTCAATCTTCTCTGCCGGAGCCCATTGCCAATGCAAAGAAACTACGCACTTTGATGATTTTGTCTGAGAATTTCTTTTCAGATCCAACGACCCTTGCTAGAGTACTGAGTCATTTGAAGGTGGTCAGGGCATTGGACTTGAGCTCTTGTTTGATCAAAGAGCTTCCATCAAACATTGGGGAATTGTTACTTCTAAGGTATCTTGACTTATCTTTTAACCGTGATTTGAAGAAGTTGCCTAAAGCTATTTGTGGCTTGCTTCATTTGCAAACTTTAAATCTAAATGGATGTGATAGACTTCAAAAACTACCAAAAGGCATAGGAAATCTAATCAAGTTGCGGCATCTTGAGATTCTTTGGACGACAAGTCTTAGCTACTTACCAAAAGGGGTTGCAAATTTAACTTTGCTCAGAACATTGAGTCGTTTCATTGGGAGTAGTGTTGCTGGTAGCAAAGCATGCAATCTTGGAGATTTGAAAGAGCTAAATCTCATTCAAGGGTCCATCACCATAGATGGTTTGGGAGGTGAAACTTGTGCTGTTGAAGCTTCAAAAGCATGTTTGAAAAATAAGAAAGACCTGCTTGGCTTGGAACTGTGCTTTTCTTCTGTAGGTTCAGAGATTAACCACGACGAAGGTGTACTTAATGCATTGGAAGCGCCTCCTGAATTGCAATGCCTTGAGATATTCTTTTATCGAGGACAGTTGTTGCCTGATTGGATGAAAACATTGAGGAATTTAAGGCACCTAGTGCTTGCTCATTGGAGTAAATGCAGTATCTTACCCTCTCTTGGGCACCTGCTTTCTCTTGAATCACTTGAGATCAGGTATATGCCTAATGTGAAGATTGTAGGCTCTGATTTTCTAGGATTGTCACCGGACAATGCTGTCAGCTGCGACCAAGTTTCCTCATCAATAGTTGCATTTCCCAGATTGCAAAAGCTTTCCTTTGAAATCATGAATGGCTGGGAAGACTGGTCTGGCAACAGCAACCATGCCAATATCATGCCATTGCTTTCTGCTTTGTCAATTGAAAACTGCCCAAAGTTAAGGACACTTCCACAGTATATACTGGAGAAGAAAGATTTGAAACGTGATATCAAAAATTGTCCTGTTCTGGAAGCATACAACAATAATAGCAGCAGCACCAGCAACAACAACCACCATATTGTCTTATCCAATTAGTTGGAAGTAGATTTTAAGGTAAATTTCGTTTCCATTTTCCATACCATCATTTAGTAAACACTAGCAGAGTTGTTCTATAGTCTAATTATTATTTTGTTCTTAGTAATCTCTGCACTCTGCATGGCATGCAGAATTTTGTTCATATTTTCAGTTGTGCCAGTTTTAATGGTGTCTGCTGCATAATAATCGAACATATCTACTAAATACTTTTATGAGTATAATAAGCTCTAGAAGATAAGTTTAGTTCAGAATCAATGATTCTCTGGTGTATGTTCAATCCATAAATTTAGTAAGCTAGTCTGTGTGTGGTTACAGTGTGTGGTTAATTACTTCATTTTTGGTTTTTCATAAGCCTGGTTCTTAATACCTGCTTTAATCTAGATAACTTCTGTGATGTGAAAGAGTCATTATAAAAATTAAATAGTCTAATTAACCATAGTTAGAAGCTAGTTTGAGGATTGGTTAACTTTCTAGAAGTTGATGATTACCAATGACACTCACTTGATCTATTCTTGGCTCATGCGTGAAAATCCTCTCACTCTATCCCTTATTATTAATTATTGGATATACCCAGTGTTAAACTACAAGGAAACATCCACGTTGTTATTGACTGATTTTGTTGCCCTCTTCCTGTAAATGAAGGTTAAGTTTAAAGCGGTTTCCAACCATCCATGGCGTTTCTAAAAGTATTTGAAAGCTACAATGACTGTGCAGTCTCCAGAGAATGTTGCAAGATCTGCGCGTGTTAAACTTTTTGTGCTCTCTATATTCAAAGGGTCTTTGGAAAGTGGAAGGTGATTGAAGGTCTCCGGAGCCAAAATCAATTTCTCAAAACATTGTTCTGATACTAGGATGTAATATGTAACTATTAACTACGGTTATATGCTTGCATGACTTATTTGGCTTGCTTTCTATGTTCTGTGAGGTTTCAGTTTCAGTTTCACTATGTTTTTACCCTCTGATGTTTGTTTCCTATGAACTACTAATACCAGACCATGATTTATTTGTGTGATGGGAATATGATTTATTTCCTATGTTTTCAGTTTGCATTAATTTTTAAATGGTGTGTTTTATGGTGCATATAAATTATACATGTTTTAACTTCATATAAAAGTAGGTCTCACTTCTCAACACTCGTATAGTCATATTTAGACAAAATTTATACACACTATCAAATTGTCTTTTTTAAAAAGAAAAAGCTGGTGAATTATTCTTAAGGTACCAGGTACTAAACCAAGCAAGCTAGCAAACTGAGTGTTTTGCGACCACTATTTAAAAAAATTAAAATGTTTTTATTTTTTAAAATTTAATAATCTTACATCAAATGAAAATTTTTATTTGGATTTTATCTTTTTGTAAGGGCAAAATTAAAATATATATATTGAAAAGGAGGTATAAAAATAAAATCTTACGCTCATTTTTACATAATACAAAGAAATTCTTATCATATAACAAGTTTCTCAATTACAAGTTTGACATTTATAAAAAATAGTACATTTTAATTATTTTTATCACGTACGATAAAAATATTTAATTTTTTAAATAAATAAAATAAACAATAAATTTATTATTATAGACACGTGTGAGTTAATTTATATATATACCTTATTATATATTTCTTCCTCATCATGGATGAATTTCTTATCAACGTATCTCGTCTTTGGTACAGGCGAGATAAGTAAAAAATAATTAGCAGTATTTCTAGTATGTAATAAGATAAAATATTATCATCATTCTTGACATATCTCATCCATATTAAGAACAAAATTGTTTATAACAATTTCATGCGTCCTAACTAAGGACGCAATACATGTTTAAAAAAGTTATTATATGTGCAAATATAATACACATGGGATAATAATTTTTAGTTATATAAGGAGCTCGTTTATATCATTGTAACTCTAATATCTTTTCTTCAATTCTCTTTACATATTTTCTGAAGATATCTAATGGTGAGTATGTTGTTATGAGTGTTTCCGTAAATAGTTGTATTAGAAACGACGACGAAAGAGTGTTGTTTGAATGTCCAAACCCGGTGTTATTTCAAATCCTTTGGTTCAACCATATGTAGGATTTGAAGAATGATAAAGATGGGAATTCTAGGTCGAAGGAAGGTTACTAGAATTGGGTATAGGTTCCTCTTTCCTTTGGCAAACTGATGCTTCAAGTTCAAGCTTTTTTGGATCATAGGTGATGAACACATGCATGCGATGTTTAAGGCTCATGAGAGAATACTAGCACACCAAATAATGAAGTTATACATCGAGGTTGTTGATATTTAGTCCGTCGATATTTTTACCCTTGGGGCCACTTTGTTGTATTACGCTACATCAAAATATCACATGGAGGAGGATTCTGAGTCAGATGAGGAGTATATCGTCGAGACCGAGGATTCCTTCGATAGCTTTGAGGAGGATGAATTTGTAGCGAAGACTTTGTTGGGACAGAGATTTCTCCTACCCACACTGATTGCTGTTTCTAACCTATATATCCAGTATACCTAGCCACTATCACACACTGCAATTGCTTGCAGCATGTACATCGGCTAGTATTGAGTAGGGTAGATATGTCAATGTTGTATGTAATTATGCATGATGGAGTCTGTGTTCAACGTGTACAAGATGGACTAGTCGCCAATTGTGGATGAGAAGTTATGGCTAAAATGGCATGGTACGAAATTGTGATCCAACCCAATTATGCGATGAAAGGTTAAGGGTGTCTACACGGATTAGAAATGAGATAGATCTTGTTGAACGTCAGAAAAAGCGTTATAACTTGTGTAGGCAGATGGATCACACGCATAGAAACTGTTCGAACGCACTCGCGTAGAAGACCCGTGGTTATATATGTTAGTTTGTTATTTATATTATATTTCATATTGTCAGACAATTTGTCCTTCTTATATTGTGTTGTTTTGTATGTCTTTTTTTATATTGTATTTATGTTTCAAAAATTATTATTTGTACTAGTACGTTGTATTAAGTAAGATACTATAAAAGTTTTTTTTTAAACATATATCTTGTCTTTGGCATAACAAAATACGTTAAAAATAATGACAGTATTTTATCTCATATGCAGATTAGATCTCGTTTATGTTAGAGATGAGAAACATTAATAAGAAATTCGTTTATATTGAGGATGAAATATACAATAAAGTGTATAAATGTAAATTAACCTAAGCGGGTCTATAATATAAATTTGATATTTATTTTATTTATTAAAAAAAACCTAATAATAATAATAATAATAACTTCTGCATAGATTGAAAACCGTTTTTCTATCAAGAGCATATACTCATATAGGAAAATAAAATATTTTCTTATCTTTGTAAGATGTATTATTTTTTGGCATTTCTTTGTATATATTTGTTTTTTAATATAAAAATGAACGGACTTGCCAAATTTTTCTATAGCCTCATCCAAGGGTGGCAAATGGACATGTCCACCCCATCTCACCAAAACTCACCCTAGTCCATCTAGTCTAAATGTACCGTTCCAAAAGTGTACTCGTCTCCACGTTTTTGGCAGGCTGGCATCTCGAAAGTGGATTTTATTTTTTCAATAAAAAAAACCTTTAGTTATAGATTGAAATTTGAGCAGAAGCAAGTTTTTTTATGAGAATTAAACTGAAAATTTTCTATGACCAAAAAAAAAAATGAAAATTTTCAGTTTTATCTTGGATCTAAAGCAAAAAAATAATAAAAAAATAACTCATCCAATTATGCAACAGTATTAATTTATCACTAAGTTTTATTTTATTTTTAATTTAAATTATATTATATCTAAATTTTGTATGAAAAAATTAGAAGTTAAAAGAATGCACTATTCATAAGTGCCACACTCTTTTTTTTTTCTTGGTCTTGAGTGCCACACTCTTGATATAGAACATATAGAATAATAAATTGGGCCAACCGAACTCAACCCAACAGTGATACACGGGTCAGATCGACTTGGATGTGAGTTCATGCAGCATGTATCCGACTTGACTTGCACTCTGTTTGGATTAATAGAAAATGTAAGGAAGAAAAATGTAAGGAGGAAAAATAGATGGAAACTTCATTTTTTATTGATTGGATGACAATGAAAATTGGAAGGAAAGAAAAAAAAGTGGCGTGGGACCACTCTCAAGTTTTCTTCTCACTCTTGCTATGAAAATGGATGATAATACACAGAGTGAAAGTGAAATTATTAATTTATCCATAGTGTTAAAAAAACAAAAGAAAAATAAAGGATTTTAATGTAATTTCACTCGGTTATGATTTTCTTTCTCTTCTTTTTTCTATTTATTTTTTCTTCATCCAAACAACATAAAAAAATATCTTTTTTTCTTATTTTCTTTTCTTTTATTTTCTTTTCTCCTATTTTCTTTCCTTTCATTTTCCATCATCCATCCAAACAAAGTATTAAAGAGCAAGCCGAATATTCCCTTCACTACTACAGTTATCAGTTATCACCACTAGTGGCTCACCAGGCACAATCACATCTGTTGAGCCACTTTTCTATTCAGTTTAAGAAATTAAATTTTTATTTTTATTTTAAAATTATAAATTTAATGATAATTAAAAATAAATTATAAAAAATAAAATATTTTAAGTTATTTAACATGTAAAATATTAAAATAAATAAATTTAAATTAAAAAATAAAATTAAAAAATATTAATTTATTATTATGTGTAACAAAATTAATATAAAAATTTATTAATATTATTTAAAAATTAGTAATTTATAAATAATATTAAATTTGTTTATTTTTTTAATCTTATTTAATTAGAAACAAATTTAAAAATTTATATCCAAAATATTTTTTATCTCTATCCATAATTTTAATAGATAAAAAAATATATCTTTTTAATATTATCTTAAATATCTTTAATTATCTTTAATTTTATTATTTTTTTAAGATTATTAATTTTTATTTTGATTATATTATCTCATCATATTATACACTATCCTTTTTCTTATCATTATTGTTATGTTGCCTTGTTTTATTCTCTTTTTTTTTGTTTTCTTCTTCTATTCATCCCAATCGTTATTAATTATCACGATACCATTATCCAAACTCTCATTTTTGTTTATTACTTTGATCTATAACTATCATGGTGTTAACTTTTGAGTTATTAAAGATTTACTAAAAAAATTTTTTTCTTCTTTGATTTAGATATCTAGATGTATACTTATTATATAGATCCTTATCATTTTTCAAACTTACTTGTTAAGTCATATTTTATTACCTTCAAATAAAATTTAAGATATTAAGTATTCAGATTTTTTGTTAATCAAATTATAAAATTTGTCAACAATTGTAAAAAAATAATATCAAATATATTATATCTTCTTAAAAGAGTAATATTATATAGATTTAGCAACTATTAACATATACAATTGAATATAAAAATATTACATTGTTGAATATCTCCCCTACTCTTAACACTTATTTGTAATAATTTTTAATCTTTTTCTAGATCTAATATGTCAACTTCTATGTCTCTAACTAATAAAATTTTTAAAATTTTCTTAAAGTTTCATTTAATTTCAAAACAAAATTATAATTTTTATATTGTTATTTTTTCTAATATTTTTAGGAAATTAATTTTTATGTTTTCTAAATTATAAATTTGAGATAAAAAATAAAAATTTTAATAAATAATAAATTATTAATAAATAAAAATAAAATATTTATAAGTTATTTAATTTTTTTAATGTATAGAACAATAAAATTTAAATTAATTTAAGTATAATACTAAAATTATTACGTTAGATAAAAACTTATAAATATTTATAAATTTATTTATTTTTTCAATCTTATTTAATTTGAAGCAGATATAAAAATTTAAATTTAAAGAACTCTTCTTCTCGCATAATTTTAATTGCTAAAAATTTTTTCTTTTAATTTTATATTCAATATCTTAAATCATCTTTTGTTCCATTATTTTTTAAAAAAATTAATTTTTATTTTTATTATTTTTTACCATTCCTCGTACACATATTTATCATTATTTTTTTTAATTAAGTGAAATAAAGATAGAGAGAAAGTACTACATGCACTCCATAGAATAAGGAAGAAGACAACATGGGTAGAAATGTGTCCGACACGCGAACACGATAACTCAGTAAAGTGTCTGTGCTTCATAGTACACTATCCTTTGTCTCATCATTATTATTATGCTGCCTTGTTTTATTTTTTTTTTCCTTCTTCTTTTATTCATCCCAATCGTAATTAATTATCACCATACTATTATTCCAACTCTCATTTTTGTTTATCACTTTGATCCATAACTACCATTGTGTTAACTTTTGAGTTATTAAAAATTTGCTAAAGGAATATTTTTCTTCTTCTTGGATTTAGATATCTAGATGTATACCTATTATATAGATCCTTGTTATTTTTCAGACTTACTTGTTAAGTCATATTTTATTGCTTTCATACAATATTTAAGATATCAAGTATTCAGATTTTTTGTTAATCAAATTATAAAATTTACCAACAATTATAAAAAAATAATATCAAATATTTTATACCTTCTTAAAAGAGTAATATTATATTGGCACTACTATTTTAGCTACAATTAACATATATAATTGAATATAAAAATATTATATTATTGGTGAATATCTTCCCTATTCTTAACACTTATTTGTAATAATTCTTAATATTTCTATAGATATAATATGTCAACTTCTATGTCTCTAACTAATAAAATTATTAAGATTTTCTTAAAATTTTATTTAATTTCAAAACAAAATTGTAATTTTTATATATATATTTTTTAAATATTTTAGGAAATTAATTTTTATGTTTTTTAAATTATAAATTTGAGATAAAAAATAAAAATTTTAATAAATAATAAATTATTAATAAATAAAAATAAAAATAAAAATAAAAAGTTTATAAGTTATTTATTTTTTAATGTATAGAATAATAAAATTTAAATTAATTTAAGTATGATACTAAAATTATTATGTTATTTTTATATGTAACAATTAAGATAAAGATTTATAAATATTTATAAATTTATTTATTTTTTTAATCTTATTTAATTTGAAGCAGATATAAAAATTTAAATTTAAAGAACTCCTTTTCTCACATAATTTTAATTATTTTTTTATTTTATATTCAATATGTTAAATTATTTTTTTTTATTATTTTTTAAAAAAAATTATTTTCATTTTTATTATTTTTTATTATTCTCCATACACATATTTATCATTTTTTTTTTAATTAAGTGAAATAAAGATAGAGAGAGATTACTACATGTACTCCATAGAACAAAGAAAAAGACAACGTAGGTAGAAGTTATGTGTAGAATAAAAAAGTAACTGTACAAAGAATAAAGGAAAATTAACTAATAATTACATTTTTGACCAAATTTTAAGACGAAAATTATATTAAACACTATTTATCAATAAGATTAAGATAGAAAAGTGAAAATTGGACACTAAACTCCCCTATTCTCTTTATATATTGTTATACATATTTAATTTAAAGCACAATAAGATATTATAATAATATCTATAACAATATTATTTAGAACAATTATGGAAGGTTTATCGAATTAAAACTTAAGAAAAAATAAATTATTATTAATTAAATAAATATACAGAATTCTTACCTATATTTAGATCATTCGGTCTATTACTTGGACCAACTATACTGTTATTATTAGTATCTGCATATTTAGAAAATTTGTTATTAGCACGAAAATATATTGTAAAAGATAATTCATATTAAATGATATACTAACTACATAAATTTATTAATGGGATGTATAACTTAACTGGCACGCCTTCGAGGTATTGCTGCCTCTGTTCTTCGCTCATGTTTTGTCTTCGTCGACAGGCATAGTCTTGCCAAGTCGGTCGACCACTTCCATTGGTATCCTGTCAACGGTAATTAATCAAAACAAACATATAAACATAGTTTCACACTTTTATTTAACGACAAAAAACAAATTATATTAGATGAAGTGAGAAAGATGCATGAAAAGATGGATGAAAAATGAAGGAAGTTTTTTTAGTAACAGCAATGTGAAGTGAGAGAATAAGGGAAGAAATAGATAATTATTATAAAAGTTACGGGATTTATAAAATAACAGAAGACGTGAATGGAGATTTTGTAATGCCGAATAACTGACGTGGGGTAGGTTATTAAGAGGGATAGAAATAGAAAAAAAAGTTTTGGACACCAAAACAGGTTTTGTCATTATATATACTAGCGGCTCAACAGAGCCGCTTTTCTATTGTTTTTAAGAAATTAATATTATCTTTTTGTTAATATATTATTCATTTTTTAAATTTATTAGATAAGTATTTTTTTATTTTAATGTTGATGTGATTTTATTTATATTATATTTTATTAAAATTAAAATTATTATAAACTAAAATATCATTCAAAAAATAATGACAATAACATTATTCTGATTCAAAAAATTATATATAAATCAAAATACATGTTAGTTATTTACAAAAGATAATTTTTACTTAAATATTATGAATATTTATATTTGTCTTCATCTTTTTTAAGTGGTAGGCCAAAATATAAATCTAAATACGAAGAGTTCTTTATTTTTTTTAAAATAGTGAAAAATAGAATAAATGAGAATGCTTATTTTTTTCGTTTTAAATATCAAAATATAAGAATAATTAATAAATAAAATAGGAGATTATAAAAATTGTGTATCTGACAAAAATATTTCGTAATTCATCATACATCTTCTTATCAATAACTTCTTTAGCCTTAAAAAACTGTCAGATTTATTGATCATAAAAATAAATATATAAACCCTTCAAGATTATTCAATTAAAAATGATGTGTAATAAAATCAAAATAAAAATTTAGAAACATTATTTACAAATTAACTATTTATAAACGTTATTAAGTTTAATTATTTATTTTTAATTCGTATTTAATTTGAAGCCGAGATAAAAATTTATATTCAAAGCACTCTCTATCTTCATGCATAATTTCAATTGTTAAAAATATTTTATTTTTTTAATTTTATATTTAATTTTTTAATTATCTTTAATTTTATTATTTTTTCAAAATTATTAATTTATATTTTTATTATATCCCTTACTATATCAAACATTATTCTTTCTCTTGCTATTATTTTCTATACACATACCTGTATGTCATTGTCTCATCGCCGTTATTATTATTATATTACCTTGTTCTCTTTTCTCGTTTTTTCTTTTTCCTTCCATATTCTATTCACCCGACCGTCCGTAATTAATTATCACAAAGTATTATTATTGCAAATGTTAATTTTGCCTATCACTTTGATTTATAACCATCTATTCCGTTAACTTTTATGAGTTGTTGAAGTTTCGCTAAAAAAGTAAGACATAAAGCATTTAATTTTATATTTAATTTTTAAAATTTTTTAATTTTTTAAATATTTTATTTTTCTTTTTTAATTTTATATTTAATTTTTTAAATATTTTTAATTTCATTATTTTTCTAAATTATTAACTTATAATTTTTACTATATCCCCTTACTATATCAAACACTATTCTTTCTCTTATTATTATTCTCTATACACATACCTATCATTGTCTAATCGTTGTTATTATATTATTTTGTTCTTTCTCGTTTTTTTCTTCTCCTTCCACCGTCTATTCACCCCACCGTAATTAATTATCACTATTTATATGTTACATCTTTTATATGTTAATCAAATAACTAGTGCCATATGCCAAACAAATGATATTATAGAAGTCAAAATAAATTATATTTTTGTAATATAATTCATTTATTTTAGTTTAATTTAAAAATAAATATTCATGTACTCAAATTTCAAATATAATACTTTGTATAATTAATAATTTAAAAATTAAAAAATAATATTATCACATATAAAGTAATTTAAAAATCCTTAAATTTAATAAAATATTAGACTTTTTCAATTCATCATTGATAGATACAGACATATTTAAAAACAAATACACATAATATGAAAAAAATTAGTTCTTCCTTGGCAAGAGAAAAAGATAGAACACTATCTTTTGTACGTGAAATATTGGGAACAAATTAAAAAAAAAAAAAGTAAAAGAACCATGAAAATATTAATTAGATAAGTAAATTAAAGAGAAAAATAATAATAACTGCAATAAAACTAAATAAAATTTGTAACGATGGATGTGATGAAGTCGATAGCGTTGAAGGTAAAAAAATAATGGCAGCAAGAGAAATATAACAAAGTATATTAGGAGGTAAAAAAAAACCAGTAAAAGAGATGAAATTATAAAAAAAATAAAAAAAGATATATTTTTTATGGTTATAAAAAAATTCTAATAGAATAATTAGAATGAGGCTAAACTACTGGATAGACCATCAGAGTACAGTATTCACAGATATACTTAAAACAATACTATACAAACAAAGACCAATATAGAATTAAACAAAACATAATTTAAATGAATACTTCCGAATATAATAAGATCTATACAAAAAAACTATTTATCACCACTGATTAAATACTTGTTGGCTTCTAATTATTTTTTTTATTTCATATATGGCCTCGAAAATAAATCTTTTGACATCGTCTTTACCTAGTTTAAGATGTCAGAAAAACTCATTTAAATAATTGTGCGGTACAGAGAAGAGTTCATAAGATAAAGAAGAATCAGACCAAAATAAAAAAAAAAAAAAGAGAGATCGTGGGAGTAAAAAATTGAATAGAAGTTACACGTGAGTTTTTGTAACTGTTAGTAAAATAAGTAACTGTATAATATTTTTGAATTATGTTAGTAGGGTTAAAATAGAAAATAGAAAATTGGACACCAAACCTCCATGTTTTAGCATTATATATTGTTATAGATATATATATATATATATATATATATATATATATATATATATATATATATATATATATATTAAAACTTACATGGCTCATGAGTTAGAAACATAAAGAGAAGAAAATCATTATAAAGGTTAAAACAATAAAAAATGTATAACATAGTTTTTAGGGCAAGTTACTTAAATAAATAGAATAGAGAAAACATTTACCCAAATGTGCAAAACTGGTTCTTGTTACCTGCATGTGCAAAAAGCCATTTTTATGTAATCCGTGGCAACCCACCACGGTTTCAAAACGTGCATAAACAGTGGCAGGTCCCAGCGGATTATGGCCAAAAGATATAGAGTGTAAACCGTGGTAGGTCACCATGGTTTACGAAGGAGAGATGGCGTGCACCACGGTTTATGAAGAAACTTGTTTGCACATAAAATCTTGTGGGTCACGTTTATGTGTGGTAAATAATGGCCAGAAAACCTTGTTAATTTTATGTCCAAGAGACACAACTTATTTTTTATTTTTTTTATTATTCTTGTTAATTTTTTATAATTATATTTTTTATTATTATATTTTTCATCTCAAATTTTTTTAATGAAAAAAATGAGAATAAATTAGATTTTCATAATTTATTCTAGTTTATCACCAAGCAGAATTACAAGAACACAAAATTTTGTGTCCCTGTCCATCAGTGTCTTGTCCTATTCTATTTTCAGTGTTTTATCCTATTTTGTTGTTGAAAACAAAGACAGCCTAATAAATACACACTATATAGTACATCTTATAAAGAAAAAAAAAATCATCTATTTCTATTGAATATTTATAATAAAAATTTTTTGTTCTCTTTATGTATTATTGACTAATATATACTATAAAATTTTTACATGTATTATCAATTATTTTTTCATTATGTTTATCCCTATTTTTTATTTTACACTATATTTAAATATTTATTATACTATAAAAAATATTAATGAACATAATAAAATAATTACTTATTAATATTTTTTAGAGTACTCATTAATATTCTTATAATATAATAAATATTTTTATTTTAAATTTAACAAATACTAATGTATCAATATACACTTATATGTGAATTTATTAAATCTATATAAAAGATTTAATCAATAAGCATGTTAATGAATATTAATATACCAATATTAACAAGTAATTATTTTATTGTACTCATTAATATGTTATAGTGTAATGAATCTTTATTTTATAAATGAAAAAATAAAGATGAATATAATAAGAGATGTCACCTTAAGCTTAAACTAACTTTTGAGTAGTTTTTATAATTTTGCCTAAGATTTTGAAAACTTCATAAAAACTCAAAATAAAAAATAAAAACACAGATTCCAAACATTAATGTTAGTGTAATTTATTTTTAAAAATATTTTTTTATTTTATAATAGAAAAAAATCCAAAAATTTCATGGTGTTTATTATTGGAGTCTAATTTTTTTCTAATTTATTTTACACAACAAATTTTAAATATTTTAAATTTATTAAATTTCATCATTTTAAATTAAATATTAATTTTTTATTTTTTAGTAAATAGACATTAATTTTTTAAGCACTATAAAAATCATTTTCTTAGTATTATCTGATTTTTTTTTCTATTGTACTCTTTCTATTATAAAAAGCTGTTGTTGATAAGACATAATTTAAGATTCTGCTCATAAATTTATTGTGCTAATAAATTCATTTTCTATTGGACATAAAATTAATAAGGTTTTCTGGCCATTATTTACCACACATAAACTGTGAGTCACCACAAGGTTTTATGTGCAAACAAGTTTTTTCATAAACCATGGTGACTCTTCACGGTTTATGCACGCCATCTCTCCTTAGTAAACCGTGATGACCTACCACGGTTTACACTCTATATCTTTTGGCCATAATCCGCTGGGACCTGCCACGGTTTATGCACGTTTTGAAACCGTGGTGGGTTGCCACGGATTACATAGAAATGGCTTTTTGCACATGCAGGTAACAAGAACCAGTTTTGCATATTTAGGTAAACGTTTTTTTTATTCTATTTATTTAAGTAAATTGCCCTAGTTTTTATTTTGCCACATTTAAATGTTATATGTAAATCTAATAATTAATAAAAAATAATATTATCTAATATAAAATAGATTAAAAATAAAAAAGAGATTAACAAAATCAATTAACAAAATTCTTATCTTAGGTCACCAGATCATTTAAAAAATCAATTAACAAAGTTTTTATATTGCTACATTTGTTGTGTTATATGTCGAACTAATAATTAATAAAAATAATATTATCCAATGTAAAATAGATTATAAATAAAAAAAAGAAGTAAACAAAATATGTGTGAGAATTTTTCATTCTACTGATAGGTGTAGGCTTTTTTTATCTGTTATATGTTAATTATGTGACAAACAAATAATATAAAATTATAATTTTTTTGCAATACAATTTAGGAAATTAATAAATGTCAACCATAGTACTCTATATAATTAAATATCAAATCCAGTACGCTACATAATTAATAGCTTAGATAGTTTAGGAAATTAACATATTAATATTTTTAACGAATCTTTGATGGGTGGAAATTTTCTTGCGTCCTATACATATATATGCCAATCATATAACTTAGCCAATATGCAAAATAAATAATATTGTGGTAGACAAAATTAATAATTTAATTTTTTTTTTTACCAAAGATAGGAGACTCGAACTCGCAACCTCTTAATTGAATATGGGGAGACTATGCCATTTGAGATATTACTCATTGATTAATTTAATTTATTTTCAAAGTAAATATATTTATGTATTCAAATTTTAAACATAATACTCTACATAATTAATATTTTAAAAAATTTAAAAAATATTATTACAAAGTAATTTTAAAAAAATAAGTTAACAAAATATTTATGGAACTCTTTCATTCAATTAGTGATAGGTAAGGACATATAAAAAACATAAAACACATATCAAATAAAAAGAAACTGTTTTCTTTCTGCATCAAATTGATAAGACAAAAAAAAATATTTCTTTCTAAATTAAATTGATAAAAAAAAAATATAGTAGTATTTTCATACGTCAAAAGTTGAGAATAAATTAAAAAGGCAGAGGAATGATTGAAAATATAGATTAGATAAGTAAACTAAAGAGAAGAAAATATATAAGTGGATGTTATATGTGAAAGTAGTAACCGCTATAAAACTGAATGAAATTAACAACTGCAGTTGATGAAGGCAATGGAAGAAGACGAAGGCGAGAATGTTGAAGAAAGGAGAATAATAGAACAGTAAGAAAAATACAAAAAAGTAAAAACTAAACTACTGAACTAAAACTAACATAGAATTAAACAAAGCATGAAGATATTGATAGAACAAATGATATAAACTAAAACTAACATAGAATTAAACAAAGCATGAAGATGATGAAGAATGTGAAGATATTGATATTCATACCAGCTCATTTTCTTTTTATTTATTAGCAATTTGCAGACTGTCTTACATTTTTTAAAACTGTCATTTTAGTAGGAAGTTATTGGATTTTTCAAAACAAATTTTATGTCTATTTTGTCCTTATAATTTAGTTTCCAAAATAGTTTATTGTAGGATTAATATAGTCCAAAAAATTAGACACCAAAGTCATAGTCAATTCTCTGTATTGACTCTATATATTGTTGTTAGACGTATAATATATATGAAAAATAATAAATTAAAACTTACATGGCTCACGAGATAGAAAAATAAAGAGAAGAAAATAATCATAAAGATTAAAACAATAAAAAATGTATAACATAGTTCTTATCTTGCCACATTTAAATGTTATATATCAATCTAATAAATTGATAAAAACAAAAGGAGATACAGTACTGTTTTCATACGTTAAAAGTTGGGAATAAATTAAAAAAACAGAGAAATGAATAAAAATATAGATTAGATAAGTAAACTAAAGAGAAGAAGAGATATAAGTGAATGTTATGCGTAAAAGTAGTAACTGAATAAAATTTGTAACTGCAGTGGATGAATGCAGTGGATGGAGGCAATGGAAGATGTGTTGTTATATTTATAGAAATAACAGAACTGTTTTCATTTTAGTGGGAAGTTAATAGAAGTAACAAAACTGTTTTCATTTTAGTGGGTAGTTATTTGACTTTTTTGTGGGTTAATGATTTTTAATTAAAAACAAAAATGTATTTTTACTATTTTGTCCATAATTTTAGTTTGTAAAATAAATTATTTGAGGACAAATGATGTCTACTAAAATTGGACACCAAACTCTGGTATTGTCTTTATATATTGGTATAGATTTGTGGGTTAATGATTTTTAATTAAAAACAAAAATGTATTTTTACTATTTTGTTCATAATTTTAGTTTGTAAAATAAATTATTTGAGGACAAATAATGTCTACTAAAATTGGACACCAAACTCTGGTATTGTCTATACCTTTATATATTGGTATAGATATTGGTATAGATTATAGAATTATAGATTATATATAACCAATTCAAACGTGGGAATAATTTCCCATTTTATAAAGGAATAACTGTTTATGATAATCTGAAGTCATTTCCAAAAAATAATTATGTCATATTTATAATTCTATAAATACTCTAATACTTAGTTATTTTTTATTATCTATTTTCACATAAAATCTGCTTTAATTTTTGCTCACTTAAGTATTAAAATTTTTTGTAGGTATTCTAAATCCAAACAAACAAGTCAAGACCCCTAGCTTTAATTTTTTAGATTTCACATCTAGGCCCAAAACTCAATTTGATTTCAGGTGACACCTCAAAATAATATCAGTGAATCAAATGATCATTTTTAATAATTTTAAAAAAAATGTTAATTGTTTCATTTTAAATTCAAATATATAAAAATAAATGTTTTAGAATTTGAACCAATAACACAATTTAGATTTTTATTTTTTTTGACAATTATATATTTTAAAATTAATATATTAATTAAAAATAAAAATATCAATAAATTAATAAAATCGTATCTGATTTGTTCATATCATTTTTTTAAAATTTCATTGGCAGTGCATGCAGAATAGAAAAAAAACCTTGTCCCAATTTCGCACACAGTGGAAGTGTGAGTAAATTGCCTTGTCAATTTCACACGCAATTGCTGTGAAATTGTTTTCTCCCTTACTTTTGCAGTTTAAATACACAAAATTACACTACCTATGAAATTGGGATGTAACACATTATCGTTGCATACATTATTAAATAAAAGGTTTTTCATTTTGAAGGTTTTATGAATCTTAAAAAAAAAACAATTTGAATCAAGGTTCTTTTGAAACTTAAAAGCAGCAGCAGATCGCAGTAGATTTAATGAAATAATCTGATGAAATTAACAGATATAAGGTGTAGAGTCAAGAATATGACTAACTAAAATGATGATGACAAACATTAATTTATTGGGTTAAATATCCAATTAGTTTTGATTGTGTTTGAAATAGCAGCAGTCCAAACAAATGAAACAAAGAAAAAACAGAATTTGCTACAGTATGCAAAATTTACAAGCTAAGCCCAAATAAAATGTGACGAAGTCACTTGGGCTGAATAGAAAGTAGTTAATCTAAGCCCAAGTTCTCCATCCAAGTTGAAGCCATGGTTCACATTACTTCGATCAGACTCATGAAGAAAGAGAGAAAGTTTTTTCCTGGTTCATTCACCAGAGAAGAAAAAAAGAGAAAGATAAATCCCAAAAGCAAATGTCTAATCACCCTAATCAAAGCCTAAGTCAGAGAATAAATGTAATTTATTTTCATTTGCATGCAATTTATTTTCTTCACTCTTTCTTCAAATCTTTGCAATGCCAATTTGGGATAAATGAAAAAAGTGATTTCTAATAATCACTGCTGTGAATCAAAGGCTCAAATTATTTCTTGGGGACAAAGCACAAACTCAAGGGTTCGAATTTAGATTTATCATTGAAGAATTTTTCTTTGCTGATCTAGGTCTTCTGTCAAGCAAAAGAACCTGCTTTAAAATCCCTAATTTAAGGGTTAAATGAAGAAAGTGAGATGACAAGCAAAAGAAGCTCGGGGTTCAAAGAATTGACATAGAAAGAAATCCAAACAGCAACTTGGTAAGAGGTACAAAAAGAAAAAAATTTTGTTTTCAGAAGACAAGGAGAGAAAATCATCTGGGTTTTGTTTTGAGAGCTTCCCTGAGAAGAGTTCAACATTTTTGGACGGTGTTTTCTAAGTTAAAGAAGCATTCCACCAAGATGAAGAACTTAATCAAAATTAGCTGAATCCGATTCAATTTATAGCAACAGAGACTGTTAATGCATTAATCTCCTTCATGTTTTACAGTTTTGTATCTCAGTTTCAATGTATATCTTTTTGTATTATCTTTGAGAGTTAAAAGGCTGAAAGAGAGGTATTGAGAAAAAGCCTAAGAGTGAAAAAAGGTTGAGTGAAACACTTGAGAGAAAAGTCTAGAGTGGATTTTGATTTGCTTTGGTTGTAATTTTCTGTCTTGTGTCAAGTAAAGAGTCAGATATTAGCATAACCAAGTCAAGTTTAGGAAGAAACTTGTGAATCTTAATAGGATTGTGTGAATCCTAGAAATTTGGTGTATGTAATACTTTAAATATAGTGAAAATTCTATCACTATTGTAGTAGAGACTTGATGTAGGTTGCATTGCACAAGGCAACTGAACCAAGATCTATGACTGTGTCAACTTTCTCCTCTCTTTCTATGTTCTGTTTTCTGATAATTGTAAGACAAAATCAAATTGTCTCTTAAATTTTTCGCTGCACAATACAAACAGAAATCAAGTTCAAGTTGTGAAACAAAGAATTAGTTTATTAAAGTAAAAGAAGGTCATAGATTCAACCCTCGTTTCTCTAAGTCTTCTGTAATTTTCATAAGAAAAGGAGGAGGGAAAGATAATACCAACATATATCCTAGTTCAACCTCAAAGTACAATGAAACTTATATCCAGTCTTTATCATGATAATAGTGAAATTTTACTATGATCATAGGCAAATACAAACACTAATCCAAAAATTCAAACCCAAACAGACCCAAACCTAGTTCACACCCCAAAACTCAAGAAACTCTAATAGCTAAAAACATAGCTTTATTTTAGTTTTGAGTTTTGACAGACAAAAGCAACAGAAGCATGGACACAGACTAAAGTAATAGCTAAAAACATCATCTACCAAACAAAGGCTACAGAGCAATCAGAACGGGGACAACACAAAATAAAACAAAGTAGAACCAAATAACCAAATTCTTAAGATGACATAGGTACACCTTCATTGTCTTTCTCAACCTTCATGTCCTCTTAACCGGCTTCCCTGGCCTTAAATCTTTGTTCAATAATAATAATCAACCTGAAATATAAACATTCAAAAGGTACACCAAAAACAAATTTTCAAAGGGTATACTAATGATTGAAACAAAACTTGAACTTCAAGTAGAAATCATTGACAACAAACAAGACTCCACTGTCCAAACAAAAGATTCACTTGTTAACAGTGTTATTTATAGATACTGACTTTAGTTGATGCTTAGCTTATACAAATTATAAATTTAATAGCGATTAAATTTCTAATATTTTTCATGCTAAATTATTGAATATGGATATATTTGACTTACCTTGCAATGTGGGACATGATTAATTTTGTTCACATCTGGACCTGTACGCTTGTTGTACCTTGCCCACAATTTGGGACAATCAACAATTTCTAAATGTTGCAGACGATGAAGTCGATCCATGGCCATGGGGAGAGATGACAATTTTGGACAAGAATAGATATATAGTCTCTCAAGAGAGGAGGAGATTGGAAACCATTCTGGAAATGATTTTATCCTTGTACCCGCTATCCTCAAACTTTCTAATTTGCCAGCTCTTTTAAGCCAATTAGGTAATGCTTCCAACTTGTGTGATCCAACAATCTCAAGTACTTTAAGGTTTAAATAATGATCTTCTACATGTTGCTTTTCTTCTTCATCTTCATCCTCAAAATTCATCAGCTCATCACACCCATGAATCATTAGCTTCCTTAAAGTACTCAAGCAACCGATAGCAGCCGGTAGGGACAATAGATTCACACAATCCAAAAGAAATAAGGTCTTAAGTTGTTGGAAGCGCCCTATATTCAGAGAGGACAAATTTATAGCATTGACAGTCAAAAACAAAACTTGAAGGCTGATGAGATTTTCCATATTTTTGGGAAGCTCTTGTAACTTGTAACAACGATGAAGATTCAAAAACTGTAGATTTTGCAACTTGCAAATAGAATTTGGGAGTTTCTCCAAAATACAATCTCGAAGATTGAGGTATCTTAAAAGCTTCATATTGGCAAAGTAATCATCAGGCAAAAACTTCAATTCCATATGTTGTAAGTGCAACACCTTTACAGAGTTGAATTTCTTGGATGCCCATTCCCATTCCCATTCCCATCCCCGTTCTTCTTGTAGCCATGGTAATACAATGGTTCTAGTCTCATCTAACTCTTTCATTGTTAATTTTGCAAAATCATGTAAAACACCATGCATTTTGAATGTCTCATACAGCATTGGATTGTCTAAAGGAAGGAAGTCGTAAAAAGGAGGACGTTCGATTTGAAGCAAAGATGCTGAAATAAGATCCATAATATACAAGGTTCCAATATCTTCTTCATCTTGCCCTTCACGAGTGGGTTGGAGAAGTCCATGTGCCATCCAAAACATAATCAAATCAGTAACACTGTATTCATAACCCATTGGAAAACAAGAGCAATATGAAAAACATTGCTTTAATATTGGTGACAAGTGATTATAGCTCAATTTCAATGCTGACAACAAGCTATATTCCTCTAGATTCCAGATATCTGCATCTTTTATTTCTTGCCACATCATTTCATCACGGATATCGTATAGGAAGGAACCTAAAACTTTTGCAGCGAGGGGCAATCCTTTGCATTTTTCAACAATTTCTTTCCCAATTTGCTTGAGCCATGGATACTTTTCTTCTTCATTCTCTTCTTTGAATGCAAAGTTTGCAAACACTTTCCAACATTCATCCTCAGAAAGTGGTTGTAACTCGATTATATGACCATTCCCAGCAATAGAAGCAACATCCTTGCTACGAGTTGTCACTATAATTTTGCTGCCTTCTGATTTTGCGTCACTACCTGCCTTCAATAAGCAACTTTTCAATGCAGCCCATTTGCTGCGGTCTTCATTCCAAATATCGTCTAGCACCAGTAAGAATCTCCTACCATGTAACATTTCATTGAGAAGCGATACCATATATTCCATAGTTTCCCCTTCAGGATAAATTGAGGCAGCATCAATAATTCTTCGTATCAACCTCTTTAAATGAAAATCATTAGACACACACACCCACATTAACATATTAAATTGCTCCTTCACTCTATCATCATTATAAATCATTTGAGCAAGTGTAGTCTTTCCCAAACCTCCAATCCCAACAATCGATATCATATCAATGTTATTAGCATGTGATTGTTGTCTCATTAATAACTTTATAATCTTCTCTTTCTCTTCAAGTCTACCAACAACATGCTTAAATCGGTCCCATGTATAAAGACTTTTTGCCGGTGTGAGCTCCCGAGTTGGAGGGTTGACATGTTCAATTATTCCCCTCTCTCTTCCTTGTGATATTAGCTCATCTATCTTCTGCATTATATCTTGGATTCTGTTGGCTATCTTGATGCGAAATGCATATGGATTCCTAAAGCATGAGAAGAATTGGAATATCTTCGTGTGGATGCTTCCATGCATTTTGTCCACTGCATTACGTTTTGCTTCATACTCTATTTCCTCAAAAATGAGTCTAGCATCATCAAGTGCCTTTCTGACTTCCCTCCACCACATATAATCTGCATGCTTGTTCTCGCTATCAAAGAGAAAGGAAGAGAGGACTCCCATTAATCTTTGAAGTTTCTCCAATTCATCCTGAAGACCAAATACCAGAGCAATGTCTTGAAAATATTTTGTTTGTAGATTGCCCAAAAGTGTTGATGTCATACTAGACACATCAGCCATTAGAGAATCAGTGGAAAGAGCCTAGAAAAAAGTATAACATTGAAAAGAAAGGTTAAACACACAAAAGGAAGGGGGAGGGGGATTACAACTGCACCAATGTAGAAATACTAGTAAAGTACTTAATTTCATAGTTAATGTATAAACAATATAATATACTATAATTTCCAATATAATGCATAGACAGGCGAGACATGAAGTAAAGGATGATTATTGCAGTGGTTTAATTATTTTTTGGTTCTTATCATTTTTTAAATATGCAATTAGAGTTTTTTATTTAATAGAGTCTCTGTGCTGATTGTTCATTACTATTATAAAGAATATTAGAGTTAATTGAATATTTTTCTGCAAATTAAAGGTATCTACCTTTAAGAACTTAATTCAATCTTTGACTACAATAATTTTAGAAAGAATATTCCATTAATTTTAACGTTTTTAACACAAAAAGTACTTAATTACAAAATTAAAAATAGTATAAGGATCTAATTAAAAAAAATATAAGGACTAAATTACAAATTTAGTAAAATTATATAAAAAAAGATTAAAAAAAAAGACAAATATTAAAGTTGGAGTGTTACATATAGTATCAAAGTCCATACTCGAATCAATGTGTTAATGAGGATGTCAGACATTATTAAGAGGTGGAATATAAAGTCATATTGATTAGAGAGGAGAACAAAATGTCCTCAATTTTTTCATGCTTTAGGAATCCATATGCTGAGTGTGAAAAATTTTTCACACTCAATTTTTTCATGCTTTAGGAGAACAAAAACATGTGGCTGAGTGTGAAAAATTTTGCCCTCTCTACCGTCAAGAATAAAAGTACGAGATGTCAAAGTAAACAATGTCCACATGCAGGCGGGTTGGACCATTACAAATGGTATGAAAGCTGGTATTTGAAAATGGAGAACAAAATATGTCTTATAAAAATGCAGAGACCTACTACCAAAAAAGAATGATGTAGAGACTTCTCTTTTGTGGACGTCTTTTAATAGGTGAGTGTGGGAACATTCACAAACAGATAAATTAGGTTTGTTACGTACAAATTCTTTAAAATTTTAAAATTATCAAAATCAAAATCAATTTTCTAAGATAAAATATAATAAAATAATTTTAACTAATTATATAAAAATATTTTAGTCTTTTTCAAAATAAAATTTAATTTTCCAATATAAATAATTAATCTCAGTTAACATTTTAATTTACATACTAGTAGTCGTGTTCATGGTCTCATCAGGCACAAATTTTTTTTTTTAATTTGTTGGCCTGATTTAAAAATGGCTTAGTCAAACCTGTGGAAAAAAAATGACCTAGACAGACAACTCAACCGAGTCTGAACTAGTGCTCGAGTCATTCGTTCCTGTCTAGTGGGGAAGTAAGTGTTAATATTACAAGTGTGAGGAGTGTATAAAGTTAGTCACATATCAAAGAAAGCAAATAAGAGTGAAGAGTTTATAAGATAAGAGACTTATTAACTTGTTATCTTAAGATTTTTGGGTTGGATAGAGTTGATGAATGAGAAAGAAATTGTATTTTAATGGTCCGTAGCACTCCTCTATTTAATATATCATTATATCTATACACAAAGTATTTTGATTAACAATGAAGCAAAAAAAAATTAACAAGAAACTAAGGATGAGGAGAGTTATAAAGTTTCATGAACCTGATCCAAGAGAAAGGTCCTTCAAGAATCTCTCAAGACTTGATCAAATGCTAGGGAATGGACACGCTGGCTCTACAATAATAGAACAATAAATCATCATGGTTAGTTTCACTTTGCTAAAGAACAACCAACAGATACTCAATAGTCTCATTTTTTTAAAAATCTGTTTATATAATTGAAAATTTGTAGTAAAAATATTTTAATATTATTTAATCATAGCTATAGCTACAAATGTATTGCATCTTTTTAGAAGGTATGAAATTTAAAAAAAAAACAAAAACAAAAACTTAAGAAATTATTTAAGAAAAATCATTTTAAAGTTTAAAACCAGTATCCAATTGAGAAAATAAAAATTAAAGAACAAAAGAGTGATCGAACACCATAGAATTAATTAACTATACATCTCCAATTTTTTTAAAAAAAGTTATTTTATTTATCCTAAATTCTATACTCGAAATCATAAATTTTTAATTCTAAATTATAAATTCTAAATCTAGCTAATGTTAAATAAGTAAAAATTGGTTCCTTATATTTTCTACGAGAGAAATTTGGTGAAACCTTTTACTTCCCTCATTTTTAACCTTCAAATCTCATACTAGTTATGCAGATTTTCATTTAAGAAAAAAATTTGTTTCCATTAGCATCATTTTTTCTTCGTGACTGTTGCATGGATGAATGAAAAAACAGCTAATAAAAATAAATAAATGGTGTAGTTTTTAAGATATTTTATTTGTAGTTATCGATGGCCACAAATATATTGCATCTTTCTAAAAAGTATGAATTGAAATTAAAAAAACTTAACAAATGATTTAAGATTTATGAATGGTGTATGAATGAAAAAACTACTACGAAAAAATAAATATCTTTTTAATTCTATACATGAATTATTAGAAAATAAAAATTGACTTAATGATAAGCCGCTACCTAGTCTTTCATAAATCAATAGCCATAAAAATAGGTAAGGGACAATATTGGAGAAATAAGGAAAACATGGAATGTGAAAGTAGTAAGCTTACGATTATGACCTTGTGGAGAAGTTCCTTAATCCTAGTGATGAATCAAAGAGAAGAATTCCAGAGACAAGAATGAAATAGTGCTTGCTTGACCTCTCTCTTGTCGGTGGAAGCCAAGAGAAATTGAGGAAATATGAGAGCAGAGATGGTTGGGAAAGGTGTACTTTGCTCACTGCATCAACCAAGCGCTCTCTAAGATAATAAATATACTAGTAATTGTGTTAATATATTTTTTTAATAAAAATACAAAAAATAAATATGAGTATTGTTATACATACAAATCTTTTTGTCATATAAGTCATACAAGTTAATCTTAATTCAATAAAATTCACTTACATAATGCGTGCGTAAAATCACGTTGTTTCTCTTTGTATCTTGCGTTCTTCCTCTTTTTTTGCGTTTTTCCTTCTTCTTCTTGGCCTGTTTTATCTTCATCATCATTTTTTTTATTACGGTTGTTGTTGTTATATTTTTTTCCCTCCTCCTCTTTTTATTGATTTTGTAATATTATGTATTTTTTTTCTTTGTTTGATTTTTTTTTCTTAAGAAGAATTATGAGAATATGAAATAAAAATATAAAGACAAAGAAACAACAGTAGAAGATAAGGAGGAGGAAGAAAAAGTGTTTTGAATTATGCAGAATTTATTAGCACACATATATCTAAAATTCTTAAATAATACACTCAAATATCTTCGTGTTACACCCAAATTTGCTGCAAATACAGAAAAATATTTTTTCTAATGTTACCTTTTTTTCTTCTTTTTTTTTTCTTATTTCTTTTTTTCTTTTAGTTGAATGAATATAAGTTCATTCTCTTTCAAGTAATTTTTTACCATTATGTGTTTCTTCTTTTTCTTTGTTTGATTTTTTTTTTGTTAAGAGAGTAAAACAAAAAAAAAACTTGAGAAGATAAACACAAGAAAAAAAATGAATAAAAAAAAAGATGATGATGATGATGATAAAAAAAAAGTAGAAGAAGCAGTGAGGAAGAAGAAGACATACGTCAAAAATTCTTAAACAATACATTCAAATATCTTCGTAGTTACACCCAAATATCTTCGTGTTATACCCAAATTTGCTACAGATACAGAAAAATATTTTTTTTAATACAGAACTTTTACATTACATTCATTTCAAACCATCAACGATGAACAACAATTTTTATAAACAAAAACAACATTATTCACCTACAAAATTATAAACTACTAACAAAAATATCAATTAGAATCGAATCACACCTCAACCACTTGATTGAATTCAAAATATACAATAATTGATTTCGTTTTGATTCAATTGATCATCTGAACTTAAATTATTTATTATCTTCAATAATGAGATAACTGATGATGGAGAAGAAAGAGAAAAAGGAAGAAAGAAAAGAAATTCCAATGAAAAAGAGAGGAAGAGGAGAAGGTGGTGTTGACGACGATAACAAAAAAAAAATAAAAAAGTAAAAAAAGAAAAACAACAACATGCAGCAAGAAGAAAAAAAATGTGCAGTAATAGCATGAAAAAAATGTACGCACATAAATATAAATAATTTATATAGATTTATATTAAAAAATTAACTTTTACGTGGAGAATAATTATATATATATTCTTACTCATTTAAGTTCCGTTTAAAAGATCTTTTCTTCCGGAAAATATAACATATTGACTTGAATAGCAACGCAGCTTATTGCATTTGCAGGTAGCTAGGCCTGTTAGTTTCTACTTGGTTGTCAAAAGAAAGCTAGCGTGAGACAGAGAAAATGCAAATCATCCCTACACACATCAGAGATGAGTGGAATAAATGGCAGCTGCGGGTGCTGGTTATACTGAGCCTCACAATGCAGGTTATTCTCATCATGTCTGGCTCCAAAAGGAAGTTTATTAGAAACCCTTTTGTGAGCTTCATCATTTGGGTTACATATTTGTCAGCAGACTGGTTAGCCACTGTTTCTCTTGGTAACCTTGCCAACAACAACAACCATGATCAAAACTCAGCTCTTCAAGCACTATGGGCACCCTTTCTTCTCTTGCATCTTGGAGGACCTGACACAATTACTGCTTTCTCCTTGGAAGACAACAGCCTATGGCTAAGGCACTTGCTGGGTCTCATTGTTCAAGTTGGAGTCGCCTTCAACGTTTACTTAAGGTCTTGGAACCGCTCTCCTTTAACTTTTCTAGCTATACCAGTCTTCATTTCTGGGATTATAAAGTATGCAGAGCGTACTTGGGTTCTTAGATCTGCTAGCCCTTCTCAATTTGAAGACTCTCTGCTAGAATCTCCAACTCTACAGCCCCAAGATCTGCAGCATGTTCCTCATGATGATGAATTAGAATTCATCCACCGAGGTTACTCCTTGTTTAACATTGTCAAGCGTCTCTATGCCAATCTAAGCCTGCGGTTCGCAGAAGGTCAAAGGAGCTACTCAATCATGGTAATGAAGAACAAGAGAGTTAATGATGAACAACAGAGTAATTATGCCTTTAAATTGGTTGAGGTCCAACTAGGCCTTCTCTATGATGTGTTATACACCAAGGCACCTATAATTTATTCTATACCAGGCTGCATTTTTCGGGTCATCAGTTTCTCCTCTATCTCATCTGCTCTGATAGGATTTGTTATGTTTGTTAACTCTGCAAACTATTCAAGGGTTGACTATTATATAACAATTGTTTTATTTGCTGGGGCTATTTTGCTTGAATTGTATGCATTTTTTTCTCTTATTTGTTCTGATTGGACTATCCGTACCAAGAATTGCAAAAGTTTCACAGAGTGGGCTCTGTCTCATGGTAAAAAGAGGTGGTCAGGACACATGGCTCAACACAACTTACTGAGTTTCTGCATGAACAAGAGGGTACCAATTTGGATTGGATATGACTTTCTCTTCAGAACCTACTTTAAGCTAGAGTTGTTCTTCGAAAGGACTACGAAAGAAGTCGATAATGATCTGAAAATGTTGATCTTTCAACACCTCCTGGAGAAACACACAGCATACAATGACAAAAGGTTTGAACAAAAGTTCCTCTTGGAATTGCTTTCATATAGAGGAGGCTATGCACTCAAAAAGAAAAGTAGCTGTTTTGATGAGATTGGTTGGAGTCTGGAGACTGAATTTGATCACAGCCTGCTTATCTGGCATGTGGCAACTGATATTTACTATTATTCCGAGCCGGCTCCGGAGGAGGATGACAACAAAGAGCGGAAGGTAAGCAAGATGTTGTCGGATTACATGCTGTACATTCTACTTGTACATCCATTCTTGCTTCCGAAATGTGTTGACAGGATTAAATATGTTAGAGATACATTCAGGGAAGCCATAAGAATACTGCATCGAAGACAATTCCCGGTTGAAGATGGTAAGGATGCTTCTACAGCGTTGATTCATATGTACTGGGAAAGTCTGCAGCCACTGGAAAAACATGGAAAAGAAAGGAGCAGCAAGTCTTTGTTACTGAGTGGGTGCCATCTTGCTTTACAGTTTAAAAATGTTGGATGTTCATGGGATACAATTTGTCAGGTGTGGATAGAGATGCTAACTTATACTGCAACTCAGTGTGAGTGGAGTTCGCATGCTCAACGGCTTCGATCCGGAGGAGAATTGCTGACACATGTTTGTGTTCTCATGGCTGACCTTGGTTTAAATAAACAATTTGATATTGGGCAGCAGGGACCTCCTATAGGAACCCAAAGCAGAGGATTGGGATCTTCAAAATCTAGCATTCTCCATCCCTATCTCCATCGCAATTAGAATTCAATTTCTTATGGCATGTTTGTAAGGTAGCGTTTGTTTTTAGAGACTGGAGTTTAGGTTCTGGGACTGAGATTTTGTATTGTGTCTGGTAATTAGAATTTAGAAACTAAACTAATTACAAAGTTAATATATTATTTTCACATTACATTATCCTAGATACATGAAAACTAAACTCTCACTTAACTAGCATCAAAGTGAAGTTTTATTGTCTATTCACATGAGACATAATTGTGCTAGTTAGGATCCTACAAAACTCACCACTTAATCTTAGCACGTAAAATATATGTCCTTATCAAAACTATGCTATTTAACTTCACGTGTCATATTAATAAATTTTAATGCTGTTAACAAAAAAAATGACAGAAAGACTAATATGATTAATTTAAAATTTTTTAAGTATAAATTTAATTAAAAAAACTCGAAAGCCAATTTAAAAAATAAATAATTTTTTAAAGACAAATTTAATTATTTACTCGTTGAAAATACTTACACACACTTGCTTATTTACGGTTATATTTACTATTTCATATATTATCTCTTGTAGTTAGAAGTGTACCCTTGAATTTTTGCAGATTGATGGACAAAACCAAAATGATAAAGATGAAGATGGAGGAGATGCAATTAAGATCGAATATGAAGAGAAGAAAGGAAAATAAAAGCATTATCTTTATATGTAGTGTCTTTGTCTAATGATTCTGTTTTAATTGCTTTGTTTTGAGTACAATTCATGTTTTTAGCTACAAAACTTTGTCTTTTATATAATGTTGCATTATTATTTAATATTGAAGTAAAGCTATGTATTTGGCCACCTCAGACTTGAGTTTGAAACTATGACTTTGTTAAGTTTGAATTGTTCTGAATGTTACTACTCAAGTATCTTATTGGATTTTTAATTGGATGTTATAGTTTGAAAATTTTTCTACTCAAGTATCTTATTTCGTTCATCCTTTAATAATTAAAAAATAGTCTTATATGAAATATTTTAATTTTAGGCTTAACTAAGTTTTTAGTTTCTTTGAAAATATATTATTTTGCTTGGTTTCTGTAAGTTATAGGGTTAAGTATGATTTTGGTTCCTAACGTAGAGGTCGAAAATTTATTTTGTCTCCGGCCTTTTTTCTGCTAAAAAAATGGTCCCAGAGGTTTCAATTTATTTTAAAACCGTCCTTTGGACCAAAATGTCCATTCCCCTTCTTCCCCAAAATCATGCAGAAGCACTAGCAGAAGCACAAGTAAAAACAAAACCAGAAGCAACAACAACAATTAATCAAACAGAAGCAGCAGCAGGACAACAACAACAAGAACAATGAATTACCAATGAATCAACAATGGAAATATGGAATCAAGTAGAAATAGAAGAAGCAGGAGCAGAAATAGAAACAGAACAACAACAATAACAATGAAACAATATAATCAATCAGAAGCAGAAGCAACCAGAAACAACAATAATAAAATATCAACAACATAAATAGAAGCAAAAGAAGAAGAAGAAAAAGAATGGAAGCAGAAGCAGAATCCGACGAGCCACCCGAAACCACCATCACAGCGCCGATCCGCCATCAAAGAGCCGCAACCCTTTTCTTCTTCTCTCTTCGCGCTACCCTAGCGCCACCATCACAGTGTGACCTCTTCTCCTCCCTCAGCTCACCACCGAAGCCTTCCTCTGTTCTTGCCTCGAACCAGAATCCACCGCCATTGAGCACCTCCGCCGAGCCCAAAGGAACAGCGGCGAGATTCAACCATCGAATGACGACGAGCAATGGCGGCCCTAACATTTGAAGGCGCAACTGCGACTAATTCTGGTGCTATTGAACGACGGAAACGGCGAAGAGCAGCGGCGGTGGCGACGAAGAACAGCGACGGAAACGGCGATGACCCTTCCCCCTCTTCTTCCCGAACCCCCCCCCCAAACCCTTCTCCCTTCGTGTAACCCCTTCCCCCTTTTCCATTTACTTTACGTGTTTTCTTTCTTTTTTGTTTTTTTTTTTAATTTTTTTATTAAGGGTAATTTAGTAATAAAAATAAAAAATTTTAAAAAAATGACGATTTTAAAACAAACTGAAACTTTGGGGACCATTTTGTAGCAAAAAAAAGATTGGAGACAAAATAAATTTTCGACCTCTACGTTAAGAACTAAAATCGTACTTAACCCTAATTTTTAACTAAAACTAGAAGATTTATTTTGGTGATTGTTCTCATCCATTTATGATAAATAATGATGTAACATATTAAATACTGGCATAACAAATTCAAATATTAGCCTTGGCCTTAGTATTTGAGATTTCGTCGAATATAAGTTAAGAAGCATTTTAAGAATGAGTAGTGTTATACATACAAGTCATTTTAGTTTACAAGTCATACAAGTTGAGACAAACTGTTGAATTAAGAAATTAACTAAATTAATTAATGATGACAAACATTATTTTTGGGCAAAATAAATAATTAGTGTTGATCAATTTTAATTGCATATTACTGATTATTTATAATATGTTGCAGGCCTAAATTTAATATCAAGCAGCCCAAACTGATTGAAATCAAGGAACAAGGTTGGCGGGCTGTAAAGCAAGGAAAGCCCAAAGAAATCAAAGCAAGATAACAAATGGGTAGAATTTGAGTAGTACCCGATCCAAGCCCAAATTAATTTCAATTTCCTCCATCTTACACCAACCAAAGCAACGTTCCCCTCCTCTCTAATCAAGTCAAATCATGGCTTCAGAAAAGTAAGAAAGAGAAAGAGAGAAAAAGCTTCTTCCCTAAGCTAGTAACCAAAAAAGCAAGAAAGAGAGAGTTGAAGCTTAAAGCACAGAAGCTAAAACAGAAAATCCAAACCAAATCAAGCTTAAGAAAGGTAATCCATCTCATCTTGCATGCATCAGATCTTCATCCCTTCTTCCCAACTCTCTGCTCTATCCGAAAATGGCATTCAAGGGAAAGTTGATCTCTGTTCTTCACTGCTACAAATCCACGGTCACAAGAGATTCTTGGGGACCAAGTTGCATCTCTATGGTTCAGATTTGGTTGACCATTGGAAGACAATTTCGGTTACTCCTTCATGGCTTTCGGTCAAGTTGAAAAAGTCAGAAGCAAAGGTCCTACTTTGATATTTGAGAAGAAAAAGTGAGCTTGTGGGTTGGTAAAGCTCAGTGCTCAAGGAGTTGACCTAGGAAGATGAACTCATCAACATGCAAGGAGATAAAAGAGGTTTGTTGTTCATTCAGAAACAAAGGAGAGAAAACCAGTGAATAGAGGTTTTGTTCTGAGAGAGCTCTTTGAAGAAGTTCAACTAACTGGACAGTGTAACCTAATCAAAGATGCATTCCGCCAGTATGAAGAACTGAATCAGAGGTTTGCAAAGCTGGTTTTTCACATAGCAAAGAGGTTGTTGATGAAGTCAATCTCCTTCATGTTTAACAGATTGTAATGTACTTTTCTATGTTTATCTTTCTGTAATTTCTTGTGAGAAAAGGCATTATGAGAAAGCTCAAGTAAAAGCCATGAGTTGAAAAAGGCTGAGTGAAACACTTGAGAGAAAAGCCTAGAGTTATTTTCAGATTTCTTTAGGTATGTTTGTGTCTTGTATCTTGTACCTGTAAGGTATCCCTTTCTTAGTTGGGTTAGCACTAAGAGGTATAGTTAGGTATTAGCATAGCCAATGTATAGTTAGGTTAGAACTTGAGTGTGAAAGGATTGGGTCAATCCTGTGTTATTGGTGTATGT
The DNA here is from genome assembly GCF_059453495.1 of Arachis ipaensis. Lineage (NCBI taxonomy): Eukaryota > Viridiplantae > Streptophyta > Magnoliopsida > Fabales > Fabaceae > Arachis > Arachis ipaensis. The sequence continues at coordinate 4,291,718 of NC_142437.1, forward strand.
AATACTGTGAACTATAGTGAAATTCTTCCATAGTTGTGGAGGAGACTGGATGTAGGTTGCATAGCACAAGGCAACCGAACCAGGATACATGCTGGCGTTAGCTTTTCTCTTCTCTACTGTGTTCTGTTTTCTGATATTCATGAGACAAAAATAAATTGTCTCATAAATTTCTGCTGCTGAGTTCAAACAGAATCAGAATTGCAAATTTGTTTTAAAAGGGTAATAACAACAATAAAAAAGGAAGGCATAGATTCAACCCCCCTTCTCTAAGCCTACCACAACCTTCAATTGGTATCAGGAGCTAAGGTCTCAAGAATCAAGCTTAACCGCTTGGAGCAAAGATCCAATGGCAAACAACTTGGGCACAACCACAGTTGCTTACACCCTCACTGAAGGCCAGTCAAACAACCGGCCACCTTTCTTCAACGGGAAGAACTATTCCTACTGGAAAGAAAGGATAAGGATCTTCATCCAATCCATTGACTACAACATATGGAAGATCGTTGTGAGCGGTCCAAAGATCCCAACAAAAACAAGCGATGATGGAGTGGTGACTCCAAAAGAAGAAGCTGAATGGAATGAAGATGATAAGAAGAAGATAGAGCTGAATGCTAAAGCAATCAACCTTCTTCACTGTGCTATCAGCTTTGAAGAGTACCGGAAGGTGTCTAGATGCAAGACAGCCAAAAAAATCTGGGAAAAACTCCAGGTTACACACGAAGGCACCAAACAAGTCAAAAAAACGAGGATTGATATGCTGCGAAAAGAGTACGAGATGTTTAGCATGAAGGATGGAGAAAGCATTGATGAAGCATTTGAGAGATTCTCAATCATAATCAACAACCTTGATGCTATGGGTACAAACTATGCAAAACAAACCTTGGTGAGAAAACTCCTTAGAAGCCTCACAAAAGAGTGGGAAAACACTGCCACTGTCCTAACCGAGAGTAACAACATAAGTCCCATAACCTATGATGAGCTGAGAGGAAAACTCCTTGCCTATGAAGCCACACACAAACACAGACTCAAAGAAAAAGGGAATAGCCCTCAAGTCAAAAATAGAACCAAAAGAGAGTGAGTCTAGTGATGGTATTTCAGATGACGAGCTTTTGTTTTTTGCTAGGAGATTTAGAAGGATGATGAAAAGCAAAGGCAAATACAAGGGGTCAAGTTCAAAGGAGCAAAAGATAGACTTGAGCAAGGTGACGTGTCATCATTGCAAGGAGGCTGGACACTTCAAATCAAACTGTCCAAAGCTCAAAAAGGAGGACAAAGGAAAGAAGGAAAGAAAGAGAGTACTCATGGCAGCTTGGGAGGATCTTGAGAATGACTCAAATGAAGAAGAAGAATCTGAAGGAGATGACAAAGACTGCTTCATGGCTGGAAACAACAATCTTGATGAGGTAAACTATTATGATTTGACCATTGAGGACTTGCATGCTATTATTGATGATCTCACCTTAAACACCTCAAAACTGCTTGACAAATACAATGAATGTAGATCTGAAAGAGATGTGTTAAGAGCTAAAAATATTTTTTTAAAAGAAAAAGTGAAGGAAACTGAATGTGCTTTGGACATCATTGAAGAAAACAGATTTCTAAAATCTGAACTTGAAAAATTAAAAGGAAAGCACATTGTGGATCCTTCTCATGAGTTAATTGCTGAAAATGAAAGATCAAATGATATGATTAAAAGGGTGAATGGTGACTTAGCAAAATTTGCTCAAGGTTCTAGTAACTTGGACAAATTACTTGCAAGTCAAAGACCATTGTTTGAAAAATCTGGTTTAGGCTACATAGCCAAGGAATATGCAGTTTCCAACACTTCCTCTATAAAATTTGTGGCTTCTTCATCAAATACCAAATCCATACCAAACAAATCACGTATCAGATATGTTTCAACTTGTGAAGAAAAATTTGATGAAGAATACACAAGTGAAGCTGAGCCTTCACCAAGAACTAGTCTGAGTTCAAACCGGCCAGGTTTGGGTTACATTTCGAAAAATGAGGCTGTTTTCAAGAAACCACCATTTTACAACAAAACCTCATATTCGAAAGGTAAAAATGTTCAAAGAAATTATGGTGAAAATGCTTTTGCAAAGAGGAACAACTTTAACAAAAATCAGTTTGTCAAAAGAAATGCATCTCCTCCAAAAACCAGAAAATTTCAACACTTTAATCATTTCAAGCAATATAACTCACCTCAGTTTCAGCAACACTCACCAGAAAATCATTGTGTCAATTGCAAAAAATCTGGTCACTCATATGCACAATGCTTCATTGAAAAGAGAGTTGTAGGAAACAAAGTCTACAATGTTGTTTGTGATTTCAATGCACTTGGGCAACCAAGATGGATTAACTTCAAAGAATCCAAATTAATTTGGATACCTAAGGCTACTTGAAACTCCTCATGCTGATTTGCCTAGCATCCAAGAACAAAAAAGACATGTGGTACATGGATATTGGATATTCAAGGCACATGACTAGAAGGTCAATCTACTTCATCAAACTAAATAAGTATGATGGAGGTTTTGTGACCTTTGGAGATGATGGTAAAGGTAAAATCATTGCTGTTGGAAAAGTAGGTAATGAGCAATCTACTTTCATTGATGATGTACTTTTGGTTTGTGGTTTAAAGCACAATCTTTTGAGTATAAGTCAGCTGTGTGATTTAGGATATTTAGTTGTTTTCAAAAGGCTTGAATGTTGTGTTGTTAATGAAAAATCAAATGAAGTGATGTTTGTTGCCAAGCGTTTCAATAATATGTATGGACTTACTCTTGATGAACTAAAGGATCAAAATGTAGCTTGTCTTCACTCTAAAGAATCTGAAAAGTGGTTATGGTACAAGAGATTGGGTCATGCAAGTATGTTTCAAATAAACAAACTTGTAAAGAAAGAATTAGTAAGAGGTCTTCCTTTGATAAAATTTGACAAAGACATCACTTGTGATGCTTGCCAAATGGGAAAACAAACAAAAAGTTCTTTTAAACCAAAGGAAGACATCTCAACTAAAAGACCACTTGAGTTGCTACACATTGATTTATTTGATCCGACAAGAACACAAAGCCTAGGTGGTAAACATTATGGTTTAGTAATTGTGGATGACTACACTAGGTTTGGGTGGGTTTTATTTCTTGCACACAAAAATGAAGCCTTTTCGGCCTTTGAACCTTTTTGCAAGAAAATTCAAAATGAAAAGGATTTGAAAATCTCTTCTATAAGAAGTGATCATGGAACTGAATTTGAAAATAATTTGTTTGAATCCTTTTGTGAGGAATTTGGAATATCTCACAACTTCTCTTGTCCAAGAACACCACAACAAAATGGTGTTGTGAAAAGAAGAAATAGAAGCATATAAGAGATGACAAGAGCTATGCTTTGTGAGTAATGTTCCAAAATTCCTTTGGGCTGAAGCGGTTAACACAGCTTGCCACATTTTGAATAGAGCAATCATAAGGAAATTTTTGAAGAAAACCCCTTATGAACTTTGGAAAGGCTACCAACCAAACTTAGATTACTTGCACATCTTTGGATGCAAATGTTTTGTTTTAAATAACAAAAAAAATTTGGGAAAAATTGATCCAAAGCCTTATGAGTGTTTATTTGTAGGATATTCCACAACTAGTAAAGCATATAGGGTTTATCATCAAGATGCTAGAATTATTGAAGAATCTATACATGTCACATTTTGTGATACTAGCTTGGTACAAAGCATTTTGGAAGATTGTGATGCAGGAAATCAAGCTCAAAAGGATGATGAAGCTGCTCAAAATCATGGAAAAGAAAATTCTGGACAAGCTGAACCAGAAACAGCAAATGCTGAAAATTCAAGAGACAATTTCATTTTGTCTCATGAATCTGAAGGAAATTCTGCAGCCAGCAGCGCCCAGAATCCCTTGGTAACTGAATCTGCCTCCAAGTCCACCAGACCTCGTGAATGGAGATTCTTGAAGAATTATCCTGAGGAATTTGTCATTGGGGACGTCTCTCATGGAGTGCAAACAAGGTCTTCCACTAGAAAGGCAAATGAAGGTTCAAACATTGCCCTTCTTTCACAAATAGAGCCTCAAAATGTCAAGGAAACCCTTAGTGACCCCTCTTGGATTAAGGCTATGGAGGATGAGCTTCTTGAGTTTGAAAAGAACCAAGTGTGGACGTTGGTTCCAAGGCCAAGTGGAAAGAAAGTGACCGGCACCAAGTGGATATTCCGGAACAAGTTGGGAGAAGATGGTAGCATCGCAAGAAACAAGGCAAGGCTAGTGGCACAAGGATATGACCAAGAAGAAGGAATAGACTTTGATGAATCCTTTGCCCCTGTTGCCCGAATGGAAGCCATAAGACTTCTCTTAGCTTATGCTGCATTTTGTGGTTTTAAATTATACCAAATGGATGTGAAATGTACATTTTTGAATGGTGTGATAGATAGAGAAGTATATGTAGAGCAGCCTCCTGGTTTTGAAAATAAAGAGCATTCTAATCATGTTTTTAAATTGTCTAAAGCTCTCTATGGTTTAAGACAAGCTCCTAGAGCTTGGTATGAGAGACTTAGCTCTTTTCTTTTGAAAAATGGTTTTCAAAGAGGCACCACTGACACAACTCTATTTATCAAGAATTCTAATGATTCTTTTATTCTAGTCCAAATATATGTTGATGACATTATTTTTGGATCAGCCAATGAATCCCTTTGTTCTGAATTTGGAAAACTCATGACAAGTGAATTTGCATGAATATGATGGGTGAACTTAATTTTTTCCTTGGGCTGCAAATTAAACAAACTGAAAATGGTATTTTCATTCATCAAGAAAAGTATGCCAAGGAATTAGTTAAGAAATTTGGTCTTGAAAATGCCAAACCCATGGGAACTCCCATGCACCCTAATTCAAAATTAGATAAGGGAGAAACTGAGAAAGATGTTGATGAGACTAGGTATAGAGGAATGATTGGTTCTCTTATGTACTTAACTTCCTCTAGACCCGATATTGTGCAAAGTGTTGGATTGTGTTCTAGGTTCCAATCCAAACCAAAAGAGTCACATCTTTTTGCAGTTAAAAGGATCATTAGATATGTTCATGGCACATCCAATTTTGGTCTTTGGTATCCTAAGATTGATGATTTTTCTGCAGTTGGTTATTGTGATGCAGATTTTGCTGGTGATAGAGTTGATAGAAGGAGCACTTCTGGTTTATGCTACTTCCTTGGAAAGTCCTTAAATGTTTGGTCAAGTAAGAAGCAACCAACAGTGGCCTTATCCACTGCAGAGGCTGAGTATATAGCTGCTTCTTCTTGTTGTTCTCAGCTTTTATGGTAAAAAACACAGCTTGCTGATTACAAATTAAAGGCTGAAAATATTCCCTTGATGTGTGATAATATGAGTGCTATTAATATTTCTAAAAATCTAGTTTTGCACTTTAGGACTAAGCATATTGAAGTGAAATTTCACTCAATAAGAGAACATGTCCAAAAGGGGGATATTAGTATTCAATTTGTTAAATCAGAGGAGCAATTAGCAGATATTTTCACAAAACCATTGGCTGAGGATAGGTTTTGCATGCTTAGGACTTGTCTAGGAATTTTGAATTATGATTCCTTATTTGAAAAGTGCTGATGTTTTTGCTGGAGCTTTTTGTCTCATAAACAGGTATGAGACAATTCTGGACAGATGATGAATGCTTCCTTCTAGTCAGCGTGTTGTGGGCTTATTACTAGTGAAAAATTAATCTGGGCCAACCTCAATTCAGATCTGGGTAGACCTATGTGTTTTATTAATTCAAACCACATCTGGGCCCAATATGAATGTTACATTCTTGCTTGTTTATTTTTTTTGACTTGTGTGTTTAAGTTTAAAGTTTTTTTTTTGTGGCCCGAAAAGGTTTTTAATCTAACTTAATTTTTTTTTACTTGGGAGGGTTCAGTTTAATTTTTGTTGTCATTCAAAATTTAAAATTAATTTCCTGTTTTATTTTAAAATCCAATAAAATCTTTCTTTTATGAGGTCATGTCTTTTCAAGTCTTTTCAAATGGTGATGCAGTTGCATGGTTTTAGAAATTCACTTTTTGGGTACGGTTACCAACACTCCCTCTCTTCCCTCCATAACTTCTCCACACACTCTTCGGTTTCTTCCCACTCACTTTACTGCTTCTCTTCCCTCAAAAGACTGAAACTAACCAAATGAGGAAGAAAACCATTGCTAAAAGGCCTCCTCGTGAAAAGGTTTACAAACTTCCCACAAAGCCTTCCACTCGCTCTCAAGACCGGACCTTTACCCCTTCTCCTTCTCCTCCTACCTCTCCTCCTCGCTGTGACCCCATGGCTCGGACCAAAAACACTCCAAGGTTCCCTGCCTCTGCCAAGCCGACGCCACCACCAAAGGCCACACCTACCAAGCCTGGCTCCTCAAAACATGGTTCTGCAAAGCCTAGCTCCTCCAAAGGCAAACGTCCAGCGACTGAGGAACCCATTCCCGAACCAACACAACCAAAATCCAGGTCGGTTCCAATGCGCTCTCAACGAGGTAACACTCGAGTCCCTCTCAAAAATGTTAAAGAACCAGAAATTGGACCTTTTGATCACAAAGCTCACTTTTTGACCTCTCATTCAAACTATAATCCCTATAGATTCAAATCTGCCATGAATAATGATTTTTATGAGGGAGTCATCCAGTATCGTACCCTATGCCCTTCATTTTTCGCTGATTTGCCATCTTTGAAAAGAAAAGGTTTTTCTTTTATTGATAACTTAATTTTTCTGGACTGGAATCACCTTTTTTACATCAAAAAACCTGTTTATCCCTTGTTGGTCAAAGAGTTTTATGCAAACATGACTTATCATGAAGGCACTGCTCATTCATATGTCAAAGGCCGAGATATCGTTTTAAACAATGAGACCATCAGTGATGCTTTGAAGTATACTGATGTTGGGCCTTGTGCCTACACGTCAGTTAAGTGGGATGAAGGAGTTGGTGTTTCTTACAATGATGCCCTAGCTAGTACTTGTGAACATATCTCCTTAATTGATGGCATTACACCCACACACAAAGCCCTAGGATATGAACGTGCTCAGTTGCACCGAATGGTCAACCACATTATACTTCCTCAAAGTGGTTCATATCAAAGGGTTTCATACACTGACACTCTTGTTTTATATGCCATTCTCACCAAAACTAAAATTTCATTTGCATATTTGATGGTTAGATACATGTTTGATTCTGTTAGAAGTGAAAAGGACAAAGCTCTTCCTTATGGCATGTTTCTAACTTGCATTTTTGAGTATTTTGGTGTTGACTTGACTAATGAGAAATATAAAAATAGACATTCATATCTAAAGGGAGGTGGTTCAGTGAAACAGAACAAAGGACCCACTAGATCTGAAAGAGTTGTCCTAGATGATGAAGATGACGATTTTGTTCCCGAGGATTCACCTGCTCCTTCCACTGAGGGTACTTCCATCTCCACTGGAAAGAAATCTACTCTGCTAAATGTGGTTAAGGATGTTGCTCAAGAGTTTGTCTCCCAATCAAATCACTTGATTGCCATGAGCAAGGAACAAAGAAAACTAGCTAGCAAGCATGAGAACTTTCTGAAGAAATCGAGGGATAGGGTGGCTGTGCTCATGAACTTCATTGATAACCTTCAAAATGATAAAGACATTGCCACTGATGTTGAAGAGGAAGTTGCTTCGGAGGGGAGTGGTTCTGATGTCTAGGATTTGTCTCATAAAAACTGATGCTGCTGCTCTTTTTGTCTCATGAACTCTATTTATTTTTGCTACTGTTGAACAGTTTTATTTTGGATGACTGTAATAACACTAAATACTGCTGCACTGTTGATGATTTAGTTAGGACTTTGGACTGTAAGCTAACCTTTTCTTGCAGGATCTGTTTTGATGTTTTTGTTGCTCTTGCTTGTCGTCCACCCTTGATGACAAAAGGGGGAGTAAAAGCAATAGTGTTCAGTTTTTGGTTTTTGGGTATGATTTCACTTGCTGATGATATCAACTTAATGCTGGGCTAATTATACAGTGATGTTTGCTTGATATTCCTTAGCCAAGAAAATTGTGCATAGCTCTTTATTGTGCTTTCTTTAAGTACAATGTGAAACAGGAACAAAGAGGAAAGCATAAATCCAGGGGGAGCTAATATTGAAAAGGAAAGGGGGAGCAACATAAAAGCAAATGACAAATGTCAAAGGGAGTTTCTAAACCTTACTCAAACTCTATTCCTTTTGATTATTGCTTAAATCATGTTTGTCATCAAGGGGGAGATTGTTGAATTAAGAAATTAACTAAATTAATTAATGATGACAAACATTATTTTTGGGCAAAATAAATAATTAGTGTTGATCAATTTTAATTGCATATTACTGATTATTTATAATATGTTGCAGGCCTAAATTTAATATCAAGCAGCCCAAACTGATTGAAATCAAGGAAAAAGGTTGGCGGGCTGTAAAGCAAGGAAAGCCCAAAGAAATCAAAGCAAGATAACAAATGGGTAGAATTTGAGTAGTACCCGATCCAAGCCCAAATTAATTTCAATTCCCTCCATCTTACACTAACCAAAGCAACATTCCCCTCCTCTCTAATCAAGTCAAATCATGGCTTCAGAAAAGTAAGAAAGAGAAAGAGAGAAAAAGCTTCCTCCCTAAGCTAGTAACCAAAAAAGTAAGAAAGAGAGAGTTGAAGCTTAAAGCACAGAAGCTAAAACAGAAAATCCAAACCAAATCAAGCTTAAGAAAGGGAATCCATCTCATCTTGCATGCATCAGATCTTCATCCCTTCTTCCCAACTCTCTGCTCTATCCGAAAATGGCATTCAAGGGAAAGTTGATCTCTGTTCTTTACTGCTACAAATCCACGGTCACAAGAGATTCTTGGGGACCAAGTTGCATCTCTATGGTTTAGATTTGGTTGACCATTGGAAGACAATTTCGGTTACTCCTTCATGGCTTTCGGTCAAGTTGGAAAAGTCAGAAGCAAAGGTCATACTTTGATGTTTGAAAAAGTGAGCTTGTGGGTTGGTAAAGCTCAGTGCTCAAGGAGTTGACCTAGGAAGATGAACTCATCAACATGCAAGGAGATAAAAGAGGTTTGCTGTTCATTCAGAAACAAAGGAGAGAAAACCAGTGAATAGAGGTTTTGTTCTGAGAGAGCTCTTTGAAGAAGTTCAACTAACTGGACAGTGTAACCTAATCAAAGGTGCATTCCGCCAGTATGAAGAACTGAATCAGAGGTTTGCAAAGCTGGTTTTTCACATAGCAAAGAGGCTGTTGATGAAGTCAATCTCCTTCATGTTTAACAGATTGTAATGTACTTTTCTATGTTTATCTTTCTGTAATTTCTTGTGAGAAAAGGCATTGTGAGAAAGCTCAAGTAAAAGCCATGAGTTGAAAAAGGCTGAGTGAAACACTTGAGAGAAAAATCTAGAGTTTTTTTCAGATTTCTTTAGGTATGTTTGTGTCTTGTATCTTGTACCTGTAAGGTATCCCTTTCTTAGTTGGGTTAGCACTAAGAGGTATAGTTAGGTATTAGCATAGCCAATGTCAAGTTAGGTTAAAACTTAAGTGTGAAAGGATTGGGTCAATCCTGTGTTATTGGTGTATGTAATACTATTAACTATAGTGAAATTCTTCCATAGTTGTGGAGGAGACTGGATGTAAGTTGCATAGCACAAGGCAACCGAACCAGGATACATGCTGGCGTTAGCTTTTCTCTTCTCTGCTATGTTCTGTTTTTTGATATTCATGAGACAAAAATAAATTGTCTCATAAATTTCCGCTGCTGAGTTCAAACAGAATCAGAATTGCAAATTTGTTTTAAAGGGTAATAACAGCAATCAAAAAGGAAGGCATAGATTCAACCCCCCTTCTCTAAGCCTACCACAACCTTCACAAACTTAACAACAAGCACGCTCACCCATACGAGCATGTTAACACAAGCGCTACTCAACGGTTTTCATAGCGCGCTTTGTGTTTCTCCTTCTCCTCCTCTTCCTCCTCATTCTTCTTCTCCTTCTTCTTCTCCTTCTTCTTTGCGTTTTTCCTCCTTCTTCTTCACGTGTTTTATCCCCATCGTCTTTTTTATTGTTGTTATTGTTGCCACATTTTTTTCTCCTCCTCTTTTTATTAATTTTACAACATTGTGTATTTTTTCCTTCTTTGTTTGATTTTTTCTCTCAAAAGGAATTATAAGAAAACGAAATAAAAAGATGAAGAAGAAGAAGCAGTAGAAGATGAAGAGTAGGAAGAGGAAGAGTTTTAAATTTTGTAGAACTTATCAGAATAAAAATACACCTAAATATCTTCGTGTTACGCCCAAATATCTTCGTGTTACACCCAAATTTGCTGCAAATACAGAAAAATATTTTCTCGAATGCTGCATTTTTTTCTTCTTCTTTTTTTTCTTATTTCTTTCTTTCTTTTGGTTAAATGAATGTAAGTTTCTCCTCTTCCAAGTAATTTTGTACCATTGTGTGTTTTTTCTTCTTCTTTGTTTAATCTTTTTTGTTTTTATTCTTGTTAAAACAGTAAAATAAGAAAAAACTTCAGAAGGTAAAACAAAAAGAAAAAGATGAATAAGAAAAAAAAAGATGATGATGATGATGATGAAAAAAAAAAGAAGAAGCAGCAGCAGAAGATAAGGAGGAGGAGGAGGAGGAAGAGGAAGAATTTTGAATTATGCATAACTTATCAGAATAAAAATACACCCAAAATTCTTTAAAATACACCCAAATTTGCTGCAAATACAGAAAAATATTTTCTCTAATACTGTATTTTCTTCTTCTTTTTTTCTTATTTCTTTATTTCTTTTAGTTAAATGAATGTAAGTTCATCCTCTTTCAAGTAATTTTACAGCATTATATGTTTCTTCTTTTTTGTTTGATTTTTATTTTTATTCTTGTTAAGAGAGTTTAAAAAAAGAAGAAACTTGAGAAGGTAAAACAAAAAGTAAAAAATGAATAAGAAAAAAAGAAGAAGAAGATGGTGATGATGAAAAAAATAAGAAGCAGCAGTAGAAAATGAGGAGGAGGAATTGAAGAGGAAGAGTTTTGAATTATGCAAAACTTATCAGAATAAAAATTCGCCCAAATATCTTTATATTACACCTAAATATTTTCGTGTTATACCCAAATTTGCTGCAAATATAGAAAAATGTTTCTTCTAATGCTACTTTTTTTCTTCTGAATTGAACCACACCTCACCTTAGTCACTTGATTGGATTCAAAGCAATAATTAATTTCGTTCTGGTTCAATTGATAATCTGAACCTGAATTATTTATTATCTTTAACAATGAGATAATTGATGATAGAGGAAAAAAAGAAAAAAAAAAGAAAAAAAAATCCAATAAAAAAAAGAAGAAGGAAGAGGAGAAAGAGAAAAAGGAGAAGTAATTCTAATATTTTTATTTTTATTGTTAAAATTTTTGTCAAATATATTAAAAAAGTTATTAAAAATATATTTTTTTTACAATTTAATTATATCCAAATAAATTTTACATCACCAACCAAGTTAACAAAATTGACTTTCATCCTTGGATAAATACTCTGCCCAATTTCAAAATATATGGTTTTTTCATTTCTAATTAACAAGAGTAATGAACATAATTATTTTTGGATGAATTTTGGATGTGTTAAAAATTTATTTAGTGTGCAATTTTATAATTCTAGATATGTTATAAAATCAGTTATACTAAAAAATATATAAATATAAATTTGAACGAATTTTGGATGTATTAAAAATTATTTTTGTTTAGAAAAATATAAGCATAAATTAAATAAATTTTGGATATGTACCAGTATTTTATGTGTTATCTTATTATTTTTTATGTGTTATGAACATATATAAAATAATAAAAAAACTACCACAAAAATAATCACGTGAGAAAGAAAAAAAAATAACGTTTAAATACAAAAATATGAAACTAAAATATAATTAAAAACGGAGGAAAAGAGGTGATATTATTTAATTAATAAGTTAATTTTATTATATGTTATTTTAGATGTGTTATAAATATATTTAAAATACTACATTAAATTTTTACAATATATCTAAAATAATATAATTGTATACAATTTAAATTATGAACACATCCAAAATTGAAGTCACATTTAATATATATATATATATTAAAAGAAAAGAAAAGATGAATTATTAAAAAAGGCACTAGAGTAAAAGAAAAGATGAATTACTCAAACATTTTGATTTTTTTAGTAGTTTGACTCAAATAAATTAAAATATAAATTATTTTATTTATAATAATTCTATTACTAAAATCAAATAGAATCAATTTAATTATTATTAAATAAATAAATTATTATATTTTTTAAAACATAATTAAAGATGTTTATTCTTACATTCCTTAATATATTAGGATTAAAAAAAAGGACAATACCTCGGTGCTGAAGTAATTTTTTTTTAGCATTGGCTGAAATGAGATGTCAACAAGATAAGCAAGATAAATTGTACGCATGGTATTACTTTACTTGTAAGTGTAGATAAAGACTGAGAGAATAGCAGCAGGTATAAAATTGTATCAAGTTTGTGTTGGATTAATTATTTAATAAAGTATATTAATTTAGAAGCATGAACAAATGATTAAAAAAAGATAATATTTTTGTCCGTTTTTGTTGATAATGGGTATGGGCATGCCGTTTCTTTTTCAGATGGGCTATTGTGAGAATCTATGGCTTTGAACAAAAAATTATTTTGGGTTGGGATAATAATAATAATAATAATAATAATAATAATAATAATAATAAAATATTTTACTCTTCTCCTTTAAGAGATGTTAAAATAATACTCCTCTTTCTTTTATTTGTAAAATATACACTCTCCTCTCTTATAGTTTTTAAAAACTCCCTCTTTAATTCATTTTAATTTTTTTTATTAACTAATGTTAATTTTATCTATTTTTTTTAAAAAAATTTTTTTTACAAAAATACTCTTTAATAAAGATTTATTTTTTGTCATTAAATTTTACTTACCAAAATATTATTTAATAAATTACTTTTTATTAATTAAATTATATTTTTATTAAAATATTTTTAAAAAAATTAATAATTAAATTATTTTTTTCTAAGATATCTTTCAATAGGATTTTAACTATTAAATGGTGATTTTACTAAAATTTTTGTTAAAAATTAGTTTTTATATTTTATTATTAATTTTTTGATATCTACATATATTATTTTAACATTAGATAAAAAAAAATATTATCACTGTTAATATGTATAATCGTTAATATATATTGATATCAAAAAATAATCTTACTAAGATTTTTTTATTTATGATTATCGGATTAAATATCTGAGTGTGAAGCATTTAAGGTTTATGATTTAGGATTTAGGATCATGTAATTAGAGTTTAATCATTAAAATTTACATCAGATAAATTGGTTAACCCTAAACCTACAACTAAGATCCTAAACCCTTGTCTTAAGAATTGGCTTAGCAACATTAAATAAATTTCTAATTTTTTTTGGTGTAATTACGGTACCGAAGTATAAATTATTGTATAATTTAGTAAATTACATTCTACATCATCAAAAAAGTTTAGCTCTGTTAAAATTTGTAATTATGATAGTTGTGTATTATATTTATCATTAAAATTTTCTTAAAATATAATATTTAATTTATTATTGACATAAAAAATATATAATAAAAATAAAAAGTCATATTTTATTTGTTATGTGTACTTTATTAGAGTAATTTTATTATTATTTATTACCAATGTAAAGTACTTTAATATTAAAGATGAAAAATTAAATATTTTATTTATCATTTGTACAGTAGCATAACATATTCATTATTTTTTATTATTACGATAAAAAATATATCATATACTATTTATCTTTTGTACAGTATCATATTATTTTTATTATTATTTATTGTTAACATAAAAATATCTAATGTTAATCATAAAAAATAAAATATTTTATTTACGATATATACACAATATTAAAATAAATTTGTTTACATAATTATTTAAAAAAAATAACTTTTAAATATTTATTATTCGATCTCTTATTTTAACTATTATTTTATATCATAAACTCTAAATTTCAAATCTTAAATTATAAATCCTACTAACCTAAAATGATAAATCCTAAAACGTAATCCCTATTAAATTACAATTTAATAATTAAAAAATTATTAAAAAGTATCTTAAAAAAATAATTTAATTATTAAATTTTTTAAAAATATTTTAATAAAAATATAATTTAATTAATAAAAAAAATTTATTGAACAGTATTTTAGTAAATAAAATTTAATAATAAAAAATAAATATTTTGCTAAAAAGTATTTTTATAAAAGTAATTTATTTTTTCTTAAAAATAGATAAAATTAATATTAGTTAATACCAAAAATTTAAAATAGATTAAAGAGGGAGCTTTTTAAAAGTTATAAAAAAAATATATATATATTTTACAAATAAAAAAAAGAGAAATATTATTTTAATATCTTTTAAAAAAGAAAAATAAAATATTATTATTATTATTATTATTATTATTATCCCAACTCAAAATAATTTTTTGTTCAAAGTCATAGATTCTCACAACAGCCCACCTGAAAAAGAAACAACATGTCCATATTTATTATCAATAAAAACAGACAAAATATTATCTTTTTTAATCATATGTTTATGCTTCTAAATTAATATATTTTATTAAATAATTAATCCAACACAAATTGACACCATTTTATACCCCTGCTATTCTTTCAATTTTTATCTACATTTGCAAGTAAAGTAATACCACGCCGTTCACGCGTATAATTCATCTTATTGACACTTCATTTCAGCTAATACTGAAAAAAATTTACTTTAGCACTGTAGTACTACCCTAAAAAAAAAAAAGGTAAAATACAAAACTGATAGTCACATAAACAGTGGAGAAAAAGAGAGAGAGAGAGAAGAATCTTTATGGTTTTATGACTTTTATCTACTTTACGTACATGGAGACTGACTTCACTGTAAAAAGAAAGAGCACGCATACCAGAGAGAAAAAAAATGATAGAATAAGATAGTTATGGATAAGAAGTCAGAGAAATTTTAGTATTTAAAATTTAAATTAATTTTAGTTAAATTATATATTTATCTAAAAAATTGAAATATATTTTAATTAAATTTTAATTAAATAAAATTATTTAAATTAAAAAATTGATTAAGAATTAAAATTTAAAAAACAAATAGTATTGTTTTTTTCTAATTGATTATTGGAAAGGGACAAAAGACGTGTGTACTACTGTACTATACTTGAATTAATTAACAAGAGAAAATAGTGCATGATTAGGTATAGTAATTGAAGTATGTTATCTCTATTAAACCATTTCCAGTAGGGAACTTATCTCAATTTCTATTTATGGTCCATCTATTATAAAAAGTAACTCCACATCAGTTTTTGCGTCATAAACAGTAAATAGGAACTCAAAGCATCTCTTTCTTCTCCATTAGGAGGAACTAACTTTAGTCTCTATTGTGGTCCTACTTAATTAATTAATTAAAATACTTAAAATTAATGTAATTATTTTTTTTCAATAATATTATTTAAATTTATAAATTTAAAAATAATTCACTATTAAAGGATATTAATATTAAATAAATTTATATATAACAATAATACATAATATATAATTCGAAATTACACTAATTAAAATTTTTAACGGCTAATTTTGCAACGGCTAGTTTTTACAACTGCTAATTTTAATAATGTAGTTAGCATTTTAAATTCTAAAAATAAAAATAACCAACCAAACTAAAATTTATTTTGTAAAGTATAAAAATTAAATGTATTTTTTAATGTAAATAAATTTAATTAATTATAATTTAATATAATAATATAAATAATATTTAATATTAATTATGATATAAATAATTAATATAAATTATTAATTAAATAAAAATTTAATTATTTAATCTAATTAATTATTATAATTATTAATAAATTAATTATAATTTAATTACTTAATTAATTATTATTTAAATAATTAATATAAATTATTAATTAAATAAAAATATAATTATTTATTATAATTATTACTAAATTAATTATTATTTAATTATTTAATATAATTATTTAATTAATTAAAATTTTATATAATTATTTATTTTATATAATTATTGAACAATGGGAGTCTCCATTCAGAGGATCCAAGAGAAAGCATTTTTTCTCAACTCACTCCAATGGTTAGTTCCTATTTTTACCGACATGAACAGTGACAGAAACTCCAAAAAAACAACTATTGGAGTTGCTCTTATACACCCTTTCTTCAAGTTCCTCTATTCCACACCCTTTCTTCAATTTCTATAGCTCTATCCGTATAACTCACTTCTCATCTCTCTGTCCAACAAAAAAAAAAAAAAACCCTCATCACTCCATTATTGCTCACTTCTTCAATAAACTCATTACTCATCCACTAATACAAGAGAGTCCAAGCAAGCAATAACCAAAATGTTCACTACTTGAAGGTTTTTTTCTTATTTCTTATTTTTTTAAGTTTACTCAACTCAATGTGTAGTTCTCAAATGCAACAAGTTTCTAATAATAAAAATTTTTCTTTTTTAGCTGCAAAATATATGAGCTGTTATTTGATGTTCTTTGGCTTTAATCACACTTCAGCAACCTCAGGAGGTATGATATATTGATTAGTTTTCAAAACAAGAATTTAGATCTGAATTTTTTATTCTAGTTTCTAATTTTCACTCTTAGTTCATATGTAAGGATTTAGATCTGATCTTCTCGTGCGGCTTCTTTTGTTATTATATTTCAATTTCCACCGTTTATTTAATTTTTAAAAGTAATGAAAATTAAGTACTGAAAAATAAATTAATATTAATAATGGTAGACTATGGTGTAATTTTTAAAACTAAATTATAGCTTTTTAAAAAACTATTTAAAAATTTATAGAGAAGTTAAAAGAAATAACTTCTCTTATAATACTACTACTTCTTATCACATTTCTATAAAATAAGTACTTTTATAACTAAAAACTCAAATACAAAATAATTTATTTATAAGTTACTTTTAATATAACTATTTATTGTTTAAGCTATTTTTTTAAAAGGAGCTTAATTAAGATGTTTACCCAAACTAAATCTTAATACTACTACTTTTCATAAGTTAAAAGTTCAAAAAAACTTCATAAGTTAAAAGTTCAAAAAAATTAGTTTTGAAGTTTCAAACAAACCCTAAATCATGAAGGGAAAAAAACATAATATGGTAAACCTTCTAAATGTGCAATTTAACTGAGTTGTTAAGAGGTTCAAAAAAGATGTTAATTTCTGTATTTTTAAACTATTGTTCTGAGAGCTGAAATCAATCTGATTAATCGAGAATCGATCATGGAATCAATTTAGTCAGGATAAAAATTGATCGACAATGAACTGATAAAAAAAAGGTCAAACAATCAATTAATCGATCGAATTAGTTTGGTTTTTAGCAATTAACTGTTTAAAAATAATAAAATATCAAAAATTATTTTATTAAATTCTATTCAACATGATCTAAGTTTGGTTGAATTTTTAAACCTCTAATTCTGCTGATTTGATTATTGGTTTAGCTTTCAGAACTTTTGTTTAAAACTGCCCTTTTACATATATATATGTTTTATCAACTATGTTAAATGTATATTAAATTAAAATTAGTTATTAAAGTAGAATACACATTAAAATATAAAATATATATTAAAAATAAATTAAATTATACATGTATTTATATATAAATACATAATAGTTAATTTTAATAACTAATTTTAATGTGCAAAAATATTTTTAATATTTTATATATTGACAAAATAAGAACTACTTTTGACAAAATATTAATAAAATCTCTTTCTTGTACTATTTGACAAGTTCAACAGAATACTGGATTGCACATTTTAAATAGGGTAAATTACACATAAGCTAAAGTTCGGGAGATAAATTATTATCATTATTAATTGCTTCCAGTTTTATATTAACATTTGAATATTTGTTGATGAAATTTGGACTGAGATTCGTTTTAATATCTTTGCCCTTTGGTCGAAGGTTAAATTATTGCAAGCAATCAGATAAGTTCAGTTATGCTATGAATTTTGAGACTGCTTTTGAAAAGGGATTTTCATGTTTTTTCTTTTTTTCAGTAGACTTGAGAATGATATTGCGCATTTAAATTATTCTTGAAATTTTAGTTACACCAATTATGTATTTAAAATTGAACAGCACCACATTAGTTTCTGATATCTTTCTCGTTAACAATGCATTGATATGATTTAATGATATAGATTTTTAGTGACATATGTTATTTTATGATTTGATTATGTATATAATGGTATGATGACAGATTGGTTAATAACACGTGGTATAATGACGGGTTAGTTAATGATACGTGACATAATGACGTAACAACGTGTAACAATATTATTCATGTATTGACATCTGTTATATTATTATTGTAAATGTATTAAATTGGTCTTTAATTTTGTACTAAATGATTTATTTTAGTCTATAAAATTAAATGTTGTACACTAAATTAGTCTCTTCATATTTTTTTTTTATTTTTTTATAAATTCAAAATTCTTAATATATTTGAATGTACTAATTTTAATTCTTATTTTTCACAAGTTGTTTAAATACAAGTATTTTTATAGAAGATAAATGTTAAAGAGTTATCAAAATTTATTATTTTTTGTTATCACTTTTAGCTATTAACCTCCTTTAGTGGAATAATCTAATAACATATACTTTAGTTTATATTTTTAAATATTAATGGCTAACTATTAACCAAAATAATAAATTCTAATGACCCTCTAACATTCTTCTTTATAAATTTCAAAATTTAGTTTTAACCATATACATTTTATTCATAATAATTTAATATCGAAAAATTTTGTAGTATAAAATTATGTTATTAATAAAAGAGCCATATTGATTGATTGATTATAAAACATATTTTTTATTTTAGTCCAAAAAAGATGTATTTTATAGGAACTGAAAAATTTAAAATATATATATATTAGTTCTTAATTTCTTATAAAAAAACACGTATATTTTTAGGCAAAAATAAAAAATATGTGTTAATTAATCATATAATTTTTTTACTAAAATAACATCTTTATATATTACAAAATTTATGTGTATTAAATTATTATAGAAAAAATTAGATAATTAAAATTAAAATTTTAAAAATATTTTGTAAAAGTACTTGTATTTAAAAAATATGTGAAAAATATGATTGAAGTTAGTGCATTTAAAGATATTGAAAATTTTGAATTTACGAAAAAAAATAGAAAAAACTCGTGAAGAGACTAATTTGAAGCACACCATTTAATTTTAGAGACTAAAATAAATCATTTAGTGCAAAATCAAGGATTAATTTAATTAGTGCATATGTAACGATGATATAGCGAATAATATTATGACACGTGACATAAGCTGACACATGGACAAATAATATTGTGACACGTAATATAATCGTCCACGTTAAGATACCACGTGTCATTAACCAATCCGTTATCATATTATTACATGTGGCTATATTATAATATGATACGTCAATGTGCCGTTAATAAAAAACGAGTAAGAGATTAACGTAATGCACTCTTACCAATCTTAAGGATCTAAATTGGTACAATTAGAATCTTAAAGACAATTTTAGTGTACGAGACCAATTTCAAAGACCATTTTAAGAATTTATTAAAATATCTATATATTTTGTTTAGATTCAAAAATATCGAAACAAAAAGGTTTGGACTATGCTTTTGGGATGATATCTTTTGGATGAATTCGTTACTTATACACTGCTATTCAACCAAAATATCTAAGGAGACCTCAAGCTTTGATAATTTGAAAACTTGATAGTTTGTTTTATATACATATATATATTGTGTTCTCTGGTGATATTGTTTTAGATGGTTAAAAATATTATGTGTTAATTGACAAATATTCTTCCAACAAATGACACGTATAGTCATTAAAATACTGTTAATGTTGGTTGATTGAATAGTGTACTAAAAGGGAGTATAGTAAATGGTAATTTTATTCGAGGCCAGTTTTCTCCAATTTATTCCAACCGCACACGTTAAAATACTTTTTTTAAAGCAAATTTCAATTTAAAGTTTGTCATTTACCACACTCCCCTTTAATATGCTTTTCAATCAAGCAGCATTAACAATATATTGATTACCATATGTATACTTTGTTGCAAGATTATTTATCAGTCAATACATGATCATCCTTAGCCACCCAAAACAATGCTACCAGAAAACCCACCACACATATATGTATATATATGTTCTTGGCCTCTAACATTACTTTTTATCACCATAAGGTTCCACTCATTGATTCTTCAATGGCTGAAGTTGTTTCTGGTGCGGCATCAACACTCTTGGCCAAATTAGCAACAAAATCATTCCAAGAGATTGCTCTAGCATGTGGTCTTAAAGATGATGTAAAAAAGTTTCAAAGTTCTTTGAGAACCATCAATGCATATCTCATAGATGCTGAGAACAAGCCAGCAAAAAACCACAGTATAGATGAGTGGTTGAAGCAACTCAGAGATGCATTTGATGACGCTGGTGACATATTAGATGAAATAGAGTATGAAGCAAAACTTAATGAAGTGGTCAAAATGTATGGAAGCATTAGCACCAAGGTCCACCGATTCTTCTCATATACAAGTAATCCACTTGCATTTCGCATCAGAATGGCCCACAAAATCAAAGATATGAAACAGAAGATGGATGCAAAAATAAGACAAGGGAGAGACTTGGGTATAGTTGAACAACATGTCAACACTCCAGCTCTGGAGCACAATTTACCATGGCGAGAGACTGCTTCTTCATTGCCTTTCCGTGTGTGTGGTAGACTTGAAGAGAAAGAGGAGATTATAAATTCATTGATGACACAAAAATCAGAAGCTAATAGTATTGATGTGATCTCAATTATTGGGATTGGAGGTTTGGGAAAGACTACACTTGCACAAATGGTTTACAATGATACCCGAGTGAATGAGCATTTTGATCTCTTAATGTGGGTGTGTGTATCTGATGATTTTGATGTGAAGAAGCTAATACAAAGAATCATTCATGCTGCCTTAAAGAGAGAGAATGTGGTGGATGCAAATTCTAGTTTGGAATATATGATATCTCTTCTCAATCATACGTTGCATGGTAAGAAATTCTTACTCGTCTTAGACGATGTTTGGAATGAAAACCACAGCAAATGGAATGAATTGAGAAATCACTTGTTAGGAGTAGGTGGTGACAAAGACAGCAAAATTATAGTGACCACTCGTAGCAGAAATGTTGTTGACATTGTGGGGAGTAATCTTGTAATAAAATTAGAAGGACTTCCTGAGAATGAATGTTGGAGGCTGTTTACAAAATGTGCATTCCAAGAAGAGAAGGAAGAAGAGAAGTACCCAAGGCTAAAGCAAATTGGGGAGCAAATTGTTAAAAAATGCAAAGGAGTACCCTTGGCTATAACAACTTTGGGTTGCTTGCTTAGATCAAAATCTCATGATGAAAATGAGTGGAGAAAAATAAGGGATAGTGAGGTGTGGAATCTCAATCAAGAAGAAACTGACATTTTGCCATCACTCAAATTGAGTTACAATCACTTGCTACCAGAAGTAAAGCAATGTTTTTCATACTGTTCTTGTTATCCAAAGGATTATGAATTTGAGGTTTTTGAGTTGATTATGTTCTGGATGGCTCATGGACTCCTCCAACCTACACGCGAAGAGGAAGATGCAGAAGATATTGGGGAGTTGTATATTAAGAAGCTTGTTTCAACATCTTTACTTCAAATTAATGAAGAAAAAACTTTCTTATTTCCTGAGTTTCAAAATTTGATGACATTTAAAACACTCAAAATGCATGATCTTGTACATGATCTTGCAAAATTAACAATGAAAGAGTCAAGCAGAACAAGAACCGTTGTGCAAGAGGGGCAACAAGAAGCATCGATAGAATGGATCTCCGACAAGTTCAACTATATGAGGGTGTTGCACCTAAAAAAAGATACGGAGTTGAGCTCGTTTCCTGATGATTGCTTTGCCACAATGAAGAAGCACTTGAGATTTCTCTTTCTTGAAAATTTTCCTAGTTTGAAAAAGCTTCCTGATTCCATTTGTAAGCTGCAAAGTTTGCAGAGTTTGGGCCTTTATTGTGACAGCCTTCAAGAACTTCCCAAAAACATGAACAAACTCATCTATCTACAATATTTGCTTTTGATGGGAATCAAAATTACAAGTTTGTCTTCAATGAATATAGGGCGCTTCCAACAACTCAAATTCTTGTATCTTTTCAATTGTTCAAAGTTAGTGTCCGTACCAAGTGCTGTTGGTCGCTTGACTACTTTAAAGAAGCTGGGATTTCTTTGGTGTGAAGAGCTGATGAATTTTGAGGATGAAGAGGAAGAAGGAAAGCAACATGTGGTAGTAAATAATTTAAACCTTCAATTGTTCTTTATCATTGGATCAAAAAAGTTGGACTTTTTACCAAAATGGCTTGAAAGAGCTACTAAATTGCAATATTTGAGTATAGACATAACAGGGATAAAATCATTGCCCACAAGGTTGCCGATGACCTCTCTTGAAGAACTTTTTATCTATCGGTGTGAAGAATTGTCATCTCTTCCCAACATGGATCAAACTCATAATCTTCAGTATTTAGTGGTATATGATTGTCCCGCATTAAGTGCAAGGTACAATAAGCAGACAGGTCCAGATTGGCCCAATATTGCTCATATTCCATATTGCAAGGTTAGTTCAAATAGTCTATCTCATAATATTACAAATCTAACGATACTAGTTTATTATTATTATTATTATTATTATTATTATTATTATTATTATTATTATTATTATGCATGAATAATTAATTGTTGATGTTTTATGTTTAATTAACCAGTTAGAGTTATATCTTACTCTCCCTATAATTAATTCTAACACTTTTTAAATTGACAATCTAATTTTCTTTCTAAATAATTGTGTATAATTTATATCTAAAAGGTATGGTAGAGTGGAATACTTCCAAATTTTGAAAATGCAATATAATATAGGTTATAAATTTATACTTTCAACTTTGAGTCATACCCTAATAGCCATGTTTCACTTTAATTTTAAGAAAATAATGATATTAAGATATTAAAATCAAAATTTTAATTAAATGAAATAAAATTCCTTCTGTTAGTCAGTTGGTAAAAATTTTCCAAAGTTAGTTAATCATTGCTTTTAGTTATTAACTATCCAAATGTACATTATCTTTAATTATTTAAAGCCCGTGCAATATTCGTCAATAAAAGCACAATAAGCTAATTATTATGTGAAATACAAAGAATGCATAACTCTTAACCTTTTGAATATTGCCTATACATTATTTAAAATGAGCACAAAATTTTATTATAATTG
Organism: Arachis ipaensis; assembly: GCF_059453495.1. Classification (NCBI taxonomy): domain Eukaryota; kingdom Viridiplantae; phylum Streptophyta; class Magnoliopsida; order Fabales; family Fabaceae; genus Arachis; species Arachis ipaensis. The sequence continues at coordinate 4,315,101 of NC_142437.1, forward strand.
TGATTATAGGAATTGATGCATGAATCTTTATTCTTGGATAGTGAAATACTGTTTTATTGTGAATTGACAGAAAATGGAAATTTAGAAAATTATAAAACAATTTAATTATATTTAGTATATATATGCATGGTTGAAGTAAAGCTCAAGTTATTTCAATTTCATAAGCACTAGTCTGTCTACTGGCCTTGAATTATTGCAGATTGGATATTATGATGATGACGACGACGAACGAAGAAAATTAACTGATGATGAAGATGGAAATTGATGTGGAGTTTTACGTAAAGAAATGAAGAAAAGAAATGATAATTTGTATAATGTCTTTGCCTAATGGTTGTGTTTTAATAATTGCTTTGTTTGGCAACTCAGATCATGTCTTTGGCTACAACTACTTTATAAATGCTTTATTTTGTGTGCTTCGATTGCTTTTGTATGTCCCATTTTCTTTTAAAACTGAAAGAAAGCTATGTAGCTGGGCACCTCAAACTTTTGGGTCTTGAGTTTGAAGTAGTTTGAATATGTCAAGGTTTTAATTGTTCTAGATTTCTATCTATTTTATTCAATTTTTAATTCGGTGTTACAGCTAAAATTTCTAATCACATTTTGATTGTGCAAACAAATTTTACATCCAAGCATGTATCTTATTTCATTCATCCTTATTACAATTATAAAATGGTTAAATGACTTTTATAAAATACATGTTATTTTGCTTTAGTTGTTATAATTACTTTTCTTTTGATTCACTAAAACTTAATTGGAGTGTTTGGATTTCTTTAATTCAGGACAACAAAATATATATTTATATATAAATGACCACAAGAACATCTGATCTAAGCTTAATAAAATCTATTAACCTTTTAGTAGCTTGGAAATTAGAGACTTATAAAATATGACAAATCACGTCAATAAGTCAACGGCAGCAAAAATTTATCCAAATCAGCCAAATTAAAAACTGGTTCATGAATTAGCCAAGAGATTTCTATATAGTTCGAATCTACCTAATTTAAACTGCATTTCCATGTAATTCGAATTACACACACACCCACTAATTTGAATTTCCAGGTTGTTTCAAATTAGTGGGTGTGTGCGTGTATGTAATTCGAATCTGTACATGAAAATGCAGTTCGAATTAGGTAGATTCGAACTATATAGAAATGTCTCTTGGTTGATTTATGAACCAGCTTTTGATTGGCTGATTTCTGTAAATATTTCCTCCCCATGGCTTAATATAGTGATTTGCCTTATAAAATATGGCAACAATTAATTAAAATAAGAAAAGGATTATTGAAATCCTATTAATTAATATTAATATATTTGTTAATTCAACTATGTTAGTTTAATTTGTACACCAAAATTAACTACTAAAATTAGTTTCTAGTATAAAACACACATTAAAATACAAAATACAAAATACTCATTAAAAATAAATTAAACTATATATGTATCTATACAAAAATACATAATAGTTAATTTTAGTATACAAGCTAAGTAATACTTTTGTTGTTAATTAGAAGACATGGAGAGTTGTATATTAATAAGCTGGATTCAGCTTATTTGCTTCAAATTGATGCTTCTTCCTACTCCTTTAATTTGAAGAATTCAATGACATTTAAAAGACTCAAAATGCATGATCTTGTATACATGAACTTGCAAAATTAACAATGAAGGAGTAATTGGCCTCTGACAAATTCAACTATCTAAAAGTTTTCAACTTAGAAGAGATGAAATTCACCTCATTGCATGATAATTGTTTGGCCAAGATGAAGAAACACTTGAGATACCTCAATTTAAAAGGTTGTAGTAGTTTGAAAACACTCTCTAATTCCATTTGTGACTTGCAAAATCTACAACGTTTAAACTTTCCTAAATGTTACAACCTTCAAGAGCTTCCAAAAAACATGAAAAATCTCATTAGCCTTCAATATTTTTTTTTTTAATTGTCAAAGTTACAAGTTTGTCCTCCATGAACATAGGACACTTTCGACAACTCAAATTCTTGTTTCTTTGGTATTGTACAAAGTTAGTGTCGGTACCAAGTGCTGTTGGTCGCTTAACTGCTTTAAAAAAGCTAGTGATTTATTGGTGTTCTGACCTGGTGAATTTCGAAGGCGAAGAAGAAGAAAAGAAAAATGTGGCAACCTATAGTTTGAACCTTCAAGTGCTTGTGATTAATGGATCATTTAAGTTGAAAGCTTTACCTAATTGGCTTTACAGAGCTACTAAATTGCGCTATTTGAGAATATGGGGGGCAAGAATGAAATCATTTCCCACACGCTTTCCAAGTGATTCTCTTGAAGAACTTCATATCATTTCTTGTAGAATATTGTCATTTCTTCCCAACAACATGGATCAATTCCATAATCTTCAATTGTTAGAGATAGATGATTGTCCTATACTAAGTGCAAGGTATAACAAGAAGACAGGTCTGGATTTGAAAAAAATTTCTCATATCCCACATTGCAAGGTTAGTTTATTCAATTTCTAATGCTTTATTCATATTTATGTCTCTAAATTAAAAGATCATTTATTTTTTAAATTAGTTTCTGGAAGATTTTTTAATTAAATTTATCCTTCACAAGTTTTAAATTTCTTAAGCTTTATTCATACTTAATGTGTCACATTAATAAATTTTGTCTATTTTAACGTCGTCAGCAATAAAAGTAACAGAAAAATTAACGTGACTAACTTAAAATCTTTGAAAGACAAATTTAATTTAAAAAATCTTTCAAAAACCTATTTAGAGAGCGAATGACTTTTCATACTTCAGAGACGATTTTGACTATTTAAGCATTGAAAATCCTTACATACATACACTTGTTTGTGGCTATATTTATTATTTCATATGTCATCTGTATTAGCTAGTAGAGTAGTAGTGTAGCCTTGAATTTTTGCAGATTGATGGGAAAGACCAAAATGATGATGATGATGATGATGAAAATGGAGGAGAGGCAATAAAGATCAAATATGAAGGAAAGAAAGGGAAATAAAAAGCATTATCTTTATGTGTAGTGTCTTTGTCTAATGATTCTGTTTTAATTGCTTTGTTTTGAGTACAATTCATATTTTTTAGCTACAAAAACTTTATCCTTTATATAATGTTGCATTATTATTTAAGACTGAAGTAAAGTTATGTATTTGACCACCTCAGACTTGAGTGTATATGTTGAGTTTGAAACTATGAATAATATGTTAAATTTGAATTGTTCTGATCGATTTTTAATTTAATGTTATAGTTTAAAAATTTCTCAGGTTTTGATTGCATAGAGAATTTAATACTACTCAAGTACCTTATTTCGTTCATCCTTTAAGAATTAAAAGATAGTCTTATATGAAATATTTTAGGCTTAACTAAGTTTTTAGTTTTTATGAAAATATATTATTTTGTTTGGGTTCCTGTAATCTTTAACTAAAACTAGAAGATTTATTTTGGTCATTGTTCTCATCCGTTTTTGATAAATAATAATGTAACATATTAAATACTGGCATAACAAATTCAAATATTAGCCTTGGTCTTAGTATTTGGGATTTTATCGAATATAAGTTAAGAAGCGTTTTACAAAATATAGTTGAGATTAATGATTAAAATTACTGAAATATTAATATTTTTAAAATATTTAACAAAAATTAAATAGTAAATATATAATACCAAAATGACAAATTGATCATAACTATAAAAACAATAAACATAAAATCTAGAACAAATATATGTTAGAAAGTCTAACAGTTACCATATTTAAAAATTAAATACAACCAAAAATAAAAAATTTATTTAGCATTAAAATTTAAAATTAATAGAATAATACAACCATAAATTAAAAGTGCAGCATAATTTCAAGACCTAAAAAAATACAAGGTAGAACTTGGGAGAAATGATGTGTCCATAATTTTTTATACTCCTTTTTTATTTTCTTTTATGGTATAAAATATTTTTTTTTTTAACTTTTCCGATTGTTGATATCACATTGGTCAAATTCTTTCTTTTGGAGGGCGCGTAAATTGAAATTTTTTTCTAAATAATAAAAATCAAATTTTAAATTTTTAAGTTATAGAAATTCTAATATTATATTATAATATTATTTAACAAAAATTTAAACTAATAAAAAATACATAAACAATTATATCTAACAATAATAATATTATTAGTAATTCATACGGATTCTACGATAATTATTATTATGGTGGTTATAGTAGTATTATTAAAATTAAAATTATATATTTTTATATTATTGTAACATTTTTTACTTTTATTTTTTAAATAAAAAATATTTTTAAATATAAAAAAATATTACTTTCCTTTAGGTTGACAAAGTTATATAGTAATTATAACATCAATTATATATAGAGAAATGTTTGTAATTTTTAAGATTTTTGTCATTATTATTTGTCTAGGATTATTACAAGTGAACTGGTGCTTAACAGTTACAAATTATAAATTATATGTTTGTTGTATGCAAAATATTTATAATTATAAATACAAATTATTATTGATCAAGTATAAGTATATATATATATAAGAGAATCAAAGTAAAAGAGAAGATAGACACCAAAAGAAAAAGAAAACAAAAGATTCTTTTCTTTTTAGTTAATTTTCCCTAATTGATTATTGGAAAGGGACAAAAGACGTGTTACCCCCATTATAGACTACTGCACTATACTTGAATTAACAATAGAAAATAGTGCATGATTAGGTCCACTAATTGAAGTATGTTACCCCCATTACAATTTCTTCCATCCATATATATAACTCACTTCTCATCTCTCTGTCCAAAAAAAAAAACTCATCACTCCATTATTGTTCACTTCTTCAATAAATTCGTTACTCATCCACTAATACAAGAGAGTCCAAACAAGCAATAACCAAAATTTTCACTACTTGCAGGTTTTTTTTCTTATTTCTTATTTTTTTAAGTTTACTCAGTTCAATGTGTAGTTCTCAAATGCAACGAGTTTCTAATAAAAGTTTTTCTTTTTTAGCATTTCATTGGTGGGAATTTCTTCGGTGCAAAATATATGAGCTGTTCTTCTTTGATGTTCTTTGGCTTTAATCACACTTCAGCAACGTCAGGAGGTATGATATATTGATTAGTTTTCAAAACAAGAATTTAGAGCTGAATTTTTTATTCTAGTTTCTAATTTTCAGTCTTACTTCATATGTAAGGATTTAATTAGATCTGATCTTCTCGTGCTGCTTCTTTTGTTATATTTCAATTTCCACCGTTTATTTAATTGTTTGAAAAGTAATGAAAATTAAGTACTAAAAAATAAATTAATATCAATAATGGTAGACTAAATTATGAAGGAAAAAAAAAAAACATAATATCGTAAACCTTCTAAATGTACAATTTAACCGCCAGGAATTTTTAAGAGGTTCAAGAAAGATGCTAATTTCTGTGTTTTCTAAACTATTGTTCTGAGAACTGAATTCAATCTGATTAATCGAGAATTAATCATCGAATCAATTCAGTCAGAATAAAAACTGATCGACAATGAATTAATAAAAAAAAACTCAAACAATCAATTAATCGGCCGAATCAGTTTGATTTTAAACGATTAACTGTTTAAAAATAATAAAATATCAAAAATTATTTTATTAAATTCGATTAACGTGATTTAAGTTCAATAGAATTTTTAAACTTTTAATAAATCTGCTGATTTGATTATTAGTTCGGCTTTCAGAATTTTTGTTACAAACTGTCGCTTTATATATATGTTTTATCAACTATGTTAGATTATATTAAATTAAAATTAGTTATCAAGGTAGAATATACGTTGAGTCGTTGAAATATAAAATACATATTAAAAATAAATTAAATTATACATATATTTATACATAAATACATAATAATTAATTTTAATAGCTTATTTTAATATGCAAAAATATTTTTAATATTATATTTTATATATTGACAAAGTGTAAGAACTAATTTTGGACAAAATATTAATAATATATCTTTCTTGTATTATTTGACAAGTTCATCAGAATACTGGATTTTACATTTTAAATAGGGTAAATTACACATAAGCTAAAGTTTGGGAGATAAATTACTATCATTATTAACTGCTTCCACTTTTATATTAACATTTGATTTTGTTGATGAAATTTGGACTGAGATTTGTTTTATGCTATGAATTTTGAGACTGCTTTTGAAAAGGGATTTTCAATTTGAAGTTTGTCATTTATCACACTCTCCTTTAATATACTTTTCAATCAACCAGCATTAACAATACATTGATTCTCCATATGTATAATTTGTTGCAAGATTATTTGTCAGTCAATACATAATCATTCTTAGCCACCCAAAGCAATGCTATCTGAAGACACCCACCACGTATGTGTGTATATATATATATATATATATTCTTGGCCTCTAACATTACTTTTTATCACCATAAGGTTCCACTCATTGATTCTTCAATGGCTGAAGTTGTTTCTGGTGTGCCATCAACACTCTTGGCCAATTTAGCAACAAAATCATTCCAAGAGATTACTCTGGCATGCGGTCTTAAAGATGATGTAAAAAAGTTTGAAAGTTCTTTGAGAACCATCAATGCATATCTCATAGATGCTGAGAACAAGCAAGCAAAAAATCGCAGTATAGATGAGTGGTTGAAGCAACTCAGAGAGGCATTTGATGATGCTGGTGACATATTGGATGAAATAGAGTATGAAGCAAAACTTAATGAAGTGGTCAAAATGTATGGAAGCATTAGCACCAAGGTCTGCCGATTCTTCTCGTACACAAGTAATCCACTTGCATTTCGCATCAGAATGGCCCACAAAATCAAAGATATGAAACAGAAGATGGATGAAAAAATAAGAGAAGGGAGAAAGTTGGGTATAGTTGAACATGTCAACACTCCAGCTATGGAGCACAATTTACCATGGCGAGAAACTGCTTCTTCATTGCCTTTCCGTGTGTGTGGTAGACTTGAAGAAAAAGAGAAGATTATAAATTCATTGATGACACAAAAATCACAAGCTAATAGTATTGATGTGATTTCAATTGTTGGAATTGGAGGTTTGGGAAAGACTACACTTGCACAAATGGTTTATAATGATACCCAAGTGAAGGCGAATTTCGATACATTAATGTGGGTTTGTGTTTCTGATGATTTTGATGTGAAGAAGCTAATACAAAGAATCATTCATGCGGCCTTAAAGAGAGAGAATGTCGTTAATGCAAATTCTAGTTTGGAATATATGATACCTCTTCTCAATCAAACGTTGCATGGTAAGAGATTCTTACTCGTGTTAGACGATGTTTGGAATGAAAACCACAACAAATGGGATGAATTGAGAAATCATTTGTTAGAAGCAGGTGGTGACAAAGGCAGCAAAGTTATAGTGACCACTCGTAGCAAAAAAGTTGCTGACATTGTGGGGAGTAATCTTCAAATGAAGTTAAAAGAACTTTCTGAGAATGAATGTTGGAGGCTCTTTGCAAAATGTGCATTCCAAGAAGAGAAGGAAGAAGAGAAGTACCCAAGGCTAAAGCAAATTGGGGAGCAAATTGTTAAAAAATGCAAAGGAGTACCCTTGGCTATAACAACTTTGGGTTGCTTGCTTAGATCGAAATCTCATGATGAAAATGAACGGAGAAAAATAAGGGATAGTGAGGTGTGGAATCTCAATCAAGAAGAAACTGACATTTTGCCATCACTTAAATTGAGTTACAATCACTTGCCACCACAAGTAAAGCAATGTTTTTCATACTGCTCTTATTTTCCAAAGGATTACGACTTTCATGTTATTGAGTTGATTATGTTCTGGATGGCTCATGGACTCCTCCAACCTACACGCGAAGAAGAAGACGCAGAAGATATTGGGGAGTTATATATTAAAAAGCTTGTTTCAACATCTTTACTTCAAATTGGTGATGGAGATGATCTTTTCCGCCTCTTTGATTTCCAAAATTTAATGACATTTAAAAGACTCAAAATGCATGATCTTGTACATGATCTAGCACAATTAACAATGAAAGAGTCAAGCAAGACAAGAACCATTGTGCAAGAGGGACAACAAGAAGCATCCATAGAATGGACCTCTAACAAGTTCAACTATCTGAGGGTGTTGCAACTAAAAAAAGATATGGAGTTGAGTTCGTTGCCTGATGATTGCTTTGTCAAAATGAAGAAGCACTTGAGATATCTCTATCTTGAAAATTGTCCTAGTTTGAAAAAGCTAACTGATTCCATTTGTAAGATGCAAAATTTGCAGAGTTTGTACCTTGATGAGTTTCCCAAAGACATGAAAAATCTCATCTATCTTCAATATTTGTTTTTGATGGGAATCAAAATTACAAGTTTGTCCTCAATGAACATAGGACGCTTCCAACAACTCAAATTCTTGTATCTTCAATGTCCAAAGTTAGTGTCCGTACCAAGTGCTGTTGGCCGCTTGACTACTTTAAAGAAGCTGGGCTTACTTTGGTGTGAAGAGCTGATGAATTTTGAGGATGAAGAGGAAGAAGGAAAGCAACATGTGGTAGTAAATAATTTAAACCTTCAATTATTCTTAATTATTGGATCAAAAAAGTTGAATGCTTTACCAAAATGGCTTGAAAGAGCTACTAAATTGCAATATTTGAGTATAAGCATAACAGGGATAAAATCATTGCCCACAAGGTTGTCGATGACTTCTCTTGAAGAACTTTATATCTATCATTGTAAAAATTTGTCATCTCTTCCCAACATGGATCAAACTCATAATCTTCAGTATTTAGTGGTATATGATTGTCCCGCATTATATGCAAAGTACAATAAGGAGACAGGTCCAGATTGGTCCAAAATTGCTCATATTCCACATTGCAAGGTTAGTTCAAATAATTTGTCTCATAATATTACAAATCTAACCATACTGATTGTTTATTATTATTATTATTATTATTATTATTATTATTATTATTATTATTATTATTAGTTCAATTTATGCATGAATAATTAATTATTGGATGTTTAATTAACCAGTTAGAGTTATATATCTTACTCTGCCTATAATTAATTATAAAACTTTTTAAATTGACAATCTAATTTTTTTTCTAAATAATTGCATATAATTTATCTATAAAAGGTATGGTAGTGAAGAAGAAGAAAGCAGTTCTTGTCAATTGTTTGAATTTCTTTTTAATAATATTTCTAAATAAATACATGAAATCGATTAACATTATTATGCCTGCAGCACATGTCTTGAATTTTAGTTATGAATCTTAATATTACCACTAATAATGGTAACTCTTTCAATTACTACGTATTATGAATTATTGTATTGAAAAGCACAATAAACTAATTATTATGTGAAATTCAAAGAATGAATAATTCTTAACCATTTGAATATTGGTTATACATTGTTTAAAATGAGCACAAAATTTTATTATTACTGTGATTATAGGAGTTGATGCATAAATCTTTATTTTTGGACAGTGAAATACTTTTTTATTGTCAAATAACAGAAAATGGAAATTTAGTATATATATGCATGGTTGAATTAAAGCTCAAGTTATTTTCATAAGCACTAGTCTATTGGCCTTTATTGCAGATTGATGAAGATGATGATAATGATGATGATGGTGATGATAATGATGATGATGAAGAATTTATGACGATGATGAAGATGATGATTGAATAAAAGATATGAATGAAGAAAAGAGAAATGATAATAATAACATTTTCTTTGTGTAATATCTTTGTCTAATATAATGGTTGTGTTCTAATATCTCTATGTAATATCTTTGTGTTCTAATATCTTTATAATGCTTCGATTGCTTTTGTATGTCCCATTTTCTTTTAAAACTGAAAGAAAGCTATGTAGCTGGGCACCTCAAACTTTTGGGTGTTGAGTTTGAATATGTCGAAGTTTTAATTGTTCTAGATTTCTATCTATTTTATTCAATTTTTACAGTTAAAATTTCTAATCACATTTGATTGTGCAAACAAATTTTACATTCAAGCATGCATTTTATTTCATTCATCCTTATTACAATTATAAAATGGTTAAGTGACTTTGATAAAATACATGTTATTTTGCTTTAATTCTTGTAATTACTTTTCTTTTGATTCACTAAAACCTAATAGGAGTTTTTGGATTTCTTCAATGAAGGATAAACAACAAAACCGCAAAATATATAGGAGAGGTAAATACTAAATCGATACTCGAAAGATTCTGATACTGACAAAATAGTATCAGACTTTTGTTATTGATAAAATGATCCCTAAAAAATTTTAAAATTTAACAAGCATGTCCTCAAACTCGCCGGAGTAAATCTCCGGCAAGCACAATGCTGACATGGCCACCGTATTTTAGTGACCTGGCAAACTACGTACTCCCAAACCCTAATCCCTCTCTCTCCAACGCAGACTCTCCCTCCATCTCCTTCTCCATCGCAGTCCTCCCCCTACCCAACGCAACCCCCTCCTCCATTGAAGGGGAGGGCTGCGATGGGGAGGGAGATGGAGGAGAGTCTGGGTTGGGGAGGGAGGGATTAGCTAGGGTTTGGGAGTGGTTTGCCAGGTTATTAAAATACGGTAACTATGTCAGTATTGTATTTATCGGAGATTTACTCCGACAAATTCAGGAACACGTTTGTCAAATTTTAAAATTTTTTAGGGATTATTTTGTCAATAACAAAAATTATGTACTATTTTGTCAATGTCAAAATCTTTCGAATATCGATTTGGTATTTACTTCTATATAACACCACAAGAACACCTGATCTAAGCTTAATAAAATTTATTAACCTTTTAATAACTTGAAAATTAGAGACTTATAAAATATGACAAAAAATAATTAAAATAACAAAAGGATTATTGAAACCCTATTAATTAGCTCTTGAATTATTCAATTTTGTGTGGAATATATGTAATGCTTTTAATGCTAAATTAATGTGCAGGGTGTGCCTCAACCTGTCGAGACTGCCAAAGTTATAGTGCCTTAGTGCAATGTACGGATCCATTAATTTTTGCAAATGCATTGAATTAAAAAAGTCTTTTGTAAAGTATTTGGTCCGATCTCTAAGACAATAGTGACTAGGGGTGGCAATGGGTGAAGTAGGATAGGGTTTGGAACCAACTCTAATTCTACTCGCGGGTTGAGAATATCTCAACCTTAATCCTATCCGCTCTTAATTTTCGGGTACCCGACCCTACCCGCGAATTATAAAAAAAGATGCAATATTATTATATAACTTGATGATAATTTAAAAAAGAACTGACTTTTATGTTAAAAAAAATATTAAATTATTAATTAATGATCTTCTTTTAATGACTAAGGATCTTTTGCATTTAGTAAGAGGTCTTTGGTTCAACATCCACTTAAAATATATTTTTATATAAGTATATAACATATACATATATAGGGTGCGGGTTGGTCGGATAGGGTTGAGGCACAACCCGCACCCTACCCAACCCGCACGATAACCTTACCCGTTGCGGATCGGGTTGGCAAACCTACCCAACCGGGTGGGATCGGATTGGGTACCCGCGGGTAGGGTACATATTGCCACCCCTAATAGTGACACTGAAGCACTGTCCGAATTAAAAATTGTATGCTGTTGTAAAATAAATAAAGAAGATATAATAAAATATAAAATAAATATGTATAAGTAGAAGACTCTAATATTAATATTTACCAATACTATTATAATATATTGATATTATATTAGTAAAATATGAAGAAAAAAGAGAAAAAAGTGCTTTTATTTATGTTGTTGTGTATCTCGTCAGAAGATTAGGCCTCTATTTATATACATACATAAAGTTATATTTTCAAACCTTTTTAAATGTAATTTCTCTTGAAAACTTGAACTTTATGGAAAATGGACATCCACCTCAAGCTATCTTATTTTATCACAACACTCCTCCTTAGATGACCATTTAAGATTATGCCTCGTTAAAACCTTACTAAAGAAAAACCCAATGGAAAAAAAAATTTAGTGAAGGAAAAAGAGTACAATATTCTTTGATAGGGACTGCCTCATTAAAAATTTGTCAAGAAAAATTCAATGGAAAAAAACCTGACCAAGGAAAAAAAAGTACAGTCTCTCCCTCTTGTCGACATCATTTAATGTCTCAAAATCGGCGAATCCCAATCTCATGTACCAATTTTCAAAAGAGGATTTTGGGAGTGACTTCGTAAATAAATATGCCAGATTATCACTTGAGCGGATCTGTTGGACATCAATTGTCCCTTAATTTTGAAGATCCTGAGTGAAGAAGAATTTGGGAGAAATATGCTTTGTTCTATCACCTTTAATGTATCCACCCTTAAGTTGAGCAATGCATACTATATTATCTTCAAACAGGACAGTTGGAGCTATCTTATGATCAATCAGTCCACACATAATGACAGAATATATTGGATCAAACTCCTGAGCCAAAAACACTCGCAACTTGATTCATGAATCTCTAGTATTTCAGCATGATTAGAGGAGGTTGCTGCTATTGTCTGTTTTGTGGGCCTCCATGATATAGTTGTACCACCATATGTGAATAAGTATCCTGTTTGAGATCTTCCTTTATTTGGATCAGACAAGTATCCAGCATCTGCATAGCCAACTAATTGTGACTTGGATTCATATGGATAAAACAATCCCATATCAACCGTTCTATAAAGATATCGAAAGATTTGTTTGATTCCATTCCAATGTCTTCTGGTTGGAGAAGAGATGTATCTTGTTAGTAAATTCACAGCAAATGATATATCGGGTCTTGTATTATTGGCAAGATACATTAGTGCTCCAATGACACTAAAATATGGTACTTCAGGACCAAGGATATCTTCATTTTCTTCTTTAGGACGAAATTGATTTTTTTCCGCATCCAAAGACCTTACGATTATTGGGGTACTTAATGGATGTGACTTATCCATATAAAATCTCTTCAAGATCTTTTCTGTGTATGTTGTTTGATGAATAAAGATCCCTTTTTTTGTATGCTCGATCTGCAGGCCGAGACAAAATTTAGTCTTTCTAAGATCTTTCATCTCAAACTCTTCTTTTAGAGTTTTTATAATTGTTGGAATCTCTTCAGGAGTTCTAATGATATTTAAATCATCAACGTACACCGCAATTATAATGAACCCAAATGCAGATTTCTTTATGAAAACACATGAGCAGATATCATCATTCTTGAATCCGTTTTTGGCCAGATACTCAGTAAGACGATTATACCACATTCGTCCAAATTGCTTCAGACCATATAAAGATCTTTGCAATTTAACTGAGTACAATCCCTATTAATATTCATTGGATAGTTTAGATATCTTTAGTCCTTCGGGGACTTTCATATAGATATTACGATCTAATGATTCGTATAAATAGGTTGTTACCACATATATTAAATGCATATGTAGTTTATGATATGCAGATAAACTGACCAAATAACGCAATGTTATTGCATCCACTACAAGGGAATATGTTTTTTCATAATCTATACCGGAACTTTGTGAAAAACCTTGTGCTACAAGTCGAGCTTTGTAGCGTACAACTTCGTTTTTCTCATTTCGTTTTCTCACAAATACCCATCGATATCCAACAGGTTTTACATCTTCTGGTGTACGGACTACAGGTCCAAAGACTTCACGTTTTGCAAGTGAGTCTAGCTCAACCTTCATGGCTTCTTCCTATTTTGGCCAATCATTTCTTTATCGACATTCTTCGACTGATCTTGGCTCAAGATCCTTACTTTCATGCATGATATTTAATGTCACATTATATGTAAATATTTCATTGACAATTGTCTTATTTCGGTCCCATTTTTCTTCTGTAAAGACATAATTTATCGAGATCTCGTCTTTTTCTCAATTTTCAGGTACCTGAACGTCTTCTGGCGTTAAAACTATATCAAAATTTTGGACAACTGTAGGTGTCTTTACTATGTCTTTTTCAACAGGAATAGTATTTACCTCTTTTCTTTTTCGAGAATTTTTGTCTTTGGAACCGACAGGCATGCCATGCTTCTGGCGTGAATTTGTGTCAGTGGCTATTTGTCCGACTTGGACATCAATTTGAATTGGGGCATTTTTTGCTGGTTTATAAGACGTGGTTATCCTCTTTGTATCGGAAAATGTATCAGGCAATTCATTTGCTATTCTTTGCAAATATATAATATTTTGAACTTCTAGTTCACATTGCCCTGATCGAGGATCCAAATGCATCAAGGATGATGCATTCCAATTAAGTTCCTTTTCAGGAAGCTTATTCTCTCCCGCTAATGTTGGAAATTTTGATTCATCAAAATGACAATCCGCAATTCGGGCTTTAAATACATCCTCAGTTTGTATCTCAAGATACCTTACTATAGAGGGAGAATCATTTCCAACATATATCCCCAATTTTCTTTGGGGTCCCATTTTGGTGCGAGAAGGTGGTGTAATGCGAACATATATCGCACACCTAAATATCCTTAAATGGGAAACATTTGGCTGCTTGCCAAAAGCTAATTACATAGGAGAGAACTTATGGTAACTCGTTGGTCTTAAACGAATAAGTGCTGCGGCATGTAAAATAGCATGCTCCTAACCCGAAGTTGGGAGATTTGTTCTCATAAGTAAGAGTCTAGCATTTAATTGGAGGCGTCTAATAAGTGATTTTGCTAACCCATTTTGTGTGTGAACATGAGCTACTGGATGTTCAACACTTATTCCATTAGCCATACAATAGGCATAAAAAACTTGGGAAGTAAATTCACCAGCATTATCAAGACGAATTGCTTTGATTGGATTTTCTGAAAATTGTGCTTTTAATCGAATAATTTGAGCAAGTAATCTCGCAAACGTCAGGTTGCGAGAAGACAATAAACACACATGTGACCATATCGAAGATGTGTCTATTATGACCATAAAATATCTAAAAGATCCACATGGTGGATGGATAGGTCCACATATATCACCTTGAATCCTTTCAAGGAATTCAGGGGACTCAAATTCAATCTTTACTGGTGATGGCCTTAAAATTAACTTCCTTGAGAACATGCAGCACAAGAAAATTCACTAGATTTAAAAATATTCTGGTTCTTTAGTGAATGTCCATGGGAGTTTTCAATAATTCTCCGCATCATGATTGTTCCCGAATGACGCAATCGATCATGCCAAGTTATGAATTCATTTGGGCTAGTAAACTTTTGGTTTACAATAGCATGTGATTCAATTGTACTAATTTTGGTATAATATAACCCAGATGAATGTGATGGTAACTTTTCTAATATAACCTTTTTATTTGAATCATGGGTTGTGATATACAAATACTCATGATTTCCCTCATTCATTGTTTCAATATGATATCCATTTCGGCGAATATCTTTGAAACTCAACAAGTTCCTCAGAAACTTGGTATATAATAGTGCATTATTTATTATGAATTTTGTTCCTCTAGGAAATAAAATTATAGCTCTTTCGGAACCTTCTATCACATTACCCAAGCCAATAATAGTATTAACACATTCTTCTTTTACCACAAGATGGGTATATATATATATATATATCACTTTTGAGAATGGTGTGCGAACTTGTACTATCCGCAAGGCATACATCTTCATTATATATCCTTGCCATTTTCTTCAAAGATAAATAATAATAAAATGAGTAGTAATACATGCACAGTCAAATTAAATTCTTGATTGGAATTATTTTTCTAAGAAACACTGTACAATGTCATACACTAAAATTTTATTATTATCACTATTATTATTAAAACCGGACACATTTAGTGATTTCAAAATTCTTAAACATAAACATAAACATTAATACTTCATTATTTATATACATCATATTTAAAACTTAAATACATAAAAAAATAAAACTTAACAATAAGTTCCTTACATTATCTATTTACATGAATACTTAACAATCTCACATATTAAACTATTCTATCATTGATCAAATGACCAATATTTTATTCAGGATCCTCACATAATGAGTGGTGTAATTTTCAGCATCATTTGAAACAAAATTTGTTTCCTTTCCTTTGTCATTCTTTTTCAAAGATGCTTGATAAAGATCGATTAGGTGCCTTGGGGTACAACAGGTACGTGACCAATGGTCCTTTCCACCACAATGGAAACATGTATTCTCTGTTGAGTTATTTTGCCCAGAATTTTTTTTTATCCCACTTTTGGTGAGATCCTTTTTTGTGAATATAATTATTCTTCCTTCCATAATTTTTCTTGTTACCAAAATCTTGCCATTTACCTCTTCTGGGGTTATGAATTGCCGCATTTACTTCAGGAAATGGGGCAGCGCCAGTTGGGCGCACTTCATGATTCCTTAAAAGTAATTCATTGTTGCGTTCAACAACAAGAAGGCAAGAAATTAACTCAGAATACTTTTTAAATCTTTTTTCTCGATACTGCTACTGCAGGAGCACATTCGAGGCATGGAATGTCGAGAAAGTTTTATCTAACATATCATTATCAGTTATCTTTTCCCCACATAATTTCATTCGTGAGGTGATTCAAAATATTGCAGAATTATATTCATTTATGGATTTAAAATCCTGTAGACGCAAGTGCATCCATTCATATCGGGCTTTAGGAAGTATCACTGTCTTTTGATGATTGTATCTTTCTTCAAGATCTTTCCACAGATCTGTAGGATCTTTTAATGTGAAATATTCATTTTTCAATCCTTCGTCAAGATGACGACGAAGAAAAATCATGGCTTTGACTTTATCCTTCCGGGATACATTATTTTCAGCCTTAATGGTATCTCCAAGATCCATTGAATCAAGATGGATTTCAGCATCTAGTATCCATGATAAATAGTTGTTTTCAGATATATCAAGAGCATTAAATTCAAGATGGGAGAGATTCGATATAATGAAAATTTGTTACCTGGAGTCTTCCTAAAATTTGATCAAAGTCTCGTGCTGATAACATGTTGTAAAATAAATAAGGAAGATATGATAAAATATAAAATAAATATGTATAAATAAAAGACTCTAATATTAATATTCACCAATACTATTATAATATATTGATATTGTATTAGTAGAATATAGAGAGAAAAGAGAGAAAAGTACTTTTATTTATGTTGTTGTGTATCTCAGAGGTTTAAGCCTCTATTTATATACATACATAAGGTTATGTTTTCAAACCTTATTAAATGTAATTTCTCTTGAAAACTTGAACCTTATGAAAAATGGACATCCACCTCAGGCTATCTTATCTTATCACAACATATGCAACTTAATACTTATATTTGAAGTCAAAGTAAATAATTTTAACTTTAAAAAAGATTCTAAATAATACATTGTTGTTAAAATATTTGTTCTAATAAAAAATATTAAAACTCAGTCTCTATTACAATAAATAAAATAGATAATATTACAAAAATTTTATTTATTCAAAACATCATTTATATTATTCATTTATATTCTTCATTGATTATAGGAACCAAATTTACCAACATTAATAATATTATTAAACTTAGATAATATACCAATCAAGAAATTAAAAATAAAAAAGTAAACGAATTCAAAACAGATCTTCAGACGAAGAACATATATATAAAGATAAAATAAAAAAGATAATAAAAAATACATACATGTCAATAGTTCAAAAAAGAAATATGCTTTTTTAAAACTATATGACAGGAAGAAGAAAAAAACTACTCTAACAAATAACAACAAAAAAATAAAAAAAAAACATATATCATACAAAAAGATTAAGTTTATCAATTAAAATAAATATAAAAATATAAATAAAAAATAAAAATATAATTTTGTATAATTTTAATATAAAATAATTTTTATATTATAAAATATTTTAATATAAAAATCAAATTTAATAGTAATTTATATATATATTTTAATTAATTTTTAAATAATATAATATTTATTAAAATATATTATATACTATTATTTATTTATCATCCCCACGATATAGGGACTCACTCTAATTGAATTAAAACTATGCGTCTTCATCCCAAACTTTTCAGGGGTGTTGTGTTGGAATATGTTATGTTTTAATTATTCGAAGGGAGCCACTCACATAAAGACGCTTAAAACATCTGTTTTAAAGATGTTTTTTTAATAATTAATATTTAACCTATATAATCGATCAAATTGTGTTATTTTTGTTAAAATTAGATGAAATAAATCGGTTTAACCAAAAAATCGATAAACCAAATCTTGAACCAATTTAAATTAATATTTTTTATAAAAATGACTATAATATCCCTATTATAGAAAATGACTTAAAATATTTCTACTATATATTTTAAAACTCTAAATTTTAACCGTTCTCTTCTCTCTATGTCATTATAGAATTAGAATTTAAGATTTTTAAAATTAATATAAATAATAAGAATATTTTAGTCATTTTTTATAATAAGAGTATTATAGTCATTTTCTATAAAAAAGAATATTAATTTAGATCGGTTCAAGATTTGATTTATCGATTTTCGGTCAAATTCGTTTGTTTGGTCTAATTTTGACAAAAATAACACAATTTGATCGATTATATAAATTAAATTTTAATTATTAAAAAACGTCTTTAAAAAAAGACGTTTCAAACGTCTTTATGTGAGTGACTCTCTTATTCAAAATGTTTCACATTAAGTATATTCTATTTTTAATTGGTTGTCATAATTTAATTGGGTGTCATTATTGATCATCAATAAGATTGACATTATATATATATATAATGGGATAGAAAAAACAATAATTATTAGTAGAGTAAAGTTCATATGTTATGTATTACTACTTTTAAACGTTCGTATACCTTTCTGATTGAGAAGGTTTAGAATCCCATTTTATATAGTATATACTTTGATGAAGAAATCATCCAAGTTATTTATTTTGCGTGCTTTATGATATATTCTGCTAAGAACCGTTTTGTTTGATTTCAAAAGGAAAGCATAATATAATTGCTCTTCTTTTAATTTATGTTATCCTGCAAAGAACAAAGTCCCTTCTCTCACTCTCAGCACCTCATCTATCCCATTCTCAAATTAAACTCTTACTCTTAATTAATTCCATTCAGCAACTTATCATACATTATTTTCGCCTCAATTTATTTGTGGCACACAAGTTTGACACTTCTGATCTGTAAGTGATTTTTTTTTTTCTCTAGAATGTGTATTATTATTATTATTATTATTATTATTATTATTATTATTATTATTATTATTAAAAACACTTGTTAAGGTTATTAAAGTAGTAAATTTCATGGATAAATAATTTTTAAATTAAACTTCAATTCATTAAACACTAAAAAAACTAGTTATTTTTTAATGAATTATCAAAATACTTGAAATTAATTAGCTAACACCCCTTTCAATTTCATGTCAAATCTTTTTTCCTCTAATATGTACGGTGGTCAACTTAATTTAGAGTTAGAGTTAGATTTATTTTGTATATATGAAATGTACAAATACACACATCTTAATAACACTTGGCCTATTTTGAACATATGTTCTACCTCTATTAGCGTTGAAATAATCATGACTTGTTTCCTTCTTCTATTGTGGCAATTAGATTTGAGTCCTAAGATTTTTGAAGGTTCACTTGGATCAGGTTCAATTTGGAGATTATATTATAACTTATCAGGTTTGTATCTCTTCCTTCATTCTTTGTTAGCATATCATTTTACATTAGAACGATTGTTTATAATGAGAATAAAATAAATGATAAAATTTAGACTATTACTATATTAAGTTATAAAGTTTCTTAACAGGTTTTAACATTCGTCATTTGCCTAATTATATTATATAAATTTGTCTTTTCTAAATTTATATCAAGATTGCCAAAGTCACAAGCTAAAAAAATTCGTGGAACTCACCTAAATTCGACTAATAAACTCGTATAAGTTTACCTGTTATAAATTTTTTTAAAAAATATATATATCATAATAATATATATATATATATATATATATATATATATATATATATATATATATAGGCATTTAAAATTAATAACTTCAACCCAAAACACATAATAAACTAAAATAATAATATAAGTTATAATAAGTATTATACATTCAAATCCTCTACAATTATATAATAAATACTTATAATTAAGCACTCTGAGTCTAAATCCCAACATTAAGACAACATAAAACACACACAAAGATAATCAAAGCTAACAGACAAAATAAAAGAAATACAACTAATCAATGATTAAAAGTTCTATTAGACTAAACTCAAATCTTCTAACATCAATCTTCATGCTATCATAAATTGAGGAACTTATCCCATAACCAACATTCTCAAGCATTCTGCCTGTCATGAACAAATTCAAAATCATTCAACAACCACTCTTAAAGTATTTAACTTAAAAAAAAAAACATTTGACAATTAAACATTTAAGTTCAACAGCCTATTGACAATTAAATATAATCAAGTTACTAACAATCATGAACCATATTATTTAAACAAACTATTAATGTAACACCCTCACTATCAGAAATCACGCTTCCGGCTGCGCTACTCTGATAGCAAGGAGTATTACGACTACTTTACATACTAAATACTAAAATAGGAGCCTGTGACTCGACACTGTATCGCTGATTTCCTTAAAAACCGGAAATAAACACTTTATCTTAATAAAAATACAAACAGGCATAGATTCATATACAAGACTCCTTACATAATAACCCATAATATAATATACATATAGAACATACAATTCCTATCCCTCTTACAAATTTGTTATAACAAAGACGAGGGAATAAAATAACCTAATTAATACAACAACATATCAACCAAACGCAGTATAACTCTTCTTAACGCTTCTTCATCCGGTTCCTGAAAAGGTAAAGCTGTAGGGGGGTGAGAACCTAACCACACGGTCTCACCACGGAGTTTCAAAGTTGTCATAAGAAGATATTCAATAAGAAAACTGTTTTCAGATTCTGTAATTATCATTGTCTTATAAATACTTCTAAAATTCAATAGCTAATCGTTTAAAACCTTTTCAAAGAGGCAGTGTTTAACATTTTCAAAAAAAATCAAAATCTTTCCTTTCTCATAAGCAAATCTCAATCAGAAACCAACCACACAATCAAACAACACAGTCATTAATTCAGCACCAAGGTTCATTCTTAAATGTAGCACACCAGGACAAACACAGGCAAGACAAACAAGGAAAGCACAAGTAGGTAGCAGTTACAGCAAATTGTTCAAGTAGCAGTTAAGAACAGTTTAGCAATTAGGCAAACCAAAACAAGTTCAAACCCAAGCAAAGCATACAAATGCATATGATGCATGCCTGTCCTATGGCTGATGAGGCTCATCTGTCGGTTATCCAGCCAACCCGACAAGTCTGAATTGTCCTTAGACTGTCCCCCGACGTGCATCCCCAAGAGTCTATGCATAGTTTTTTTCTCAAATAATCAATATTACTCAATGGGGGTAACATTCCCGGGAATTTATATAGTGCCCGGTCACACTTACGTCGTAGGGTCAACAGAGTATCGAGTTTTCAACCTGGTACACGTGGTGGCAAGCCACGGCACTTAATCCAGGGAACCTCGTATCTCAGATATTTCAAATTCATAAGCCATATAAATAATTCATTCATCATTCATCAATATCTAAGCCATTCTCAATATTATCATCATTCGTCAATCCATATCCATTTCCAAATTTATTCAAAAATCATATTTCAAATCAATCCTCATCATCCTTCTTTGATAAATGAAGTATTCTTAAATCATCATTTAATGCTTAAAATTAAACCTTTTAAAATAACTACTTCAAATGAAACTTCTAATTTTATAAAATTTCGGCAGCATCTCCTCTAAAACTCGGATTCTGCCACCCTTTTCGGGTCCCATCCAAACGTTTCTCAAACCTTTCCAAAACCTCAATCATTTTCCAAGATTCGGCTAGTTCCAATATCAAATAATTTTCAAAGCGAATCAGTGCCCATAATAAATCTCTTTTTAAAATCAGACCAGCTCAAATACTAAATCATTTATGAAGTCACTAACTCAAAATTAAACCATTTCCAAAGCCAATTCTTTTACATCATCAAAAATAGCTTCAAAACCAAGAAAAGCCATTTCTCATAATAATCAACTAAATAACCTTTCAAACTAATTTCTTTTCAGCAATCACAAACTACTCAAGCAGCCAAGCAATCAGTCATTCAGTCCAGCAAACAACCACATTTAGAAGGCAATTATAATCACAGGCATATGTTCTCTCACATTAATATCTATTTATCACAACTCTGTAATATAAATTAGATTTTAAGAAAAACCCCTACCTCGACTCGTCGAAACCATAACTTAAAATGCGTCAACGAAACCATTTCTCTTAACCCGAAACCAACAGCAACCGCAAACTCCGTCCCTGATCACTTTTGCAGCACTCACAGCAACTTAAAAGCGACATGCATCGCTCAAAACACGACCCTACGTTACCAGAACCTCAGAGTTTATAACCAAACATAACATAATATTAACACGGCTTTCCGAAACGTAAATACTTACCGAACTAAGAAAATGAAACAGCGGCGGTCGCTGAATTGGTTTAGCGGCAGCTCCGGCAGCCACCTCGAACGGCAGCGGCGACCAGAACTCCGGCATCGGCGACTGAAACAAACATACAGCGATGATTAAGCTCCCGGAAATTCAAAGAAAGCAAAAACCAACTTAAAACCTTACCGGCGGTAGATCTCGGTGGCGGCAGAGGTGTTCTCCGACGGTAGAAGCGGCGGTAACCCCGATGGCGGCGCTGACAACGACGGCTCCCTCCGGTGACTACCTAACCACGGCGACGGCAAGGAAGCCATGGCAGCGGCGGCAACAAGCTCCTCTCCCGCGGGCTCCTTCTCTCTCCTGCGTTTGGCTCGGCGGCAACGGAGATCTCTTCTCCTTTTTCTACCCGCGACCAGCCTTGACGGTGACGGACCCAGAGGCGGCAACGACCATACGCGCAGCAGCAGCAGCCCGCGATGATGACGATGGCGGCGCAGCGTGGTGGCGGCGCGACGAATGGTGGCGACGGCGCAGGTGACACGACGAAGGCGGTCCGAACAGCTCCTCCTCCCCTCCCTCTCTCACGGGTCTTCCTCTTCTCTTCCTCGGCGGCGCGATGACAGATCCGACAGCGGTGACGCGACGCAGCGGCTCCCACGCGACACTCTCCTTCTCTCTCAGATCTCCCCTCTCCTCTGCCAGCAGCGGCGGCGACGGTGGCAGTGACACCCACCGCGCCGCCTCACTCTTCTCCCCCATCTCCTTCCTTCCTCGGTTCCCATCCTTCTTCCCCTTTCTCTTTTTTTTTTTTTCTTTCTTTCCTTCTGATGGGATTTTTGTGGGTAAGTGAGGGTAGGGAAAGGGGTGCAGCTGTGTGTGCGTGTGAACTGAGAGATGTGAGTGTGAGTGTTTATAAAAATTAGGCTTATGGTTTTGTTTTAGCAATTTAGGATTTAATTTAGATTTTAGTTATTTTTAATCAAATTAGAGTATATAATGTTAATTTGAAATCTAATTTTAATCTTCAAAATTATTTTAAAATATTATTTGTTGTATTAAAATACTAATTGGTTTAAAATCAAATTCTCTAATTGAATTTATAAGATAATAAGATTAATTTTCTTTATTTCTAAAACTTGAAGTATTAAATCATAGAAATATCAATTATTTGAATTAAATCACATAAATATTCTTGTCATCCAATAACTACTAATTTTGAAATTTAAATATAGCAAATAATTCAATAATTATAAAATTAGGTAAAATTCTAATTAATTATCAAAACCTGATTTAATTAGCTTTAATAAAATAATTCCTAAAGATAAAATTTCTAATGAATTAAATGAATTGAAATTAATTTATAATAAGATTTATTCGAAAATTCTGGGTCTTACATCCTACCCACCTTATAAAATTTTCGTCCTCGAAAATTGATACAAAATAAAAGAGATTTTTATATCACTTCAAATACCAGAATTTTCATATAGCATAAAAACTTAAAGGGTATAAGTATGATGTGAAATAGAAATTACAAGATAGGCTTGATGTACAAGATGATATGTTTCAACATGTAATGGTAAAGTAAGGTGGAAAAAGTTTATAAAATAAGCCGGGGTTAAAACGATGTGCTTAATGTCCGTTTACTGATCTCATACCAACTTCAGAGATTCAACTATTCAAACTTCAACATAACTTATCTCCACTATTCTCAACCGTACTTCATTGAGTAACTCATCCGAAGGTTTTCAACCTCGTCAACACTTCGCAAATTTTAATGGTCACAAACCCAACATCAACAAAATCCTTTCACATGAAATAAGGTTCCACAACTCCCTGCAACGTCGTACACTTACGAATTTCACCTTTTGCGTTCACCAAAACTGTCCTAAAGGACTAATATGTCGTTTACTAAGTCTAACGGTTACACAAGATACCAAAACTAATCTCGAGTATATTCAGAACGATAATAAACCATGAAAAAGAAAGAAAAGCGACAAGGGCCGCGTTCGCGAAAATTTGAAAGAATAAATGCAATTGCAGGTAAACAAGGATGCTCAAGCAATGAAGTTTGCTAGAAAAGAATCAATTGATAATTTCAAGGATAACCCTTGGATCAAAAGAAATTCAATAGGACCAATAAGAAGAAAATCTGCGTATTAGTTTTTAACATATCCAAGCTGAGTCGAAAAAATATGAGATTTCATAGAAAAGAAATGATTAAAGATTATGCTGACGAGGATAAAATTCGTATAAATTCAAGAGGATGCGTAAGATTGCAACTAAATAACGATTTACAGGCACGAGAAAATGTTCTGGAAAGAAAATCGTTTTGCATCTAAATAGGAAATTTGAATCCAGGAACTCCATAAGAAATAAGAAAAGTAGTGATGATTTAAATTGAAATAAGTTCAAGCCAGAACAAAGGAACACTAAGTTCACAAGAAAGGAATGACTGAACTAACGACATCATTTGCAAAACTCAAAAGCATGGAAAAATTTAAGAAAGTGTGATTTCTCATTTTAAAAAGAAAAGATATGAAATAAATATCCTTCAAGTGAGGTAATAGAAGCGTAAATATTGAGTTATGTTAAATCGAATTCAAGTTAAATTAGATTATTTGTGTAAAACTTGAAATAATAAAAATTAATTGAACTAAAAATGTTGAAAAATCTTAAAAGATCATAATCAAACAAGAATATGCATAAAAATTTAAATTTTATTCAGAAGAGAAGGTCCGAGGTAAATTAGTCAATAAAAGAATACTTGGTATATTACAAACAAGTTAGTTTCGTTTGCATAAGAAAGTTTTAAAGCTTCATATAGTGAATATATGCGAAGTTCCAAAACGATTTTATTGAAATTTAAAGTAAGGCTACAAATAGAATCCAGCAAAAGAACTGAATTGAATTTTTTTTTTTTTTTTTCAATGAAATCCAAAACAAAAATCTTAGAACGAGATTATAAAAAGTGGTATGTTGCACCAAAATAAGTTTGAAGTTTACTCAAAGGAATACAAATTTTGATAAAGAAGAATAAGCAACCAAAATGGTATTTCACAAAAACTTGGAGAAACGTTTGAAATTATAGGTAAGCAAGGATGTATAAAAACAGAAAGATGTACTGAAAGGAAAAATCAAGTTGTAACCCTATGAAGGAATGAATTCACTTTCCCAAAATAATTACAAGAAGTTTTAATAAGGTATTGCGTCAAAATAATCCAATTTAAAATAAATTATATAAAGTTAGTCAATTAACTAGAACAGAAGCAAGAACCGCTTATCAAGAATCTTAGAGTACATAATCAAGTAAAGACATATATAAAAATTTGAGTAAATATTAGAGGAGAATCAAATTATGTTCAAAGAAAGAAATCTAATGTAAAGTGTTCCTATATAGTTAATAAAAGTATAGATAGTACCCTTAAAAACAAGTATGTCTTTAGCTACATAAAGGATTTATTTATTTCTTGTAGGAAAGTACATGTAAGATCAGAGATAGTTATATCCAAAATTCAAAGAATGGTTATAGACAAGATTAGATAGAATAAAAAGATCAAAACTTTTCTCAATGTAGATTTCGAAACAAAAACTTCGAAAGAATATTACTAGAATTATTATCTCATACCAAAACAAACTCGAAATTTTTACCAAGGAGAGTACTTTATTCATTTAAAGGAAAACAGGATAAAAAAAATTGTAACCTGGGCAAAATACGCATAAGTTGTAGAAGGTGAAGTAGAAGAACCAAATCACACAATTAGCTTACTATGAATCGTAACTTTCACGGTTTCAAATCACTCAAGTATTAAGAATTATGTGTTACGCTAGAACAGATTTAAGATCGAATAAAAGGATACAAAATTTATGAAGAAATGTATAAATAATAACAATGATGAATAATCAAATCTGGTTCCAAAAAGAATTGAAACAGGGAGCGAAAAAGATAATAAATCGAAGAATAAGCAACACACGCATCATGTGGCATGATTAAAACACCTAACTTCAGTGTAAACTAATCAAGAAATAACATTTGACGTTTATCAAAGAATTAAAGACCGTTGTCATGCGAAACAAGTTCAAAACCAACTTAAAGAAAAAAAACTCATGATTCGAAGAGAGAAATATGAGCAACATTAGGGTAGAGGTTCCAAATGATTTCAAGTGAATAATCAGGATTATAATCAAACAGAAATATATATATATAGGGATGAATAAGTATTGCTAGAAACAGAGTCGAATCATATTCTAAAAGGAAAAATCTAGAACAAGGAATTCCAACATAACCAATAAAAGAGAAAACGGTGTATTAAGCTACGCGACACGAACAAAATTATACGTCAAAATGGAACTAACTTCAAAAATTAATTTCTAACGTTCCCAGAACCCGTGAACCGCATCGCTTATTAACTCCACTTTGTCCATGATAACCCATTAACTTTACCGTATACATAAACCATCAACATTAAGCTGGCCAGACTTAATATCAACAGATATGCAATAGTAAGCTAACAGCGTTAATCAAAAGACAGTCATGTGCATAAAGCTCTAATTCTCGTCATTCGGACAAGACCTATAACATGACAGACACTCAGAGTATGCAATTGAAGCATAATCGGTCCATTTCTCAGGCTCTACAGGAAAGACCGCTCTGATACCATAATGTAACACCCTCACTATCAGAAATCACGCTTCCGGCTGCGCTACTCTGATAGCAAGGAGTATTACGACTACTTTACATACTAAATACTAAAATAGGAGCCTGTGACTCGACACTGTATCGCTGATTTCCTTAAAAACCGGAAATAAACACTTTATCTTAATAAAAATACAAACAGGCATAGATTCATATACAAGACTCCTTACATAATAACCCATAATATAATATACATATAGAACATACAATTCCTATCCCTCTTACAAATTTGTTATAACAAAGACGAGGGAATAAAATAACCTAATTAATACAACAACATATCAACCAAACGCAGTATAACTCTTCTTAACGCTTCTTCATCCGGTTCCTGAAAAGGTAAAGCTGTAGGGGGGTGAGAACCTAACCACACGGTCTCACCACGGAGTTTCAAAGTTGTCATAAGAAGATATTCAATAAGAAAACTGTTTTCAGATTCTGTAATTATCATTGTCTTATAAATACTTCTAAAATTCAATAGCTAATCGTTTAAAACCTTTTCAAAGAGGCAGTGTTTAACATTTTCAAAAAAAATCAAAATCTTTCCTTTCTCATAAGCAAATCTCAATCAGAAACCAACCACACAATCAAACAACACAGTCATTAATTCAGCACCAAGGTTCATTCTTAAATGTAGCACACCAGGACAAACACAGGCAAGACAAACAAGGAAAGCACAAGTAGGTAGCAGTTACAGCAAATTGTTCAAGTAGCAGTTAAGAACAGTTTAGCAATTAGGCAAACCAAAACAAGTTCAAACCCAAGCAAAGCATACAAATGCATATGATGCATGCCTGTCCTATGGCTGATGAGGCTCATCTGTCGGTTATCCAGCCAACCCGACAAGTCTGAATTGTCCTTAGACTGTCCCCCGACGTGCATCCCCAAGAGTCTATGCATAGTTTTTTTCTCAAATAATCAATATTACTCAATGGGGGTAACATTCCCGGGAATTTATATAGTGCCCGGTCACACTTACGTCGTAGGGTCAACAGAGTATCGAGTTTTCAACCTGGTACACGTGGTGGCAAGCCACGGCACTTAATCCAGGGAACCTCGTATCTCAGATATTTCAAATTCATAAGCCATATAAATAATTCATTCATCATTCATCAATATCTAAGCCATTCTCAATATTATCATCATTCGTCAATCCATATCCATTTCCAAATTTATTCAAAAATCATATTTCAAATCAATCCTCATCATCCTTCTTTGATAAATGAAGTATTCTTAAATCATCATTTAATGCTTAAAATTAAACCTTTTAAAATAACTACTTCAAATGAAACTTCTAATTTTATAAAATTTCGGCAGCATCTCCTCTAAAACTCGGATTCTGCCACCCTTTTCGGGTCCCATCCAAACGTTTCTCAAACCTTTCCAAAACCTCAATCATTTTCCAAGATTCGGCTAGTTCCAATATCAAATAATTTTCAAAGCGAATCAGTGCCCATAATAAATCTCTTTTTAAAATCAGACCAGCTCAAATACTAAATCATTTATGAAGTCACTAACTCAAAATTAAACCATTTCCAAAGCCAATTCTTTTACATCATCAAAAATAGCTTCAAAACCAAGAAAAGCCATTTCTCATAATAATCAACTAAATAACCTTTCAAACTAATTTCTTTTCAGCAATCA
The DNA here is from genome assembly GCF_059453495.1 of Arachis ipaensis. Lineage (NCBI taxonomy): Eukaryota > Viridiplantae > Streptophyta > Magnoliopsida > Fabales > Fabaceae > Arachis > Arachis ipaensis. Next base: position 4,343,848 of record NC_142437.1, read on the forward strand.
CAAACTACTCAAGCAGCCAAGCAATCAGTCATTCAGTCCAGCAAACAACCACATTTAGAAGGCAATTATAATCACAGGCATATGTTCTCTCACATTAATATCTATTTATCACAACTCTGTAATATAAATTAGATTTTAAGAAAAACCCCTACCTCGACTCGTCGAAACCATAACTTAAAATGCGTCAACGAAACCATTTCTCTTAACCCGAAACCAACAGCAACCGCAAACTCCGTCCCTGATCACTTTTGCAGCACTCACAGCAACTTAAAAGCGACATGCATCGCTCAAAACACGACCCTACGTTACCAGAACCTCAGAGTTTATAACCAAACATAACATAATATTAACACGGCTTTCCGAAACGTAAATACTTACCGAACTAAGAAAATGAAACAGCGGCGGTCGCTGAATTGGTTTAGCGGCAGCTCCGGCAGCCACCTCGAACGGCAGCGGCGACCAGAACTCCGGCATCGGCGACTGAAACAAACATACAGCGATGATTAAGCTCCCGGAAATTCAAAGAAAGCAAAAACCAACTTAAAACCTTACCGGCGGTAGATCTCGGTGGCGGCAGAGGTGTTCTCCGACGGTAGAAGCGGCGGTAACCCCGATGGCGGCGCTGACAACGACGGCTCCCTCCGGTGACTACCTAACCACGGCGACGGCAAGGAAGCCATGGCAGCGGCGGCAACAAGCTCCTCTCCCGCGGGCTCCTTCTCTCTCCTGCGTTTGGCTCGGCGGCAACGGAGATCTCTTCTCCTTTTTCTACCCGCGACCAGCCTTGACGGTGACGGACCCAGAGGCGGCAACGACCATACGCGCAGCAGCAGCAGCCCGCGATGATGACGATGGCGGCGCAGCGTGGTGGCGGCGCGACGAATGGTGGCGACGGCGCAGGTGACACGACGAAGGCGGTCCGAACAGCTCCTCCTCCCCTCCCTCTCTCACGGGTCTTCCTCTTCTCTTCCTCGGCGGCGCGATGACAGATCCGACAGCGGTGACGCGACGCAGCGGCTCCCACGCGACACTCTCCTTCTCTCTCAGATCTCCCCTCTCCTCTGCCAGCAGCGGCGGCGACGGTGGCAGTGACACCCACCGCGCCGCCTCACTCTTCTCCCCCATCTCCTTCCTTCCTCGGTTCCCATCCTTCTTCCCCTTTCTCTTTTTTTTTTTTCTTTCTTTCCTTCTGATGGGATTTTTGTGGGTAAGTGAGGGTAGGGAAAGGGGTGCAGCTGTGTGTGCGTGTGAACTGAGAGATGTGAGTGTGAGTGTTTATAAAAATTAGGCTTATGGTTTTGTTTTAGCAATTTAGGATTTAATTTAGATTTTAGTTATTTTTAATCAAATTAGAGTATATAATGTTAATTTGAAATCTAATTTTAATCTTCAAAATTATTTTAAAATATTATTTGTTGTATTAAAATACTAATTGGTTTAAAATCAAATTCTCTAATTGAATTTATAAGATAATAAGATTAATTTTCTTTATTTCTAAAACTTGAAGTATTAAATCATAGAAATATCAATTATTTGAATTAAATCACATAAATATTCTTGTCATCCAATAACTACTAATTTTGAAATTTAAATATAGCAAATAATTCAATAATTATAAAATTAGGTAAAATTCTAATTAATTATCAAAACCTGATTTAATTAGCTTTAATAAAATAATTCCTAAAGATAAAATTTCTAATGAATTAAATGAATTGAAATTAATTTATAATAAGATTTATTCGAAAATTCTGGGTCTTACAATTAACATATAATTAAGAATTTAGCATAAACATAAATTATAATTATAATACTATAATGAGGAATTAATAAGTAGATGCTAACATCTCATTGAGGCACCCAAGAGAAATAATATATAAGCAGCTTAGCCTTGAGAATTATCATGGGATTAAAAACAAAGACAATTCAAAGCAATCAATCTTTGTAAGAATTAGTTTTGGTAAAACACCTCGCCCCATAAACCAAGCATGTTTTTTTGCATTATAACAGTAAAATGTAATATACAATAACTAAAGCAAAAAAATTAAAAAAGAAAATAAAAACCTATCAGAGGTAGGGGCTCAAAGTAAAGAAACTGGGGCAAACTCAAAAGCTCGAATCAATGAATCAAAACTAGATGCAGCCATGACCAGGTACCCAACAACGATGGCCAACTGTGATGACAAGGATCGACAGCCAGGAGACATAGCAATGATAGAGAATGACAAATCAGATCAACCGAAAACGAAGAATTTCTTCACTGCTAGTTCTGCACGATAACGTTCTATCGGGTCATGATTATCACACTTTATTTTATAAATCCATTTGTTACCAATTGCTTTCCTTCTATCCGGGAGTGGGACAAGCTCCCACGTCTTGTTTCTGCATAGTACTTCCATTTTTTCTTATATGGCCGTCATCCATAAAGAAGAATGTGAATTTTCAACAGCCTCTTGAAAGGTTGATGGTTCTCCATCTTCAATAACAAAACAATATGCATAATGGCAAGTTATGGTATAGTCGGCATGCCATGATGGTTTTCTCAGTTTAGGTGTTGTTCTGCGAGCTTCAGCTGGTCCTTGTTCAACTTGCTCAGGTTCTACTTCAAAAGAGTCCTTTTTTCTAGACTTATCATTCATGTATATCGTAGTAGTTTCTTTAGTGCTACTGTTGTTTTTTTGCTCCTTTTGCAACTCGTTTTCAGCAAATATAACATCTCTACTGAGAATAACAGCATAGCCCAAGAAGATATACTTTCTTGATTTAGGATCAAGCTTTGTTCTTTCTTCGATATTGAACATCACATAAATAGGACATCCAAACATATAGAGAGAAGAATAATCAGGTGGCTTACCTTGCCACATCTCCATTGGAGTTTTCAACCCAATTACTGTTGACGGTGATCTGTTAATCACAGGATGTTTTGACTGCTTCTGTCCAGAAAGAATTGGCTAATCCTGCAGTCCGCAACATAGCTCGACTTCTTTTTAGAAGAGTTCTGTTCATCCGCTCTACAACACCATTTTGTTGAGGTATATATGCAACTTTAAATTGCCTCTGAATACCCTCATGCTTGCAAAATGCAATGATCACCATTAGTGCATTCTCCTCCATTGTCGGTCCTCATGCACTTTATTTTCTTCTCACTTTCAGGCTCTATTCGTGCTTTAAACTCCTTAAATACTAGAAACATATCTGACTTCTTCTTGATGGAAAATACCTAGATTCTTCGTGAGTAATCATCTATGAAGGAGACAAAATATTTTGCTCTTCCTAGTGATAATTCTGGTGATTCTCACACATTAGAATGAATCAAGTCTAGTACGTGCTAGCTTTTAGCGATTGATCTTTTAAACTTCAATCTATACTGTTTGCTTGTCCCAAGTGTTCATAGAAAGGTAGATTCACCGTTTTAAACCCTGGAAGGAGATTATGTTATGCAAGAACCTATATAGAGCATGTTTTGACATATGGTTTAATTTGCGATGCCACAATATCATTGTGTCTTCTTGGTCCACAAATGTAACTGATGCTTCTGCGTCTCAAACTGTATCTCTAGAAAGCAAGTAGAGATTGGTTGTTAGCCATTTTTCCTTCATGATCACACAAGCACCATTAGTCACCTTCAATGATCCAATTTCAATATTAATCTTGTACCCTTAAGAATCCAACCGCTCAACGGATAACAAATTTTTTCTCAGGCCATTCACATGTCTTACACCTTGAACTGTATGGATGGAACCATCAAACATCTTAATTTTTATAGTACCGATTCCAAAAATTTCTAAGGCATGATCATCTCCCATGAGTACAGATCCTTTTGAAACAGGTTCATAAGTGCTAAACCACTCATGATGTGGAGTCATGTGATATGTTGCTGCACAATTCAATAGCCAGATATCAGCTAATGGTTTATTGTCTTCATGACCAATAGCAACTTCGATGCACAAGACATCTCCATCATCAAAGGTGTTTGCAACACAACTATGTGAGGTAGTTGCATTAGCAGTTTTTTCTATGCTCTTCTTGTTGAACCAACAATCTTTCTTCAAGTGCCCTTTTTTGCCACAGTTATAACAAGTAAGGTTCTTCTTTCGAGACCTTGATCTACCACAACTTTGACTCCCACTAGAGCCACATTTTGTTGATCTACCTCTCATCACCAACAAAACTTCTGCTTGCTTAGAACTTTCCATTTCGATCATCTTTATTTTGTGCCTGCTTTCTTCTTCAAGAATAGTGGCAGCAACATCATCAAATCAAAGTTGATTAGAAATATTGTTATTTGTGATATTGATGATAAGTTGATCATACGAGTCTGGTAAACTTTGGAGAAGCAGTTCAGCACGTTCATTTTCTACAATTTGACACTCCATGGCTGTCAGTTGTGAAAATACAGTATTAAGATTGTTGATATAATCCGTCACCGATGTAGATTCACTCATACGAAGAGTATAGAGCCTCCTTTTCATGAATATTCTATTGTGAAGTGACTTCGTTTCGTACAACTTAGTGAGTGCCTCCTAAATCTCCTCTGCTGTCTGTTTCTCCGATATGCTTGATAATACGGAATCTGCCATAGCCAAGTGTAAATTGGCAATGACGTTCCCCTCCATCTCTTTTCACTTGTCATCAGGAATATCGGTAGGCCTGCCTTCTATAATGATCCTTTCTCAAAATTGCCTTGATCTTCAGTTTTCAAAGAAAAAAGTTATTCCCATTGAATTTCTCGATCTTAAATTTTGTTTCCATGGTTCTGATACCAACTTGCCCTTTTGCAGCGGAAGATTAAGAACCTAAAGTTCTGATACCACTGTTAGGTACCAGATTTAATAGAGACAAAATAACACAACTATAATTTGTGGACGAGAAATAGATGGAACTGAACAAGAATATAGACAATAGTGAAAATAATATGACAAAGTGGTGTAATTACAGTCTCTCACAATATATAGAGAAGTTTATAATACTCTCTTACATATTATAGAAATTCATACAAAGAGATTACACACATGAGAGACCTTACTACTTTTCTCTCTAAGTTTCACTCACTAATTCTATGCAAAAACATGACATACATTAGCAAATACCTTAACTCCCTATATAGTATTTTATGGAGGTGCATTTGGTTTACAAGTTGATCAAGTTATGCACAAATTGCACAAGTGTGTATACTAGAGTCTTCTTTCATATTCATCTTTATCAAGTTGTATGACAAGTTGATAAATATCAACTTATGTAATAACTCATTCTTTGACTAAGTCAAATATTGCAACTAAAATAACTTATCTTCAAGTTGCAAATTTTGCATGTAATACCCTACTACGTAGAGATTTAAGCTTAAGTCATAAAATAGAGGTAGTGAGATATTATAACATCTAAAAGAAAACATGTACGTAATATAGTTGAAGAAATTTATAACTAGGAGCCTTGAAAGAAGGTTTAAATAAAAACTGCAAAAATAAAACACATTGCACATGGAAAAGCGCAACCGGATAAAACATAAACTACACAATAAGAAGTGGAGGATAAAAATACAAAATAGCAAGCTCTTGACTCATCCCGCGAAGTAAATACATATGTCATAACCCGAAGGAATCCCAAAATACAAAATAAACGACATGTTTCTCCATCGTCGACCTCTAAGAGGGACATAGTTAGCTATATATACATATAGGAGAATTCTAAATCATAATATATCATATGATATCAAAATATAAAATCCTAAAATAGATTTTGTTTGCCAGAGATCTCAAATGCTCACCGAGGTGCATACCGACCTGCATATGAAAATAACAACATATATATGATATGAGAACCGAAGGTTCTCAGTATGGTAATAGTGCCCACATACATAATATACAAGGTCCCGGAAAAGCCAAAAGCAATCCTAGAACTTCGACACTCAGATTTAAATCTTAAGGTTTATAAATAAAAAACCATAAACAGGGTAGGTTATCTAAGGTTCTTATTTCTAATTCCTTTCTAACTTAAGCCCTAATTTCCACCTTTCTCCAATCCTCCAAAACTCTAGTACACAGACAAGCAAATACAAACAAAACAAACACAAATAGGATACAGATATGGCAAGTAGCAAATATAGCAGGTAAGCATGATAATCACATAGGCAAATCCAATTAATGCACAATCATTCAAAACACACATATGCATATGATGTATGCCTTTCTTACTAGCCGTGAATTCACGTGTTGGTTAAGTTACCAGAACCCGACACATCCGGTAGCTAACCTGGACATGGTCTCTAGGTTACGCATCCCAAGGAGGAACACAAATGAAGGAGAGTGCCTTTCCACCTTCTCCTAGAGGAATTACAAATAAGTGTACCTTTCCACCTTGCAACCGGAGAAGAATGTGAGAAAAAACAATACGAAGGAGAGTGCCTTTCTACCTTCCCCACATCTACATCACGACAAGAGAGGGAATCCTTTGTCCTCAACTTGCAAACCTCGTGAGCAGGATGAAACTCCCGTCCTCACCACGGGCGGGATAAAACCTCCGTCTCCATCAGGACACCGCAACCACGAGCAAAACGGGTTGGAACCTCCATCATTGCCCGGTGTAAGCACCAATACAATTTTCGAGGTGACACATAAGCAGGATCACACTTAGATCTTACCATCTCAGCCAATCCGGCCATATTCAATCATTACCAATCTCAACATTCACCTCTTAATTTAGTCATCAACTATACGTCATCATCAATTCCGCACTTCCTCAACCATACTTCACCACTTCACACACTTTCTTCACTTCCAAGTCACCATTTCCTCAAGGTTCAACCCCCTCACTATGAATAAAACTAAGTTTAGGGTCTTAAAGGGTAAAAATAGAGTTTTAAAAGTTCAAAATCATGTTTAAAATCACAAAACTCAAGTTTTTGAAAAACAGGGCATGCGTATGCGAATCATGTCCCGTGTATGCAGAAGGGTGATTTTTCCCAACTCGCGTACGCGACCCTTGCCTGCGTACGCGAGTACCCTGGACAGAGGCGAATGGTCGCATACGCAGCCATATGTCCGCGTACGCGTCCCACACCTTTTTCTCAAAAAGTTGTTTGATGGTTATCAATGGCTAAGAGAAAGGGGGTTGAATCTTAGCCTCCTTTTCTTGTGACTATTACTTTTTGCTTTTTCAAATAAACTTAGGAGATATTTTTACTTTTGTCTCGTATCGAATTGAGAGACATTTTCTTTTTGTCTCCTGAGTAATAGAAATAGAAGAGAAGTAGAGAGGAAGGAGTAACACCCAGATATATCCTGGTTCAGCTACCTAGTGCAATGTAGCCTATGTCCAGTCTCCATCACAATTATGATGGAATTTCACTAACTTTTTTAACACATTACATACACCAATGTTTCCCTAGGATCTACCCAATCCTATTTGGAACAAATCTAGATTCTAACCCAATCTAAATTTGACTAGGACTCAACCTATCTTTCAACAGTCAAGTGCTAACCCAACTTGTAAGGGAATCCCCACAGGATTATGAAACAAAACAGAAAGATGTACAAAGAAAATCTGAGACATCTTATGGCTTTTTCTCCTAATTTAACTCACTGCCTTTTACCTCTTATTGGCTTTTTCTTACAAACCTCACCATGTTTGCCTTTTTCAATGAGACTCAGACAAATTAAACTGAGAAAAAGAAAATACTAATGAACAACATGAAGGAGGAGAAATCAACAAGCTTAGGAAGCTATGAGAACCGAACTCTGTGCTTTGTTCTTTCTCTCTTACTTTCAACCCTTGGCCGTTCACTCTTATTATAGAAGAGTGAATCTTCCAAGGTTGAAGCTAGTTTAAGGTCCATACTATCTTCTTCTTCTTTACAGAGCTTGCAGTGGCTTTGTCAGTGATGGGGGAGAGATCCGAATTTGTTGAATGCAACTTATCCATTCTCTCTCATCCTTTTTCTTCAAGCTTCTTCAATCTTGACCGTAGAGCTTTGTTTTGGCTCCAGGTTTTGATTTGGACTGTGGATGAGCTTCTGACTATAGTTGACTTCACTTTCTCCATGGTTGCTTGATTTGTGCTTGAGACTTCGTGGATTTCTTCTTGGTTCCTCGATGTAGCACAAATGAGAGAAGATACTTTCTTGATGTGCTCTGACCATATGAAAACTAGCTACTTGGTTGTAGCCTTTTAATTTCTTCTTGCTTAGATTTGGAAACAAACCTTTTGTTCTTCAACCTACCATAGCTTCTGAACTTTCCTTTTCTTTCTTCCTTCCTTGTCTATGACGTGACTGAAGTAAAACGAGAGAGGAGAGAGAAGAAAGGATTTGGCTTTCGGTGGAAGCTTCAAGGAAATTAATTGAAATGAATTTAGGGTTCAAGTATTTGAAGGTGGGAAGTATAGGTTACCGAATGGGCTTGAAGGATTTGGGCCATCTATCTTTCTTTGGTTCATGGATGTGTGATGGGACTTGGATTAATTATGGTGGACCAATGTATGTGTTACAATGGGCTTAATCATTTGTTCCTTGGGCCAAGATGTTTAATTTATTTTCCTGCACATTTAACCAAATAAGTTATACAAACAATTGATAATTAGCTTATAATGTTTGTACATCATAGAAATTAGTTTTCCAAACTCAACACTGTTAATGCTGCAGAATTTACATTTAAACACCAAACTTCCAACGCGTATAGCTTTTTTTGTAAAAAATTGTTTTTCATCATTCTTCAAACGGTGTAAACTTCACGGACGCAATTTTCAATTGAAACAAATTTGGAAAAACTTGAGGATTCGAAAGCCGAGTTATGGCCCGCTGAAGTTCAGTAAAAAATCATATTTTTCCTCAAAAATACCAACCTCTATTTTTACCAAATTTTCTTTTTCAAACCAAACCACTATCAACCAAAACACTTCCAAAACACTCATAATCAATGCCAAATGCTTATCAACCTTTAATCAATCATTCAACCATTTAAACTATTCAATTCTCAATTCCTCAACTCATTCAAGATTCTCAATTTAATATACTTTAAGTCAATACTCATCAATAATTACACAACAATATTTCTACATATAACAAGTCATACTCATTCAACCAATTCATACTCATACCTAACCAATTCTCATTCACTCCGTGACCCATCAATACACAAATTCATGAATTTCAACCCCAAGAATTCATAATCAACATAATCTCATTCTCAATCATTAAAATATCATCATTAAATCACCAATCACCAACGCATTTCAAGACCAGTCAATATTTTTATTAAGGTTACTAACTCATAACATACATACATGCTTCAACCTATCTTATAGTCATCTAGCCTATGTTTTCACAAGACATTATATATTATATACGGGAAACCAAAATCATACCTTGGCCGATTTCTCTCTATGCTAAAGACACCTTAAATACGCAAGACCACAAGCCTTCACCACCAAAATTCAGCAACCAAGACTCAATCCAAGCTTTCAATCACCTCAATTGTGTTCCACAATCACATATTCACTACCTAATATACATTATCACATACATATACACAAACTTAATACTTAACCACAATTAATAAAGAAATTCACTATGGTTTGAGAATCCTCACCTTACCAACGGAAAATTGGGTCAAAACTCGGCAAGCCTATTAGGTTAGCTTGATCCTAAACATCAAAACCAATAAAATCTCAACACCCAAATCATAGGATTTTTGAAATTGGGGGAGGAGAGAATCGAAACTGAAAAGTGACTTCCTTACCTAATTGAGTACTGGACTTTGTAGAGCTTGACATTGCGGTCGCATGGCCGCATACGGTGCGGCGATCGGAACTCCGGATCAAAAGTTATATGAAGTTAAACTTTAGCCAAGGGTTTGTAAATTTGTGCTTTATTCTTCCCCCTTCTCCCTTGTGCACCGTGTTTCTCATCATATGGGGAGAGGGGATGCTGAGTTGCTTAAGTAAAATGGGGTTGGGTTGGGTCATGGGCTTGATTTGGATCCGGTTCAACTGGTTTGGTCCGTTCGACTCAATTTCGGGTCAAATTTTTTAAAATTAGTATCAAAATTTATTTTTAATGATCTCTACCTTATTTAACTCATAGTTATCAAACTAGTGAACCGGATCTTAAACCGGTCCAGGTGACTCTCCTAACCGTTTCTGCAATTGACCCACAGAAAACCGGTTTGACTCGCCTAAAACCGGTCGACTCGGTTTGAACCGGACATCTTTGACCGGCGGGTCAATGTCCGCACCTCCATGATGTACAAGCGGTGCCATGGAAAAAATTATGACTGTGTGTGGCTCGAACCTAGGGTCTTTGCGATAAAGCAAGGTAGATCTTCCGCTACGACAACTTGTCCTTTAGTAGTAATAGGGTAAATAATTATATATATTATAAAAGCAAAACCAAGCACTTATTAAGTTATCATACTAAGGACTAATAATTATATATATTATACTAAAAATAATTATATTTAAATTAAAGCAATATAATTTAAAAATATAAAATATTATTTTTATTTTTTCATAATAATATTGTATTTGTTTATTTTATAGTTAATTTTGATATACTAACAATATAAGATATTTTACATAAGTATCAATCACCTCTCTTCTTTTGAATAACCATTTCATGCTGTTAATATAAAAAATAATTATTTTTTTTGATATAGCGTTACATAATTAAATATAATGTATCAAAAATTTAATTTTATTATAATTGTATATATTTATTTAATTATTACTGGGTCAAACGGTTCAACTAGTAACCCACCGGTTGAACCATTAATCCAGTGACCCAGTAACTTAACCGGGTCGATTACCAGTTCGGTTTTGATAACTATGATTTAACTGTAAAATTTAACTTTCTAATATTTTTAAATAATAATTTATTTATTGGATACTTATTTATTAATTTTACGGGTTTTACAACTAGAACTTTGACTATACAAGTTGGACAACTTGCAAGTAGTTTCATGAGTCTTCTAACTTAATAAGGACCATTTGCATCATACTTGATTCTAGACCAAGTTTAAGTTCTATAATGTTCTTTAATTTTCTTAAAACTTCATCATGCTCTACTTGTATCATTTGTAACCTCTAGCCATTTTTGTTGATTTCAAACCAAAAGAAGAATTTTGCTTCTTCTTTTCACATATGTTACTAATTTGTTGAAAGACTATGGCCTTGATGATGCCAAACCTACGAGTACACCTATGAAATACACATCCAAACTATCCAAGATAGTGGCTCTTCCTTACATTAACGTCTTAGGTTATCGTCTATTAGTGGACAGATTAGTATATTTGACAACAATACGACCTGATATTTGCTATGTTGTTGGCAAATTAAGTCCATGCTTAGATTGTCCTACCACTGCACACTACCAAACAGCAATTTAAGTTCTCATGTACCTTAAAAACACCCCTGCTACTGGACTTCTATTCCCTGTCTCACCTGACCTTAGTTTGAAAGGATTTATTAATATTAATTGGGCCTCATGTCCAGACATTGATGTTGATTGTCTGCATCTTGTCTGATCAAATTACTTCCAATTTTGAGCAAGAATCAGACAACAGATATACTCATAAAGCAGTGTGACCAAATTGATTATACCAAATCGATTTTAATAACTCAAAGAATAAACCACTTATATTTTATTAGGAGATTTTTTATGTTATAGTATACAATGTTGTTTTTTTATTAACTAGGAAATTAACTACTTTACTAGTAATTTTTACATTGAGCAATTGTAATTTTTTTCCCTTTGTGTGGTTAACCTTTCTTTTCCATCTTATACTTTTTTGCTAGGTTGTTTTCACTAATTCTCCAATGGCTGATGTTGTTTCTGGTGTGGCATCAACACTCTTAGGCAATCTAGCAACAAAATCTTTTCAAGAGATTGCTCTGGCATGTGGTCTTAAAGATGATGTAAAAAACTTTGAAAGTTCTTTGAGAATCATCAAAGCATATCTCATAGATGCTGAGAACAAGCAAGCAAAAAACCACAGTATAGATGAGTGGTTGAAGCAACTCAGAGAGGCATTTGATGACGCTGGTGACATATTAGATGAAATAGAGTATGAAGCAAAACTTAATGAAGTGATCAAAATGTATGGAAGCATTTGCACCAAGGTCCGCCGGTTCTTCTCATATACAAGTAATCCACTTGCATTTCGCATCAGGATGGCCCACAAAATCAAAGATATGAAACAGAAGATGGATGAAAAAATAAGAGAAGGGAGAAAGTTGGGTATAGTTGAACAACATGTCAACGCTCCAGCTATGGAGCACAATTTAGCATGGCGAGAGACTGCTTCTTCATTGCCTTTCCGTTTGTGTGGTAGACTTGAAGAGAAAGAGGAGATTATAAATTCATTGATGACACAAAAATCAGAAGCTAATAGTATTGATGTGATCTCAATTATTGGGATTGGAGGTTTGGGAAAGACTACACTTGCACAAATGGTTTACAATGATACCCCAATAAAGAAGCATTTTGATCTCTTAATGTGGGTGTGTGTATCTGATGATTTTGATGTGAAGAAGCTAATACAAAGAATTATTCATGCAGCCTTAAAGAGAGAGAATGTTGCGGATGCAAATTCTAGTTTGGAATATATGATATCTCTTCTCAATCAAACATTACATGGTAAGAAATTCTTACTCGTGTTAGACGATGTTTGGAATGAAGACCACAACAAATGGGATGAATTGAGAAATCACTTGTTAGAAGTAGGTGGTGACAAAGGCAGCAAAATTATAGTGACCACTCGTAGCAGAAAAGTTGCTGACATTGTGGGGAGTAATCTTGTAATGAAATTAGAAGGACTTCCTGAGAATGAATGTTGGCGGCTGTTTGTAAAATGTGCATTCCAAGAAGAGAAGGAAGAAGAGAAGTACCCAAGGCTAAAGCAAATGGGGGAGCAAATTGTTAAAAAATGCAAAGGAGTACCCTTGGCTATAACAACTTTGGGTTGCTTGCTTAGATCAAAATCTCATGATGAAAATGAGTGGAGAAGAATAAGGGATAGTGAGGTGTGGAATCTCGATCAAGAAGAAACTCATATTTTGCCATCACTCAGATTGAGTTACAATCACTTGCCACCAGAAGTAAAGCAATGTTTTTCATACTGCTCTTGTTATCCAAAGGATTATGAATTTGAGGTTTTTGAGTTGATTATGTTGTGGATGGCTCATGGACTCCTCCAACCTACACGCGAAGATGAAGATGCAGAAGATATTGGGAAGTTGTATATTAAGAAGCTTGTTTCAACATCTTTACTTCAAATTGATGAAGAAAAATCTTTCTTTTTTCCTAAGTTTCAAAATTTGATGACATTTAAAACACTCAAAATGCATGATCTTGTACATGATCTTGCAAAATTAACAATGAAAGAGTCAAGCAGAACAAGAACCGTTGTGCAAGAGGGGCAACAAGAAGCATCGATAGAATGGATCTCCGACAAGTTCAACTATCTGAGGGTGTTGCACCTAAAAGAAGATATGGAGTTGAGCTCGTTTCCTGATGATTGCTTTGCCACAATGAAGAAGCACTTGAGATTTCTCTTTCTTGAAAATTTTCCTAGTTTGAAAAAGCTTCCTGATTCCATTTGTAAGCTGCAAAGTTTGCAGAGTTTGGGCCTTTATTGTGACAGCCTTCAAGAACTTCCCAAAAACATGAACAAACTCATCTATCTACAATATTTGCTTTTGATGAAGATCAAAATTACAAGTTTGTCTTCAATGAATATAGGGCGCTTCCAACAACTCAAATTCTTGTATCTTTTCAATTGTTCAAAGTTAGTGTCCGTACCAAGTGCAGTTGGTCGCTTGACTACTTTAAAGAAGCTGGGATTTTTTTGGTGTGAAGAGCTGATGAATTTTGAGGATGAAGAGGAAGAAGGAAAGCAACATGTGGTAGTAAATAATTTAAACCTTCAATTGTTCTTTATCATTGGATCAAAAAAGTTGGACTTTTTACCAAAATGGCTTGAAAGAGCTACTAAATTGCAATATTTGAGTATAGACAAAACAGGGATAAAATCATTGCCCACAAGGTTGCCGATGACCTCTCTTGAAGAACTTTATATCTATCGGTGTGAAGAATTGTCATCTCTTCCCAACATGGATCAAACTCATAATCTTCAGTATTTAGTGGTATATAATTGTCCTGCATTATATGCAAGGTACAATAAGGAGACAGGTCCAGATTGGTCCAAAATTGCTCATATCCCACATTGCAAGGTTAGTTCAAATAGTCTATCTCATAATATTACAAATCTAACTTTATTATTATTATTATTATTATTATTATTATTATTATTATTATGATGCATGAATAATTAATTGTTGATGTTTTATGTTTAATTAACCAGTTAGAGTTATATCTTACTCTCCCTATAATTAATTCTAGAACTTTTTAAATTGTCAATTGTTTGAATTTCTTTTTAATAATCTTTCTAAATAAATACATGAAATCGATTAACATTATTATGCCTGCAGCACATGTCTTGAATTTTAGTTATGAATCTTAATATTACCACTAATAATGGTAACTCTTTCCATTACTACGTATTATGAATTATTGTATTGAAAACCACAATAAGCTAATTGTTATGTGAAATTCAAAGAATGAATAATTCTTAACCATTTGAATATTGGTTCAACATTATTTAAAATGAGCACAAAATTTTATTATTACTGTGATTATAGGAGTTGATGCATGAATCTTTATTTTTGGATAGTGAAATACTTTTTTTATTGTCAATTGACAGAAAATGGAAATTTAGAAAATTATAAAACAATTTAATAGTATATATATATATATATATATATATATATACATGCATGGTTGAATTAAAGCTCAAGTTATTTTAATTTCATAAGCACTAGTCTGTATTATTGCAACTTTACATATACTTGATAATAATAGCATTATCTTTGCCTAATGGTTGTGTTCTAATAATTGCTTTGTTTGGCAACTCAGATTATATTTTTGTTGGAGACCATTAAGAAGGATGCTTATTGGAGGCTAGTATTTAAGACAGAGACTAGTATTTAAGCAAGAGTAGATACTACATCTAACTCACAAACTTAAGATGTTAAGTTTATGAGTCTCTCATCTTATAAATTTTTTACTCTTTTTTTTTTTATGTGGAACTAACTCCATACACTCCTCACACTTACAACACTAACAGTCTTTAGCTACAACTACTTTATAAATGCTTTAATTTGTGTGGGTCGATTGCTTTTGTATGTTCCATTTTCTTTTAAAACTGAAAGAAAGCTATGTAGCTGGGCACCTCAAACTTTTGGGTGTTGAGTTTAGAAGTAGTTTGAATATGTCAAGGTTTTACTTGTTCTAGATTTCTATCTATTTTATTCAATTTTTAATTCGGTGTTACAGCTAAAATTTCTAATCACATTTGATTGTGCAAACAAATTTTACATCCAAGCATGCATTTTATTTCATTCATCCTTATTACAATTATTAAATGGTTAAATGACTTTTATAAAATACATGTTATTTTGCTTTAGTTCTTGTAATTACTTTTCTTTTGATTCACTAAAATTTAATAGGAGTGTTTGGATTTCTTCAATTTAGGACAACAAAATATATATTTATATATAAATGATCACAAGAACTTCTGATCTAAGCTTCATAAAATCTATTAACCTTTTAGTAGCTTGAAAATCAAAGACTTATAAAATATGGCAAAAAATAATTAAAATAACAAAAGGATTATTGAAATTCTATTAATTAATATTAATATATTTGTTAATTCAACTATGTTAGGTGTACACTAAAATTAACTACTAAAATTAGTTTCTAATATAAAATATATATTAAAATATAGAATAGTAAGAATACACATTAAAAATAAATTAAACTATTTATATACCTATACAAAAATACATAATAATTAATTTAGTGTATTAATTAAATAATATTTTTGTTGTTAACTAGAAGATATTGGAGAGTTGTATATTAATAAGCTGGTTTCGCTTCTTTGCTTCAAATTGATTCTTCTTCGGTTCTTCCTACTCCTTGAATTTGAAAAATTCAATGACATTTAAAAGACTCAAAATGCATAATCATGTACATGAACTTGCAAATTAAGAATGAAGAAGTAATTGGCCTCTGACAAATTCAACTATCTAAAAGTTTTCAAGTACTTGAGATTAATATAGATCATTCAAGTTGAAAGATTTACCTGATTGACTTTACAGAGCTACTAAATTGCGCTATTTGAGAATATGGGGAGGAAGAATGGAATCATTTCCCACATGCTTTCCAAGTGATTCTCTTAAAGAACTTCATATCATTTCTTGTAGACTCTTGTCATTTCTTCCCAACAACATGGACCAATTTCATATATAATTTTCAATTCTCAGAGATAGATGATTGTCCTAATTAGATTAGATAAACTTATCATGTTAGACCTAATTAGGACGGTTAGGTGTATGATGTAGCTACTGCGGTGTCATTTAAGTAAATTTTGACGCTATCAGCAATGAAAACGATAAAAAGACTAATGTGACTAACTTAAATTTTTTGAATGACAAATTTGATTAAAAAAATATTTCAAAAACCAATTTAGAGAACAAATGTTTTTTTAGAAACGAATTTGATCATTTAATCATTGACAATTCTTACACGCACTTACTTGTTTACGGCTATATTTACTATTTCATATATCATCTCTTGTAGCTAGGAGTGTACTCTTGAATTTTTGCAGATTGATGGGCAAGACCATAATGATAAAGATGAAGATGGAGGAGATGCAATCAAGATCAATATGAAGAGAATAAAAGGAAATAAAAGCATTATCTTTATGTGTAGTGTCTTTGTCTAATGATTATGTTTTAATTGCTTTGATTTGAGTACAATTCATGTTTTTAGCTACAAAACTTTGTCCTTTATATAATGTTGCATTATTATTTAAGACTGAAGTAAAGCTATGTATTTGGCCACCTCAGGCTTGAGTGTGTATGTTGAGTTTGGAAACTATGAATAATATTTTAAGTTTGAATTGTTCTTAATGTTACTATAGATTAACTCGATTTTTAATTGGATTTTGTAGTTTAAAAAATTTCCGAGGTTTTAATTGCATAGAGAATTTAATACTATTCAAGGATCTTATTTCGTTCATCCTTTTTAAGAATTAAAAAAAAATAGTCTTGTATGAAATATTTTAGACTTAACTAAGTTTTTAGTTTTTATGAAAATATATTATTTTGGTTGGGTTCCTATCATTTTTAACTAAAACTAGAAGATTTATTTTGGTCATTATTGTTCTCATCCGTTTTTGATAAATAATGATGTAACATATTAAATACTAGCATAACAAATTGAAATATTAGCCTTGACCTTAATATTTGGAATTTTGTCGAATATAAGTTAAGAAATGTTTTAAGAATATTGATGTTTCAGTAATTTTATCCATTGATTATAAAATATATAAATATAGTTGAGATTAATTATTAAAATTACTGAAATATTAATATTTTTAAAATATTTAAAAAAAATTAAATAGTAAATACATAATACCAAAAAGATAAATTGATCATAACTATAAAAACAATAAACATCAAATCTAGAACAAATATGTCAGAAAGCCCAACAGTTACCATATTTAAAAATTAAATACAACCAAAAATAAAAAATTTATTTAGCATTAAAATTTAAAATTAATAGAATAATACAACCATAAATTAAAAGTGCAGCATAATTTCAAGACCTAAAAAAAATACAAGGTAGAACTTGTGAGAAATGATGTGTCCATAATTTTTTATACTCCTTTTTTATATTTTTTTATGGTATAAAAGATTTTTTTTTAACTTTTCCGATTGTTCATATCACATTGGTCAAATTCTTTCTTTTGGAGGGCGCGTAAATTGAATTTTTTTAAATAATAAAAATTAAATTTTAAATTTTTAAGTTATAAAAATTATGATATTATATTATAATACTATTAAAAAAAAAACATAAACTGATAAAAAATATACACAAACAATTATATCTAACAATAATAATAATATTAGTAATTCATACTAGTATATATAATTTGGATTCTACGATAATTATTATTATGGTGATTATATATTGTTAAAATTAAAATTATATATGTAACACCGTAATATTCAAATCCTTATACTCGAGTCATAAGTTAATGATAATAAGGTGGTATAACTCTCAAAGGGGAATTTTAACACATAATTACAAATAAAATTGAAAGGAGTATTAATCGAGAAGCTTGAAAAGAGTAAAAATAAAATCGCGAATTCGTAGCGCTCACGTATCGACAAAAAGAAGGTAAAAATAAAATCATATCATTACTCCATCTCAACAAGAACAGTCCTCAGCGTCAATCGACACCAGCATGAGGGACCTCTCAGTTGTACAAACACAAATAATACAGGCAAGTAATACACATTAAGGTACAAGTAGAACAAGTAGCACATAATCAGGTAACACAGCATATATGATATAGCAATCCAAAACAAATAGGCAAACCCAAACAATTCAAACATATGCAAATGATGTATGCCTGTCCTATTACTGATGATATCATCTGTCGGTTATATAGCCAACCCGATACGTCCTGGTAGCTAACCATGGACAGAAACACCCATGCGGAGCAAGTGGGCTTGAGCTACAACCCCTTTGCTACTACCCGTTTAACCCAGAACCAGTGCAACAACCACTACTGCGGCTACTATCCAGGCGGGTGTTTAAAAGCTCAACCTGGAGCGAATGGAATCACCACTACTGCGGCTACTACCCAGGCGTCACAATCTCTGACCTGGAGCTAGTGGGTCGAACCACAACTCTTGCTACTGCCCAGGATCTCGAAACATACATTCATTCAGTTTAAAATCAATCATCATTATTATCAAATCTCAAACATTAACCTGGAGCAAGCGGAACAAACCACGACCATTGCTACTACCCAGGTATCACAAATACACATTCATTCATAGCACTCTTCATTATTACCAATTCTCAAACAATGACCCGGAGCAAGCGGGACGAACCACAACCCTTGCTACTACCCAGGTATCACAGACATACATTCATTCAAAACTTCATAATTAAACTCATTTATCATAATTCTCCTTTCCCATCTCATACCCGAAGCAAGTGGACAATGCCACTGCCTACTACCTGGGCACAGTCTCTCTGTTGTGCCTTATTACCATTAGAGGGAATTCGTGCCCTGTCACCCTTACAACCAGAGAGAAAACACAAACATATTCACATTCAACATTTTCCATCATTATTCATTTACCATATTCATTTATTAACCATATATGCATCTTTGGCATACTCGCCACATGTTCAAGCTTCCTCAATCAATCATAATCATTTAATCATTAGTCATATACGTATACATACTCAGCCATAATTCAATGCTTATCGCAGCCATCCGGCTCATAACATACACAACACTTTCACCATCATCCTCAGCAACTCATACAATCATCATTTCTCACCATTCATCATTGATTCTCACTTTACTTCATCCACAAGTTACCACATGTCCTAACTTCTTTTCATTACTAGGCACACTATAAAAATTTAGGACTAAAACGATGAAAATAGAGGTTTAGAAGTCTGAAATTCGGCTTTAAAAACTCAAAAAATATTTTTTTGGTGAAAACAGGGTCATGCGTGCGCATCGCTCACGCGCACGCGTGGGTAGCGGAGAAAAGCAGGTGACACATAAGCGTTGCCCATGCGCACGCGTGGGAAGTAGAGAGGTAGGGTGACGCGTGCGCATCAGCCACGCATATGCATGGATGCGTTTTGTGCTCCTCGCACAAAATCGGCACGCTACCATCACAACTCTCTGGAATTTATACCACGCACCTGCATCAATACAGCGACGCGTACGCATCAGCCAGGCGCACGCGTGAGAGAGTAAAAATTGTGAGTGACGCGTGCGCATCGGATTACGTTTTACCAAAAATTTTACTAAGTTTAAAAAGCTGCAGAATTTCATTTTCAAACCTCAAACTTCCGCCACACATAACTTCTTCTACAAAATTCCTTTTTCAACCATGTCTGAACCGTTGGAAAGATCGTTGAATGAACTTTCATAAAAATTCAGTTTTGAAGAATTCCTAACTTCGACAGCCGAGTTACGGACCGGCGAAGTTGGTCAAAAATAAGTTTTTACCCAAAAATAGAAATCACCAATTATTCCAATGTTCACAAGCCAAATTCATTTCCACTCATCCAAATGACCACAATCCAACCACATTCACAAAATTACACTCAACCAAAACCAAATCTACCTCATCTACACAATTCAATTCAATTTCGTCACCTTCCACTCCTAAATTCCTAATTTCTTATTATTCCACATTCCTCCCATTTATTCACACACTCAATATTCAATATCCATTCAATCTCATATGACATCACACAATACACACATCACTTACCTTCCTTACCTCTTTCCGGCCTCCGGCCCAAGATTTACGGCCTCCGGCCCAAATTCACAATTTAAATGCATATTCCACAAACCAATATTCATTATCCAATTCGTCAAATTCTCAACACACCAAATATACAAATTCACACAATTCTCAATCCAATCATTAATTTACCTTACATATCAACTATACATATTAGTACCAACCATTTATACAATCCAAACTTAATCCTAGGGGCATCTAACCTAGGAATTATCATCACATCATACGGTACTTAAATAAAACTTAAACCGTACCTCTTGTAGCCAAAATAATTGAGCTTCTTCTTGAGAGTCTTCACCAACCCTTAACTCCAAGCCTCACCAAAGCCCCACAAGCAATATCAATCTTCCAATTGTGCACCAAAATCACCCAATACTCTTACATAATCAATTTTCACAGTTATAATCAACTTAGGGTTTATGAAATTGATAAATCACAAGGGTTAGAGGGTTCCTTACCGTAACCCACAAAATTGGTTGATGGAACTCACCAATGGCTCATACTAGAGCACTCCTAAATAACCAAAATCATAAAATTAGTCAACACCCATAACCAAACTTGAATTTAAGGAGGAAAAAAACTGGGCAGAGGACAGTGAGTTCTCACCATAAAACTTCGATAGAATTGTAGAGAATGAGAAGAGCGACGTGTGGCTGCAAACGGCTCGTCAATCAGAGTTTCGAAGAGAAAGTTATGGTGATTTAAAGTTTGATGAAGTTAGGATTTTCTCTCTTCTTCCTCTCTTCTCCATTTCAGCGCCCCACACCCTTTCTTTAGGGTTAATGAGCTGAAATACTCATAACTAATGTTTATATATGTTGGGTCTTGGTCTTGGACCCACTTAGACCTGGTTCACTTGGTTTAATTCGTTGGCCCAATTTTGGTCCAAAACCTTTAAGATTAGAGTTTTAAATCGTATTTTAAATATTTTTATCTTCCCAAGTTATAAATTCTTATTTCTTAAAATCATTCACTTCTAATTAATTTTCTCAGCCACAGTACCGGACAGATCGCAGTCGATACTGCCGGTCAAATTTTTAGTGCGCATTTTTAAATTATCAAATTCTGATTGCTAAATTTTCTAACCATATTCGCTCCTATTTAATTTATTATTTAATTAATTACGGTTTGACCGGGTTTTACATTCTACCCCCTAATAGAAATTTTCACCCTCGAAAATTCCATCCGCCACCACGAGTACATGAGCGTACTCTGCCTTTATATTCAATGCATAGTAGTTCCAAGGTCTTTTTACTCAGTGCGCTTCCGTTGCCGCGCTCTAATTCCTTTATCTCCGAGGATCTCGATCATTCGTCCAACGCTGACCAACAGCCTCGTTCATTACTTTCATCATCTCATCAACTCACTTCTTATTAAATCTAAAATCATGTCATCAATAATATCACCGTCATCATTAATCATAGTCATCATCCCACATCGCTATAATCAACCAAAAATCATCACCATGCCTTAATTATACTCCATCCTTATCCTCTCTCTCTCTATCAAGCCAATTACCACTAATCACAGCTCAACACCAAGCATAACCTCCAGACTTACTTTCTTATTCCCAAACCCTCAAATTTATATATAACTTGCTGTTTTAAAGTCTTTGACTAATTAATCAAAACCCTCTTCGTTTTTAGAAATCAAATGAGTTTGAAATAACAAGTTAACAAAATCATAAGAATCTGATCTTCTTTAATAATCTATAAAAGCATTCGAAACACATCTCTTTTGTTAAAGTTACTAAAAAAAAAAATCATTTTCAACACCATAACCAACACTCTTTCAAATTCTTGAGAAAATTTCGATAGCACCTCCCCTAAAAACTGAAGTTTGCCACCCATCACGAGTCCCCTCCTTTCAACCTCAACTCAATCAAAACCAACATTTCAAATCAACGTTTCCAAATCCATCATTTAGGATCATTCCTTATGTATTTAAATCAAAGGAAACTAAAAGTCACGGATTCAATCCGTTTCACAAAAGATCTAGAAATCAACCAATTAAATAACAAACACAACATATTAATCTCAACAGAAAATCGTTTAATCACAGGCATTTAAATAGATGATATTGAAGTGTCAAAGAATTTTGATGTACTAATGTGCGTGTGTGTGTCTGACTCATTTGTTGTTAAGAGGATAATATTCCAAATTGTTGAAGTTGCCTCAAAACCAGGTAGAGTTGAACAAAATTCTAGTTTGGATGCTTTGTAATCTCTTCTTGATCAGAAATTACATGGTAAGAGGTTCCTGCTCGTGCTAGACGATGTCTGGAATGAAAATCTCTCTGAATGGAAAGTATTGAGAGACTACCTATTCACAGCGAGCAGCGATAAAGAATCGAAAGGCAGCAAAATCATGGTGACTACTCGTAGCAAAAATGTTGCCTCTATTATGGGAAGCAATCTTCAATTTGAGTTGAAACCATTTGACAAAGGTGAGTGTTGGAAACTATTTGTGAAATTTTCATTCCAATAAGCAGAGAAGGAAGCAGAGGAATACCCAAGGCTTAAGAAAATTGGAAAAAATGTTGTTAAAAAATGTAATGGAATACCCTTAGCAATAGTAATCTTAGGTTGCCTTCTTAGATCAAAATCCCATGATGAAAATGAGTGGAAAAAAAAATAAGTGATAGTGAGGTGTGGGAGTTAGATCAAGAAAATAGTACTATTTTGCCATCATTGAGATTGAGCTATAATTACTTGCCACCAGAACTAAAGCAATGTTTTTCATATTGCTCTTGTTTCCCAAAAGATTATCCATTTGTGGTTATTGAGTTGATTATGTTTTGGATGGCGCATGGACTCCTTCAACCTACACGCGAAGACGAAGATGCAGAAGACATTGGAGAGCTGTATATTAATAAGCTAGTTTCAGCTTCTTTGCTTCAAATTGATGCTTCTTCCTACTCCTTTAATTTGAAAAATTCAATGACATTTAAAAGGCTCAAAATGCATGATCTTGTGCATGAACTTGCAAAATTAACAATGAAGGAGTCAAGCAAAGCTAGAAGCATTGTGCAGCTGGGGAAACAAGAAGAAGCATCCATGGAGGAATTGGCCTCTGACAAATTCAACTATCTAAAGGTTTTCAACTTAGAAGAGATGAAATTCACCTCATTGCCTGATAATTGTTTTGCCAAGATGAAGAAACACTTGAGATACCTCAATCTAAAAGGTTGTAGTAGTTTAAAAACACTCCCTAATTCCATTTGTGACTTGCAAAATCTACAATGTTTGAACCTTCCTAAATGTTACAACCTTCAAGAGCTTCCAACAAACATGAAAAATCTCATCAGCCTTCAATATTTTTTTCTAACTGTCAAAGTTACAAGTTTGTCCTCCATGAACATAGGACACTTTCGACAACTCAAATTCTTGTTTCTTTGGTATTGTACAAAGTTAGTGTATGTACCAAGTGCTGTTGGTCGGTTAACTGCTTTAAAGAAGCTAGTGATTCATTGGTGTACTGAACTGGTGAATTTCGAAGGCGAAGAAGAAGAAAAAAAGAAAAATGTGGCAGCCTATAGTTTGAACCTTCAAGTGCTTGTGATTAATGGATCATTCAAGTTGGAAGCTTTATCTGATTGGCTTTACAGAGCTACTAAATTGCGCTATTTGAGAATATGGGGAGGAAGAATGGAATCATTTCCCACATGCTTTCCAAGTAATTCTCTTGAAGAACTTCAATACATTTCTTGTAGACTCTTGTCATTTCTTCCCAACAACTTGGATCAATTTCATAATCTTCAATTCTTAGAGATAGAAGATTGTCCTATACTAAGTGCAAGGTATAACAGGAAGACAGGTCTGAATTTGAAAAAAATTGCTCATATCCCACATTGCGAGGTTAGTTTATTCAATTTCTAATGCTTTATTTATATTTGCATGAAAATTTCTAATGAAAATTGAGTAAATGGTCAAATTTATCTCTAAAAGATTATTTATTTTTTAAATTAGTCTCTAAAAGATTTTTTAATCAAATTTATCATTCACAAGTTTTAAATTTCTAAAACTTTATTCATACTTAATGTGTCACAATAGCAAATTTTGACGCCGTCAGCAATGAAAGTGACGGAAAGATTAATGTGACTAATTTAAAATGTTTAAAAGACAAATTTAATTTAAAAAATTTTTCAAAAACCTATTTAGAGAGTGATTAATTTTTCAGACTTCAGAGACGATTTTGACTATTTAAGCGTTGAAAATCCTTACATACATGCACTTACTTGTTTGTGGTATATTTATTATTTCATATATCATCTCTAGTAGCTGGTAGTGTACTCTTGAATTTTTGCAGATAGATATGCAAGACCAGAATGATGATGATGATGAAGAAGATGGAGGAGATGCAATCAAGATCAAATATGAAGAGAAGAAAGGGAAATAAAAGCATTATTTTTATGTGTAGTGTCTTTGTCTAATGATTCTGTTTTAATTGCTTTGTTTTGAGTACAATTCATGTTTTTAGCTACGAAACTTTTATCCTTTATATAATTTTGCATTATTATTTAAGACTGAAACTATGAATAATATGTTAAGTTTGAATTGTTCTGAATGTTACTATAGATTAATTCGATTTTTGATTGGATTTTGTAGTTTAAAAAATTCCCAGGTTTTGATTGCATAGAGAATTTAATACTGCTCAAGGATCTTGTTTTGTTCATCCTTTAAGAATTAAAAAAAAAGTCTTGTATGAAATATTTTAGGCTTAACTAAGCTTTTAGTTTTTATGAAAATATATTATTTTGCTTGGGTTCCTGTAATTTTTAACTAAAACTAGAATATTTATTTTGGTCATTGTTCTCAACCGTTTTTGATAAATAATTGTGCTAGTAGGCAGGATAAATACGAAAGAGAGGTTGAGTAGACTTGCATTATTAATCATCATGACAATATTTGTGTATTGTGTAAAAAGGACATAGAGTTTGTTCATCATTTATTTTTTGCCTTTGACTTCACGTGGCAGGTGTGGTGTGCATGGCTGACGTATTCTGATAGAGTTTGGGCCATCCCGGGAACCACTAAAGAGTTCTATGAGAGCTGGATCGAAGCTACATGTGAGAAGTCTGAGAAAAAAATGACTAATTGGATTTTGTGCGGTTATTTGGAACATCTGGTTGGAGCAGAATAACAGAGTCTTCCAACAGATAGAGACAAGTGTTGAAGGAGTAAAGATCATGTCGTTCTTGAGTTACAAGGAATGGTGTGGGGTCGATCCGTTTGGTTGTTGATGGCAATGTCGGAGATGACAACGGATACTAGCTTTCTAGTTATGTCTGTGTTTATTTGGTTGTCCTTGTTCCTCTGCTCTACTTTATTGTGTTGAGCTACATTTGTTCAAAAAAAAAAAAAACAAATTCAAATATTAGCCTTGGCCTTAGTATTTGGGATTTTGTAGAATATAAGTTAAGAAGCCTTTTAAGAAGAATACTAATGTTTCAGTAATTTTATTCATTGATTATAAAATATATAGATTAATGATTAAAATTACTGAAATATCAATATTTTTAAAATATTTAAAAAATTAAATACATAATACCAAAATGACAAATTGATCATAACTATAAAAATAATAAACATCAAATCTAATATATGTCAGAAAGCCCAACAACTACCATATTTAAAAATTAAATACAAAACCTCGGCCTAAATATGGACTTTTGTTGAAGATAAAACTAAATTCCAAATAAATTGACCCAATAGTCCAATCAAATTTAGGACCAATACAAGTTCAAAATGTAAGACCCAAAACTTTTGAAAAGTCTTATTATGATCAAGTCTCAAATCCTACAGTAATTTATAGCCTTAATTTCAGAGATTATTTTATTAAAGATAATTAAGGCAAGTTTTGATTTATTGGATTTGAGATGAGTTATAATTATTATCCAATTTTATAATTATTGGATTATTTTCTATATTTAAAGTATAAGATTGATAGTTATGAAATAATAAGGATTTTATATGATTTGGATTAGATAAATAATATTTTAAATATTATTACTGCTATTTTGGAAAATGAAGAAATTAAGTATACTATTTCTAATTTTTAGATTTGGGCATTTTATTGAAAATAATTTGTGAAATTGGTGAGCAAATAGTATTTTCTATATATAACTAGTGTTGGATTTAATTTGGGTTTCAATTACTATATTATTCCCAATTTTATGTGAAATTACCATAATGCCCTTAACCCTAATTTTCAAAAGTAAAACCCTAACCCTGAAACCCTACCCGGTTACCCGTTGTTGCCCATACCCCAGCAGCCACAATACGCACGGTTTCCTTTCTCCTTTTCATGAAAGGAAGGAAACAGAAGCAGAAAGTGAAATTGAGGGAGAAGGAATGAGGGGTCGCCGGCGTGAAGGGGGAAGGGAAGGGAGTTCACCGCGCCGCCATCGTCCTCAGCCGCCTCACTGCGAGCTGTGCTTCGTGGCCCACACCCACACGGCTTCCCTTTACCATGAAAGAAAGAAATTGAGGCAGAGAGGGAGAGGGAGCTTGAGAAGGGAGATCGCGCAGAGAGGGAAGGGCTGCGTTGTGATCGCCGCCCAGCCGTCGCGCCGTCTTGGGGTCCGCCGTCAGGTCCGAGTCGAAGGAAGGAAGAAGCCGCTCTGTCAGTGTCGCGCAGAGAGGGACTCGCCGCCAGCTCCGTCGTCCTCACTGCTGCGCCATCGTCGGGTCCGCAATCGTGGAGGAAGCACAGCGCCGCCGTGGGTCCCTTTTTGTCGAACTCGAAGGAGGAGGAAGGCCGAGAATGGGCGACGCTGGGAGAGAAGGAGATGCAAGCTGGAGGAGTTGCGTCCAGTCGCCGCCGACGCGCCACTGCCGAGGGTCCCTTTTCCTGCTAGATCTGCCGCCGTGAAACCCCGCAGTGCCTCTGGTTGCCGGAAAACGGTGGTGGATGTTGGTGCTGGGATAACGCCGCCACTGCTGCTGGCCGTTTCGAGCTGCTCCGCCATCTCTGCCGCCGGAGAACGCAGTTTAGTCGCCGGAAAACCACTGCCGGTAAGGGTCCTTGCATTTGGTCTTCATTCCTTTCTATTCCTGGGTTTTATCGCTATGACGTTGTTGTGTAGCCGCGGTTGTCGGAGTCTTTCATCGCCGCTGCCGCTTGAGGTGGCTGACGGAGTCGCTGCCGGGTTGATATGGAGCTGCGGCTGCTTCGTTTCGCTAGCTCAGTAAGTAAATTATGTTTCAAAAAGCCTCGCGTTGGTATTCGGTTGTGTTTGATTAATGAATATGAGTTTTGGGTAATGTGGGGTCGAGTCCTGATTATTATATGTTGCGAATAGTGTTGCGATGGTTGTTGCGAACGTGACTGGGAGCTGAGATTTTAGTTGCCGTCAGTTCGGGTTGAGGCGGAAAGGACTCTGTGACATGTTTGAGTTATGGATTTGCGTTTTGAGGTAGGGGCGCTTTCCAAAAACTATAGTTTATTATTGGAATTATTACATATGGATACTGGTGCGAGATATTGTGTATTTGGTGATTGTATCTGCCTTATGTATTATTTGATTGACTCGAATGACTATGGATGTTGGTTTGGTTGAATTGTGGTGCGGCTTTGTGAAATGTAATGTCTGAAGTCGATTCTTTAAAGATTTGAAATATGAGTTTAATCCGTTGAGGATTAGTTTGAATTGAGTCAATTATTTTGATGATGTGAAAGATAGAATACTCTTGAAAGTCAGCCTGGGTCGCTTTAATTGATTTGGTTTTGATAAATGATTTAATGCTGAACCGATTCTTTAAAGCTTTAGAAATGAGTTAAATCGGTTGATATTGAGTTGATATTTGAAATGGTTTCCTTGAGATATGCCACTGAGGCGATTGTTGGATTTAGCTTGCTTTTGAATTGATTTCTGGTTTTGAGCTGTTGAAAAGGAATGAGAAACGGTTTAGTTGGGACCCGAACCGGGTGGCAAAAGTCCAAGTTTTAGGGGAGGTGCTGCCGAAATTTCTATAGAATCCGAGTCCTTATTTGAAATGTTAATTGGGGAATTTTAAGTTTAATGCCTTTCCTATCTATTTTGAGGATTGTGAAATTATGGCTTCTTTTATTACCTTTACTTAGAACAATTAAGAAAGCAATGAAGTTATGCGTTGAAAGAATTATTGAAAAGAGAATCATGATTTCTCCTTATTTTCCAAGAAGAACAGTATGTCTTTGGGTACAAGTCATTCGAAAGAGAATTTTGCTTTGAGGCTGTTTTAAAAGGTAAAACGGGTTTATGTTTTTCTCTATTAAACACAAAGATTGTCCCTTGGGAGAGTTTTCGTGATTTTAAAAGGAATTGGATTTCGAGTGATGAGCCTCATTATTTTGACGTTTTAAATAAGATTCAAAGTATCTTTTGAACTCTAAGTTTAACACAACAAAAATGATTCTCTTATCAGTTTGAAACGCTTCAGATTTAATTATGGAATTGAAGCCGGTTTTGTTTAAGTAAAGGAAATGGTTTTGAAAGAAGTAAAGATTACGTGACTCGGTTTGGCTTAGATCCTATTTTCTTACTCAAATCAGAAAGCCAATGTTTTAATGATTTTAAATGAATTTGGTGAAATGAGATATGTTATTCTCCCCTAAAGACTTGGGACTCTGTCGAGAAACTTTGTTATAAAATCCCATTGTTGAATGGATGATTTTGAATGTTTCAAAATAAATCTTTAACTTGCCATGGTTATGGAAGTTTGGAAAGAGGATGCCGAGAGTGGCATTGTTTTCAAAGGGGAATTTACCTTGAGTAAAAGTGGCTTATGAGCCTAAGATGATTTGAGAAATGAGATCTTTAAAGCCAAGGCTGAAAAGAGTTGAAACTCGATTTCAAAGTGAAATGAATTGAGAAAATAATTTATGGCTTAAATGCCGACTTTATGAATTTAATGATGTTGAATGGTGGAAGTGATGTTTTGTTGTGAGCCGGAATGGCTGTGTATGATTATACATATTGGTTGGTTTTGGATTGAACCGTGAGCCGGAATGGCTGTGTATGATATGAATATTGGCTGGTTCTGGACTGAACCGTGAGCCGGATGGCTGAGATGGATGTTGATCCATGGATGAGATTGAATGCATGTTTATGCTGAATCATTGATATATATGAATGTTGCACTTCCACTATCTGAGATACGAGTTTCCCTGGGTAGTAGCAGTGGCTAGCCACCACGTGCTCCAGGTCGAGACTTGATACTCTGTTGACCCTATGTCGTAAGTGTGGCCGGGCACTGTGAAAGGCCCGGATGAGCTCGCCCCCATAAATATTCACCAGTGATGGTGATGGATAAATATTCACCAGTGAGGGTGATGGATATGGATCATGATTATGATCAAGTTTATGATGAGTATAACTCGAGTTGGGGATGCACGACAGAGGGACAGTCCAATGGTTAGCTACCAGGACTTGTCGGGTTGGCTCTATAACCGACAGATGATATCATCAGCCACTAGGGACAGGCATGCATCATATGCATTTGTGTGACATTGGTTGGGTGTGCATATTATACTTGGTTTGCCTATGTGATTAATTGCTAACTGTTCTACTTGTAATAACTGTTTGTTTGTGCTTGAACTTCCTATCTGTGTTTGCATCTGGGACTCTGTTGGATTGAGGTGATTGGTTGTTGGTTGGATTGTTTGGGCCTAGGGCCGTGGTTGGAAAGAGATGAACTGACGGTTGATTTCGGTTTTGTGTTTCTGGTTTGGAATAAAATATGAAAGGCTATTTTGGTTTCGCTTAGATAAACCGCTTTGAAAGGCTTTTGAGTTTTTGAGAATTGAACGGTTCTTCTTTCTGAAAAGATTTCCGACTTTACTTTCATCGTAAACCGTTATTTTTGAAAAGAGGCATAAGACGGTTATGAATTACTGGTGCGATTATCTTCATGTATCCTATTACAGTAATTCCCAAAAACCCTCTACTGAGAACCCTTTCGAGGATGATGTTCTCACCCCCCTACATTTTTCCCCTTTCAGGATATGGGCGCAGAAGTTACGAAGAGCTTATTTAATTGTTGTTATGATGCTCTATATTGTTTTAGTTATGGTTTATTGTACCCTCGCCTTTATCTCGATATAATCTGTAAGAGGGATAGGAATTGTATTGTATTATGTTTGTAATATTATTTATATATATTTATGTATATATATATATGGATGTACTCTGTATGAGTTGTTGTAAGTTGAATGGTATTTATGGATGTACGTTATCGAATGAAAGTATCTTTGGGAGCGGTATTGCGGTTTAAAGTTTTAAACAGGCTCATATTTTAGTATTAAATAATATAAGTGTCGTCGTAATGTCCGAGCTATCAGAGTCGCACAGCCGGAAGTGCGAGCTTTGGTAGTTAGGGTGTTACACAAAAAGAAAAAACGTGGGACCAATATCAAAGCATAGTAATGTGAAGATTATCCAATAAAAAATTGACCATAACTGAAAAATTAGAAAGAAACATATTAGGAACGATTGTGATAAGATAGTTTGAGGTGGATGTCCATTTTTTACGAGGCTCAGGTTTTTAAGGAGAATTTTATTTAATATAATTTAAAAAACTACTATCATATACGCATATAAATAGAGGCTTTTGCCTCTGAGCAAAACACACCAACAGTAATAAAAATTCTCTATTCCTCCTTTATACTATCAAATACTCTTCTCTCTTATATATAAGATACTACATATATTAATAAATACATTAATTATATGTATTATATTGAGATAGTAATTGTGGTAAATATTAATATTAGAGTCTTATTTATTTATTCTAAAACATGTTATCAGCACGAGACTCTAATCAAATTTTAGGAAGACTCAGGTAACAATTTTCATTATGTCGAAACTCTCTCATCTTGAATTTAATGCTCTTGATATATTTGGAAATAACTATTTATCATGGATACTATATGCTGAAATCCATCTTGATTCAATGAATCTTGGAGATACCATTAAGACTGAAAATAATGCATCCCAGAAGTAGGGACGGATCCAGAAAGTTTAGTATGGAGGGGCCGAATTTTAGATAAATTTTTTTCATTTCATAAAAATAATTAACATATAGTTATTAGAGTTAATTTTTTAAAAAATTTATCAAATATATATATATATATATATAATTATAAATTTTTTTCACAATTTTATTTTTAATATGATAGTTACATAAAAAAATATAACAATATCAATCGTACATTATAAAATTATAAAGTATCAATAATTTATAGCGTGTTTAGTTAAAAATGATCACATATCTTATCAATTAAAATTAATTCTTTCAAAAATTTTTAAAAATTTGAAAATAAATGATAAATTATTAATTATTTAAAAGATACAATACCTTTATAGAATACAAGATATAAGATATTTTTATAAAAGTTTTTTTTTAACAACGTAAATTTAGAAGAAAAATAAGTATTTTTTATAAGAAAAGAATATCTAAAGTACATACTGTGATTACCAAAATATAACTACGTAAGTTATTATTAATATAATAATATAAATTTTAAATATGTTAATATAAAATAGACAAATGATTTTTTTTAAATAAATATAGAGATTATTATATAAAAACTAATTTAAAAGTTATATGATATTAAATTAGTTAAGTGAAAAATATTAGTGCATTAAATAATTAAGACATAAATCTATCACATAATAAAAAATAATACATATAAAAATACTGAATTATATAATATTTTTTATATTTTTAAATACATATCTCGTATATAAATATAGTTTTTAAAAATTTTGAGGGGCCGAGGCCACTACTCGCCCCCCTCTAAGTCCGTCCCTGCCCAGAAGGATAAAGCCAAAACCATGATTTTTCTTTGTCGTCATCTTGACAAAGGATTGAAAAATGAATATCTTACATTAAAAGATCCTGCAGATCTTTGGAAAGACCTTGAAGAAAGGTATAATCATCAAAAGACGGTGATACTTCCTCAAGCCCGATATGAATGGATGCACTTGCGTTTACAGGATTTTAAATCCATAAATGAATATAATTCAGCAATGTTTTGAATCACCTCACGAATGAAATTATGTGGGAAAATGATATCTGATAATGATATGTTAGAGAAAATTTTCTCGACCTTCCATGCCTCGAATGTGCACCTGCAGCAGCAGTGTCGAGAAAAAGGATTTAAAAAATATTCTGAGTTAATTTCTTGCCTTCTTATTGCTGAACGCAATAATGAGATGCTCTTAAAGAATCACGAAGCGCGCCCAGCTGACGCCACCCCATTTCCTGAAGTAAATGCGGCAAATTACCCCAGAAGAGGTAAATGGCAAGGTTTTAATAACAAGAAAAATTATGGAAGGAAAAGGAATTATGTTCAAAAGAGAGGATCTCACCAGAAGTGGGATAAAGAAAGAAATATTGGGCAAAATAAATCAACAGAGGATAAGTGTTTCCGTTATGGTGGAAAGGGCAATTGGTCACGTACCTGTCGTACCCCAAGACAGCTAGTCGATCTTTACCAGGCATCTTTGAAAAAGGATGACAAAGGAAAGGAAACAAATTTTGTTTCAAATGATGCTGAAAATTCTACTACTCATTATGATGTATCTAATTTCTTTGAGGATCTTGAAGGAAATATTGGTCATTTGATTAATGATGGAATGGTTTAATATGTGAGATTGTTAAGCATCCATGTTAATAAATAATGTAAGAAACTTATTGTAAATTTTTATTTTCTATGTATTTAAAGTTTCAAATGTGATGTATATAAATAATAAAATATTAATGTTTATGCTTTGAAATCATTAAATGTGTCAAGTTTCAAAATAAAATTTTAGTATATGACATTATGGACAGTGTTTCTTAGAAAAATAATTTCGATAAAGTATTCAATTTAACTGTGCATACTACTCATTTTATTATTATTAATATTATTATTATTTGTCTTTGAAGAAAATAGCAATGATATATAATGAAGATGTATGCCTTGCGGATAGTGCAAGTTCGCACGCCATTCTCAAAAGTGATATATATTACCCATCTTGTGCCAAAAGAAGAATATGTTAATACTATTATTGGCTCAGGCAATGTGATAGAAGGCTCCGGAAGAGCTATAATTTTATTTTCCGGAAGAACAAAATTCATAATAAATAATGCACTATTGTCTACTAAGTCTCTGAGGAACTTATTGAGTTTCAAAGATATTCGCCGAAATGGATATCATATTGAGACAATGAATGAGGGAAATCATGAGTATTTATGTATCACAACTCATGATTCAAATAAGAAAGTTATATTAGAAAAATTATCCTCACTTTCATCTGGGTTATATTATACCAATATTAGTGCAATTGAATCACATGCCACTGTAAACCAGAAGTTTACTAGTCCAAATGAATTCATAACTTGGCACGACCGATTGGGTCATCCGGGAACAACCATGATGTGGAGAATTATTGAAAACTCCCATGGACATTCACTAAAGAACCAGAAGATTCTTAAATCTAGTGAATTTTGTTGTGCTGCATGTTTTCAAGGGAAGTTAATTTTAAGGCCATCACCAGTAAAGATTGGATTTGAGTCCCCTGAATTCCTATAAAAATTCAAGGTG
The DNA here is from genome assembly GCF_059453495.1 of Arachis ipaensis. Taxonomy (NCBI): domain Eukaryota; kingdom Viridiplantae; phylum Streptophyta; class Magnoliopsida; order Fabales; family Fabaceae; genus Arachis; species Arachis ipaensis. The sequence continues at coordinate 4,377,876 of NC_142437.1, forward strand.
ATATATGTGGACCTATTCATCCACTATGTGGATCTTTAATATATAGTACCACAAAGGAATTAATTATGAATGAGGTGGAATGAAACTCAATAGTTGATAGTTTCTATTTAATATACTATTCCTTACATTGATTCATTGTTTAGATACAAGCTTATAAAAAAATTTTAGTCCCTCTAAAAGATTTTTCCTTTTTAACTATCCATTTATGCTCTTATTTTGTGTATTGGATCTGGCTTTCAAGTACTGATGATAGTTGGAGTTACTGATTTGGGATATTTGTATATGTTATTTTTCAACTTGGAGTTTAATTATCTTAATGTTTCATACAGAGAGATCCACAAGCGCATCTGTGTTGCTGGGAGTGATCCTTCACTTATGGAATCTCTAACTGAGCCTACGTGATCCCTTGATGGTATGTAAATTTGGCATCTTCTTTAATCTCTAAACAAGATATTTCCTTAATATCATCAAGTTATGATTTCATGAGACATTGACCCATGATTTTTATTGCTTTAGGTTATTTTAATATGCAGGTGAGCTTTTTTTCATCACAGATAGAAAAAATGATTTCTGGAATATCTATAGATGGATAATTTTCATTATCTTATTATTGTGCCTTTCTCAACTTCCATATATACTTCTACCTTTCTCAACTTCCATATATCAAGCAAGCTATCTTGTGCTTCTTATTGACAACAGGAGGTCATATATACTAATTCTTATTTACAGAATTTGTTGAAGTTGGATGCTTTAAGTGGGAGGAATGGTGCTGGTTCTCAGCCAATGCCAAGAGCTAAACAGACACTATCAAAAGTAGCTGTGACAAGAACGTCATCAGAGAAATATTCTGATTTCAGCTTGCCAACCTAACAATATTCTAAGGAGCAATCTAAATCATGTGAAATTTGCAGACGATTTGAGACTGTTTAAATCCAAGATTATGTGAGAAGCTTGAGGCAAAAAGAAATGGACTTTCTATGCCTCATTGTTTTACATTGTTTTATTTAATTCAGAGTAGAGATAGCAACATTTTGTATGCCTTATGTGTTAGAAAATGAGCGAAAGCATAATAAAAGGTATATTTTTAAGATTTTGTTTGAGTTATATAATATTTTATTTATGGATATTAATTTTTTATTATTATGAAATTTTAATAAAAAAATTATTTGTTTAACATAATGAATCATTGAATAGGGATTATAGGAATATTTTTCATTGAATATTTATAGTTTCACCGAATTTTCAATTAAGTCCTTATATTTTTTTTCTTTTCAATTAGGTTCCTAAAGGTATAAAAGTAATTTCACAATTTACTAACATTTTTTTTGACGTTTAACGTTAATAGGGACTAAATTGAAAAAAAAAATTAACGTATAGGGACCTGATTAAAAGGAAAAAAAGTATAAGGACCTAATTGAAAATTTCGCGAAACTATAGGGACCAACAGAGTAATTAAACCTTAATTATTCGAAATGTCTCTCATTAAGTATATTTTATTTTTAATTGGTTGTGAGTCCTGCTAGAGAGACAATGAGATATCTATATAATATGTACAATTGGTTGTTTATTTGACCCAATCTAAATTAAAAATGCAAATTAACCCTTATTTACCCTAATCCCAAATAGCCTGTTCAATTTTGTGTTATTGACCACCCATTTACCCCTAATTCAAATTTATCCATCATTAACCCTTTTGCACCCACCGTTTCCCTAGTCCCCCAAACCCCCCACTTTGCTCCGCAAAACCCCCCATCCCCACCCCGACGTGTGCGCTGCAAGCTGCATCCCGCCACTGCAAACCGGCGCATCCCTCATCCCCGACCCAAACTGCAGCGCTCAGCCTCCGCGCGCCTACTCCTGTCGCAGGAAGGAACTGCTTCGCACCTGAAGCAGTTGAACATCCGACCTTTGCGGCGCCGCGTGAACCGGAATAGTGATCGTCACCCACGCAAACCGCAGAACCGAACCTCCTAAACCAACCATCCACGCGTAAAGTAATTGTGAACATCCAGTTATACGTAGACAAGAACATCCGACATTTGTGCGTAAAGATAATCATGTAAGCAATAAGTGGTATCATATACGCAGAATGACTATTGACTATCTATTTTGTTTAATAATTAACCATCCAGATACATATTGAAATGAACCTTCAGTTATGGTCCTGGTTGGAGTTGCTGCGATGGTTGCAACGTGGGTTGCTGCGGTGCGGCGAGAATAACGCACACGATCGTAATGTACCAGTGGTGGGTGGCCTTTGCGCACGGCGGTGAGAAAGGTGTTGGTTGGAGTCGTTGCGCTGGTGCGGTGCGACGAGAACAACGCACACGATCGGAAGGCAATGGTGGTGGGTGACCTCTACGCACAGCTGGGAGTACCGAGAAGAAAGAGATAGAGAGGATAAGACTGTATAAAGAGAGAGTCTGTGTGTTGGTATAACTGATTGCAATCCTAATTTGTTTCAAATTTAAAATTAAAAACTATTCAAAAATTAATTGATTATGATTTGGTTTTAATTATAATTTAATTCTTATTGTACACATTGTACAATATACATATATTGGCTCCTTATACTTTCTTGTTATGATAATTTAATTCGGTATCATTATTGATCATCAATAAGATTGACATTATATATATATAATGGGATAAAAAAACAATATTAGTAGAGTAAAGTTCATATGTTATGTATTATTACTTTTAAAAGTTCATATACCTTTCTGACTGAGAAGGTTTAGAATCCCATTTTATATAGTATATACTTTGATGAAGAAATCATCCAAGTAATCCAATGCAAACTTAACTTTATTGTTTAATGTTTCTAAAATGATTTCAAGAAGAAAGATTTATTTTGCGTGCTTTATGATATATTCTCTTAAGAACCGTTTTGTTTGATTTCATAATATAATTGCTCTTCTTTTAATTTATGTTATCCTGCAAAGAACAAAGTCCCTTTCTCTCACTCTCAGCACCTCATCTATCCCATTCTCAAATTAAACTCTTACTCTTAATTAATTCCATTCAGCAACTTATCATACATTATTTTCGCCTCAATTTATTTGTGGCACACAAGTTTGACACTCTTCCGTAAGTGGTTTTTTTTTCTCTACAATGTGTAATTATTATTATTATTATTATTTTTATTTAATTTATACCAGTGATGACGAGGATCCTAAAAACATTTGTTAAGGTTATTAAAGTAGTAAATTTCATGGATAAATAATTTTTAAATTAAAATTCAATGCATTAAACACTAAAAAAACTAGTTATTTTTTAATGGATTATCAAAATACTTGAAGTTGGCTAACACCCCTTTCAATTTCATGTCAAATCTTTTTTCCTCTAATATATACGGTGTCAACTTAATATAGAGTTAGAGTTAGATTTATTTTGTATATATGAAATGTACAAATACATACATCTTTATAACACTTGGCCTATTTTGATGAACATATGTTCTACCTCTATTAGCAATGTTGAAATAATCATGATTTGTTTCCTTCTTCTATTGTGGCAATTAGATTCGAGTCCTAAGATTCTTGAAGGTTCACTTGGATTATCAGGTTTAATTTGGAGATTATATTATAACTTACCAGGTTTGTATCTCGTCCTTCATTCTTTGTTAGCATATCATTTCACATTAGAACGATGATTTATAATGAGAATAAAATAAATAGTAAAATTTAGACTATTACTATATTAAGTCATAAAGTTTCTTAATAGGTTTTAACCTTCGCCATTTATATAATTATATTATATAAATTTGTCTTTTCTAAATTCATATCAAAGTTGTCAAATTCACAAACCTAAAAAAATTCGTAGAACTCACCTAAGACTAGTAAACTTGCATGAGACTAATAAATTTGCATGAGTTTACTTGTTATGAATTTTTAAAGAAAATATGTATATATCGTCATACATAAAATATGTATATTTACTTAAATCTAGGCATTTAAAATTAATAACTTTAACCCAAAACACATAATAAACTAAAATATATAGTAATATAAGTTATAATAAGTATTATACATTCAAATCCTCTACAATTATATAATAAATACTTATAATTAAGCACTCTGAGTCTAAATCTCAACATTAAGACAACATAAAACATACACAAAGATAATCAAAGCTAGCAGACAAAATAAAAGAAATACAACTAATCAATGATTAAAAGTTGTATTAGACTAAACTCAAATCTTCTAACATCAATCTTCATGGCATCATAAATTGAGGAACTTATTCCATAACCAACATTCTCAAGCACTCTGCCTGTCCTTAACAAATTCAAAATCATTCAACAACCACTCTTAAAGTATTTAACTTAAAAAAAAAAACATTTGACAATTAAACATTCAAGTTCAACAGTTTATTGACAATTAAATTTAATCAAGTTACTAACAATCATGAACCATCATTTAAATAAACTATTAACATATAAGAATTTAGCATAAACATAAATTATAATTAATTATAATACTGTAATGAGGAATTAATAAGTAGATGCTAACATCTCACTGAGGCACCTAAGAGAAATAATATATAAACAGCTTAGCCTTGAGAATTATCATGGGATTAAAAACAAAGACAATTCAAAGCAATTAATCTTTGTAAGAATTAGTTTTGGTAAAACACCTCGCAGTATAAACCAAGCATGTTCTTTTGCATTACAATAGAAAAATATAATATGCAATAACTAAAGCAAAAAAAATTAAAAGAGAAAAAAAAACCTATCAGAAGTAGGGGCTCAAAGTAAGGAAACTGGGGCAAACTCAAAAGCTCAACTCAATGAATCAAAACTAGATGCAGCAATGACTAGGTATCCAACAACGATGGCCAGCTGTGATGACAAGGATCGACAGCCAGGAGACATAGCAACGATGGAGAATGACAAAGCAGATCGACCGAAAAGAAGAATCCCTTCACCGCTAGTTTTGCACGATAACTTCTATCTGGTCGTGATTGTCACACTTTATTTTTTAAATCCATTTGTTACTGTACAAGATGTCTCCGGTACGGGTTGAGAGATGGATCGAGAACTTGCGGGTCGAGGCGGATGCCAGATTATTTGACTGGAGCAATGGGGGGTGGTACCTGCAAAGACACTCCGACGCTCAAGTCAGAATGGATCTAAGAGGTATAAGGTGTGAGGAATGAATGAATACCTGGAGGGACCTGGGTCCTCTATTTATAAGTGATGGTAAATATCTTATCTTATCTTATCTTATTTGGCTAAGATAAGGGAGACATTTGAATTCGAAAGTTGGTTCGGAGCTCTGGTGGGTCGGTTCCGGGCCTTCTGGAAGGGCGAAGTAGGTCGGACCCTGGTAACCGGGTTCGGGGACCGTTCCGGGTGTAGGATCCGTAATAGTTACTAATTGCTTTTCTTCTGTCCGGGAGTGGGACAAGCTCCCACGTCTTGTTTCTACGTAGTGCTTCCATTTCTTTTTGCATGGCTGCCATCCATAAAAAAAATGTGGACTTTCAACAGCCTCTTGAAAGGTTGATGGTTCTCCATTTTCAATAACAAAATAATATGCATCATGATAAGTCATGGCATAGTGGGCATGCCATGATGATTTTCTCAGTTCACGTGTTGTTCTGTGAGCTTCAGCTGGTCCTTGTTCAACTTGCTCAGGTTCTGCTTCAGAAGTGTCCTTTTCTCTAGACTTATTATTCATGTATATTGTATTAGTTTCTTTAGTGCTACTGTTATTTTCTTGCTCTTTTTGTAACTCGTTTTCATCAAATATAACATCTCTACTGACAATAACTTTGTGGATAGTGGAATCCCATAAACGATACCCCTTTACATTGTCAGCATATCCCAAGAAGATACACTTTTTTTATTTAGGATCAAGCTTTGTTCTTTCTTGGATATTAAAAATCACATAAACAGGACATCCAAACATATAGAGAGAAGAATAATCAGGTGGCTTATCTTGCCACATCTCCAATGAAATTTTCAACCCAATTGTTGTTGACGATGATCTGTTAATCACATAGCAGGCTGTTTTGACTGCTTCTGCCCAGAAAAACTTGGCTAATCTTGCAGTCTGCAACATAGCTCGACTTCTTTCTAGAAGAGTTCTGTTCATCCACTTTACAACACCATTTTCCTGAGCTGTATATGCAACTATGAATTGCCTCTGAATACCCTCGTGCTTGTAAAATATAGTGAAATCACCATCAGTGTATTTTCCTCCCTTGTCTGTCCTCAAGCACTTTATTTTCTTCTCACTTTCACGCTATATTCGTGCTTTAAACTCCTTAAATACTAGAAACACATCTGACTTCTTCTTGATGGAAAATACCCAGACTCTTCGTGAGTAATCATCTATGAAGGAGACAAAATATTTTGTTCCTCCTAATGATAATTCTGGTGATTCCCACACATCAGAATGAATCAAGTCTAGTATGCGTTTGCTTTTAGCGGTTGATCTTTCAAACTTTAATCTATGCTGTTTGCTTGTCACAAGTGCTCATAGAAAGGTAGATTCACCGTTTTAAGCCATGGAAGGAGATTATATTATGCAAGAACCTATAGACCACATTCTGACATATGGCCTAATTTGTGATGTCACAATATCGTTGTGTCTTCTTGGTTTGCAGATGCAACTGATGCTTCTACATCTCGAACTGCATCTCTAGAAAGCAAGTAGAGATTGGTTGTTAGCCATTTTGCCTTCATAATCACACAAGCACCATTAGTCACCTTCAACAATCAACTTTCAATATTGATCTTGTACCTTTAAGAACCTAACAGCCCAACGGATAACAAATTTTTCTAAGGCCATTCACATGTCTTGCACCTTGAACTATATGGATGGAACCATCAAACATCTTAATTTTGATGGTACCGATTCCCACAATTTCTAAGGTGTAACACCCTACCACATAAAACTTTACGCTTAAGTCGTAAAATAGAGGTGGTGTGGTATTACGACCTCTAAAATAAAATGTATACATGTAATAGCAGAAAGATTGTAATATGCTAGGAACCTTGAAGAATAGGGGAAATAAAAATCGCGAAATAAAAGCGCAACGCTCAAGGAACGAATTAATTTGCGTGCTAAGAAAACTATAACTATTAAACATAAGATAATAAAAGTAGAATAGAATGCCAAAGATACAAAATAACAAGCTCCTATCTCAACCCGCGAAGTCAAGACTGGCCAGAGAATATTTACACACACACACACACACACACACACACACATATACATATCCAAAATCTAAATGTACATAAACACAATCCTGCCTCTCCATAAACCTCTAAGAGGATCAAAAAGAATAAGTTATGCAGAGAGAAAGCTAAGTACATATATACATATATATATATATATATCACAGCACAACAAAATAACCCAGTAACCACTTTGCCTCAGGTATCCAGACGCCTATTGAGATGCCTCTCGACCTGCATCTGAAAAACAACAACATAGTATGGAATGAGAACCGGAGGTTCTCAGTATGGTAAAGGTGCCACACACATAATATATAAGGTCCTGGGAATGCCAGAGGCAATCCTAGAATGGCGACACTCAAATTATAGAGCTTAAAGTATTAAACAGAAGCCATAAAAGGTGGTTTTCTAAAAGTATCTAAACATAACTTAACTTAACGTTAAATCTAAGTCCGATACTGCCATTCCTCTATACCTCCATCTCCGTCAGCATTTCACAGATAGATAAACAGATAAAGGCAAACACAAGAAGGTTACAAATACTACAGGTAACGAATATACATATAGCATGGCAAGTACACTTAGGCACACCCAGTTAATGCACAAGCAAGTACTTCAAGTAATATACATATGATGCATGCATGTCCTATGGCTGATGAGGCTCATCTGTCGGTTATCTAGCCAACCCGACAAGTCCGAAAACCTTAGACTGTCCCTCAACGTGCATCCCCAAGAGTCTATGCATAGCTTTTTCTCAAATAATCAATATTGCTCAATGGGGGTTACATTCCCGGGAATTTATAGTGCCTGGTCACCCTTACGTCGTAGGGTCAACAGAGAGTATCGAGTTTTCAACCTGGTACACGTGGTGGCAACCCACGGTACTTTATCTAGGGAATCTCGTATCTCAAATCATTTAATCATCCAAGCCAAGTATCATGCATAATCATTCATTTCAATATCCAGCCAAGTATCATATATGATTATTCGTAACATTTCATAATCAACTCATCACTTTTCAACTTTACTTCACCTTCAAGTTATTCCTACCTACTAACTTCATTTGATTTATCAGGTTTAACACTATTATTTATGACCAAAGGAATGAAAATAGAGGTTTAGAAGTTTGAAATAGGTTTTAAAACCTCAAAAATCATGTTTGTTGGAACAGGTGCCACGCGTATGCGTGGCTCACGCGTGAGCATGGGTGAAAACTCCATGTCACGCGTACGCGTGGACATGCTTGTTTACCGTACGCGTGCACATGGGACCGGTCGCGTATGCATCACCAAAATTTCATGCCACACGTACGCTTGGGCCACACGTACGCATGGACATGCGTTCTTAAAAAAAAAGAATTAACAGAGAGCTGCACAATCAGGGAAAACCACCTGCATATCCACATATTCTTTACCAAATTTTCCAATGGCCATAACTTAATTGTTTTAAATCGTTTTTCTTCCGTTCTTTGAACGGCATAAATTTCACGAACCCAATTTTCATTTAAAACAAGTTATAATCAATTTAGGGTTCCAAAAGCCAAGTTATAGCCCGTCAAAGTTTAGTCAAAAACCAACGTTTTCAAAAGTATCCAAACCTCAATTTTCAATAAAAAACTTCACTCCTTTCCTTGTTAAATTTGCCAAACCCAACACTAACACCATATACCAATAACAAAACTCAACACAAGTTTACACCATTTATCAACTACCATTCAATAACACTAAACAATTCATTCCTCGATACCTGAAAAGAGATGTGGGTAGTCCTTCCGCATATCTGATTCGAGTTCCCAAGTATGTTCCTCGATACCAGCTCGACTCCAAGCTACTTTTACCAATGATACTTCCTTCCCGCGTAATCATTTAAAATTGGTGTCATCAATTCTCACCGGAATTACTGGGAGTGTTAGATCTTCTCTTACTTGGATTGGTTCCGGTTCCAAAACATGACTTGCGTCAGGAGTATACTTCCGAAGCTGTGACACATGAAACACATCGTGCAAATTCGAAAGATACGGCGGTAAGGCAATTCTATAAGCCACTGGCCTAATTCTTTTCAGGATCTCAAATGGCCCAATATAATGGGGATTCAGCTTCTTGGTCTTAATAGCTCTTCCCACTCCAGTGGTTGGTGTAACCTTCAAAAAGACATGCTCTCCTTCTTCAAACTCCAAAAGCTTTCACCTCTGATCAGCATAGCTCTTCTGACGGATCTGGGCTATAAGCATTCGGCTACGAATCTTCTTTATCTGCTCAGTAGTTTCAGCTATCATCTCAGGCCCTAATAAACTTCTTTCTCCAGTTTCATACCAACATAGCGAAGATTGACATTTCCTGCCATACAGAGCCTCATATGGAGCCATTTCGATGCTTGCATGATAGCTATTATTATAAGCAAATTCCACTAATGGCATATACCGATCTCAGCTCGCCGGCTGGTCCAAAACACAAGCCCTTAGCATATCCTCCAAGGTCTGAATAGTTCTTTCTGACTGACCATATGTCTAAGGGTGATATGCAATACTCAAACTTAACTGGGTCCCAAATGCGCACTGAAAGGCCCCCCAGAACCTTGAGGTAAAACGAGGATCTCTGTCAGAGATAATGGTAGAAGGCACGCCATGCAACTTGACAATCTCTTTGATATACATTCTAGCCAATTCCTCCATTGTGCAACTTATTCGAATGGGATGAAAGTGAGCTGATTTTGTCAGTCAATCCACAACCACCCAAATAGCATCACAACCAGACCGGGTTCTAGGCAACCCTATCACAAAATCCATTGCGATACTCTCCCATTTCCATTGTGGAATCTTTAAAGGCTAAAGGGTCCCTGATGGTCTCTGATGCTCGATCTTAACCTTCTGACACGTTAAATATTTAGATACATGCAATGCCACATCATTCTTCATTCCTGGCCACTAGAACATCGCTTTCAGATCTTGGTACATTTTGGTACTCCCCGGGTGAATTGAGAACCCGCTCTTATGAGCTTCCTTCAAGATACTTTGTCGCAGGTCTCCGACATCTGGCACAACGATTCGGTTCTTGAACCTCCACAAATCATCCTGACCTTCTGACACTCTCCACTATTTTCCCCGTTCAACTGCTAGTAATACCTTACATAACGCTTCACTATCTCGATGAGCCTTCAGAAGTTCTGATTTAAAATCACTTAAAATCTGCAACTGACTCAAACACAGAATTTCAGATTCTTCTCTAACTCCCAAATTTAAACCTTGAAATGCCCTTAGTAACTCTTCTTCCTGTAGCATCATCCAAGCTGCATACAAAGACTTACGACTCAAGGTGTCCGCCACAACGTTCGCTTTTTCTGGATGGTAATTCAATTCAAAATTATAATCTTTTAGAAGCTCCATCCACCTCCTCTGACGCATATTCAACTTTTTCTGCTCAAAAAGATACTTCAAACTCTTATGGTCTGAGAAAATATGAAACTTAATGCCATAGAGATAGTGCCTTCAAATCTTTAAAGCAAACACAACAGCAGGAAGTTCTAAATCGTGAGTCGGATAGTTCATCTCATGCGGCCTTAACTGCCATAAGGCGTATGCTACAACATTCTGGTGCTGCATCAGAATGCTCCCTAAACCCTTCAGTGATGCATCACAGTACACTTCAAACGGTTCACTTGATTCAAGTAATATCAATACGGGTGCAGTAGTCAACCTATGCTTCAATGCTTGAAAACTCTCCTCACACTCCAGAGTCCAGACAAAAGGCGTATCCTTCCTAGTCAACTTAGTTAAAGGTAAGGCGAGCTGTGAAAATCTCTTAACGAATCTGCGATAATAACCTGCTAGACCTAGGAAACTCCTAATCTCTGTTACTGAGGTTGGTCACTCCCAATTCATCGCTGCTTCCACTTTAGCAAGATCCACACCTATTCCCTGCTTACTCACCACGTGACCAAGAAACTTCACCTCACTCTTCCAGAACTCGCATTTAGATAACTTAGCATATAACTTCCTGTCTCTCAGAATTTGTAGTACAGTTTGCAAGAGATCAGCATTCCCCTCTTCAGTCTTAGAGTAAACAAGAATATCATCAATGAAGACAATAACAAACTTATCTAGATACGGCCGGAAAATTCTATTCATATAATCCATGAATATTGCTGGAGCATTAGTTAACCCAAAAGACATCACCATATATTCATAATGACCATAACGTGTCTGGAAAGCAGTTTTCAGAATATCTTCATCTCTAACCCTTATCTGGTAATACCCGAATCGCAGATCAATCTTAGAAAACACACCTGCACCCTGTAATTGATCCATTAGGTCATTGATTCTAGGTAGCAGATATTTATTCTTTACAGTGATCTTATTCAATTGTCGATAATCGACACACAAGCACATACTTCTATCCTTCTTCTTTACCAGTAACACTGGTGCTCCCTACGGAGAAACACCTGGTCGAATAAAGTGCTTACCTAACACATTTTCCAGTTCAGCCATTTCTAAAGGTGACATCCTGTAAGGAGTAATCAAAATCGGACCGGCTCCAGACACCAACTCAATTGCAAATTCAACCTCTCGGTTAGGTGGAAATTCATTAATATCATCTGGAAATACATCTGGATATTCGCATACAACCGAAATATGCTCTAAATTCTGATCATCACCTGATACTCCCGCAGTTAATAACATAATATCCTGACATTCAGTTCCAGAACATTTTACTATCATAGAGTTCAAATAATAACTATTCACCACAACCGGCGCTTCTTATCCTTCCGGCATAAACTGTACTAATTTCTCAGAACAATCAAGCAAAACATGATTTTTAGATAACCCATCCATTCCCAAGATGAAATCAAGACCAGTTATCGGTAAACAAATCAAATCATGAACAAATTCACGTTGTTGCACTCGAAAGGGAACTTGTGGACATCCTATCCTAGTCACCATAGCTTCATGAGTAGCATTATACACTTTCAAATCATAACCTAAAACTACCATTCTTAATCCTAACTCATTAGCCTTCTCAAATGCAATAAATGAATGAGTTGCTCCTAAATCAAATAAAGCATTTAAGATTTTACCAGCCATTTCACAGTTACCTCTAATCAGTATCTCAGATCCCTCAGCACCTACTGCAGAAGTGGTGTATACTATCCCCGGCTGCTACACCCTACCAGTCTCGTACTTCTTCTTCTCTGGACAATTATTGACCATATGCCTGGCCTGTCCACAAAAATAGCATACCCCAAGTCCTAACCTGCACAGAACTCCATGATGATACTTTCTGCACCTCTGACAGTTCAAATACTGTTGTGGCTGCTTTCCAAACCTTCTTCCCTGATTAACATTAGTATTCGGCCTTCGGAGCAAAGTTCCTCCCTGAAGGCCTCTGAAAAGGCACCCTCAAACTTCTTTTCTCTGCTGCCTCTTTCTCATACGATCTTCAGCCACCCTACTCTTATTCACCAATTCAAAAAATACTCTGATCTCCATTGGAGCAATGAAGCTCAGAATATCGCTCTGAAGATCTCCCTCATATTTAATACACTTACATTCAACAAAATTTGTAGGCGCACCTTGACAGATACGAGAAAAGCGATATAACTCCTCAAATTTGCTAGTATACTCAGCAACAGTCACCTGTCCCTGCTTTAACTACATTAATTCAAGTTCCTTGGCCTTTGTGGCTGAATTAGGAAAGTATTTTTTATAGAATTCTGTTTGGAAGACCTCCCAAAGAATCGCAGCACCATCAGGCTGCAATATACGTTGTGTTTCCTGCCACCAATACTGAGCCTCACCTTGCAGTTGATAAGTTCCAAATTCAACCCATTGTTCTTCAGGAACCTGTTGAGCCTGCAATGTTCGTTCCATAACTTGAATCCAATTATCTGCATCAGTGAGATTTGAGGTTCCCCTAAAGGTCGGAGGGTGAACTTTCAAAAATGTAACAAGTGCCATAGGACTGTCCTCATCATTATTATTCCCATGATTACCCTGGTTTATCTGATTACCCAGTGCCTCGACTGTCGCCTGCATAGCTGCAGCCATATTTTTCAGGGCAGCCATAAAGTCTGCTGGATCAGTCCCTGCTGGGCTAGGAGTAATAGTGCCTATCCTACCTCTATCTCGCCCGTGACCGCGTCTGCGAGTCGACATCTGGTCTCTATACACACCAAACAAGTGATATTAAGTTGAACAGTCTCAATATTGCAGGTCTAATCCTTTAAGTTCCAAATGCATGCTCACAAACGTTTATGCCATATATATCAGTCAGATATCCTAATAGCACATAAACACATATACAGAGAATGCACAGAAGCACAATCAGTCCGTCTTTCAGGCTCTATAGGAACGAACTGCTCTGATACCATAATGTAACACCCTACCATACAAAGCTTTACGCTTAAGTCGTAAAATAGAGGTGGTGTGGTATTACGACCTCTAAAATAAAATGTATACATGTAATAGCAGAAAGATTGTAATATGCTAAGAGCCTTGAAGAATAGGGGAAATAAAAATCGCGAAATAAAAGCGCAACGCTCAAGGGACGAGTTAATTTGCGTGCTAAAAAAACTATAACTATTAAACATAAGATAATAAAAGCAGGAATAGAGTGCCAAAGATACAAAATAACAAGCTCTTAACTCTGCCCGCGAAGTCAAGACTGGTCGGAGAATATTTACACACACACACACACACACACACACACACATACACAAACATATATATACATATCCAAAACCCAAATGTACACACACACACACACACACACACATACATATCCAAAACCCAAATGTACATAAACACAATCCTGCCTCTCCATAAACCTCTAAGCTAAGTACATAGTATATATACACACACACACATTATATATATATATATATATATATATATATATATATATATATATATATATATATATATATATATATATATATATATATATATATCACAGCACAACAAAATAATCCAGTAACCACTTCGCCTCAGGTATCCAGACGCCTAGTGAGATGCCTATCGACCTGCATCTGAAAAATAACAACATAGTATGGAATGAGAACCAGAGGTTCTCAGTATGATAAATGTGCCACACACATAATATATAAGGTCCTGGAAATGCCAGAGGCAATCCTAGAACGCCGACACTCAGATTATAGAGGTTAAAGTATTAAACAGAAGCCATAAAAGGTGGTTTTCTAAAAGTATCTAAACCTAACTTAACTTAACCTTAAATCTAAGTCACATACTGCCATTCCTCCATACCTCCATCTCTGTCAGCATTTCACAGACAGATAAACAGATAAAGACAAACACAAGAAGGTTACAAATACTGCAGGTAACAAATATACATATAGCATGGCAAGTACACATAGGCACACCCAGTTAATGCACAAGCAAGTAATTCAAGTAATATGCATATGATGCATGCCTGTCCTATGGCTCATGAGACTCATCTGTCGGTTATCCAGCCAACCTGACAAGTCCGAAAACCTTAGACTGTCCCTCGATGTGCATCCCTAAGAGTTTATGCATAGCTTTTTCTCAAATAATCAATATTGCTCAATGGGGGTTACATTCCCGGGAATTTATAGTGCCCGGTCACCCTTACGTCGTAGGGTCAACAGATTATTGAGTTTTCAACCTGGTACACGTGGTGGCAAGCCACGGTACTTTATCTAGAGAATCTCGTATCTCAGATCATTTAATCATCCAAGCCAAGTATCATACATAATCATTCATTTCAATATCCAGCCAAGTATCATATATGATTATTCATAACATTTCATAATCAACTAATCACTTTTCAACTTTACTTCACCTTCAAGTTATTCCCACCTCCTAACTTCATCTGATTTATCAGGTTTAACACTATTATTTATGACCAAAGGAATAAAAATAGAGGTTTAGAAGTTTGAAATAGGTTTTAAAACCTCAAAAATCATGTTTGCTGGAACAGGTGCCACGCGTACATGTGGCTCACACGTGAGCGTGGGAGTGTGAAAACGCAGCTCGTGCACGCATCCCTTGTCATGCATGCGTGTGGGTGAAAACTCCATGTCACACGTACACATGGGTCACGCGTACACGTGGACATGCTTGATTAACTTACGCATGCGCATGGGACCGGTCGCGTACGCATCCCCAAAATTTCATGCCACGGGTACACGTGGGCATGCGTTCTTCAAAAAAAAAAAAAGAATTAACAGAGAGCTGCACAATCAGGGAAAACCACCTGCATATCCACATATTCTTTACCAAATTTTCCGATGGCCATAACTTAATCGTTTTAAATCATTTTTCTTCCGTTCTTCGAACGGCATAGACTTCACGAACCCAATTTTTATTTGAAACAAGTTATAATCAATTTGGGGTTCCAGAAGCCAAGTTATAGCCTGCCAAAGTTCAGCCAAAAACCAACATTTTCAAAAGTATCCAAACCTCAATTTTCAATTAAAAACTTCACTCCTTTCCTTGTTAAATTTGCCAAACCCAACACTAACACCATATACCAATAACAAAACTCAACACAAGTTTCCACCATTTATCAACTACCATTCAATAACACTAAACAATTCATTCCTCAACAATTCCATCAAGCTTTTATTCAATGTTCTTGTAAACCTAAAATCAACCAACCAACCACATTTCTTACCATCTTCAACATAAATAATAATCTCCACCATATATTCAAATTATCAATTATCCAACAAGCACTAACCAAACATATTCATCAACAAATTCCTAAACATTCAATATACACCAGCATTCCAACTTATCCTATGGTCCTCTAGCCTAAGTTTTCACAGAACATTATATATTAAATGCAAGAAACCTAAACCATACCTTGGCTGATTTCCACGTAACGACCAAATCAATTTATTTAAAACCAAGGCAGCTCCTCAAAATTCAACAAACTCTAAGCTCAACTTCCTCCAAGTTCCAATATTCACAATTTCAAGCTCCAATTATTTATTTTCAACCTAATACACATTTATAACACATATATATCCAATTTAATACTCAAAGCTCAAATTCAATGAAGTTAAAATAGAATTATTATATCCTCACCTTACCCAAACTTCACATAAGCAAGAGTGAACATTTTTCTCAATCTAATTGGATCCTAAAACATTAGAAATAAAAAAAATTCAACATTCCTACTCAAAATTCAAAAATTAGGGGAAGAGGAGGCTGAGAGTGATTAAACAATTTACCAGTGAAATAGTTCCGGTAGAAATATAGAGCTCGACGCGCTGGACGCGTGGCTGCAAACGGTGCGGCGATCGGAGCTCGGACGAAGAAGTTACGGGGGATTGGAGTTCACCGTAAGGGTTTCGGTGTTTCCTCTCTTCCCTCGATGCATTTCACGTTGCTCCAGCTGAATAAGGAAGAGAAAGGAGCTTGGCTTCATTTAACAGGTCGGTTCGGTTGGACTAACGGCCCTGTTTGGATCCGGTTCAACCGATTTGGCCCATTCGGTCCAATCTTAGACCGATTTCTTCGAAATTAGTGTCAAAATTCTCGTTTCGATGAGCTCTATCCTAATTTGATATAATATTCGAGTTTCTAATCTTCCTTATTAAAAACTAATTTATTGACTAATTATTTACTAATTTAACCGGGGTTTACATAAGGCATGATCATCTCCCATGAGTACAGATCCTTTTGAAACAGGTTCATAAGTGCTAAACCACTCATGATGTGGAGTCATGTGATATGTTGCTCCACAATCCAACAGCCAGACATCAACTAGTAGTTTATTGTCTTCATGACCAATAGCAGTTTTGATGCACAAGACATCTCCATCATCAGAGGTGTTTGCAACATAACCATGTGAGGTAGTTGCATTTGCAGTTTTCTTTGTGCTCTTTTTGTTGAACTAGCAATCTTTCTTCAAGTGCCTTTTCTCGCCACAATTGTAACAAGTAAGGTTCTTCTTTCGAGACCTTGATCTATCATGACTTTGACTCCCACTAGAGCCACGTTCCGTTGATCTGCCTCTCATCACCGACAAAACTTCTGCTTTCTTAGAACTTTCCATTTCGATCATCTTTATTTTGTGCATGCTTTCTTCTTCAAGAATAGTAGCAACAACATCATCAAATCGAAGTTGATCAAATGAGTCTAGTAAAATTTGGAGAAGAATTTCAGTACATTCATTTTCTACAATTTGACACTCTATAGCTGTTAGTTGTGAAAATACAGTATTAAGATTGTTGATGTAATCCGTCACCGATATTCACTCATACGAAGAGTATAGAGCCTCTTTTTTATGAATATCCTATTGTGAAGTGACTTTGCCTCGTACAACTTAGTGAGCGCCTCCCAAATCTCCTTTGCTGTCTGTTTCTCCGATATGCTTGATAATACGGACTCTGCCATAGCCAAGTGTAAATTGGCAACGACGTTCCCCTCCATCTCTTTTCACTTGTCATCAAGAGTGCCGGTAGGCCTGCTTTCTATAATTCTCCTTTTCCAAAATTGCCTTGATCTTCAATTTTCAAAGAAAAAAGTTATTCCCATTGAATTTCTCGATCTTAAATTTTGTTGTCATGATTCTGATACCAACTTGCACTTTTGTAGCGGAAGATTAAGAACCTAAAGCTCTAATACCACTGTTAGGTACCAGAGTTAATAGGGACAAAATAACATAACTATAATTTGTGGACGAGAAATAGATGGAACTAAATAAGAATATAGACAATAGTGGAAATAATATGACAAAGTGGTGAAAACACAATCTCTTACAATACATAGAGAAGTCTATAATACTCTCTTACGTATTATAGAAATTCATACAAAGAGATTACACACATGAGAGGCCTTACTATTTTTCTCTTTAAGTTTCACTCACTAATTGCAAAAACATGACATACATTAGCAAATGCCTTAACCACCTATATAGTATTTTGTAGAGGTGCATCTGGTTTACAAGTTGATCAAGTTGTGCACAAATTGCACAAGTGTGTGTACTAGATTCTTTTTTCATATTCATTTTTATCAAGTTATATGGCAAGTTGATAAATATCAACTTATGTAACAACTCATTTTTTGATTAAGTCAAATATTGCAACCACAATAACTTATCTTTATTGCAAATTTTGACTAGAACTTTAACTATACAAGTTGGACAACTTGCAAGTAGTTTCATGAGTCTTGTAACTTAATAAGAACCATTTGCATCATACTTGATTATAGACCAAGTTTAAGTTCTATAATATTCTTTAATTTTTTTGAAACTTCATCATGTTCTACTTGTATCACTTAATAAAAGAAGAATTTTGCTTCTTCTTTTCACATATGTTACTAATTTGTTGAAAAACTATGGCCTTGGTGATGCCAAACTTGCAAGTACACCTATGGAATACACATCCAAACTATCCAAGATAGTGGCTCTTCCTTGCATTAATGTCTTAGGTTATCATCTATTAGTGGATAGATTAGTATATTTGACAACAATACGACCTGATATTTGCTATGCTGTTTGCAAATTAAGTCAATGCCTAGATTCTCCTACCACCGCACACTACCAAACAGCAATTTAAGTTCTCATGTACCTTAAAAACAGCCCTGCTACTGGAATTTTATTCCCTGTCTCACCTGATTTTAGTTTGAAAGGCTTTACTAATATTAATTGGGCCTCATATCCAGACATTGATGCTGATTGTCATGTGGATCGCGAGAGAGCTGCATGTTGTCTGGTCAAATTAGTTCCAATTTCGAGCAAGAATCAGATAACAAATATAGTCATAAAGTAGTGTGACCAAATTGACTAAACCAAATCAATTTTATTAAAAAGAATAAACCACTTATATTTTATTTGGAGATTTTATCTGTTATAGTATACGATGTTGTTTTTTCATTAACTAGGAAATTAACTACTTTACTAGTAATTTTTACATTATGCAATTGTAATTTTTTTTCCGTTGTGTGGTTAACCTTTCTTTTCCATCTTATACTTTTTTGCTAGGTTGTTTTCACTAATTCTCCAATGGCTGAAGTTGTTTCTGGTGTGGCATCAACACTCTTAGGCAATTTAGCAACAAAATCTTTTCAAGAGATTGCTCTGGCATGCGGTCTTAAAGATGATGTAAAAAAGTTTGAAAGTTCTTTGAGAACCATCAAAGCATATCTCATAGATGCTGAGAACAAGCAAGCAAAAAACCGCAGTATAGATGAGTGGTTGAAGCAACTCAGAGAGGCATTTGATGATGCTGGTGACATATTAGATGAAATAGAGTATGAAGCAAAACTTAATGAAGTGGTCAAAATGTATGGAAGCATTAGCACGAAGGTTCGCCGATTCTTCTCATACACAAGTAATCCACTTGTATTTCGCATCAAAATGGCCCACAAAATCAAAGATATGAAACAGAAGATGGATGAAAAAATAAGAGAAGGGAGAGACTTGGGTATAGTTGAACAACATGTCAACACTCCAGCTCTGGAGCACAATTTACCATGGCGAGAGACTGCTTCTTCATTGCCTTTCCGTGTGTGTGGTAGACTTGAAGAGAAAGAGGAGATTATAAAGTCATTGATGACACAAAAATCAGAAGCTAATAGTATTGATGTGATCTCAATTGTTGGGATTGGTGGTTTGGGAAAGACTACACTTGCACAAATGGCTTACAATGATACCCCAGTGAAGGCGAATTTCGATCCCTTAATGTGGGTGTGTGTATCTGATGATTTTGATGTCAAGAAGCTAATACAAAGAATCATTCATGCAGCCACAAAGAGAGAGAATTTCGTGGATGCAAATTTTAGTTTGGAATATATGATATCTCTTCTCAATCAAACGTTGCATGGTAAAAAATTCTTACTCGTGTTAGACGATGTTTGGAATGAAAACCACAGCAAATGGGATGAATTGAGAAATCACTTGTTAGAAGCAGGTGGTGACAAAGGCAGCAAAATTATAGTGACCACTCGTAGCAGAAAAGTTGCTGACATTATGGGGAGTAATCTTGTAATGAAATTGGAAGGACTTCCTGAGAATGAATGTTGGCGGCTCTTTGCAAAATGTGCATTCCAAGAAGAGAAGGACGAAGAGAAGTACCCAAGGCTAAAGCAAATTGGGGAGCAAATTGTTAAAAAATGCAAAGGAGTACCCTTGGCTATAACAACTTTGGGTTGCTTGCTTAGATCAAAATCACATGATGAAAATGAGTGGAGAAAAATAAGGGATAGTGAGGTGTGGAATCTCGATCAAGAAGAAACTGACATTTTGCCATCACTCAAATTGAGTTACAATCACTTGCCATCAGAAGTAAAACAATGTTTTTCATACTGCTCTTGTTTTTCAAAGGATTACGAATATGTTGCTATTGATTTGATTATGTTGTGGATGGCTCATGGACTCCTCCAACCTACACGCGAAGAGGAAGATGCAGAAGATATTGGGGAGTTGTATATTAAGAAGCTTGTTTCAGCATCTTTACTTCAAATTGAAGGAGATTCTAACCCCTACTTTGATTTCAAAAATTTAATGACATTTAAAATACTCAAAATGCATGATCTTGTACATGATCTTGCACAATTAACAATGAAAGAGTCAAGCAGGACAAGAACCGTTATGCAAGAGGGGCAACAAGAAGCATTGATAGAATGGACCTCCGACAAGTTCAACTATCTGAGGGTGTTGCACCTAACAAAATATATGGAATTGAGCTCGTTGCCTGATGATTGCTTTGCCATAATGAAGAAGCACTTGAGATATCTCTTTCTTAGAAATTGTCCTAGTTTGAAAAAGCTTCCTGATTCCATTTGTAAGCTGCAAAGTTTGCAGAGTTTGGGCCTTGGTTGTGACAGCCTTCAAGAACTTCCCAAAAACATGAACAAACTCATCTATCTACAATATTTGTTTTTGATGGGCATCAAAATTACAAGTTTGTCTTCAATGAATATAGGGCGCTTCCAACAACTCAAATGCTTGTATCTTTTGAAATGTTCAAGGTTAGTGTCCGTACCAAGTGCTGTTGGTCGCTTGACTACTTTAAAGAAGTTGGGATTTTATGAGTGTGAAGAGCTGGTGAATTTTGAAGATGAAGAGGAAGAAGGAAAGCAACATGTGGTAATAAATAATTTAAACCTTCAATTATTCTCAATCATTGGGTCTGCGAAGTTGGATGCTTTACCAAAATGGCTTGAAAGAGCTACTAAATTGCGACATTTGAGTATAATGTTAACAGGGATAAAATCATTGCCCACAAGGTTGCCGATGACCTCTCTTGAAGAACTTTATATCCTTCTATGTGCAGAATTATCATCTCTTCCTAACATGGATCAAGCTCATAATCTTCAGTATTTAGAGATATATTATTGTCCCACATTATATGCAAAGTACAATAAAGAGACAGGTCCAGATTGGCCCAAAATTGCTCATATTCCATATTGCAAGGTTAGTTCAAATAATCTATCTCATAATATTACAAATCTAACCATACTGGTTTATTATTATTATTATTATTATTATTATTATTATTATTATTATTATTATTATTATTATTATTATTATTATGCATGAATAATTAATTGTTGATGTTTTATGTTTAATTAACCAGTTAGAGTTATATCTTACTCTCCTTATAATTAATTCTAGAACTTTTTAAATTGACAATCTAATTTTCTTTCTAAATAATTGTGTATAATTTATTTATAAAAGGTATGGTAGAGTGAACTAATTAGTCCTTATAATATGGAATATTTCCAAATTTTGAAAATGCAATATAATATAGGTTATAAATTTATACTTTCAACTTGAGTCATACCCTAGCCAATAGCCATGTTTCATTTTAATTTTAAGAAAATAATGATATTAAGATAAAATCAAAATTTTTATTAAATGAAATAAAATTCCTTCTGTTAGTCTGTTGGTAAACATTTTCCAAAGTTAGTTAATCATTGCTTTTAGTTATTAATTATCCAAATGTACATTACCTTTAATTATTTAAAGCCCGTGCAATATTCGTCAATAAAAATGAGCTCCACCAATTAATTATGTTTGTCTTTAAATTTTCACGGCCTAGCGACACAATTATTAGTGGTCAATTCATTTTAAATGTATAATAAGCAGAGTTTTTTTTTTTTTTTTTTGGGTTCAATTTAGAAGTAGTAAAGAAGAAGAAAGCAATTCTTGTCAATTTTTTGAATTTCTTTTTAATAATCTTTCTAAATAAACACATGAAATCGATTAACATTATTATGCCTGCAGCACGTCTTGAATTTTAGTTATGAATCTTAATATTACCACTAATAATGGTAACTCTTTCAATTACTACGTATTATGAATTATTGTATTGAAAACCCCAATAAGCTAATTATTATGTGAAATAAAAAGAATGAATAACTCTTAATCATTTGAATATTGACTATACATTATTTAAAATGAGCACAAAATTTTATTATTATTGTGATTATAGGAGTTGATGCATGAATCTTTATTTTTGGATAGTGAAATACTTTTTTATTGTCAATTGACAGAAAATGGAAATTTAGAAAATTATAAAACAATTTAATTATATATATATGCATGCATAGTTGAATTAAAGCTCAAGTTAATTTAATTTCATAAGCACTAGTCTATCTACTGACCTTGAATTATCAGGTGGAGATGCCGTGAGGAGCTCTCGATCATTGGAGAGACTTTGGAGAGAGATCAAGCGAGAGAACATAAGATGAGTAGACACCACATCTAACTCAAAATCTTAAGGTGTTAAGTTAATGAGTTTCTCATCTTATAGACTCCTCACTCTTCCTTACTTTCTTTGACGTGAGACTAACTTCATACACCTCTCACACTTACAACACTAACAGCCTTTAGCTACAACTACTTTATAAGTGTTTTAATTTGTGTGGTTCGATTGCTTTTGTATGTCCCATTTTCTTTTAAAACTGAAAGAAAGCTATGTATCTGGTCACCTCAAACTTTTGGGTGTTGAGTTTAGAAGTAGTTTGAATATGTCAAGGTTTTAATTGTTCTACATTTCTATCTATTTTATTCAATTTTTAATTTGGTGTTACAGCTAAAATTTCTAATCACATTTGATTGTGCAAACAAATTTTACATCCAAGCATGCATTTTATTTCATTCATCCTTATTATAATTATAAAATGGTTAAATAAATGACTTCTATAAAATACATATTATTTTGCTTTAGTTCTTGTAATTACTTTTCTTTTGATTCACTAAAACTTAATAGGAGTTTTTGGATTTCTTCAATGGACGACAAACAACAAAACCACAAAATATATATATTACCACTGATGAATTTGAAAAATTCTAAATTAATTTGATGATGATCAAACATTATTAAAATAATTAATTACAAAATTATTAATTTAATCTTCAATTTACATTTGTTAATTAATAATTTTGTTGTGCAGATTTTATTTTGGACCGAAAATAAAAAGCCCAACATGAAGTGAATTTTCAGCCTTGTGCAAAAATGTTTAAGAATATGTGGCTGAAATTATTATCATGTGAATTTGGGCCATGAATCATTTGTGCAAGCCCAAATTAACATTTGCTACAAGACCAACAAGACTTGGTCCGAAATTGAAAAAGAGAGAAAGCAAAGATTGCATGCTTTCAAAGGATGCCACTTTCATTCTTTGATGGATTTCAAATTCATTTAAGTTGCATTAATAGCATTGGAAACATGAAAGAGAAAGTTTGAAATTGATTTGATTGCTATTATTGCTTCACACGTTACTATGAAAGAGGGAAGTAGGTTTTAATTGAGTGTAATTGATTTTAATATCCTTCTTTATTTCCTTTGAAAGCATTCTCTCTCTTCTCTTTCTTCTCTGTTCGGTTGTCACTTTACAGGAAAAATAGAAGTGAAAACAAGCTATCAGAAGAAAGAAGAAGAAGCTAGTAGCAAGGAAGAGGCCATAATGATGATGGCGTTATCAAGAAGAAGATCCACAGTAGGGTGTGGCTGAGATCTTTGCCACTTATGGTAAGAAATGGTGAGAAAGTCTCAAGCTCTCCATACCCGAAAATGGAAGAGATCCATTTCGGTCAGAGAAGAAGATCCCTTAGAAGCATGGCTCGTCTCTACTTTTGATCAACTACCACAAGAGGTAGCTACTGTAGCTACGTGGAGAAAGAGGCAGAAGATAAGAGCAGGAGGAGCTGTCAAGCATCAAGGACTCATCAAGGGTCAGGAATCCTTCTTGGGGAGCAAGTCAAGATGGAAGGCTCAGATTGATGAAGTTTGGTGAGAAGGAATGACATAGAGGTAATTGTATGCTGATTTTAGTGTTCAGTTTCCTCTCCTCTCTCTCTGGCCAAACTGGTTTTGGTTTGAAGAAGAAGAAGATTAGCTCGGTTCAACAGTTTCAACCTTGGAGGCTTCCCCTTCTATAAATAAGGGAGAACAGGCAGGGCTTGAAGCAAGGAGAAAAGAGTGTAAGCACAGAGTTCTCATAGCTTTCCAAGTTAACAGAAGTTCTTCTCCTTCAATGTTCTTCATTTTGTATTTTTCTGTTTAGTTTTGTCTGTCTTGAGTCTCATGGAAAAAGGAAAACAGTGAGGTTTGTAAGAAAAAGCCAAAGAGCGGAAAAAGACAGAGTATACAAAATTAAAAGAAAAAATCATAGATGTCCTAGAGGTCCTTTGTACATCTGTGTTGTGTTTCATGATTCTGTGGGAATCCCCTTGCAAGTTGGGTTAGCACTTAGCAGTTGAAAGTTTGGTAGGTTACCAAGTCAAGTTCAGGATTGGAAATAGATTCTGGACTTGTCCCAGATAGGAAGGGTAGTTCCTAGGGAGAATTGGTGTATGTAATCATGATGATTATAGTGAAATTTCATCATTGTTGTGATGGAGACTGGATGTAGGCTGCATTGCACTTGGCAGCTGAACCAGGATACTTCGTGGTATGATTTTCTCTCTTTTCTACTCCATTTCTGTTTCTGCTGCGTAGGAGATAAAACTGAAAAATATCTCTTTCCTGGTTAGGAGATAAAAAGAAAACGTCTCGTGGCTAGGTACGAGACAAAAAGCAAAAAGTCTCTTGAAGTTATTGCAAAGGCCAGCAAGTGTTACTAAGCAAAAAAAGAAGCTAAGATTCAACCCCCCGTTCTCTTAGCCACTGATAACCGTCAACCACAATAACATCTGATCTAAGCTTAATAAAATCTATTAAGCTTTTAGTAGCTTGGAAATTAGAGACTTATAAAATATGGCAAAGAATAATTAAAATAACAAAGGATTATTGAAATCCTATTAATTAATATTAGTATATTTGTTAATTCAATTATATTAGGTGTATACTAAAATCAACTACTAAAAATTAGTCTCTAGTATAAAATACATATTAAAATACAGAATAGTGAGAATACACATTAAAAATAAATTAAACTATATATATACCTATACAAAAATACATAGTGACTGATTTTAGTGTATAAATTAAATATAATTTTGTTGTTAACCAGAAGACATTGGAGAGTTGTATATTAATAAGCTGGTTTCGCTTCTTTGCTTCAAATTGATGCTTCTTCGGTTCTTCTTACTCCTTGAATTTGAAAAATTCACATTTAAAAGACTCAAAATGCATAATGTGGTACATGAACTTGCAAAATTAACAATGAAGGAGTAATTGGCCTCTGACAAATTCAACTATCTAAAAGTTTTCAAGTACTTGATATTAATGAATCATTCAAGTTGGAAGCTTTACCTGACGGTATAACACCCTAATTACCCTAAACCTTACCTCATGCCGTAAAGTAAAAGTTAATCAAAGGTTACGACAATTCTAAAACTTATACATAAATATATATAGAAAGGAATAATAATTCTAGAAGCCTGATGAAGGAATAAACTCAAAAACAGAATTACAAAAGCGCAAAACGTTCACATGAAACTACAAACTTAAGGCACAAGATAAAAATACAAGATAACAAAAATATAAGTATATAAAAGAATGCAATATTCATAAGGGACAAGTCGCAGCCTGCGTAGTTTAAGCCGACTAGTATATACAGACATTCAGAATATTGAAAGATAAAACAGCATATACAAAATATCTCTCTCAAAGTATGCCTCTAAGACAAAATATAAATACAAAAATGAGAAAACTAATCAAAATAACTAAAAGACTCCAAAATGAGATAAAGATCCTTCGTTCTGTCACCATCACGCAACTCACCGAGGTGGGTTGCGACCTTCATCTGAAAAATCACAACAAAATATGAAATGAGAACCGGAGGTTCTCAGTATTATAATAGTGCCCAATAATGTAAGATATAAGACCCCGGGACGCCAAAGGCAATTCTAGAGCTTCATATCAATCATGAGATTCAACTTAAAGCATATTAAAATTAAAACCATTTCTTTAAAAACCATAATGAAATAAGGGAGTCTAACTTAGTGAATTTTTAATCTAGCAGTTTTCTGCTGTCCCACAGCTTTCGCCAGTCTAACCGCCATGCGATCCCATCGCCACCGCCTTCCGAACCTTCTCAATCCCAACAGAAAACACAAGTAATAACAATGCAAGTAAAACACAAGTATAGCATGTATATCAAGAAATTCAAGAAGCAAATAATCATGTTATACAATTAGGCAATCAATTCAGGTCGGCAAAGCAAGCAAACAGATAGAAAATGCACATGATGAATACCTGTCCTATTTGGCTGTGATATCACATTGTTGGTTCAACTACCAACTTGACACATCTCCATAGAGATGTCACCCTTCGATCTCAGAATGGGAACCCCTCGAGATATCGTACCCGAAACACGGTCCAAGATATAGTACCTGCACACTCTAGTGATTCCAAAGGAATGTGAGAGGGATACTCTTTCCACGGACCTCACATCTCAATGTAAGCGGGATTAACCACCGTCTTTATGCCGCTGCCGCGATCTCGACAAACGGGATTAACAACCGTCCTTGCCAGGCGCATAGCGTCTCAACAATCTCATTAAAAATTAATACATCAGTGGTTTCAGAAATTGTTTTTCAGTCCTTAGTAATCCACAAATTTCCACAACTCATCTCATTAATCATCCATACAGCACTTCATTATCTCACTCAACAATTCTATCCTCAATACTCCAGAAACCTAAAACTCCGTTTTCTAAATTCATATAGAAATTCACTAAAATAATTCACTAACTTATCTTTAACGATATTAGAACCTAATTATTAGATAATACTCTAAATCAGCCTTTAAAGGAAGTTTGGAAAGTAGAAAAACCTTTGAAAACAAAGAGAAAATATTTTTCAGCAAAACAGGGGTCTCGCGTACGCATGCTGTTGAAAAAGGGGTGGTCGCATACGCAACCCTCTGCTCACGTACGTGAGATGCCCAACTCGAATGGGTTGCTCGTGTCACGTATTAAAGTTCGCGTATGCAAGGGTTCGTTTTTGAATAGCTCGCATACGCATGCAGTGTCCACGTACGCGAGATGCCCAAGCCGAATGGTTTGGTCGAGTTACGTGCACTATGTCACATACGCAAGGGTTGAAAGTCTGCTGGCTTGCGTACGCATGCAGTGCCTTGCGTACTCAAAATTTTCATCCCGAATAGGTTGGTCGTGTTGCGTGCACCATGTCGTGTACGCAACCCTCACCAAACTCAGAAAAATTTCAAAGTTGCAGAATTCATTTTTTTGCACCAAATTTTAAACAGTCATAACTTCCTCTACAAAAATCTATTTTCATCAAACTTTATATCAATTACAAGATCTTTAAATGAACTTTTATTTAAAAGAAATTTCAACAAATTTCAAAAACAGAGGCTCAAGTTATGATCTGTCAAAATTCACCAAAAACTGGTTTTTACCAAAAAGTTAACAAGGTTCTCAACTTCCAAAATTCACAACTAAAACCAAATATCTACACCTAAAAATGTTCCAATGAGCCTAAATGATGTCTATATACTTTCCAATTCATTCCACAACCTATTGACATACAATTCTACCAATTTCCTCCAAAAATTCTCACCTACCTTCCTCAAATTCTCAATTAATCCACACAAGACATTATATCAACATTTATTAATATCAATAAACTTCACAACCATTATCAACACTCAAAATCATCAATTTTAACCTCTATTTCAACAATAACTTCAAAGTTCAAAATCATAATTCATCAAAATCAACAACACCATCATACATTATCAAATTCAACAATTTCCAACAATCAATTCAATCCTATCCTAAAGTCTACTAGCTTAAGTGTCCAGAAATATTATATATTACATAGAAAAAATCAAAATCATATCTTGGCCGATTCCCAATATGCACCCAACACCAAATTTGAGTCCAAACAAGCTTCTAATCACCAACTCACATTCCAAGCTCCAAATCAACTCCAACAAGTGCAAGAACTTAACTAAAACCATATAAATTACCAATAGCCCAACCTTAGAAACCACCTAATCAATCAAAACACAAAAATTCACCAAAAACCAAAACCTACGAATTTTTTAGGGCTGCAGGAAGGAGAAAAAATTTCGAAATCTTACCTACACAAGTTAAATATAACTAACGGGCTCGGCGAGAATTTCGCGTAGCCACTGACGGCATGTGAATCGGAGCACCGTAGCTCGAGTTATGGCCACCAAAAATGGAGGATGAATAGTGACACTCTCCCTTTCCTCCCTTCTCACTTTCAACTGGTGTGGGTTGTGTTTGATGATGAATGAGGCTGAATGGCCTTCACTTAAGTATATATATATATATATATATATATATATATATATATATATATATATATATATATATATAAGTTGGACTTGGGTCCAACCCGTTAGTATTTTTGGTCTGTTTTGACTTAATTTCGGACCAAACATTATATATATATATATATATATAAAAGTTGGACTTGGGTCCAACCCGTTAGTATTTTTGGTCCGTTTTGTCTTAATTTTGGACCAAACATTTAAAATTATTATCCAATTTTTAACTTTGATTATTTTCCTAAATTTTTCTACAGTTTTTATTATTCTCACCGCAGTACTGGATAGATTTAAGCCAGTACTGCCGACCAATTTATTGGTACATATTTTTACGTAATTTTTCACAAAAAATTATATTTTCCAATTCAAAAAAATCTATTAAATTTAAATATCATATTTATATTTTCTAATTAATATTTTAAATTTTTAAATCCTATTTTAAATAATTAAATTAATTAATTAATTAAGCGATTAATTATTCGCAGTTCTTACATATTGGCTTTACGGAACTGCTAAATTGTGCTATTTGAGAATATGGGGAGAAAGAATGGAATCATTTTCCACATGCTTTCCAAGTGATTCTCTTGAATAACTTGGTATTATTTCTTGTAGTACATGGATCAATTCCATAATCTTCAACTTTTATAGATAGATGATTGTCCTATACTAAGTGCAAGGTATAACAAGAAGACAGGTCTAGAGATTTGAAAAAAATTGCTCATATCCCAGGTTAGTTTATTCAATTTCTAATGCTTTATTCATATTTGCATGAAAATTTTTAATAAAAATTAAGTAAATGGTCAAATTTATTTTTAAAATATTATTTATTTTTTAAATTAGTCTCTAAAAATTTATACATTCTTTTACTGGATGAGAGTTCACGTCTCCAGATCTTCAAGGCGTGCTTGAGGAAGTCACCAATCTCGAAGGATGTCGATCTTTCGGCTCTTGCTCGTTATACACATGGATCTAGTGGTGCAGACATTACTGAGATATCACGAGCTCCCGATCTGGTAAAGACAGTTCGGGCTGGAAGCGGAAGCGATCGGAGGAGTGGGTCGCGGTGGGAAGGCAGAGAGAGTCTGACAGTGAGAGAGAGGTCTGTATATGTGATTGTTGGAGGTGGGTAGGTTAATGTGAGAGAGAAGAGGAAGGTTTTTATAGGTTTTAATTAGGTTTACTTAATCAATTTTAAATTTTTAAAATTTTAAATTTAAAAAATTTAAAATTAATTATTAATATAAATTAATGTGATTTTGTTTAGTTTTTGGTTGGTAACCTCTTGGTTTCATATACTTTTCCTAATTATTATTATGGTGGTTATAGTAGTATTACTAAAATTAAAATTATATATTTTATATTATTGCAACATTTTTTTTTTTAAATAAAAAATATTTTTAAATATTAAAAAATATTATTTTCCTTTAGGTTGACAAAGTTATACAGTAATTAT
Organism: Arachis ipaensis; assembly: GCF_059453495.1. Lineage (NCBI taxonomy): Eukaryota > Viridiplantae > Streptophyta > Magnoliopsida > Fabales > Fabaceae > Arachis > Arachis ipaensis. Next base: position 4,408,211 of record NC_142437.1, read on the forward strand.
AACATCAATTATATATATAGAGAAATGTTTATAATTTTTAAGATTTTCGTCATTATTATTTATCTAGGATCACTACAAGAGAATTGACACTTAACATCGGCAAATTATAAATTATATGTTTGTTGTATATAAAATATTTATAAATATAAATACAAATTATTACTAATTAAATGCTTATTGAAAATGATAATATTTATTAATTATATAGTATTATTCATATACATATATATCAAAGTAAAAGAGAAGATAGACACCAAAAGGAAAAGAAAAAGAAAAGAAAAGAAAAGAATCTTTTGTTTTCTTTTTAGTTAATTTTCCCTAATAGATTATTGGAAAGGGACAAAAGACGTGTTACCCCCATTATAGACTACTGCACTATACTTGAATTAAAAATAGAAAATAGTGGATGATTAGGTCCAGTAATTGAAGTATATGTTACCCCCATTACACACCCTTCAATTTCTTCCATCCATATAACTCACTTCTCATCTTTCTGTCCAAAAAAAAAACTCATCACTCCATTATTGCTCACTTCTTCAATAAATTCGTTACTCATCCACTAATTCAAGAGAGTCCAAGCAAGCAATAACCAAAATTTTCACTACTTGAAGGTTTTTTCTCTTATTTTTTATTTTTTTAAGTTTACTCAGCTCAATGTGTAGTTCTCAAATGCAACAAGTTTCTAATAAAAGTTTTTTTTTTTTTTTTAGCATTTCATTGGTGGGAATTTCTTCCCTGCAAAATATATGAGCTGTTCTTTCATGTTCTTTGGCTTTAATCCCACTTCAGCAACGTCAGGAGGTATGATATATTGATTAGTTTTCAAAACAAGAATTTAGATCTCAATTTTTTATTCTGGTTTCTATTTTTCAGTCTTACTTCATATATATATGTAAGGATTTAGATCTCATCTTCTCGTGCTTCTTTTCTTATATTTCAATTTCCACCGTTTTATTTAATTGTTTTAAAAGTAATGAAAATTAAGTACTAAAAAATAAATTAATAATATCAATAATGGTAGACTAAATCACGAAGGAAAAAAAAAAATATAATATCGTAAACCTTCTAAATGTACAATTTAACCGCCTGGAGTTGTTAAAAGATTCAAAAAAGATGTTAATTTCTGTGTTTTCTAAATTATTGTTCTGAGAACTGAAATATTAATTGAGGAATCAATCATCGAATCAATTCAGTCAGGATAAAAACTTATCGACAATAATGAACTAATAAAAAACAAAAAAAAGGTCAAACAATCAATTAATTGGTCGAATCAGTTTGATTTTTAACGATTAACTGTTTAAAAATAATAAAATATCAAAAATTATTTTATTAAATTCGATTCAACGTGATTTAAATTCGATTGAATTTTTAAACCTCTAACTCTGCTGATTTGATTATTGGTTCGGTTTTTAGAATTTTTGTTTTAAACTGCTCCTTTATATATATGTTTTATCAACTATGTTAGATGTATATTAAATTAAAATTAGTTATCAAGATAGAATATATGTTGAAATATAAAATACATATTAAAAATAAATTAAATTATACATATATTTATATATAAATACATAATAATTAATTTTAATAGCTAATTTTAATATGCAAAAGTATTTTTAATATTTTATATATTGACAAAATAAAAACTAATTTTGGACAAAATATTAATAAAATATCTTTCTTGTACTATTTGACAAGTTCATCAAGATACTGAATTGTACATTTTAAGTAGAATAAATTACACATAAGCTAAAGTTTGGGAGATAAATTATTATCATTATTAATTGCTTCCAGTTTTATATTAACACTTGAATTTGTTGATGAAATTTGGACTGAGATTTGTTTTAATATCTTTGCCCTTTGTCGAAGGTTAAATTATTGCAAGCAATCAGATAAGTTCAGTTGTGCTATGAATTTTGAGACTGCTTTTGAAAAGGGATTTTTATGTTTTTTCTTTTTTTTTTTCAGTAGACTTGAGAATGATATTGTGTATTTAAATTATCTTTAAAATTTTAGTTACACCAATTATGTATTTGAGATTGGCAACACAGAACCACATTAGTTTTTGATATTTTTTTTTTGTTAACAATGCATTGACATGACTTGATGATATAAGTCTTTAGTGACATGTTATTTTATTTATGGTTTGATTATGTATAATAGTATAATGACAGATCAGTTAATAATACGTGGCATAATGACGGATCGGTTAATGACAGGTGGTATGATGGCGTAGATGGTTATACCACATGTAACAATATTATTCATCTACTGATATTTGTTATGTCATCATTACAGATGCATTAAATTAGTCTTTGATTTTATATTAAATGACTCATTTTAGTCCATAAAATTAAATGTCGTCCACCAAATTAGTCATTTCATAATTTTTTTTTTTTATAAATTCAAAATTTTTAATATGTTTGAATGCACTAATTTCAATTTTTATTTTTCACAAGTTGTTTAAATACAAGTATTTTTATAGAAGATAAATGTTGGAGAGCCATCGAAATTTATTATTTTTGGTTATCATTTTTAGCTATCAACATTCTTTAGTCGAATAATCCAACAATATATATTTTAACCCACACTTTTAAACATTAATGACTAATTATTTACCAAAATAATAAATTCTAATGGTCCTCTAACATTCTTCTTTATAAATTTCAAAATTTAGTTTTAATCATACACATTTTATTCATAATAATTTAATATCCATAAATTTTGTAATATAAAATTATGTTATTAATAAAAGAGCTATATTGACTGATTGGTTATAAAATATATTTTTTATTTTAGTCCAAAAAATTTGTATTTTATAGGAATCGAAAAAAAAAAAGTGTATTTTAATTCTAAATTTCTTATGAAAAACGCGCATATTTTTAGACGAAAATAAAAAATGTGCGTTAATCAATCGTATAATTCTTTTACTAAAATAACATCTTTATATATTACAAAATTTATGTGTATTAAATTATTATAGAAAAAAATTTGGATAATGAAAACTAAAATCTTAAAATTATTTTATAGAAGCATTTGTATTTAAAAAATATGTGAAAAATATGATTGAAATTAGTGCATCCAAAGATATTGAGAATTTTGAATATACAAAAAAAAAAAGAAAAAACTCATGAAAAAGACTAATTTGATACACGACATTTAATTTTAGGAACTAAAATAAATCACTTAGTACAAAGTCAATGATCAATTTAATTAGTTCATCTACAATGATGATATAGTGAAAGACATGTGAATAAATAGTATTGTGACACGTGATATAAACGTAAATAAATAATATTGTGACACGTAGTATAACTGTCCACGTTAAGATACCATGTGTCATTAACCAACCCGTTATTATATTATTACACATGGTCATATTATAATATGATACGTGTCATTAATGTTTCACGTCAATGCGCCATTAATAAAAAATGATTAGGAATTAATGTAATGTACTCTTACTAATTTTAAGAATCTAATTGGTGTAATTAAAATTTTAAAGATGATTTTAATATACAACACCAATTTTCAAGACATTTTAAGAATTTATTGAAATATCTATATATTTTGTTTAGATTCAAAAAAATTAAAACCAAAAGCTTCGCACTATGCTTTTGGGATGATATCTTTTGGATGAATTCGTTACTTATACACTGCTATTCAACCAAAATGTCTAAGCAAACCTTAGGCTTTGATAATTTGAAAACTTGATAGTTTGTTTTATATATATATATATATATATATATATTCTGGTGGCATTGTTTTAGATGATTAAAAATGACCATATATTAACTGACAAATAATCCTACAACGAATGATACGTATGGTAATTAATATAATGTTAATGCTAGTTGATTGAAAAGTGTATTAAAAAAGTGTGATAAATGGTAATTTTATTCAAGGCCTGTTTTTCTAATTTATTCCAATGGCACACGTTAAAATACTTCTTTTTTAGAAGCAAATTTTCAATTTAAAGTTTGTCATTTACCAAACTTCCCTTTAATATACTTTTCAATCAACCAGCATTAACAATACATTGATTCTCCATATGTATAATTTGTTGCAAGATTATTTGTCGGTCAATGTTACCTGAAAACACCCACCACGTATATATATATATTCTTGGCCTCTAACATTACTTTTTATCACCATAAGGTTCCACTAATTGATTCTTCAATGGCTGAAGTTGTTTCTGGTGTGGCATCAACACTCTTGGCCAATTTAGCAACAAAATCATTCCAAGAGATTACTCTGGCATGTGGTCTTAAAGATGATGTAAAAAAGTTTGAAAGTTCTTTGAGAACCATCAAAGCATATCTCATAAATGCTGAGAACAAGCAAGCAAAAAACCGCAGTATAGATGAATGGTTGAAGCAACTCAGAGAGGCATTGGATGATGCTGGTGACATATTAGATGAAATAGAGTATGAAGCAAAACTTAATGAAGTGGTCAAAATGTATGGAAGCACTAGCACGGAGGTTTGCCGATTCTTCTCGTACACAAGTAATCCACTTGCATTTCGCATCAGGATGGCCCACAAAATCAAAGATATGAAACAGAAGATGGATGGAAAAATAAGAGAAGGGAGAAAGTTGGGTATAGTTGAACAACATGTCAACACTCCATCTATGGAGCACAATTTACCATGGCGAGAAACTGCTTCTTCATTGCCTTTCCGTGTCTGTGGTAGACGTGAAGAAAAAGAAAAGATTATAAATTCATTGATGACACAAAAATCACAAGCTAATAATATTGATGTGATCTCAGTTGTTGGGATTGGAGGTTTGGGAAAGACTACACTTGCACAAATGGTTTACAATGATACCCAAGTGAAGGCGAATTTCGATACATTAATGTGGGTTTGTGTTTCTGATGATTTTGACGTGAAGAAGCTAATACAAAGAATCATTCATGCGGCCTCAAAGAGAGAGAATGTGGTGGATGCAAATTCTAGTTTGGAATATATGATATCTCTTCTCAATCAAACGTTACATGGTAAGAAATTCTTACTCGTGTTAGACGATGTTTGGAATGAAAACCACAACAAATGGGATGAATTGAGAAATCACTTGTTAGAAGTAGGTGGTGACAAAGGCAGCAAAATTATAGTAACCACTCGTAGCAGAAAAGTTGCTGACATTGTGGAGAGTAATCTTGTAATGAAATTAAAAGGACTTCCTGAGAATGAATGTTGGCAGCTCTTTACAAAATGTGCATTCCAAGAAGAGAAGGACGAAGAGAAGTACCCAAGGTTAAAGCAAATTGGGGAGCAAATTGTTCAAAAATGCAAAGGGGTGCCCTTAGCTATAACAACTTTGGGTTGCTTGCTTAGATCAAAATGCCATGATGAAAATGAATGGAGAAAAATAAGGGATAGTGAGGTGTGGAATCTCAATCAAGAAGAAACTGATATTTTGCCATCACTCAAATTGAGTTACAATCACTTGCCACCAGAAGTAAAGCAATGTTTTTCATACTGCTCTTGTTTTCCAAAGGATTATGAATACATGGCAATTGAGTTGATTATGTTCTGGATGGCTCATGGACTCCTCCAACCTACACGTGAAGAGGAAGATGCAGAAGATATTGGGGAGTTGTATATTAAGAAGCTTGTTTCAACTTCTTTACTTCAAATTGAAGAAGGATATCCTTACCACTACTTTGATTTCCAAAATTTAATAACATTTAAAAGATTCAAAATGCATGATCTTGTACATGATGTTGCACAATTAACAATGAAAGAGTCGAGCAAGACAAGAACCGTTATGCAAGAGGGGCAACAAGAAGCATCGATAGAATGGACCTCCGACAAGTTCAACTATCTGAGGGTGTTGCACCTAACAAAATATATGGAATCAAGCTCGTTGCCTGATGATTGCTTTGCCACAATGAAGAAGCACTTGAGATATTTGCATTTGCAAGCTGGAAATTGTCGTAATTTGAAAAAGCTCCCTGATTCCATTTGCAAGCTGCAAAATCTGCAAAGTTTGAGCCTTCGTGGTTTTGACGGCCTCCAAAAGCTTTGCAAAAACATGAAAAATCTCATCTATCTTCAATATTTGCATTTAGAGATGGAAATTACAAGTTTGTCCTCAATGAACATAGGGCGCTTCCAACAACTCAAATTCTTGTATCTTTACAACTGTTCAAAGTTAGTGTCTGTACCAAGTGTTGTTGGTCGCTTGACTACTTTAAAGAAGCTGGGTTTTATTTTTTGTGAAGAGCTGGTGAATTTTGAGGATGAAGAGGAAGAAGAAAAGCAACATGTGAATTTAAACCTTCAAGTATTCTTTATCGATGGATTAGAAAAGTTGGATGCTTTACCAAAATGGCTTGAAAGAGCTACTAAATTGCAATATTTGAGAATAAGGACAACAGGGATTAAATCATTGCCCACAAGGTTGCCGATGACCTCTCTTGAAGAATTTTATATTGTTGCCTGTGAAGAATTGTCATCTCTTCCTAACATGGATCAAACTCATAATCTTCAATATTTAAAGATATCTTATTGTCCTGAATTATATACAAGGTACAATAAGAATACAGGACCAGATTGGCCTAAAATTGCTCATATCCCACAATGCGAGGTTAGTTCAAATAATCTATCTCATAATGTTACAAATCTAACCACACTGTTGTTGTTGTTGTTTCAATTTATGCATAAATAATTAATTGTTGGATTTTTATTTAACCAGTTAGAGTTATATATCTTACTCTGCCTATAATTAATTCTAAAACTTTTTAAATTGACAATCTGATTTTCTATCTAAATAATTGTGTGTAATTTTTATATAAAAGATATGGTAGAGTGAACTAATTAGTCCTTATAATATGGAATACTTTCAAATTTTGAAAATTATAAAACAATTTAATTATATTTAGTATATATATGCATGGTTGAATTAAAGCTCAAGTTATTTTCATAAGCACTAGTCTAATACTGGCCTTGAATTATTGCAGATTGCTCTGCATGCATATTGAAGATATTGAACATGAAGATGAAGATGATGATGATGAAGGCCTTGAATCATTGCCAGTTGATAAAGAAGAAAAAGAAGAAAAAAAAAGATAATAATAGCATTATCTTTGTGTAATGTCTTTGCCTCATGCATGGTTGTGTTTTTATAATTGTTTTCTTTTAAAACTGAACAAAATCTATGCATGTACAAGTATTCAGTTTGAAGTTTGATATGTTAAAGTTTAAATTATTATTCTAAATTTCTTTAAAGTATTGAGTCACCAAAAAAAATTTTAATTGGGTGTTATTGTTTAAAAAATTTTAAACAAATTTAACAGTGTAAAAAATTTATAAAGAAATTTTAAATTGTTATCAAAATTTATTATTTTTTGGTTATTATTTTTAGCCATTAACTTATTTTTTTAAGTTTAGTAATTTAACAACATATTTTAACTTACACTTTTAAACATTAATAGCTAATTAATAACCAAAAATAATAAATTTTGATGTACCTCTAATATTCTTCAAACTTATATTCAACTACTTTATTTTGGTCATCTTTACAAAAACAAATAAATTAAATTAAATATTTCAGGGGCTTGAAATATGCTTTTAAATTTTATAAATTACATGTTATATGTGGTTTCATTTTCCATAACAAAAAATGACATTTTATTTTATTTCCTTGGGTAGTATATCTGCAAAGTAGATGAACATCGCTTTATTAATGCTTCTTTGATGAGAAAGACAAGATACATATTAGCAATTACAATAATATTAATCTAGTTATGATCAATAGCATGGAGTTTAATTTCTAATTTGCTACACCACCATTGCATATTACTGTCATGAAAACTATCTCAAATTTAGGGGCAGTTTAATTGGTATTTTTATTTGTAGTGTTTTCAGTTGTTAGAATTTTAGGGAAAAAAAAAGTAAATATATAAAATGAGAATAGAAAAAGTAATTTTATTATTTTTATTATTATTATTTTTTATAAACTTCTAAATATAAAACAGAAAATAAAAACATATAAAAAAAGAGTTTAAATATAAAGTTAACTAAACTCAAATATAAAGGATATTTTTATATAAAATAAAAAAATTATTTTTAAAAAAAAAATTAATCGAATTTTAAATTCGAAATTTTTTTTTTTTGGCATTAGGGGGAAGTTCGTTGTTTCCCTCGGCGAACCTTGATGGTTTCACAAGGTTTGTCGCTTCCCTCGGCAAGCTTTATGTATTGTATGAAGTTCATCGCCTCCTTGGCGAACTTTAAAGATGTTCGCCAAAATATAAAATCTGTGAACTTTTTTTTTTCACTTTTCACGTTTCACTTTTTCATCCTTCCACATTCTCATCCTCTCTTCTTGTTAGACTCTTTATTTTTAGCATTTTTAAGAATTTCATATAATTTTATTCTTCTAGTTATTTTCAATCTAATTTATTGTATTATTTTATGATTTTAACATGTTTATTTAGTTAGATTAAGTTTTGTTTTTAGTTTTTAATTTTAGTTAGTTTGATAATTATTTAGTTTGATAATTAGATCATATAGTTAATTTGCTCTACCATGTATTATTAATTTAGATATTTTAGTTAGTTTATGTTGGTTAATGAAAAAATTAATTTTGATTATTATTTCAATTGAACTAGTTAAGGTTTAGAGTAAAATTATAGTTTATGGTCTAAGTATTTAGATTTTTTAGATTTATTGCAGTTGGGTTTGAGAATAAGTTAGTTTATTTTAAATTATTTTTTTATTTAGATTACTATTTCAGTTGAACTGATTATAGTTTAGGGTTAAATTATATGTTATGGTTTAGATAGTTAGATTAAGTTTAAATATGTTTGATAAAAAATAAGTTAACTTAAAATTATTGTATTTTAATTTATTCTATCCTATTGTAGTTTCATGGCGCAAAATATGTTAGAGTATAAGAATACCTTTTATAGGCGAGATCCGATCGACTACATTGCTGGCAGATTAGGCCAAATGGTATACTTTATAACTTATCTGTTTCATAGTTTGAAATTTGTCTTATTACTTATGGATTCCGTTGTGCTTGACTCATTGATTTTTTGGTAGGTGCCTCAAATCTTGCGTACAAGAAGAAACTTACTACAGCAGCCATCCGAGCAGATTAGGTCACACCTTACACGAGCACGAAATTTGAGCATATAGCGTATATGCTAGAGTGGGACCATTGATATTTGCTTTGATCGAGAGGTACACACTTTTCACTTGTCATGTGGGAAGATGACTATCACCCTTCATAATGTGGTGTATCAGTTGGAACTCAACATTGATGGAGATCCAGTCAGCGACTGCATCGATGGATGGGAACAGTTCTATAATGGGCGATCTATTGAGGACTTTTATCAGGAATTACTAGAAGTTTGTTTCGGGCCCCATGATAGACAGTCGTAAAATAAGTGAATTGTTAATCTTACTTGGTTTTAAAATATTGTTTGTGGGGAGTTGGAGGAGTACCTGACGAACGAGCACTTACTGTGTTACACCAAAGATTACATCATACAGATCATCAGAGACATTCTATTTCTGGATACCTCTTACTCTCGGGTGCACATTAGGTTGTCGCCTCTATTAACTGACCTTGATCGGTGTAGGGCATTATCATGGGGCTCAACTGTGTTGGTGTGGCTATACCAGCAGATGTGTATCATAACTATAAAAACAATAAATATCAAATCTAGGACAAATATATGTCAGAAAGCCCAACGACTACCATATTTAAAAAAATAATACAAAACCTCGGCCTTAATATGGGCTTTTGTTGAAGATTTAATATATTGATCCAATATCGAAATTTAGGACCAATACAAGTTCAAAAAAACCCTTAGGACCAATATCGAAAAGATTGTCCAATAAAGAATTGACCATAACTGAAAAGAATATAAAGAACATATTAGGAACAAGATATTTCAGAAAGCCCAACAGCATATATAAGTTGGACTAATAAGTTCCTCTCTTCAGGCAGGAAAAGAAAAACTTGACCCAAAAAAAAAAAAAGACAACAAAAGAAAAATCAGTTTTTTTTTAATAAATATTATTTTTAAACCAACTAGGATTTTAGATCAACAACATAAATTCCTTAGCAATGTCTAAAGAAAAAAATCATAGAAAATATTTTGTTTGGTTTGTATTTTAAGTTTTTAGTGTTATTTATTTTAAAGTTTTGTAAAAGAATATGTGAAAATAAAACAATTTTATCGTTTATACTTTTGTTTCTTTTATAAATTAAAAAAAATAAAAGTAAAAACACAAATTAAGCAAATGCCTTAGGGCCGGACATATATCTCTACTAAAATAGGAATATAAGAGAGATTTTTTATATAACTTTCTCTTTTAAAATATTTTTCACTATATATAATAAATTAAAAAGCACTATATACAAAACTTAAATCCAAGATTTTTAAATTAAAATATGATATATATTTATCAACGTGAATATTATTACATATATTTAATTTATAAAAAATTAAATCAATAAATAAGTTAGTGCTTATTAATGAACTAATATATTATAAAAACAAAAAAATCTCAAATAGTTATACAAACTTAAGATAATTAAAATAATAAAAAAAATAAAAAATTAACCAATATAAGATTTTCATATGATATATTCACAAAAAGTTAAAGAAAATCGAGATTTTAAGTAAAAAAAAGTAAATTTAATACATAAAATGTAAAATCGTAATAAGATTTAAATTATAAAATCGTCAGATCTAATATAAATTTTATAAAATCGACTGACTCATTTAAAATCATACATTCGTAATATGACTTTTTGAATTCAAAGTCAAAACTCTCAAACACGTCTTAGATTATGAATTTTTGAATAAATCAGCCTCATACTTGTATAGTTGCTTAAATGATAAGAAAATTGACTTTTATAGTTGCTTTGAAGCCTTTGCTTTCCTTCGTGCTTGACTTATCGACGCTGCTCTTATTGACTTTTAGTTAAAATGTGTTATTAAAATTATAAATTGAAAAAAAAAATTATAGAAATGATAAAAAAATATTAATTAAAATATTAAAAAAATTAACCACTCTAAATATTAATATTAACTTTTTAACCAAATTAAACACCAATAATATAACAAAGATTAACCACTAAATTTGTGTATCTTAAGTAAATTAATTCTTTCAATAAAAAATATAAATTTTTTACAAGTAAACCATACATAAATATAACAAAATAGATTAATTAGCGCGTGAGCCATAATTAAATGGTTCTACACGTGATAAATTTCGCTAATTTCTACTCTAATTTTTAATACAGTACATATGTCAGATGGGCATGACCAAATTGTTATTGTGAAGGGTTATTAATTTTTGATTAATGAAAAATTAGATTTTTTTTTTTATATATGTTTGTTATATAACAGCAAATTTGTGCTTATAAACATACAATCGGATTCCTATGTCTAAATATAGTTTTAGCATTATTTATCAACTATATTATTTAAAAGATTAACATAAATATCATATATGTTAATGGAGGAATATTTGGTCCGCGCAGGTTTTATACTAGTTGTAATAATGACCATACATAAAAAATCTAAAAAAAAATCTATCCGTATAACTCACTTCTCATCTCTCTGTCCATTATTGCTCACTTCTTCAATAAATTCGTTGCTCATCCACTAATACAAGAGAGTCCAAGCAAGCAATAACCAAAATTTTCACTACTTGAAGGTTTTTTTCTTATTTCTTATTTTTTTTGAGTTTACTCAGCTCAATGTGTAGTTCTCAAATGCAACAAGTTTCTAATAATAAATTTTTTTCTTTTTTAGCTGCAAAATATATAAGCTGTTGTTTGATGTTCTTTGGCTTTAATCACACTTCAGCAACGTCAGGAGGTATGATATATTGATTAGTCTTCAAAACAAGAATTTAGATCTGAATTTTTTATTCTAGTTTCTAATTTTCAGTCTTACTTCATATGTAAGGATTTAGATCTGACCTTCTCGTGCGGCTTCTTTTGTTATATTTCAATTTCCACCATTTATTTAATTGTTTTAAAAGTAATGAAAATTAAGTACTAAAAAATAAATTAATAATATCAATAATGGTAGACTTATACTAAATCATGAAGGAAAAAAAACATAATATCGTAAATTTTCTAAATGTGCAATTTAATCTCCTGGAGTTGTTAAGATGTTCAAAAAAAATTAGTCTGTGTTTTCTAAACTATTGTTCTGATAATTGAAATCAGTCTGATTAATCAAGACCGATCCTCGAATCAATTCAGCCAAGATAAAAATTGATCGGCAATGAACTGATAAAGAACAAAAAAAAAGGGTCAAACAATCGATTAATCTGTCAAATCAATTTGGTTTTTAGCGATTAACGGTTTAAAAATAATAAAACATAAAAAATTATTTTATTAAATTCGATTCCACATAATTTAAATTCAATTGAATTTTTAAATCTCTAACTTATTCGATTATTGGTTTGGCTTTCAAAACTTTTGTTTCAAACTGTCCCTTTACATATATGTTTCATCAACTATATTAGATGTACATTATTTTTTTAAAATAAAAACTCAACACAGTAAAGTGAAGCATTTAGAAAGTTAGAATTATAATACAAATACTAAAAAAAAATCGTAGTTATTTTCGACATTGCCATCAACAATTAGACGGAACAAAGTCAACCCACTCTTTGTAGCTCCTAATCGACTTGGTAATAACTTCCGCAACACCTGTTTCTTGATTCCTGAAAATCCTGGCATTCCTTTCCAACCACGTATTCTAAATGATAGCAAAAAAGTCAATCAGCTAGCTGTTACGCTCATATTTTCTTACAGGAGCTCCTGTCCAACTCTCAAAGTGTTGCTTAATGGTTCTTGGAATAGACCAAGTTTATTATAGGCATCTAACTAGCACACCACACCTGCCATGTGAATTCACAGCCAATGAATAACTGAAAATCATTCTCAGTTTCTTTTTTACATAAAACACAAATTATATCCCTGTGATTAATAATGCTCAATCTAATCAATCTTTTCTTAGTATTGATCCTACCAACTAACACAAACCAGGTGAATAGCTCAACTCTTGGTGGTACTAGTTCTCTCCATATAGATCTAGTGAAACTATAACTCGTAATGTCCTCCGAGAGAGTCTCAGCCTGCAGACCTGCACAAATGAGTTAGTAGAATAAACTCCTAATCTATCAAAGTTCTATAATTCTGTCCTCCCTCTCACTTGTTAACCTGACAGATTGTAAAACTTCATGAAGATGATTAACTAATTCTAACTCCCATTGGAATATTACTCTTCTCCAATAAAAGTTCCATATCCACTCCAACCCATCCCATAACCCACAATCCCCTATTACAGATCCGACTTGGTTTGAAACCGAGAAAAGCCTTGGAAATACATCCTGCAACACACCACATGGTAGCCAATTATCTTCTCAGAAACGAATTCTTCTACCATCTCCTAGCTCTAATGATAACCTTCCGACCATCTTATCTCTCGCTTGTTGTTCTCTTATCTGCAACTGACAAATGTCCTTCCACGGACCCTTTGTTTTAGGAACCGGCTGACAAGAAAGAAGGACACTTGGATTCAAGTCATTGTAGGAGCCACAATTTTCTTCCATAATGGGCAATCCTCATTTGAAAATCGCCACCACCACTTGAACAATAACGCTGTATTCCGGAGCATTGCATCGCCCACGCTCAAACCCCCAAAACGTTTTGGAGCTTGCACAATATCCCACCTCATCGAAGGTACCCCATTCCTTCTGTCTTCATTACTCCACAAGAACCTCCTCTGTAAAAATATCAACTTATCTGCTACTGTTTTGGGTATCTTATATAAGCTAAGGTAATAAACCGGCAGACTATTAAGTACAGATTTAATGAGTATCAGCTTACCAGCTTTATTAATCGTTTTGGCTTTTCACAGATTGAATTTCTCTTCTACTTTGTCTATAATAGATTTTCATGTCTTGACCAATTTCGGATTTGCTCTCAAAGAAATACCAAGATATTTGATTGGCAACATTGTTTTCTTACACCCCAACAAACTACACATCCTTTGTGACCACTCTCGCTCGCAATTAACCGGAATCAAATTAGATTTATCAAAGTTAATACTCAAACCAGACATCATTTCAAAACACCGTAAAAATTACTTATAATTATAAATAGTCTCTTCCTCCGGAGGTAAAATACTGGATAGCACATTTTAAATAGGATAAATTACACATAAACTAAAATTTGAGAGATAAATTATTATCATTATTAATTGCTTCCAGTTTTATATTAACATTTGAATTTGTTGATGAAATTTGGACAGGGATTTGTTTTAATATCTTTGCCCTTTGGTCGAAGGTTAAATTATTGCGAGCAATCAGATAATAAGTTCAGTTATGCTATGAATTTTGAGACTGCTTTTGAAAAGGGATTTTTTTCCGTACACTTGAAAATGATATTGTGTATTTAAATTATCTTTGAAATTTTAGTTACATCAATTATATATTTGAGATTGATAAAACAGCACCACATACATTAGTTTATCTTTTTTGTTAACAATGTATTGACATTAATTGATAATATATATAAATCTTGTGATATATGTTACCTTATGGTTTGATTATATATAACTGTATGATGACAGATTGGTTAATAACACGTGGCATAATGACGGGTCAGTTAATGACATATGATATGATGGCGTAGATGGTTATGCCATCTATAACAATATTATTCATCTACTGACATTTATTATATCATCATTGTAGAAAGGGGTGGCAAGCGGAGAAGTCCGTCCCGTCCCGCCAGAAGTCCGCTCCGTCCCGCCCCACCTAGTGAGGCGGTCCTAGAATCCCACCCCACCCCGCCTAACTGCGGGCTGGCGGGTTAAGCCCGCCAAAGCTCCTCTTTTTTTTTTTTTACTATTAACTACTAAATAATATATATAATTGCACAACCATATTAATAAATTTATAATTTCTAAAGGCATAAAATTTATATTTTTATATTCACAAACATTAAAGTCTTTGTAATTATAAAATATCTAATAAACATAATTATAAACCAAGTTTTTATCCAAAACGTAAGTATAAATATTCTCTCCAAAGCAAAATAAACATAATCCAAAACATAATTATAAATATTGTCTTCAAAGTAACATAAACATAATCCAAAACACTCAATTTTTATCTTCATACTCTTGTAAGTTAGGTTAAGGGAAGTTAGGTTTTGGCAAAAAAATTGCAAAAATACCCCCTCACTAAAAAAAACTAAGCCCGCCCCGCCCCGCCAAAGCCCGCGGTTTAAGCGGTGCGGGTTAGGCGGATTTTTGCTATTTGGTGGTTCCAATTTTTCAACCCGCCCCGCCTTTTTTGGCAGGTTACGCGGGCCGGCCCAGCGGGTTTAAGCCCGTTTGCCACCCCTAATTGCAGATACATTAAATTGATCTCTGAATTTGTACTAAATGACTTATTTTAGCCGCCAATGAGTTATAGCTCAAATGGCATAGTCTCCCTATACTCAATTAAGAGGTTGCGGGTTCGAGTCTTCTATCTTTGGTAAAAAAAAAAAAGACTTATTTTAGTCCATAAAATTAAATGTCGTACATCAAATTAGTCTTTTCATAATTTTTTTATTTTTTTATAAATTTAAAATTCTTAATATATTTAAATGCACTAATTTTAATTCTTTAATTTTTCATAAGTTATTTAAATACAAGTATTTTTATAGAAGATAAATGTTAGAGAATCATTAGAATTTATTGTTTTGGTTATTACTTTTAGTTATCAACCTCCTTTATTCCACACTGTACTTTTAAACATTAATAGCTAATTATTGACCAAGATAATAAATTCTAATGATCCTCTATCATTCTTCTTTATAAATTTCAAAATTTACTTTTAACCATACACATTTTATTCATAATAATTTAATATCAATAAATTTTGTAATATAAAATTATGTAATATAAAATTATGTTATTAATAAAAGAGCTATATTGATTGATTGAGTATAAAATATATTTTTTATTTTAGTCTAAAAATGTGTATTTTATAAGAATTGAAAAAATAAAAAATATTTATTTTAATTCTTAATTTCTTATGAAAAACACACATATATTTAGACGAAAATAAAAAATGTGTGTTAATCAATCATATCATTCATTTATTTAAATAATATCTTTATATATTACAAAATTTATGTGTATTAAATTATTATAAAAAAATTTAGATAACTAAAACTAAAATCTTAAAAATATTTTATAAAAGTTTTTGTATTTAAAAAATATATGAAAAATATTATTAAAATTAATCCATTCAAAGATATTGAGAATTTTAAATTTATAAAAAAAACTCATGAAGAGATGGTACAGAATATTTAATTTTAGAGACTAAAATAATTCACTTAGCATAAAGTCAAGGATCAATTTAATTTGTGCATCCGCAATGATGATGACATAGCGAATGATACATGAACGAATAGTATTGTTACACGTGACATAAGCTAACACATGAACAAATAATATTGTAACACGTAGTATAACCGTCCACATTAAGATACCACGTGTCATTAACCAACCTGTTATTATATTATTACACGTGACCATATATATTATGATATGATATGTGTCATTAATATTCTATGTGAATGCGATGTTAATAAAAAACGGATCAAGAATTAATATAATGCACTCTTATCAATTTTAGAGACCTAATTGGTGTAATTAAAATTTTAAAGATGATTTTAATGTATGATACTAATTTCAAGGACCATTTTAAGTATTTATTAAAATATCTATTATTTTGTTTTAGATTCGAAAAAATTTAAAACAAAAAGGTTTGAACTATGCTTTTGGGATGATATCTTTTTTGGATGAATTCGTTACTTATACACTGCTATTCAACCAAAATGTCTAAGCAAACTTCAGGCTTTGATAATTTGAAAACTTGATAGTTTGTTTTATATACATATATATAAAATTCTCTGGTGGTATTAATTTAGATGGCTAAAAATGACCATATGTTAATTGACAAATAATCTTACAACAAATGATATGTATGGTAATCAATATACTGTTAATGCTGGTTGATTGAAAAGTGTATTAAAAGACAGTATGGTAAATAGTAATTTTATTCGAGGCCTGTTTTCTCCAATTTATTTCAACGGCACACGTTAAAATACTTTTTTTTTTAAAGCAAATTTTAAATTTAAAGATTGTCATTTACCACATTCCCCTTTTAACATATTTTTCAATCAACCAGCATTTAAAGATTGTCAGTCAATACATGGTCATTCTTAGCCATCCAAAACAATGCTATCAGAAAACCCACCACACATATATGTATATATATATTTTCTTGGCCTCTAACATTACTTTTTATCACCATAAGGTTCCACTCATTGATTCTTCAATGTCTGAAGTTGTTTCTGGTGTGGCATCAACACTCTTGGCCAATTTAGCAACAAAATCATTCCAAGAGATTACTCTGGCATGTGGTCTTAAAGATGATGTAAAAAAGTTTGAAAGTTCTTTGAGAACCATCAATGCATATCTCATAGATGCTGAGAACAAGCAAGCAATAAACCGCAGTATAGATGAGTGGTTGAAGCAACTCAGAGAGGCATTTGATGATGCTGGTGACATATTAGATGAAATAGAGTATGAAGCAAAACTTAATGAAGTGGTCAAAATGTATGGAAGCACTAGCACGGAGGTTCGCCGATTCTTCTCATACACAAGTAATCCACTTGCATTTCGCATCAGGATGGCCCACAAAATCAAAGATATGAAACAGAAAATGGATGAAAAAATAAGAGAAGGGAGAAAGTTGGGTATAGTTGAACATGTCAACACTCCAGCTATGGAGCACAATTTACCATGGCGAGAAACTGCTTCTTCATTGTCTTTCCGTGTGTGTGGTAGACGTGAAGAAAAAGAAAAGATTATAAATTCATTGATGACACAAAAATCACAAGCTAATGGTATTGATGTGATCTCAGTTGTTGGGATTGGAGGTTTGGGAAAGACTACACTTGCACAGATGGTTTACAATGATACCCAAGTGAATGAGCATTTCGATACATTAATGTGGGTTTGTGTTTCTGATGATTTTGATGTGAAGAAGCTAATACAAAGAATCATTCATGCGGCCTCAAAGAGAGAGAATGTGGTGGATGCAAATTCTAGTTTGGAATATATGATATCTCTTCTCAATCAAACGTTACATGGTAAGAAATTCTTACTCGTGTTAGACGATGTTTGGAATGAAAACCACAACAAATGGGATGAATTGAGAAATCACTTGTTAGAAGTAGGTGGTGACAAAGGCAGCAAAATTCTAGTGACCACTCGTAGTAGAAAAGTTGCTGACATTGTGGGGAGTAATCTTGTAATGAAATTAGAAGGACTTCCTGAGAATGAATGTTGGCGGCTCTTTGCAAAATGTGCATTCCAAGAAGAGAAGGACGAAGAGAAGTACCCAAGGCTAAAGCAAATTGGGGAGCAAATTGTTAAAAGATGCAAAGGAGTACCCTTGGCTATAACAACTTTGGGTTGCTTGCTTAGATCAAAATGCCATGATGAAAATGAGTGGAGAAAAATAAGGGATAGTGAGGTGTGGAATCTCGATCAAGAAGAAACTGACATTTTGCCATCACTCAAATTGAGTTACAATCACTTGCCACCACAACTAAAGCAATGTTTTTCATACTGCTCTTGTTTTCCAAAAGATTATGAATATGTGGCTATTGAGTTGATTATGTTGTGGATGGCTCATGGACTCCTCCAACCTACACGCGAAGAGGAAGATGCAGAAGATATTGGAGAGTTATATATTAAAAAGCTTGTTTCAACATCTTTACTTCAAATTGATGAAGAAGATTCTTTCTACTTTCCCAAGATTCGAAATTCGATGGCATTTAAAAATCTCAAAATGCATGATCTTGTACATGATCTTGCAAAATTAACAATGAAAGAGTCAAGCAGAACAAGAACCGTTGTGCAAGAGGGGCAACAAGAAGCATCGATAGAATGGACCTCCGACAAGTTCAACTATCTGAGAGTGTTGCACCTAACAAAAGATACGGAATTGAGCTCGTTTCCTGATGATTGCTTTGCCAGAATGAAGAAGCACTTGAGATATCTCTATCTTGGAAATTGTGCTAGTTTGAAAAAGCTAACTGATTCCATTTGTAAGCTGCAAAGTTTGCAGAGTTTGCGCCTTTATTGTGACAGCCTTGAAGAACTTCCCAAAAACATGAACAAACTCATCTATCTACAATATTTGCTTTTGGCGGATATCAAAATTACAAGTTTGTCTTCAATGAATATAGGGCGCTTCCAACAACTCAAATTCTTGTATCTTTTCAAATGTTCAAGGTTAGTGTACGTACCAAGTGCTGTTGGTCGCTTGACTACTTTAAAGAAGCTGGTCTTTCTTTTTTGTAATAAGCTGGTGTATTTTGAGGATGAAGAGGAAGAAGGAAAGCAACATGTGTTGGTAAATAATTTAAACCTTCAATTATTCTCAATCACTGGATCAAATAACCTGGATGCTTTACCAAAATGGCTTGAAAGAGCTACTAAATTGCAATATTTGAGTATAAGCATGTCAGGGATAAAATCATTGCCCACAAGGTTGCCGATGACCTCCCTTGAAGAACTTGATATCTATTGGTGTAAAGAATTGTCATCTCTTCCCAACATGGATCAAACTCATAATCTTCAATATTTACAGATATCTTATTGTCCCAAATTATATGTAAGGTACAATAAGGAGACAGGTTCAGATTGGCCCAAAATTGCTCATATTCCATATTGCAAGGTTAGTTCAAATAATCTATCTCATAATATTACAAATCTAACCATACTGGTTTATTATTATTATTATTTCAATTTTTGCATGAATAATTAATTGTTCGAATTTTAATTAACCAGTTAGAGTTATATCTTACTCTCCCTATAATTAATTCTAGAACTTTTTAAATTGACAATCTAATTTTCTTTCTAAATAATTGTGTATAATTTATATATAAAAGGTATGGTAGAGTGAACTAATTAGTCCTTATAATATGGAATACTTCCAAATTTTGAAAATGCAATATAATATAGGTTATAAATTTATACTTTCAACTTGAGTCATATCCTAGCCATGTTTCATTTTAATTTTAAGAAAATAATGATATTAAGATATTAAAATCAAAATTTTTATTAAATGAAATAAAATTCCTTCTGTTACTCTGTTGTAAAAATTTTCCAAAGTTAGTTAATCATTGCTTTTAGTTATTAATTATCCAAATGTACATTACCTTTAATTATTTAAAGCCCGTGCAATATTCGCCGATAAAAATGAGCTCCACCAATTAACTATGTTTGTCTTTAAATTTTCACGGCTTAGCGACACAATTATTAGTCGTCAATTCATTTTAAATGTCTAATAAGCAGAGTTTTTTTTTTTTGTTCAAGTTAGAAATAGTGAAGAAGAAGAAAGCAGTTCTTGTCAATTGTTTGAATTTCTTTTTAATAATCTTTCTAAATAAATACATGAAATCGATTAACATTATTATGCCTGCAGCACATGTCTTGAATTTTAGTTATGAATCTACTAATAATGGTAACTCTTTTAATTACTACGTATTATGAATTATTGTATTGAAAACCGCAATAAGCTAATTATTATATGAAATACAAAGAATGAATAACTCTTAATCATTTGAATATTGAGTATACATTATTTAAAATGAGCACAAAATTTTATTATTATTGTGATTATAGGAGTTGATGCATGAATCTTTATTTTTGGATAGTGAAATACTTTTTTATTGTCAATTGACAGAAAATGGTTGAATTAAAGCTAAAGTTATTTTAATTTCATAATTTAATGATTTTTAACTATCAAGTGACACGTAAAGTTGATGGGCCTAATGGTTGTGTTCTCATAATTGTTTTGTTTGGCAACTCAGATCTTGGCACCTCTGATCTTACCTTTTGACTATCTTGGGAGATCATGAGGAGGAGCTTTTGACCATCTTGGGCCGCCTCGACGTTCAAGAGAACATAAGATGAGTAGACACCACATCTAACTCAAAATCTTAAGGTGTTAAGTTAATGAGTCTCTCATTTTATAAACTCTTCACTCTTCCTTATTTTCTTTAATGTGAGACTAACTTCATGCACTTCTCACACTTGCAACACTAACTGTCTTTAGCTACAACTACTTTATAAATGCTTTAATTTGTGTGGTTCGATTGCTTTTGTATGTCCCATTTTCTTTTAAAACTGAAAGAAAGCTATGTAGCTGGTCACCTCAAACTTTTGGGTGTTGAGTTTAAAGTAGTTTGAATATGTCAAGGTTTTAATTGTTCTACATTTCTATCTATTTTATTCAATTTTTAATTCGGTGTTACAGCTAAAATTTCTAATCACATTTGATTATGCAAACAAATTTTACATTCAAGCATGCATTTTATTTCATTCATCCTTATTACAATTATAAAATGGTTAAATAAATGACTTCTATAAAATACATGATATTTTGCTTTAGTTCTTGTAATTACTTTTCTTTTGATTCACTAAAACTTAATAGGAGTTTTTGGATTTTTTCAATGAACGACAAACAACAAAACCACAAAATATATATATGACCACAATAACATCTGATCTAGGCTTAATAAAATCTATTAACCTTTTAGTAGCTTGGAAATTAGAGACTTAAAAAATATGGCAAAGAATAATTAAAATAACAAAGGATTATTGAAATCCTGTTAATTAATATTAGTATATTTGTTAATTCAATTATATATATTAGATGTATATAAAAATTAACTACTAAAAATTAGTCTCTAATATAAAATATATATTAAAATACACAATAATGAGAATACACATTAAAAATAAATTAAACTATATATATACCTATACAAAAATATATAATGACTGATTTTAGTATACAAATTAAATAATAATTTTGTTGTTAACTAGAAGACATTGGAGAGTTGTATGTTAATAAGCTGGTTTCGCTTCTTTGCTTTAAATTGATGCTTCTTCGGTTCTTCTTACTCCTTGAATTTGAAAAATTCAATATTTAAAAGACTCAAAATGCATGATGTTGTACATGAACTTGCAAAATTAACAATGAAGGAGTAATTGGCCTCTGACAAATTCAACTATCTAAAAGTTTTCAAGTACTTGATATTAATGAATCATTCAAGTTGAAAGCTTTAACTAACTGTATAACACCCTAATTATCCTAAATCTTATCTCATGCCATAAAGTATAGGTTAATAAAAGGTTAAGATAATCCTAAAGCTTATATATATATATAAAGGAATGATAATTCTAGAAGTCCGATGAAGAAATAAACTTAAAAACAGAGTTACAAAAACGCAAAACGTTTACACAAAACTACAAACTTAAGGCACAAGATAAAGGTACAAGATAACAAAAATATAAGTATATAAAAGAATACTATATTCATAAGGGACAAGTCGCAGCCCGCAAAGTTTAAGCCGACTAGTATATACAGACATACAGAATATTGAAAGATAAAACAGCATATACAAAATATCTCTTTCAAAGTATGCCTCTAAGACAAAATATAAATACAAAAGTGAGAGAACTAATCAAAAAAACCAAAAGACTCAAAAATGAGATAAAGATCCTCCGTTCTGTCACCATCACGCAACTCACCGAGGTGGGTTGCGACCTGCATCTGAAAAATAACAACAAAGTATGAAATGAGAACCGAAGGTTCTCAGTATTATAACAGTGCCCAATGATGTAAGATATAAGACCCCGGGATGCCATAGGCAATTCTAGAGTTTCATATCAATCATGAGATTCAACTTAAAGCATACTAAAATTAAAACCATTTCTTTTAAAAACCATAATGAAATAAGGGAGTTTAACTTAGTGAATTTTTAATCTAGCAGTTTTTCACTGTCCCACAGCTTTCGCCAGCCTAACCGCCATGCGATCCCATCACCACCGCCTTCCGAACCTCCTCAATCCCAACAGAAAACATAAGTAATAACAATACAAGTAAAACACAAGTATAGCATGTATATCAAGAAATTCAAGAAGCAAATAATCATGTTATACAATTAGGCAAGCAATTCAAGTCGGCAAAATGTAACGACCCAATCCCTAGTAAGTCATGATCATACTAGAAATCAAGTGTCAACAACTTGTTCACATGAAACCTTTACTATGTATTATTAAGCCTGTAATCGGGTTAGCGTACTATCGAATTTTGGATAAACTTTTATAAGAAAACTTGCAAGAACAACTAATTAAACATACACAAGCATAAGCATACAGGTACTGTCGTACATATAAGTATATATATATATATATATATCCTGAGTTAGCATACAACCCTTCAGAAAATACTACTATGTACAACCCAACACTCTGGGCCCTGGTCCATATAGAAAACCCCTAAACTGGCACCCGAACTAGCCTAGTCCACTATATACACCCTACTCTCTCAGTGAGTCTGACCAAAAGTGAGAGATTAACACAAAGGCTAGACTAACACAAAAAAAAAAAACTATCAAAAGGCCCAACCGCAGCTCCCAGGACTCAGCTGTCATCGTCAGAAGAGATCACAACCACATCAGAACACTCCTCAGGATCCTCGCCGTATATATAGGGAGGGTCCATCTCGTAGAATATAACTCCGGTCTCCATCTGAAGGGGAGGAAGAGAAGGGGTAAGAACTGGGGGGTTCTTAGTAGGGTCGAGGGTGGTTAGTTTAGTCAGGATTACCACAGTTCAAGTAATTCACAACGAAATATCTAGTCACCACAATTCAGAATAACATTAAGGAATGTATAAACACAAGAAGACAATCACAAACAATTTCACAATGTCAAGTAAAATACAAATGCGCAACAAGAATGATGTATGTCTATTCCTAACGCAGGCCATGAGCTCATGTGTCGGTTGCCTACCCGCTCCCGACATTACCCGGGCACAAGTCCCAGATATGGTTTTCCAGATGCATCAGTGTGCTTATAAGTCGTACGGCCAGGCCGCATCAGTGTGACTTTAAGTCGTACGGCTAGGCCGCATCAGTGTGACTTTCCAAATCAATAAGCGTACATCTGGAAAACAGTTCTCAGTGTGTGGGCGTCCCCACTTTACATTTGGCACTAAGGCCCAAACAATGTCACATCTGCTCTCCTGTGGCAGTAATTTTGAATAAAAGCTCAAAGTAGCATTTTCCTTTCAAAACTTAGTTTATAACGGTAAGCATAACCTCAGTATTTTATAAAAATATAATGACATCCCTTAAAATAAAATTTCCAAACGGATATCTTGTCCTTCAACGAGACTGAAAACCTGTTTTATTTTTATCAAAATATTATCTTAAAAATTGATCCATTCCCAAGCTGACTAAACACAACCTCATCAAAATATCAATATACCAACAAAATTCAACAGGAAATGCAATCAAATTTCAATAACACTCAATCCAAACATCAATTTACTTTCAAATATCATTTAGTCGGTGAAAATTTATCAAAACCCTACCTTCGTACGTAATCGAAATACTCGAAACTTTAGAGAAACTTTCTGACCGTGCTGCTGAAGGGAAAAACGTCCGGAATCCTCCGTGCCTCCTAGAACTCCAGGTGGCCAAGCTCAAGGGGTAGGGGAGCTACGTCACCGTCGATTTCCACCGGACAAAAGTAACACCAACACGTAGAGGAGGAAGATACGAACACTTTTACCGGATTAGATTTTTTATTGGAGTTACAAATCGTAAGAAATCGAACTCAGAAGAGGTAAGGTTCCATGGTTTCTGATTCCTCTCACTCACGGCTTACTCTCTCTTTTTCTTTCAAAGTTGGTTCGGTGATGCATGAAGGAAAAGGAAGTATGATTAGTGATGAGGGTGATTAAAAATGATTTGTGGTAATAAGGTTTATTAGGTGTCATTGGTTATTAAATGAATGTAACAGGTGTCATGGTTGCATAGATATATGTATACACATAAGCCACGACCTTTATTTCTCTTTTTCTTTCTAAAGGGTTCGGCTATAATGAATAAAAGTAATAAAAGAAAATGATGCTAATGAATAATAGTTTGTAGTGTAAAAGTATTATTAGGTGTCATGAGCATATATAAGTATAATAGCATGCAAGCCACGTTCTTTTCTTTCTTAGTCCCTTAATGACATTAGTTATATATATATACACATACTTGTAAATGAGCCACATTTGGCTTTTCTTTATACATATTTTCTTAATGGCTTCGGCCAAAAGAAAGAAGTAACTAATAATAATAATAATAACTATAAAAGATTAACTTAATTTTTGCCTATCAAAATAGTTTTTAATAAATAGTTCAAACTAATAGAATAATTTATATTTAAATTAAATTTCGATAATCATAAAATTTTATTTAATTATCTTTGTTAAAAAAAATAGATTTCTTAAAAACAAAATCTCAATATAATATGATAACTTATAAATAACTAATTATTTAATTTTCAAAAAAAACCGAGATGTTATATCCTACCCACCTTACAAAAATTTTCGTCCTCGAAAATTGCTATAAACGAAAATTTTCGTCCTAAAAGGAAATTTTGCCCTCAACTTCCTTTACCTGTAAGCAGGTGCGAGTAAACAGTTCTTATCTTATTTTCTAATCCTCAGGTATGTCGTGTGTCCTCATCTCGTCTCAACTTACGTATAGCAGTTAAAGAAATACAAGAATGTGACGCACCAAAAACATAAAGTGCAGTTAAGGAGCGAGTCTTAGCACAATACTGACCTTGGGTCAGGGAGTCCGAGTACGAGCATCTTCAGTCATCATTATAAATACTCTTTCCGGCTGCTGAGATTTAGCTGAATCTTGAGCAATCTTCTTCTCACAATTCCTCGCTATGTGTCCAGGCATACCACAAAAATAACAAACGCTCGAACCCAATCGACATGGATTCCCACCATGG
Organism: Arachis ipaensis; assembly: GCF_059453495.1. Lineage (NCBI taxonomy): Eukaryota > Viridiplantae > Streptophyta > Magnoliopsida > Fabales > Fabaceae > Arachis > Arachis ipaensis. The sequence goes on from NC_142437.1 coordinate 4,434,143, forward strand.
TTCTTCCCACACTGATTACAAACAAGGTTTGTTAATGCTGGCTGTGGTCGCTTTCCAGTATCTCGTCCTTGCCTATCAATATTGTCACGAGCAGGAAGATTACTAACTTGTTGATTCCCATAAGGAAGTGTCCTATTCATCTTAAAGTTCCTTCCCTGAGGGGCTATATACCGATTAAAATTTTTCGGAGGTAATTCTTGACGACTCATCTTTACTGCCGCCACCTTCTTGGTGCAGTCTTCCACCAACTGACTCCTATTGACAAGCTCTGCAAAGTTTCGTATTTGCAGTGGTACCAAGGAGTGCATTAGTTCTTCGCAGAGTCCTCCTTCGTACTTCAAACACTTCCATTCCTCAAAATCATCTGGGTTTCCCTGACAGATCTTAGAGAATCGGCACAAATCCTCAAATTTCTGAGTATACTCTGCTACTGACATATTCTCCTGCGTCAACTGCATTAGTTCCATTTCTTTGGCATCACGAACAGTTCTAGGGAAGTACTTTTTGTAAAATTCCTCCTTAAAAGTATCCCAGTCAATCTCTTCCACCACCTGCCTTAACAAGCGTTGCACTCCATGCCACCAGTGTTCAGCTTCTCCCTCCAGCATATAGGTCGCAAATTCCACGTACTGTCTTTCTGGTACATGTTGCGCTCGCAATGACCTCTCAATACCACGGAACCAATTGTCAGCTTCAGTTGCAACAAGTGTCCCCTTAAACTTGGGCGGATTTACCTTCAGAAAGGTTGCTAGTGTCATAGGGTTATCGTGGTTTCCGACACCTTCATTATCATTACCGTCTCCACCACGCTCACCATTGCGTCCTCCGTTACGATCTCCGTTCCTCTCCCCTAAACGGTCAATTGCTCGCGTAGTAGCAGTTGTCGTTTCACGCACAGCCTCAGCCATGGTGTTCATTGCAGCTATAAAAGCATCTGCACCCCTCGTCGGTTCCTCTGCATGGTTCGCACCACGCCTACCACGTCCTCGTCCCCGTGCAGCCATCAAGATTCTGTGCACACCCAACATGTAATATTAAGGTGATCAGTCTTAACATTTCAGGCAAAGTGTGAATAGTCTCTAAAATGGAAACACAGTGACAATCATGCAATTCATATCACAACGATATCCTATGTGCATGAGACACAACTCAGAGAATGCAATGAAGCATGATTCAGTCCATATCCCCAGGCTTTAATAGGAACGAACTGCTCTGATACCAAGTTGTAACGACCCAATCCCTAGTAAGTCATGATCATACTAGAAATCAAGTGTCACCAACTTGTTCACATGAAACCTTTACTATGTATTATTAAGCCTGTAATCGGGTTAGCGTACTATCGAGTTTTGGATAAACTTTTATAAGAAAACTTGCAAGAACAACTAATTAAACATACACAAGCATAAGCATACAGGTACTGTCGTACATATAAGTGTATATATATATATATCCTGAGTTAGCATACAACCCTTCAGAAAATACTACTATGTACAACCCAACACTCCGGGCTCTGGTCCATATAGAAAACCCCTAAACTGGCACCCGAACTAGCCTAGTCCACTATATACACCCTACTCTCTCAGTGAGTCTGACCAAAAGTGAGAGATTAACACAAAGGCTAGACTAACACAAAAAAAAAAAAAAAACTATCAAAAGGCCCAACCGCAGCTCCCAGGACTCAGCTGTCATCGTCAGAAGAGATCACAACCACATCAGAACACTCCTCAGGATCCTCGTATATATAGGGAGGGTCCATCTCGTAGAATATAACTCCGGTCTCCATCTGAAGGGGAGGAAGAGAAGGGGTATGAACTGGGGGGTTCTTAGTAGGGTCGAGGGTGGTTAGTTTAGTCAGGATTACCACAGTTCAAGTAATTCACAACGAAATATCTAGTCACCACAATTCAGAATAACATTAAGGAATGTATAAACACAAGAAGACAATCACAAACAATTTCACAATGTCAAGTAAAATGCAAATGCGCAACAAGAATGATGTATGTCTATTCCTAACGCAGGCCATGAGCTCATGTGTCGGTTGCCTACCCGCTCCCGACATTACCCGGGTACAAGTCCCAGATATGGTTTTCCAGATGCATCAGTGTGCTTATAAGTCGTACGGCCAGGCCGCATCAGTGTGACTTTAAGTCGTACGGCTAGGCCGCATCAGTGTGACTTTCTAAATCAATAAGCGTACATCTGGAAAACAGTTCTCAGTGTGTGGGCGTCCCCACTTTACATTTGGCACTAAGGCCCAAACAATGTCACATCTGCTCTCCTGTGGCAGTAATTTTGAATAAAAGCTCAAAGTATCATTTTCCTTTCAAAACTTAGTTTATAATAGTAAGCATAACCTCAGTCTTTTATAAAAATATAATGACTTCCCTTAAAATAAAATTTCCAAACGGATATCTTGTCCTTCAACGAGACTGAAAACCTGTTTTATTTTTATCAAAATATTAGCTTAAAAATTGATCCATTCCCAAGCTGACTAAACACAACCTCATCAAAATATCAATATACCAACAAAATTCAACAGGAAATGCAATCAAATTTCAATAACACTCAATCCAAACATCAATTTACTTTCAAATATCATTTAGTCGGTGAAAATTTATCAAAACCCTACCTTCGTACGTAATCGAAATACTCGAAACTTTAGAGAAACTTTCTGACCATGCTGCTGAAGGGAAAAACGTCCGGAATCCTCCGTGCCTCCTAGAACTCCAGGTGGCCAAGCTCAAGGGGTAGGGGAGCTACGTCACCGTCGATTTCCACCGGACAAAAGTAACACCAACACGTAGAGGAGGAAGATACAAACACTTTTACCGGATTAGATTTTTTATTGGAGTTACAAATCGTAAGAAATCGAACTCAGAAGAGGTAAGGTTCCATGGTTTCTGATTCCTCTCACTCACGGCTTACTCTCTCTTTTTCTTTCAAAGTTGGTTCGGTGATGCATGAAGGAAAAGGAAGTATGATTAGTGATGAGGGTGATTAAACAGGATTTGTGGTAATAAGGTTTATTAGGTGTCATTGGTTATTAAATGAATGTAACAGGTGTCATGGTTGCATAGATATATGTATACACATAAGCCACGACCTTTATTTCTCTTTTTCTTTCTAAAGGGTTCGGCTATAATGAATAAAAGTAATAAAAGAAAATGATGCTAATGAATAATAGTTTGTAGTGTAAAAGTATTATTAGGTGTCATGAGCATATATAAGTATAATAGCATGCAAGCCACGTTCTTTTCTTTCTTAGTCCCTTAATGACATTAGTTATATATATATACACATACTTGTAAATGAGCCACATTTGGCTTTTCTTTATACATATTTTCTTAATGGCTTCGGCCAAAAGAAAGAAGTAACTAATAATAATAATAATAAGGGATAAGTACGATTTTGGTCCCTCACGTTGAGGGTCAGAATCGAACCCGTCCCCGATGTATATTTTGATTTAAAATCGTCCTTAAAGTCGCATTTAAATTTAAAATCGTGCTTTCTAATAAATTTTTTTAATTTATTCCTAAACTACCCCTAAAATAAAAAAATTATAAAATTATAAAAAAAAATAAAACGCGTACGGGAGGGGGGGAAGGGTTTACGAAGGGAGAGGGGGAAAGGGGGAAGGGGGAAAAGGGGAAGGGGGAGGGGGGACGGCGGGGGGGATGGCGCCGGCGGCAAAGAGAGGGAGGAGGGGAAGTGGAAGAAGCCGGAGAAGAAGCGGGTTCAGGGTGGGAGGAAGGGGAGAGGAAAGGGGAGAGGGGGAGGAGGACGGCGGTGGCGAAGGGGGAAGGGGGAAGAACGCGGGGTGGGGAATGGGGTGGGGGGAAGGGGAGAGGGGGAGGACGGCGGCGGCGAAGGGGAAGAACATTGGAGTCCGCCTGCCGCCTCGCCTCGCCGCCTCATGTCGCCGCCTCCGCCTCGCTTCTGCCGCCTCCGCCTCACGCCTTGTTTCTGCTTTCTTGTTTTCTGTTTTTGTTTGTTTCTGTTTCTGTTTGGTGGTGGTGGTGGTTGGTGGTGGTTGTGGTTGTGGTTGTGGTGTTGTTTCCTGTTTCTTGGTGGTGGTGGTGGTGGTGGTGGTTGGTGGTTGGTGGTGGTTGTGGTTGTGGTTGTGAGGGTGGGGGTGGATGGTGGTGGGAGGGGGAGACCGGGGGGTGGGGGAGGGGGGAAGGGGAGACCGAGGGTGGGATGGGGGTGGGGGTGGCAGGAAGGGGAGACGGGGAGGTGGAGGGGGGAAGGGGAGACCGGGGGTGGAGTGGGGATGGGGGTGGGGGAGAGGGGAAGGGGAGGAGGAGGGCAAGGGGAGACCGGGGGTGGGGTTGGGGGTGGGGGAGGGGAGAGGGAGGCGGGAAGGGGAGACCGGGTGGGGGAAGGGTATTTTTGTCCAAAAAAATAAAAAGAACGATTTTAATACGAAAAAAACACGTTAAGGACGATTTTAAATCAAAATATACATCGGGGACGGGTTCGATTCTGACCCTCAACGTGAGGGACCAAAATCGTACTTATCCCTAATAATAACTATAAAAGATTAACTTAATTTTTGCCTATCAAAATAGTTTTTAATAAATAGTTCAAACTAATAGAATAAGTTATATTTAAATTAAATTTCGATAATCATAAAATTTTATTTAATTATCTTTGTTAAAAAAAATAGATTTCTTAAAAACAAAATCTCAATATAATATGATAACTTATAAATAACTAATTATTTAATTTTCAAAAAAAACCGAGATGTTATACAAAACAAGCAAACAGATAGAAAATGCACATGATGAAAACCTGTCCTATTTGGCTGTGATATCACATTGTTGGTTTAACTACCAACCCGACACATCTCCATGGAGATGTCACCCTTCGATCTCAAAATGGGAACCCCCGAGATATCGTACCCAAAACACGGTCCAGGATATAGTGCCTGCACACTCTAGTGATTCCGAAAGGATTCCAAAGGGATGCGAGCGGGATACTCTTTCCACGGACCTCACATCTCAATGTAAGCGGGATTAACCACCGTCTTTACGCCGTTGCCGCGATCTCGACAAACGGGATTAACCACCATCCTTGCCAGGCGCATAGCGTCTCAACAATCTCATTAAAAATTAATACATCAGTGGTTTCAGAAATCGTTTTTTAGTCCTTAGTAATCCACAAATTTCCACAACTCATCTCATTAATCATCCATACAGCACTTCGCTATCTCACTCAACAATTCCGTTCTCAGTACTCCAAAAACCTAAAATTTCGTTTGCTAAATTCATATAGAAATTCACTAAAATAATTCGCTAACTTATCTTTAACGATATTAGAACCTAATTATTAGATAATACTCTAAATCAGCATTTGAAGGAAGTTTGAAAGTAGGAAAATCTTTGAAAACAAAGAGAAATTATTTTTCAGCAAAATAGGGGTCTCGCGTACGCATGCTGTTGAAAAAGGGGTGGTCGCGTACGCAACCTTCTGCTCGCGTACGTGAGATGCCCAACCCAAATGGGTTGCTCGCGTCGCATATTAAAGTTCGCGTACGCAAGAGTTCGTTTTTGAATAGCTCGCATACGCATGCAGTGTCCACGTACGCAAGATGCCTAAGCCGAATGGTTTGGTCGCGTTACGTGCACTGTGTCGCATAAGCATGAAGTGCCTCGCGTACTCGAAATGCCCATCCCGAATAGGTTGGTCGCGTTGCGTGCACCATGTCATGTACACAACCCTCGCCAGATTCAGAAAAATTTTAAAGTTGCAGAATTCAGTTTTTTGCACCAAACTTTAAACAGTCATAACTTTCTCTACAAAAATCTATTTTCATCAAACTTTATATCAATTTAAAGATCTTTAAATGAACTTTTATTTAAGACAAATTTCAACAAATTTAAAAAATAGAAGCTCAAGTTATGATCTCTCAAAATTCACCAAAAACTGATTTTTACCAAAAAGTTAACAAGGTTCTCAACTTCCAAAATTCACAACTAAAACCAAATATCCTACACCTAAAAAAGTTTCAATGAGTCTAAATGATGTCTATATACCTTCTAATTTATTCTACAACCTATTGACATACAATTCTACCAATTTTTTCCAAAAAATTCTCACTTACCTTCCTCAAATTCTCAATTAATCCACACAAGGCATTATATCAACATTTATTAATATCAATAAACTTCACAACCATTATCAACACTCAAAATTATCAATTTCAACCTCTATTTCAACAATCAATAATAACTTCAAAGTTCAACATCATAATTCATCAAAATCAACAACACCATCATACATTATCAAATTCAACAATTTCCAACAATCAATTCAATCCTATCCTATCCTAAAGTCCACTAGTCTAAGTGTCCAGAAATATTATATATTACATAGAGAAAACTAAAATCATACCTTGACCGATTCCCAATATGCACCCAACACCAAATTTGAGTCCAAACAAGCTTCCAATCACCAACAAATCACCAACTTACATTCCAAGCTCCAAATCAACTCCAACAAGTGCAAGAACTTAACTAAAACCATATAAATTACCATAAATCAATATCTAGAGTTTTCAAATATACAAATTCACAAATTACCAATAGCCCAAGTTTAGAGACCACCTAATCAATCAAAACACAAAAATTCACCCAAAATCAAAATCTACGAATTTTTTAGGGCTGCAGGAAGGAGAGAAAATTTCGAAATCTTACCTACACAAGTTAGATATAACTAACGGGCTCGGCGAGAGTTTCGCGTAGCCACTAACGGCACCCGAATCGGAGCACCGTAACTCGAGTTATGGCCACCGAAAATAGAGGATGAATAGTGACACTCTCCCTTTTCTCTCTTCTCACTTGCAGCTGGTGTGGGTTGTGTTTGATGATGAATGAGGCTGAATGGCCTTCACTTAAGTATATATATAAGTTGGGCTTGGGTCCAATCTGTTAGTATTTTTGGCCTGTTTTGGCTCAATTTCGGACCAAACCTTTAAAATTAGTACCCAATTTTCAACTTTAATTATTTTTCTAAGTTTTTCCACAGTTTTTATTATTCTCACCGCAGTACTGGACAGACTTAAGCCAGTACTACCGGCCAATTTACCGGTACGTATTTTTACGTAATTTTTCATAAAAAATTACATTTTTCAACTCAAAAAAAATCTACTAAGTCCAAATATCATATTTATATTTTCTAATTAATATTTTAAATTTTTTAATCTTATTTTAGACAATTAAATTAATTAATTAAATGGTTAATTATTCGCAGTTCTTACAGATTCGCTTTACAAAACTACTAAATTGTACTATTTGAGAATATGGAGAGGAAGAATGGAATCATTTCCCACATGCTTTCCAAGTGATTCTCTTGAAGAGCTTCGTATTATTTCTTGTAGTACATGGATCAATTCCATAATCTTCAACTTTTAGAGATAGATGATTGTCCTATACTAAGTGCAAGGTATAACAAGAAGACAGGTCTAGATTTGAAAAAAATTGCTCATATCCCACATTGCAATGTTAGTTTATTCAATTTCTAATGCTTTATTCATATTTGCATGAAAATTTTTAATAAAAATTAAGTAAATAGTTAAATTTATCTTTAAAAAAATTATTTATTTTTTAAATTAGTCTCTAAAATTTTTTTTAATTAAATTTATCCTTCACAAATTTTAAATTTCGAAAGCTTTATTCATATTTAATGTGTCACATTAATTAGCAAATTTTGACGCCATCAGAAATGAAAACGACGAAAAGATTAATGTACGTAATTTAAAATTTTTGAAGAACAAATTTAATTTAAAAAATATTTCAAAAACCTATTTAGAGAACGAATGATTTTTCAGACTCCTATTAGTATTTACTCTTTGAAAATCCTTACCTACATGCACTTACTTGTTTGTAGCTATATTTATTATTTCATATATCATCTCTAGTAGTTAGTAGTGTACCCTTGAATTTTTGCAGATTGATGGGCAAGACCAAAATGATGAAGATGAAGATTAAGATGGAGGAGATGCATGCAATAAAGATCAAATATGAAGAGAAGAAAGGGAAATAAAAGCATTATCTTTATGTGTGTAATGTCTTTGTCTAATGATTCTGTTTTAATTGCTTTGTTTTGAGTACAATTCATAGTTTTAGCTACAAAACTTTATCCTTTATATAATGTTGCATTATTCTTTAAGATTGAAGTAAAGCTATGTATTTGACCACCTCAGACTTGAGTTTGAAACTACGAATATGTTAAGTTTGAATTGTTCGGAATGTTACTATAGGTTAATTCGATTTTTAATTGGATATTATAGTTTAAAAATTTCCCAGGTTTTGATTGCATAGAGAATTTAATACTACTCAAGTACCTTATTTCGTTCATCCTTTAAGAATTAAAAAATAGTCTTATTTGGTTCCTGTAATTTTTAACTAAAACTAGAAGATTTATTTTGGTCATTGTTCTCATCCGTTTTTGATAAAATAATGATGTATCATATTAAATACTGGCATAACAAATTCAAATATTAGCCTTGGCCTTAGTATTTGGGATTTTGTCGAATATAAGTTAAGAAGCGTTTTAACAAAAATACTGATGTTTCAGTAATTTTATCCACTGATTATAAAATATATAGATATAACTGAGATCAATAATTAAAATGACTGAAATATCAATATTTTTAAAATATTTAAAAAAATTAAATACATAATACCAAAATGACAAATTCATTATAACTATAAAAATAATAAACATCAAATCTAAGACAAATATATGTCAGAAAGCCCAACAGCAAAATATTTAAAAATTAAATACAAAACCTCGGTCATAATATGGGCTTTTGTTGAAGATAAAATAAAACCAAAATATATTAGTTTGTAATCAAATTTAGGACCAGTAGAAGTTGAAAAAAGGAAATTGGCTTTAAGATAAAATAAAAGCATAGTAGTGAAGATTGTCCAATAAAAAAGTGACCATAACTGAAAACATTATAAAGAACATATTAGGAACAAGATATTTCAGAAAGCCCAACAGCATATTTAAGTTGGACTAAGAAGTTTTCTCTCTTCAGGCAGGAAAAGAAAAACCTTAACGAAAAAAAAACAGACAACAAAAGAAAAACTACTTTTTTTTTAATAAATATTATTTTCAAACCAAATAGGATTTTAGACCAAAATAAATTATTTAGCAATCGCTAAAGAAAAAATCATAGAAAATATTTTGTTTGGTTTGTTTTTTTTTTTTTTTTAGTGTTATTTATTTCAAAATTTTGTAAAAGAATATGTGAAAATAAAATAATTTTATCGCTTATACTTTTGTTTCTTTTATAAACTATAACTTTAGAAATAAATAAAAAATTAAAAATGAAAACACAAATTAAGCATATGCCTTAGCCTTAGGACCGGACATCTACCTCTACTAAAATAGGAATATAAAGTAGCGTTTGGTAGAGAGATACAGACGAAAAGACTGAGACTGAGAGACAGAAACTAAGAGACAGAGAATGAAATAAATCTTAGTATTCTGTTTGGTGCAAAGTGGGAGACAGAAATTGAAACAAGAATGAAACTCTAATTTAATTTGTACAAAGAGTAAAATTGGAATTAATTAATTGAAATGCGGATATTTTAGGTATAAAATGTTATTAAAGTTTCAGTCTCCATCTCTAAAAATTTTAGTCCCCTGTGTCCCTACTTTTTGGAGGTACTGAAATACTGAAATTTTAGGGACAGAGACAGAAATTTTAAGACCAGTCTCTGAACCAACAAACACAATACTGAATCTCAGTCTCTCAGTCTCTGTCTCAATACCTCAAAACAAACAATACAGAATTTTTTTTATAACTTTCTCTTTCAAAATATCTTTCACTATATATAATAAATTAAAAAACATTATATACAAAACTTGAATCCAAGATTTCTAAATTAAAATATGACATATATTTATCAACGTGAATATTATTACATATATTTAATTTATAAAAAATTAAATCAACAAATAAGTTAGTGCTTATTAATGAACTAATATATTATAAAAAAAATCTCAAATAGTTATACAAACTTAAGATAATTAAAATAATAAAAAAATTAGAAAATTAAATTATAACCAATGTAAGACTTTTTATGATATATTCATAGAAAGGTAAAAAAAATCGAGATTTTACGTAAAATCAAAAAAATAAATTAAGTATGTAAAATACGAAATCGTAATAAGATTTAAATTGTAAAATCGTCAGATTTAGTACAAATTTTGTGAAATCGACTGAGACTCATTTAAAATAATATTAAAAGATCTTAAGTGTTAAATCGAAATTCTAGCTACCATCATTTATAGATAAATTTTTTGTGCAAAAAGACATTTATTATATATAAAGAGAACATTGCACAAATTCTTGCTACTAGCCTTATTGAGCCAGAACAAGACACATGCATGGATATATTACATTATTTTCACATTACATTGTCCTAGGTACATGAAAACTAAACTCTCTTAACTAGCATCAAAGTGAAATTTTATTGTCTATTCACATGACACATAATTGTGCTAGTTAGGATCCTACAAAACTCACCACTTAATCTTAGCATATATAAAAATATGTCCTTGTTGGTATCAAAATTATGCTATTTAACTTAAAAGTGGTGGGAAAATCTTCATATGAAGAGAAAAATTCTAGGAGTTTATGGAGTAATAATTATCAAAATCCACCTTTTCATCAAAGGAGTGAAAATCCAAGCCTTCTATTGATGAATTAGAGACTGATGAAGTTGGTGCTGAAACATTATCACTAAAATCAGAATCTGAGGTTTGAACACATAGGCCTAGTCCATCATTAAAGTGGAAAATGTTGTTTGATTCTGAATTTGTTGTTGGTGATATGAATTCAGGAGAAAAGCTTTCAATGTAAGAGAACATTTTGTTGTTGTCTTCATCATTTTCAGAAACTATTGATGGGGAAGTGAAGCAAAGTGAAGAGAAAATGTTCTCCTTTGTGTCAGGGTCAAAGTCAAAGTCAAAGTCATCAAGTTTGACTTCAAGTTCTTGTGATGTTCCAAATGTGAGAATTGTTTCATGGGGTTGTTCTGTTTTCATCTCTTTTTGTGTTGGTTGATGATTCTTGGTTTGTTCTTCTAATAATAAGGCCATGTTTGGTTTTGAAATTGTTGGTTTTTTTGAGTGATGACTAACTTGAATGCAAGTGTGTCTTCCTTTGTAGGTTATTTCCAACACATTTGGATCTTCATCTGATTTTTGAACTTGTTTTGTGGCCAAACAACCTTGTACATGTCTATGTGTACATCTGAAATATCCTCTGCAATCCAAAGCCAATCTTTGTCAGCAACACATATAAATTTTTTTAAAATAAAAAAACTTGTATTATTATAAAATAATCCAAAATAATCTTTAAAATATTGCTTTTTCAACATATATCTTAAAAAATTTTGAATACATATTCTATATGTTTAGAAGATTAATTTATTTAATAATTAAATTAAATCCCCAGCTGCATTCTGTTTTTATTGATAAAATAGTAATTATATTAATTTTAATTAATTATTAAATAAATTTATCAAATGGAGCTAATACTCTTAAGTATACTAAGTAGAGATACAATCTTCTAAAAATTATTTTGCCAACAACATCAATTTTTAAGGACTATATATATATATATAATTATTACTTCTCCATTATATTTTGTAATTATTTAGAAACCTTGAAATTAGGCACTTACAAAATATGACTATGAATGACAAAATAACAAAAGGAACATTAGTATATTATTATGGTTTGGATTTGGCTGCATTCTATTAATTTTTCAGTGCAATAAATTGAGAACATGTGCATCCAAAACTAAATAGGGCCACCAAATAACTTTGTCTCTGATTTTTACAGTTTGCAATGTACGGATCCATTGCTTCTATAACACAATAAAACCACATGAAAAATGAAACCTAAATGCATTAATAAAAAAGCTGCTATCTTGCATTGAATTGAATCTATCTAATGTTGTCCTTTGGATAAGTTTTACATAGTCCTTTTTAAAAAAGCAATTTGTCCTTATTATATAGCTGGAAAAATAAATGTTATCTTTTTTTTATTGTTTATTTTTCCCCATTTATATAATCATTGGTTAACTCACCAATGGTGTGGTAGTTATATGGTTACCTATGTCCCCCTTTGTGACTAACTAGAAGATATTTATTATATCAAAAAATGCTAATGAAGTGAATGTTTCTATCATATTCAAGCACATTCAATTTTCCCCATTTCTCCAATAATATATGCCAATATGATAGAATTGGTATATCTAACAATTAATATTAATATATTTAGACATAAAATTTCAGAGTGTCAAATTATTATTAGTATGTTAAAAAATAGTACAATTCAATAATAAATATATTAATAGAGTTATTATTGGAAAAAAAAATATTTTTTTTAGATGAATAATTCTAAATTTCTAACCTTGGAAACTTGGCTCCAAGAATGTCCTTCTGTCCATATTTTCTCCAGCTATGGCCATCTTCCATAGAACCATCAAGCTCTGTTCCCAAACACACCCTCACTTGCTTTGTCCACATTGACATAGTCTTTCTGAATCCCACAAAAAAAGTTCAAATTTTTAAGAACCCCAAATTGAAAACTTTCCAGATCATGAATCTTGAGAGTCTCATCCCCCAAAAAATCACAAAAGAACAAGAATTTGGCAAGTTATGAATATTAAAAACTCTACCTTTTCTTGGACACTTGTTTGTGCTTTGCAACATCCTCTTTATCCAAGACCTCACTTTTTGTGCTGCCATTTGCAAGAGAAGAAGATGAACAATGAGAAGAATCCTTCATGAAGTTGGTGTTATTGAGCATGGTGAGTGCTTTCTCATAGGTTGAAAGTATCTTCTCTATCAAAGCTTCATTAGATTCATGTGATGATGATGATGAAGAGGAGGAGGATGATGATAATGATGGTGATGGTGAATTCAAATGGTCAAAGAGCTTCTTTGCTAACTCCTTTCCTTGCATTAACTCACCAACAATACTAACTTGTTCCATTTTTGGAGAATTATATATAATATTAATAATAATAAGTATTAATAATAGTAGACTTGAATTTTAATTTGAGCTTATGCACAAAAACTATAGGACTAAAAAAGATGCCAATTTGATTGTATATATAGTATTGGACATTTTACAAAGTGAATATACATCAATGATTTGAAAAAGGGTATGTGAAGAAGTGGGAACTTAGTGTTGGAAATTTCAGATGGGTTACCAAAAACATATGATGATTCATTAAGAAGAAGAATACAAGCACATAGAATAGGGAACAAGGAATTAGAATATATAACCACTTGGATTAGGCCAAGTGTGTTGGTAATAGACTATAGTAAATAAATGCCAAATGGATCAACCCAAATATTGTAGTGAAATTTGGAGTGAAGATTCTAAGAGAGAGAGAAGAGTAAGGTGCTTTAATTGGAAGAGATTATGAGGTTCATATATGAATGGAGGTGTGTGTGAAATGAGAAAGAGGCTTTCTTAGCTAAGAAGGTGAGAGGAAGAGGGGGTTTTAAGGATGGGAAAAGAGAAGGAAAAGAAGGGTGATGTTGACTAGACAAAAACCATGTAATATTTTCTACAATTGTGGGTCCAATTTTCTTGGGCTTCAAACATAGGTGAATTACATTAACAGCAACTTTTTGGGGTTAAAAAAAATGGAGAAAATACTCAGTTTGGTCTTTTGATTAAATTTCAATTGGCTTAATTTAATTTCTAAACTTTTTAAATTTTAATCACGTTAGTTTCTGCGATAATTTCTATCGTAGAGTCAATTAAAAGTGTATGGACTAAATTGAGACAATTAAAACTTTAAAAACTAAATTGAGACTCAAGTGTAATTTCAGGGACCAAATTAAATATTTTTTCAATAAAATTTTAAAATATTTTATATTAATTAGCTGTTGTTTGCTTGTTTCTGTTATTGATGTAGCATATATAAAATAATAAAAATATGACAGTTTAATTAATGTTTTTTTCTATGTCAAAATTTAGCCAAAATAAGTTAATTGTAAAGGCCAAAATATAATAAACTATTTCAAATTTTTTTTTCTGAACAAAATATAAGAAAAATTAATTAAAACAAAAAAAAACATAAATTTTATAGATACCGAAAACGGTTATAACCGTAATTTTGAAATAAGCAAAAGTAAATATCTCATTCTTCATAACAAGTATTTTCATTGCCATATATAGTAACTGAAATGTTTTTTTTTTTTTCAAAATCAATTGAAAGTAATGATTAATAAATAAAGTTCATCTTCAAAGTGGCTAGTCTAATTTCTAATATTTCAATTTTTTTTCTAACCTTTTAAGAAATTTACATGAGATTATATATTTCACCATTATAATATTATGTATATTTCACTCCTATTGTAATCAATCATTGTCAAACTACCATTGATGAGTATAGTTAATAAGAACAATTCTTTCATTCAAGAATATATAAAAAAAAATTTCCAATTTCTGTGATGTTCATTCTATATTGGGAGAGACAAGAACAAGAGCGTGGTCCATGAACATGAACATGCTTAATTGAATTATTGACCATTTCAATTAGTTCTAAACTTTCAATCATATCCCATTCAATTCAATCCACCAACACTGAATTGATACTAGTATAAGATGATAAATGATAATTTTGTCCTCTTTTTAGATCATCTCAAATTGATCATTGAAAAGGAAAAATATACCAAAAGAAACTGTTACAACAATTTTTTTTAAATCAAATAAGTTAAATTCATAACAATAGAATTTCAATAGGATTAATATTCAAATTAATTTCTAAAAAAATTACGCATAAGTTAATTTGATCTTTAAAAAAAGTTAGTGGTTTAATTTGGTCCCAAAAAATATTAATAGTTGTTAATTTTCTACTAATGATATATTATCATTAAGTATCACATGACACGATAAAAACATAATATACGACAATTTAATTGTGTTAGTATTTTTAAAGATTAAATTGACTTATGATAATTTTTAAATACAAATTAAAATCGTCAATGAGTTATAACTCAAATGGCATAATTTCCTTATACTTATTTAAGAGATCGTAAATTTAAACTTCTCTATCTGTAATAAAATAAAATAAAATAAAATAAAATCGAAGATTAACCTAGTTTTAATATGAGCAATAAATTTTTTTTTAGAAAAGTGCCTAACCCCTTACATGGGTCAAAGAAAGTGATAAAAAAAAAAACTAAAAAGAGTAACACGCTTTGCCCTAATTTTGTCCCAAGAGGGAAGTGAGAACCACCCAAGAAGAGAAAGAGAAGATTCTAGGAATGCATCTTATATTATTTATTTATTTATTTATTTTCAATACTGAAATTCATGACTTTGTCCAAGATGATAATCTCCTAATCTATAAATCTTTTTTTTTTTCTTGATTTGTTTTGTAATGATTATGGTTATGATAATTTTTTTATGCTACAAAAGCGACAAGGATTTTTGAGTAGTGACGTAATTGATGTCGTTGTTGTTGTTGTTGTTGACGTAATTGATGTCGCAATGTGCAACCCTTTGCTCACGTTTGATGATGTTGATGGTTAATGCAATGTATGTGCCATTATATTTATATATTATTCAATCTATGCCGCACCATAAAGTGAAATGATTTTAACAATAATACAATCAAAAATTAAAATATTTTTACTCCATTAATTTATTCTTTAGTTACGTTTTCCGAACCAAAAAATAAAAAAATAGGATGCGTTTGATCAGGCGGTGTTTTATAGTGTATGATAATTTAATAATTTTAGTTATGAATTTCAGTTATAAAATTATTATAAAATATATACATAATTAAAAATAATTATTAAAATTATTGAATTATCATGCACTATAAAACACTTGAAACATTTTTAAAAAGATAAAATTTTTTTAGTAGTTTACCCTCAAAACAAAATCTTCAAATAGAAAGAAATTCTTACTCAACCAAAACCTATCTAAATAATAAGTAATTAACAAACCATTTTGTAGGCGCACTGATTCTGGAACTTAAGCTTGTTTTCCCATATATAAAAGAATAAATAATTAAGTTATTTAATTTATTGAGAATTTTAATTTCAGATTAATTATTTTTAAAAAAATAAAAAATATTAATTTAATTCTCTACGACAATAATCAAGATACATAATATCTTTTTATTAATTTATTGTGTAAAATTTAACTGCAATATTGATGTATATATTTACAAAAACTTATTATAAAGATAATAATTTTTAGAGTGAAACTTCACTAGTTTTATTAGAATTTATAATAAATAAAAAGTAATTGACGAAAATTATATGAAAGTTGAAATATATAATGTTTTATTATTTAAAATAATATTATTTTTATATTTGTGTAGCAACAACGAAATACATTATTATAAATAATAAAACACATAAATAATTTTATTTTATATTATTTATTATTATAAAATATCTCATTAATATTTTTTAAAACTAATTAATCTATGCTCAAAATTGTTGAGAACCAAATTGCTAGTTCAATCTCTCTCTCAATATATATATGTTTTATGAAGTATGATACCCAATAATTAATAAGGGTCTTGCCGACAAAGTACTATATAAAACGATAATCAGTTCAGAAATATTTAATGTTTAATATTTTATAAATTAAAACCATTCATAGATGCTAGAAGATATATATGACACATTCAAGTACATAAAGTCATAAACCATAATTTCAAAGAAAGTAAAATCTTTACTATATAAAAATGTAAGTAAAATCAGAATAGGGGCTGAGACTCATATATAAATTTTAAACATTCAGTTAATTTTGTTTGATTATATTAGAATTAATTAATATTTATTAAAGTTATTTAATATATTTAAATATTTATTATAAAATATTATATTTTTATTATTTTAATTTTTTAATATTTATAAATATTTTTATATATTTTATTATTTTAATATATTTGAATAAACATAAAAAAATTATTTTTTTATTCTTTTTAATATGGTATCGAATAGAGTTATGATATTTTCTTTAGAAAAAATATTTTTTTCTTCTATTTTTTTTTTTTCTGTCACTATTTTAATATTTTTTCATCTCACCAATAAATCCAATTCTTCTGTCTTGTTTTTCTAACTCTAATGAGCCAAACATCCATGTTATTTGTCGCTATATCTATTCTAATAAAAAAATTAATTTTTTTTATCATCTTTTAAGAGTTTGCCATTTTTTAATAGTTTGTCATTTTTTTTTCAATTTATCACATTTTCAATTGTTTTTCGACAATTCACCATTTTTTGATAGTTTGTCACTCTTCTGATAATTTTATATGTATTTTCTTATTGTAATTTCATCTGTATTTTTTTACTATAATTTTATCTATACTATATTCAAATAGTTCTGTGTTTCATTTTAACAGTTTTGTCTACATTCTTTTTGTCAGTTTTTGCTGCAGATTTTTTTTATTTTATTATTAAATAAATTTTAAATTCAAGTTACCACTTAATTAAATTAAAAAAATGTTAAAATACATTAAAATCAATTAACATTTATTAAAAATTATTTAACATATCTAAATATTTAAATATAATTAAATTCTTATTAGTTATTATTTTGTTAGTGTTTATATTTTTTATAATATTTTATAATTCATCTTATATCAAACACAAAAATAAATATTCTAAACGCATTTTGTATGTTTTAACAAAAAACAGTTTGAAGACAACTACTTAAAAAATTATCTAATATGAAAGCAAATTATAAATTTTTAAATTATAAAAACTTAATTAAAAACTTAGTTAAATTATAAAAGGCCAATAATCAAAACAAAAAATTAAAGGATAAGCTGACTATTTATATATTCGGGAAAATTGTTTCTTCTTATTATATATTAATCAAACATTTTATTTGTCTTATTGAATTTCAAATGATAATAATATTGAAAATGACCCTCTTCATAAATGTTTCCGAATGAAGGTTGTGAAATATTATGATGAATTTGACATATATGCATGTACCTAATAAATAAATATCATATATAAAGAGGATATATATATAAATTAAAGGTTGGCGTTTACTTTTAACCAATATTTAATACATTAAGAATGAATTAATCCCCTAGTAATAATAACGCCAAAATATAGTTAGAGGTAGTTTTCGAAATATCCAAATTAGATTTATGAAAATTTTGACTGCTGAGAAGTGTTATTTTATTTGAAGAACATGTGCATATCTTAATAAGTGATGATCAATATTATATTCCAACTTGACATGTATATCTTAATTAATTACATTGAGAAATGTCTAATTTATTGAATAAAAATATTAATTGTTAATTATAAATATCATTGACATTAAATTAATAAAAACAGTAATATTAGAAAGACAAAAAAATTAACTAAAATTTATTTTATTTAATATTTATTAATTATCATAATAATTAATGAATGCTAAATAAAACAAGTTATGACTGCGAATTCGAGAAATATATAGTTGTATACCTTACCTTTTTGCTTATTATACATTTTCATAACTTGAATTGAATTAAGTAGTTGTTCATTTCTTTAAACATTTTATAGTTATTAGCTCTACATACTAATCATTAAGTGAGTATGATTTCTCCCTCAGTCTAAATTTTTTTAATTAAAAAAAGTACACACAAGCTGTGAGTTCTAATATATATAATTGGGTGTACTATTAATTAATTTAGTTATTGGGAATAATGTTCCCCTAATTAAAGAATGTAACATGATTCACATGAGATTAATAATTAATTAATTTTATACTATACTAGCTAGCTAACTCACAAATACAACTTTCAACTTTAGAATATTTATTACCATATTATATTATACAAGTTTAGTATCATAATTCTAATCTAATATATCTAATAATACTCAACAAAAGAAATATACCGAGTCAATATATGTGTGTGCAAATTGATAGCCTAGTTGTATATATATATATATATATACAAACCAAAGCTGGTTTAATTTGCATAGGAAAAAACTGCGGACAAACTACTAAAAGATAAGGACCAGTAGTTCAGAAACATTTAATAATGCTTAGTATTTTATAAATTAAAACCATTCATAAATGCTAGAATGTGTGTGTGTGTGTGGGTGACACATTCAACTATTCAAGTATGTAAACAAGTATTTTACCATACTAAACTATTCAGAATTTTACTTTTCTGATGTACCAAAAATAAACCAAAATTTCAAAGAAAGTGAAATAATATTTACATAAATAATAAAGTAAGTAATTAGAATTGGGGCTGATTATTAATTCTCTTATAAATTTTAAACAATCAACTTAATTAGGAAGTTGATAACAATCAAACAATCTCATGACTAACAATACTCAATATCTTTTAGATCTTCATATTATTATTATTATTATTATTTAATAACTAATTTTTTATGTGTATACAATATTTTTATTTAATTAGTTATCTTTTGAATAGACATGTATTAAAAATTAGAGTAGAAAAGTCCTGCGAGGGATCCCTAAATAGGGAATATTGCTTTAACAGTATTTCTTATCAATCAAACTTTTTCTTTTGTCTTATTGAATTTCAATGCTAAGAATATTGAAAATGTCCGTCTTCATAAATGTTTCCCAAATGAAAGATAATATTGTTAATTAATTTGTCCGCAGAATATTGTCCGCTTTGGCACACAAAGTCTCACGGTTTTGTCTTTGATGATAGGGATGATAATCGAAGCCCCCACACTCACTCGTCAAAACGCGTCATGCTAGGGAGAGGTATCCACACCCTTATAAGGCATGTTTCGTTCTCCTCCCCAACCGATGTGAGACCTTACAATCTGTAACAGCCCAGACCACCCGCTAGCATGATATTGTCCGCTTTGGCACACAAGGTCTCACGGTTTTGCCTTTGACGATAGGGATGATAGCCGAAACCCCCCACACTCACTCGTCAAAACGCGTCATGCTAGGGAGAGGTATCCACACTCTTATAAGGCATGCTTCGTTTCCCTCCCAACCGATGTGGGTCTTACACAAACCAACTTGAGTTGATCGAGTGATTGGCTTACTCATTTATTTAAATAAATATTGAGATTTGAGCATGTAATAATTTATCTAAATTCTTAAATAAAAACTCAAATTTACGATAAATTAATCTTTAACCTGTAAATTGGGAGATATCATAAATAATTAAAAAAAGTTTGTCATATATGTAGGGGTGTTCATGGATCGAATCCGATCTCCATATCTGCAGTATTTATCCGAATCCGATCCAAGAATTGTGGATATGGATCCGATCCGTAGGGCTTTCGGATCGGATCGGATCCACACACTAATCGGATCGGATTGCGGATTTTGTGTTGGTATCCGCATATCCGCATATTCGCAAAAATAAAGAAATAAATAAGTAAATATTTTTTTTATGTTTTATTTCAACTAATAATTATCATATATGTTGTATTATTTTAATTTATTATTTAAAAAAAGTATGTTTAATATTATTTTAAGAGTAAACATATTTAAAAGAATAGAAAAATGAATTTTATTGATATTTTTTTAATAAAAATAAGCTTTTAAAAATATTTTTGTGTTTTGCGGATATATCCGATATCCGATCCGATCCGCAAATGTGCGGATAGGTTCCAATCTTAAAAACTATGGATATTAAATCCGATCCGATCCAATGATTTTAGTACAGATCGAATTGAAATTTTGGTCATATCCGATCCAATCCAATCCGCGTGCACCCCTACATATATGCAGCTACCTTATTAATAAGGATGGCAATGTGACACTATTGTGAGGGCAGGTGTGTCCTCATTACATCAAAAAAATGTCTCGTGTTTTTTTAATTTTTGTCGTCTATTTATTGTAGAAAAAATAGATTGTTACGGATATTTGTGAGCCTTGATTAAAAAAAAATTAACTTTCAAAAATTTAACACAACATAATAAAAATAATACCATATAATCTAACATAATATAACTTAAAAATAAATATTTATAATTTATTCATTAAAAAATATAATATAAAATTAAAATACAACATAAAAAATTACTCACATTATTTTAAGGTCAAACCATTTTAAATATATAAGATTATTAATATATTGTCTTATTTTAATAATAACATTGTCTAAAATCTTACATTAACAAAATCAATAATAACTTAAATTCTAATTTTGTATTTTTATATAAATGATATAATAGAAAAAAAATAATTTTAAGTTATAGAAATAATTTAACGAGTCTCTTTTTTGTATTCATCTCATTTATTTGTAAGGACGAGTGTCCTTGTTTTTATAACCTACTTGTGCAAATAGATACCCAACTTGTTGTAAAAACTCAGCCTACTTGCCAAATTGCCATTAAAACAAATGATTGAATTGTACCACCCAAAAAGATAAATATTGAACGCTAGCTCTACCCTGAATTTATATTATAGAAAAGAATAAATAAGTTATTAATCTTTTTGATTTGCAAGATATTTAAGTTTTTAAAGATTTAAAAATATATTTAAGTTTTTGATTTTTTAAAATTTGAAATTTTGGACATATCGATCTTTCATGTTCATTTAGGTCTATCAGATCCAATAA
Source organism: Arachis ipaensis (assembly GCF_059453495.1). Taxonomy (NCBI): domain Eukaryota; kingdom Viridiplantae; phylum Streptophyta; class Magnoliopsida; order Fabales; family Fabaceae; genus Arachis; species Arachis ipaensis. Next base: position 4,455,720 of record NC_142437.1, read on the forward strand.
ATTCATACGTGACTTTTATTGTATTAACCTAATTGATACAGATACATACGTGAGAGAATTTTTAAAATAAAAAAAAATTAAACTCAAAGATCGATGTATATATCCAAATTTTAAAAAAGTCAAAAATTTAAATATATTTTCAAATTTTTAAAAAATTAAATATTCAAATATAAAAAAATCAGGAATCAATTTGTCTTTTTCTCTTTATATTTCAAGATTCAAGGTGCCAATTGAGACCTAAATTTTATTCTACAATGCATGGATGAATATATGTGTTGTCAATTCCACTTCTAGTACCGATTCATCCAATAACACTAACATTATGAAATCAGGTATTGTTTTTTTTTAGTTTTTTTTTTAAATATTTGTGGTTTTTCAAAAATATTTTTAATATTTAATTTCATTTAATTTTATATCTAATGTTTTTTAATTTGTATCGATATTTTGTCCCTAATGTCAGCTGGTTTAGAGTCTAATCCTGAGTTTTAGTTATATCTTAAGGAACTATCAAACAAATCAAAATAATAGATTGAGCTATATGATTAATATAATGATCAACTCAAAGAGACAGAATGCGACTTTACTTGATAATTAATTATTACAAGTTCTATAAAATAGGTTAGTATTGTCTGAGTCCATAAAATAACCCTATAGATTGTAGCTACATATATAAGCTAATGTCATTGTACACATTGTATAAATATTCCATTAGCTCCTCATACTTTTCCTTAATATAAACATCTTACATGTATATTAAATTTATTTTATATTACTATTAATAATTTTATTTATTTATTTATTTATTATGATATATTTAATTATTTTGATGATTGATTATTTAATTAAAAAATGTGTAAATCAATTTGTTTTTTTGTTATTAGGATTTTCTTTCACGTATAAATTGGTGTCTTTTTTTTTTTTATTCATTCGAAAATTTCGTCATAATTATCATTTGTCAGGACTATTCAGAGTCAATTTCTTAGTTTGGACATGAACTCGAGTACATAACCATAACTATAGATTTTAATGTACGAGATTTTGTAGTCTTTTATGGCAAAAAATTCGAAAAAATAGGCGAAAAGTAAATTTTTTTTCTCACCCCCTCTTTTTTTTTATACAATTTATACAATGCATAACAAACCGGTAGACTTAAACTTTGTTTGTACATGATCTGATCAATTCGATCAAGCACTCGTCATCTATTTTCATTATATTGTTCAACTCTTTGACATCATGAAAAAATCAAAAGTTCTGTCTATAATTTTTTTTTACAGCAGAAATATTTACCGGTTCGTCAAAAAAATATGTAGATCGACAATAATGAAATTTATAGGAAGAGAAAAATCTGTCAACACAATAAAATCTGATAAATAAGATTTTGAATAAGTGTTTGCATAATTTTTTTATGCTCGAAAAATTTTTTTTATCAAAATAAATAAATATATACAGATGCATAATGAATGATATATTATTAATTTTTAGTGGATATAAAAAGAATAATATTTTAAGATGGATAATTTTCATTTAATTAGGAAAATGCTAATTCAACAATAAGGAGCCAATATTCCAACAACCAACCATTATTACAAAGAAAGTCCTCTAGCCATTCTTTTGATCTCCTTATAGTTTGTTGGGAAAATTTAGATATTTTTTATAGTTATTATTTATTAAAAAATTATTTAAAATTAGAGTGACTTTAAGATCCAAATATTTTTAAATAAGAATTTTGATTTGCGCATCGATACGATAATTTGTCTGATGTCCTTATTTGGATGATAGTAAAAAATACCTATAAAAAATTCTAATTCTTAAGTTAACAAAATTTTTTAGTAAATTTAGATAAAATTGAATTGAAAAAATATCTATATAATAAAATATTTATAGAATAAAAATATTAGACTTAACTATTTTTAGGGATGACTCTTAAGATGGAAAAGTTTTCTGGAAAAGTAATCCTTATATCCAAGTAGTTAAAAACGCTTAACTTGCTCTCTAAATTGAGTTGGGTACATGTTTTAGAGACCCGTACTTAAAAACGCTTAACTATTATTATTATTATTATTATTATTATTATTATTATTATTATTATTATTATTATTATTATTATTATTATTACAGCTGTTTCCATTTTCAATGAGTCAATGAGGACACAAAAGCCACAAATTAAAAACCTTCTGAAAGAAAAAAAAAATGAAAAAGTTATTAGAATTTCAAATGAAACTTTGCACAGATTTTCTGCACATAAGAGCTACATCTCTTGACTTCAAGATGCATGTATCAATTTTGGATAACACATCTTTAATTAATATCCACACCTTACCCTAAGAATAAACAGAGACTATTAATGTTATTATATATATAATTTTTCCCTTTTGGAGTCTAATTTCTATGTCTCCTAAAAGAATTTTAATTAATTACCCACACTTCTATAGTTACCATTTTCTTAAACAAAAACTATTTATATTTTAAAAAATGAACTAATATTAAATTTTATTAGTTTCAACTGAAATTATTTTATTTTATTTTAAAAAATTAAATAATAATAAATCATGTTATGCTGCTATCAACATCAGTGTTATAAAAAAAAATAATAAATAACAATAATGTTGTAATAAGAAAAAGACAGAAGTGCAAATTTTCCATGAAACTACCATGTAATTTTGTGGAAAGGGGAGAGGGAACAAGGTCACTTCATTTCGTTATCTGATAAGAATGAACCCAACAAAAAAGTAAAACAACCGTGTGGATTTTGGCGCCTGATTATAAATAATTTCAGAAATTATCTTTAATATGAAAATAAAAATAGTATTTTAATTTATTTAAATATTAATATTTAAAATATATTACAGATGTACGAAAATTATTCAAATAATTTAGGAACGTGTTGATTAAGATATTGCCACATAAATAATACGTTTTTTACGTATTAACTTTTTACCTTTTTTTTTATCGAAGATATAGAGATTCAAATTTGCAACCTCTTAATTGAGTATAAAAAGATTATGCCATTTGAACTATTGCTTCTTGACACGTATCAACTTTTTACTTATAAAATTCACTCATATATAATTATATCAAATAATTTAATTTTCAATAAAAACACTAATATTTTTTTTTATCTACCAACTTTGTGTTAGTAGTAATAGTTTATTTCGGTGTTATTTGAGGATGAAATCAATCAAATAGTGATGGGTCAAAAAGCAAAGTAGAGGGAATCTAGAAAAGTTTAGAAAAATGGTTTGATATTTAGAATGGAGACAAATAACCACGTGTGCCGTGTGCAACGGTCCCTCCTCCTCATGTGTTGTAAAGTTCACAAGACAGTGATAACATGATATCATAGAGACATTTAAACATATATCAATTTTATAATTTGGATTCACTAAAATAAACAAATGTATAAAGTGATATTTCTCTTTTAAAAAAGTATCCATGTCATGGGGTGGTCAAATAAAAAATAGACGAAAGGTGGAGAAAAATTCAAAAAAAAAACAAACATATAGGAAATGGTTACAAAAGATCTATATATTATATAACATGATATATGATAAAATACAATAATATTATTTAATTTATATAGTTAATTTTATTTAATGGAATAAAATTTTGTTAGATAAAAAAAAATGTATTTGAATAACTTTTGTTATCTAAATATACTAATGAATTTGAAAAGTAAAAGAGACAAGTATTTTGAGTTAAGAAAGTGCGTTTTTTTTTTTTTTTTTTTTGAAAAGTAAGAAAGTGTAATTAAGTAGAGTATTATGATGCGCATCGATTCAAATATTTATAATAAAATATAAGCATTAGATAACATTATATTCGTTTTGAGCATGAGTGTTCAATTAACACCGAAATAAGCAGAATTATAGAAGTGCTTTCATGTAATTTTTTTTTTTCGGTGAATACTTAATTCGACTTTGATTTTTTTTTTGGAGGACTACGAGACTTTAAAATAAATAAAATATTTTTTTCAACTTTTGATATTTAATTTTGTGGGATTGATTAGTTCTTTTATTAATGATCTTTCTTTAAAATATACTTACGTGACACGTTAATCACTAATATATCTTCTATTTAATTTTTATAAATAAAAATAATTTAAATATCACTAATTTTTTTAGTTTTATACAATAAATTTAGCCAATATATTTAAAAAAAAGTAATAGAAAAATAAAAATAAAAACTAAACAGCCTTGATAATTATTTTTAAAAGATAGAGACTCCCAACAAAAAATAATTTTTTAATCTTAGTTAGTTTTTAATGGATAAATCAACAGTTCATACTATGTAGGTTTATTCCGTTAATACCAATAGAAAATATTGACACAAGGGCTAATCAATCTCATAAAAGTAAAGATTAAGAACCGGAAAGGATATTTTTTTTTTTTGTTGAAAGCCTCGTTGTCTTTCGAGGTAATTGTTAGGAGGAGCCGTTTAAGGTTTTTTCTTTTTTTTTTTTATGGTATTTCCCAACCCAATAAGATAAGAATTAATCCGTCATAGAGCTAAACTTCATTTAAAGATTTATCGCTAACCAATGAATTGCTATATACATAAAGCAAGATTCGAATTCCAACACTTGTTTAAATATACTAATAAACTAATCATTAGAGCAACCTAATTTGGTTATTTTGCAAAAGTGCTTTAGTCTTATCAAATTCCTTCCAGTAATAAATGAGTATATTCATTGAATCCATACAAGACTATAAAATCAGTTCACATAGTGGATTTAGGGTCTTCTGCATTAATATTCCATGAGTTCCTTCAAATAAGTAATAAACATGAATGCCAATAATATTATAATAGTATTGAAATGTTCATGGTGACAGATATGTTAAAAAAAATATTTACCAAACATTCATCAATTTTTTTTTCCACCCAACGACTGGTTCTCATTTTACAACAGAATCTAAGTATTCATCTACGATAATACACGAGTTAGCCTAATTTTCCTACTAATACTTAATTGACAAATAATGAGTTCAATTTGAGTGGTTTAGAAGTAGCAAAAGCTTCTCTGAAACCCCTTTTGCTGGTGTCAAGATTTTACATAACACCAGAGCATGAAATGTGACCAATGCTCATCACCAAGGTCTTCCTATCACTCCGAGTCTCCGGGCCAACTCTATGTCCTTTTTCACTGAGGAACCAAAACAGAAAAACTCAGGTTACTGAAAGAAACCATCATGGAAGACATAAATTAATTGACAAATAGCATGAAAGGATTTATAAACTTTTTAAAAGAAAATATGGTGAAACACACAGCATGTGCAGTTTGAGTTTGGGGCATATTTGAACTATTCGAGTATGCTAATATGACACCCTAGAATCAGATCCTCTAAAGTGAGCAATGTTGTGAAAGTTACGAAATGAAAAATTAGTCACCCTTAGATTAATATTTTTCATTTTGTATTTGCTCTAATCAAAATTGTTCAAAGGTGATCAATTCTTTACTTTACACATAACTCAAATGTAATTTACATGATCTTCTTACTAATGTTCCTAAATTATATAAGGTAAAAAAATATTTTATTCATCAATAGCCAAGGGAGAAATCATTCATCACCAATAAAATCAGCAAAATATATGAAAATATAAATTCATGGCTGATATGATTGTTAATGAAAGGAAAATTAGAGGAATGCACAGAGCATTTGTCGACTTACTTAGAGTAACACGCTTTGCATGGATAGCACACAACATTCCATCTTCAAACAAACGAACCAGATGATCCTCAGCTGCCTGCAAGATTGTTAAATGAGAACCGATGGAATGAATATGTTATGTTGTAAACTTGTAATAGACTGAGCAATTTGATACTTTACAAGGGTATTATCCAAAATAATATTCCAAACACAGGGAAGCAAATTATTTCCTACTCCCTTTTCCCCCTCCATTTTATCCTATCCTTTTTCATTCCAAAGAAAATATGATTAAATTTGGCAGAAAACTTGGCTTGAGCATGGAAAAAGTTGCATACTTCTTGAAGTGCTACCATGGCTTCAGCTGTCCAGCGATTGACCTCCGTAGATAGTTGGTTTGTAATCTGTTTGACCTGCAGCAAAAGTGAAAACATTATGACAAAAATGAGAACAAGCTTCCCCAGAATTTAAATCAGCCAAACCTGTGACATATCTCGGAAATATAATTGAGATACTAATACTGTAAATAGCACAATCTTCAAGCACTTTCATGAGAAAAAAAGGTGAAACAAAGTAGATCAAGCAATCTAAGTCTTATTTTTAATGTGATTCCAAGTGTCAATCAAAACAAATTTTCTTCCAAACTTTGCTTCGGATAGAAAGTGATCATGATGAAAACACAGTTGAAGTAAAATAGTGTTAAGAGTATCCTCAGGAAAATCTATGTATTAGTGCAGTAAGTATATCTCTCTAATTTTCGCTTTAGCCCTCATTGGTGGTTTAAAAATTAGCACTTAAATCGTTCTTGCGGCCTCTAACTTTTATATGAATATAAAGGAGCGAATAGACACTCAAATTAGTTCTCACATTACTTAATCTTTAAATGTATATATTTAGACACAAATTTAGTGCTTAAACTGATCAGTTTACTGTATGGAAAACTAAATTGATAGCAAAAGAAAACATTACATGTTCCTGCGAATGGACAACTTTGATCATTTTACTTAATCTTCATTGTATTCACCAGATGATGAAGAAATGCAGATATACAGAGGCCACAAAATTTAAACTAAAAACCATGTGCTATTAAGGAAGAGTCAACAACTCACACATCTCATGAAGGGGGCAGCTGGGATGAGTAGGTTGAAACTCTTCTGAAATTTACGAATCTCACGAAGAGCTACTGTTCCTGGCTTATTACGCCTTTTCTTAGGTGCTGCTGCTGCAATTTTTCAATTTGTAAACACAGAAGACAAATGACAAAACATTCAAAAACCACAACTAAACATAAGTATGACCAAAAAAAGGAAAGCCAAAAGAAATGTGATATCAAACATGGAATTCCTTATGAAATAATGTGCACATACATCGTCGTCCTGCTTCTGGTTCCTGCTCCTCTTCTCCATCTTCCCTCCTTCTGCTACCAGACTTCCAAACATTCAAATGGAGAAAATAAATAAATAAAGAAACATGTGAAACAAATCGGTTCCATCAAAAGCAAGGTAACATAAAAGCATCAAAATCACCTGAAACTAAGAATTTAACATTTGACACAACCTCAATATAAAATCTAATCACAAATATATTCACCTAATTGAAGGCATTTAAGATTTTAACATAATTACCTTAGAAGTCATACGGAATTAACATTTCTATCCAAAACAAAAAGTAAAGTAAAATAAAATTCATTGATAATGGCAAATCATGCCAGTAGAGACATCATCGAAAGCTATAAATTTTGTCTGAATTTCTGACAAAAACATGTAACTATCAAAATCTGTTTCACCCAAGATATCCAACACCAACATCAGTGACTAATCCTTTTGGGATAGGAGCTTCCCTAACGAGGTAAACCTGACACGAGACACTCTTCAACACACATCGCCAAGGATCAAACCCCTCACAAAATTCTTAAGGAATTCAGCTAGTTACCTCATTAAAAATTAAAAATAAAAACCCTAAAAGTACGACTATGTATATACCTACGCAAACTATGTTGAAAATCATAAAAAAAGAACAAACTAAATCAGCATCTAGCTCACATAATATCAACACATCAAGCAAATCGGGTATTTTCAAGTAGAACTAAAAAACATGTAGATCTAATGAAAATTCATAAATTCGAAGCAACAATAGCATAAAATTAAAATCAAACTCACTTCAAAAACTAGTTCAAATAGAACCAAAACTTCAGTGACCAAACCCTAACTAAGCCTATACACCAGGAGAGTTAACATTCAAACTAACACACACAAAATGAAACGAACTCAGAGAGAGAGAGAGAGAGTACCGCTTGCGATGGCGATGGAGATTGTGATGGTCTTACTTTTTTCTTACCTGAAAATTTTCATATTACACAAACCAAATGAAAATGAAATTGAACACTGAAGCTGAAAATGAAATTGAAATGAAAAAATAGAAAAGGTTAGAATTTGGTACCTTTTTGACTAGGTGTTGGAATATGCTTCACTCTTGCCATTAGAAGGTTGTCAAGAGCGAACAGACTCCGCAACGGCCACCGGCACCGGTGACCAAACCAGAGAACGGCGACGACGAGGCAGCGCTGCAGAGTGAGAGAGGTCGACAGAGGGGTTTCAGTTTTTGGGGTTTTCTTTTTTTTTTTTTTAATTATCTTTTTTTGTTTTCCATAAATTTTGTAACACTGAATGGCGCGGTTTCTTTCTCTTAGTTTTCAATTTAATTTTCTTATTGTATTTTTTAACTTTCAAAATCAAAATAATATTTCTCTCCTCCATTTGACCGTTACTGAATTTCTCCTTTTTTTTCTCCAAAAGGGTTATATTGTAATTTACCTTTCTCTTAATTTGATATTGCAATTTTTGTTTTGTACATAGTTTTAACCTTTTTTTTTTGTTTTTTTTAGTTCTACGAGTCAAAAATTAATCTCTTATAAATTGAATTTACATTTTATTTAAGTGTCTAACTGGTTAGTTATTTATTGTATAAAGTAAAATTTAAACATTCAACAAATATTTAAATGAACATTCGATTAATTTAAGTTATTTTAGTTAGATAATAATTTAGGTGAAAACTTAGGTGAAGTCGATTTTACGTGAAGTTGATTTTACATGAAGTTGATAGTTCAGAACCGTTAGATGAAAATTTAATCAAGTCAAATCATCTAATGACTCTCAGGTATCAACTACTTCACGTAAAGTCGACTGCACCTGAATTTCCACCAATAATTTAATACACTTAACCCTTAATATTTGAGTTAAGAAAGCCTTGGAATTTAAGGTTTATGTATAAAATGTGTAACAAGCACAAGAAAAGCTAGGTTAATTAGACATTTTTTTTTTTCAGGATAATTAAAGATAGACTTTCTTAGGAAAGAAAATAGTATAAATAGTGATAGAGAAAAATTCAAAAAGACAAATATAATTTATTATTTTTGCCAGTACTTTTAATTATCGGTCTAATTATTTTAGTTTAACAATTTAACAATATATCTTTAAGCTTTTAGCCTATACTTTTAAATATTATTCATAGTGATATTAGTAGTTATAATATTTTTATTAGGTGAATTGAGATTGAAGTCTTCGTCTCTGATAATTTTCTCTTTAATTATTGATCCCTAATTCAATAATAATGAAATTTATTTCTCTATTGTTTAGTGTTGTTAGAAATAAACTATATTTGTGAATTCATTGTTAATTATAGTTCCATTAATTTTACATGTTACATTGAAAACGAGTAGATCAACTTCATAAATCTTTTCAAATGTGCAAATTAATCATATTAACAATTTTGTTGTCAACGATTAATAAAGTTTAAAAGAATATAGTATACTTGTTTTATATAAAATTAACACTTGAAAAAAAAAATTTAGGAATCAATTTGCATATTTTCAACAAGAAGCAGCTACCCTACTACCAAAAGTCTTGAATCAAATACATTGCAAAACTATTTGTACAACAAATCTTATTTGATTACACCAAAATTAAAAAGAGGTAGTATTATACAAAATCCCAACAAAAACTACTACATAAGTATACCAAGTATACCACAAATACAAGGATATTCATAAAAAGACCATCAAATCCCTTACAAACTTGTAGCATGGATCTTATCTTCAACTATTAAGAATTTCTTGGAACATCATTGGTTGTAGTTGTAGTATTGTATAGCTCTTGATACACTTGCTAGAATCTTGATTATTTCTGACAATTGATTTGTATACTATGGCTGTGAAGGGGTAGGAGATGTTGGAGGCTTGAAATCAGGATACTGCAAAAATAAAATTTACACAGTATTCAAGGACATTTCAATATACGCCAGTGAGTTTTTCGGGATATCAGGGTTTATGATTTAGGGTTTAGATACATTAGTTAGAAGAATATAGATCTAAACTCCATTTAAGGATCTGTTGTCGTTAATAGGTTGTTGCATACACAAGTCGGAATTCAAACTCTTGATGCTTGCAGACGAGTGAGCTGACTACTCACTCCATCTAAGTTGGTTATAATAATTCCCTAATTTGATCCAAGGTTAATGCACAGATGACAATATGTGTAGGTCATAATCATTGTGACACTAGCCAATGATAAAAACAATTATTTGTCACAATAATCTTGTAATAATATTCTAATTCATAGCTCATAATCATACTAGAACAAATTAAAATATATATGGCCATCAAAAACCACACAGAATCAGCATAGAAAATTAAAACTTCAAGAGTGCAAAGGAGCTAAGACATTACATGTGGATATGGAGATTGTGGTCTTGGCAACACTGGAGACGATTCATCCTTGCTTTCAGTTTCTGGCACCATGTCTATTTTCGACTCGGCAACGTTGTCAATAGTAGCTTCTGCTTTCTGTACAGTGCTACTTTCTGTTGGTTCCGGAAGAGCCTTGTCTTCAGTGGAGTCTGGTAGAAAAGCCTTTCCAATTTGCTGATATTTCAACGAGATTAACACGAAAATTTTCGAGAATTAGATATAATATATCAACTGACTTGTATGTATCAAAATAGATCTTATCAAAACAAATAACTATGGCTCATTTCTCAACATAAATCAAGAAAAATCTTAAGTACCTTTACTTCATCAACAAGCTCTTTAGGAGCAACCTTGGTGTTCAAGAACTCATCTAGCTGCCGTAATGTTTGCTTCCGATCCTACAATTAAACAATCAATCAATGCTAGCTTGATTGCCTGAGGACTTAACAAGCATAAACAGAAATAAATCTTAACTTTGACAAAGCCTGATTCCACTAGGTAAGGTCGGTTACATGGACCAAAGACGTCTCTATGTCTTCATTCCATTGCGTCGTGGTAATGCATTGGGATGTGACAAAGTTTTACGTGGGCTATTGCAAGCCTAACACAACCCTAAATGGATCCAAAGACGTCATTGCATTTGGACCATGCATTGGGATGCAACAAAGTTTTATGTGGGTTGTCGCAAGCCTAACACAACCCTCCATGTTGTATTGCATTCTAAATTAAATAGTCCTTTCTTGAATACATAGCTACATGCATGAATATGTTTCTCCATTGCTTTATAAATTGACTTAATGTCTCAACAGACTCAAACTAGAGGAGGAATTATAAAATGAATGCATAGACAATGACATAAGCTGAAAAGCTCATGTATGGAGCAACCGAAAAAAACTACTTACCTCAGCAAATAGAAGCTTCTTGCTTGCAAACTGAACAAGTGCAGCTGATCCTAATACTTGGAGAATTGTTTCTATCTACAAACAGAGTAGAATCATCATCAATAAGTAATTCTATTTTAGTAGAATCACGCAAAAAAGCTCATCAGATCAACCTCAGTGAAAGCCAAGAGGCCGAGGCCGGTAGCTGCAGCAATTCCAAGAGTAACAGCCAAGCCATCAGAAGTATCCTGCAATACAGCACCCTTTAACACCTGATTTCTCTCCAAAATAATTTCAATTGAGCCTTAAATTTAACAGAAAGCATGTTCTTCCTATTAAGTAAGCCAAAAAGTTACTCTAGTATTTTTCATATGCATATGATCATCGAAAACTATAATCGAATTGAGGTAAATCCCAGATACATACTCCTATTGCATCAGAGATAGCTTCTGTCAGATTGCCAAAATCCAATGCTTTCCGTGGTTCTTTCCATGGAAGACCACTATTCTGCATATTGATTCCAATCATTGTCAGTGTATTTATCAGCAGAGAAAAAATTAAATAAATTACACGAGTGGCGACAAGAAATACCGTCCATCCTCTAGGTCCTTCTGCACCATCCTTAATGGCATAAGCAGCTTTGAATCCATTATCTGTGACCAATTGTGCAACCAGTTCAGAGTTCCCATCAAATCTGGCTTCCATCACAAACTTCACTCAATCAGCTTCAGAGTTCAGATACATTCTTTTGCAAAACGCAAGCAGAAAATTGTGTTCTGGTTTAATATAATTGAATCCTTATGTTCAAATGTTAAACATTCTCACTAGAGATGCAATGTAATCTATAACATAAATCATCACATCCAAGTATGACTATGCAACACATGATCCTACTAATCAGCAAAGATTCATCAACAGGTGTAATCAGCAACTCTAGCTTTGAGATCATCAAAACTACAACATTGAAATATAACTTCTAGTTCTATTTATTTTGGCTTTCTTTTTCCTTAGTTGTGGACCATATCACATGATATGCCACAACAAACTCAAATTCAAGTTACAATCACAAAAACAATTAGACACCACAAGGTCTTCATTAGTGACAGCAACCGCGATTTAGAACTGGTGGAAATTGGAATTTGGAAATACTTATGTCCATGCTTGGTCCAAGTTATGGCCTATTAAATGCATCATAAGAGCATAAAACAGCGTATGGATCTCAAAAGAGAATTCTTGAACTTTCTTTTTATGCATACTAAAGAAAACAAAACAAAACCAAACCAAACAAAGTTTTTTTCTTTTTTTCTTACTTGTCCAAAATGAACAATGTGGTATTCTCAGGTTCCTTGAACTTCAATGCAAGCTTCTTCAAGAACACTGGCTTATCATCATCACCACCCTTGTAAGTAATTGACACCAATTTCTTCCCCAAACCATTAACATCTGGTGTCCCAACTTCCCTAATCTCCACAGCTTCTCTTATATCAAGCAACTGAGCATTCAAATCAGCACCAAGTTTTTCATATGCATTCTTTGCTGACTCAACACCCCATGGTTTAGGCTTCTTGAGAACCTGAAATAAAACCAATGGTACTGCAAAAACAGCAACACCTCCAAAAACAACAAGAGGGTTCTCTGATGCAAAATTGAGAAGATTCTCCACAACCCCATTTGCATCAAAGTCCCCAGAATTACTGAAATTCAAAGATTGCCCCAAAGCTTCCTCATATGTTAGTGCAGTAGCAGAAAGTTGTGCAGTACTGAAAATTGATGCTGCTGACTGAAGGAATAGAATTTTTTTATGGTTTCTAGTTCTGGAGATTGAAAAGTTTGAGACTTTGCATGCAGAAATTTTTGGGTGTGTTGAGAGTTTGTAGGGTTGTTTTGTTCTGTGAGAAAGAACAGATGTTGTTGGTGTCAAGTTTGCAACAGTAGCACTGAAAGCCTCCATGGCATAATTGTTACTAATTCCTATGTCACAAAGACTCTTATGTGATTCAATCAAAGTGTGTCAGGGTATAACATATGGGAATTCTTTAAGGATCAAGAGGGTATTGTTGTTGTTTTGGAAAGTTTTGGAAAAATTGGAAAGTTTGAGTAGTTGACAAATTTTAAGGTTGTGTTTGGAGGTGGCTTGGTGCAATTAAGGTTGGGTGTCAGGTAGGTGATGACGTGTAGAGGGATAGAAAAACACAACCAATGGTTGTTTGACAAGTGGAGATTGCGGATGAGATGAAGCTGATGAGGATTGAGTTGAGGTTTCATGATTTCATCTTTGATAAAATTGTGTGCTTGGAAACGTGTGAAAAATGTGCAAAAACTTTGCAGTATTATCATAGTACCTTATCAAATAATAATAAAAATGATCTTCACTATAAAATAAAATAAAAAAGGATCAGATGTAATAGGCACTCTATTGGTAATAATAAAAAACAATAACAATAATATTAACTTTTCTATATAAAAAAAGAATAGTACTTCGTATCAACTTTGCTTAGCGGTTATTCACTTATTCTAGTACCATTTTAAATAATCAGTATTAGAGGCTTAGAGCATGTTTGGTATCCTAGGAGACGGAACAGTATGAATACTTCATGTGAAATTCTTTATTTCAATTCGTTTCCTTTTGAAATTTAAGATGCTTAACAAGAGTGCATTAGATGAATGAATGGCCATTCAGGCAGGGGTAAGATTATTAATACAAAAATTCTGAAAAAAATTATAAGCTGCAAATTGCTCTGGTATTTTGTGCTTTGAGCTTGTTACAACAGCACACCCCCAATAAATATAATTTCTTAGTACATTAGTATTGACTAACTTCTGCTAACAGTATAGGATTTTTCACTCTGAACTATAAACATTCATGGAATCTTACCATGGGAGGTTTAAGATTCTCCAAGGTAAAATTCTAAAAATTGTTAAAGTATTTGGTGAGCCGCATGCCTGTTTAGCAAATCCAACTAGATCATGAACTAAAGGGATGAAATCTTGGGAGCTAGAATCTCTAGCAGTCCCTTTGGGTTGTCAACATGAACCCAATGACCAGAATTTGGAAGAAGACTGAAAGAAACTTTTCCAAGAGACTCGGTTGCTTCCCTATTCGCCAGTTTTTGGATCCGCTCAACAGCATCTTCGTCCCACCTGTCACTTTTTTCGGCACGAACAATTATTATTTCTGTACCTTTGGGAGGGTTCTCTAATAGATTCCAATAGGACTTTTCCCTACAATCAATGTGTAAAATTCAGGATTGTTAAATGGAGGAATATCAAAGCAAAATTTTCAGAATATATGAATAACAAGACATTCAGTTAATCTGCTTGAGTTACCAATAAGAATCAAACATCTGCTGAGCATTTTGAAGATCAAATACCCAAGTCTCATGATCATCAACTTTCTTAAGATTTGTGCCTATCCAATCTGACAATGCCTTAGAGTAACCAAGTCCTAACAGATGATTAACAAGCCACCTGAAAGAGATGCAAACCACATTTAAGTAACTAGAATGATGATTGGGGCTGAGAAATATTTTCTCATTTTGTAAATTTGCGATAAAATGTTCAATTAAGATTGGGCAAAATCACAAGGTAAATTCGATTCACATTCAATAGGCCATCGATTCTTTTAGACACTAATTATGTATTTTAGAAAGCCAATACAAATGACGGCATCATCAAAAGAAATGAAGAATGAAAGTATGATGTCCTAAGTCCAGCGAAAGAGTCTTACTTCCGAGAAGGTATTCGTGATGGCAAACTTTGCAAGGTCCTTAAAACATCCCGAACTTCTTCATTACTATTTAGAGGGTTCACTTCTCCAGGGACAGAGTCCAATACCCAGAGCTGTTCTTCAGCAACAATAAAAATAGAAAATTCTTAAAAACAATATATTGAAACTGTAGTATCCAACAGTAAAATTCTAAGCACTAGATAAATAAATCAAGTTCACGTCAAAGTTTTTGTAGAACAGATAAATGATAATAGTTTAAACAAAAAAAGAATATTACATTATTTGGCCTAACTGCAAATTATTCAATTTAAAATCTTATGAGGAAAGACAGTTGAAATGTAGAGTCAGTGATTAACAATATATTTGCTACTACATAAGTCTCGAATTATTTCATTTCGACTCATGAGGATATGGATATTACATAATATATACTTCACATAGAATTATTCTTCTTCTTTTTCACTTTGGCCAAACATTAACACATTGAAGAAGATGAGTTTCTTGCACTGATCCAAAGTAAGCAAAAACCCTGCAAGTGCAGCCATTATTTCAAAGTGTTAGGCAGCCGCTTTATACCCATGTAACATGGACACATGCTGCCTTGGACTATATTTCCTTAATCAGTAATGGTACTTGCACAGGACAGAAGGCCCATGAAATTCAATTAGACACCCTGATAACAAAGGGCCAAAAGCCGACAAACGTTGAGCATTATCAAACAAATTCATAGGGATGAGGTACCACCGTTTTTTATTCTAAACTGCAGTGAGGTGCTTAAAGTGACAGCAGAGTCAATAAGGCAGCTGCGCAAAATTTTGTTCAACAATCAATTTAAGGACATATGGAAAGTTCAATGCGTGGTTTGTCTATGATAACAAGCTTAGGGATGCAATAATAGAATTGCAGGACAATATCTTAGTCCCAGCATATGGAATTTTCGCTAGGAGAAGTTTATCCTAAGAATGACACCAGAAATGCTTATATTGCTAATATCAGTTATTCAACATTGAAAATTTAAGGTCTACTCAAGGACTAGTTCCATATAAGGGATGAAAATGTAGACCAAAGAAAAAGGTGAAGGCTACTGACACTTTATTAGATTGCAATGCAAATTCCAATAAGAAGAATGATACAATGATTCGTACTCTTTCAAACTCACACTCCAACTCATAGACAAAACAAGGAGAAAATACAAGGTTTCACAGTATTTCAGTATATTTCTTAGCTTGGCTATACAATTTGTGTGCTTTTGCAACGAGTTGGTGTATGAGTTTGAAACAGTATGAGTCATTGTATTGTTTCTCTTTCTGAAGTTTACTAGGATTCATGAGATGCTTCCTAAAATGCAAGTGTTTGGAAGAATGTCTATAAAACAGACAATCGTTATTCAAATATTAACCCAAATGTCACTCTTTCGTTTGCCAAATCACATACTTCTTAACAATGAAGCAATATCACTCTACTTAATATTAGAATTCACCCTAAAGTACTTAACTAGAGGCTTTTTTTTCCCCAAAGTATCCTAAACCAGCAGCTCAAGAACTAATTTGTCACAAATCTGAACTCCATTTAAGGATTGCTGCGCTAACCAATGGGTTGCTCCATTCAAGACGAGATTCAAACTCCCGACATAAACCGGCGAGTGAGCTGACTAATCAACCAATCCAAGTTAGTTACTTAATTAGAGGCATTTAAAATGCTACCATTACAAAATTCTAAAATTTACTATCCATATTCCATCCTCCACCGTGATTGTTTAGAAAGACAAACCTGTTTAGGGCACAAAGCTGAATCTCCATATTCACCGCGGCTACAACTCTGAAGAAACTGCAAAGCAACCTTTCCACCCATGGAGTGACCAATCACAACCTCAGGCCAACGCCATCCCTCAGCCTTCACCAAATCGGCCAAATCCTTAGCCGCATTTTCCATATCGTGTGGCGGATCCAGTTTCCTCTCCGCCGATTTTCCGTGATTCCGCATATCCACCATCACTGTCCTCCAATCTGCATACAAAAATAAAAAAGGTTAAATCGATGGATTGACAAGCTTCGAGATCCGAAAAGTGAGAGAGAAAGAGAGATTGAGATTACTGGAGGAAAGAGAGGAATTGGAGAGAGAGGCGAGGAGGTTGCGAGAAAAGGATCTCCAGTTTCTTGAGGATCCGAGGAAGCCATGGATGAAGAAGGCGGTTGAAGTGTAAGGTTTTTCAGGATGAGCTCGCAGCTCTTCGTAGGCTATGGTTTCTAGCCACCTGGTGGTGGTGGTGGTGGTGGCGCCGCCGCGTTGACCGGCGAGAGTGGCTGAGTTGTGGAAGCGAGTTAGGAGGAGACGGCAGCTGCTGCGTCTGAGTGAGATGGCTGCGGCCATTTTTCGATTTTCTTTTTTTTTTTAATTATTTTTTATTTTTTTATTTTTTTTTAAATTAGTTCAATCTGTTGGGCCAATAGAACAAGAGAATGGAAAACGGTTATTCAGTTCAGTACTTCAGTTCAGATTAGGGAAGCACAAGTGGAGAAGTAGAAGTGTAGAACTAAGCATATTACTATATTTTATGATTTGCAATATCCACAAAAATGTTATTAAGCTTTGTAACTTTATATTAATCTTAGTGAAAATTCACTTATAGTTATTTTTATATGAAATTAATATTTTAAAATAATTAAATAATTTAAAAAATTTAAATAAATTATTATTTAATAATTTTTAACTATTAATTTTATATGTAAACAATTATATATAAGTCTTTATCATTACTTCTTATGGATTTTATATGATTTATTTTAACATCAAATGAAGATTGGGCAATTTGGTGTGGTAAGCAAGTGATCATGTTAAGAAACAAATAAATCTAAGTTTCATAATGTAAATAAGAATTTCTCTTTATTTAATACATTTAAATTTTGAAGTACGTGAGAGTTAAGCTATGATGATAATATTGGGCATGACAAGATTGATACTAACAATGGATATTTTTGTTTTCAGGATTAATTTTTTCTATCTAGTCTAACTACAAGTTTGAACTTTGAACTACTAAAACAAAATGAAGTAACCAAATATGAATAATATTAAACACAACAAATAATATATAATTATAAATATTATATATAAAGAATTATAGATGTTAAATTAAATAAAATAATTTTAAATTATTATCTTTTTAATATTATTGTTTATTTTTAATTGGTTTAATCTAAAAAATTTAATTAAGTGGCATTTCATTTAAGAGTGAATATCTCATCCGATCCTTCACAATTATCTCGAAAGGACAACAAGACCCTCAAAAAAAAAAACACCCAACTCGATCCCTGATCTTTTTTTTTTGGACTGATTAGCCTCTGTGTCAAAAAAATAACATTGACTTTTTTTGGGACAGGAGCTGATCAATCCCATAAAAGTAAATCTCAGGAGCCGGATTGGTATTTTATTTTTGTCAAGGACTTCGTTGTCTTTTGAGATAATTGTCAGGAGCTATTTTAGGTTTTTTTCCTTCATTTTTAACTATTTAAATGAATTAAAGTAAATTTTTGCCATAATCTACATGTTAGATGGTATTAGTTGGAGACTTGGAGTCATTAATTCATTATGGTTTAGACAAGTTGATGGTTATCAGTGGCTAAGAGAATGGGGTTGAATTTTAGCTCCCTTTTTTGCTTGATAATACTTGCTGACCTTTTGTAACCAATTTTGGAAACTTCTTTTCTTTTTATCTCGTGACTAGCCACGAGACTTTTCTTTTTGTCTCGTCACTTGACATGAGATATTTTCGGTTTTTACTCCTGTGCAGTAGAAACAGAAATGGAGTAGAGAGGAGAGAAAATTACACCCAGATATATCCTGGTTCAGCTGCTAAGTGCAGTGCAGCCTACATCCAGTCTCCATCACAAACATGATGGAATTTCACTATAATCTTCCTGATTACAATCTGTAAAGTGCTAACCCAACTTACAAGGGGATTCCCACAGAATCATGAAACACAACATAGATGAACAAAGGAACTCTAAGGACATCTATGGCTTTTTTTCTTTTAATTTTGTACTCTCTGCCTTTTTCCGCTATATGGCTTTTTTATACAAACCTCACTGTTTGTCTTTTTCCATGAGACTCAAGACATGACAAAATTAAACAGAAAAATACAAAACAGAATACATTGAAGGAGAAGAGAAAACTGTTAGCTCAGGTAGCTCTGAGAACACTGTGCCTTGCACTCTCAAACTTTCTCCTTGAATCCAACCCTGACTGTTCACCCTTACTTATAGGAAAAACCCCAAGGTTGAAACCAACAAACCTAGCCAACTTCTTCTTCTCCAAGTAACAGAAACCGGTTCGGCCAGAGAGAGAGAAGAGATAATCCATGCAATAACCAACATGCAATTACCTCTAGTCCTTCCTTGGTCATCACTCTTCATCAATCCGAGCTCTCCATCCTTGGCTTGCTCTCCAATATGGATTTTTAGCCCTTGATGCTTCATGATGATGATGACTTCTTCTGCTCCACTTTTGCTTCCTTCCTCACGCAGCCACTCTAGCTAGCTTCTGTGATGAGTGAACTCAAAAGTGGTGACAAGTCATCTCCTCCAAGATCTTCTTTTCTGCTGGCCGAATCTCCTTCATCCATTTTTGGTATGGAGAGGCTATGATCTCATCACAAAATCTTACTACAAGTGATAAGAATCTCAGCCACTACATTTTTTATGTTTTCTTGCCATCATTGTGATGGTCTTTAGACGTGCCTTTCCTTCTTTTCGGTAGCTAAGTTTTGCTTCCATGGTTTCTTGGGTATTGTCCGAAAAAGAGGAGAGAGATGAGAGAATAGAAAATGTAGAGAGAGAAGCAATCAAGTGTTTTTTAACAAATAAACTAAAGTGAATTAATTTACTTTCCTTTCTTAGCTATTGGTAGCGTGCAATACTATGACAATCAATCAACTTAACTGCAACTTTCTCTCTCATATTTTCCATGCAATAAATGACAATTTAATGAAATTTGGAATCCATCACATGGTAAAATGCTTGGATCCGTTGGAAGCAATTTTTGCTTTCTTCTTCACTTGATTTCGGATCAAGCATGAGGAACATTCATCAAAATTAAAATTGGACTTAGTAGCAACAACATTTAATCTGGCCCAATAAAATTTTGATTCATCCAAACTAATTTGGCTTATGACAATGTTTGAGTTCTGGCCCAATTAATCACAAATTGCTTCAGCCACATATTATAGGAAACATACACCAAGACTGAATGTTGGTTTTGATTTGGGCTTGCAATATTTTTTTTATGTTTCGGCCCAAATAAAGCCTGCACAACAAAATTAATTAACATATATGAATTAAAATTAAATTAATAATTTTGCTGTTAATAATGTTTGATCATCACTTAATTAGAGATAGAATTTTCCAAACTCATCACAAGTCCATTTAACACAGATTTTTTATATAGAAAAAGACAATATACAAACATTTTGAGATTTTTTTTATCTAAATTAATTAAATATATTATTTACCAACCTTAATGCAAAAAAAGTTATTGATATACCTAATTTTATATATCTCGGATACTGTAAATGCACAATCAGGATTTAGGCTAATTTTTTTTATATTAAAAAAATATTAGTATTTTTGTTAAAAATATAATTATTTAGTATAATTTCAGGTGGTGAATTTTATAGGTGACAGCATGTAAAGTGTATGTTAAACACATGTCATTATTTTGATAATACATAGAATATGTGTTTAACACGTGTCATCATTCTAACAATACGCAAGATGCGTATTAAATATGCGTCTGCATTCTGACCAACAGATAAGATATGTATTGAATATATTTTCTACATATTCACAATTCTCTAATATATTTTAAATATTAATATTTAACTAAAATATTATCTTCATCTTTATATTAATTTTTTTTTTTGCAAAACTAAATAATCTAATTTAAAAAATTAATATTAAAACTTCATTTAAGGTTTTGTTATATGGAATAAGAGGAATTCAAATTCTAATACTTACTTACTCTAATTAGTGAACTAGATGACTAGTAACTTAATAAAATATATATAAATTATAAAATCATTCTTAATACCTAAAAAACCAGAATCTAGAAGCGAACCAATAATCTTGTACAAAAATATAAGAATAATAATGGGAGGTTGAACTTATGAATTATGATTAACCCAAGTACATGTGAATACCAATGGCTAACAAGAAGATACAAATGAGAGCAAAGTAGATGATAGAATGAACAACAATGGAGGCACCACTTGTCTGGAAGCTCCCAAACTCCACCATCTTGTTCCTCCCTGGAATCTGAATCAGCAACCCTGGTGTCAACAGAATAAACAGCACTACTGACACAAAAATTGGACCCCAATCTGCCATTACAATCTTCTCTTCTCTCCTATTATCTCTTCTTCACACTCTAATGAATCTCTATGACTCTATGTGTGGTTGCTCTCTTTTCAATGTGTATTGTAAAATGGTGCTGGGTTGGTGATTGCAATGAATGCACATGGGAGTGGGACTTGTTTAAAAAGGAAACAGTGCTAAAAGAAATTGGTATTTATATGTCAAAAAATAATTATTAAATCAATTAGTTGTATCAAATATAAAATAAATATAAAAAATAAATTAAATAATATATGTATTTCTATATAAATATAATTATAATTATTTTATTAGTCTTTATAATTTTATTAAATTTATAATTAAATTCTTGTTTTTCTTAATTGAATTTTTACATTATTTTTTATTTTGTAATTCAGTTTTTTTTTTACATAAAAAATATTAAAATTAATAGAATATTTTTTTAAAAAAATATGTAGTCAAAGATCTAATTAGATTTTTAATTATGGATATATTTAATTTGAGAAGAAATATTTAGTTAACGCTAACAAATTTTATACTAAAAATATTTAATTATAAAACTAAAAATAGTGTGAAGATCTAATTAAAAAAAAAATATAGAGATCTAATTAAAAATTTGGTGAAGTGAAACTATAAGAATTAAGAGAGTAATTAAAATCATAAATATATAATAATTAATTTGATGATAAATTTTTTGTATGTATATAATATTTTTAAAATCGATACATGTTTCTGTGTGACACATTTAATATGTGTTTTGAAAAAAAATATATATAATGTTTTTTTTCTGTATTGTATATATCTTATAAATATTATAAATAATAAACAATAATAAATAATTTGAAATATTGAAAAGTACATATTAAATTTACTTTAACTATTTTACTAGTTATAAAAGGTGAGGGTGGTGGAGTTTTTGGCACAAGGGACAAGAAATTGATGAGTAAGAAAGAGTCAAAGGTTGCAAAACAAAATCAAGTGATTCTGAATTTCTGATTTCAAATTTTGTTTTACAACTCATATCCACACGTATAGCACTAATCTGTGTTAGCTGGTTTAGCAACTAAAGTTTATAGATGTTATATTAAAAAAATAATAATAAACCACTAAAAATGTTTTCTGAATCACAAATTATTAACAAAGATACTATTTACATTGTTAGCGTTAAAAATATCTATAAAATATTTCAAAAGCAATACAAAATATTCAGCCATTAAATTTATACTTTTGCAAGCATAATTAAAAAAATATACATCTTTATTTTTAAAATAGAAAATGTAAAAGTCAAATTTTTGTTTCGCTTTTTTTAATCGTTACTTAAATATTCTCAAAATATTTTTGATAAAATACACAAACAATTTGTTAAATACAAAAATCATTTAACACTTATAAAAAAAATTATTTTTTTCATATTTTAAAATATTTTAAGAATAATTTGTGATTAGTAAATTTGAAAACTATTTTTGTCAACGATTTAATAATTCTAGAGACATTTTAATAGTTTATTCTTCAAATAAGGGATAGATAGTTGGTAAAATAAGTCTATAATTTACCTTAAGAAAATATACACTTGATGATGGAATTTCTCGAGTAAATGCCCATAGTCGTTTCTGAGATTCGCGCAAATACTCAATGTCATCCTCAAGATCCTCGATTTTTCCATTGTAGTCCTCCAAATAGAGCTCCGAACACTCAAAGTGATCCCTATGCATATTTCTGGTGATGAGTCATCACCGAAGCGCTGATGTGGCGACGTTTTACCACGCTAGAGGGCTCCAACGGCTAACTGAGCTGGCTAATTTTTAATTTGTACGTACCCACGTTGGTCTCTCCCATTATATTTAATCCTAAATCCCCAAATTTTCATAAAATTTATCTCTTCTTCTTGTTCATCGCTCTCTTCATCACATGCTCCAGCTTCTTGCTGATATCATAGTCTTGCAAGATGTCAATAATCCCAAAATATAGAACAACATCGCTAGTCTCTCCATTGTGATAAGTGGTCAAATGGCTGATTCTGACGGTAGTGTATTGATCCAAATCACTCCGCTGGGCCATGCGCTCTGCTCTTGCAGGCATATTGGCACCCAACCTAAAATGTTGGACCAGGCATTGGTGAAAGAGATCGAGGATTCTGACCCTGAAAATCCATTACCTCCCAATGGCTTCCTTTCCCTTCTTTATCTGCAGTTAACAGGAAAAGTCATTCCTCAACCAAGCCAGCCAATTTTCTTACCATTATAAAACAAGCCAATTTTCTTTATTTGCCTGAATGAAACACCTTCATCTCTTACAAACACTTAGCCGGGAGGTCCAAATGAGGCACAAGTGCTAAGCAATACTTGGAAACATCATCAGGCAGCCGAGGTAGAATCGAGCTATCATCATCCTCATCCGATAACTCAAGAGCGCATAGAATGCTTGCTCTTAGAAAGTGTTTGATTTTTCTTATTAGGTAAATTAGAAAAACACATATTCGATTCTGTGAACCACTTCTTACCAGCAATGCATTCAGGCATTTTTTAAATGATCATTAACACATTCAGATATAATATTACCAAGAACAGAAATTTTGTCCGCAACTGTGACTAATCAATCAAATAGTGTAAAAAATGTATAACTGAGTAGAGCACCAAACTATAGGAACTCAAAATACTCTTCACCCATGAGGATTCTACAAGACCAAGGCATACAAGATGTGGAAAAACGAACAATATGAGCAGTATAAGAAGATGATTTTCTGTACTTTATCCACTCTGACTCAAGTTTCAAAACAGAATTTGTGTTACTACAATAAGCCATCTTATTTGTATTATTCTATAAAGTGAAATCTTCCCTCACACATTGCCCAGATATCTACAAAAGCAGAAAGAACATACATGAAGAAATAACATCCTTCTCAGCCATCCTATTGAAAATGAGCTTTGCATCTTCCCTAACAATGCATTGTTAAGGATAAGATCTTGATCATACTTCAACACATAGACATGGGCCTGCATCCCTAACTTAGCCTGAGAATAAGCAGATATCAAAGTAGTTCATGAAACAACATTTCGTTCGGGCATTTCGTCGAACAGCTTGTGTGCCTCTTCCAAGAGGTGGAATTTGACGTACATATTGAGTAGTGTGCTGCTGACCAAGAAGGTCTCTGGAAGGTACCCATTTGAGAAGTACCAGCACAGGTGGGTCAAGAAACTGCAAAACCACAAGGCACAAGTAGTGATTATGCATAGGTGAGCATGGTTGCTTGAGCCTGAAGATCTAGGCATTTTTCTCGTCGAAATCGAACTTGTTCTTATTCTTGGGGCGCTTTCTGAGGTCGATGTAGGTTTGGAGAGCACAGAGGAAGAGAATTGGGAGCCTGAAGAATGCGATGAAAAATGCGAGAAAGAGGGAGAGTAAAGCATGCATGAGTGGAGCTTTGTACAATAACACCAACTGCGAGGGACCAATGTGGGTATAAATTGAAAATGAGCCAGCTCAGCTCCAGCCTGGCAAAACGACGCCACGTCAGCGCTCCGGTGATGACTCATTACTAGAAATATGCCCAGGGACCACTTTGAGTGCTCGGAACTCTAGCTGGAAGACTACAATAAAAAAATTGGGATCTTGAGAATTACATTGAGTATTTGCACGAATCTCAGGGACTACTATAGGTATTTACTCGGAATTTCTCTCATTGTTCTTGATTTGTTTTTTCCAGCTACGCCACCATTCTTACATGTGACAAAAATACATAAATAAAATGTACAAGGAAACAACATAAGATTTTTTTTCATTTATAAAATAAAAAAATTATTATTTTCTTTAACATGACTTTTGGACTTTAATTCTCCAAATACAATTTTTTTTATCATGTTAGGAGAAATAATAATTTTTTTTAATTTATAAATAAAAAAATTCCAAACAACATGGCCTATATTAGTCGTGGAATTTCATAATATTATAATATGATATTTGACAATATATATTGTAAGACATTTACTAATTTTTAGACTTTCTTTAATCAACGATTTAATTTTTTGTGCTATCTATAATATATAAAAAATGTTATTTGTATACAAAAATCAGCCACTAAATATTTGTATATAATATATGTGTGGTTTAATTTATTTTTAATATGTATTTATATTTTAATATGTATTTTATACTAATTGCTAACTTTAATGACTGATTTTAATATACATGTAATATAATCAATAATATAAACTATAACAAAAATGAAAGTAATTAACTTTTCCACTGTCTAAATAATAAATTTTACGCAATGTAGAAATTAAGCTCAATTATTTTGTTCAGAGTTTAAACTTTAAAGGGGGAAAAATGTTAATTAAGAATTTCTCCTCTTGAATCTAGCTTGGCCAATAGAGTTTCTTATGAAATGACACTTCACTTTTTTCTTAGGATAACCTTATCCACATAAACAACTCAAGTTCATGCACCCCAAGTGTTTGTAAAATGTTCCAAGAATCTAACTGATGAAAAAGTAACATAATTGCTATTTCAAGTTTATCATACATACACAGTTCCAAATTCCAATGGCATCTTCCATCATCTCACAGTACCATAGCCTTAAAGATAATCATAATCCATTATCTTTACATCATCTTGATCCTTATTATGTTCATAACAACACACAAATCCTTAGAAGCCATTCATCATCCACTTCAATTTCTGTTGGAGTGTTAGATAAGAAGCCTCATTTTTCTGATACCCTATTTGCCCCACCAAACCTTTCTCCATGCTTTCACTTTTTGGATGAATTGTGTGAGATAAGGGATTTGAATTCTGTGAGGGAACTACATGCACAGATGCTGAAAATGCCAAGAAACAAAGGTGGTAGTAGTACCTTGGCCACAATAGATGAAACCGTTATGAGATACTATTTGGAATTTGATGATTTTGTGTCTGCAATAAAGGTTTTCTTTGTTGGTTTATCGAGGAATTATCTTCTATGGAACTCTTTCTTGGAGAAATTTGGAAGTTTTGGAGGTGACCCTTATGAGATTCTTGCTGTATTTGGTGAACTGCATAAGAAAGGTGTTGAATTTGATAGCATAGCTTTCACTGTTGTTCTGAAAATTTGCTTGGTTTTGATGGATTTGAAGGTTGGATTAGAGATTCATGCTTGTTTGATAAAGAGAGGATTCCATTTTGATGTGCATTTGTGTTGTGCATTGATCAATTTGTATGAGAAGTGCTGGGGTGTAGATAGAGCATACCAAGTGTTTGATGAAGCGCCCCAGAAAGAAGATTTCTTGTGGAACACGATAATTATGGCGAGCCTGAGGAGTGAGAAGTGGTTTGATGGCTTAGAATTGTTTCGCGGCATGCAGTTATCTTCGGCTAAAGCCACCGGTGGCACCATTGTCAAGGTGCTGCAAGCATGTGGAAAATTGAGAGCTCTCAACGAAGGGAAACAAATTCATGGATATGTTTTAAGGCGGGGATTAGTGTCGAACATGTCCATTAGCAATTCCATAATTAGCATGTACTCTAAGAATCATAGTCTTAAAATGGCTAGAACATTTTTTGATTCAATGGAGGATTATAACTTGTCATCTTGGAACTCAATTATTTCATGTTATGCTGGTTATGGCAACTTGGAAGATGCCCTGGATATCTTCCAAGAAATGGAAGCTTCCGGCATTAAACCAGACATTATAACTTGGAATTCTCTTATGTCAGGTCTTCTTCTTCAGGGTTCATACAAAGCTGTTCTGGCCAATTTCCGGAGCCTGCAAGTCGAAGGCTTGAAGCCGGATTCGGGCTCGGTAACTAGTGCACTACAAGCAATTATTGAATTGGGTATCTTCAACTTAGGGAAAGAAATTCATGGTTACATATTGAGAAACAAGCTTGATCATGATGTTTATGTTTGCACTTCATTGATGGATATGTATATCAAGAATGATGAGTTACATAAAGCTCAAAAAGTGTTCCATCGCACAAAGAACAAAAACATCTGTGCTTGGAATTCATTGATATCAGGGTACTCCTTCAAGGGACAGTTTAGTGATGCTGAAGAACTATTGAACCAGATGGAGAAAGAAAGTATAAAACCTGATATAGTTACATGGAACAGTTTGATTTCTGGTTATTCAATGCATGGCCGAAGCGAGGAAGCTATGGATGTGATTAATAGGATGAAGAGTTCAGGATTTTCACCTAATGTGGTTTCATGGACTGCAATGGTATCCGGCAGTTCTCGGAACAAAAATCATATGGATTCCATCCGGTTTTTCGGCCAAATGCAAGCACAAAATGTAAGGCCTAATTCTACTACTATTTGCAGCTTACTTCGAGCTTGCTCCGGCCAGTCGCTTCTAAAGAAAGGCGAAGAGATACACTGCCTCTGCATAAGACATGGATTTATAGAGGATATGTACATAGCCACAGCACTCATTGACATGTATAGCAAGGCAGGGAAGTTGAAAGTAGCATGCGAAATTTTCGGAAGAATAGAGGGGAAAACACTTCCTTGTTGGAACTGTATGATGATGGGATATGCTATTCACGGCCACGGTGAAGAAGTAATTTTTCTTTTTAACAAAATGCTCAAAACTGGTATCATCCCTGATTCTATTACCTTCACAGCTCTTCTATCCGGCTGCAAGAATTCAGGTCGAATCAATGATGGATGGAAGTACTTTGACAGTATGAGTACAGATTACAACATTGTTCCAACAATTGAGCACTATTCTTGCATGGTGGACCTTCTTGGAAAATCTGGTTTTCTTGACGAAGCTCTGCATTTCATCCAAACTATGCCAGTAAATCCGGATGCTAGTATCTGGGGAGCTCTTCTTGCATCCTGCCGAATTCACAAAAACATTATGCTAGCCGAGACTGCGTCGAGGAATCTGTTCAAGCTAGAGCCTTATAATTCTGCCAACTATGTTATAATGATGAATATATATTCGGCTTTAGGCAAATGGGACGACGCGCAGCGCCTTAGAGACACAATGGTTGCTGCAGGGTTGAAAAGCCCTGGTGTTTGGAGCTGGATACAGGTAAATCAAACTACTCATGTGTTCTCTACAGAAGGGAAATCACATCAAGAAGAAGGCGAAATATATTTCGAATTATATCAGTTAGTTTCTAAGGTGAAGAAGCTAGGATATGTGCCTGATATAAGTTGTGTGTATCAAAATATTGACAACAATGAAAAGGAGAAGGTTCTTCTCAGTCACACTGAGAAGCTAGCTATCACATATGGACTCATGAAAACAAAAGGTGGATCACCTATCAGGGTAGTTAAGAACACAAGAATTTGTCAGGATTGTCACACATTAGCCAAGTACATTTCTTCGGCCGAAAATCGCGAGATTTTGCTCCGAGATGGCGGCCGTTTTCACCATTTTGTGAATGGAAAATGCTCCTGTAATGGTTGTTGGTAACAATAAGCACAGGCAGATCATTCTTTTTCTTTGTTCATATTCTCTTAACACCATATTCTTTTGTATGCCATGTGTTCATGATGGAAAAAAAAAACCTAAACTAAGGGATGAGCATGTTTTTTGGTTTTTCACACTAAATATTGGTGTAAATAGTTTTTGTGTAATACTTTTACATACATATACGGTAATTGGTATCAAACCCTCTTTGATGTTGGATAATGTTACGATCTAATTAATATTGGTCTGCTTAATTAGTTGGTTAGCACATTAGAATTTGTTGGAAATATAAATAAGAGTATAACCAAGTTAGGTTAGTCTAGTAGTTAGTTCATTAGTCTGTGTAATTCACGATAAATCACGAATAGAGTTCTGACCCGCGACAGATTAGTATTGAGAGATACCCTGGAAAATCCATTAGCCAACAACAAATCTTTAAATAGAGTTCTAATCCATAACAGCTTAACGTAATATATTAGTGTTGAGGGATACCGTAGAAAACTAAAAAAAAAAAACAAGTATTGAATCTCGAATAGAGTTGCAATAAATAATGAATACATAAAAAATTCATTCTCTCAAATACAATCTTCACCTGAAATGGCTTACTTTTTGTTGGTTTTATTTGATTAACAGTTTGGGGAGTTTAATTAGCTACCAACCAGATTAATTATTAAAGCTTGTAATTAATAATGTATTATCTATGTTTACTCATCTACCACATATATGAGACAAAATAAACACACTTAACATTTTTTAATCATGCCCATGTAAGTAAGAATGAAGATACATGCATATAACTCATTTGGGAGTCACACTCAAGATATTGGATGGAGAGTGGTATATGTACGTGGCAGTTGAGAAATTTGAGTGGGGAGTGGAGTTCACGGATAATAACAGATTAAATTTTCCACCATAAAATCAATCATGCATTTAATCATATAATAATAGCCACTAAGTAGCGTGTAAATCTATCATGTACATGTATGTCCCATAAAGATCGCATCATGTAAGTAAAGTAAATAGTGTAGCAACTAAATTGGATGGTCGAAAACTTACTTAGAATCGTCGAGTAATGAGTTCATTCATTCATTTAAATAAGTGTTTAAGGTTTGAACTTTGATTTATATATATAATAATTCATTGATCAATCACAGACTCTTAAATATAGTTTAGATCCATAACAAATTAGTATTTAATTTGTTGGAATGAAAAATACCATAGATAAAAAATGATTAGCCAGAGTCAATTTACTAGTAAATTTAAATAAGTGTAAAAATTTTAAATTTTATTTTTTGTATGTAATAATTTATTGGTTAAAAACATATCTTTAAATAAAGTTTAAATAAGTACGAAATAATTTTTGGCCCGCCGAATTAACGGATATTTTGGAAAACAAAAAGAATAAATAGTGTAACTAAACATTTATTAAAAATAAGGTTTAATTATTCTGTCAGTTCTTATAGTTTTATCGAATTTTCAATTAAGTTTTTATATTTTTTTTTTTAATTGAGTTTCTACACTATATCAGATTTTGTAACTAAGTCCCTATCGTGACAAAAACGTTTGAATTAATGGAATATTCTATTTAACTATACAGAATATTCAGTCAAGTGTTATGCAAATTCGTTTTGTTTAACGGAATATTCCGTTAATTCTAACGTTTTTGTCACGGTAGGGACTTAATTACAAAATCTAATACGATATAGGGGCTCAATTGATAAGAAAAAAAAATACAAAGACCTAATTGAAAATTCAATAAAATTATAGAGACCGATAGAGTAATTAAACCTAAAAATAACAAATAAACTAGTACATTATTGGTTCAATTTTTTTCCTTTTTTGAAAGAAAATATATATAGCATGTTTGGAAATTTATTAAAAAAAATAGTAATCTGATTAAGAGGTTTAAATATTATAAATATTACTCTTTTTTTTTTAAATTTCAATCATTTATATAAAATATAATAAAATAGAAATTTAAGATTGGTCTAATTAACAATTAATAAAAGGTATTTAAAGATGAGTTGTATAAATACCCTCAATCTTAGATAATTTAACCTGGTATTTATTTATTTATTTATTTATTTGTGCATATGGGGCTAAATTTGCCACTACAAATGTAAGACAAAAAGATGGTATTCCTAAGAAAACACTCATTCCTACAATTGTGATTGGCATGAGAGTGAGACACTCCAACCCTTCCACTTAAGGAAATGAGTGAAGTCTTTTTCACTCTTTCTTCTATTGGAAATAAATCCTCTCTCAGAAATTTATATAACTTAATCATATGCTAATTTTTACCAAATTCTTTTACAAATCCTTTGTTTAAGCTTGCAACTTTTTCTATTAATATTAATGATAAAAATCTAAAACATGACCAAATTTGTATCAAATTATCACATACATCTTAGAATTATTCATCCTCTCATATGCATCATGTGGTAAACAACTAAACATTATAGGGTAAATGATCCATTTCTTATAGTATAGTGTATACCATATAATGTATCGACAGAAAATGCATGATGCTTAGCAAGAAAGAGACATTTAGTATGGTTGGAAATTTCATTTGGCACATCTTAGACCATTATTAAAAAATGCTAACTAATTAAGTTCCTCTGTATTCCACACATTTTTTGTCATTGGATAGATTATTGTTTTAGTCTTTAATGTTTGAATTTAATGTTTAAAATATTATAATTTTATTCCAAAAAATTCAAATGTACTAATTACTAAATACTATCACATTATTAAATATAGGTTAAATATTTAACATTGTTAGTACTTAGCACAAGAGCAAAAATATTATTGAAAAATTAAACTACTTTTTTCTCTTTAATATAAATGTAAATAGTTTAGTACTATAATTTTGGAGCTAAGGAAAAAACTAATAATAGGAACAATATTATGTCCAATTAAAACCTTTTTTTAAACAAAAATAAAATATTTTAAACATTATGAGCAAATAAACATTAAGGATTAAAATAAGGCTATTACTGAAGCTCAAACCATGGTTTCAACAAAATTGACAAAATTTACTACCCTGTAAATTTTTTCCTTTTTTTTAAAAAAAAAAAAAAAGAGAAAAGATCTGCAAACT
Organism: Arachis ipaensis; assembly: GCF_059453495.1. Classification (NCBI taxonomy): domain Eukaryota; kingdom Viridiplantae; phylum Streptophyta; class Magnoliopsida; order Fabales; family Fabaceae; genus Arachis; species Arachis ipaensis. The sequence goes on from NC_142437.1 coordinate 4,487,573, forward strand.
ATAAATCAAGCATGCCCCTATGTGAATTTGATTGGCTATTCTAAACATAACCCTAAAGAAGGAAAAATTTTGCAAAAAGAGATGCTAACAAAAGGTACAAAACTCATACCAAATTAATAAAGCAATATCCATTAAAATATTGCTATAGTTGCTAATGAAACACAAAACATGAAAGGTGAAAAGACTAAAGAAAATGTCTTCCTTCTCCAACAAAAATATTTACAGAATTAAGTGTTGTAACACACCAAGATGATGATGATCATCATCCACTAAACCCAGGAAGAAGAACATAAGCAAAGAAAATGCAGCTTCCCCATTACCATCTCTAAGTACTCATCATTTGAAGCAAGGATCTCATCATACAAAAGGCGAAAAAAGAGAAACTCAGCTTCGGAAGAGGATTACAGAGCTAAGAACTTTTAGGAGAAATGGTAACAGGGGACTAGTATCCGTGATTATAGAAGAAAAAACATCCAAAACTTCTGCGGAACATGGAAAGTATTAGCTATACTCTTAACATGTCTCCACCACGGATCGTCTAAACCATTGAACCCCAACTTCTTTCGACCGAGGAGGTACTTAGTTACTGGTTGATTGGATCGGTTCGGCCCTGCACAGCCATCCTTTCTGAGACATCAGCCAAAGAGCTAAGGTTGCACCTGATCAAGGCCTCCACAAAGTAGCAAGTTTCGTCCTTGGTGTTGCCATCGGGCACATCCACGACAAACGATTCGATCACCATTGTACCAGGTCTTCCTTCAATGACCTCCGGATGAACTGTGATTATGGAAGAATAGTTCTGCATATTCGACAAAACACGATTAACATCGTAATAGAGATAAACACAAACATATATCAAAACATTGTAGTTTGTGAATCCAACTTTACTTCTATAGTAAGTCGAAAAAAGAAAGTCAACAAAGATTGCAAATACAATACAAAAACGAATCATAAACCCAAAAGATTCAATACCACTGACAAATAGGAGCTCCCGAAATCCAAATCCTTTCAACAAATTCCCTATATACATGATAGGAGAGCCAGGTCAATGACAAAATTTTCTTCCCGTTTCAGGAAAGAAAAGTCAATCATGATCATAGAAACAATGAAGTAAGATCCCAAAAATTCAATCAACCATTATCTTTTATTCATCACTATGAAAATTTAGTATACCCCTGAAAGTGATAGATAAAAAGGAAATAGAGTAAACAACAAAAGCAGGCAAATGATTTATTTGCCATCTCCAACGCTTATTCGCATATCGACACTCTTACTCGAACCAAGTTCTAGATTTCCAATATTGAACCTATATAAGAAGCTAACAATATATTGGTCATCATAATGAATCTAAGAAAGATGCATAAAACAAATGAGGAAGAACAAAGTTTCATAGTCATACCCTCAGCCTGTGATCACCTCCTACAATTCTTATGCCAAGAATGTGTTCTTCATCATCAAGTTGTTCTAACCTCTCAGTGCTGGTTGTAGCTGGAAGACCAGATTTAACATTCACTTCTCTAACACTACCAATGCCAAGGTCCCCTTGCATGATACACCTGCTAACAAATGGTTTATATTTCTGAGGTTGATCAAATCTTCTCACCAGAGACCACACCTAAACAGAGAAAAACAAAATAAACCAATCAGATCAATCAATAATCCATTGTGTTCTCTTTTTTGCTACAATAGTACAAAGTTCACACAATAATGAAACATGTCATCAAATAATCATAAATTCTTAATTTTGTTTACTGAAAAAACAACTCTGCAAAGAGCTACAAGTTAAAGATGTGAAACTCAAATAAGTAATACATATAAAGAAATCAAGCTTTACAGAAATTGATTTTTGATCTTGAGAAATTGGATATGACACCAAAGTTCCATTGAAATCCACATAAACCACCACAAACAAACCGAAAACTTCCATTCATGAGCTGAAAAAACCAACTTTTACAGCACCCCATCAATTGAAATGTCAGAACCTCATAACTAACATACCAAGATGGCTTAAATATCATTGAAAACCAAAACAAGTCACCCCAAAATAGCACATAGTTCAGATCTCTCTTCAAACAAAACCCAAGAAAAAAAAAATCATTTTTTTCCTTCTCTCACAGAACAAATCACAAACACCTAACAGACAAGACAAAACCCAATTCAGAACCAAAAGAAACTGATCCAAAAAGAAGAGTAACAACAACTCACAAGATGAACAGGAGCTCTTATGTGTTTGACAAGTGCAGAAGTGCACTGGTTGTCCCTAGGTTCATGCCTATGGTGCCTCCTTATGTACTGTGCTTCAATGGCACCATAAGGTTCACCACCACCACAACTACCGTTCATCATCACTCACTTTTCTTTCTTCTCCTTCTTCTTCTCTATCTATCTCTACCTATGTAGTTGTTGTGTGAGTGTGTGAAAAGAAAGTTGGTTACTTTCTTTCTTTTTTATGCTTATCTGAATTGTGTATATCTATCTATATATCTATGTATGTGTGTTTCTGAACTTTCCCTCTGATGGGTGTTATTGTTGTTTCTGTTTTTTCTGTTTTTTCTCTCTCTGTCTTTAACTCTTTTTGCCTATTAGATATGGCAGAGGCAACAAGTGGGGTGGGATAAGCTTTGGTTCCACAGAGAGAGAGAGAGAGAGAGTTTGGTGTAAAAAAGTGACAACCTTAGCTTAGCTTGGCAGTCTAACAAAAAATTCATGAATCCACCGACAATGTTCTTATTTTAATGTCTTTTAATATTTTCTAATTTTTTCTATGAATTAATTAATCTGTTATAATTTTTTTTTGTGTACAGTATCTCTCATCTTGGCGAGTTAAGAAGTAATTTGTCGTGAATCTGAATTTTATTTAAAAGTGAATACTCTACCTGATCTCTGATAATTATTTCGAAAAGATTACGAGACAAAAAAAAAAAACACCAACTCAATCATGATCTTTTTTTTTTATTGCTTAGTTTTTGTATAAAAAAATAATATTATTTTTTTTAGCACAGGAATTAATTAATCTCACAAAAGTAAAGTTTATGAGTTGAGTTAAATTTTTTTTGTTAAATATCTCGTTGTCTTTTAAATTTATTGTCAGGAGTCGTTTAGGATTTTTTTTTTCTTTTCTTAAAGACTTGTCATTAACTAATAAATTATATATATAAAATAAAATTCGAATTTTGACACTTATTTAAACGAACAAATAAATTGACTATTTGACCTATTTAGATTGATTATTAATCGGTTACAATTAAACATAGTTTTAGTTTGGTTTAGTAGATAGTCTTTTGTATGGGTTATTGTAATTCTTTTCTCTATGGATTAAATTAATGGTATTGGAGAAATATTTTTAGAAATTTGACTAATATGATTTAGGAGTATCAATTAAAGAACAATTATATATATTAAAAATCAATTGTCATATAAAAATATGTATTTAGTATTTTATAAAAAAAATATACTGTAAATAAGTTTAATTATTTATTTATTATAAATTTAATATTTTATTATAACAAATTTTATTTTTAGTAGTTAATTATTTAGTTAAAAAATATTTAAATTAATATATTAATATATATATAAATGTATATACAAATATATAATTGTGACTAATATTTAGTGTACATTAATTAATAATTAATTTTATATTGATTTCCTATTTTATTTGAATTCAAGGTCCTATATTTATGTCACTTCCTCTTTTTTTTTCTTCAAATATAATAGTATTTATTTTATTATCTTTGATAAACAAAAAATATGTATACTATAGAATAAAGGTTTTAATTAATCTAAATTTAAACGTAATTTTTATTATTGAAACCTAAGTGAGCGCCTTTGCTGACACATCGATCCGACTTCTGGTTTTGATACTATCTGTAATAGTTTAGACCATCTGCTAGCACAATATTGTCCATTTTGTCACACAAGACCTCACAGTTTTATCTTTAACGATAGGGATGATAGTCAAAACTCCTCACACTCACTCATCAAAATACATCATATTATGGAGAAATATCCATACTCTTATAAGGTATGTTTCGTGTCCCTCTCCAACCGAGGGACCTTATAGATATAGTTTTTCAAATATTATACAAAGAAAATAGTTCTTTCAATGTTAATTTTTCTATAGTTAATACTCAAATCTAATATATACTACTGATTAAACAAAATAAGCATATGTCACTCGATTTATTAAATAATATTGTTTTAATTTACATTTGTAATATTTAATATCATTTTGATAATAAAATTTTGTAACTATAAAACTAGAAAGATTTGATATCATATATATCAGCATAATACAAGTAATTTTCTAATTATATATAGTATATGCCAATTGCTTTTTTCTCTTGCCAAAATTGTTAAATATTCTTATGCTCTTAGATCACCTTCTCTATGGGCCATCATTATTGGCCCTTTAAATAATGAAAAGACAAAAGGGATCATCATCATTGACATTGTGTGCATTGTATTTTTATGAAATTAATTAATATTTAATAATAATGAAGCCATACATTGGAATAGATGATGATGGATTTTAGTGGTGATATAATATTTTAAGGTAAAGTATATTTTTTGTCCTTAAAATTGGATAAAAGTTTTAAAAATATTTTTAAATTTTACTTTGTTTCAATTTTGTTCCAAAAGTTTTTTATTTGTATTAAATATATTCCGGACGGCTAATTTTTAAAAAAATTTAAGACTAATTTAACAACAATTTTATAACAACAATCCTCAACACAAGCAAAGCAAGCATAATTTTCATGCATTATTGTTGAATTAGTCTTAATTTTTTTGAAAATTTAGCCGTTAAGGGTATATTTGATACAAATCGAAAATTTTTGGGACAAAATTAAAATAAAATAAAACTTAGAAGTATTTTTAAAATTTTACCAAACTTCAGAAATAAAAAATATACTTTACCCAATATTTTATTTTGTATGCTAGGGTTAGAACTTAAAAACAAAACAAACAGGAAAACTAAAATAATAACAATAATTGTGAAAGCAAATATAATTAGTTAAATGAAAATATTTAATAACAAAAGAATTCGTCAAAAATAATCAAAATTTATTTTATTTAATATTTATTAATTATTATATATTAGAACTAATAAATAATGAATAAAATATTTTTTTTTTTTGCCTCTGTAAAATTAAAAGCCCTAGTAGTATTCACCAAAGTCTATTAGGTCAGTGAATTCTCAATGCAACGTTAATTTAGAAAAAGTAAGAAGCAGAGTTAATAAAGTGAAAGTTGGAGTATTATTTTAATGTCATATCATATAAACTTCACTCAAATGGTTCCCAGAATTTGGCAACAGTAATAATAAAAAAAAAAAGTAAAACAATGCCAGTTTTTAAAGATATTTTAAGTCAGATTAGTTTATGATAATGATGATTACGTGGAATAGTTCAAGTCATAAAAGTTGAAAATATATCAATTACATATAATAAAATATATAATAGAATACATACACAATCACACATACATACATACATACATATTTAATAAATAAACATTAGAAAATAAATGAATTTAGATGTGGAAATTAAATGATCATGATCATTATTATAAAATTTTCTCTATTCAATGAATTTCATTAATGTCTTTAACTGCAGCCTTATAAAGTACGTAAGAGTTAAATAAGACTGAGACAAGCACATAAAAGTTAAAACCTAGGGGAAAAAAAATAAGAGAGAGAGAAAAAGATAAGCACATTAAAAAGATAAGGTTTAATTACTCTGTTAATTCCTATAGTTTTGCGAAATTTTTAATTAAGTTTCTATATTTTTTTTCTTTTTAATTGGATCTCAGTATCAATTTTTTTTTCAATGAGGTCCCTACCGTAACAAAATTGTTTGATTTAATAGAATATTCCATTTCTAAATTGAATATTTCCTCAATTTTTTCTAAATTCATAAATTGTGTCTCTTTTTTTATTTTGAAAAAGACAAAATTAACTCTTTACTCTTCTTCCATCTTTTTCGTCTCCCTCCTCTGTTCCTGCCTCTCTCTCTCACCTTCATTCCTCCCACCTCCACCGCACCCCTCCTTCCACTCCAATTCCACCCCCAACCACCTTTCCTTCCACCTCCCAAACTCGATTCAATGACCAGAAACACAAGGGGTTGACGGGAAGAAGGAGTTGGAGAAACTACAGGAGAAAGAGAACATTCGATGGAAGTTCATCGTTTTGGAAAAATTTATAGATGTCGATGCGGCTGAATGGCGGTGATGCTGGCGATGAAGAAGGTCCAAACCCATGCGTTTTCCACTGAAGAAAAGCTCTCGGAACTATGCTGAGATTTTCACTGAATAAAAGCTCTCAGATCTGTTGCGTCGACCTTTGAGACGGCCTCCAACACCATCACATTCAGCTTCTCCACCTTTCCAGATCTGTTGCGTCGATCGAACAGGAGCATCGTCGAATCCTTGTTCCACCACCCTTCACGCCTCAAGAGAGAGAAAGACAATACGACAGAGAGACCACAAAAGAGATATCACATTGCGAGGAGCAAAAAAGGGGTTGAGGAAGAGTGAGGCGGCGAAGGGTGACACGGCTGCTGACATCGTTGTTGGAAGATGTTATCAACGAGCTGCTTTCTTCGTGTCCGTTGTCATTGTTTGCCGTCTCAGATTCGACCTCCGTTCTGCTTCATTTTGCTTTTACCTTTTCTTCTGCTTCATTTTACTTTTACTTCATTCTGCTTCAGCTTCATTTTATTTTTGCTTCATTATACTTCTGTTTTTGAATTGGTTTTACTTCTGCTCAATGATTATGTTAAACAAAATTGATTGTGTAAAAAAATTCTGATTATGTGTTTTGTTTGTAATTAAATGATTATGTCCTGACAAAAATTTTATTTTTGATCATACTAAAAATTAATTATGGCAAAAATTTTAGTTTTAAATTTGTGTTGTATGACCATTTCTGCCATGAAAGAAGGGAGCTTGTTGGTAGAAGAAGGGTGGAGTCAGAAAAAGAGGACGAGAAGATGATGGAGGTGAAGGTGAAAGAAAGAAGAGAAGGGGTAAGGATAAATTAGTAAATTTATATTTCATAAACTTTTTTTAACTTTTACCGTTAATAAGGACTTAATTAAAAATTTTAATATGGTATAAGGACTCAATTAAAAGGAAAAAAAGTATAGAGACCGAATTGAAAATTTCGCAAAACTATAAAAACCAACAGAGTAATTAAACCAATGAAACAGAATCTTTTAAATTGCATATAATATTTTTGGACTCAAAATGTGCATAGTTTATAATTTTAAACTTACAATGAAAATATTATATTTTTTAACTCTTAAGTTTATCTCTCTATACATATACTAACAAAAATATTGTAGAACTCTGATATCTCTTCAAACGTGTGATATATATTGCAATTTTTATTATAAAAAAAATAAATTAAAGCTGACACTATCTTTAATTATACATGTCCAGACCATCATTTTAATTTAATTACACGCCAAAACTTTAAAAACCTATTATCTAATTTACTAAAAATATATTATCTTGTCGTTTTGCTATTTATCTAGCCAGGTGTTTTTATTTGAAAACGAAAATAGCTTCCTATAATTAATTGCTGAAAGAAACTCCTCCTTCTAAAAGAAATTCAAATGATTGGCAATAGTAGTATTAGTGTGTTGGTTAATAATTAAGTATATCATGGATATTTATTAATGAAATATTTTTCTTTTTACAAAATTTAACATTTTTTTTTGTAAAATGAAAAAGGTTATTTTATACTTTCCTTGTTACAATATACGAGTAAACATTTTAAAAATAATCATTATTAAAAAATTTGTTGAAAATTTTCAAATAAATTGTGTTGTATATAATAATAAAAATATTAGAATTGAGGGGGTAGTCCACTATATTATCCACTTGTATTGTACGGGTGAGGTGCAATAAATACTTTATGTAAATATAAAAAAAGAGGCCTGCTACACATATAATTCTTTTTGGTTTACAAGTCTTACAAATTGGCACAAGCCTAATAAAAAATACGCATTACACTCTCAGATTCAAGAATAAATAAACGCACGTTATTCAACAACTTCCTGTTTTCAAAGCACACTACTCACCATACATTATAAATGACTCTTCTTCTTCTTCCTCCATGAAAACGAGTTTTTTTGCCAAATTTAAAGATAATGGAAATTCAGAAATACACTCAAACGATTACAGAAATACACCCAAACGATTACATAAATACACCCAAAGGATTACAGAAATACACCCAAACGGTTACAGGAATTCACCCAAACGATTATAGAAATACACCCAAAGGATTACAGAAATACACCCAAAGGATTACAAAACTACACCCAAAGGATTTAAGAAATACACCCAAAATTCGTTGAAGTACACCTTATGCATAATTCAGAACTCTTTCTCTTTCTCCTCCTCATCTTTTGCTGCTTCTTCTTCTTCAAAAATGATTTCAGAGCTTGATGTCAAAAAACAATGGAAATTGAGAATAACGAAGAAAGAAAACAGAGAGAAAAGCACGTAAATGAAGAAGGGGAAAGAGAAGGCAAGAAACAAAAGAAAAGAAGAAGAAGAAGAAGAGGAAGAGGAAGAAGAACGTGCAGCAAGAAAAAGAAGGTGCAGTGAAAACGTGCAGTAACGGTTGAAGAAAGAGAAAGAGAAGGCAATAAACAAAATAAAAGAAGAAGAAGAAAAAGAAGGTGCAGTGAAAACGTGCAGTAACGGTTGAAGAAGAAGAAAGAGAAGGCAAGCAACGAAAGAAAAGAGGAAGAAAAAGAGGAAGAGGAAGAAGAACGTGTAGTAAGAAGGTGCACAAGACTTGTATAAAAAAACGTTTGTACGTGGAGAATTTCTCAAAAAGAAATTGAAAACTAATTTTTAATTATTTTATTTTATTATAAAATAAATTTTTATTATTATTTTTGAAAACTTTAATATTTAGAATTAAAATTTAAAATTAAAAAAATTATTCGATATTAATCGAAAAAGTTAACTCCTTAATTAATCTCAATATAAAAGAATAAAAGATAGTAAGTTACTAATTTTAAAAATTCATATGTTCCTCCTTTTGAAGAAAGAGCTATCTAGAACACACAAAATCCATGATATTGCAATTTTTTTTTTTTGTCATCAATCAAAGGATAATATTAGATTGTAACGCATCTTTCTTGAAGGTATATCCGAAGCATCTTTCTTTTGAAATAAAACATGTACCCCAAAAAAAATGTGGGTGAGATGTAGCCTTCACTTAACTTATTTACCAATGTGGCCTTTAATTTCAATCCTCAAATTAAATACAAAACAAAAAAGTCTCACATGAATCAAACCTTGTTGTTTTGAAGAACAACTTTAGGGTTTATTTTATTGTCTGACGAATCTACTGGAAACTACACACAATATCACTTAATTGATTTATTAATAGATAATATATATATCTTTTGTTGCCAAATAATTACTACTAATTAATAATTAATAGGAACCATGTGTGTGAGTGTAATTAATTAGTAGGCCCTCTATTTTATTTTTAAAATTATTTAATGATGAGAAATTTAAACACCACAAGTAATTAATTAATAAGCTAAGAGGTGATGAATACGAAAATATTTGATAACTAAAAAATATTAGGCAAAAATAATCAAAACTTATTTTATTTAGTATTTATTAAATAAGGCAAGTTTCGACTATTTTTTTTTATATCTTATTGACATCACCGTGATAAATAATTCAAACTTCATTATCATAAAAGCAAGAAATAAAGCCATATAAAATAGAGTTAATTGAAAAAAAAATAGTCATATTGTCTCTTATTAATCATCCATTCAAATTTTATTTTAAAATTAAACCTTCAATTTGAACACCTAATATTTTTGTCCTATAACAAAAGTTTATTAATAATTGTATAAAAAATATTTTAATTTATTGTTTTAAGAAACAAAAAAGTTGCGATGATAAAAACTAATTTAAATTAGTCAAATAGTTAATTAACTCACTCATTCACTTAAACAAGTATCAGAAATTTTAATTTTATCTTGTATATATAGCAGACTATTAGTTAGTAGTAAATTTTTAAATAAAATTCAAATCTAAGATAGAATAATCATTGGTCTATCAGATTAGCATACTATAAAAAATAAATATAAAAAAAATGCAATAATAAGGATGATAGACGTTAGTCCCATTAATTTAGCCACACTAAAATAGAAAAGTAAGAATAATTTGGTGAGTGAGTAGACGAGTAGTGAATATAATATATTTAATTATTTTATTAGTTTTTTATAATTATATTAAAATTTTATTTATAAAAATATTATATATACACTAAAAATTAATTATTATATATATATTGATTCATATATTTTTTTAGCTAAATAATCATCCATCAAAATAAGTAAACTATAATTAAATTTATTTATTTTCAGTAATATAATAAAAAAACTATGAAATATCAAATATATTTTTATACGTGATAGACTGATATATAGATGAGAAAAAAGTATAAATTAAAAATTATTCTTTATTATAATTAGTTACCACAGTAGTATTAAAAATAGAGAGGGAAAATTATAAACCAAGACGGTTATATCTCTTCATAAAAAATAAAAGAGGGGGTGCTTGCTCCTTTCATGCAAGACCAAATTAATGTATAGTGTATGCTAAGCGATGACAAATATTATCCATAAAAATGTTATTAGGGCAAAGGATTCATTCCAATAGGACAATGTAAACCAGATAAGAGGAGAATCATCACGGTTGAAATAGTGAAAGTTTAAACGTTAAGCATGAAGAAAAATTTATATTTTTGACGGATTAATCCTTAAACAAATATTCATAAATTTTTTTATAATAAAAAATATAGATAAATTAATTTAAATTAAAATTAGGTTTAATTATTCTATTGGTCCTTATAGTTTTGCAAAATTTTTAATTAAGTCCCTATATTTTTTTTTCTTTTTAATTGAGTCCTTGCACCAATTTTTTTTAATTGGGTTTTTACACTTTTTTTCTTTTATTTGGTTCCTGCACCATTTTTTTTTAATTGTGTCCCTATAAAATTAAACTGATTACTGTTAAGAGGGACCTAATTGAAAAAAAAAATTGATGCAGGGACCTAATTAAAAGGGAAAAAAGTATAGGAACCTAATTGAAAATTTCGCGAAACTATATGGATCAACAGAGTAATTATAAAAGTAATATTTATATTTTAATTATAAAAGTTTATTTAGAGATAATGTATTTATATTTATTATCGTATAAAATTTTATTGATATTTTTTTAAAAGATTAATATATTCAAAGTGTAATTCTTAGAGACTTATTTTTTTCTTGCCTTTATTCCCTAACCCCTTCTAGCTATTTATATGCTCACATTAATAATAATAATAATAATAATAATAATAATAATAATATTATGATGCTATCATTCACCCTTTTTTATCATAAGAAAAAAAGAAATAATGAAAACGAAAAAGAAGTTGAATAAGATGAATGATATTGTGATAAAAGGGTGTCATATTATTTTGGTCCAAAAGGGGGCAGAAATGAAAGAAACCCCCTCCATCAAATAATGCTACGTTTCTTAAATTGAGAAGAAGATGGTGAACCACTACAAGCTAAGTATCTTGCATGTGGACCTTCATAGGACCACGTACCACACCCATATCAATCTTAATTATTTATCCACTTGCATCTTAATTAATTATTATATATATTAAATAAATATTTTATTTTATCTCATATATAAATGAAACTTGTCAAAGAACTATAATTTAAATGGCATAATCTCCTTGTACTCACTTAAAAAGTCGTAAATTCGAGTCTTATTTCTAACTTAAAAAAAAAATTAAAACTTGTAGATCCAAGCATCCACTTACAAAAAATTATGAAAATACAAAATTACAAATCACTATAAAAAAATTACTTTTAGTGATAATTTATCTTATTGTTAGTGATGGTAACAAAAATAATCATTAATATATTTATTGACAATTAGATATTAATTATTTTATGTTTTATTTTTACAAAATCTTATAATTTATTATTATAACATATAAAATTATTGGTAAATATATAATTGTAAAAAAATAAATTTAACAAATTAAAAAAAATAGTGGCTGCTTTCATTATTAAAAATCTGCCACTAAAAACTTTTTTTTCGTTACAATAACTTTTTTACTTGATAAATGCATAATATTTTTTTAAACGTGTGAAAGTGAATAGTAATTAACTCTAAGAAAAACATATTTTATTTTATTTTTGTTTTCTAATTAATTTGTTTGAACTTATAGAATCCGCCGACCAAAGAAACGAAAATAGTTTGTTTTATACTTCCAACCGATTTTGATAATAAAGTAAAAAATGAAATGAGCTTTTCTATTGTTGGGGGACAAACCCTGGTCCAACACCCACCATGCTATTGGAACAAGTGGATACAAGAAGACAAATTAACCAATAAATTTTATGAAATTGATAATCACTTTAATCTTATCGTACCTAATTGTACTCCTTAATTTTATAAGCCTTATTGGGTGTCAAAGTTATTGCTAAGCTTAGATCCGAATCAAAGTCGATCTTATCACATGCTACACAATTGAATTCCATCTAATTGGTGCATTATAATTATTGTCACTAAATATAAGATGGAACTAATAATATTTATTTATTTAAAAATATTATTTATATATATTAAAATTAGCTACTAAAATCGATCACTATATATTTATATATAAATATATATTATTTAATTAGTTTATTTTTAATATATATTTTATATTTTAATATATATTTTATATAAATAATTAATTTTAATATACACGTAACATAATTGTTATTTATTAATAATAAATTAAATAGTACCAATTTGACATAGTTTAATGAAAGTGTATGTGTTGAGTTTTGAGAGAATTTTATTTTTAAGATTAGATGTCCAAAACTCGACAGTTTTTTTTAAAAAATAAATCCTACCCCTTTGTACTAATAAATATTATGTGGAGATCTCTACATAATTTATTGTTATTACTATTACTACTATTTAAAATAAATAGTTCCATGTTTTGAAAAGAACTTTTATAATGATTAAATCTTATAGATAAAAGTTAATTTTAATATACTTTAAATCTTTATAGATAGACACAACCAATCATTTCTCAACTATGGGCCGAGTATAACTCCATACAAAAAATTTTTAATAAAAAATGAAAAATATTTTATTGTAAAAATCTCAAACCCATGAATTAAGAATGAGAAGTTTTTTATTACTCAGATTAAAATTAAAATAATAACCACTTAAAAGAATAAAATAAAATATGTTTTGTATACTGTAAATTCTAGCTAGTAATTTAATTAATTGATTATCAGATGGATTATCAATAGATACTCAATTTTCTTAATCAATAATATTGAGTTTAAATTTTAATATAAAAGATAATTACTTGTATTAAGAAAATTATACTACTCCGTATAAAATTGTCATGCTCAAATAGAATTATTTTTAATTGGAGTTTGGAGAATATCCGTGTCTTCAACGAAAATAAAAATAAAAATAAAAATTAAACTAATTACTTTTATTATTTCCAAGATGCTCTTCATTTAAGTACATACAGAAAAAATTCAAATGTTTTTAAAATTTTGATATTCTAAGAAATTTTAGTCATTAATCTCAATTATTAAAATTATATATAATATATATTAATTAAAATTAACTACTAAAATAATTAAAATACCGATATTTCAGACAAATTTAAAAAGTTTTCTATAAGTAATATATGCAAAGCATTAGATTTTTTAGGATAGAATTTAATAAGTCCAATTGATCAATGGTCACGTGAAGCTTCATCATATTCATATATATATTCTTCTAAGAACATAGGTTAAACTAACCCTATACTATAGTGGAATATTAAAGTGAAAATTCCACCATATATTATTCTTTTTTGTGCACCAGTTGCATTTCTTTTCAGCTTGGTTTAGGTCCAATAATGTGTGGTTACTAGCTGAGTAGTTTTTAGGGTTCCAAAGGCAAATAAGGGACCATATATATAGCTAGGGTTAAGATATTATTTGAGCCAAGTTCAATGTTCCAAATCCAATACCAATACCATTATATTTAGAGAGAAAGCAATTTTTTTTTTTCAGTTCCACGCACCTTGATAAAGTGTTGATAAAGTTTGTGGCATTTGAAGCAATATTTTAAGGTAGTCACTAGAGAGGTAGGTATAAATGGTGGGTCCAAAACCTATTATCATGAAATCATAAAAGGACGGCTAAGAATTTTGCACTGTTTCCTCCCAACAAGGATGGAGAATTTATTTATTTATTTGTTTATTTATTTATTTATTTATTTTCAAATTGAATTGACATCAAGAAAATTTGCTTATCCGATCCTTTGAAATTAAATATGATTTTTAATGTAATGTTTACTATATGTTTAATTTAGACCATATATATTTTGTAAATTTGAAGAAGAAATTGATTTTTAAGCTAAGATAAGTTTCTTCTTATTGATTTGAGTTTAATTTTTAAAATTCTATTTTGATTATTAATTAAATATTGAGAAAATTAATACTTAATAGCAATGGAATCCAACAAGTCACAAGAGCTTTATCTTATTATATACCACCTTCCGTTAAAGGTAGAAATTCAGGTGTAGTCGATTTTACGTGAAGTTGATAATTCAGAGTCATTAGATAATTTGACTAATTTAACAAAATTTTCATTTAATGGCTCTCAACTGTCAATTTCACATAAAATTGACTGCACCTGAGTTTTTACTTCAGTTAAAAAGTACTTTTTGTTCGACAAATTAACTAATAAACATAAATATGTTATTAACAATATTTCGTGATGATAAATATTGGTTAAGTAATATATAATAATGAATGAATAGATCAAATTAAAAATTCACAAGCAATGACAAGCCCGTATTGAAAGCCTAGCTAGTTGGAATTGTCTCTCAAGACCAATACATTAGAAATTTGCAAATATTGGGAAAAAATTACAACATATTTATACCGATTATTAGGATAAAAATGAAGTACAAAGGGTAGCATTGCGGCAAGACACATGACACAATCATAGGGAGCAAGAACAATCAACAAGAACCGCCACAACTGGCAGAAAAATGATATGTTGTAGGCTTTCAATTTTAAAAGATTTAATTATTTTCTGTTGGTTTCTATAATTTTATTAAATTTGTAATTAAATTTTTATATATATTTTTTAGTTTGATTCTTATACCGTTTTTAATTTTATAACGAAGTTATTTTTATATAAAAAATATTAAAATTAATGAAATATTCTTCTCAAAAAATATATAGTCAAAGATCTAACTAGGTTCTTAATTGTGAATATTTTTAATTTATGAAAAAATATTCAATTAACTCTAATATTTTTATATTAATAAAGACCTAATTACAAAAATAAAAATAATATAAAAACTTAATTAAAAAATATATATATAAAGTTATAATTATAAATTTGATAAAATTATAGGAATTAAGAGAGTAATTAGATTATTTGGAATATAACTTTTAATTTTCAGAATTGAAGGCAAAAAAAGAGGACACCTTTCACAAAGCAATTATCTTTTATTTCAGAAGTTTTATCTTTTTCCAAGTCATGCTTACATAGAAATATCATTTTTTCTCTTTGCTTAGAAAAAATTGTCTAAAGATGTCTAATTAAGATATATAGTCTTATTAGAGTGGTTTTGCTTCATTTTATTTCCCTCTTTCTGTAATTAAACAAAAAAAAGGCAAAAATACTTATAAAATAAGGAATCAAGAAAAAGTCATAAGTTAAAAAAGGTAAGAAAAATTGAATGGAAGAAGTCATTGATTTACTTCATTTACTTAAATCGGAGGAATGAACTTGATGTGAGTTTATTTATCCCATCCTTATTGAGCTAGGTTTGAGCTTGGTGGTTTATGTAAACTAAGATATATGATTGTGGTATTTTTTATTATTTTTTATTGTTTTAATTTTGAGTGTTAATTATGAGACAAAATTAAATTTTTTTTACATAATTTTATTTCAGTAGTAAAGAATAATAAGAAAATGACAAAAAAAAATTATTAAATTACCTTAATTCAACTTTTCTATTAAAATCTAACAAAACCATCAATACTTTATGGAGTTAGAAATTTAGTAACTAGAGATCAGGAATAGAGCTAGATAAAATATTAGAGAGAGGCAAAAAATATTTACATAATAAAATAAAATTAAAATAAAAAAGAGCTATTGTCTCCCTTTGTCACCATGGCTAAGTTTGTTTACAGAGATAGGATACTGAGACAGGGATACAGAAACTTAAAATTGTGTTTGACAGATGAGACATGGACAGAGATATTTTGTCCAAAGACATTAAATTAGTGTATTTTGTGTCCATCCTGACAGGAAGGACACGGAGACACTAACAAGAGACACAACTTATTTTTTATTTTTTTCATTATTCTTGTTAATTTTTTATAATTATATTTTTTTACTATTATATTTTTATTCTAAAATTTTTTAGATAAAAAAAATGAAAATAAATTAGATTTTTATAATTTGTTCTAATTTATCACCAAACAGAATACAAAAACACAAAATTTTGTGTCTCTGTGTCTTATTTTCAGTGTCTTGTCTTATCCTATTCTTAGAAACAAACGCAGGCTATGTGACTCCGCCCATACTAAAAACATAATAATTTATGTTATTTTTTATTAATTTAAATTTTTAAAAGAAATAATTTCGTGACAGGAACTATTTTTAGAAAATAAAGTTTGAAATTTTCACACCTTCAATGTAATAATAAGTCAAGAGCTTGAAAAATTGAACTTCCATCTCAATAATTAATTTCAATGAAATTAGAAATACTAAAAATGAAAAGCTTTTCAAACTTGAATAATTAATTTTAAGCAAACTATATGTTGGATCGAGTTAATAATAAACTTTACTTTTGGGAAAAATATACCAACTTACCGTTTTACCCTTCAAACAAAGTGTTTTTTGTTTTTTCCGGTTTCACATCCTTCTGAATAAAAAGACAAAATAAATGCAAGTTTCATGGTTTTAGAGATGAGATATATGTTATCCCTGTAAATTAAACCGCACGTTCACACCTCAAAAGAGAAGAATAGTGAGTAGAGTAGCTAGCAGACAAATTAATTGGGGAATGGGAAATATGAATATAAATATATGAACATTATGGATTTATGGTCCATGAACAACTACCCTTACCACACCATTCTAACTATCAACTACATAGATTAATTGATATGCCACCATTATTAATTATGTTTGGTTAATAATGTGTGGCCAAACATGTTCTAAACAAACCCATGGCTGTGAGAGTAGTACCCGTTTTTTCAAATATATATATATATAGTTAAACATATTATATTTTATGTGAAGAATTATAAATTAAATATTTTAAAAGATGGTGTCTATAATAAAAATTATTATAGTAGTTATTGTATTATATATGACTATACGTGCTTGTTTGAGCGTCATTAAATTGATAGAAAAATAATAAAAAAATATTTTTTTAATTTTTAATATATTTAATAAATTTTTAATAGTAAAAGTAAAAATATTAAAAAATTAAAAAATTAAAAAATTACAATTTACATCTTTTCTAAAAGATATTTTTTCCTAAACAAAAGATCCATAATAAATAAACAAAAAAAAGCTTTTATCTTGTTATATCAAAATATAATTGATAAATAAAAATATTTTTTTACATGAGATATCCAAACATAAAATTATTTTTATTTTTTTAAAAGATCTTTAAAAAAGAAATAACTCAAAAAAAATTTTTTAAAAAAAAATTCACCCAAAAAAGTTCTATATAATTTTGACAATATTTAAAAAGTTTTTTAAATTAAAGTTTAAAAATAAAAATATTTTTAAATAATAAAAACCTTATTATTTTTAATTTTAATAATGCTTTTTAAGTGTTATCGAATTTGTATAACCATCATAACTACTATAATAATAATCATTGTAGCATGTACTTATCTAAAATAGCCGCCGAAGTATGTGTCTCCTTCTATTTACAATAATAGTCATTGTAGCATGTACTTATCTAAAATAGCCTATGTATGTGTCTCCTTCTATTTACTTAAATTTTTGAAAGAATTGATTTTATGACATAATATCAAAACTCCTATAACCAAAAGATCTATAGTTAAGTTCGATCTATTTGAGCAAATAAAAAAAAGTATAAGGCATAATAAAAAAAAATCTATGTAAAAAAATTTAAACAAACTCAAAAGAAATTCTTATTTGAAAAACGTATTAGATATATAAATATTTATATGTCTTTTTCTGTTAATTTAAATTTCTAGAAGAAATGATTCATGACAATATTCTAGTAATATTTCATCATGTAATAAAAATTTCTAATAATTATAAAATATATATATTTTTTAAATATTTTACCTTAACTTTTTCTACTTTAATTTATAATTATGAAAAAGGAAAATAAATATCTATTTTCTATTTGCAAGAATTCATATATACAACCTTTAAGATTTATCTTTCTCTTTTTATTTTGATTTTGATTCACTACAAAAAAATCGCCGATTACCGTCAAATTTACTATCGGATATGGCTGTTAAATCCGCGGATAATGATGTTACTATCAGATAATATCTGACAGTATAAGTAGCGCCAGAAATCCTTTAATTACCGGTAGATTATTTCGTTTGTCAGTAACTTAGCATCAGACTTACCGTCGGTGTATTCCATGTAGCCATATAATTCGAGAGCCGTTAGATTAATCTGACGATTACTTTGGCGCCCTTTAATGTTTTTTAGCGCCATTTTACTGTCGAAATTTTTTGCCGATAAATCCGACAGTCATTTTTTTTAATTTATTTTGTTTTACTCAATGAAGCCACACCTAGTAGCAATGAACAACTTATTTTGTTATAACTCTGGTTAACAAGATTAATGTATCGAATTTCAAAATTAATTAATTACCAGAAATAAATAAATTATTTATTTAAAAGAAGCATTAATGAATATAGTAAAATGTCACAAAACTAAAAAAAAAAAAAAAAGAGAAAATCAGAATTCGAAAAAAAATAAACGACTCCTTACACCATACAAACTACCGGTCGTCGTCATCGTCCTCATCCCCCTGCTGGGGCAAGCGGAGTGGGTGTTGAAATCAGTTCCTTACCAACAGCGTGGCTGCCGGCCTCATCAGCGCCGCTACTTCCAGCTTGCATCTGAGCGGCGTACACCTCCATCTCCTCTCGCAATTGCTCTACCCGCTCTAGCCTCTGACCGAGTTCGAAGCTTATGGCAATGCGTGCAAGAAGGTCATTGTACCTCTGATCAGCCTGCTCCTGTGTCTGGTGAAGCTCCTGTGTGAGCTTTTGAACCTCCTCTCTCAAGTCCACAACTATCTAGGAATTGGAAGGGCTGGTGGCAGAGGCAGTGGCAGATGAAGCCGCCAATCCGGAGGAGCGAAGCCTATTGGCGAAGAACGACCCCAACCCAAAGCGGTGATTCTTGTGGCGTTCAGAGGCGGTCTGGCGCCAAACCGCATTTGGATCCACCGCTGAGGTCTCTGAGCCGGGTCCGCCGTCCTCAGTAGTCTGTTGAGATTGTTGTGTCGCAACCTCCAAAGCCTGCATGTATCGTCCCTGTGTCCCACACGTTGTGATTAAGATAACGCGTAATTGACTTTAAAGTAAAACAAATTAATTTCAAAACTTAGAATTAATTGAGACTCGCATAATGGGTCGCAGACCGCTAGTCAGCGAATCTCTCCTTGTTCGCCTTCAATGTATGTGTATACTTGAAAGTCTCCGCGAGAGTGGCCTCACAATCCAAGAACTTAGCTACACCAATTCAATCCAAGTAATAAGATTTAAGCCATCAAACAACTAATGAGCAAACATTATTTGTGCAAATTAATAACAACAGACGAGTATTATTAACTTAAACTGCTTACAAGTCGGATCTTCGTTTTCATGAAGGTCGCCGACCCACCGGTATACCTGGACGAGCTTGGTGAAGCCTTGTTGGTGACGTCTGTCAGACGGCGATGCTTGAATCCCTCGTCTGTAGCAAAATGGTTGTCTAGCTTCCTCTTGATGTCTGAATGGATCCAAGTCACTAGGTGCAGGGGCCCGTGACGAAGATCGCTCATCATCTGCTAAAGGCACTTGGCTGCCTGGTGGTCGAAAATCTTGCTGATCAAGATATATAGAGTGCTCCCGATCCCAAGTAAATTTCAACTACACATAGTGATTCAACATTACATAATCAAATTAAAATACAATTTACATATAGTTAATTAATTGACCAATTGAAAATCATACCGCCCACTTCTAGAACCAGCGGTTTCTAGGGTCTATGAGACCTGAGTGTAGCTCTGCCACATGTCGTCGTACATAGACCTGATGACCTCCGTGACCTTCTGCGTGCAGGCATTGTTGTCCGGAGTGAACCTATTAATTAAAAGGCTTAAATTAGCAATCACATACAACCTTAACAATTTCAAAATAGATTACAGATTAAAACGATTAAAATACATGAGTACTCACGCCTTGTAACCATTGGGTCAAATCCTCATCCGGTGCACGGGTGGTAGTGGCGGGGCATCGGATGAGGCATCCACCGTGGGATCTTTTGCTGATGTTCCTGTAAAGGGGCATAGCAGTAGGAGACACATAATTAGGGTTTGGGACCATCATGAACTGCTGGTCCGATGGTGCTGTCTGTGACGTTACAGGGGTCGACAGAGTTGTTGGGGTAGAGGGCAATAACTGGACAATCTTTGTGAATTCGGTGGAACCCCGCCCTCGGCCACGCCCACGTGACCCACTCGATCGACCTCTGCTACCTGTCGTCATGTCTGCAAAAAGAATATATTACTAACACTGACAAAAACACAATTAATTTCACCAACTCTACTAAACATACATATTTAAGTCTAATTTTTTAATTTCGCTTGAAAACTTATAAAAATTTCGACAGAATCTCTCCTAAAATTTGAATTTTTCCACCCTACAAGAATTTCATCCAACATATCCAACATTCGGATTTCAACAAATTTGCAACAAAATAAGTATTCTTTTTATATCAATTTCTACAAATTTAGTATATTCAACATAAAATCAGCAGCATTTCACATCAATTCAGTAATTTCATCAAGAAAGACACAAATTCATTTTCACATTAACTAGCTAATAAACATTCATCGTTCCAACCTTTGAATTGGTTTAATTGTAAAGTAATTAGGATTAACTTCAAAAAATTGGTTTCATTCCTTCCTACCCTTTTGTTTCCAGCAATTATCAAAGAATCCTTTGGAATATTATCTCTTTGAATGGAGAATATAAACTCAATCTTTAAAATATCATTGTTTGAAAGAGATATGTGAATTTCTAAATCCATTAATAAAGTGGGATTAATTAGCACATGATGTTATGTGTAGCATTACTATTTACCCATATGGGAACACAAATACCATGTGTTTCATGGATGAATTATTTTATATTTATTCAACTCAGCTTATAATAATTGTAAACAATAATATTTAAAAAAAAAAAAACCTTTGCCAAAACTATAAGAACATACATTTCTATAAGTAGTTTGTGCACATAATATTAATCCAATCACTAAAGTAATATCAATGTATAGTTGTATGTTGGTCTATAAAAAGGTGAAGTTAAATACTTAGTTGAAAAATAGTATAAAACTAATTGCTATACCAAAATGACAAGTTAAATAAATTCGGATTAAATAATTTCAAATTAATCTAGAAACTTACTATAGAGACTCAATAATAAGTTAATAACTAATTATGATATTATAAATTTTTGTATAAAAAAGCAGTCAAATTTGATATTCATGCACAATTGTTGACTAATTGTCTAATACTAATTCACAATTTCACAAATTATTATATAGATTTTGATGGAACACGTCAACTAGTAACCAATTATTTATATGGATTTTCATGAAACACATTCAATGAGTTCACAATTATCCAAACAATCAAAATATTTTCAACAATTAAACAGGTAAAAATTAAGGTAAGTTTTATGGTGCTTTTTATTATGATGTCTAAATTGTCTAATTTGTTTTTAAAAATAACAAATAAAATATTTAAAGCAAAAAGTAAAATATTTAAAATTTATTAAATATTATCTATTTGTCTTTTTTGGTAAGTTAAACACAATTTCAAAGGCACCATAGCATTCACAAAAAATTAAACATCATTTAGACAATTCCAGCATCACAATTCATCAAAATCGACAATAAAACATTGAATCTTCATACAATCAAACAAGTTTCAATCAATTTCAACAGTAATTTTCAATAATTCAATTCAATTTCTAACACTTTCAACAATATAATACAAACTAATTCATTTACTAACAGAAAATTAACATATAACTAACCTAACTCAATTAAAACCTAAAAAAATTAAAGGAAAATTAAACTAGAACCTGTACAAAGGACAGGGGAGGGAGATGCAGAACAAAGAAGCAGTGGCGGTGCTTGGCTGGCAACGGCAGCAGTGCGATGCGGTTGGAAGATGGCGGCAGCGCGGGAGGCGGACGCTTATCAGCGTCGCGGCTGGTACAACGCGGGGGGAGGACGTTGGGGATGGCACCGGGGGAGGGAGACGTGGCGGCGACTGACCGAGGCCAACAGCGGTGGGGCTGGTGGTGGAGGCTAGAGAAAGAAAGGGAGAAGAGAGTTTAGAGAGAGAAGGTGTTTTCGAATTAAACGGGAGAGGGTTTGGTCGTTCAATTTTATGGCACACTACCATCGGATATCGTGTATGTCACCAAAACGCAGCGTTTAACTAAACTGGATTACTGTCAGATTTATCTGACGGTAAAATTCACGCAAACTTTCGTGCCTATTCTACACTTTTTTCCTCTAATTATTACCTACAAATTTACCGTCAGAAAATTCAATTTGCCAGTAAAACTTTGATGCAACGAATTTTGCGTTACAACTGTTTATAAATCCGACGGTAATGTTCAACGCTAAATCCGTCGATAAATCTGATGGTATTTGACGAATTTTTTGTAGTGATTTATATATTACCATATCTATCTTATTTAATATTTTTTCATATTTATATCTTTAATTTGTCTTGAATTGTATCCATGTTTAGTTAAGAATAAATAATTACATGCTTAATAAATGAAATTATCATAAAGTTCATAGATAAGTTAATTTATATTTTTTTAAAGGGGAATTTATGTAACTAAAATATTTGGAGAAAAAGCTTACCAAATTACAACTTTTTGAAACACCAGTCGCAATTGTAATTTTTCTATTTATATGTAAACCGTGATACTCTGACGCGAATTAGCTTTGCACGTAAACCGCTACACCCTGTCGCGGTTTACGTTGAGTTGCTGCAAGCACATAAACCGCTGCGGTTTATGAAGGAATGTCGTCCATGAAGAAACCGCGATAATTTGTCTCTTACTCTAGCAAATATGCAAATAAATGATGGATGTGAGCTCTTAATAATAGAGTGATAACTCCATGATTATGAGAAATTGAGTTGTTGAGTTTGAATCCAATTATATCTACTATAAATTCTTCCTACAGTATTATTCATTGGGTCATGTTAATGTTTTTAGATTTATTCCGTTATGCCTCCAATTGTAAACTTTATTAAAAAAATTATAGAATATTTTTTTTTCAAGTATACCAGTACATTAACTTTCTTAAAATTTATAATGTCAAACAAAAAAAATATAAAAATAACTCCGATTGTACTCACAATTGGAGACATAATGGAATAAATTTGAAAACATTAACATTACTCAATGGATGATAATGTATAAAGAATTTATAGTACATATAATTGGATTCAAACTCAACAACTCAACTTCTCGAAATTATGGAGTTATTACTATATTATTAAGAGCTCACATCCATCATTCATTTGCATATTTACTAGAGTAAGAGATAAATTATGGTGTCGCGATTTTTTCATGGATGTCATTCCTTCGTAAACCGCTATAGAATATAGTGATTTATGTGCTTGCAGCAATTTAACGTAAACCGCGTCAGGATGCAGTGGTTTACGTGCAAAGCTAATCCGTGTCAGGATGTTGTGGTTTATATATAAATAAAAAAGTTGTAATTTTGTCTGGTGTTTCGAAAAGTTATAATATGTGATAAAAAAAATTTTAAAATATTTTAATTACGTAAATTACCTTTTTTTAATTTTTTTTACATAATCATTTAAATAAGAAATAAACATATATATTAAGAGGGTTCTTTAATGTTGTGATCATGTTGGGGGTGGCATGAAGTAGAAAGTTAACGAAATTGCTAGACATATTTATTTGGCCACCACTCAATTAATATATAAAGATCCATTTACCTCTTTACGTGAATCAATTAATGTTGTCACTTGCAACCTCTATGCTTGTGCCTCTCCGTTTTGGAAGAAAGCCAATTAAACACTTTCAAGTGTTCCAACAAAAAACCTTTAAAGATACAAACCCTATTATTGCTATGGAAGCCTTTAATATGGAAGAACATGAACATGTGCATAGGGTATTTCATTTCATGTGTAACATGTTACTTGGTTCAATGCAATTGGTTAATTCAAGTTCCTTTATTTGAGACAAAATAATGGTATAGGGGTATGTCCTTTAATTTATTACAACTTTATGTCACTTCCCTTAAACCTAAGTGGAAGGTCATATTTCAATTTTTAATAACCGATTTAAATTGATGAAGTAGTCAATTCATTCGTCTATTTAAATAAGTATTGAAAATTTAAATTCTGTCTTGTATATATAAATTTATTAGTTAAAAATAAATTTTTTAATTAAAAAATTTAAATTTATGATAAATTAATCTTTAATCTGTCAGACTAAAAAATACCGTAAGCGACGAAAAATTTCAATTTTCAACCAATCATCAATATTTCAAAACTAGCTAGGTTAAACTTTAAAATAGGTATAGGCACATAGTAATTAAATAGTATTAGTTTCTTTCTACACATATATCCAATAAGATGGTTAGTATGTTAATTCATGCACTTTTATTATATAAGCCAATGTGTCATTTTCCTTGGGTTTCTCTCGAGGCTTCGAGATATGCTCTTTTCTTTTTCATTGACAAAAAAGAAAACAACAAAGTGTGTATGGTTGGCATAAGTAAAATAAGATTTAAATTTGTCCATATAAATTATTTACTAGACTACTAGCTAGAGTCATCATCATATATATTTTTATTATTATTGAATTCAAAATGAAAATATATTTAATTTTTGTTTTTTGAAATAATTCACTTAGCTTTATTAATTCTTCCTTTTTTTTCTTCAAAAAGAAAAAAAAAATTAATGTACATGTGAGAGAGGGAATGACCTTTAATTTAAATTTAATATTTTGTCATCATTTTATATACTATCAGATATAAAAAAAATATATAATTACTCATATTTTATTAATATTATTTTTTATTATAAAAATCCGAATGATAATATCTATGATCTAATTATGTTTAAAATATTCTTACAAGAGGCCCTCTCATCAATTATTATGTTCTTGTTTATTATTTACCTATTCATTATTAGAGGGAGTTTACCCTCTAAATTCACCCTTGGGATTCTTTTAATAGTTTTACTTAGATTCATTATTTGTTTTATGTCTTATTATATATAAAAGAAAGAAAGGGATGGCAGTATATGCAGCCAAACTCATGCATGTGATGATGATAAGATGTAAGAAATTAAAATTCAAATCCATTATGTTTTGTCAAATTTCCAATCAACCTTTAGGATTAACATCAAAGTAGTTGCTTCATCCTAGGTAAATGCTGTCCAATTTTTAGTGTAGAATTTGTTTTTGTAATCATTTTCTTTTACATATTAAAATAATTCTTTAATTTTATTTCAATTGACTATGATATACTAAACATTAAAAAAATTAATTATTTTGTTAATTTTTATATTTTTATTAAATTTATAATTAAATTTTTATATTTTTAATTAAATTTTTATATTATTTTTTATTTTATAATTAAATTTTTATACTAAAAATATTAAAATTAACAAAATATTTTTTTTTAAAAATATGTGATCGAATATTTAATTAAATTTTTAATTATAGATACTTTTAATTTATAAAAAAATTATTTAATTTTAATATTTTTATACTAAAAAAACTTAATTATAAAATTAAAAATAATAAAAATTTAATTAAAAATTATAAAAATCTAATTATAAATTTAATAAAATTATAAAAATTAACAGAATAATTAAATTTAATTATAAAAAATTAAGTTACTTTGACAAATTAAAAATTAGGTACAAAATACAAATAACATAAAGTCATAACTGAATTTTAAAAAGAAAATTATCCTTTTAGCCTACACCAATTAGAGAAAAAAGATTAGAAGTGGAGCAGAACCAATAATTTAACCTAGTAACAAAAGTTTGAGTAGGGACCCATAATTTTAGGAGAAAAAAACAAAAGTTATGGTAATTAATCAGAAGTCAGAACTCAAAACCTTATCCTAACTGCAATGTTGGACCACATATATATGCTTTACTTTTATGCTTTACCTTCCCAAAATGAACCAAATAGGTTACAATGTTTTTCAAGGAATTATTGAACACGTAACCAAAAACAGGTGTCATATCAAAAATAACAAGCTTCAAAGGTGTTGTGTTATGATAGGCTCATTTTCAAAATCTGTCAGTCAATTATGTGGAAAATGATACCAAACAAAAATTTTTTGACTCTTCTTTTGAATTGAACCATGCATTTTGAGGGCATGCTTAATTAGTTATATCAAGGATAAATTCTTATTATAAAATATTTAATTAAATTGCATTTTATGTATTTTTAAATTCTAATTAAAGTTATACAAATTAATATTTTATGTAATAAGTTTTATTTTATGTATTTCTAATTAAAGTTATATAAATTAATATTTTTTTGTAATAAGATTTATATTTCACTAAAATAAAATTTTATTTTACCAATAAATAAAGTATAATTTACTCAAATATTTTATGAGTTTACAACAATTTTTTTTTTTAATTCTTATAACATTATTTATGTATGTATACTTTTGTTTTTATTCTCTGATTGCCAATTGAAATTTTCATACACTTCCAAAATGAAGAACCTAACTAGCTACCTTAAAAGGGTTCATCCTAAGTGGCTTTTTCCTCTTAGATATTTTATCCTAAGTAGGTTCCTGTATGAGAGAAATATTGTTTGTCTCTATCAAGGAAAAATAAGTCATTAATAGAAAAAAAATATTGAAAATTTTTTAAATATTCTTGGAGTATTAATATTTTAATAATTTTAATCATTAATTTTAATTAATATATTATATATTTTTTATAATTAAAATCAACATTTAAAATTTTTCCAAAAGTAATATCCAAGAATGTGACAGAAGATAATAACGTCTATAGCCACTAGAAAGCTCTTATATATTCTATAAAATTACAAAGGTTTTAAACTTTTAATAGTAACATTGGTTAAGGAGTCGAAAACCGAAAAATGTTGTTTCTATGTATTAATGATTTAATGTTCAAAAGCAGTTAGATATAGTTGGGCCTCTTTGGGGTCCTACATTGCCGTACCATTGACTGCATGGTTGAAAAGCACACGGATATTTTAGTTTGATGAGGATATTTATTAGTTATATAATTATATTATTTTACAAGTCCTTAATTTAATTTAATTCTTGAATTCTAGCTATATACTTATTATATAAACAATCAAATATATATATATATATATATATATATATATATTATCTAACTTAATCCAATATTGAAGCCTTGAAGGGTCATCCGATTCCTCGATAAACGTTTATGTTCTAGATAATTAATTATTCCTGAACATAAAAAATATTTTTTTTTAAATTATTTTTAAAATTAAATTAATTTAATTTAATTTTAAGATAATATTATAATTTATTTGATTTAATATTATTAGACTGCAAATATTCGTACTTTATATGATCTTTTTTAGTATGAGGAGATCTCTCAACTCTCAAAAATATAATTTATTCTAAATATATGTTGAGTTAGAATTTTAAGAATTTTAAACTAAATTTATATGTATATCTTTTTAAGTATAATCACATTTCTCTATCCATGTCCAATCAAATTTACAACTTTAATATTGTCTACAAGTCATATATAGGATAGGTTGCATTGTGTGTATAAATATAGTTATGGATTTTGTTCGATTAAAGAAAAGAAGATATTTATTTTATAAAGTAAAATAATAATATTATAATATATATAATTTTTTTACTAAAGATAAGATCTTTTATTCCAACAGAGAATGGAATACAATTAGTTTAAAATTCAGGATAATAGCAAAAACAGTAGATGGAGGTATCTCAGAAAAATTATATAAGTGATAGTTTTTTTTTTTTTTTTTTTTCGTTCACGGTATCTTCCAATTCGATATGTTAAAGACTAATTTATTGTAGATCGGAGTTCTATTTAAGAGTCTGTCACTGGCCAATAAATTGCTGCATACACAAGGTAAGATTCGAATCTCCGATACTTGCTTAAACGGACGAGTAATCAGACAATAGTTGATTGATTCATAATCATTATAGTAGCGAGAACACTCTGGCTATGTGGGAGAAAACCTTGCATTGAGGTTAATCATCACTAGTAGGACTTCGTGGAACGTCTTCCAAAAAAAGAGGTAGATTTTAGGGGGGATTGCAAATTTCCAAAGGTGAGACCAGAGTTAGGAGTTTTTCATTACGTCTAGACAATAATCAACTGCAACATGGTAGAAATGATAAGAAATATTATATTCTGATGCTACATCATATTTGTTTGTCTTGTTGAGACACCATTATAATTCATCTTCTCTAACTGCAGAATTAATAGCCAGGATTCTATTTACAATTTCAGAGAAAAAAAAAGCTATAAATCAGGTTCTAGTGCCATGTTTGTGGACTAAGCATGAGGTCTTTCACCCAGAAGATTGAGTGATTATGATGATGGATAGATTGAGTCCAATTAATGCAAAAAGAAAAATTAGTGGCAGCCAAGGATCCCTAAACACTTTAATATCGCAATCAGCGCCTACTTTCCAGTTCAATCCCTTATCTACAACTTTGCGGTCTTCCAGAATACTATGCCATTTCTAAGAAGGTAAGTTTTCAACTTCTGCTGTTAGTGCATTTTCATACCTAAAATATTTGCCTTTTAACATTCTGCTTAGTAGAGAATTAGGTTGCATAGCTAGTCGCCAAAGTTGTTTTTCCAATAGAGCTAGGTTCTGAGCACGTAATTCCTTCAAACTAAGGCCGCCTTCTTTTTGTTCTGAGTCATCTTATCCTAACTAACCCAATCCAATACGTCTCTCTGTCCCCTTCTACTCCCACCAAAACTGAGTGAACATGCTATGAATTTCAGATAAGAGAGTATCTAAAAGTTTAAAATAGGACAGTGTATAGATAGGAATAGCTTCGCCAACTGCTATGATGGAAACATGTTTTCCTCCTTTAATTTAGATAGAACATTGCGTTCTATCCCATAAGATTCTTTTGTACCTTTTCTTTGATTAAAAGTAGCTTTGTTGGATTTATTGACGATAGA
The DNA here is from genome assembly GCF_059453495.1 of Arachis ipaensis. Taxonomy (NCBI): domain Eukaryota; kingdom Viridiplantae; phylum Streptophyta; class Magnoliopsida; order Fabales; family Fabaceae; genus Arachis; species Arachis ipaensis. The sequence continues at coordinate 4,517,144 of NC_142437.1, forward strand.
AGGGAGGCATAAGTACTTATCTTGCGTATCAATATGTGATATATTCAGCCGAACTGTCAGTAAAATCCTAACTGTGTTGAGAGTATTGTTGCTGAAAAAGATTGCTAATTTATCCATGTTGACCTTTTGCCCACTAAAATTTTCATAGTCAAACAACGGGCCGAGAATTCTGTCACATGACTCACCAAAGGATTTGCAAAAGAGAATAGAGTCGTCAGCAAAAAGAAGGTGATTGATAATAAGGTATCGTCTACTAAGTTGTAATCCTTGAATCTGTCTATTTTGTTCCGCCTTATGTAGCAAAAAGGAAAGACATTCTACACAGAAAAGGAAAAAATATGGAATAGAGGGTCTCCTTGTTAGATACCTTTAGTTGGTTTGAAAAAACCATATGATTGACCTTCCACAACAACGAAATAAGAAATAGTTGTGACCAGTTCTTAGATCTAGTTAATCCATCTAGCCCCAAAACTAAGCTTTTTCAAAATGAACCACAAAAAATTTCGCTCCACTCGGTTATAAGCTTTACTCATGTCTAATTTGATTGTCATTTCAGTCTGAAGACCTATCTTTTTGTTTTTCAAATAGTACATATATTCATGCGCAATCAAAATGTTATAAAAAATTAGCCTTCCCTTGAGAAAGGTGCTTTGATTAAGGCTAATTTGAATATTCATATAACTTTGCAGCCATTGCATTAGGATTTTATATATGATTTTATAAAAAACTGTAGACAAACTAATTGGTTTAATATGGGTCATGTTATTTACATCAGATATTTTGAGAATAAGGCAAATATTTGTATGGTTAAAACCTTTTAGGATGCAATCTCCACCAAAAAACTGTTAACCGCTTTGAACACATTACCTTCTACTAATTTCTACAAGAATTAATAAAACTTCACCATCATTTCATCCTCTCCTAGAGCACTTTTGGGGTGGATGCTAAAAGTCGCTCTTTTTACCTCTTTCATAGAGATTGGTCTTTAAAATCTCTAGTTCATGGAAGCTATAACCTTTGGCTCAAAATCAGCTAAGAAGGATTCCGGGTCTGCCTGGATGGAAGAAGAAAAAATCTCTCTATAGTAATCCTCAGCCACTATTGCTATGGCCGAATTAGTTGTTGCCATCCCTCCATTCCTTTCAACTAGCCTCCAAATCCTATTTCTTTAATTTCTTGTTTTAACTTTTTGATGAAAAAAAGTGTTTTTATCACTCTCTTTCAGCCATTTAATTCTAAACTTCTCCTTCTAGTAACATTGTTTTTGTAAATAAGCCACTTTTAGCCGATTCTTTAGTTCAAAAATCTCATCCCCACCAGAGATACTTGCAGATCTTAGCTCTTCCAGTTGGCCTTCAATTTCTTCTGTTACTTTTCTGAAATTAGACTTTCTTGCCTGTTGCCACACCACAATTCGGTGCTATAATTTTTTAATTTTTGGGCCAGTTTGTACATTGGAGATCTGTCAACTTCAACCCTCCAAGCTTCTTAAATTATTTTTCGGACATCTTCAATCTCATACCACCGTTCTTGAAACTTAAATATTCTTTTTGAATGTTTCTATTCAGGTTAGTGTCAAGAATAAGCAATAAATAGTCGAATCCAGTCTTCAAAAACTTCAAAACAGTTGTATGTGAGAAACTAGCTAGCCACTGATCACTGTACATAAATCTGTCCAATCTTTTCATTACTAACTTCTCAGTTTTTTGCTTATTAATTCATATAAATTGTCTTCTTTTACCTATCCAAATCTATTAAACTATTATTATCAATAAAATAATTGAATGCTAAAATTAATTGAAGAGATTTGAGTCCATCACTAATCTTTTCAGATTAGTCAGTGATATCATTAAAGTCCCCAAAAATTCCCGCTTAAAGTTAGGGTGTATAAAATAAAACGAAAATATTTGATAATCAAAAAAAATTAACCAAAAATAATCATAATTTATTTTATTTAGTATTTATTAATTATTGCGACAATTAATGATAAGTTTTGGCTGTATTTTTTATAAGCAAAACATATATATGATCCGATACAAATCCTTTTATTTCAATTCCTATCCACAACCTTAGCTTTAATTTACCCCTTTCTATAAAGGGAATATTTCCTCAATTGTAAAATATACCAAAAGGTTGCGTTGTCATCCCATTAAGGCATATATCAATTTCACCACTATACTCTACCCTATGCAACTTGATCATATTCTTTGTCCTTTTTCATATATATATATAGAAACTATTGGTTTTGATCTTGTCAAGAAGAAGAAGAAGCTAAGAATATAATAATAATATACTCTTATGCCTTATCTATCTGTTTATTTGACTTTGAAGTCGACCAAGCTTTTGATTGTTGGAGAAATAAAATGGATAAAATTTGATATCATCTAACATGATATTGATTTGTTGAATAATTCAACAATGCATTAGGTCATTATAATTTTATATGAATAAGTATAAAGAATTAATTTTTAATTAATTAATATTAATTATTTTCTATTGTAAATTTATTTTTTTAACTCTTATTTCAAAGAATTTAGGATTTATAGTTAGAATTTAATTCGAGTAAAAAAATAACTTCGAAAAATGGATTAATTGAAAATAGTTAGCTTTCTAATTATATATATAACTATTCTTTGCTATCACTAACTTAGACATTAAGCTTTTCCCTTTTTGAAGTTCTTATTTTAATGTTAACATTGTTAACGTTCAAGATAGATCATGTTATGAACAAGCACAAAGGGGTTATATATATATATATATATATATATATATATATATATATATATATATATATATATATATATATATATATATATATATATATATATATATATATATATATATATATATATATATATAAACTATGTGAAGTAATAATAAAAATAAATGAAGCATATTCTATATAAAATATGAATAATTAAATACACTCTCTTCTCTAATAATTAATCACACTTTTATATCTCTTGATGTAAGTAATAAATTCTATATATTTCTCATTTATTTTTTTTTTTTGTTTTTATCAATCTTATTACCACCACCTTCATTCTTTTATTTTATTCAGATTTGACATTAATTAATTGCATATAGAGTCAACTCTTTTCCTAGTATATTTCTTAGATGATCAATCCATGCCATCAAACATTATTTTTCTTATGAAATCTAAGAATGGTTGTATATTGATAGCTAAAAATGGAGAAAGTAATATTAAAGGTAGGATTGGTAGGAAAGTGAAAGAGAAAAAGAAAAAGATGAATAATAATGAGAGAAGAAGGAACAAAATTTTTACCCACAATAGAAGAGGATAGGGAAGAGAGAAAATGTAACTAGAGAGAGTGTTCAATTAGCTAAATCTAAACCATCCATATTATTTTTGTATAAGATCGATGGATGCGATTGAGTGTTAGTCATTTAACACTTAAACAGTTAAACTAGTGGATTAACATACATAACAGTAATAATAAATAAATAAATAAATAAGTGAGGTTAGTGAAAATGCTATTTTTGTTCTCTTAATAAATGATTATGGATTAAAGTTTCACTAATATCAAAAATGTAAATTTAACCTTTTTTATTTTTGTTTTTAGGAGTGCTAGGAGGCTAGCCGATTTTATATTTTGTAGCTATCAATTAGTTATTATTAGTATTTTTAATGGTGTGGGATTACATCTAATGATGTATAATTACTTTTTTTTTGCTGATTAAGTGTTGGCCAGATTTTAATAAAAGTCGGGCCCTTAGACTTTCTCCTTTTTTATATTATAGAAAATAAACTTTTTATTTTATTTTATTTTTTATCAATTACTTTTAATATCAAAAGTAAAAAATGTACAAAAGAAATATATACAAAGTTAATACATATAATTTTTTTTTTTTTTGCGTTTGGGCATTCTTTTTTTTATTATTATTTTGGGGGTTTTTTGGACTTGTTATTTTGGGAGTGTGTTTTTTTTTTTTTTTTGGACGTGTGGGAGTGTGTTTTAACTGTCATAGCTTCAAACATGTAAAATGAAAAAGATGAATCTACTAATGTAGGTCCAATACTCTTTTTGTGATATAAAAACTTTTTACAGGCCTGGATAACGGGCCTTTTTAAAAATAGTCTATTTTTCTTAACATTGTTAGCCCATAAAAGTCCAATCCAATAAAAAAAACTCCACACCGTCACCTCTAACTTTACTCCCAAGTTCCAACAATAATACTTTATTTGGTTTGATGGAAAATGAATGGAAAAAAAATGAATAGAAAAAAAATGGATAGAAAATGATATTTTTTTTTGTTTGATTATCAAAGAAAATAGAAAGGAAAGAAAATTTTTGTATGGATCCCACTAAAAAAAATTTCTTTCCATCACAAGCGAAAAAATAAGAAGAAAAATGATATAATTTTGTATTTCTAATACTACCCTTAATTATATTATTATTGACAAATATTAATATAAATTTAGTTTTAATATATTATTATAATAGAAATTTATATTTAAACATTATATGTATTAAATAAATAATTTAAATTAAATATATAAAATATAATAAAATATAAATAAATAAAAATATTTATACTTTATTTTATGATAAGGGTATTAATATAATTTTATACTATTATGATTTTTTTCTTCTCACTTTTCTTTCGATCCAAACAAAGAAAAATTTTCTTTCTATCTATTTTCTATTCATCCAAACAACATACAAATAACTCAACTTTTCCTTCCATTTTCTTTCCTCGTATTTTCTTTCCTTTTATTTTCTTTCTTTTCATTTTCTTTGCAACATCCAAACAAAGTGTAAGTGCTGCGCTAGTAATGATGTTTTACGCGAATAATAAAGACTTGAAATGTATCACATAATTCAAGGTTTTCCTTTTATTTTGAAAACTTAGTAGGTTATTTGTAAGGGTGTTCACGGGTAGGGTGGCAAACGTGCCTAAATTTGTCGGACCGGCCCGCGTAACTCGCCAAAAAAAGTCAACTGTGCTAGAAAATTGAGACTCTCACACATAAAAGAATCTATCTAATCTCGTACTGTTTAAACCGTGGGCTTTGGCGGGGCGGGACGGGCTTTTCCACTGGATTTAGAATTTTTTTAAAGATGTTCTAATTTAGTGTTTTAGATTATATTTTACGTTTGATTGATTATATTCTAAATTTGTAGATGTTTAATTATATATTTTGGACAATATTTATTTTACTTTGGACAATGTTGATTTTATTATTTTGTTTCAAAAAACTTGGTTTATGATTATGTTTATTAGTATTTGTAATTATAAATACTTTAATATTTGTAAATTTAGAAAATATAATTTTTTTATGTCTTTAGAAATTATAAATTTGTTAAAATAGTTTTGAAATTATATATATTATTTAATACTTTTATTTTGGTAATTTATATTATTTAATACTTAATAGTAAAAAAAAAAAAGAAGAGATTTGACGGATTTGGCCCGCTAGCCTGCTGTTAGACGGGGTGGGGTGAGCTTTCAAGACTGTCTCATTAGGCGGGGCAGAGCGGACCATCCTGCCAAAAGACGGACTTTTAGCAGGGCGGGATGGGACGGGACGGGACGGACTTTCTCGCTTGGCATCCTTATTTATTGGTGAGATTGATTCGGGTTTGGGGTGAAATGAGATCGAACTAATTAAATTGTAATTAGTTCGATTTTGCATCTTTTTAATATGCATCCAAATCGCTTAAGAACGAATTGGATCCGTTGAAATAATTGGATATCTGATTAAACAGAAATTCAAAAAAAAATATATAAAAATAATATTTTAAAAATTCTAAATGACAGGAAGAATAGCGGCATTTGGAGAGGTTCGAGAGAATGTGCTTCTAATAATAATGTCTCTGACAGTGTCAATTTTTTCCATTTTTAAAGCTGCAAAACACATAACAAAACCATCAACTATTCATAATTTTTATACATTTTACAAAATTAAACATAGAGTAAAAATTGAAGCAAAAAAAATTAATACTTACCTTAAAAAATAATCATAGATTGACCTTTCACAACAATGGAATAAGAAATAGTTGTGACCAGTTTTCAGATCTAGTGAATCTGTTTGTCCAAAATGAACCACAAAAAATTTCACTTCATTCAATTATAAATCTTATTCATGTCTAATTTGATTGCTATTTCAGTCTAAAGACCTATCTTTTTATTTTTTAAATAGTATATACATTTATGTGCAATCAAAATGTTATCAAAAATTAGTCTTCCCTTAAAAAAGGCGCTTTGATTAGGGCTAATTAAAACATTTATACAATTTTGTAGTCAATGCACTAAGATTTTATATATAATTTTATAAAAAATTGTAGACAAGCTAATTAGTCTAACATGAATCATGTTATTCACATAAGATATTTTGAAAATGAGATAAATATTTGTATAGTTAAAATTTTTTAGGGTTTAATCTCCACTTAAAAAATTGTTTAACCGTTTTGAACACATAACCTCCTACTATTTTTCGAAAAAATTAATAAAACTTTGAAAAGATTATAAATAAGTTAAAAGGTTCATCTAATCCGTGATGATAAGATAAAATGAATCCAATTTAGGTTTTTGGATTACAAATATAATAAAAAGGTTAATAGGTAATAAAACTGTAAATTTAAGAACTTAATTTTGGGAATGTGAAATATGATAAATGAGAAAAAAATACTATATTAAAGAATAACATTGTCATTTAATAAAAACAACATGGTCATTTTTTTTAAATAAAATTTTCATAGTTCTTATTAATAATTTTAGCATATTTAGTTTTTTTTTTAATTAACCTGGTCCACTTTCTAGTTTCTACTCTTTCAACTCTCATATGGGATAACATAGCTAAGGAAATGGAAATTGTTAACAATACTAATATTTTCAAGTGGATCCTGAGTATGATTCTTAATCATTATTTACTTGCACTGAAAAGCTGCTTATTGATTCAGCAAAACTAAAAGAAATTGGGCCGCTTTGGGATGAGTGTCGATCTTCAAAGCTGTCAAAGATCCAAATACTGCTTCCTATTCTCTCTCATTCCAGACTTGAGTTCTTCCTAACAAACTCGTGACAGCATTGAGCAAAAACAAAGGCAGATGACAAAGATGCAGGTTTGAAGCTTCATTGTGCATGCAAGTAATTAATTAGGGAAACTCAAGTGTCTTGAAAGAATTTAAATGTCGTTATTTTTTATTTCCCTGATGCTAAGCAATGTGCACTGGTTAGTCAAGTACTTCATATCATAAGATGATCAATCTAATTTACTGTGACAACTTTTTCTATTTTTCTTTTTCCCTTAGGTAGTACCTTGGAAGTGTTAGTTATTAAAGAATTAGTAAGGAAGTTGAACATTATTGGAATCGTCTGGAAATGCATTCATCGTAACCGTGAAACTAGAGTGAGACCTGCGCATCCCGTGGAATAGTAAATTAATAATAGTATATAATAAATTTTAATAAATATTATATTATTTAAAAATTAATTTAAATTTTTGTAAACTAATGTTAAATTTAAAGGATGTTTTATTTAAAATATTTTATTGTTAGAGGATCAATTAGAATCATTAGAATCAATTTAGATCAATTAGCATTGTCTATATTTATATAGCATATCTGTACATTAATTGTAGGATTCTATGTCTTTATTACTTTGATTTATTTAGCACCTATAAATACCCCTTGTATATTGTACCTGAGATACAACTCAATCATACACTTTTCACATCATTCTCTCAGTCTCTTGTTTCTATCATGGTATCAAGAGTTTAGGTCTTTTTTTTTTCAATGAATATTAGTTCATAGCCCCTTTGTTTTTCCTTGTCGGCAGTGTTCTTTGGCCTCCTTTTTCGTTCTCTTTTCCGACACTTTGGTTCGTCACCTCCGGCATCATCGTGTTCTTCTCTCCGTCAGCTTTCCAACGCCGCCGAGATCGCCGCCAACGACCACCACACGCGCCTCCACGCGCCGTCAGAACATTGCTGCCCACCACCATTCTTTCTCATCCAGAGGCTTCAGCAGCCGTTGGATCTTCGTGCAGATCGGACGTCCCTGGAGCGTCCACGTGTCACAAGGTAAGCTGGTTGAGCAACCCGACCCGCCCTGCGACCCGCGTGCCACCTGTGCGCCAACGTGCCTCCTTCCGCCTCTCCGGTACTGCCACGTGTCGTCACTCGCTGACGTGGCTGCCAAGTGGACCCTCCCTAAGGTTTATGGTGAGCTCTTTCCGATTTCGCGCTCTGTTTTCTCGTTTTCTGCCCCGAATTTGCAGTTTTCTTCTTCCTTTGCTATTTCTTCTATTACTATGGAAAAACCGGATGTCTTTCAGCCTATCCCTGTTATTCTTAATGGCTCCAACTATGCACATTGGGTTGAAGCCATGCGAGGATTTCTTAAAGGGAGAAAATTATGGCGATATGTGACTGGTGATATTGCTTGTCCTGTTAAGCCAACTGTATCCAAAGATGGTGCCTCCAAATCCAAGGAGGATGCTGAGAAGGAGAAGGACTATGCAGAGAAATTGGAAGATTGGGATAGTAAAAATCATCAGATTATCACTTGGTTCCGCAACACTTCGACTCCTGGCATTCACTTACAATTTGGGCGTTTTGAAACTGCTAAAGAGGTATGGGATCATTTGGCGAAACGTTACACTATCTCTGATCTCTCTCATCAGTACCAACTGCTTAAGGAACTTCATAGCCTTAAGCAAGAACGTGGCCAAGCAGTTTTTGATTTTCTTGCTCAGATGGAGATTATTTGGGATCAGTTGACCTCCTGTGAGCCTGTTCTTAAAGATCCCACTGATGCTAAGGCATATGAGGATTATCGGAACCGGACACGTCTCATCCAATTTCTGATGGCACTTACTGATGACTATGAGTCGGTCAGGGCTTCTCTTCTTCATCAGAATCTCTTGCCTAGTCTTGAAGATGCTCTTCCTCGTCTTAAGTCTGAAGAAACGCGCTTGGGATTGCTTCGTTCTAAAAGTGAAACTGTCTTTGCTGCCACCGACAGAAAGGGAAAAATCTGTCGCAATTGTAACCGGCCTGGGCATTCCTTCTCCGACTGTCCTTCTATTGAATGTCGTAAGTGCAAACAAAAAGGCCACATTGGCTCCAATTGCCCGAAACTGTTCTGCCATTATTGTAAGCTCTCGGGTCACTTGATTGTTACCTGTCCTACTCGACCACCACGCTCAGATCAGAACAAGTATCAACCTCGTCCCAACCACTCTTCGCATGTGCCTGCCTCTGCTGCTGCTGCTACTGAGTCCACCTCTTCCACATCTCTCAACACACCTTCTGTCTCTCCATCAGATATTGAAACCCTTCTTCGGCAACTTCTCTCTTTTTCTGGTAATACCCCCGCTACTCTTTCCACCCCTCCAGGTAATTCTAAATGGTATTTTGATTCTAGTTGTTTCAATCATATGTCTCCTTTGCGTCATCTTTTTTCGTCGTTGTCTCCCACTACAAATGCACCTTCTGTTAACACTGCTAATGGTTCCCTCTTGCATGCAACACATCACGGGGTTATTTCACAGTCCAATATTCATCTTTCTGATGCTTATTTTATTCCAAAATTGAATTTTAATCTTATCTCTGTCGGTCAGCTTGTTGAACTTGGTTTTGATGTCATTTTTTCAAATTTTGGATGTCGTGTGCAGGATCGTCGGACGGGAAAGATCATCGGGACTGGATGTAAGGTTGGACGCTTATTTGAGCTCGAGAACCTTCATGTTCCCTCTACCCATCTCTGTGCTGCTTCCTCTCCATCTACTCTTCACTTGTGGCACCGACGTCTTGCCCATAGCTCCTTAGGCAAATTATGTCCTCTTATATCTACGGGTGTTTTAGGTCAAGTTCAAAATGAGCCTTTAGATTGCATTTCTTGTCACACTGCAAAACAACCTGCCTTATCCTTTAATAATAATTCCTCTATTGCATGCTCTCCTTTTGATCTTATTCATTCTGATGTTTGGGGACCCGCTCCCACCGCTTCTATGGGAGGGGCTCGATATTTTGTTCTCTTTATTGATGATTATTCCCGTTTTACTTGGGTCTATTTGATGACTAATCGTTGTGAGTTGCCTCAGATTTATATTAACTTTGCCACTATGGTTCGAACTCAGTTTTCAAAGGTCATTAAAATTTTCAGACGTGATAATGCTATGGAATATCGTGACTCCAAACTTTTAAATTTTCTCGCTGAACAGGGTACTTTGTCCGAGTTTTCTTGTCCTGGTACCTCTCAACAAAATGGCAGAGCTGAGCGTAAACACCGTCATATTCTTGACTCTGTCCGTGCGATGCTTATTTCCTCTTCCTGTCCTGAGCGTGCTTGGGGTGAAGCTGTCCTCACTGCTGTTCATGCTATCAATAGACTCCCTTCTTCTGTTCTTGGTAACACTACTCCCTTTGAGCGTCTTTATCGTACTTCTCCCGATTACAGTTCTCTCCGTGTTTTTGGTTGTGTCTGTTTTGTCCTTCTTCAGCCTCATGAACATAATAAGCTTGAATCTCGGGCTCGCATGTGTTGTTTTCTTGGGTATGCTTCTGAACATAAGGGTTATCGTTGTTGGGATCCTATCTCTCGCCGTATTCGTATATCTCGTTATGTTGTCTTCTGGGAACATCACATGTTCTCTAGTTTCTCCTCCTTTGAGTCCATTCCTTCTACTCCATCACCGTTTTTTACTAACCCAAATGTTGATCTCTTTCCTAGTGATGATACTACAGGGTCTACCCCAAGTCCACCACTCGAGGCTCCTGATCCTCCACCTTCTCCATCTCCCGATGATTCCAGTCCGGACGGCGATCCCACTCCTAGCGTCATGCCTCCTCCTCCCACTCGTTCTTCTAGAGTAAGGAATCCCCCTCCTCATCTTTTTGATTATCATTGCTTTTCTACTATTCTTCATCAACATGAACCTAAGTCATTCAGAGAAGCCTCCACAAATCCAAATTGGCAACAAGCAATGCAGGAAGAAATACAGGCACTTGAAAAAGTACACACTTGGGATTTGGTTGATCCTCCTTCTGATCAGGAAGTTGTGGGCAGTAGATGGGTATACAAGATCAAGACTCGCTCTGATGGCTCTATTGACCGTTATAAGGCACGATTGGTTGCTCAAGGTTGTACGCAAGAGTATGGTATTGATTATGAAGAGACTTTTGCTCCTGTTGCTCGCCTTACGTCTGTTAGAGCTCTCCTTGCCATTGCTGCGGTTAAAAGATGGTCTCTCAGTCAGATGGATGTGAAGAATGCATTTCTTAATGGGGATTTGAAACAGAGAGTCTATATGAAACCACCTCCAGGATATCCTTGTCCTTCCAGTAAGGTTTGTCTCCTTCGCAAGGCACTTTATGGACTTAAGCAAGCTCCTCGTGAATGGTTTGACAAGTTCAGCACTACCATATGCAGTCTTGGCTTTATTTCTAGTCCTCATGAGAATGCGCTTTTCATTCGTAAAAGCGACCGTGGAGTTGTTCTTCTACTTTTGTATGTTGATGACATGATTATTACTGGAGATGATGTTGATGGTATCTCTGATCTCAAGACCTCACTTCAGCGTACTTTTGAGATGAAGGATCTTGGTTCTCTCAGCTATTTTCTTGGTCTCGAGGTCATCTCCACAGATGATGGCATTTATCTCTTTCAGGCTAAGTATGCTTCAGATCTCCTTGCTCGCGCTGGGATTACAGATAGTCGCACCGAGTCTACTCCTCTTGAGCCTAATGTTCGATTTACCCCTATGGATGGCACTGTTTTGGATAATCCGACACTTTATCGCCAGTTAGTTGGCGGTCTCGTCTACTTGACTGTCACCCGACCAGACATTGCCTATCCAGTTCATGTCCTCAGCCAGTTCTTGTCTGCTCCCCGTACTACTCACTATGCGGCAGTTCTTTGCATTCTTCGGTATGTCAAAGGCACTCTTTTTCATCGCCTTTATTTTTCTGCCCATTCCTCTTTGACCCTTCAGGCATACTCTGATGCTGATTGGGCTGGTGATTCCACTGATCGTCGTTCTACTACTGGTTATTGTTTGTTTCTTGGCGACGCTCTCATCTCTTGGCGTGCTAAGAAGCAAACGTTCACTGCTCGCTCAAGCACAGAAGCTGAGTATCGTGCCCTTGCTGACACCACTGCTGAGGTTATCTCGGTTCGTTGGCTTCTCGAAGATCTGGGTGCTCCTCAGTCGTCCCCTACTGATGTCTTTTGTGATAACCGCAGTGCTATTCAGATTACCCATAATGATGTGTTTCATGAACGCACCAAACACATTGAGATTGATTGTCATTTTGTTCGGCAACGAATCCTTATTGATGCTGTTCGTCTCATTGCTGTTGGAACACTGGATCAGACTGCTGATATCTTCACGAAAGCTCATCACCCGACTCGCTTTCGGATTTTGTTATCCAAACTCAAGTTGGTATCCTTAGCTCCCACTTGAGTTTGAGGGGGGATGTTAGAGAATCAATTAGAATCATTAGAATCAATTTAGATCAATTAGCATCGTCTATATTTATATAGCATATCTGTACATTAATTGTAGGATTCTATGTCTTTATTACTTTGATTTATTTAGCACCTATAAATACCCCTTGTATATTGTACCTGAGATACAACTCAATCATACACTTTTCACATCATTCTCTCAGTCTCTTGTTTCTATCATTTATAATACAAAGTTTTTAATTTTGGAATTGCACAAGATTGCACCTTCATTTGAAATAAGTATAATTATAAGAATATTAAAATAAAATTATATGTAAACTATTACAGAATAAAAAAAGTATAAATAGTAAAAATAATAAAAATATTTTTTTTGTAAATTCGTTTTGAAAATGTAATAAATATATTTGTTTTGTATTTTTTTTATCTAATATAATCATTTTTAATTTTTAAGCAAATAGGTTCTTCTTCAATTGTTGGTGTAAATATTTTATACGTAAACTTTGATAAATCAATTATCTATTTGTTTTTGATAATATTGTCTAAAGGATGATGTTCTATTTTGTAACTTTGAGATGTTCTATAGGTTAGAAATAATTTTAAAAAAATTAATTAGAGAAAATTGATTGAGAATGAGAATATAAATAATATAATATAAAATTAGAAATCAATTAAATCATCATGGTATATTTAAATGTATCTAATAAAAATATTTTGTTGTGCTAAATTTGATTTTTTTGAAAAAATCGTTAAGAATTAGTGTAAATTTATGAAATGAAATAATAGTGACAAGAATCTTATATATAATTATATAATTTATATAATGTAAATATTTATTACATTGAAGAATAATATTAATAAATTAATTAATGAGGTAAGATTGGCAAAGGTATGATAAATCTGATAGATCAATATCCTAATTTAATAGATACCCATGAATAAATATTTTGCATGTTTATATGAGAAGTCCTAATAATTTAAATTCGATGCATTAGAATTGTCATTCAGATGGAAAGCTGTTTGCTACTGGTGGCCATGATAAAAAGGTAGGTGCTAGACTGATCTTGCTTCAACCATGGAATGACCAAATTTACGGTCAGTGATTGTTGGAAGAAGCTTTTGTTTAATTAGGGGTGGCAATGGAATGGGTAGGGGCGGGTTTTTACTCTATCTAATTCCATCCAGTTCTACAAAAATTCGTATCGAGTCCACTCCATTCCTACTGTGAATAGTAAAATGTTAAACTTTATTCCGCTCCTGCGGGTACCTGTCCTTACGGGTATCCGTCTCGTCCCTATAATTATTAAATCTAACAAATAAAATTAAATTTTAAAAATTATATAACTATCATTTATATACATAACATAAATAAAAAAAATTTTAAATATGATATAATATTAATCATTTTACTAATTATTTTATATATATTATATATATCGGGACAGGTTTAACCTAAACCCGATCCTGTCCCGCCCTGCCCAAGAACCCACCCGTTAAAACCCGCTCCGGTGTGGGGCGGATAATTACCCGCTCAAACGGTTAGAAATAAGATGGGTATCCGCGAATTTAAGTTGTGTTGCCACCCCTATATTTAATTGCTTTAAATTTGTTAGTATATGGTAAAATCAATTTCATTCTCTGATTATACTTTTTTGCAATGCAGGTATCTTTGTGGTGCACAGAATCATTTAACCTGAAGTCGACACTAAAAGAACATACTTGGTTGATAACTGATGTTCGATTTAGTTCTTCAAAATTTTTATTGGTCAAAATCAAATTATTTTTTGACTTGAATCGACACTAAAAGAACATACTTAGTTGATAACTGATGTTCGATTTAGTTCTTCAAAATTTTCATTGGTCAAAATCAAATTATTTTTTAAGTAAAGTTCTCTTAGCTTAGATTTAGAAATCAAGTGTTTTCATTGTCAGATTTTTCTTATTATCATCAGTTTAGGTGTTTCTTAAATGGTGTTTCTTAAATGGCCATTTGTTCTATTTATCTGATTATTTTGATCCATTTCAAACATTCATATATAGGACACGGTTCAACTGAGATGTCACTAGACTTTCACCCTAGTAAAGACAACCTTATTTTCTCTTGTGACAATCCTATTATGAAGATTGTGTTTTGAGTTCTTGATTCTATTGTTATCCATTATTTGTCACAGGCCTTGTTTGTTCTATCTAGTGCTGATTTCAGGGTCATAATAATAACCTTGTCCTGTTTGTTGGGAAAAACTCAACAAAGATTTAAACAAAAATCTGTTTAACAACGTAAGCATCAAAAATAATTTTTTCACAATCGGTGCGATTAAATAGCAATATTAAAGATACTCCAAACAATAAATATAATGACAGAAATTAAATAATTAAATACTAGAATTTTAATATGAAAAAACTCCCAAAAGAGGGACAAAAAATTCACGGAACTTAGTCCAGTAGCACAGGGCATCTCAACAACCAACAAGATACATCATCAAAATTGATGGAGTCAACATAAATTCTCCACAAAGTGGGTATCTCAAATCAGACAAAAAAGAAGGCAATGCAACTAGCAAGTTATATCCTAATGTTCATCTCTACATCAGGAATAACATACTAAAATTTCATAAGAAATAGAGCAAGTTTACTGGTTCAATCGGATAAAAAATGACTTGCCCTTTTTCCCCAATTTCTTCTTCTCCCTCGACGCCGAAGCTCTTTGTTTTCTTTCTTTTTTCTTTCAAAAGTGAGAGTCTCAAAAACTCTCTCTCCCTCTCTCAATGTCTTAAAAGCCACTTTCTTTCATTTATTTTTTTATTTGTTTTTAACTTGTGGACCCCACTTAGTTGGGGACCCACTAACAAATCTTTCCCTCACCAACTCAAGTGAGAATATGTTGTTCTACCAAACTCGCCTTCTCTTTGCAAGAATCAAATTTCACTTCAGGTAAACTCTTAATCATCATATCTGAACCATTATCATCAGTATGGATCTTTTCAAGTGCATATGACTTCATCTCAAGCACTTGACGTATCCAATGATACCTCAACTCTATGTACTTCGATCTGGAATGAAACGTCGGATTCTTGCTAAGATGGATAGCACTCTGACTGTCACAAAATAACACAAACTTCTCTTAATTGATGCCTAATTCTTGTAGAAATTTCTTCATCCACCAGAGTTCCTTAGAAACTTCAACAACAGCAATGTATTCTGTCTCTATAGTAGATAAAGCAACACATTTTTGAAGTCGGAATTGCCACGACACAGCTCCCCCTGCAAAAGTCATCATATAATAAGAAGTATACTTTCTTGAATCGAGATTTCCAGCCATATCTGCATCTGTGTAACCATCCAACACAGGTTGGCCACTCCCAAAGCATAAACACACTCTGGAAGTACCATTAAGGTATCTGAGAATCCACTTCACTGCTTGCCAGTGTTCCTTGTCAGGATTAGAGAGAAACCGACTAACAATTCCAACGGCATGAGTAATATCCGACCTGGTGCAAACCATAGCATACATCAAACTGCCAACTGCAGATGCATATGAAATCTTCTTCATTTCTGCTTTTTCTTTCTCGCTTGTAGGACATTGCTGCAAACTCAGCTTGAATGACTAGCAAGTGGAGTACTAATAGGTTTGAAATTACTCATGCTAAACCTCGCTAAAACCTTCTCAATATACTTCTGTTGTGACAACCACAATTTTTCATTCTTCCTGTCACGAGTGATATTCATGCCAAAGATTTTCTTTGCAGGACCCAAATCCTTCATAGCAAATGATCTGTTCAAATATTTCTTAAGACTTTTAATCTTCTTAGTGTCATGACCAACAATCAACATGTCATCAACATAAAGCAAGAGAATTATAAAATCACCATCAGAGAATTTTTTAACATACACACAATTATCAGAAGAAGTCTTACTATACCAATGACCTTCCATAAAGGAATCAAACTTCGTGTACCACTGCCTTGGCACTTGCTTCAACCCATATAAGCTCTTCTTCAACTTGCATACAAGGTGCTCCTTTCCATTAACTTCGAAACCCTCTGGTTGCTCCATATAAATTTCTTTATCTATGTCACCGTGAAGGAATGCAGTCTTCACATCAAACTGTTCAACCTCTAAATTCAACCTAGCTGCCAATCCAAGCACAACTCGAATAGAGGACATCTTCACAACTGGAGAAAAAATCTCCTCAAAATCAATACCTTTCTTTTGCTCAAAACCTTTTACAACCAATCAAGCTTTGTACCTTGGCCGTGAGACATTTTCATTCGCTTTCAGTTTGAACACCCATTTAGTCTTAAATACTCTTTTACCCTTCGACAACTTCACCAATTCAAAAGTATGATTCTCATACAAGGATTTCATTTCTTCTTGTATGGCTTTCAACTAATCTTCCTTATGCTTATCATACATAGCTTCCTGGTAGATTTCTGGCTCTCCAGTCTTAGTGTTCATCACATACACATGAGGAGAGTATTTCCGAGAAGGATGACGCTCTCTAGTAGATCTTCTCAATTTAGGCTCAACTGGTGGTTTAGGTGGAACTTTAACATCTGGTGAAATTTCTACATCTAGCACCTCAGGTTGAGGTGTAGGTTCATCATGCAAATCATCACCATCATTATCAACTTGTACATCTCTCCCATCAACAGGAGGTCTAGTAGAAGGACCAGGTTCATCATCAGCAGAACGTCTAACAGTTATTGGTTTATCTGTCTTCTCAAGATCTTCAATAGTTTGGTCTTCAAGAAAAATCACATATCGGTTTCTAATTATCTTATTGTTCACCGGATCCCATAATCTGTAACCAAAGTCTCTATGACCATAACCCATGAAAATACACTTCTTTGACTTTCCATCCAATTTGGACCTTTCATCTCTTGGAATGTGAACAAAAGCTCTGCAGTCGAACACTTGCAAGTGACTATAGGAGACATCTTTTCCTTTCCAAACTTTCTCTGGAACATCACCATTTAGTGAAACTGAAGAAAAAAGGTTGATCAGATCTACTGCAGTCCTCATCGCTTCACCCCAAAAGGATTTAGGCAACTTTGTATGAGAGAGCATACACCTGACTCTATCATTGATAGTGCGATTCATTCTCTCTGCAACTCAATTATGTTGAGGAGTCTTAGGAACCGTCTTCTCAAGCTTGATCCCATGTCCTTTACAATACTTTTCAAATGGATCCCCTATATTCATCACCATTATCTGCTCGAACACATTTCAGTTTCCTTCCTGTTTCTTTTTCAACACTTGCATGAAAGTGTTTGAAGATACCGAGCACCTGGTCTTTAGATTTCAAAACAAAAGCCCACACTTTTCGAGAATAATCATCAATAAAAGTAACAAAGTATGATGCACCACCTAGTGTCTTAGCATCCATAGTGCAAACATCAGTGTGAACTAAATCTAGAACATGTGATCTCCTATAAGGTCCAGAACTATGAAATGATACTCTAGCATGCTTTTCAACAAAACAATGAGTACAAATATCTAAAGTTGTACCTTTCACAGGAAGTGAGTGTTTCTTGACTAAGAAGCTTAGTCCTTTCTCGCTCAAGTGGCCAAGATGTATATGCCACAAATCAGAAGAGGAATCATCAGCTACATTCACCTCTTCTTTGCACAACTTTGCTTGCAACCAGTAGAGAGTAGTGAGACTATTGTCTTCTTTAGCAACAATGAGAGCCATTTTGGTAATCTTGCATTTTTCACTACCAAAGGAAGTGCAATACCCCTCTTGATCCAATGCCTTCTCTGAAATAAGATTGAACCGCATATCTGGCGCATGCCTAACGTTCTTCAACTGCAACTTGATCCCATGTTGGTTTCAAGCCACATATCACCCATACCAATGATATCACACACTCCTTTATCTCCCAATTTGATCTTGCCAAAATTTCTAGCAGTATAGGAAGTGAAAAATTCACGCCTTGGAGTAACATGACATGAGGGACCAGAATCCATAATCCAAGTTGAATTATCACAGACAATATTCACATAATTTTTATCATATGTGATAAGAACATCTTCATAAATAATAGCAGTAGTTTCTTTATCACTATTTTTACCTTTGTCTTTATTTCTTTCCCTTGATTGTTCTCTTTTAAAGAACTTACAATGCCTCTTGATATGCCCCGGCTTGCCACAATGGTGAGAAATGAACTTCTTTCTTGGCTGTACTTTCCTCTTGACTTGCTTCGATTCTCTGACTTGTCAGAACGGTGAGATTTTCTACTTTGACTTCTCCCTCGTGACTCTAAAACAAGTGCTTCTGACTGGGAGGAGGCATTAATCAAACCTCAATCTTTTCTTCTGACTTCTTCATTCAGCATGCTATTTTTAACCATTGCTAACATCAACTTTCTTTTAGGAGCTAAGTTAGTCAGTGTCACAACCAGAACTTTCCAACTATCAGGCAAAGAGCTCAACAACAACAAGGCTTGTAACTCATCATTCAAAATGATTTTATTATTTGTCAATTGGTTCACCATCTCCTGAAAGGTGCTCAAGTGCTCCGGCATTGATTTACCTTTAATATACTTCATATTGACAAGCTTCCTAATTAAGAATGCTTTGTTTGGCACATTCTTCCTCTCATATAACTCCTTCAATTTATTCCATATCTTCTCAGCATTCGTTTCGGTGTCAACATGTGGATACACGCTAAGATCAAGCCATTGCCTAATCAAAGCAACTGTCTTCCGATTCATCTTCTTCCATTCAGCATCGGATTTAATACCTTTGAATTTATCTCCCTCCATAGGATCATACAAGTCCTTGATATACACCATATCTTCCATGAGCGTCTTCCAAATCGAGTAATTTTGGGAATTCAATTTGACCATATTTGTTCCATGAGTATTTTCCTCCATTTAATCAGCAGAGAGATAAACAACCAAAGCTCTAATACCACTTTGTTGAGAAAAACTCAACAAAGGTTCAAAGAAGAACCTGTCTAACAGCGGAAGCACTAAAAATAAATTTTCCACAACATGTGTAATTAAATAGCAATACCAAAGATACTCTAAGTAACAAATATAATGATAGAAATTAAATAATCAGATACCAGAATTTTAACGTGGAAAAATCCTAAAAGGGGGACAAAAAATCCCACGGACCTAGTCTAGTAAAATCTTCCACTATCAAAATAATGAGTACACAATCAGTCTTTCTAGTAGCACAAGGTATCTCAACAATTAATAAGATACATTATCAAAACTGATGGAATCAACATAAACCCTCTACAAAGTGGATATCTCAAATCAGACAAAAAAAAGGCAATACAACTAGTAAATTATATTCTAATATTCATCTTTATACAAAAAATAACATACTAAAATTTCATAAAAAATAGAATAAATTTACTGATTTAATCGAATAAAAAATAATTTATCTTTTTTTTCAATTTCTTCTTCTCCCATGACGCCGAAACTCTCTGTTTTCTTTCTTTTTTCTTTTAAAAGTGAGAGTCTCAAAAACTCTCTCTCTTAAAAGCCACTTTCTTTCATTTATTTTTTTTATTTGTTTTTAATTTATAGGTCCCACTTAGTTAAGGACCACTAACGTTGAACAATTTTGGAAAATATCTAACATCTCTTAGTGATGATCTTGTTAGGATATAGATAAATAACTATAAGGATATCCTTTAGTATTCATGAGACCTATATTTACAAATTTTTTAATATATATTTTATATATTGTATATAAGTTTTTTTTGGGTGGGATATTTGCATAGATAACTTGAGAGATTTTAGATATGTTTTGGACTTTGGCTCAGTCCCTCTTATAGTAGAAATACAATCGATTTGATGAATTTCCATACTCGTCAACTTTAAAATAGAAACACACTAGGATTTATGCTATGGTGTGGTAATTGTTAAACCTTAGTGCAAATACTGAAATTGAAATAGTAATTATTAATTACAGAAGTATTTGACTTTCATTTTATACTTGTGTATGTCTCTGTGTTATTTTTCTAAATAAAGTGCGATTTTTATTTATTATTGTATGCTAATATTATATATATATTTATATATATATATATATATATGACTGATTTGGGGAATAATTTTTTTGTGTAAACATAATATAATTTTTATTAGTGATGTGTTATTTTTGTTTGTTTTGGTCTTCAATTTGACTGTCTTCCTAAATTTCGATAATAAAATTATATATTCTATTTTTTCTTTGTTAAAAATCCCATAATTAGTTTATTTTAGGTTGTTATTTGTTATATTGAGATTTTATTTTTCTAAAACATTGGGTATTATTTTATTTTGATATTCTTTTTTTTTTCGATGTATTGGGAGTGTATACCTATTAAAAAAATATTTTTTATAATATTAAATATTTTTAAAATTCATTTTGTATAAAGTCATAAATAGAATAATTTTTCACTATGACTACAAATAATGAAAAATAGTTATACTATGTATTTAAGCATTTTTGTCATCCAAGTCCAACCAAATTAACCTAAACACAACAAAAATTACTTTTATTTCAGAGAGTGTTTATACATCGCCCAAATATTATCATTATCATCGTCATTGTCATTTTTTTTTTTACGTTTTTCCTTCTTTTTTACGGTTTAATTTATATTATTTTCTATCAATTATTTTTAATATTAAAAATAAAAAATGCACAAAAGAAATATACACAAAGATAATACATATAACATTTTTTTGCGTTTGAACATTCTTTTTTTATTATTATTATTATTTTGGGGGTTTTTTGGACTTGTTATTTTGGGAGTGTTGTTTTTTGCGTTTTTGTCATTGGGTGTGTTTTAACGGTCATAGCTTCAAAGATGTAACATGAAAAAGATGAATCTACTAATATAGGCCCAATACTCTTTTTTGTGAAATGAAAACTTTTTAGAGGCCTGGAAAACGGCCCTTTTTAAAAACAGTTTAGTTTTTTTAAATCGTTGGCCCATAAAATGTCCAATGCAATCCAATCCCAGCAAAAAACCCTCCACACCCTCACTTTTAACTACTCCCAAGTCCCCACAAAAAGTGTTGTGCTAGTAATTAATGATGTTTTATGCGAATAATAAAGTCTTAGAATGTAACACATAATTCAAGGTTTTCCTTTTATTTTGAAGACTTAGTAGATTATTTGTATATGGTAGCATCTCTGGTGGTTATAATATTGGTGGCTACGGTGACTATCGTTTGGCTGACCAATACGATAGTGATACGCAAAAAAGAAAAAAAAAAGTTGCTAATTATGTGTATTGGAAGAAGGAAGTTGAAAAAGATAAATCTTGAGTTAGAAGTTTAAAGAAGACTTCTTTTTTTAATTTAGTTTTAAATTTAACATATTTTACAATCATTTACATTTTACAAATTAGTCATATGCATATCATTTTAAAAGTCAGTTCGTTACATGTTATATTGTTGCAGGTTCGTGGTTCATAGCCATTTATACATATATATGTAAATGTTCTTTTAATATATGTCATGGTGTTAATATGTTTAAATATTAACGGATATTAAGTCACCAAAAAAAATAAAAAGTCACCAAAAATATTAACGGATATTTTAGTGTTGAATTTACTCAAATTTATTATTAAAAAAACTGTAGATATTGTTATATAAATACTATTGGATTGTTTTCAAAACTTACCAGTAATAAGGGATTCAAAAAATTTTAGAAATGAGAGCAAAAATATATATACTAAAATAAATTTTGTTAAATATTATTAATTATATAAAAATATAAAAATTAAAAAGAGTTAGTGAACACTTTCATTCTTAAAATACTATTCATTATATATAATTTATAAAAAAAATTATTTCTAAAATTGAAATTTAAAATATTTTAATTAAATTATAAATAACTTATTATTTTAAATAATTTTTTTATATACATTTAATAATAAAAGACTAAATTAATTGGCACAGTAGTGCCTAATAATACACTAGTATTTATAATTTAAAACTATAATTATATATAAATATTTAAAAAATTAAATATGTATATAAAAAGTATGTTTATATAAAATAATAAAAACATAATTTACAATTTTTTCTTTCTTTTTTTTTAATAATTAAATTTGTTATATATTTTTTAATTTAATTTTTATATAATATTAGATTAAAGATTTTATGCATCTATTTAATTATGTATTATAATTAAAATATTTTTTATTACTATTTCTAAAAATAAAAAATATATTCTAAATTAGTAAATTAATCAATTTATTTTAAAATTTTATATGCAACATAGGTAAATATAATAGAACAAAAGATAAAAAATAAGTAATTAAGATGAATAAATTGAGAATAAAATAAAATATATAAAGTCATGAAGAAAATAAAACATTATATTAATATATACCTACACTATAATTGTTTGAATTAAAATTTGTAATTGAAAATATCAAAAAAGAAAAATAATGAAATTGAAAGATACATAGAGTTATGGAGAATTATATAAAAAAATGGATAATTTAAAATGTACTTTTTTTACGAAGAGAAGATGACCACTAAACAAGGAATAAAAAAAGGTTAAAAATATAAAAAAAAAAAAGAGAGTTTAAGAGAATAAAGGAAATAACGGCACAAGAACTAAATTTGATTAGGTTAAATAATAGTCAAAATAATAAAAAAATAAAAAAGTGAATTTAGGCCTTTAACTAATTGAGTTTAGTTTATTTATAATGAGATCATTTAAAATTTAAAATGGTGATATATTATATATAATTATAATCTTTTAAAAAAATTAAAAACACAGTGGTGACAAGTGCCCCTTTATCATTGTTTTTAGGTCTGTCCCTGCTTACTAGGTTCTTTGTATGTAGGTGCATATCTGATAAATACGATATTGCTGGTTATAAGTAGGGGTCGAGGAAAGTTGAGAAGATTTGTAAAGTTTTAAAAAAATTTATTCTTGCTACTCATGTCATTTGTGATAATGAGTATCCTACTGTAAATTTGTATCTTCTGATATTTGGAGAGTGACACAAATAATTGATGATGCTATTGAGAATAGATCAGAGATTCCTTCATGAGAGAAATGGCAACCTCAATGAAAGAAAATTTTGACAAATATTAAGGAAAATGTAATATGGTAATGTCTCTAGTTTGTGTTTTAGATTCTAGGTACAAATCATATGTTATTAAATTCTGTTTTCCTTTAATTTACAAATCTGAGCATGTGGCTGCTGAAAATGTTGAAAAAAGTGAAGAATCCATCACAAGAAATGTATGATGAATATGTTGAAATGTATCATGGTGAGACAATAATAAGTGGAGTTAACACTAATGGTCTAATTGCTTCTTCTAATATGGTTAATTATGAAATCAGTGGAATTGATGAAATGTTGAATATGGTTCGGAAAAAAGAAGCCATTCATCAAACAAAATCAGAATTAGAAGTTTATCTTTATGAGAGTGTTTACATTTCTGAAGACCATTATAAATCTTTTAGTGCTTTGGAGTGGTGGAAAAACAATAGCATGAAATTCAAAGTTTTATCTAAAATGGCAGTGGACATATTAGCAATTTCTGTCTCAACGGTGGTTTCAGAGTCTTCATTTAGTGTCTTCATTATAAATATCGTTCTCCACTAAATCAAAAGTCTATTAAAACTCTCATTTGTGGAGGAGATTGGCTTCGAAACAAGTATGGTTTGAAGAAAAAATCAAAACAAAAAATTAACTTTCTAATATTTCTCTTTTTGACTAAGTATCCATGTTAATGTTATAGAAAGTATTTTTCTTTTTAAATGTGAGAACATTGATATTGGTATGATGTGAGTAGTTAGAATAATAAAATTAAATTTTCATGATATATAAATGAAGTATCATATAATTTAAGATTATGACCACAATTTTATTTTAAATATTCTCTTTTGTACTAATAAAAAAAGTATTTGTTGCATTTATATTATTTAAAAATTTAATGATATGTGTATGCTTGCTTTTTTTTTTTTTAAGGTGTTGGAACAGGAAGATTAAATCACTTTTAAATTTGGAGGGTTAATCGATTAATTGTTCAACATTCTCTTTACTTTGTTTTGATTTAAGTAGTTATTAGCTTTTATTTAATGTTATGTTTAGTTGGTTTGTTACAACTCTTGATATTGATGAAGTCTTTTATTTTGATATATTACATATTTTGGAAGTAGCCAAGTGAGAATATATTCATATATATTATTTTTTTTAATCATGATAATTATTTATCGATATTTTATGTTTATTTTGTATCAATATTGTCCATAAATTTATTATTTTATATTTTATAATTTTAAAAATTAAATTATATCTTAAATTTAATTATTATTAAAAAAAAGGTATATTGATAGACTTCAGGTCAGATTTAATAACAGATCAGGCTCAGTACTCATTAAAAAACTTATATCAGTCTACTGGCCAATATATTTTATTACAGGCCTAACCTATTAAGAGTAAAATCTAACCTGACCTATCCTGTTTCCACCCCTAATTACAAATAATTATGGTTTGACCGGCCAATATGATAGATACGCGAAAAAAAAAAAAAAGGAGAGTCACTAATTATGTTTATTGAGGAAAGAAAGTTAAAGACAAGTCTTGAATTGAAAGTTAGTAGAAGACTTCTTTTCTTAATTTTATTTCTGATTTTTTTTTACTATTTCTTTTGAATAATTTTAATTACATGGTTAAACTAAGTACCCACAACAAAGAATTATCAGTTTGATTAGCACATTTTACAATTCTCTATAAATTGGTCATATGTGTATTATTTTAAAAGTCAATTCGTTATATATCACCTTGTTATATGTTTATGGCTCCTAAGCCCTAACTACATTAATCACTGTTTCAATCAAGCTATCATAAAATGACACCATTTATGCATATCTATATAAATGTTTTTTTAATATGCGTTATAGTATTAATATGTTTAAATATTAATAGATTGATTAGTGTTAAATCTACACAAATTTATTATAAAAAAAAATTGTAGATTTTTTTTTTGAAGTAAAAAGTGCTCAATACAATAAGGTGAAGCAATAGAAAGTAAGTAACGGGTTACTCAATGTACAAACCCACATCCTCAACTCAAGAGTAAAGTCCCCTCTAATCATCTTCGACATTGACATCAACAGCCAAGAGGTCCACCACCAAGCCACTCGTCGAAAAGCATAAAGGACCTGATTATTATCTCCACCACTCCTCAACAGTGATTATTGAAGACTCTACCATTCCTTTCTAGTCAAATTGCCTAGATATTATTATGTACTATTTGATTGTTTTCTAAACTTTTTTTTTTCAACCAATCACACCTTTTACAAAAGTAAGCAATTTTTTTGAGACAAAATTTGTCAAATTTTAATCTACCATAAAAAGCTAAAAACCATAAAAGATAAGACTAGAGACACCATTTTTTTAATCTTATTTCTTCATCTTTTATCCCATAGTTTTTATATTTTTCTATTATAAGATATTTGCCTTTTAAGCAATCCAACAACAACATATGGCTCAAATAGTGAAATTCTAAGAGACCATTACTCTCCATGACAAATGTTTGAAAGCTTTCAATGTAGTTTTTAGTAACCAGACAAAGATTGTTGTTCACATACAATGGATCCAATTGGTTAATGAGATGTGGCCACTAATCACTTCACCATCTCCACACTTTTTGAGCCATTGACAGAACTTGAAGAGTTTTATGATGAGTTTCATCAATATCGACCATTTCATTACAAATTTTAGTAAAATGTGAAGGTGACTATTTATATACAAATATTTTTATATATAAAAATAATAATAAAGTGTTGGCTAATTTTTTTTGTTATGAAAGTAGAAGTAGTGATATACTTTAACATTGTAATTTTTGGTGTTTTTTAAAATTGTGGAAAGTATACAAATCGGAGGGTTCGATTTGTGTACCTCAAATTTTTTATTTTTTTTACTACAAATCGAACGATCCGATTTGTGTACCTCTCACAAATCGAACGGTCCAATTTGTATACCTCCCACAAATCGGACGGTCCGATTTCTGTACTTCTAATAAATCGGACAGTCCGATTTCTGCTTTTCTAGTTAAACGATTTCACATTTGAGTATAACACTCTAACAATCCACATTTTAAAAAAACATCACTACAACTCCAATATTAAAAATAAAAAGTTCTAAAGTGTTAGTATGTATTATATTAAATAATTTAATTAAACATATTAAATTATTTAACTATTTTCAATTATATAACAGTTAATGTGAGTAATCACTAAATGTGAATATAGGTAAAAAATTCCAACAAAATATGATTCATTATACATAGCATTTACAATTTTAAGCCAAATGCTCTACTTCGTGATGCAATGTTTTCATTTTAATTTGCATATGTCACTGCAAAATAGGCTTATTTGAAGGCAAAACAATTAATTTATTGTTAAGCATTTGTTTTTTGTCATTCAAATTAAGTGACACAACATTAACATTTCTTTTCATGTTCCTCTTCCTTTTTAGTCACACTCATAAGCAACATGTCTAAATGGATTTTATTTTTGGTCAACATTTCTAAAACCAAAGGACCAAGAAGACAATCTACTTATAAGACCAAAACAGAAAACCTACTTACTTTTACTTATCATCAACATATAAAAAAACTACTTATTTATTCAATTATGATATTAATTTTAATACACTATTAATAATATAATAAACTATCATTAAACTATATGTTTTTATTTGAAGACATTAAAGACAACAAGCAATTAAATTAGACAAAAATACACAATGTCACAAAATTAAGAAATTTCAATTCTTACATACTTCTCCAAATCTCCATGTACCAAAAATGGAAAAATCTCACTACACCATTCTTCCTTTTTCTTTTCTTTTCCCCCTTTTTTCCCCTTTACTCTCTCTTTTCTCATTTTCCATTGTTCAACCTCCATTTCCAATATTCCAATTCCATTACACTTATGCCACCATTTCGCAATACACAAAACCAAATACACAACAAAATGAAATGAGCCCCCAAAAAAGGGAAAACAAAATAAAATTAAAAACCCTTAAATGCACAGCAATACATAGTACATAGCATAAAAATAAGCACACACATTCACATTCACACACACACTCTCTCTCATTTTCTCTCTCTCTCTCTTTTATTATACGCCGAACCCCTTTCTCTCTTAGCTATAACCTCCTTTCTTCTCTTTTCAATCCCTAATATCTTCCATTTCACATATTTTTGTTCCCTTCATAAACCAAAAAAAAAAAAAAAGCACAACACACAAACAAAAACCACACCCTCGTTTTCTAACCCTTTCTCTGGCTTGCACCAAGACCCGTTTTTGATCGCAACCCAACTCTCCTTTCACCTTGGATTTGATTCCCCAAGCGCCCATTTCTCTGTATTCGTACAGCACTTCAACTGTGTGGAGATTCACCTTCATCCATTTAGGGTTTTGATCATCTAACCTTTATCTCTTATTAAAATACATAAAAGGTTAAACTTTTTTCAAATTTATATTTTGATATATTTGATTCATTGGGGTTTCTTGCAGAATCTGGGTTTTATTTCTGAGGATTCGTTTTTTGCAGTAGGTGGGGCACTTTGGGTTCTATGTGTTTTATCTTGTTTTGAGTAATACCCAGATTTTGTTGAGTGGGACTTTTACTTTTTTAATTTTTTTTTTGGTTGTTGCTATTTTTCGTGGAACTGCAGAGGGAATAAAGTGCTTATCTTGGTTTGTTTTGTTGTTTGCACTGGGAGGAGTAGAGAAAGAAATTGTGCACATGAAGTGTTTGAGGGAAAACCACTGAGAAAATAGCTAGAGCTGGATGCTTTTAATGTGTTGCTTTTGTTAGTTCCGAATATTTGTTGCTGTGGAAGTGTATCTGGAAGAAGAAGCTGTGGTGGTGGTGGTGGTGGGGTTGGTGTTGATTTTCGGCTTGGGGGTGGCTGGTGGGGTTTTACTTGGTGGAGCAGTTAGGGAAGGCATAGGCTTGCATGGGAGAACATGAGACATGGGCACAGCCACAAAGTGGGCTATTGCCAAATGGCTTGTTGCCCCATGAGGCCGCATCGGTGTTACAGACACTTGATTCTGAGAGGTGGTTGAAGGCTGAGGAGAGGACTGCAGAGCTTATTGCCTGCATTCAGCCTAATCCACCCTCCGAGGAGCGAAGAAATGCCGTCGCAGACTATGTACAGCGCTTGATCATGAAATGCTTCCCTTGCCAGGTCAGTGGCCTTATGTGTTTACTGTATGCTTCTTTGCTTTGAGGACTTATTTTGTTGGTAAGTCAATCATACTACAATATGGTAAATGTTGAGGGATGTTATGACAAATCATGATCTAGGTTGTTGTATTTCTCCAACCTTGAAAAACTGGTCAATGATGCAAAATGTATGGTGTAAACTTGTAGTAACACTTGAGTTTTGTATCCATTAGATGAGAATGTGTTGGAATAACGGTTTTTATTGTGGAATTAGAATGCATTATTGATACAACAGATTTTAGAGATATTTCAAAAGCTATTATTTTTAGCTCATTTCAGAAAGCATTAAAACAACTTTTCTATTTCTTGTTTTAGATTTTCTTTCTAATTTTTTGTCTAATTGTTTTAAAATTATGTACATCTGTTTAACTAGAATTAGGAAGTTATTTTAATTTATTTCATAAAAATAAGGTCAACAAGACTTCAGCCTAGTGCTAAGTTAGAAATGCTACTTTGATGATCAGTTCTGCACAAATGATTTGTTTGCAGTGAGGAAATTAAACCCTGATTGTGTTTGTGTAACTTGTACTCCCATATTATTGTGTATAATTGTTTATGATACAGGTATTCACCTTTGGATCGGTACCGCTCAAAACTTATTTGCCTGATGGAGATATCGACTTAACAGCATTCAGTAAGAATCAAAATCTGAAGGACAATTGGGCACATCAGGTCCGTGACATGCTTGAGAATGAGGAGAAGAATGAGAATGCAGAGTTTCATGTCAAGGAGGTTCAGTACATTCAGGCTGAAGTAAGTTTTTTAAGAGAATATATTTAATTTGCTAAGATTTATTGCTTTTGTAATTTAGGTAGTGTCAAGGTTAAGTTTGGAATCTTGTCCAGTTTATTTTTAAAGTCTTGTGCTAATTTTGCTGACTTATTAAATGACGATGAAACCTTGTAGTGTGTTAAGTTTCCTCATTTTTGCAAAGAAATTTGGTAGGAACTAGGAAGTTTATGGGGAGTTCATGATGAATTCTTGTTCTGCTTGCTGAATTCTTAACCCTTTTTGTTGATTTTTGCATATGTGTATTTGTGTCTTTTCTCTGTTGATCACTTGGTCCAGTTATTAATACAAATATCACCTTGCAAGGCAATTACCTTTAACATTAAACTACATTGAGGAAAAGTGTTGTAGTAGCCAATATGTAGTGATTTGAGTTACGTACATTTCGTTGCACTTCAAATCATAATCATACCTATGGTGTCTCTTATATGTGACACTATTAGGATTAATTTTAGTTAGGATTGTAATATTTTAGTAGTAGTGTTTTACATTCTTCTTCATATTTGCAGGTGAAGATTATAAAGTGTCTTGTTGAGAATATTGTAGTAGACATTTCATTTAACCAGCTTGGAGGGTTGTGTACCCTTTGTTTTCTTGAGGAGGTAATTCAGCGCATCTAAGCCAGAAGCCTCACAGTGTATCATTCTCTTTAGAGCTGTGTCCTTGGTACTGTTTTTGTATTGGAATGATAAAGATTTGATTTTGTTTCTGTAGGTTGATAATCTGATCAACCAAAATCATTTATTCAAGCGTAGCATTATACTTATAAAAGCTTGGTGTTACTATGAGAGTCGTATACTTGGTGCCCACCATGGACTTATCTCAACTTATGCGTTAGAAACCTTGGTTCTTTACATATTCCACGTTTTCAACAATAACTTTGCTGGACCACTCGAGGTATTGGAATTTATCATGGTTTTCTTTATTTTTTGTATTTTTTATCATTAATTTTAACATAATGTTATCTTTTCCCCCCTTTTTGAAAATATAGGTGTTGTATCGATTTCTGGAGTTTTTTAGTAAGTTTGACTGGGACAATTTCTGCATAAGTCTTTGGGGTCCAGTTCCCATTAGTTCACTCCCAGATGTAACAGGTGGTTACAATCTGTTGAAACATTTGTTTACTAATTTTTTGTTTAGCTCTGTCTTTCTTATATTGCTTTCCCCCTCCTATTTATCCCTTTTTTTTCCACAGCTGAACCTCCTCGAAAAGATGGTGGAGATTTACTGCTCAGTAAGCTATTTCTTGATGCCTGTAGCTCAGTGTATGCTGTTTTTCCCAGTGGCCAAGAAAATCAGGGTCAATCCTTTGCTTTGAAGTATTTCAATGTTATCGATCCTTTGCGTGTCAACAATAACCTTGGCCGTAGTGTCAGCAAAGGTATATTGGTTCATGTTATGCTTTTCTGTTTATAGAATCTCAATTAATGATGAAAGTATGGTAAATTTTATGCTTGTTGCTGGAGTTAAACATGTACTGTATTGGTTTCCCCAAACTATTTAATCTACTTTTTCTTATCTGTTTATGGCTAATATTTGCATCTATGATTCATGTGAACCAGGTAATTTCTATAGGATACGCAGTGCCTTTACTTTCGGGGCTAAAAGGCTGGCTAGATTACTTGAATGTCCAGAGGAGGAATTGGTTTTTGAAGTCAATCAGTTCTTTCTGAACACTTGGGATAGACATGGAAGTGGGCAACGACCTGATGCTCCAAGCAATGACTTGTGGCGATTGAGGCTATCCAGTCCCGACCAATCACAGAGATCTGAGAATGTCCAGCACAATATCCACAAAATTGATATTACCTCGAATCATGAATTCCATATAGAAGGAGATCATGTTTCACGTAGTGGGCTGTCTCAGCATAGTAATTTATCCTCTGAAAACTCGTATAAAGGTAGTGAAGTTTCTACAGTGTCACATACTCAGAGTCAAAAAAGTTATGGAAGCCAAAATAATTCAAGGACCTCTGATCAAAGCAGAAGAGAAACTAATTCTAATCATGCTGCTCATGTCGATAAGGTCCAGAGGAACATTAAGGTCGATAATCTTCCAACTGATGTTCAAGGGAGGTTTCTTTTTGCCAGAACACGTTCTAGCCCTGAGCTAACTGACTCATATGGTGAAGTTTCTTCCCAAGGGAGACGTTCAAGAGCTGCAGAAAGTAGTAAACTCCCAAATTCCTTTGCGAAATTGGAGGTTAGTCAGAGGAAGAATGTTGTTGAGCCTGAGATTGTTCCAAGTTATGGTGTTAGAATAGATGATTCATCAACTAGGCACATGCCATCTCGCCAAATTCATGATAGTTCTGCTGAGTCTAACAGTGGTTCAAATAGTTATCATGATGAATCCGGCTCGGTGATTGTGAGCGAAGAGTTTGCATCTATTGCAGGAACAGCTGGAATGCAGATGATGCATCAGGAGGAGCAAGACCTTCTGAATATGATGGCATCTCCGACAGCCCAAGGTTTCAGTAGTCAGGGTCATGTTCCGGTGAACATTGCTCCAGGTCACATACCATTTCCATTTCCTCCATCCATTCTCACATCAATGGGATATGCTCATAGAAACATGGGTAATATTCCTTTCATTGAGCCTTCTTGGGGCACTAACATGCAATTTCCTCAAGGTTTAGTCCCTTCACCATTGACACCATATTTTCCTAGCTTAGGATTTGCATCAAATCCTCAAGATTTAGTTGAATCTGGGAATGAGAATTTCAGTCCTGTTGGAGAAGCCGATAATGATTTCTGGCATGAGCAGGAAAGGGGTTCTGGAAGTGGGGTTGAAGTTGATAATGGAAACTTTGAAATGCTTCCAGATGATAAGCAACAGTCAACTTCAGGTAGTTATAACTTTGGCCCGTCATCTCGGGCAGCCGGCTCTAGTAGTTCAACTAGAAACTCACAGAAGTTTACTACAGAAAATCGAGGCCCAACAAGAGAAGAGCATATAGAAAATTTTCTGTATCAAGATGGCAGGAGAAATGAGGTTTATTTTGATGATAGAATGCCAAATTCTCAGTTGTCCAGCGGACCACCTTCAAGCTCCTTCAGGAGCAGTAAAACTTCTTCTGAAAGCTCTTGGGAAGGATCATCGGCCAAATCCTCGAAGCCAACGAGGGATAAAAGGGGAAGGAAAAGCACTCCCTTGGGGCAATATGGTGGTGTTTATGGTAAGGGTAAGAACGCCACAGAGGTTTCAACGAATAGATTAGATGATGAAAACAGGGAATGGACACATTTGTCAACTATGCCATCGGACATGTCCGAAAGAAGCACTGGCCCTCCAGCTGCTACTTCCTTGCATGTTCCAAGGCATCAAGTATCCGGTTTTGAAGCCCAAGCAAGTGGACCAGATTCTCCAGTACCCATGGCCCCCATGATCTTAGGTTCTGGTTCTCGCCAAAGAGCAGCTGATAATTCTGGCCTTCTTCCGATTGCCTTCTATCCTACAGGGCCACCTGTACCATTTGTTACAATGCTTCCTATATATAATTTTCATACAGAGTCATCGGAAACTGCAACAAGCAACTTCACTGCAGAAGAAGGAACAGATACCAATGACTCTAATCAGAATTTTGATTCATCCGAGGGATATGATCAACCTGAGGTTTCAAGCCCTTCCAATTCTATGCCAAGGGTGGTGACTGAGCCATCGGAACACAAGCCTGATATTCTCAACAGTGACTTCGTTAGCCATTGGCAAAATTTGCAATATGGACGATTTTGTCAAAACACGCGTCATCCTCCTTCAATGGTGTATCCTTCACCAGTTATGGTACCTCCCGTTTATTTGCAGGGTCGTTATCCTTGGGATGGTCCTGGTAGACCTGTTGCGGCTAATGCCAATATTTTCAGCCAGCTTATGAATATGAACTATGGGCCACGTCTAGTTCCTGTTGCTCCCGTCCAGTCTGTTTCTAATAGACCTGCCAACGTTTACCAGCGTTTTGTGGATGATATTCCCCGGTATCGAAGTGGGACCGGAACCTACCTGCCAAATCCGGTATGATAAATTTCTAAAAGAAAAACTTTGTATTTTATTCTTACATATGCTCATGCATTTAAATAAAGTAGTTTTTCAATTACAAAACCATTGATCAGCCTGCTTTTGTTGATGGTGATTTCGTTGTAATGTTGTGTCATGTTTATAAATTTATATCAGAAGGTCTCTGTTCGCGAGCGACATTCCACAAATACCAGACGGGGAAATTACAACTATGACAGAAATGACCATCATGGCGACAGAGAAGGGAATTGGGTGAACTCAAAGTTGCGAGGAACTGGACGTGGCCACAATCGCAACCAAAGTGAGAAAACCGGCCCAAAGCCAGAGAGGTTGTCGACAAGTGAGAGCCGCTCTGAGAGATCGTGGGGAGCTTCGCATAGACATGACTCCTTCATTTCTCACCAGAACGGTCCGGTCCACGCAAACTCTTCACAGAACAGTGCTGCCAATGTAGCCTATGGAATGTACCCTATACCTGGCATGAATCCCGGTGGGATATCATCGAATGGACCAACAATGCCTTCTGTTGTAATGTTTTATCCTTATGATCATAATGCAGGCTACGGTTCCCCGGCAGAACAGCTTGAATTTGGGTCTCTGGGGCCAATGGGTTTCCCTGGTGTCAACGAAGTACCACAGCCGAATGAGGCAAGTCGATCTGGTGGAGTGTTTGAAGAGCAAAGGTTTCATGGTGGCTCTGCACAACGATCCTCTCCGGATCAGCCTTCTTCACCCCATGTCTCAAGGTAGTTGCCCCTTTCTGTACCGAAACTGCCACTAGTGCTTCTAGCAGCGACACGTTATTGAAGTCATATTATTGTTGGATGGTTAGCATCCAAGTGTGAAATCCTTATAAAATGTTTGCTGCATCAGAAATCCCAAAACATGATTTTTCACTCATGTCTATAGACACGGTTTACAATTGAGCACTTATAATATCATTCGATTCACATAACCAACCTCACCTTGTAAGTATGTATTCCTTTTCATCATAAGTTTTTAGTACATTTCACTGTTGAAGGATATTCTCTAGTTTAAAATCGTTAGCTAACAAGTGTCTCAAAGGAAGCTAAATTAGCAATTTTTAAAAAACTTCAATGCATGGAAAACTTTATAAAGAAAAATTGAAGGAACTTTTGTTAATAACAAGGAAATATTTAGCAATACCCTATTGATGATGTCTTTGATTTTGTGATTTTGCAGAGGGCCTTGATTCTTGTGCCAGATCAGAATACAGAAGTTTTCAACTGGAAAAGGATTTTGATCCTTTTTCCAATGGTGGGCATGTAAATGGGTGAAACACCTGCTCTCTCATTTCAAGGCAATTCTTGTTCTCAAGTCTCAACCCACTTATCTACATAAGTGAAGGTTCCTTTGGTATATCATTGCTTGATCCTTATAGTGAAAGGTCCCTTTTTTGTGCCCTACTTGCATGTACACTTAGACAGGTTGATCTAACCAACTTTGGTTATGTTTGCGGACCCAACACCTCGGTTTAGGGTGAAGCACGGCGGCGGCAAGGAGGAGCATGCAACACTCCTCCAATTCCACAAAAGTGAAAGAGTATGGAAGACTTAGGTATCAGATTTTTATTGAAGGATTTAGACACAATTGTAACCCCTCAATCATCAAAGTTTAGAAGGAAGAAAAACAAAAACAAGAAAGCTGGCTTAGATTCAGTGTTTTAGAGATTTTTAGCTTGTTACAGAGTTCAGGTTCACTCTTCTATACATGATGCTAGTGTACTTGTTTTATATCATGCTGAACTTGTTTGTTGAACTTTATGAACAATGTGATAGTTTAGCAATAAAAATTGTTAGAATATCTTCCTTAATTTTTCACATCAAGAAAATAGGTAATGATGAAGTCCCCATATAACATATATATGCATGCCTATTTAATTTCCTCGCTAAATAAAAGTGAAATAATTAATTCCCAAGCAATAGCATAGTAGCATACTACAGGCAGAAATGCACATATTACAAACTTAAAAAATTCAGGTTTTATCATTTGTTGCATATTTTCAAGCTGCATGCTATTGTGGTTACGGTGTTCTTAAAAGGTATTGTTAAAATTAATTCTAAAAATAATATTATTAAAATATAAAAAATATGTGACTTTAATTTTAACATTTGTAAAATCATCATAGCTACTATAACCATAAGCGCCAAGCTCTACTTATTTTAAAATCCTAAACATGATCAATCCTACATAGTTTAGCACCTGTCTATTTAGTTAGATCACGTCTGAAGGTTAATTAATTCTTACAATTAACAAGCAAGATTGTTAGTATGCAAGTGTAATATTAGTTTTTTTACAAGTTATAACTCAAATGACATAGTCTTCCTATACTCATTTAGAGGTCGCGGATTCGAGTCTCAATCCTATCTTTGGTTTAAAAAAAAGTGTAATATTAGTTTTATTTAAATATTCAAAGATATTAATAATTAGTACATACATTATTATCGAATCAAGTTAATTTATTAACATCATTGTGTTGTTGTAAGTTAAATATATTACCGAAGGAGAAAGTTGTACTTAAATATTTAGATATATGTTGTCCATCTCCTATTTAGGATTATGCACTTTATCTTTAATACCTTGATGTCATTTGTAGTCTTTTTTTGCCTTTTGTCAATAGGTATATTTCAGAAAATTTTGTGGTATGCTTTTATGCACTTTAAGTAGGTTTGATTTATCATGATTCATTATTCATGATTGACATGAGATGTTCCTGTTTAATGTTGGCTTTGAACTGATGATTATTGTGGGTCAAATTTTGTTTCGTAACGATAGAGACAAAAAAAAACAGAAGCCAAAATTTACTTTATTTAACATTTATTAATTCTAACAATAATTAATAAAAACATAATAAAATTCTGACTGTTTTTTACTAATTTTTTTCAAGTTATTTTTTGGTTTTAGTTCGCCTGAATTTTGTTTTAAAACAATTACTACTACTTATTACAAAATAGTTGGAGAATTTACTTATATAGATTTTAACAAAATTAGCATTGCAAACTTTTTATACTTCAAGTAATGTGTATTATATAACATAATGTTTTGTATTAAAAAAAAGCATTTTAATATATGTATAACAAAATATATAAATCTTATTTCAACTTATAAAAATCACGATGTTGTTATACATAAATATAAAAATTAAAATTCACATATTTTCTATATATAACAAGGTTGTTTAACCAGCCCAATTTTTTTTAATATTATCAAGTCTAGGTTCTGAGAAAACTAAACTAAATCAAAAGCTTTGCCATTTTAATATTTAACACAAAATGATCCATTTACAAAATGGTATCTGGCAAGGAAAAAAGAAGAGAACTTTTAAGTTAGGTAACTTTGGAATATTTCCATAGTATAAGTTTAACCACTCATATTTATCATAAATTTGCAAACCATATATGCATAATTCTATGAATATCTCCAAATTGTTACAATATTCCATCATCATTTTGTTGAAACATGATTCATCCATGACTATAATTACCAGGCAATATCACAAACTTTGATAAAAACAAAACTTGAACATAATATAATTTAATCATAATAAGAATAATATTTCTACTCTTACAAATTATAATTTATATAAGAGATAACTATAAGAATGAAATTTCTACCTTTGAAAAGACCTATAGTAGAAATTGAATTGAAAACAATAAACCTACCTATTTGGAACGCAAACCAGGGATATTTCTAAGTCCCATCTTGCCAAGAACAAGCTTAGGGATAGCAGGAGGGTTATCAAGCATCATGCATTTGCTGAACTCATTTGCAAGCTCTACGAGCCTATACTTGTCGCGCCCGATCTTCTTGTTCGAATTGTAGTAACCAAGCCATGCTTGATATGCTGCTTCTTTGTTCTTCATCTCAACATGGCATAGAGCCCTTTCCACCTGTTATCATAATATAGTTCCGAATCGATGAGTTGAGTACTATAATAGCCCTACAAGATCACTTAAATAATCCCTGAAAGATTGAATGCGTTCGATATAGCTATAAGATTATCTCCTTTTGAAATTTGATCCAACCATTGTGTCACAAACGATGACTGGATGAATTTGTTAGAGACTGAACGAATCATGATGGGTTATCAAGCACCTCTAAAATGAGAAAGTTGGTAAAATAAAAAAGTGAGAGTCTAATCACCTTTGAATCATGAAAGTGGGGCTGACACATGATATAACATATAAGTAACAAATTTAATAGTAATTAACCTCTTAATTATCACTCTAGAATTCTCCTCACTTTAGAAGATCTTTTTCCGTTATTTTGATACCGAAGTGATCTTCAAGAGGCTATTTTGGTATTTCTCTGGGTATACATTTGCAAAACCATAGGAAACATAATTCAAAATTGTCTACATCATCATATATCTAAGAATGAATACCTTTTTCTTTGTGTCAGGATCAACAGAAGGAATGGGAGCTTTCTCAATAGGCAAATCTTTTACGGTAGATAAGAAGAACTCTTCCCATGGAGCCAAAAGCAATATGCCCTGCCCTTCCTTCCCTCGACGTCCCGTTCTACCAAGTCTATGTATATACTGTTCTCTGTCAGTGGGTAAACCAACCTGACCATTGAGAAATGGAGGACACATGAAATTGTTAATTAATGTTTGTTCAAATAATAAAATTTAAAGATTCAAAGTCTACCACATTGCCATCGTGTGCGTCGAACATTGTTCGAAATAGGAGTTATGCATTAGTTACCTGTACAACAAGAGTGACATCTGGATAATCAACTCCACGTGCAGACACATCGGATGTAACCAAGATAAGTCCCTTTGACTTGCGAAATTCTTCAGAGACTCTGGTTCTATAACTCTGAGGCTTTCTTGAATGGATTTCTCTGACATTCAGGTTCAACTCGCCAAGAAGTTCAGCAACAAGTCTTGTCACCATGGCAGTTGTGCAGAACACAAGAACCTGATAAACCAATAGCTACATCACATGTCCTTCCCAAAATGTGTGATAGGAAAAGTAAAACATTTTGTTCTCAAGTCTAAAGAGCAATGAAAAAAAAAACATTTATTGTTAATTAAGAAATTCAAAAGTTATGTATGCATCTTGAATAATAAGGAAAACCGAGAAACCAGTACAACTGGTTGCAAATTAGAAATCACACCTTATAGTCAACATCATCCGCAATGTGCTCCTTTAGAAGAGCATAGAGTAAAGAGAAATGCTTGTCTAATGGGGCAACTAAATGTGCTTGGCGAACCTGAAGTCATCCAAAAACCCAATAATAAAGACAATGAATAGAAATTTTATGGTGGGAAGTGCATATTCACATGCAATACCTCAGAATATAGGTAACTTTTTGGTTATGAGAATAAATTATAAGAAATTACCTGTGAGTGCGTCTCCTCAGTTCCCTCTTGAACCGTATTGATAAACTCATGATCCCTTCTCAAAGCAATATGACAGACTTGACGCACCTTCAAAACAATAACCATATCAGAATGAGCCTGGTTGTCCTATACTCCTATTTTATCTAAATTCTAAAGCACAACACAGAACCCTAAACAAAAAATAAGAGAGAGAGAGAGAGAGAGAGAGAGAGAGAGAGAGAGAGAGAGATACCTCATCCGGAATAGTGGCAGAAAACATGAGTGTTTGTCGTTGTTTAGGTACTGCTGCAATTATCTTCTCAATGTCTTTCCGAAATCCCATGTCCAGTAAATGATCAGCTTCATCGAGCACCAACACTTTCACACCCATCAGCCGAGTTGCAAAGCCAGCAGTATTCTCCACATGATCTCTAAGCCTTCCAGGTGTAGCAACAAGGATCTGTATAGCATGTATAAAACATTAGTGATTATTTCCTAATAGATCATAATATTCAGCATCTATATGAAAAGGTTATTTAGTAATGTTGAAAAACTACTGATCTTTTTGTTTGCTTATATACATGTCCTTTGGAAAGTGTGCATGGTTCTATTCCACTAGAAATAACACTTCAGCCGCAATAATAGAAGGATTTACCTGGCAAGGATTTGCTTGCATACGTTTCTGTTCTAAGGCAAGTCTCGTCCCTCCAATTACAACCTGAACACCAATGGTAGGATGATACTTAAGCAATTTAGCAGCTTCTGTAGCCGCTTGACTTGCAAGCTCTCGAGTTGGACATATGACAAGCACATGAATTGGTGGCCGCCTATGATCACGTTCAGTTGGTGGTGAATTTGCAACAACTTCAATTGATGGAAGCTGAAATAAGAAAAAAATGAAAAAATAAGTTTACTCAAAATTACCATTCATCACTTACTACAGGTGGAATAAAACAAGCACCAAGTTCCAGCTCAAAGATTTGTGCCTCCATCAACAAGCTAAAAAAATAAGAAAGCCCCAAGACCACAAACGAAAAAAATTCAATTAGGTGAATACAAATTTTAAGAGGCTTACCAAAAAGGCAACTGTTTTCCCAGTGCCTGTTCTAGCCTTGGCAAGGACATCCTTACCTAGAAATACAGTTACAATGTAAGCCAACGTCATAAATAAACCGAAGAGATACAAGAATGATGTCAACCATAGCAGGTATAAGTTGCTTTCATGCTAAATATTATCACTTAGGGATAGCCCTATTATAAATGCTAAAGATCTTACATATTTAAATGCTAGCACCCAGCAAACTATATCCTTAACAGTTTACACATGAAGGATCCCAAAATGAATAAGCCAAAAAGGAAAGAGTTAACAGGGCATACTGCAATAAGATGAAATCTCTTACAAATGGCAAAAACACAACCAGCACAAAATGACATTATTGTCAAGATTGCTTTTTCTTAAAATTGATTCGTTGCTCCTGACCAAGATAAAAAAATAAACCTTTGAGTATTACAGGAAGAGTTGCCGCCTGTACAATAGTCATCTTCTCATATCCAGCATCCTTGACTCCTTTTAATGATAGTGGGGAGATTGAACATTGATCGAACCTGTGGCATTATATTTCAAAAATCAGATATACAGAATACATGAGCGGTGGTACAACATAATGAACAAAGCCTTATCCATGGCATCTTAATTAAATATGCAGTAAAGATAATTAAATATGCAGTAAAGATAATGTCCATCAAAACTCCTAATTAAATAATAACAAAATGCAAGTCTCATTCATCTCCTCCACACAGGCATTATAGCCCATGAACACTAGCTAGCTTATGCAATAAGCCAATAACTTTCTAAATTTTTTTTCTTATTCCAATGTACCAATAGTTAATGCCGAACAGACAATACTATGATCAACAAAGTTCAATTTTTTTTTTCCCATGTCTCAACAGTGAATAGAGACATTAATACTGTCATAAAAAAAGGTGAAAGTTTCAACTTCTAAGCATACTAG
Organism: Arachis ipaensis; assembly: GCF_059453495.1. Classification (NCBI taxonomy): domain Eukaryota; kingdom Viridiplantae; phylum Streptophyta; class Magnoliopsida; order Fabales; family Fabaceae; genus Arachis; species Arachis ipaensis. The sequence goes on from NC_142437.1 coordinate 4,557,966, forward strand.
ACATTGTCCAAATTATACCAATTAACCAATGCAAAACCACTTGAACTAAGCTAACATTAGTTTAAAAACAAGTTCCAACCTTTAAGGAAAACAAACAAGACCGAGTTACAAAAACAGATTTTTTTAAGTACCTGGTGTCACTCAAATAAGAATCAGTTCCAGAAGGTGAAGAAGCTCTTGGAGCTGCTGGTGCTGGTTGTTGTTGTTTAGTGCCACCAAACAAAGCAGTTCTACTCTTTCTCACAATCTCATCATCCTCACTCTCACCACTTTCTTCTTCTTCTTCTTCCTCTTCCTCACTCAGAAAACCCTTGAATCCCTTTCTCACAACCACTTCATCATCTTCATCATCGCTCATCAATTGGGGTTTAGGTTTTCTGCTCAAACTCTTCCCTCCACTTCCTCTGTTCAATTCCACACCCCTTCTCTTCCTTGTCCTGAATCCGCCATTGTCTTCCTTCTCCAATTCGCGACCGAATCTGCGCTGCGAAAACCCCGAATTCCGCGAGAACGACGAGTTCGAATTAGTGTCACGGCGAACTTGCCTGCGATTCCGAGTTGACTCGCCAAAGTCCGAGTCAACTCGCGCGGTTCTAATCTCGTCGACCCAGTCACTGAGCTCAGCCTCGTCGTCAATTAAGCTCTTTGGGGTGGCGGAGGGAGAAGAAAGGCGAGGCCTTTCTTTGCGGCGCGTGGAGTCGGAGCGAGTGGAAAGGGCGCGAAACGGTGCGTTTCGGAGGGCGAGGTACTTGAATTTGAAAGGGAAGGTAGGGAAGAAAGTTCTAGAAGGACGAGAGAGGAATAATGAAGATGGTGGCTTCATTGTGAGAGAAGAAGAAGAAGAAGAAGGGAGATGGAGAAGACGGAGTGGGGAGAAGAAGAGCTTAGTTGTTGGCATTCTGAAGAAGAAAGGGATAACGGCTATTGCTTATGGATATTTTGGACTGAGGTTTTTAGGGTTTAAGGGTGTTTTTTCAATTTTTTTTTTTTTAAACTATAAGTAGGGATCATATCTATTGTAATACTTTCTTTATTTTCTAACATGGGCATATTCCATATTAATAGAATAATTGACCATTTGTACTCATGATAGTTCAGAACGTTGACAAATGTACCCATTGTAGAAGGAAATTGACTTTGTAATCATGAGAGATGGTCTCCGTGTGACAAAAATAGCCTGGCTTGAGTTGGCACCTGCTTCGGGTTTGTATAGTCCTACATGGCAATCCGAACCTACCAAAGCCCAATCCACGTGGATCTGAACGTTGTATACGTAGGTAATGGTTGAAATGAAAACCCTAGCAAGCTCTCTTTCCTAATTCGAAACATAACCCCAAATCTGAAATTTTGTTGCAATTCGAACCATAACCCAGAGTGATCTCAGAACCCCAGCGATGTCATCACGCAGATTTAACTCGGATGGAAATTTTGGAACTCGCAGCAGTTCTTCAAGTTCGAAGAAGATGAAGGAGAAGAAGCTCGACGGCAAATGTTTCTGTGGGAGAGATGTTGTGTTGATGGAGTCTGGAACGATTACGAACCCTAACAGATGGTTCATCAGATGTCCTCTATGGGCGGTAAGGGACAGCTGCTGTTGTTGTTGAGGTTAGACAATGATTTCTGAGTTTTAGTTGACAAATTTGGGATTTTTTTTTCTCTTAGACAAGAGATTGCAGATACTTTGTTTGGGTGGATGAACTCGAACAAGGATGGGAGGGCGTGGCAAGATGTTTAGCCAAGAGGAAGTTCGAGCATTGTTATGCAACACCTGATGATGGATTGACTCTGAGTTCAGGGGGGGGGGGAAATCTGCAAGCATCATCAATTATGGCTAAGAAGATAGACAAATTTAGGGTTGAAATTAGGGGTGAAATTAGGGGAATTAGAGTGATGATTATTACTGTTGCACTGGGGGTAGCATTTTGTCTGTTTTATGAGTTGTATTTGGTTATGAAATCATAAGACTTGTAAAAAGAGAGGTTTTTGTTCTGTCATAGTTAAAATTTTTGAATGATATGGATTGTTCCTAATCTATACTGGTTTGCTTTTCATGTGATACATTGATGTAGATACACAATGTTTGAACTTGTTGCTGCAATCTAAAATGATTCTGATAACATTAAGGATCAAACAGTAAGCTGGAAATTAGCAACCTGATAATTTTGCTGTTCAATATATGAGTAAGGAACTAATTGGAAGACGAAAATGTTGTTACAATAACAATAGTGATATCAAAAAGAGGCAAAAGATGGCAAGTATATAATTGCCTTAACAAGTAAATTGTTCATTATATATATATATATATATATATATATATATATATAGATGCTGAAGGTTCCAAACATTCTGATATTAGACAAAAAAAAACCAAGTACTGGTCATTGAATTTATACCCTCAAAAAAAGCCTTACTAAGTCAGAACTAAGCAATAGGATGAAAATCCATCAGAAAAACATAAGAGTTATGTATCTCACAAGTGTAACCTAAAAACAACAAAAAGCCAGATTCCAAATTTTGCAGTATTAGTCTATGATATTGGGGTCGAGTTACTGCTCCCGCTTGATAAACCATTTTTTCCTCCGCTTGATCCCCGTAACCTGCCTCGACCTCTACCTTGACCTCTCCCTCTATCAGTTGTGCCTGGACCTGTAGCTGTTGGAGTCACAACTCCAGGTGTGGGCATGAACTGCATGAACCGGGTGCTTGTTCCTGCACTAGCACCTTGTAGTGGATGTGGTGTAGTTTGAGAGTTGTGTGTGGAGGGAGTTGTTGCTGGCTGGTTGGTAGCTGGTGTACTTGGCTGCTGTCTTTGTCCGGTCGGAGGCGGGCGTTTAACACTTCTCCTTTTAACCTGTTTTCTAGTTGTTGCATTGGTTGGCTGTGGCTGTGGTTGTGCAGTTGGTGGGGGAGGCATTAGGTGATGCTGCTGCAAACCATAGAACAAGTCAGTTATTATCACACAAGGTTTGCTAGGCAGCTTAGTTAAATGATTAAAACGATGCACTTACTTGTTGAGTGTTGGTTCTTGCAGATTCGTTTCTTTCTTCAGTGGCCTCCTGTTCAGCCTGTGCAGATTCTAAGGTCTCCTCATAGTACATTTCAGCCAGTAAATCCTCATCCTCATCATCTGCTGGTGCTTGTGGGGCAGAACTCCCTTCACCTGCAGCTTCCTTCCGCTTTTTACAACTTCTCTTATTGTGACCAGCCTAATGATAAACGTATTAGTCATAATTTGAACTAGTTATCACATTTATCAATAACTATAGAACAGGACAGAATCTCAACTATAATTGGTTAACCATACCTGGAGGCAATACTTGCAGATAATAGTCCCAATCCTCCTCGATGTTCTATGAGGGTCACTCTTCTCCTTAGGGCCATCATTTCTCTTGTCTCTCTTGAGTGTAGGTCGACCAATTGGTTTTCTATACCGTGATGGCAGAATGGGGAGGGTATCAACGTTGTGCTCCCAGTACTCCTGGCTTGGAACTGGACGCATAGTAATCTGATAGGCTGCGTTGTATGCACCCATGGTGAGCCAGTTGTGGGCATATTCTTCTGGCCTCCTGTTCTGGTAAGCCAGTGCAGCACAGGCATGTCTACATGGTAAACCTGTGATTTGCCATAGTTGACAGCTGCATGTACCTTTGCCAAGATCCACACTTACCTTCGTTGGCAAACAATGCACCTCATACACATTCCCTGCGTCATCTCCAGTAGGCAGAGGCATCCATTTGTTGCTCTCTCACTTTTCCCTCTCTAATATGCTCTGTTGGGTTGGTGCTAGTCTTTTGTTGTACCCAACCAAAGCTTTTTTGTTCCTAGCCATAATCCTCATTACGTAGCACCTGACTTCCTCCAACATTGTAATGATCGGCTTACCCCTCATCTTCTTAACCTTAGCATTAAACACCTCGCAGTTGTTGTTGGTGTAGTTGTCCAACTTAGGGTATTCACTGAAATGAGCTCTGCTCCATTGTTTAGGACTAATCTTATGCAGGTACTCCCAAGCCCCAGCATTGATGCTTTTCAGTCTCTCCATGGCAGCATTGAAGTCTTGTATTGTGGTTGCCTTGGCACAAGACCACATGCACATTTTCAGCTGTAAGTCACTCCATTTCTTGCGAAAGTTTTGCCATATATGTATTGCACAGAATCTGTGGTTGGCATATGGGTAAATCTCTTGTATGGCTGGGATTAGTCCCTATAGTAATTCATTTAAGTAAACAGTGCTCAGATTTTAAACAAACCAGAAACAGATTTAAGTATTTAGCTAGGCAATTTCCCAGCACTCCAATATCAGTCTCAAAACAAAACAGAGTTGTTTATATGTCTCAGCACAAACCATACATAAGTAAAACTAAACCAGATTCCAATAATAAATCATATGTCTCATTCACTATTTAGCTAGTCCAACAATCCAAACACATCAAAAGGGTTCTCATTCTGATACAATTTTCAGCATTAGGCTACTAATGATTAAGCAATGAGAAAACATATAATTTCTAATACATACCTAAACCAGACACAAAACAAATAATCAGCCATACCTTATTATACATATATTAAGAGAAAACATCAAAGTCACTAAACACATGAATCAGCCATACATTCTTATAAGTAAATCTGCACAAGTACCTTTTGCATATCTGACATGAAGTTAAACCCATTAGCTTGAAAATCTCCCACATCCTCCTGGAGTATCTCCAGAAACCACTTCCAACTTTCTTTGTTCTCTGATTCAACAACTGCGTAGGCAATAGGATAGATATGATTATTTGCGTCCTGTTCTATTGCAGTCAGCAACTGCCCCCCATAGTATCCTCTTATGAAGGTCCCATCCAAACCTATAAAAGGTCGACATCCTCCCACAAACCCCTTCTTACACGCTTCAAAGCAAACATAGATTCTCAGAAAAACCGGATTTGAATCAGGCATGGGATTTGTTTGGATCCTTACTGTCGAACCTGGATTAGTCTTCAGTATCTGGTTACCATAATCACGAAGTCGTGCATATTGTGCAATCTCAGAACCTTTAATCCACTCTTTTGCTTTCTTCATAGCTCTATAAATTTTCCTTTCATTAATTAGTACATCATACTCGGATCTGAAGTATTGGTCAGCCTCTCTAACTGTCAAGTTTGGCTGCACTCGAATCCTCTCCTCCAACTCATCTATGACCCACTTTCCATCTGCTGACTTACATCGATTGTCCCGGCTACATGTATGTTCATTTACGAATGTCTTTACCTGAAAACTCGCTGGAAATGTTCTCTTGGCACAGTAAATTTGCCAAGGACACTCCTCATCATAGCATATAGCCTTCGATCTTGTAGAATCACATCGAGCAAAGAATATGCTCCTTCCAATATTGATATTAAACTTTCTGACAGCCTTTCTGAAGTGGCTTAGAGTTTCAAACTCCATCCCAACCTCCAACCGAACCTGGTTAACTGGAGCATCAGGATTGCTCTGAGGAAAAACTGGAGTTTGTTCGGTATCGTCGTCACTTGCTATGCTATGCAATTCCTCTGATTCATAGCAATGATGACCAGGATTTTCATCAGAGAAATCATCATCATCAACGGGGACGTAGAAGGTTGGAGGCTTGTCTGGATCGGGGTTTGGAATGAAAGACTGGCCTGTAGGGGGGGCCTCCTAGTTGATCTCCTCTTATTCACCTTTGGCCTTCCCTGAACCTCCTCTGAAGGATTGGTCTGATCATTCTGGGGAGTCCTATTGGTGTCAGAGGGTGGGACTGTCTGAGGGATTGATTGTGAGAGTGGATTCCCATATGGATGAGGGGTGTATTGGGTTAGTTGTTCTGGTTCTAGAGGTGCAGAGACATTGGGTTCAGAAGCAGGGACTGAGTCTGAACAAGCAGTGTGTGTTGGTTGCTGATCTTGTTCAATAGGTGGCTGGGAAGGTTGGGACTGACTTGATGGTGGTTTATCTGGTATGCCAGGCATTGGGGGAGGCTGAGAAACCTGTCCTGCCTCAACAGATCCTGAGAGTTGTGGGTCTGTTGTCTCCTCTTCCATAGTGATATTGTCCTCTTTTTGGGCATCCAAACCAGCCTGTGTATGTGCTTCATAGGCCCCTTCCCTGCTCTGGGCCTCACTCCTTTTTCGGTCATCCATCCCAACTTGCAGATTACTTACAATATCAGCATCATCCTCATCTTCCACTACTATCAACCTTCTTTTGGGACTCTTTTTCGGAGTTGGAACCTTTTTAGCACACCGCTTTACTCTCCTCTTTGATGGAGTCATGTTGTTCTCCTCTACTAACACGGGCTCATCCACCGGATGCTCTGTATATACATTTACTCTGTTACTGTTCTTCACAGCTGCCTCATACATCCTAACTATATCCATGTCAACCTTGAGGTCCCTCAACCCATCATCAAGCCCTTTCCCAGGTTCCAGCCAGAAAAATTTAGAAACAAATGTATATCCTATATCCTTCACCAAATCAGATGCGAAAAAACCATTCAAGGTATCAACATTAACCCTCTCTATCTCTGTGACTTCACCATCAACATAAGTAACCTTTCCAGACAGCCCTCTCTCAAACCGTCCTCTATGATTAATACACAGTGTTATATGGATGGTGGCCATTCCTGAAACTGAAATAAACCAACACATTCTAAGATAACAGTGCATGTTACTACACCTAACACAAACCATAAATCAACTACTTCAGCACCTAACAGAAACCCTAAATCAATTAATCAACTAATTTAGCAACTCTCAACCACGATTTCATATGGTAATGTAATCTATCCAACTAGTCTCAGTGACATTTGAAATAAATTAACACTGGCAATGACATACCTCAGCTCTCTGCCGAGCAAAGGGGGTGACCTCTACACCGTCGGCGACGAAGTCACAGGGTTCGAGCTCCGCTGCCTATTCCTTGCAAGTTCCTCTACCACGTTCTCGTTTTGATGGCTCTGTACTGCTCCAAATGCCTTTTCCAACTTCCGAATGACAACGTTGAAAGCCGTAGCTTCAGGGTGATGGTTTCAGAGTGTTCCCGGCGTCTTCTCCGGCTAGGAAACAAAAGGACGTTCTCTGCTAGGGCATAGTCAATGTCCCGCAAATTTTTCTTCAATGTTAAATTTTTTAATGTTAAATTCCACGTAGATTGGGCTTTGGGAGGTTCGGATTGCCATGTAGGACTATACAAACCCGAAGCAGGTGCCAACCCAAGCCAGGCTATTTTTGTCACACGGAGCCCATCTCTCATGGTTACAAAGTCAATTTCCTTCTACGATGGGTACATTTGTCAGCGTTCTGAACTATCATGGGTACAAATGGTCAATTATTCCATATTAATAATAGGAAAAGTCTAGGGAGCCAGCAACTTTGTTAAATTCTGGCCAGCATGTAACCAGCAAAGAAAAGTGAGCCATTGGATGAAAGTTCACACCAATCTCACACCATTAAAACCATCATTGATGGCTATTTGATGGCTACAAATCACAAAAGTTGCTGGCCCCCTAGCATTCCTCTTAATAATATTAAGAGGATTGTGAAAATTAGATTTTTTAGGATTTTGACTTAAGATTAATTAGTGTTTGAAAAAAAAAGTATCAATTAAGTCTTTTACAATATTAAACAATGGACATATATATTTTTTCGTCAATATATAATGCAAAATGAGATGGAGTTACTCACGTATTTTGTTATCTACAGTGGTATGTGTTTTATTGTTTTCACATTAGCATAAAAATAATGTAGTTTTGGACAATAAAATATTTATTATATTTTGAAATTTCATATAAGATTTATCAACTGTTATCTATTTATCACGAATCTTATTAAAACAAGTAAAATTTTGCTCCAAAAGTGGTTATCTAAATAACAATCTTTCGTAAATAGACATGTCACAGTAATTAAGGGTACATATAAGTACCACTGTTAAGTGTTATGTGATAAATTGACAGAATAACATAACGTGTCTACTAATTTAGGGATGGTAAAACTTTCCGAGATGCGGGAATCCATGCGGGAACTGCCTTGAATGGGGAACCAACTATGGAGAATTTCTTACGCGGGAATGGGGATGGGAGACAAAATTCCTCCGAGACAGGCGTGGGGATCCGAGCGGGGATTCCCGTCCCGTCTCCGCTATTCCCTCAAATTTATAAATTTACTGAAGTATCCTTAATAGTTTATTTTTCATATATGTTTTTTAGTCATTTTACATATACACACACATATATATAGAAACCCAAAACTCCTAATGTTCATTTACATAACCCTTCTTCAATTCAGAGATCTCTAACGCTGTCCATACTCTATCCAACCTCTCTGCAGCCACCCCCTCGCCACTCTCCCTTTTCACCGCATCGTCACACCTCACCATGCCATTACCCTCACCGCGTCGTGCTTTCTATTTGCGGCGTCCCTTTTCGTAACTCTGCTGTCGTGTCCATTCTCCTCTTTGTTGTCGCATCTCCCACCTCGTCCACTGCTTTGTCCTCTGGCTCGTTGTTGAGTCCTCTCACCGCGTCATTTTGAAAGAAGTTACCATCGTGTCATTTAGACTTTTTGTATAAAATCTTGTTGTTTTTGTATAGGAAGGATACTTGCAGCTCTATTCATATGAAAATTAATAATTAGTTAAAACTATCAGATAGATGGGGAATAGGGTCCCCGCGGGGAATGGGGCCCTATGAAAAATGAGAATGGGGAGCAATATTCCTCCGCAACGAAAAATAGGGACGGGACGGGAAGCAAATTTGAGGGTGGGGATGGGGAGCAGGAAGGCATCCCCTGCCCCCTCTCTATCCCGTTGACATCCCTATTTATTATCTTAGAGAACCAAATTGATATTTATTTTTTTCAAAGACTAATTCGTCCAAAATCAAAATCTTTAAGGCCTAATTAATTGTCACTTTACTCTAATATTAATATAGACATACATATACTATGTTTAGTTAAATATGTTTCACCACAACAGAAATCATTTTTAGTAACAAATTTTGACAATAACATAATAATCAATATATATATATATATATATATATATATATATATATATATATATATATATATATCTTATTTAACTTATATTTTTACGATAATTAAATATTTGGTGTTATTATTTATTTAACTTGTATTTTTGCGATAATTATATATGTCTTTAAAAAGGTTTTTACCGACAATTGTACAATTATTAATAAAATATTTTAATAATTGTCGCCGCGCCGGATCCACCGCATTTGTGTTTACGAGTCAGGTCTCGCCTTCTTCCTCCATCTCGCCTCTCTCATCCGGCGACTTTTTCTTCTCTTCCAATCCCAATACTGAACACCGATAAATGAAAGAGAACAATTCTAAACCCAAACATGCTTAAAGCAAACAATTCAATGTCTAAGAGAAAAAAGCAACAAATCAACATAAAAATAGCAACTCAATTTATCAGTGGATCCAGTGCAGTGACGGAGGCGAGAGACACAGCGATGGTGAGCCAAGGTAAGAGACAGAGAGCGCTGGAGTTGGGGTGCCATTTTAGAAAGTGAGAAAGTGAGAGCGAGAGAGCTAGGGAGGGACGAGGTGGGTTCAGATAGCCTAGAAAATTTTTGGTCATTTTCAAATAGTTAAATTACACGGTTGGTCCCATATTTTTACTAAAATTATAAATTGGTCCCTATTGTCAAATATGTGCAGCTCACATGTTTAAAATAGAGAATATAATGAACATATTCTATTAAATTAAATACTTTTTGAACGGAGGACCAAATTACAAATTTTAATTCTCTTTGGGAATCTAATTACAAACTTTTAAAGTGTAGGGACCAATTTACAATTTCACTAAAAGTATAGGACTAATTGTGTAATTTAACTATATATAATATAACTATGTTTTAATTTTAATTATAATTAAAAAATATGATATTATACATTTTGATTTTATAAAATTAATAATATATAATAAATAATAAATAATAGATTAATAATTAAAGAATTTTTATTGATCCAACGTTGTAATGAATTTTCCATTTTTAGTGTTATCTACTCAAAAAATATTAATAGAATTTTTTTTCACATAAAAAGCTCACATAATATATACATCATTTTGGTCAACTCATTTTCTACTTTACATCATCCCTAACATATAATATGATCAAACCCACTACCAATCTACAAACAACTCTTCACATGTCATATGTTTATAAATTAATTAAATCATTTTTAGCCACTATAACATTTGACCATCAAAGATCTCTCCTTCTTCTTAAATAACTAATATAATACTCCCTCTACTCTTATCTCAACTTTGTTTGGTTTTGGTGATGAATGATGAGTAGTTCCTTTTCCATTTTGCTAAACGTATCAAGAAGGTCATAACATGAGAAGGGTCACGCAGAGAAAAAGAAGCCATGGTCTCTTTAGCAACCGAAGAAACTATTATTGGAAAACCTTCCCCTTTCTCAACTATAACCTGCATGCATGCAAACAACAATCATTAGTAGATACATTAATTTTTCAAATAATAATAATAATGTTAATGCACGGTAACATATTTAGGAACAATAATGCTAGGAAACCAAGATGATTTCATAAAAAAACCAGCCAAATGTCTCTGAGTGAATCTAAAATCTCTACGTGGATGGTATTTATGCTAGGCATTAGAATGTTTCTTTACTTTATAAATTAGATGATTCTAAATCTGTTTTTTAATTTATCATATTTTAAGCATTTGGAGAGGGAAGGAGAGTGAAGAGACGGAAGCTAATTGAATTAGTTTCCGTGATTCACGTTGCAATAATACTGAACGTATCTCCTCCTAATTTGAATGTGGTGAAATATTTAATAACTAATATTTTAAATCATAAATAAATAAAACTAATTACTATATTTATAATTAATTAAGTTGTTCTATTCTTAGCTGATTTGGAATTGATTCCATATACTTTTCCATTTAGGAATGGCAATAATTTGCACCTATATACATTCCCTAAAGAAATTTCTATCATATCTCTTTAACATTCCCTAAACAAACATACATGTATGTATCTATACTTAATTATGTATTTTTATATGTATGTATACCTTAAAAGCATCTTCATCTGTTTTGTCATCCCCTATGTAAATTGGAAGAACATGGTTAAAGTTGTCAAAGCCAAGAGTATCTAACAAATACAATAGTGCACGACCTTTATCCCAATTTATCTTTGGCCGTATCTCCATAACCTGATCAAACATATCAATCTTTTAATTTTATGTTAATTATTCAACTTAATAAGATTAAGTCTAAGAAATTAAAAAAGAAAAAAGAATAATCAATAGCGTAGCTCTCTAATGTATGTGTCAATAAAAAATTGTAATATCATATAATCAGAAAATTAATTTTGATATATATCAGTGTAATATATGGTATATTTTCAATAATTAAAATATTATTATTTAGAAAATATCAAGATAACATTAGTTAGGATTATTTACTACTTTGTTAGCATATTTTTATCACATTCCTCAAATATTATTCTATTTGCTCTGTATTTTTTTTGTGACATCTATTTGCTCTCTATATATAAAAAGGCATATGCTTCTATTATTCTATGTCTTTTATTTTTATTAATAAATTTATGTTTTTATTTTCACTTTCTTTCTATTATTTTCTTTCGTTCCTAATGGTCCCATGAACTTTAACAATTTCAAGGATAGTCAAATACTATTAATGGTTTGTGATAATACATAATTAAATGAAATTTATGTAGAAATATTTTTTTTCATATATTAAAAACATTCCGAAACTAATTCCTACATAACATGGCTATATACAAGACTAAGAAACTTTTATTTTAATTAATAATTACCTTTCTTCCTCCTGATATTTGAAAATCTGGGTAAGCTTTCATAATGGACTCCACAATCTCTTTGAGGACACCAACATCCTATAAGTTTGAGAACTAATAATTATAATAAATTGGAAGGTTATGTATTTTGGAATAATTCTATTTATCACTATATATGGTGTGAATCTTAATTAATATATAATCATTCTTGAAGAGTTTAAGTCATTAACACAACATTCGTCAATCTATACAATTAAGCATGATATATATAATGACTGATAATAATTATCATAACATGGTGATATTTAATTTCAGTAATGTTCAAGAGATAATAACCTAAAATTATCTTGTTTAATTTAATATTTATAATTTTATACATATAATATCTATAATTATATATTTATTATATCTAATATTATTAAATGATTGCAATACTGATTAAAAAATATAAAATAAGATAACTAAATACAAAATAAAATAATTTTAAATTATTTTAGATTGATTTACTATTATTTATTAAACATTTTTGTTTAATATGAAATTAGGATTATTATTAATACCTCTTCCCTCTTGACACGTCGGTAGTGTACACTAATACAGTACAAATTATCTTCAATAGTAGAATCTTTTATTGTTGCAATATTTTTCCTTAGAACCTCAATTATCTGCTAAATAGAAAAAAAAATTAAAAAATAAAAAACTTTGATAAGTAGAAGATGACGATATATATATAATTAATAAATTAATAATAATTATTATAAAAATTGATGAAGAAAAAGAATGATCTATTCAGTGTGGGTCTTTATATATATACCTCTTGGATAGTTGACAAATATTCTTTTGCTGGAAGGAAGTTAACAAACTGATTACCCTACAAATTAACGTATAAATACATTATATTATATATATAATATATATTATGAGATATTGAGATATATGAATGACAAAAAAAAAAAGTATGTTGGAAAATAAAAAAAAAATGAGTTTCTGTAAAGTGTAAACATACATTTTCATCAATAACCTTTGTTTGATGCTTCTGATTTTGATTATTTGAAGAGCCTAATGGAGTGGATATATCCATGCCATGACTTCCAGCATAATACACATTCCTTAACTTTACAAATTCATATACCTAGATGATGATGATGATGTCATCAACAAATTAATGAAATTAATTAGTATATATATTAGACATTATATTGTTAGTACTTAAGAAGTTAAGATGAATAAGTGTGTCATAAAAAGTAAAATAAAATTACATGTAAGAAATTTTTTTTCTCTAATTAAGAAAACTTTCCATGCAAATTAAACTATTATCCATTTTTCAATTAGAGAAAAAAATTAATTATTTTACTAGTCTTTATTATTTTATCAAATTTATAATTAGTCCTTATAATTTTTTTAATTGAATTTCTACACTATTTTTTATTTTATAATTAAGTTCTTATAAAAAAATATTAGAGTTAATAAAATATTTTTCATAAATTAAAGATACTCATAATTAACAACCTAATTAAATATTTGACCATATATCTTTTGGAAAGAATATTCCATTAATTTTAATATTTTTGACACGAAAAAATTTAATTACAAAATAAAAAATAATATACAAACCTAATTAATAAAAAATATAAAAATAATTTAATTATAAATTTAGTAAATTATAAAGACAAACATAATAATTAAACCCAAAAAATTAAAGAGTTGGATAAGGCAAGTAAAGTGGGATTTATTTAGATACTTTAACCTTAGCAAATAATAATAATAATAATAATAATAATAATAATAATAATAATAATAATAATAATAATAATAAACTAATTAATTAATTAGATTGTCTCCCTTTTTTTGTTAAAAGTTATTTTTCTATTCAAATACCAATCTAATTTTGATCAAAATTAATTTTTTAAAACCAAGTTGACACAATCATTAGTTCATTACAAATGTTAATTACTACCTTATTTCTCTGTCTTCCGCTGATAATGGCCGTCGGAAAATGAAAAGCAACTTCACGTACGGCGGTGCGCATCTGCAACATATAATTCATTATTTTGTTGAAAAATTTAGTAAATATGATTACATATATATCTAAGTATTTTTGGCAAATGTAAAAAGAAATAAGTTATTTGATTATTAAACTATGTTATATACACTGAAAAATTAATTAATGTATAATACTTACGGCATCACTTATATGAGCTTGATCAGGATCTTCCACAATTGGTGATAGTGTTCCATCATAATCCAAAAACAAAACAATCTCTTTCCCTTTATTAGCAATGCTCAATATTTCTTCAAAGTTTTCCAATGCATTAGGATGATTTTCCTTTCAACATACATCAAGGCCTACCACTTTAGATTCATGATTTATATGAGTAATAATATATGTAACGGCCTAACCCACTCACGATTTTGATTTTTGTTTTTCAAGTTAGGAATGATGGTGAAACCTTTACGATATAAGATTTTATAATATATATGCAATGATAAGCTTATATCTAATACAAATCATTGTAACAACCTTTTTTTTTGTTTGCTTGATGAACAGTGCACTTTAAGGACAAATTACTATCTACTATTTTATTTTGGCATTTATATATATAATTTGGTTTATTCTAACATTGTGTTGTGTTTTAATTATGTTGTTTTATTATAATTGAAAACATAATCAGTTAAATCAATACGTAATAGTTTCAGGTTAAAAGATTTTTTAATTGGTGATTGTGATATAAAATAAAAATTCAAATAAGCTATATAAATGAAATACGAAACATTATTTTTAGCGGCGGTTACTGTAAAAAGCTGCAAAACTACTATTCTTTACGGCATATTTAGCGGTGGTTAACTAACTGCTGCAAGATAAGGCCTAGAATAAATTCTGTTCAATAGTAGAAGTCATAACCGCCGCAAAATATTTTCGCTGCTAAAAACAATTTAGCAGTAGTTATTTCAATGGTCATAGAAAACTGCCGCTAAAGGTTTACCGGTATCATATGTTTCAACGGTCAATCAACCGTTGCTATACGTTTTGCAACAATAAAAAAATCACCGCTATTTACTGCTTTTGTTATATATATATATATATAAAAGCAAATGGGTTACCAAACTCTCAAGCTAATCAACTCATAAAATTCTTACAAGTTTACCATTTTAAGAAGTTTCCAAATTGAGTCCACAAGTAAATAAAACAAAACCTTTATGAGTTTTGAAGTCAAATTTTAGATTTTTTAAAAAGAGGAATGCTAGGGGCCAGCAACTTTTGTGATTTGTAGCCATCAAATAGCCATCAATGATGGTTTTAATGGTGTGAGATTGGTGTGAAATTTCATCCAATGACTCACTTTTCTTTGCTGGTTACATGCTGGCCAGAATTTAACAAAGTTGCTGGCCCCGTAGACTTTTCCTTTTAAAAATTAAGTAGATTTAATTTATCTTAAAAACTAATTTAAACGATAAAAGTTATCTTATACTTATAAAAATAATCAAACTTTTAAGTTTAAAACAGTATGAGATTTTATAAGTTTAATTTACCTAATAAACTAACTAATTAATTTAGGTAAACTTTCAAATTTCTCTGTAATATAAACACATATGCATCAAAAGTATTAAGAAAATTTTTATATATTGAGAGAAGTTTATATATTGAAGGGTAAGTTTTGAGCTTACTAGCCAAGATTCATAAGAACAAACAGCGGATTCTTCATTATTCTCATCCGAGTTTTCAACAAAGATTGATTTCATGTCCGAAAGTGATGATGATTGTGGAAAGTATCCCATCAAGTTAATTGATTTCTTCTTCTACCTGCACCCAAATGTATGTTTGTGAAAAATTAATAAAATATATAACAATATGTATTTAACCAACATATATCTTTCTTAAAACAAGACCGGTCAGGTATATATATAGATTTATATATAGTTTGTGTTAGTTGGTTGACAGTTAAAAGAAGAATGCAAAAAGTTCACAAGGCTATTGCTTTCAAAAGCATGGTTTAAGGCTTCATAAATGTTGAAGTTGACTACTTCATTTATTGCTCAAATTGTTCATGAAATCTAAAGAAAGTGAAACCATGTGACACCCTTATCCATTTATTAGAAGAAATAAAAAAAAAAGTTTAGGGAACAATTTTTAATTAATTAATATTAGTTATTTTTTATTATAAAATTATTTTTTAGTTTTTTATAGTTTGAGTAATTTAGTTAGGGTTAGAATTTAGGATTTAAGATTTAAAATTTAGAAAAATTAACTCATGAAAAAAAAAAAACCTATCTGATATAACTTGATCAAGTCACATTCTGAATTGGTTTCCACATGAACTAATAAGAAATTTCTCAATGAACAAAAACAAATTAATTAATAAACCAATGTTCTTTAATTTTTGTGGATACAATAATATTCATTGTGATAAAGGAATAAATGTATGTATGATAAAGCTTCTTTAGGGTATCACAAGATATATGGAAAAATGAGAATGAATAATGTGACTAGTAGTATAGATGTAGATCAATGCATTAATTAATAGAGAGAAAATTTTCTAATTACATATGTAATAATGATAAAAGTACTATGTGTGTGTGTGAGAGAGAATTGCTTTTTTTAGTTGGGTCTAAGTCAATTATTGCATTTACTAATGGCATTGGAAATATTATAGAGTATCAATCATGCATGAATTACATTCATTTCTAGAACCATTTATTTGTCATTATTGATTTAATTTAATTTCTTGATCAATTTGAATATAATTTTCTAAACAATGTTTTTGGAGGAGGGAGTGACCTCTAGGGAAATATAAAAGCATCTCTTCCCACAATAAACATGCATGTTTAGAAAAAAAAAATTATTTTCATTCATATTTAATTTGAAAATGAGAAAGACAATAACCTAATCCACTCATATATATATGTTAAAGTTTGAACATTATTAGTTCGATTTTGTTAGAAAACTATTTTTTTAATTAAAGATTTACCTATTCTGTGCTTTAAACGCACGTATTATTAAAATTATAAATGAATTTTTTTATTGAAAACATAAAAAAAATGAACTTTTTAATGAGCAATTATTAAGAAACCTGGATTGGTTGATTAAGATAAAAAGTATTTGTATATTAGAAATTGGGATGTCATGAAAAAGTTAGAACATACGCCATGAAAGGAGATTAATTATTGATACTTTGGTCACCTCTCTACTACATACCCATCATTACGCACCGTAAAGTAGAAGGAACGGTCGACAACGGTGAGAAGCGGTTGGGTCGGTAGCCACGCGACTCTACAGTGACGCACAGCGGCACACGGTGTGTTTGAGCACAGAGGGTTCTTGCACTTTCACTCTTCTGTCGCAGGTTCCTCTTCTTTCTGATTTTGGGTACTGAACTGATTTAGGGTGAAATCACTATATTAGGTTGGGATTAGCGGCAGACTTCATAGAATCGACACTAATTTAAGTTGATTCTGCGTCACAATGAAGAAATTGGATGTCAATCGCAACTATTTTGAAAAATTGCAGCAAATGAAGAAATCGCAGGCAATTTACCACCGCTATCCTCCACGTATCTTGTAGTGTTATTAGTAGGGTTGGAAACACTATCTATATATATCTACGAATATCCAAACCATTTTAATGCGGTTAGAGTAAAATAAAAATCCGATTTTACAGCAAATTGATAATTTGATATATCTGTAGTGAGTAAAGATAAATTTAGATATCGAATTAATTTACTTATTTAATTTGTACTTCGATTAGAGTGAAATAAAAATTCAATTTTACAACTATCTGATATGTAATGAGTAAGGATAAATTTAAATATTAAATTAATTTTACTTGTTTAATTTGTATTCTTATTATTTAATGTATATATTTAACAGAATATATATACATATAATGAGTTAGTAAATATTTAAATTTAAATTTTTATTTTTTACATAAATATTCAATACTACTAAATTAATAATTCAATGTGTCAATAATACATAATATTTGATATTATAAAATATAAAAAATTTAAATATTATCAGTGAAAATATATTTTTTATTTTACAGATCAAGTCATCAAATAAGGTTGGATAAAAATATACAAAATGTAGGTAAAATTTGACTTAAAAAATATCTGCAGTGAGTAAAGACAAATTTAAATATCGAATTAACTTTACTTGTTTAATTTGTATTCTTATTATTTAATGTATATATTTCAATCGAATATATATACATATAATGAGTTAATAAATATTTAAACTCAAATTTTTGTTTTTTGTATAAATGTTCAATACTACCAAATTAGTAATTCAATGTGTCAATAATACATCATATTTGATATTATAAAATATAAAAAAATTAAATATTATCGGTGAAAATACATTTTCTTATTTTACAGATTAAGTCGTCAGATAAAATCAGATTAAAACATGTAAAATATAGACAAAATTTGACTTAAAAATTTTAAATCCAAAAATAGAATTTATATAAAACTTAAATTCTGTCTTACCTATTATTATCCTAATCATCGGTAAATTATGTTAGATTATGTATATTATACTTTAATATATATTCACTACTTATACACAAATATTTTTAAAAGAAACAAGCTAGCTAGGAAGGAAAAAAGAAGTGTAGAGCATATTTAAGCTTTCAGGAATTAATAATGGCATAGAAAAAATGATTAATAAAAAAACATAAAATGGTAATCAATTAAGTGAATTTAAAGGTGTAGAAAAACTTACAGCAATAAGGGAAAGAATAGTATGTAGAAATCCACCAACTCAGTTTATGCTTGAATATTAGAGAGAATTCTAAGAAAGCAAAGAGACATAGAGTGAAAATTAAAAGAAAGAAATAATGAGTGATGAGTGAATGATAGAGAAGAATGAGAGAAATGATATGTATCAGAAACATTCGGGGTTTCAAAATGATATGCAATTTACCATAGCTGCCATGTTAGGGAGAGGTATCCATACCCTTATAAGGCATGCTTCGTTCCCCTCCACAATCGATGTGGGACCTTACAATCCACCCCTTAAGGGAGCCTAGTGCCCTCGCTGGTACATCGATTCGGGCTCCGGCTCTGATACCATCTGTAACAGTCCAGACCACCCGCTAGCACGATATTGTCCGTTTTGGCACACAAGGCCTCACGGTTTTTGCCTTTGACGATAGGGATGATAGCCGAAGCCCCCCACACTCATATTGTAAGGTTCCACATCGGTTGGGGAGGGGAACGAAGTATGCCTTATAAGGGTGTGGATACCTCTCCCTAGCATGACGCATTTTGACGAGTGAGTGTGGGGGGGGGGTTTCGGCTATCATCCCTATCGTTAAAGGCAAAACCGTGAGGCCTTGTGTGCCAAAGCGGACAATATCGTGCTAGCGAATGGTCTGGGCTGTTACAGATGGTATTAGAGCCGGAGCCCGAATCGATGTGCCAGCGAGGGCACTGGGCTCCCTTAGGGGGTGGACGTGAGGCCTTGTATGCAAAAGCGGACAATATCGTGCTAGCGGGTGGTCTGGGCTGTTACAGATGGTATCAGAGCCGGAGCCCGGATCAATGTGCCAGCAAGGGTGCTGGGCTCCCTTATGGGGTGGATTGTAAGGTCACACATCGGTTAGGAAGGGGAACGAAGCATGCCTTATAAGGGTGTGGATACCTCTCCCTAGCATGACGCATTTTGATGAGTGAGTGTAGGGGGTTTCAGCTATCATCCCTATCGTCAACGGCAAAACCGTGAGGCCTTGTGTGCCAAAGCGGACAATATCGTGCTAGCGGGTGGTCTGGGCTGTTAGAGATGGTATTAGAGCCAAAGTCCTGATTGATGTGCCTGTGCTAGCGAGGGTGCTGGGCTCCCTTAGGGAGGTGGATTGTAAGGTCCCACATCGGTTGGGGAGAGGAACGAAACATGCCTTATAAGGGTATGGATACCTCTCCCTAGCATGACACGTTTTGACGAGTGAGTGTGGGGGGCTTCGGCTATCATCCCTATCGTCAAAGGCAAAACCGTGAGGCCTTTTGTGCCAAAGCGGACAATATCGTACTAACGGATGGTCTGGACTGTTACAGATGGTATCAGAGTACACTCTCCCTAGCATGATGCTTTTTGACGAGTGAGTGTGGGGGGCTTCGACTATCATCCCTATCGTCAAAGGCAATACCGTGAGGTCTTGTGTACCAAAGCGGATAATATCGTACTAACGGATGGTTTGGGCTGTTACAAAATTAACTTTACTTGTTCAATTTGTATTCTTATTATTTAATGTGTATATCCAATCAAATATATATACATAATGAGTTAGTAAAAATTTAAACTCAAATTTCTGTCATAAATATTCAATGCTACCAAACTAGTAATTTAACGTGCCAATAATACGTCATATTTGATATTATAAAATATAAAAAATTAAATATTGTCGGTAAAAAATATATTTTTATTTTGCAGATGAAGTCATCAGATAAAATTTGTTGGATCAAGATATGTACAGTGTAGGTAAAGTTTGACTTAAAAAATATCTGCAGTGATTAAAAACAAATTTAAATATCGAATTAACTTTACTTGTTCAATTTATATTCTTATTATTTAATGTGTATATTCAATTGAATATATATACATATAACGAGTTAGCAAATATTTAAACACAAATGTCTGTTTTTCATATAAATATTTAATACTGCTAAAATAGTAATAAAATGTGTCATTTCATACATTATATTTGGTATTAGTGGAAATACATTTTTTTATTTTACAGATCAAGTAGTTAGATAATATCAGATCAAGACCTGTAAAATAGACAAAATTCGACTTGAAAAATTTCAATCCAAAGATAGAATTAGTATAAAATTTAAACTTTATTTTACCCATTATCATCTTAATCATCAGCAAATTATGTTAGATTATGTATATTATACTTTTATACAAATATTTTTTAAAGAAACAAGCTAATTAGGGAGGAAAAAAGAAGTGTAGATCATATTTAAGCTTTCAGAAATTAGTAATGGCATAGAAAAAATGATTAATAAAGAAATATAAAATGGTAATCAATTAAGTGAATTTAAAGGTGTGAAAAAACTTACAACAATAAGGGAAAGAATAGTATGTAGAAACTCACCAACTCAGTTTATGCTTGAATATTAGAGAGAATTTCAAGATAGCAGAGAGGTATAGAGTGAAAATTAAAAGAAAGAAATAATGAGTGAGTGAATGATAGAGAAGAATGAGAGAATTATTTATTACTATATATATATAATTAAACTGCCTCATGATGACTTTTGATTCGGTGCTTTATGATATTGCGATTTCTTTTATTTATTATTATATTCTTTGACAGCCATAGAACTTAATAATATTGTTTACTTTTTTCTTTCGACTTTTTCTTTTTAGATATCTACGAATATCCAACCCATTTTACAATAAATTGATAATCTGATATATTTGTAGTGAATAAAGATAAATTTAAATATAAAATTAATTTACTTATTTAATTTGTACTTCGATCAGA
Source organism: Arachis ipaensis (assembly GCF_059453495.1). Classification (NCBI taxonomy): domain Eukaryota; kingdom Viridiplantae; phylum Streptophyta; class Magnoliopsida; order Fabales; family Fabaceae; genus Arachis; species Arachis ipaensis. The sequence goes on from NC_142437.1 coordinate 4,579,259, forward strand.
GTGAAATAAAAATTTAATATTGTCGGTAAAAAATACATTTTTTATTTTACAGATTAAGTCATCAGATAAAATTCGTTAGATCAAGATATGTAGAGTATAGGTAAAGTTTGACTTAAAAAATATCTGCAGTGATTAAAAATAAATTTAAATATCGAATTAACTTTAGTTGTTCAATTTATATTCTTATTATTTAATGTGCATATTCAATTGAATATATATACATATAACGAGTTAGCAAATATTTAAACTCAAATGTCTGTTTTTCGTATAAATATTCAATACTGCTAAATTAGTAATAAAATATGTCATTTCTTACATCATATTTGGTATCAATGGAAATACATTTTTTTTATTTTAAAGATCAAGTAGTCAGATAATATCAGATCAAAACCTGTAAAATAGACAAATTCAACTTGAAAAATTTCAATCCAAAGATAGAATTAGTGTAAAATTTAAACTTTATTTTACCCATTATTATCCTAATCATCAGCAAATTATGTTAAATTATGTATATTATACTTTTATATATTCACTACTTATACACAAATATTTTTTAAAGAAACAAGCTAGAAAGGAAAAAAAGAAGTCAAGCTTTCAGGAATTAATATATAGTGGCATAGAAAAAATGATTAATAAAGACATATAAAATGGTAATTAATTAAGTGAATTCAAAGGTGTGAAAAAACTTACAGCAATAAGGAAAAGAATAGTATGTAAAAACCCACCAATTCAATTTGTGCTTGAATATTATAGAGAATTTCAAGAAAGCAGAGAAGCAAGAGTGAAAATTAAAAGAAAGAAATAATGAATGAGTGAATGATAGAGAAGAATGAGAGAATTATTTGTTGCTATATATATAACAAAATCGCCTCATGATGACTTTTGATTCAGTGCTTTATGGTATTGCAGTTTCTTTTATTTATTATTATATTCTTTGACAACTATAGAACTTAGAAATATTGTCTATTTTTCATTTTCAAATTTTTCTTTTTATATATACGAGTGTCTCAATCCTAGAAATATATTTTATTATTTTGTTTTAAGTATTAATATAATCTATTAAATTTTTAAATTAAAATATTAAAACAATTATCAATATATTTTTAGTTTTTATTACTATATAGTGACATTAGAATTGGAAGACACTAAGTTAAGCCAAATTTAAACCAGACATACAAAAATTGAATTTAATACTTAATTCTTATAATTTTATTAAATTTGTAATTAGGTTTTATATTTCTTTTTTGTTTCAATTGGGTTTTCATTATTTTTAACTTTATAATTAGATTTTTTTATGTTAAAAATACTAAAATTAATTGAATATTCTTTTTAAAAATATGTGTCAAAAATTAATTTAAGTTCTTAATTCTGATACCTTTAATTTGTAAAAAAGCATTTCGTTAATTCTAATACTTTTTACATTCGTAAATAATCAATTTCAAACTAAAAGCAATAAAAGCAATTTGAAAATTCAATTGAAAAAAAAAAATATAAGAACCTAATTATAAATTATAGAGATCAACAAAGTATTAATTCTATATCTAAATATTACTATAGGCATGTTGTGTTCTATCCTCAAAAATGATATATTGCTACTATAAATTAAATGTGTAAACTTGCTACTAGCTCAATTCAGTCAACACTAATAACATGAGTATATGAATTTAATTAATTAATCTCTAGCTACTCTAGAACACATCTCTCATCATTAAGAATGCATTTGGGTATTATCTTGATCATTTTTTAAAAAACTCACTCTAAATAAAAGATAAAATAGAGATCACGAGAAGTTTGAGCAGCTACACCTTATGGGCAGTGTATGTTTTGTTTTTGTTTTTTAAATTTGTTAAGAGATGTAATTATTTATATAACTCTTTTTTTAATTTAAATATTATTTATTAGGAGAAATAAGTTTATGATATGATATCAAAATTTGAGAGATACATGTGAAAAGTATCAAGAACTTGTGGTATTGAAGGAGAGGATCAAATTTGAGAAGAAGAGTGAGAGAAGAAGCAGAGCTTCAAGAACAGAGAGAGAGGAACAGAAATGTGACTTGCTTGAATGCATTTTTGAATGTGTAATTGGTAAAGTGAAGTATATAGTGAGTGAGTAAGGTTTTTATATTTACAAAGAGAAAGTCCATCTAGAAGAGTGTAGAAGTGTTGACTTATAACTAACTCCTAACTTGAATTAATTACTAGCTTCTAACTGAATTGCTAACTTCTAGCTAACTTCACTTAAACAGAAATACAGTAATTATATTAATACTCCTATCATCATCTCCACTTTCCTTTTCTTCAGAAAGTTCTCTTTGTTATTGTTGCAAAGACACAGACGAAGGTAAGCCTCTGCACTCCTTTTAGATGATGTTACCAGTTCTGGTTTTCTGACAAGCTTGTTGTTCATTAATCTCCATTCCAACAATACTTAGCTTGGACCTGAACTGTAAGAACTTCTCTAAGGAAACTGCCTTTGTTTGAATATCAACTACTTGGACTGCTCCTGAAATGTGGCCGATTCTAACATTTTTATTGTTTACATGATCTCTTACAAAGTGAAGGTCAATTTCAAAATGTTTGAAATTTGAGTGTACGATTGGATTTGGTGCTAATAGTACTGCACTCAGATTGTTACAATACATTAGTGGTGCTTCCCTTAAGGGACACTGTAGTTCAACTATTAAGTTCTTTATCCACAGTAACTCTGCAACCAGATCAACTAAGCTTCTATATTCTGCTTCTGTACTGGACCTTGCAACTGTAGTTTGTTTCTTTGATGCCCACGAAATCAGATTTTCACCTAGAAACACACAGTATCCGCTTGTAGACTTCCTATCATCCGAGTCTCCTGCCCAATCTGAATCACTATATACAGTGATTTGCATTGAGTTTTCATTCTTTAGGTGCAGTCCATAGTGTCTTATGCCACTGAGATATCTCAGGATCCTCTTCACTATTCGCCAGTGAATGTCCAAAGGAGCTTGAATGAATTGTGCCATTTTGTTGACACTGTATGAGATCTCTGACCTAGTCACTATACTAGGTACTATAGGCTTTCAATTACTAACCTATATAGCTGAGGATTGGCGAATTGTGAACCACCAAAAGCTGAGAATTTTATAGTTCACAGCAATGGGGTGTGATAGCTAGTGCATCCGGTCATGCCAGCTTTCTTTAGAACCTCACCAATGTACTTCTGCTGTGATAAGAGCAAACCACCAGCCTTTGATTTTTCCACCTAAATTCCAAGAAAGTAATGAAGATTCTCCATGTCTTTAAGGGCAAATTTTGCATTCAGTTGCTCAATTACTTCTTTCACATGCTTCTCTGACTCACCTATGTTGATTATATCATCCACATACACCAATATGTTGGACTTTGTGCCATCAACATTTCTTAAGAAAACTGAGACATCTGACTTTGTTGCTTGAAAGCCTAGTGTACTTAGTCTATTTGTCAGCTTGTGATACCACTCTCTTGGGGCTTGTTTCAACTCGTAGAGGGCCTTGTTTAGTTTGCACACTGGGGATGAATCACTAGTTTCATACCCTTTAGGCTGTTTCATATACACTTCTTCTATCAGTTCTCCATGCAAGAATGCATTGTTCACATCTAGCTGCCTTATCACCCAAGATTTTGCCAAGGCCATTGATAGAATTAGCCTGATGGAGGTTGGTTTTAGCACTGGACTGTATATCTCAGGGAAGTCAAATCCAGGCTTTTGTGCAAACCCCTGTGCTACTAGCCTGTCTTTGTGTTTTTGTAATGACCCATCTGCATTGTACTTGATCCTAAACACCCACCTACTTCTAATTGCTTCTCTATTAGGAGGGAGAGTGAAAAATTCCCAGGTTTTGTTCCTCATTAGTGCTTCATATTCTGTATCCATCGCTGCTTTCCATTCGAGTAGACTGAGAGCTTGTTGTACACTCTTTGGTTCTACACTTTTTTGGAAGGCTCTTGGTTTGAATACTCCTGCTTTGCTTCTAGTGACTATCGGATGTAAATTTCTTGACACTGTTTGACTAGCTTCTAGCTCTGAAATTGGTAACATAATTTCTATATCATTTATTGGAATTGGGATGGGAGTTGCTGATGTTGTTGCTGGCCTTTGTTGAGGTGTACTTGCTTGAAGGTTGGGTTGTTGCTGTGCTGTTTGAATTGGGCTTCGAGTTACTAAATTTCGTTGGACTGAGCTTGCATTTATAGGAAAGTTTGCTACTGTTACTTCTGAAATCTGTTGAGTTGCATCTGAACTGTGTTGAGTTGAAGCTGTCCTGAGTGAGTTTTCTTCTCTGAGTCTTGGAATTGTTGGAAAAGTTGGAGTTGAAGCTGCTACTTCTGAAGTCTGTTGAGTTGCATCTGAACTGTGTTGAGTTGAAGCTGTCCTGAGTGATTTTTTCTTCTCTGAGGCTAATGGCTAGTGTCCTTGTGATTTCACTGAGTCTAGGAATTGTTGGAAAAATTGGAATTGAAGTCTCTGAGTCTTGTCTGGTGTTGGTTGCTTCTCTTGCTTCTTGAAAAGGGAACCTTTCTTCAAAGAACACCACATTTGGAGTTGTGATGATTTTCCCTTGTTGAGTGAGGAATTTGTAGCCTTTTCGAACTGAATCATATCCAATGAAAGTACATGAAGAGGACCTGAAGTCAAGCTTGTGCTTGTTGTAGGGCCTTTGATGGGGAAAGCATAGGCATCCGAATACGCTGAGGTTCTCATAGATTGGTTTCTTTCCAAGTAGTTTTTTCATTGGTGACTGTCCTTCCAACACAGGTGTAAGGTAGTAAATTGATTAGTTTTGCTGATGTAGCAAAGGCTTCACCCCAGAATTTTGTAGGCATTGAAGCTGCTACTAGTAAGGTCAGCCCCATTTCAACCACATGTCTATGTTTCCTTTCGGCTGAGCCGTTTTGTTGACGTACATGAGGACAGGAAAACCTGTGTATAATCCCTCTTTCCTGCAAAATCTTAGACAGACTCATATACTCAGCAGCATTGTCACTTTGTATCACTTTTAGTTTTGTGTTTAATTGCAATTCAATCATTCGTTGAAAGTGATTAAAAAATTATTTTTAGTTGAGCTCTAGACTTAATGAAATAAAACCAAGTGAACTTTGAGAATGGATCAATGAAATTCACAAAGTACCTATTTTCATTATTGTCAGACATAGGGGCTGGACCCCAGATATATGTATATACAAATTGTAAAGGTTGTGTATACACTGTTTGTGAGGTTGGAAAAGGCAATTGGTGGGACTTTCCAATGCAACAGGCTGAACAATCTATTTTATTACTAGTTGGAAAAGAAAAATTACAACAATTGCTTAAGGCTTTTGACAAAACACTTTGGCTGGGGTGTCCTAATCTGACATGCCATATTAGGAGACTGTTATTGTTATTTAGAATGGTCACATGAGCTTCTGGTGGTGTGTGTGCAGAAAAATTGACAAACTTATAGAGGCATTTATCGACCTTCCCTTGAAGCACAGTTTCTTTGGTTTTCTGTGATTTAACACAACATTTGTCAGTATGAAATTCAAAAAAAACTCTGTTATCACAGCAGAATTGGTGGACACTCATCAAGTTCTTTGTAATTTCAGGCACAAACATAATTTTTCTCAACTTAAATAGCCTAGAACTCAAATCAGATTTAAAACACGAATTACCAACTAAATTGATTCGCAAACCTGATCATTTCCAATGATAACTTGTTCATCTCCAACATATTCTTCTTTCTCAATCAAATTGTGTTCATTATGTGTCATGTGATGCGTGGCCCCTGAGTCTTGATACCAATTTGGGTCCTGAATGGTGGCAGGTGCAACTAGTACTTTGCTGAAATTAGCTGCAGGCTGGCTGATCTGGTTGCTATAATCTTTGCTGATCTGGTTGTTGTAATCCTCTGCATATTGATCCTCGCTATACCTATACCAGCATGTCTTTGTTGTGTGTCTTATTTGTCACATACTTGACATTGTGGCTTTTCATACTGTGTTCTTGCATTCCCGAAATTTCTTGCACTATTTATTCTGCCTCTTCCGTGTTGTCCCCTTCCATATTCATTTCCTTCATTATACTGTTCTTGCATACCTCTGCCACCACTGTATGAATTTCTGTCTCCTCTAAATCTGCTACCTCTGCCTCGAAAGCTACCTCTGAATCCTCCTCTCATTTGCTGATTTTGTCCATACTGGTAGTGCTGAGCTAAATTGGCTTGCACAAGTGTTTCTAACCTTCTAAACCTTGTTAACATCCTTTCATGTGATAAAAGTAATACTTCTAATTCACCTACAGTTATACTTTGGGATCTTGATGTTGTTAACATTGAGGTTATCAGTGATGAGTATTCTTCAGTCAATCCATTTAGTATCACATTTACATGGTCACTCTCTTTCACAGATTCACCTACAAAAACTAGTGCATCTATTATTCCTTTTATAGACAGGACATATTCAGTGACAGAGGCACCAATTTGAAGTACTCAGCTTGTTCTTTAACTGCATTACCTTAGCTTTGATTTAAGAAGAGAAGTGATCTTCCAGCCTCTTTCAAACCTGCCATGTGTACATGCATCCAACCATTCTTGTTGTAAATGGCTTGCTCATCGAAGCTAACAGCCATGACTTGAGGAGTGCATCTTGCCTCTTCCATTTCTGAAACCCAGGGTTTATTGTGCCAGCTCCACCATTCTCAAACACCAGAAATTGTTGAGGTATTTCTTCTCCTGTGATGTGACTTAGCATGTCATTACCTTCAATTGTTGACTCTGCCTGATATTTCCACTGTAAGTAGTTATCCTCATCTAATTTCATTGAAATCGGAGTTGCTGTGAACCCTTATGCCATTGTTACTGAATCTTGTAGCTGAACAAGCTTGATTTCTCGAACTTTATGGAAACTGTGATACCATAAGTTCTGATACCATGAAAGGTATCAAGAACTTGTGGTGTTGAAGGAGAGGATCAGATATGAGAAGAAGAGTGAGTGAAAAAGCAAAATTTCAAGAACAGAGAGAGAGGAAGAGAAACGTGACTTGAATGTATTTCTAAATGTGTAATTGGTAAAGTGAAGTGTACAGTGAGTGAGTAAGGTTTTTATATTTATAAAGAGAAAATTCATCTAAAAAAGTATAGAAGTGTTGACTTGTAACTAATTCTTAAACTAAATTACTAGCTTCTAACTGAATTGCTAACTTCACTTAAACAGAATATAGTAATTATATTAATATTCCTATCAACATGTTAAAGTTATAATAATTTATATGTATTTTTTGTATCAATTTAATTTTTGAAAAAAAATGACCTTACGAAAAATTTATTTGTTTTTCAACAAATAGGTTTTCTGTGGGATTTTTGGTTTAGGTCACATGCATTAGACCTGTATACTGTTATTAACTGCAAAATTTTTTTCCTTAGAAAAGTCAACTAATTAAAATTTTCATGCCATATATAAGAGATGGAAAAAAGTTTATTATTATAGGTCTACTAATAGACTTATAATTGTTATCATTTGACAATAATAATAATAATAATAACAATAATAATAGAATATTTTTTATTATATATATACATAGATCTCTTGGAGATATATAATTAACAAGCGTATGATCTATTAATGTTTTTATAAATTATTTAATAGGCATTTTATCTATTTAAATGACGTACTACTAAATATGTTAAGTTTTGTCATATTTATACAAAGAGTTAGAATATTAATATATGATATACATCAATCTGTAATATTAAAAAGACAATACTTAAAATTATTTTATTTAAAATTATATATTATTCTAGTAATAATTAATAAATATTAAATAAAATATTTTAAAATATTTAGACTAATTTTTTATTATTTCTCAAATATTATTGTAGATCAAATAATAATTCATATCTGAAAAAGAGAAACTCATTATATATCTATCATGTGATCTACTCAAGTATATACCTGCATTGATGTTGGACTCAAAAAAGAGAATTAGATGAAAGTGTAAAATTTTTTTATAACAAGTATGTAATTAGTAATGGCGATAAGTTATAGCTCAAATGGCATAATTTCTCCATACTCATTTAAGAGGTTGCGAGTTCGAGTCTCTCTATATTTAGTAAAAAAAAAAGTATATAATTAGTAATAAACTTTTAATCACCAAAAGACTTCCATCACAAAGTAGTGAAAGTACTAATATTCAATAATACATAATGACATCTAAAATATAAAATAGATTATTCAATTATTTTACGAATTTATAGAAATATCATCTTAAAATTGATTTGACAAAAACACGAAAATTGACAATCAATAAAAGCATATGACATAAACTTCTAACCAACTAAACCTTCCAATTGGTATTCAATCAAATCACATACATTTGATTAAAAAGCTCATGCTGGACCAAAAAATATGTTAATTAAATAACCTTAAAAACTCAGAACCATACATGCCTTCTTAATTATTTAAAGCATAAAGTTTGGTCGACCTAATATTTTCCACCTGCACTCACATCATATATAAGAAATTCATGAAAACGGAATATTAAAAAAAAAAAAACACTATTAAAGGGCTATCAACTAACTTCATTTACTTTAATTTGTATAGAAAATGCTTCAATAATGTTTTAATAAATTAAAATTCCCATTAATTATGTACTACAATACAACAGGTCAAATTGTCATGAAATTGAAAACCTATTTACAATTAAATTTAATGAATTCAAAATAAAAAATTAGAGACATATCTGTCTTTTCCATTAAAAACTATGCAAGTAGTGCTCGATGATGATTGATGAGTGGAGATTGTGCCAATGCATTTTATTTAAATATTTTAATACCGAAAGTTCATTATTTTTATACTTAATTCTCATAGTGTCCATTTTGTACTCTCTAGCATGAATGTGTGTTACACTGTTATCACATGGCAAAGCAACTGTGTATAGAAGAAGATTGTTTATGTAATTCACTTTGATGATTGATTGATAATATATTATATATCTATTATATTCCATACACTTAATTATATAAATAATTATAATTTTTATAATATATATATATATATAATATATATATTGCATTTGAAATGTAATTGTGCACAAACATTTTTTTAAATTTGTGTCATGAAACCATTCATCCCAAAAGTTTAATATAAAAACTTGCTGGTATAGGTATGACAGACCAGAAGGTTCAGAAGTTCAATATGAAAACTCAAACTCACAAAACCTGCAAAGCTCACAAGCAAATATGAGCAATGTGTTGGCCACACCTGCAAGATCAGAATTGGTATCCAAATTCGGGTGCCACACACCACATGACTTTGGATCAACAAAATTTGGTTGAGAGAGAAAAGCATGAAGGCGTGGATCAGGTGATCGTTGGAAACGGATCAGGTTTGCGCATTAATCTTGTTGGAAACTTATACTTTAAAACTGATTTGAATAATAGAGAATTCCTGCTGCATAAACTATTACACGTGCCTGATATCACAAAGAATTTATTTAGTGTGTATAAATTCTGTTGTGACAATAGTGTCTTTTTTGAGTTTCACACTGATGGTTGTTGTGAAATCTCAGGGAACTAGAGAAATTGTCATACATGGGAAAGTTGATAAAGGAATGTACAAGTTTCTCAACTTCAGCCCTTCAAATAAGTTAGCTGTATTTGTTTCAACGGTGTCCACTGTTGACCAGTTCCTTTTGTGGCACAACAGGTTAGGTCATGCCACAAATAATATTGTTTCTTTCGTTCTAAAGTCTTGTAATGTTGTTGCTCCTTTAAATAAAAACCCATGTGCATCTTGCTGTATTGAAAAGTCCCATAGTCTTTCTTACCCTCCTTCAAATTCTTTGTACACTGCTCCACTATAGTTAATATACAAAGATGTTTGGGGTCCTGCCCCTATTCCAGATTTAATTGAAAACTTCTACTTTGTTGTCTTTATTGATGCGTTTAGTAAATATACTTGGCTATATCTCATCAAAACTAGGTCTCAAATCAAATCAGTTTTTAAATGTTTTCAACAAATGATTGAGTTGCAATTAAATTCTAAAATTAAGATGCCTCAGTCTGACAATGCTCCTGAGTATGTAAGTCTAGCCATGGATTTACAGGTGCAAGAAATTCTGCACAGATTCTCTTGTCCATATGAGCATCAGCAGAATGGCAGTGCCGAGCGCAAGCATAGGCACATAAAGGAGAAAGGCTTAGCTATGTTAGCAGGGGCTGGAATGCCAGTCAAATATTGGGGAGAGGCGTTTATGACAGCAGTACATCTCATAAACAGATTACCAATCCAAGTTCTGCAAGGGCAGTCACCTTTCAAGAAGCTGTTTGAAAAAGATTTTGACTACACAAGCCTAAGGGTCTTTGGGTGCCTGTGTTTTTCACATTTGAGGCCTTACAACAGGCATAAATTGGAATTCATATCATCACCATACACATTTCTGGGTTATAGCTCAGTGCACAAAGGTTACAAATGCCTCACTGCACAAGAGAAAGTGTTGGTTACTAGTAATGTGGTATTTGATGAACAACAATTTCCATTCAAAACTTCACCTTCTTTAATTGATACTGACAATTCAACCTTTGACCCTCACCTACCTCCGGTGATTCCCTTGTTAAACACACACCCCACTCAACCTCCAAACACCTACACAAGCAACCCTACCCAGCCCTCCCACAGTTCTTCAACCACTGCAACCAGCTCCCCTCAAATACCTCAAAGTCCAATACTTACACGTCGCTTTAATCCCACTGTATCAAACGCCAGCCCCCAGTCACAAGTACAAACAAGAGTGTCACCAACCTTGTCCTTCTCAAACCCAACTTCCACAGCAGCACAAATAACACCTTTAGCTCAATCTGCAACTCCAATCCCTATTCCCATTTCAGACCTTGAAATTCTTCTTCCTTTTAGTGATGAGCTTCCAGTTCCAGCCCCACTCGTTTCCAATGTTCATCCTATGACCACAAGAAGTAAAAGTGGAGTTTTTAAGCCCGGATCTTTTCTGGCCAGTGTTAAACCAAGGACAATCCGGGCTGCCATGTCCATGCCTGAGTGGAAGGCTGTACTGGATGCAGAATTTAATGCCCTCATGCAAAACCAAACCTGAAAACTAGTTTTCCTTCCCCAAGATAGAGAGGCAGTGGGTAGCAGATGGATATTTTGGGTCAAGTACAACTCAGATGGTAGCTTACAAAAGAATAAAGCTCGTCTCGTGGCTCAAGATTTTTCTCAGAGACTGTGTTTTGATTTCACAAAAACGTACAGCCCAGTGGTAAAACCCACTTCAATTCGGGTCGTGCTCACATTAGCATTGTCCAGAAATTGGAGAATCAAACAGCTTGATGTAAATAATGCATTTTTGCATGGTGATCTAGATGAAGAAGTGTACATGAAGCAGCCCAAAGGTTATGAAGTTGGTGATGGCAATTTGGTGTGCAAACTTACCAAAGTCCTCTATGGTTTGAAGCAGGCACCAAGAGCCTGGTATCACAAACTGTCCACAGCCTTGCAGCATCTTGGGTTCAATGCAACAAAGTCCAATGTATCTGTCTTTACCAGGTTCAAGAATGGATCCTCATTGTTTGTTTTGGTATATGTTGATGATATATTAATCACTAGAGATTCTGATGATGCAATCTCACTAGTAATCCAGCAGCTGAATGTTAAGTTTGCATTAAAGGATATGGGAGAACTTCACTACTTTCTTGGGGTCCAGGTTACTAAGACTGTCAATGGTGGTCTAGCTTTATCGCAAGAAAAATATGCCAAGGATCTGCTCAAGAAAGCAGATATGGAGACCTGCAAGCCCTGTTCTACTCCCCTGCCCTCCTCAGTAAAATTCTCTGCCTTTGGAGGAGTAGCCTTCAAAGACCCTAAGCTATATAGGTCAGTGGTGGGAAGTTTACAATATCTCATTGTCACTCGCCCGGAGTTAGCCTATTGTGTAGGTAAAGTCTCTCATTTTATGCAAAATTCACTAGATGAACACTGGAAGCTAGTCAAAAGCGTGGTAAGATATGTGCAGGGGACACTTAATTTTGGCCTTCACCTATCCAAGATGAGTGTTAAGCAGGTTCAAGCATACAATGATTCTAACTGGAGGGAGACCCGGATGATAGGAAGTCCGCTGGTGGTTTCTGTATTTTTCTTGGAGGAAATATAATCTTGTGGAGTTCAAAGAAGCAAGGTGTTGTTGCTAGATCCAGTACTGAAGCTAAGTACCAGGCTATGGCTAACCTAGTGGCTGAACTGTTGGATCAAGAACCTCATGATTGAGTTAAGAGCCCCACTTTCTACAACTCCAATTGTTTATTGTGATAATTTGAGTGCTGTACTGTTGGCTGCAAATCCAATTTTGCACTCAAAGTCAAAACACTTTGAGACTGGCCTTTATTTTATCCGAGATTATGTCACTAAGAGAATTGTTCATGTAAACCATGTTCCTGGAACTACACAGCTGGATGATATATTGACAAAACCTCTACCCAGTACTGCGTTTTTGGAGCTCAGGTCAAAACTGCTGGTTGAGGATCTGGTTAAGTATAGTAACAACAATGGTACAAATAGGCTCAACAGAGGAGATTAAAAAGGGAAATTGGAGAAATGCAAAAATTCAGAGTCAGAAGATACAGGCAAAAAACCTAGCAGCAGGGTCATGACATCGAGTTGGAAATTAAAGCTAACAAGACTAAAATGCTGGAAGACTAGAAGAAGAACTAAGAAGCAGGGATCATGATAGAGTAAATAAATTAAACAGAATTGATTAGCAGCTTCAGACCTTCAGTAAAATGTGGATAGTTAGTTTGTGAGTATTGGCATTGCTCTTAGTTAGAGTTAGCACGTGGTTAGTTTTGTGATAACAAAGTTAGTTAGTTGACAGCTATAGCTTTTCCTGGTTTAAATAGTTAGAGCACCTCCAACAGCTGGTTCCCATTCCACTTTTTTCTGACATTTTGGGAAACCTACCGTTGGAGTATATCACTACTCAGTCCCAACACATTTTTTAAGAGAAGAGAGCCCCTGTTTAGAGGGACTCATTGTAACCAATAATAACTTGCCACTTGGCAATTTATTATTAAAAATAAATAATTATATAAAATTTAAAATAATTAAATAATTATATTAAATAATTAAATAATAATTAAATTAATAATAATTATAATACATAATTATAGTAAATAATTATTTCTCTATGTAATTAATAATTTATATTAATTATTTAAATAATAATTAATTAGATTAAATAATTAAAATGCTAACACTTATATAATTAAATAATTAGATTATAATTAATTTATTAAATAATTTTTATTTTTAAAATTTAAAATATTAACCACATTATTAAAATTAGTCGTTGCGAAATTAGCCGTTACAAAATTAGTCGTTGCAAAACTAACTACATTATTAAAATTTATCAACTATAAAGCTTAATTATATTTTTCTTTGTATTAATTAATTTTACAAATTAGTGTAATCCCGAATTATATATTGTGTATTATTGTTATATATGAATTTATTTAATATTAATATTTTTTAATAGTGAATTATTTTTAAATTTATAAATTTAAATTATATTATTGAAAAAATTAATTACATTAATTTTAAGTATTTTAATTAATTAATTAAGTAGGACCACAATATGGACTAAAGTTAGTTCCTCCTAATGGAGAAGAGAGATATGTTTTGAGTTCCTATTTACTGTTTATGACGTTAAAGCTGATGTGGAGTTACTTTTTATGACATGTGAGTCATAAATAAAAACTGGGATGAATTCCTATTGGAAGTGATCTTAGAGATGGGTCACTATTCATTACTTTTCACTTTACTAATTTACAATACAAGAATCAGCTTCTCACTTTTTCTATTTTCTTTACTTTCACATTCCCTTTTCTCTTTGTTCTTTTCGTGTATGGGCCTGAACCTTTAATTTGTTTTATATTGATTTTTTTTATAACAATAATTGAGTTTTTTTTTGGTCATATAATATGCATAAATAATTATATTACTAATAAAATATAGTATTTATGATAAATAGATTATGTTGATTTTGGTCAAGTCATATATATTATTGCAGTGAATGAGAACTTTGTTTTTGCATGCAAGGGGCAAGGTTGAATATATATGTTCATACCTTGGTTTATAGATCCAGTCCACATTTTTATTAAGAAATGAATAATCTTTAAATTGAGTCACACAAGCTCGATCGGTCCAATAGTAGTGAATTTAATCCACGTGGTCTCATCCACGCATTGGATTGATTTGGATGCCAGTTTTTTATTTTGTATTCCACCCAATTTGGAGAGTAAATTAAATTATTTTTCTACTATTTTATAGTGAATAAAAAAAATCTTCTACTTTATAAAAGAATAATTGCTTATGAACTTTAGAAATTATCTCTAAAAAATATTAAGTTTTATTCTATTACTTTATAAATATTTAAATATTTAAGTATTTTTTTAAATTTAATCTCATTTAAAATTTGTTAATATTTTTGTTGACTTACACATCAGAATTTTTTATAGACCAAGTATTTTTATTAGGCGAAGTCTTCTGTGTAGAAAGTGTTGTGGCTTCGACATGTATAAAAATGCGTGAAGCTGGCAGTGTACGACAAGTGTGTGACCTAGAGAACAGATGTGACAAGTTGTAGTAATGGTTTCTTTCGAGTCAGAAATCGCTACTAACTTCACGTGACATGGGAACATTATTATTTTGTGTTAACTAGACTAAGGATAGTTAATTAGTATGAGTTTTAGTTGGGAATCATTTTATTGGGCCTTTTTGCATAGGTGGAATGATTCTTATAAATTTAGTGGGCTTTGTGGTTGCTAGGATTTGAACAATGCTGAGAGAAAATAGAAGAAATGTATTGAAAAATTCAATAAAAAAAAATCCAATTGAGGTGTTTCAAAGGATTTCTAGGAGATGCAGTTTTCACGACCTTCAGAAATCAGTACATGCAGAATCCGACTAAAGCCAGTGATGAGGATCCGGGAGCTCATTTTCATCCACATGCAACAATAGGCTGAAAGCTTTGGAAAATCTCTGGTTGAAGGTGAACGAGAAGAAGAGAGGATAGGAGTCGGGTTGGGGTGGGTCTCTGTGTGGGTAGTTCTTCGGGTCGGGTTGGGTTCTGATTGTGTGGGCCGGGTCGTTTCTTTTGGACTTAGGTCATGTCCAAAAAGAAAAAAAGATTTCTACTATTGTGACTAATAGAACCCCTAGACAATAAGTGTATATGGATTGACAAAACTCTTTAAGGTTCACAGTTAGAACTTGAAAGTGCACACACCTAAATAATTTTGCTACATAATATACCTGGTCCATATATATAAACTATTAAACGAAAATAAAAATATGAGTAATTACCTAAATTAGTCCTCAAGAATTTTAAAAATAGACATTTTAATCCCTAAGAAAAATTAATACATGGATCAATCCCCAAGGTTTTACTCCAACAGACAAATCAGTCCCAAGTTCATTTTTCAGCAGAGTAACTACCCAGATCAGTTTCCAAAAATTTTAAAAATTGACATTTTAGTCCCCAAAAAAATTAATGTACAAATCAATCTCTAACATTTTTCTCCGTTAGATATAACAGTCCTCCATCCAAAAATAAAATAAAATAAAATAATTATTATTATTAGGATTAATTGCCTAATAATATTGTACTATAATTTTTTGTATTTTTTGGACAAAAATAATGATAAATTTATTCATTATATATATATATATATATATATATATAGTCACTCAATAATAATAATAATAATAATAATAATAATAATAATAATAATAATAATAATAATAATAATAATAATAAATAAATAAATAAATAAATAAAATTATTAGAGATTATTCTATAAAAAAATTTAAAGTTAAAACTATTTGATATTTTTGTATTTAATATAATCAAGAGATATCCTATTTTAAAAAAAATATATATTTGTATTAAAAAATATGTATTAAAAGAAAATATTTTAATTTAAATTTATATTAAATTCATGTTTATTTTAATACATACATATTTTTTAAAATATGACATCTTTTGATTATATTAAATACAAAAATATCAGATATTTTAACCTTGAATTTCTTGTAAAATAATCTCTAATAATTTTATTTATTTATTTATTTATTTATTTATTTATTTATTTATTATTATTATTATTATTATTATTATTATTATTATTAAATGACTATATATATATATATATATATATATATATATATATAAAAGAATCTAATGAATAAATTTATCATTATTTTTGTCCAAAAAATACAAAAAATTATAGTACAATATTATTAGGTAATTAATAATAATAATAATAATAATACTAATAATAATAATAATAATAATAATAATAATTTTATTTTATTTTATTTTTAGACGGAGGACTGTTATATCTAACGAAAAAAAATATTGGGGATTGATTTGTACATTAATTTTTTTGGGGGGACTAAAATGTCCATTTTTAAAATCTTTGAGAACTGATCTGTGTAGTTATTCTGCCAGAAAATGAATTAAAAACTGATTTATCTGCCGAAGTAAAACTTTGAACATTGATCTGTGTATTAATTTTTCTTGAAGACTAAAATGTCCATTTTTTAAATTCTTGAAAACTGATTTGGGTAATTACTCTAAATATATATATAACATTCATTATACAAAATAAAATAATACACACGTTCAACTACCTACGTTAATTACTCATTATACTACTCAATTACAATAGCCACAAAAATCAAAATATAAACCACACCATTATTTTTCATAAGAGAACAACACGCACAACAAATATGATACAACATAATTTTATATCCTAAATTTTAAATATTAAATTAATATAAAAAAGAATTCACAAATTTAGAAATTAGAATTTAGAATTTTACGCATAAAGTTTATGTTTTATAATATATGAATTAAGGTTTATAGATTATGATTTATGTGTTACGGTTTATGGATTTACGATTTATAATTTAGTGTTTATTATTTAAGTTATTGGATTCATGGTTTGCAAAATAGAATTTACAGTTTATCTTTAACAAAATTAATGTTTATACTTTAGGATTTAGTGTTTACAAATATACGTTTTCGATTCACAAATGGTAATATATGATTTACGGTTATTAATTTTATTGTCAAGTGTCATATTATATAGTTTATATTCATGATTCTTGTAAATTATTTAAACTCTAAAATCATAAATCCTAAATCTGAATCTTAAATCCTAATTTTGAAAATTCCAAATTACTCATCTTTGGAGATACATTATCAACTATAACTTCATTCATTAAATTCGTTTTAACCACTAATTATTTAAATCAGACACTTAAATTTTATTTATACAAAATAAAACTAATAAACTGCTCATAAATTACATGAGTACAAAATATATATATATATATATATATATATATATATTTTTTTTTTCTTTTCTAACTTTTTTTTTTGGACATGGGCCTTTAAGGCCCGAGCTACCCAACAGAACAACATAGCCCAATTCCAGCCCGACCTAAATATCCTAATTCATTCAATCTATTTTGAAACGCACACACATCTTCCTATCTTTTCCCTCTCAAATGATGCAGCACCAACTATGAGGATTCATTGGATTGTGAAGCTGATCGATGTCCTTCTTCTGTAATCCATGTAAAACCATTGCCTGTGTATCAATGCTGCATTTTATCCAATCCTTGGATGGTGGATGCCAGGTAACTTTTCTTTCTCCTCTTCTTGTAGTATGTGTTGTTGCATTTAATTTCTCAGTAGCTCTCTCTGCATGCTCATGCTCTAGTAATCTAGCCTTGAATATGTCCATGTTTGGGTTTAATTCTGTTTTCTGGTGAATTATTTGATTTCTTGCTTTCCACACCTCCCACATGAGAAATCCTACTTTACTAATGTAGTATATGTAATCCTTTCCCATACACTTTCATTCTGTTGATAAGTTCTAGCATCCAACATCCTAGTGAGGAGACTGTTTGTGTATTGGGACTTCATTGAATTTGAGCTCCAAACCATACAGCTCTCATCCATGGACATAATAACCTGGGCCATCTTCTTTTTGGACCGAGTCACTCTGGGTAACATTTAGAGCTTTTGCCTCAGATCACATATGATCTGGCTAAGAGACGTTTCTCTTTTCTATTATCGATGAAATATGAGAATAGGTGATGTTTTTTATATAGCTCGTCTCTTCACATATCTTGCTCTTTCTATTGATTCTTACTTTCATTGTGCATAATACGCAAAATTTCTAATGATGGTTGCATGCTCCAATTTGAATGAAGATTCCCTAATTCTGCTTCTCTGGCCACTTTATGTGCAAGAAGATTTCCTTCTCTGGGAGTCCAAGTTATGCCCCTACCAGATAATTGTTCCAATAACAACTGAATGTCCTGAATAATTGCCCATGCTTCTCCAATTGGACTCTTGGATTTAATTGCTTGTATGATTTTTAGATTATCTGATTCAATGAGAACTTTTTCCATGAACAAATTATTTACAATGATTAGAGCTTGTCTGATTGCTAAAGCTTCTGCTATTGTGACTGAGTTTGCTTGAATTAATCCTGTGAAACCTAATAAAATCTTTCCTCTATTATCTCTGTACACCACTGCTATAGCTCCTTTGCCTGTATTCTTTTTGAAAGAAGCATCCACATTTGCCTTGATCCAATCCGCAGGGGTGGCCTCCAATGAACCTCTCTCGTTCCTTTTTGAACCTGTCTTTCTTTTAAATTTATCTTCTTTTTCGCTATTCTCCAAAACAGATTTTCCATTAGTTTAGCCCTCTTTATAGTCCAGCTAGGATTAATTTCTTGCTGCTGGTACACTTTCTGATTTCTAGTCTTCCATATCTCCCACACCAGAAATCCTATTTTACTAATTCTTTTATTTTCCTCCTCCCCCTACTGATTTGATTTTTTGTATGATAGTCATAAACCAGTCTCCAAACTCAGTAACTATTTCTGTTGTTGGAATACACTGACAATCAGCTCCGAACCATGCAGCCCTTGTCCACTCACATAGCAATAACGCATGCTCTGTTGTCTCCACCTCTTTAGTACAAATCTGGCATATAGGACTCCCAGCAATTCTCTTCTTGAACAAATTTGAATTTACCGGCACGATATCATAGGCTGCCTTCCACAAAAATGATTTGATTTTAGAGGGAACTTTCATTTTCCAAATTTCTTTCCATAACTCCCTCCTAGCATCACTTGTGGATGGGTTCCCATGATCTCGAGATTGAAATTCTCCTTTTGCTGCGAAATAACCTGTCTTTATAGTATATATACCATCATCTCTTGCAGGCCAGTATAAATTATCCTCCTTATTCACAAAACTAATTGGGGTTCTAATAATAGCATCACAAATTTCTGGCAAAAACATGCTTCTGATTTTGCTCTCATTCCAACCCCTTCCCTCTTCAATGAGCTCTTCAACTTTCTGATTATCTTGTCTACCATTCCCCAGCACCTTACCTACTTCAGCTATCCAATTATCCATCCATATATTAATTTTTGACCCATTTCCAACACTCCACTTTCCTTTCCTCCTTAGCAATTCTCGTCCATGCAGAATGCTTTTCCATATCCACGAAGAATTCTTCCCAACCTGCGCCTCCCAGAAATTGCCCTTTGGGTAATAGACAGCTTGTAGAATTTTTACCCAAATTGCATATGGATTCTTCAAAGCTCTCCATGCTTGTTTTGCAAGATGCGCTATATTCTACATTTCTAAGTCCTTGAAGCCCAATCCCCCTTCGATCTTGCTCTTTGTTATTATATTCCAATTCTTCCAATGAATACCTCTCTCCTTTCCGGATGTCGCCCACCAAAATCGCGCTACTCTTGAATTGATTCTCTTGCAAAACTGCTTGGAAAATTTTATCACATTCATAGCGTAAGCTGGTATGGCTTGCATAACTGCTTTAATCAGAATTTCCTTGCCAGCTTGATTCAGTAACCTCTCTTTCCATCCTTCAAGCTTGTTCAAAATTCTCTCTTCTATCCACGACAAAGCCCGATTTATAGATCTTCCCCAAATTGCAGGTAGTCCTAAATATTTTCCTAGGGATTCACATGATGACATATTTAGTATCTCTTCAATGCATACTCTTGTTTGTATTGAGACTTGATGTCCAAAGGTAATACCAGATTTATCTAAATTTATTCTTTGCCCCGAGGCCTCTGTATATTCATTAAGGACTGTTATTATCTGATAAGCCTCTTCTTCTTTTGCTTTGGCAAAAATAATGCAATCATCTGCAAATAAAAGATGCGTAATTGTTGGAGCTGTTGGGGCAATTCTTAGGCCTGAAATTCTATCTTCTTTTTGTGCTTCCTCCATTAATATAGGAAACACTTCCGCTGCAAGAATAAAAAGATAGGGCGAAAACGGATCTCCCTGTCGTAATCCTCTTTGTGGTTTCACTTTTCTTGACAAGTCCCCATTGATTTTGAACTAGTAGTTGGCACTTTTAACACACTCCATCACTAATCTTACCCACCGTTCATGAAATTCGAAAGTTGTGATGACCCGTTCCAAGAAGTCCCACTCCACTCTATCATATGCTTTGTTCATATCTAATTTAACCGCCATATCTTGAGGTCCATTTCTACCTTTTTTGTTGAGACTATGATATATTTCTTGCACAATGACTAAATTATCTTGAATGAGACGCCCTCCCACGAATGCACTCTGTATTGGTGATATTATTTTCTCCATTATTCCCTTAAGTCTTAACACTATGACCCTTGCCAATATTTTGTAAATAAAATTACAACAGCTAATGGGTCTTAGTTGGTTAAGACTTTCGGGGTTCTTGGTTTTGGGTATTAATACAACTGTAGTTTCCCCAATACACTCCGGTATATATCCATTTTTGAAGAAACTTCTCATTGCTTTACACACTTCCTTGCTAATGACATCCCAATACTTATGATAAAACAATCCATTCAAACCATCAGGCCCAGGTGCTTTGAGACTTCCCATATTGAATGCTGCCTTTTTAACTTATTCCTCTGAAACTTTCATCAGCAGCTCGTTGTTCATCTCTTCTGTAACCCTCTTAGGGATTTTTCTAATGGTGCTATCAAAATTCTGTCTTCTTGTTGAAGTGAACAAATTCGTGAAATGATTAACAATGTGTTCCATTATTTCTTCCTTGCTATTCAACCATTGTCCTGAGGCATCCTTCAATTTTTGAATTCTATTTCTATCTCTTCTCTGAATGGTGGTTGCATGGAAGAAAGAGGTGTTTTTGTCCCCTAGCCTCAGCCATTTTACCCTTGCTCTTTGTCCCCAATACTTCTCCTCTTGGCTCCACAAATTAACCAATTTCTCCTTTATATTCTGCATCTGCTCTTGTTTTTCTTCTGAAAAATTAGAGGCTTGTAATTTTTTAAGTTCCTCCTTCAAACAATGAATCTCTTTGTCTGCCCATTTGAAGGTAGTTTTACTCCATTTTCTTAACTCATCCTTACAACTCTTGATTTTATTAGTTAATCTCCCCCATTCGCAGCCATTAGGTTCTCGTTTACTCCAGCCCCTTCTCACTACATTCTCACAATCTTCGTGGTCTGCCCAAAAAGCTTCGAACTTAAAACTCCTTCTAACATTATGCATAGGGTTCAAATCTAGAATTAGAGGACTATGATCTGAACTAATAGCAGGCATTGACGAAAGATAGGCATGTGGATACATCATCCTCCACTCCCAATTGTCCAAAGCCCTATCTATTCTTTCCCTTGTCACAAATCCATTTCTTGGATTGCTAAACCATGTGAACCCTCCTCCTTTCAATTCCAAATCTATGAGAGCATTTGAATCTACAAAATTTCTGAAGTCTCTGACCTGGTTTTGCGGCTTCAGATGCAGTCCCACCTTCTCCTCTTGACTCAAAACGTCGTTAAAGTCTCCTATGAAGAGCTGAGGTTCACCTTCACTTCTGCAACTGACCGTGATCTCCCTCCATTGCTCGTCTTTTTTTTTAAATTAGGATTACCATATACAAAATTGCATAACCACATATTTCCTTATTTATCCATAATTCGAGCTTTAATATAGTTATCATACCAAAAATAAATATCAACCTTATATATTGCATTCCAAAACAAACATAGACCGCCGGACAGACTTCGGGGTTCTACACAAAAGGCATTTTCAAAATGAAGTCTCTTCTTAATTCTACTTACAGTCTTTTCTTTTGCTCTTGTTTCAATTAAAAAGATTATTGTCGGCTTAATCTGTTTACATAGACTATGTAGTTCTGAAACTGTCGCAGGAGCCGCTAACCCGCGACAGTTCCAACTTATGATGCTCATGGTTGAGTTGGGGGCATGATTAGGCCCGCCTCCTCGGCCTTCGTATCTTCTGTTACTTCTTCATTGCCATGCTCTTTTCGCATTCATTGCCCTTTCCATGAAATTGTTTGGACCATTTTGCTCTTCTTACTTGTTCCCCGACCCTGTATCAAGTATTTTACTTCTTCAGTAATGTCCTCTAATTGTACCTGTGCCTCTTCCTCCCATTTTCCCTTCAGTCTTAAGCTATGAACAATCCTCTGAAACCAAATCAATCTCATACTCATATGTTACTGTCGTTGCATGGTTGCTGTACTTTTCTTCCTCCTCTTCTTCATCTGCAAGCTCAACAATGTAACTCCGTCCATCTTCAGTCCTATGAATTTGCTTTTCCTTTCTTTCTGGCATTTTTTCTTGGCTCCATTGTGCTCGGATCTTCTCAGATTTGTGTCCCTCCTGATTGCCTCCAATTTCTCCTCTGTCTAAATCCAATTCCTGCTCATTCCCGCTCTTTTTTGTTCTCCTAATTGCCCTTTTCTCATTACTTAATTGAAAATTATTCTTGGTTGGATTTTGGTGCACATCATCCCTCTTGAATACTAATGCTTCGTCATTTCTCCCAGGCCCATCTGTACTTTCTTGGTTCTTGTGAAAGATCTCCTCAACTCGTTCATTTCTGTCCATGTGATCCGCCTCCTGCATTATTGAAGTCTTTTGCTTATGAATCCCTTGTATGGGCTCTACTCCATCCCTTTTCTGTTGCAAAGTGTTAAGTGGGCCATTTAAAGCTGGCCCAATTTCCATTTCACTAGGCCCTTTCTCCACATTTAAAAGATTCCTACTCCCATCCATCTCTTCTCCTACAATCCCATCATGTCTATCATTATCTTTTTTCATTTTTTCTCCCAAGTGCTGAGTATCACTATTTTCGAGAAATTGGGTATCTTTTTTCCCACTCATTCCTTCTACTTCCATCTGCTGCTCCTGCTGATAAAATGGGACCTCCTCCACTTGTACAAATCCTATTTGTTGTGAGAACCTTCTAGTAGCATGTAGTCCTGTCTCTATACCCTCAGCTCTGGCTCTATCTACCTTCTCCTGACTTGTCTCTCTTTCTCTTCTATCTCTTTCCCATACCCACTCGCTATTCCCTGTGTCTTCACCACGCGCCACCGATGAACTCCCTTCTAAACTGTTATTACCACCACCCTTTTTTCTGATTCCCACCTTTTCAACCACTGCAGTAATAGACCTAAGCCCCGGAACTGAAAGGTCTGGCCCATATTTTGGTAAACCTGAATTCTCACTATCCATTGCTATCACCTCTCTGCATCCTCTTTTATCATGCCCAATCCTTCCACAATTATAATAATAATCACATAACTTTTCATATTTAAAGGACGCCCTTGAATAGCTACCATCACTTCTCCTAAACCAAAATCCTGTCTTCAATGGCTCCAAAGCATTCACCTCTACTCTAACCCTCAAAAACTTCCTAAGCAAATTTTCATCAACATATGGATCTTCTATTTCCAACACTCTGCCCAATGAGGCCCCAATCTTCTCTGCAATATTCTTGTTTAGCTTCTCCAAAGGCAAAGCATGAACTTGAATCCAAATAGCAAGGGAATTATAACTTATCTCTTCAAAGGAAAGCTCTGGCCTCCACCACTGCAAGCTGAGCATATGCCCGTCCACCCTCCATGGACCTTCTTCATAACACTTCATAGCATTTTCTTCATTTTTAAAATTGAACAAATATGAGTTTGTGCCCATATTTGAGATGATCAATCCTTGAGGCTCACCCCACATCCTCTTTATTGTTTTTCAACAGTAATCTTGTTTACATTTTTCTCTGTCAAAAGTCTTCCAACTAGCTTCTTTGTTATTTGAAACTCACCGACATGATGGTCTTCATCTAGGTGAAGAACTTCTCCTCTTAAAATAGCCATGAGTTTGAAGTACTTTCTAGCAAAGAGGAGACCTGGCCTCGGACACTTCTAATAGTTTTGGTTAGTATTTCTATTTTTTCTTTACGAAAGCTCCGCTGTCGGAGATGAACCAGCTTCCTGTTGAAGTAGTCGCTCTAGCTATCTAGAGAAATATGCTCTCCTTGCGAAAGAACGTGACCACAAGAGTTCTTAAAGGGTGGGAAAATATTTTTTCTAACTCAAAATCTACTAAAAACATGGGTCAGATATTCTTTGGCCCTCTTAGTGTGTACGTCAAGCCTTTGAATATACACATGTTCACAAATCCAATTATATCTCAACGTCCAAAAAATAACAAACTAATTATAAATTTGTAAAAATTATTTTTTTTTGGTATTTGTAAAAATTATCTAACTTCGTCCAAAAATTCAGATTCATTTAACCTTGCACCAAAAGAAGCTCACCTATAAGTCCATTGATTATCCCATATTAATTATTCAGAACTTTCTAACATTAACAAACTATTAACTTAACCTATTACGTAAAAAATTCCAAACAATTTCACTGTGCACGGTTAGAAATTGTCTCTTTTTAGACACTTGTCACACACTAACTACTTCCAGCACATTTTTATAGGTGTGCAATTGTCTTTCATTCTATACCAAAAAATTCATCTTCTTATTATTCAGACAAAAACATCGAATAAACTATCGTCTAGTTGAATAAGTGAGATTTTTCATCTAAAAATATTAGACCTTACGTCTAGATCGTCTAAAATCTATCTTAATTTCATATAACACCTCGAAATTATTATATATATGCTTTAATTTTGATGGTTAGTTTGCTAGTGGTAAATTTATGATATCGATATTATGCACCAAAGTACATATCTGATCCCATTTCGTTACTATTATATTTAGTATCTACAAATTAAAGTCACTATTATTGGTAGCAAAGTGGACATTAGGATATTTTGTAGACTTCACTTTCTTTGGGATGGGATAGTATAAAATAATTCATCGTATCCATAGAATGTACATAATAATAAACACTTTTATGATCACTACTATATATAAGGAAATAAACAATAAAAATCTAGCTAGGTATGCATGTATATAATATGGGAAACATTTTAGGTACACCGGGAGTACCGGTGCTCCAGTTATTTTAACCGTTGATCTGAATTATAAAAAATATATATAATATATATTAATTGAAATTAACGGTTAAAATAATTGGTGCACCGATACTCTCCGGTACACTTGAAATGTTTCCTATAATATGTATGTTGCCAAAGTGCGGTGCAACTTTAAATAAACGAGAGAAATTCATATAATATTATAAATATATTATTATTATTATTATTATGGGGGGTTTGTTTAATTGCATGGTACGGTAGTGGTAATAAGTTTGAGTGCTTCTAGCAATATATAATTGCATGCATGGCATAGGGTTAGAGTAATTATTTGAGTGAGAAGATTCCTTAATTTATTTTAGGGCCTTCAAAATTAGGAGATGATACTTGGAATAAAAAGTTTGCTAACTGATATTAATATATATTACCAACTAATCATATTGTGGAATCGGATTTTATTCTGCCAAATAATTGAGATTGTCCACTTGACTATATAAAATACACCTGCATGCACTTAATTTAAACGAGTTAAATATTTTTCTTCTTTACAAAAAAAAAAGTGAAATTTGAATAAATTTTCATAATGAACTCTCTGAGATTTATGAAATTATTCAGTTTGATTCTTGAGGTTCTAATTTTATCATAATAATTCTTTAGATTTAATTTTAGATATCATAGTGATCTCTATACATCTTTTTAATTATAACTCGACTGTTTCAAAGATGACGTAACTATCGTGTACACACTAAAACATACCAAAACAACATCGTTTTGGTTTGGCGCCGCCTATTGTGGATCAAAACGACGTCGTCTGGTTAGGCTCAAAGACGGTTTGTGTTCACTCGTCCATGCATCTTCATCACTTCTACTCTTCTTATTCTACTTTTCTTTATCAATGACGCCATTCTAGGATAGAATTTTGGAACTTTTTTACTTTGTGACTACCTCGCTTACATCGAGTCCCACACACTTCGCGAACACCAGACCCTCATTTAGTCTAACCAGGTTCCCTCCTATGGTGATCTGGTTCGCGCGATCTTGCAACTTTGTCTGCACCCCACACCTCCTATGTACGTTATTTTTCCTATCATCGAGAGCAACAGTTGTAGCCATTCCACCACATCGCAATCTCCAGCCGCGAAAATCGCCATTTTTCTATCCTGAGTGCCAATGTCGCCGCTCGAGACTGGCACGTCGACGGACCAAGACGAGTGTTGTCATGCAGCGGAGAAGATCTGGTAGGCGAGGTCTGAGTGAGAACTAGTGATGTCGACGGTGACATAGCTAGTTAGGGTTTAGGGAGGAGATGACGGAGTTTGGACCGTTGAGGTAGAGGGAGCGAACGTTAGAGGGGTGGCCAACCATGGTGAAGAGAATATTGGAGGACTAGGAAAGGGCGAAGATGGAAGGAGAGAAAGTTGCACCCTTTGATTGTAGAGAGAGAAAGATAGTTTGAGTTAGATGAGTTACAAGTGCCAAAGTGGTACACGTTAGACCATCTCCAGTAGGGAACTCATCCCAGTTCCTGTTTATGGCCCACCTGTCATAAAAAGTAACTCTACATCAGCTTTTGCGTCATAAACAATAAATAGGAACTCAAAGCATCTCTCTCTTCTCCATTAGGAGGAACTAACTTTAGTCCCTATTGTGGTCCCACTTAATTAATTAATTAAAATACTTAAAATTAATATAATTAATTTTTTTCAATAATATTATTTAAATTTATAAATTTAAAAATAATTCATTATTAAAAGATATTAATATTAAATAAATTCATATATAATAATAATACACAATATATAATTCGAGATTATATTAATTTATAGTTTTGTGTTTACAACTGCTAATTTTAATAATATCATTAGCATTTTAAATTTTAAAAATAAAAATAACCAACTCAACTAAAAATTATTTTATAAAGTATAAAAATTAAATTTATTTTTTAATGTAAGTAAATTTTAATTAATTATAATTTAATATAATAATATAAATAATATTCAATATTAATTATAATATAAATAATTAATTAAATAAAAACTTAATTATTTAATCTAATTAATTATTTAATATAATTTTTATTATAATTATTACTAATTTAATTATTATTTAATTATTTCAGATTTTATATTATTATTTTTTTATAATAACTTGCCAAATGGCAAGTTGTTATTGGTTAATTTGAGTCCCTGCTTAGAGGGACTCCCTTACCTTGATCCTTGTGCGGAAACTCACTCCTTCTCTACTCCAATGGTTATAGTTCCTGTATGTCAGAAAAAAGTCAAAGAGAAACTCACCATTGGAGGTGCTCTTAGCCACATCAGCACTGAAACAATTGAATCATTACTAAAAAGATGTTTAGGAATCACTATGATATCTTAAGCTAAATCTAAAAGATTGCTATGATAAAATTGAAACTTCTAAAATCAAATTGGATAATCTCATAAATCTAAAGGACTATTATAAGTATTTACTCGTAAATTTTTTGTATTAGCCAAAAAAAAAGTGTAATATAAGTTGTGAACATTATCTCCTTTTGAAAATAAATGCCAAGATGTTTGTGGCATGTTATATTTTTCTTAGCAATACTATGACGAACAATTTTTTTTTTTTGGTATTAAATTTTAAATTCTAATAGTATACAAATAAAATATTAACTTAAAGAATTAGCTAATATTAATAATAAAAAATGTTGATCCCTTAAAATTTATTTATTTTTCTATTATATAGTTTTGGAAATATCTGATCTTATCAACATGCAGCGACATGTTATTATGTTTTAATTTTTTTTTAAACTAATAATAAAAATTAACAATCCATCTCAAGCTTTGTTCCTTTTTTCCTATTGGTAATAATGGCGTCTTTAGCATGCAGTTTGCCTAAACCCTAAAATATACTACTATATGATGATTATCATCTGATCTTTTTTTACCATGTTTCTCAAAATAAAATCAATCCTTTTAAGTTAAAACCTTGAGTAAAAGAAGGGAGGTGGGAAGAGACATATGTAATATATATTTCATATCATATTTACATTAGTCTGATTTTTTACGGTTTTTTAGAATTTTTTAAAGTGTTTTTAAAAGTTTTTTTAGGATTTTTTAAAATTTTTTAAAAAATTTTAAAATTTGTTAGGATTTAGGATTTATAGCCTTTTTTAAAATTAATTCTTAAGACTTAACAATAGTCATTTTCAAACCGTATAACAAAAGCTCATATTCACATATTCTACCACACAAATTTAAGATCACTCAAAAAAAAAAAAAATTATGTGAATTGAGTTGTGAGTTACATAAAAACCTAGTAATCTTTTTTTATCTCAAAAGGTTTTTGTTTACAATTTAACCCACAAAATAGAGAAAAATTAGTATAGTAATTAATATTCGGACGGTTAAATAGACCAATTCAACCGATTTAGCTTTAAATTCGTGGGTTAAACGAATCGGTTTATTTAAGTTCATTTTATTTGTAGACCATAATTTTTTAAATCGGACTGTTTATGACTAGTTTGATGGATTAAACGGGTTGGTCTATTTATTATTTTATTATAATTTTTAAAAAATAGTTTAGTAAAAAATATCACTTTTAAGTCAAAAGCTTTAAATAAACAGTTTTTTTATTGATGGGTCAGATCGGAAGAAACATTAGCCGAAAGTGCTAACTTTTTTGTTTAATTGTAAAAAAAATAAATGGACTGCTTATTTAGCCACTTTAACCCGCCATTTTTATCGGATTAATTGGACTCAACTTGTTTAATTTGAAATGTAAATATGCTTAATTTTAGAGACAGAATTCACCTGTTTAAACGAGAAAATGAGCCGACCTAATGTGTTTAATTAGCCCATTTTGATGGTCTTAACTAATATATTTACTGGTAATTAGACATTAGTCGTCTTATACTTTGTTGCTAAAAAGTTTTAATGTTAATTTTATAATTATTGGTAAAAAAAATTTTAATAATCTCAAAGAGTATATAATTGTCGTTATAACATATAGTAATAACAAAAAATATATAATTATCACAAAAATATAAATGAAATAAAACATATAATAATCATTATGTTATTATTACTAAACATTTACCACTAAAAATAATTTTTGTTTTTAGAAACATTCTCCTCTCTTTAATTACCTATACCGTGGTAGTAAACACTTACGACTTTTGTCACTAGTTATTACATCTATTGTTACACCAAAATTAATTAGAGAAGTTTTTAACTGATCAAGTCACCCAACTTATCCTTTTTTGTTTCGAAAATTTTTGTTTACAGCTTGACCCACAGAGTAGAAGAATTAACATAAGGAGATTAACCTTATTACGACAAGGTGAAAACTCAGGTGCATTTGACTTTACGCGAAGTTGATACTTGAGAGCCGTTAAATGATTTGACTGATTTAACTAAATTTTCATCTAATAGTTCTCAAGTATCAACTTCACGTGAAGTTGACTTCACCCGAATTTTTACCTTACGATCATTTCCATCTTTTAATACCCATGCCATGGTTAGTAGTTGACCCTATAATGTGGTTAATTGATTGGTTTAAAACTTAGCAAGGAAAAGGTAAAAAAGTATGATTTGATATATATATATATATATATATATATATATATATATATATATATATATATATATATATATATATATATATATATAAAATAAAAAAGAAACAAAAATGTATGAGAAAATCAGAAAATCATTGATGGTGCTGGACAAATAAATTTTACAACTCTCCTTTGTTGAATAGTTTTGTTGATATTATGATAGATGGTGTATGTTTTTGAGTTTAATTTTGATCTGCCAATGATGTAAAATATTTTACATAGTCGTACAATCATGTCTGTTTTTTTATGATCATTACGCGGTCAATGTGAAAAATAATTATTTTTGTTAATATGGCGTTACGTAATTAAATACATGTGTAAAGTTATTTTACATTGACAATGTATCAAAATTAAATTATATGTTATTATATTATAGCATACTATAATTTGATCCACACACCGATTTAAGAATAACCATATATAATACAAATTTTTTTATTGGTGGATAGATTAAGCATGAATTCATTTTTTTCATGTACTTGTGAATCTTATACTCTCTTTTTTTATTAACCAACTTAAATTGGTCTAATACTTAGTTCATTAGTCTATTTAAATAAGTGTTGGGAGTTTGAATCTCACCTTATACTGCAGTAATTCATTGGCCAATAACAAATTCATAAATAAAATTTCGATCCACAATAAATTAATTTATAACCGATCAAACTAGAGGATACCGTAAAAAAAAAAAAAAAAAAAAAACTCTCTGCTTCAATTGATAGGAAAATTTGAACCCTAGGAATGTTTTACACGCATGTATAAATTATTGCCATAAAACAATGCCAAAACCTAAGAAATTCATCATTCATTCTTGGTGGATTGGATTGGTAACACATGTAACTGAAAACTTGAAATGGACCCAAACAAGCCCAATTTAACTCTACACAGCACCTCACCTCACATAGCTTGTCCTCTCTCTATATATATGCTGTGTATCTAATGGGTTAATAATGATTATAATAATTAAGTGGCTACAAAAATGTTTCACCCTACACATGAGTGAGGACACAATGAAGAAAAGTGATAGAAGTTGATATATTGTGGTCCTCCCAATAATGTCCCTAATAAGTTTAACCAAAGTTTGGTTCCCCTCAAAAAACTCAAAATTCAAATGGGGTATACTCAGCATTGTCATCACACTAGTGTGTTTTTTCATTCATGTCAATTCAAATTCAACTTTTAGCATTTATCAATAATAAGACTACTTTAAATTTATTTATTCACTTTCTTTTTCTTTTTTTTTTAAAAGAAAATAGGTATTTCATATATATCAAAATGTGTTTTCTTGAATAGTGGATTAAAAAATTAATTATTTTTATTTACGTGACATTATTTAATTAAATTAATATAAATTGTGTTTGATAAATGCCTCAAAATAAAATATATGCCTATTCTTATATTTATTATTCTCACTTTTATTCTAATATATGATACAAAGTTTTTTTAAGAAAAAATTGCATATATATATATGAAAATTTTCTGAGAATCAATAATTTTTAATAGTTTTTTTTATCATAATTTAGTCAGTATAAACATTAAATTATTTTTAATAAATAAATATTATTAATTTATGTATGTAAATTCTGAAAATATAGATATAAATTGTATTGATTAATGTGTATAAAATTTTAAAAAATATAAATACAAATTATATGTTTTTTTATGTACAAAATATTTATAAATATAGATGTAAATTATTAATGATTAATTGCTGATTAAAAATAATAATATTTATTAGTCATATAACAGAATATATTTTTTTAGGGCTGCACGCTAATCGAATCGGATCGGATATGGCCAAAATTTCGATCCGATCCGCACTAAAATCATCGGATCCAATATCCACAGTTTTTAAGGTTGGATCCGATCCGCACATTTGCGGATCGGATCGGATATCGGATATATCCGCAAAACACAAAAATATTTTTAAAAGCTTATTTTTATTAAAAAAATATCAATGAAATTCATTTTTTCTATTCTTTTAAAAATGTTTACTCTTAAAATAATATTAAACATACTTTTCTTAAATAATAAATTAAATAATAAATTAAATAATACAACATATATTATAATTATTAGTTGAAATAAAACATAAAAAGAATATTTATTTATTTATTTATTTATTTTTGCGGATATGCGGATATCAACACAAAATCCGCAATCCGATCTGATTAGTGTGCGGATCCGATCTGATATCGGATCCATATCCGCAATTTTCGGATCGGATTCGGATAAATACCGCGGATATGTGGATCGGATCTGATCCATGAACACCCCTATATATTTTTTTCATTATTTTTATATTTATTTCCTATGATATTTACTAAATATCAAATAAAAGGGTTCTTCACTCATCACCGTGCACAAAAATTAAACATAATAATAATTAGAATTTAGATTATGGCCATTGAGCCATTAATTAATTTGAGCCGCGTGTTTAGTTTAATTAATAATGATATTTGTGGTTGGTATGTTGTCTCAGCCATGTGCAACAAAAAAGGTCTCTTGTGCTATCTTTCATGAATGATGATCTGTCGAATTTTCGTTTGGCTTTTTGGGACAAAAATGTGTTGCCGGTGTCTATACATTTATATCCATCACCACCACAACACCACCGTCTTCTTTCATATCATCACATAAATAAACCACAATATATTTTTTCTTTGTTTTTTTTTTTGGTCATATATATATTCCTTGAATAGGACTAACTCATTCATCTTATGAAGTATGAACAGTTTAACACTTACAAAATATGATACGACATGGAATATATAATAGACATAAATTTTAATATTTTATAAAAAATAAAAATACAATATATATATAAAATATAAAATATTTTTTAGGTATATTATAATAATATTTTAATATTTTTTATATTAAAATATATATTATATATTTTAATTATTTTTAATGTATTTTAATTATATAAAATATTTAAAATAATTTTTTGTATGAATATATAATAATATATATTATTTTTAAATTTATTTCAAAAATAAAAACCAATAATAAAATTGGACACGACTAATACGTAATGATTATTTAAGTATGTTTAAGTGTGTTTGGTGAAATTTTTATATTTTTTGTTAAAATACGATTAAATACAAAAAAATATATGTATTTAAAATAATTTTTTGTATTAATAAATAATAATATATATTATTTTTAAATTTATTTTAAAAATAAAAATCAATGATCAAATTGGATACGACTAATATATAATAATATTTAAGTATATTTAAGTGTGTTTGAAAAAATATTTTATATTTTTTGTTAAAATACGATTAGATTAAAAAATACATGTAACAAATGAATATCAAATAAAAATTATATCCAAAATACGTTTAATACATAAATACAATAATTTTTTTTTGTTTCCAATCTAGTAAATTAAAGACTAATTTAGTGTGGTACTAAGTTCCATTTAAAAATTTGTCGCTGATAAATGAGTTTTTGCATACAAAAAACGAAATTTAAACCCTAACACTTATTTAAATAGATTAGTGAACTAACTATTAAACCAAACCACCTTGATTTACATAAATACAATAATAACTAAAAAAAAGTGTCTGTGCTTTTTAAAACTTTTGAGATTTTGGCCCTTTCTGTAGGCTACGGTTATGTATAGACCAGGGTTTCCCTTTTCATTAGAGTTCTTATAATATTTGAGGATGTTATTATGCATGATATAATAATATATTTTGAAAGTGTTATCTAATATAATATTAGACTCCATGAATATTTAGGCCATTCACATATATGAATTGAATCGGAATTAATTAGATTCCAAGAATTTGATTCAATTCCAATATTTTAGTGTGTTTATTTTAAAAATCTAATTTACTACTAAATTAACTTGTATAAATTGGATTGATTAAACCAAGTTAATTCTATATACTATTAGTTATATACAACTTCGAGAATTTTATATAACAAATTAATAATTATTATTCTTAAAAATTAAATTTAATAAATATTATATAATATTTATATCAAATAAATTATTTTAAAATAAAAATAATATTATATAATATAAAATATTAATTAAAATATAAAAAAATATTTTATTACTAATTTCACCATAAAATGTGTATTTTAATCATACAATAGTCAATGTATAGTATTTAACTTGATCCTGATCCTAATCCTTATTGTTGTGAAATAAAAGATATATATATATATAATAAAGATGTATAAATAGAAGACTCTATTATTAATGTAATTAGCTCAATAATTATTATATATATATATAATAATATTATATGTTGTATTGTGTATATATATACAAAGATAAGAAAAAGTATTAAAAATAAAGAGAGAGAGATTTGCATTTGATACTATCTCAATATGATAAAGATGGTTAATATTGCTATTAATATTATATGTAAAGAGTAATAGAAAATAGAATTTAAAATACTTATAAAATAAAAGAAGAGAAAGAATTGTAATAGTAATATAAGGAGAAGGGTATTTGATTGCATAAAAGAGGATTGATTTATTTGTATGAAAAGGAAGGAAGAATAATATTTTTGTTCTGTTGTTATTGTTGTTTATTCCTTTTGCCCGTACATCCTTTTATAGGCATACAAAACTAGCTTTTTCAAACCTCATTAAATCCATTCTCTCTTGAGAATGATTCCTTCAATATTGAGAAGGTGAGTCTACGTGGTCATCCATATCACAACACTCCCCCTTGGATGACCATTCAGGATTATTGCCTCGTTAAAACCTTACTAAAGAAAAACCCAGTGGGAAAAAAAACTTTAGTGAAGGAAAAAGAGTACAATATCCTTTAGTGATGGGGACTGCCTCATTAAAAACCTTGTCAAGAAAAACCCAATGGGAAAAAACCTGACCAAGGGAAAAAGAGTACAGTCTCCCCCTCTTGTCGACATCATTTAATATCTCGAAATCGACGCATCCCAATCTCATGTACCAATCTTTCAAAGGAGGATTTCGGGAGTGACTTTGTGAATAAATCTGCCAGATTGTCACTTGAACGGATCTGTTGGACATCAATTGTCCCTTGATTTTGAAGGTCATGAGTGAAAAAGAATTTGGGAGAAATATGCTTTGTTCTATCACCTTTGATGTATCCGCCTTTAAGTTGAGCAATGCATGCTGTATTATCTTCAAACAGGACAGTTGGAGCTATCTTATGATCAATCAGTCCACATGATGACATAATATATTGAATCAAACTCCTTAGCCAAAAACACTCGCGACTAGCTTCATGAATCGCCAGTATTTCAGCATGATTAGAGGATGTTGCTGCAATCGTTTGTTTCGTGGACCTCCATGATATAGCTGTACCACCATATGTGAACAGGTATCCTGTTTGAGATCTCCCTTTATGTGGATCAGACAAGTATCCAGCATCTGCATAGCCAACTAATTGTGACTTGGATCCATAGGGATAAAACAAACCCATATCAACCGTCCCATGAAGATATCGAAAGATTTGTTTGATTCCACTCCAATGTCTTCTGGTTGGAGAGGAACTATATCTTGCTAGTAAATTCACAGCAAAAGATATGTCAGGTCGCGTATTATTAGCAAGATACATTAGCGCTCCAATGGCACTAAGATATGGTACTTCAGGACCAAGGATATCTTCATTTTCTTCTTTAGGACGGAATTGATCTTTTTTCACATCTAAAGATCTTACAATCATTGGGGTACTTAATGGATGTGACTTATCCATATAAAATCTTTTCAAGATCTTTTCTGTGTATGTTGTTTGATGAATAAAGATCCCACTTTTTATATGCTCGATCTGCAGGCCGAGACAAAATTTAGTTCTTCCAAGATCTTTCATCTCAAACTCTTCCTTTAGAATTTTTATAATTGTTGGAATCTCTTCAGGAGTCCCAATGATATTTAAATCATCAACGTACACAGCAATTATAATGAATCCAGAAGCAGTTTTCTTTATGAAAACACACGGGCATATATCATCATTCTTGAAACCGTTTTTTGGCCAGATACTCAGTAAGACGATTATACCACATTCGTCCAGATTGCTTTAGACCATATAAAGATCTTTGCAATTTGACTGAGTATAACCCTTGCGAATATTCATTGGATGGTTTAGATATCTTTAGTCCTTCGGGGACTTTCATATAGATATCCCGATCTAATGAGCCGTATAAATAGGCTGTTACCACATCCATTAAATGCATATGCAGTTTATGATATGCAGATAAACTGACCAAATAACGCAATGTTATCGCATCCACTAATGGGGAATACGTTTCTTCATAATCTATACCGGGCCTTTGTGAAAAACCTTGTGCCACAAGTCGGGCTTTATAGCGCACAACTTCATTTTTCTCATTTCGTTTTCTCACAAATACCCATTTGTATCCAACAGGTTTTACATCTGCAGGTGTACGGACTACAGGTCCAAAGACTTCACGTTTTGCAAGTGAGTCTAATTCAGCCTTCATGGCTGCTTCCCATTTTGGCCAATCACTTCTTTGTCGACATTCTTCGACTGATCTTGGCTCAAGATCCTTACTTTCATGCATGATATCTAATGCCACATTATATGCAAATATTTCATTGACAATTGTCTTATTTCGGTCCCATTTCTCTCCTGTAAAGACATAATTTATCGAGATCTCGTCATTTTCACAATTTTCAGGTACCTGAACGTCTTCTGGCGTTATATCAGAATTTTGGACAACTGCGGGTGTCTCTACTATGTCTTTTTCAACAGGAATAGTATTTACCTCTTTTCTCTTTCGAGGATTTCTATCTTTAGAACCGACAGGCCTGCCACGCTTCTGGCGTGTATTTGCTTCAGTGGCTGTTTTTTCTACTGGGACATCAATTCGAATTGGGACATTTTCCGCCCTGCCACGCTTCTGGCGTGAATTCGCTTCAGTAGCTACTTGTCCTACTGGGACATCAATTCGAATTGGGGCATTTTTCGCTGGTATATAAGATTTGGTTATCCTCTTTGTATCGGAAAATGCATCAGGCAATTCATTTGCTATTCTTTGCAAATGTACAATCTTTTGAACTTCTAGTTCACATTGCGCTGATCGAGGATCTAAATGCATCAACGATGATGCATTCCAATTAAGTTCCTTTTCAGGAAACTTATTCTCTCCCCCTAATGTTGGAAATTTTGATTCATCAAAATGACAATCGGCAAACCGGGCTTTAAACACATCACCAGTTTGTATCTCAAGATACCTCACTATAGAGGGAGAATCATATCCAACATATATCCCCAATTTTCTTTGGGGTCCCATTTTGGTGCGATTAGGTGGTGCAATGGGAACATATATCGCACACCCAAATATTCTTAAATGGGAAACATTTGGCTGCTGGCCAAAAGCTAATTGTATAGGAGAGAATTGATGATAACTCGTTGGCCTCAAACGAATAAGTGCTGCGGCATGTAAAATAGCATGCCCCCAAACCGAGGTTGGGAGATTTGTTCTCATAAGCAAGGGTCTAGCAATTAATTGGAGGCGCTTAATAAGTGATTCTGCTAACCCATTTTGTGTGTGAACATAAGCTACTGGATGTTCAACACTTATTCCATTAGCCATACAATAAGCATCAAAAGCTTGGGAAGTAAATTCACCAGCATTATCAAGACGAATTGCTTTGATTGGATTTTCTGGAAATTGTGCTTTTAATCGAATAATTTGAGCCAGTAATCTCGCAAACGCCAGGTTGCGAGAAGATAATAAGCACACATGTGACCATCTCGAAGATGCGTCTATTAGGACCATAAAATATCTAAAAGATCCACATGGTGGATGAATAGGCCCACATATATCACCTTGAATCCTTTCTAGGAATTCAGGGGACTCAAATCCAATCTTTACTGGTGATGGCCTTAAAATTAACTTCCCTTGAGAACATGCAGCACAACAAAATTCACTAGATTTAAGAATCTTCTGGTTCTTTAGTGAATGTCCATGAGAGTTTTCAATAATTCTCCTCATCATGGTTGTTCCCGGATGACCCAATCGGTCGTGCCAAGTTATGAACTCATTTGAGCTAGTAAACTTCTGGTTTACAGTGGCATGTGATTCAATTGCACTAATCTTGGTATAATACAACCCAGATGAAAGTGAGGGTAATTTTTCTAATATAACTTTCTTATTTGAATCATGAGTTGTGATACATAAATACTCATGATTTCCCTCATTCATCGTCTCAACATGATATCCATTTCGGCGAATATCTTTGAAACTCAACAAGTTTCTCAGAGACTTGGTAGATAATAGTGCATTATTTATTATAAATTTTGTTCCTCCAGGAAACAAAATTATAGCTCTTCCGGAGCCTTCTATCACATTGCCTGAGCCAATAATAGTGTTAACATATTCCTCTTTTGGCACAAGATGGGTAAAATATATATCACTTTTGAGAATAGTGTGTGAACTTGCACTATCCGCAAGGTATACATCTTCATTACATATCCTTGCCATTCTTCAAAAACAAATAATAATAAAATGAGTAGTATGCATAGTTAAATTGAATACTTGATCAGAATTATTTTTCTAAGAAACACTGTACATAAAATAATGTCATATACTGAAATTTTATTTTAAAATTTGACACAAATAATAATTTCAAAATTCATAAATATTAATATTTCATTATTTATGTACATCACATTTGAAACTTAAATACATAGAAAATAAAACTTAACAATAAGTTCTTTACATTATTTATTTACATATATACTTCACAATCCCACAGATTAAACTATTCCATCATTGATCAAATGACCAATATTTCCTTCAGGATCCTCAAAGAAATCAGATACATCATAATGAGTGGTGGAGTTCTCAGCATCATTTGAAACAAAATTTGTTTCCTTTCCTTTGTCGTTCTTTTTCAAAGATGCCTGGTAAAGATCGACTAGGTGCCTTGGGGTACGACAGGTACGTGACCAATGGCCCTTTCCACCACAACGGAAACACTTCTCCTCGGTTGATTTATTCTGCCCGATATTCCTTTCTTTGTCCCACTTCTGGTGAGATACTCTCTTTTGAACATAATTCTTTTTCCTTCCATAATTTTTCTTATTGTTAAAACCTTGCCATTTACCTCTTCTGGGGTAATTTGCCACATTTACTTCAGGAAATGGGGCAGCGCCAGCTGGGTGCGCTTCATGATTTTTCAATAACAACTCATTGTTGCGTTCAGCAACAAGAAGGCAAGAAATTAACTCAGAATATTTTTTAAATCCTTTCTCTCGATACTGCTGCTGCAGGAGCACATTCGAGGCATGGAAGGTTGAGAAAGTTTTCTCCAACATATCATGATCAGTTATTTTTTCCCCACACAATTTCATTCGTGAGGTGATTCGAAACATTGCAGAATTATATTCATTTATAGATTTAAAATCTTGTAAACGCAAATGCGTCCATTCATACCGGGCCTGAGGAAGTATCACCGTTTTCTGATGATTATACCTTTCTTCAAGGTCTTTCCAAAGATCTGCAGGATCTTTTAATGTAAGATATTCATTTTTCAATCCTTCGTCAAGATGACGACGGAGAAAAATCATGGCTTTAGCTTTATCCTTCTGGGATGCATTATTTTCAGCCTTAATGGTATCTCCAAGATCCATTGAATCAAGATGGATTTCAGCATCTAATATCCATGATAAATAATTGTTTCCAGATATATCAAGAGTATTGAATTCAAGATGAGAGAGCTTCGACATAATGAAAATTTGTTACCTGAGTCTTCCTAAAAATTTGATCAGAGTCTCGTGCTGATAACGTGTTGTGAAATAAAAGATATATATATATAATAAAGATGTATAAATAGAAGACTCTATTATTAATGTAATTAGCTCAATAATTATTATATATATATAATAATATTATATGTTGTATTGTGTATATATATACAAAGATAAGAAAAAGTATTAAAAATAAAAAGAGAGAGATTTGCATTTGATACTATCTCAATATGATAAAGATGGTTAATATTGCTATTAATATTATATGTAAAGAGTAATAGAAAATAGAATTTAAAATACTTATAAAATAAAAGAAGAGAAAGAATTGTAATAGTAATATAAGGAGAAGGGTATTTGATTGCATAAAAGAGGATTAATTTATTTGTATGAAAAGGAAGGAAGAATAATATTTTTGTTCTGTTGTTATTGTTGTTTATTCCTTTTGCCCGTACATCCTTTTATAGGCATACAAAACTAGCTTTTTCAAACCTCATTAAATCCATTCTCTCTTGAGAATGATTCCTTCAATATTGAGAAGGTGAGTCTACGTGGTCATCCATATCACAACACTTATCTATTTTTTGAATTTAGACTGATATAATTATTGGAATTTTTTACAAGTACCACCTCCTATTTGACTCAAAAATCGTAGCTAATTGAAACTTGAAAGTCTTCAACCACACATAAAAAAATCAGCCAAGTATTTGAACTTATTTTAAGTGTTAAACCCCAAAATGTAGATAAGAAAAACAGATTATATGGAGAGAGAAAATAAGAATAATAACAAAAAGAGAAAAGCTCAGTATACAAGCGATTAGGGTTTGTAACTATTACTAGTTCATTAACGCTTAATCTACCAAAACGCGCTGCAACTCCTACGTCACTTACACGCGCTATATAAAGATCTCGCGTTTGTATAACTACCAAATTTAAAAGATTTATTTTCTTCTTTGTTTTCCTTCTTTCCAAATATCATCGTTCTTCTTCTCGCGCGTCTTCCCCTGGTTTTTCGACCGTTCTTTTCCTCTCCTTTCTCATTGGTTTGTTCTTCGTCATTGACGTTAGTTCTTCTCTCTGTAACTCCAGCTTCGTTTTCTTTTCGATTTTCTGGTTTCTGAAATCAAAGTTTGAGCTCATTTTGAAGATAATGGATGATTCAACCTCAGATTGTCAGCTGAATCAGGGCGAAGTGGATTATGAATTTGAATCTAACGAAGTTTATGAGGTTTGATTTACATACGATTACTCTGAATTTTGTTGCGGTCATTTGTATAGCATTGTGTAGCTGAATAATTCGTGAACATTGACTGTGAAACTTCCCCGTGAACATAAATCTGTGGATTGAATGTAATGTATTAGTTTTGATTGATTATCTGGAATTTATAGTAGACGCTCGGGTGTAGATCAAAACTTTTTTTGGTGTATTTTTTCGGGAGTGTGGGTGTATTTACAGTTTATGGCTTTTTATATTAATTTAGCTGAGTTGTTGTCGTTCGAGTGTATTATATCAGACATGATTGGGTGTGTTTTTAGTTTTTGTCATGGTGTATTCTACAGCCTGTGTATTTATAGCTTATGGCTTTTATTGTCATTTTAGTTGAGTTGGTGCCGTTCGGGTGTATTATATTAGCAATGATCGGGTGTATTTATAGTTTTTGACATGGTGTATTCTGCAGCCTCTCTGTTGTTGATGACCAGTTTGTTCTGAAGGTTGGAATGACCTTTACCACCCTTGAAGATGCTGAAAAATTTTACAGGAACTACGCCAAGGCTGCAGGTTTTTTTACAAGAGTTCGGAGCACAAATAGGAAGGAAAACGAGATTAAGAATCAATTGATTACATGTAGCAGAGAGAGAAAATGAAACTCTCATAGCAAAGACTCATTTGATAGGAATTGGAATGATTTTCTCCTAAATTTTGGTCTTGTGGACAACAAGTGACTTTCAGATAGTGTTGGGTTAAAATCTGCAGCAGAGGTGTAAATTTAATTTTTATCGGGTGTATTTATAGTCTGTGTTTGGGTGTATTATGCAGATCTCTATGCAGACTATCATATATGGGTTCCAATCTATCTGGATCACCACTTCTGGGCAGGGATGAGAAGCACACAAAGGAGCGAGAGCATGCATTCATTTTTTAACAAGTTTATTACCCGGAACAGCTCGCTTATTCAATTCGTCAAACAATAATATAATTACCCTAAACCCTAAAATTTAATGATTTGGGTATAGTAGGTTGGGTGGTTTAAGGTTTATGGTTTTAGGTTTTAGGTTTTAGGGTTTATGATTTAGGGGTTTAGGGTTTAGGGTTTAGGATTTAGGTTTTTAGGGTTTTGGGTGTATAATCAACATTCTTTGGGTGTAAAATGCCAGGTTATGGGTGTATATTTGGTTTGATGTTTTCCTTCATATTATAGTACCTATAAATCAGACATTTTGAATACACCAGAGAGAGTTTAATTATGGAAAAAAATTTACTTATAATTGGATCAAATATATTTACACCATGTGTTCAATTTCTTACAAGAGTATATAACAGTTACATTAATCAGTGATAATATCTTTAGAATTTATCTGACAAAATGGACTCAATAACAATGAGGATGGCTTGGACAGTCTTATTGCATCACTTCTCCTCGCTCATATTTCTGAATTTCTCACTCAACAGATGGGTTGCACACTTTAGGTCCTTGATTTGTTGTAAACAAAGCAAAATTAGAGTTAGATATATTTCTATTATGAAAAACTGATTTGATCGAAGACATATATTTGTTCTTATATTTTTTTCAGCTTGGTTTTTGCCTTCCATTTTTACTGCAATGAAAAATACACCCATAGATATCAGTCAGATACACCCATAGATCAACCACATATACGCAAACCGATTTTATAAGTATTTAATGAGATCAGTTCAAAATGATGTTCAATTGACTCAAACAACGATAAATATTCAAGCTCAAGCAATATTACAATGTCAAGTAATATACACCCAAGGACAAGCAGTATTAGAACATTTGCAACAGTTGACTATATTAAATTATATGAGTTCAGAAATATACACCCAACAAATTACGCCATATACACCCAACACATTACGCCATATACACCTAACAAATTACTCAATATACACACAAAAATCAGTTAGAAGAAGAACTATAACAAGAAGAACAGTAAAAGCTAGAGCAAGATGAACGGTAAAAACTTAGATGAGGTACATACACCCAAACCGATTTCATAAGTATTTAATTAGATCAGTTCAAAATTATGTTCAATTTACTGAAACATGGATAAATATACAAGTTCTAGCAATATTACAATGTCAAGCAATATACACCCAAGGACAAGCAATATTAGAACAGTTGCAACAGTTGATTATATTACATGATATGGGTTCAGGAATATACACCCAACAAATTACGCCGTATACACCCAACACATTACACCATATACACCCAACACATTACACCATATACAC
Organism: Arachis ipaensis; assembly: GCF_059453495.1. Lineage (NCBI taxonomy): Eukaryota > Viridiplantae > Streptophyta > Magnoliopsida > Fabales > Fabaceae > Arachis > Arachis ipaensis. Next base: position 4,622,427 of record NC_142437.1, read on the forward strand.
CCAACAATCAACCATATACACCCATACAAATTACTCCATATACACCCAATAAATTAAGCAATATACAACGAAAAATCAGTTACGAGAAGAACTAGAACAAGAAGAACAGTAAAACCTAGAACCACTTTGAAGAACAGTAAAATCTAGAGGAACTTACAAGAAGAGTAAAACCTAGAATAAGAAGAATAGTAAAAACAGTGATATGAGATTTAGAACAAGAAGATCAATAAAACCTAGAAGAACAGTAAAACCTAGTTCTTCGATTTCGAAATCAGAAACAGAAATGTGGAAAATGTACAAGATGAGTAAAACAATAACGTACCTTGAATAATATTTTGTTGATGGTTTCTGTTATTATTCGCGATGAGTTCAAATGTCTCTTCAATTTGGGATGTTGCTCAAAACTTGAGGATTTGTGTTATCTTTGAAGGAGAAGAGGAAGAGTGAGCCATAACGAGCGGTTTTTTCGAAGCGTAATCGTTTGAGTGACGCGCGTGAAATTGACGCTCCATTTAAAGGGAGGGAGTGCGCGTGGATTAAACCTGGATTGGGCCAACTTGTAAGGATTATATGCGTTATTTGCATGTATGTGTAGCGGGGCCCTTAATATGCCTCTCAATTATTAATTTACTAACAAAAAATATTTTTTAAATTTGTTGACGACAAAAATATTTTTAAAATATATTAAAATGCAATAAATACTCAACATTAAATATATATTTCTCAAAAAGTACTTTACACCAATAGATTTTTTTTTGAATTTTTTTGTCAATGACGACCAATAATACTTTAAAAAATTAAAAACAAATAGTAGATATTGAAATTTGGTTTTTTTTTGTGTACTTTTTAAATAGGTATTTAAATATTTCTACAAAATTTTGGATCAAATGTACAAATAATTTGTTAAATATAAAAGTTATTTATCACTTAAAAAAAATATTTTTTCTTATTTTTATCTCATTTTACAATATTTTAATAATATTTTCATCACACTTTAATATATCTCGAGGTATTTTGGTCCTTAACAAATTAATTAGGAATATTTTTGGAGAACAATCTATTATTAGCAACTTATTAATTTTTTTTTTGGTGACAGCAACTTATTAATTTAGGAATAATTTTTATGGTCTACTCAAGAAATTAAAATAATAAGAGAAACCTAATATTAATTAGTATACTTTTTTTCCTTAAGTAAGAGTTAGATGTTGTTATTAATATATTAGAGGTAATTAATAAGTATTATTTTAGTCTGTAATAGTAGAGTTAATTTTTTCTTAGATAAAAGTTAGATGTAATTTCACTAATTTGTTATCAATTAATATATTCCAAGGCAAAGTAATGTTTTAGTTTTTAACTTAAAAAAAATAATTTTAACTGAAAAAATAAAATAAAATAAAATAAAATAAAATACTTAAAATAAGAATATAATATTTTAAACGTAAAGAATAAAATTAAAATTTAACTCAAATATTAAAAACTAAAATAATAATTTACCCATATAATCTAAAACTCCGTTGCCTTTTAAGTTTACTTATTATGTTTATAGAACCTTTATTTTTATTTTTAAAAAATAGTATTATATCATTTGCTTTATTTATTCTGAAATCGAATTTGTAAGATTTAATTATTCTATTAATTTTTATAATTTTATTAAATTTTTAATTAGATTTTTATATTTTTTTTCATTGAGTTCTTATACCATGTAAAATTTTGTAATTAAGTCTCTTATGTGATAAAAATGCTGGAATTAATAGATTATTTCGTTAAACAAAATAAATATACCTAATATTTAATTAAATATTCTATATAATTTAACAGAATATTTCGTTAATTTTAATATTTTTGTCACAGTAAAAATTTAGTTACAAAATTTGATATAATATAGCTAGAAACCTGTTGGGAATAATACACCATTCCCCCTTGAGAAAACACCTTTGACAGAGAAATAAAATAGACACAATCACAACACAAGAATTTAACGTGGAAACTCCAATTACCGGAGAAAAAACCACGGTCGTTGTCAAATGACAACCAGAGAATATCACTATGTGAAAATTGTTACAACACATAGACTTCTTTCTCTCACCGGCACCCCAATACACCCACACTCTCTCAAAGCAAATATCTAACTACACCTCACAACACTCTCTAATCAAAGAGTACAGAGAAAAAGAAAAATCAGATACAAGCTTAAAGTGTTTCTGACTGGTGCAAAAACAAATGGAGAACTTAGCCTCATATTTATAGCCTAGGCCACCCACTCCATTTGCTATCCTGAGCAATGTGGGACTAATTCAACCAAATCCTAACAATCTCCACCTTGATTGAAATAGTCACACATCTTCAGCTTCCATTGTCAACACCGACAATTCTTTGCTGCCATTGTCTATACCGACAATCATAGTTTAGAGAACTATCATACTCGCTCCACCATGAAAGTATACTCACTTGGAATTAGACCACTCCAAGCATTTCACCTTGGTACAGATCGAAACCTTGCTGAAATTCATGATGCAACTTCCAAATTGGCTTTTCCTGGAAGTTCTTCAGCCATCGACCTAACTCTGCCACACACCTTGCATCTCAACGCCAACCAATGCCCGTGTGCAATTGTGGACCCGATTGCCACAACTCATCCTTATCCATGGCAGTGCGGTAATACCATGAGGATACTTCTTGTCTTCTAGAGAACATCATCTTCTCTCATAGAGAGAGCAACCAGAGATCTTCTCCTTCAACGCCTTGTGCAAACCTGATTGTATCAACACATCCTTGACTTGTATTTGCCACAAGCCAAAATTGATTCTTCCATCAAATTTCTCTATTTCAAGCTTCACAGCACTTGAATATCCTGACATTGTTGCAACCGTATACTGGAATAGTATAACTCAACCGTGCACTAGGAAGGGTCCCCAGGAAAGAGAGGTGGGTCACAATGGACACACTTAAATACCAAGTCTTTCCTTAGCCAGAATCTTTCCAAACAGCACTCTCACAGTGTCACACTGCCTTCCAGCAACAACAACAGCAACCAAAGATCAACCTCAAGTCACAGGACAAAATTCTTTTCTGATGTGGAAGGTCAGACTAAGCTGCAACCACAAAGCATACTAAGAATAAATCCCACCGAACCAAGCTCTGATACCACTTGTTGGGAATAATACACCATTCCCCCTTGAGAAAACACCTTTGACAGAGAAATAAAATAGACACAATCACAACACAAGAATTTAACGTGGAAACTCCAATTACCGGAGAAAAAACCACGGCCGTTGTCAAATGACAACCAGAGAATATCACTATGTGAAAATTGTTACAACACATAGACTTCTTTCTCTCACCGGCACCCCAGTACACCCACACTCTCTCAAAGCAAATATCTAACTACACCTCACAACACTCTCTAATCAAAGAGTACAGAGAAAAAGAAAAATCAGATACAAGCTTAAAGTGTTTCTGACTGGTGTAAAAACAAATGGAGAACTTAGCCTCATATTTATAGCCTAGGCCACCCACTCCATTTGCTATCCTGAGCAATGTGGGACTAATTCAACCAAATCCTAACAATCTCCACCTTGATTGAAATAGTCACACATCTTCAGCTTCCATTGTCAACACCGACAATTCTTTGCTGCCATTGTCTATACCGACAATCATAGTTTAGAGAACTATCATACTCGCTCCACCATGAAAGTATACTCACTTGGAATTAGACCACTCCAAGCATTTCACCTTGGTACAGATCGAAACCTTGCTGAAATTCATGATGCAACTTCCAAATTGGCTTTTCCTGGAAGTTCTTCAGCCATCGACCTAACTCTGCCACACACCTTGCATCTCAACGCCAACCAATGCCCGTGTGCAATTGTGGACCCGATTGCCACAACTCATCCTTATCCATGGCAGTGCGGTAATACCATGAGGATACTTCTTGTCTTCTAGAGAACATCATCTTCTCTCATAGAGAGAGCAACCAGAGATCTTCTCCTTCAACGCCTTGTGCAAACCTGATTGTATCAACACATCCTTGACTTGTATTTGCCACAAGCCAAAATTGATTCTTCCATCAAATTTCTCTATTTCAAGCTTCACAGCACTTGAATATCCTGACATTGTTGCAACCGTATACTGGAATAGTATAACTCAACCGTGCACTAGGAAGGGTCCCCAGGAAAGAGAGGTGGGTCACAATGGACACACTTAAATACCAAGTCTTTCCTTAGCCAGAATCTTTCCAAACAGCACTCTCACAGTGTCACACTGCCTTCCAGCAACAACAACAGCAACCAAAGATCAACCTCAAGTCACAGGACAAAATTCTTTTCTGATGTGGAAGGTCAGACTAAGCTGCAACCACAAAGCATACTAAGAATAAATCCCACCGAACCAGGCTCTGATACCACTTGTTGGGAATAATACACCATTCCCCCTTGAGAAAACACCTTTGACAGAGAAATAAAATAGACACAATCACAACACAAGAATTTAACGTGGAAACTCCAATTACCGGAGAAAAAACCACGGCCGTTGTCAAATGACAACCAGAGAATATCACTATGTGAAAATTGTTACAACACATAGACTTCTTTCTCTCACCGGCACCCCAGTACACCCACACTCTCTCAAAGCAAATATCTAACTACACCTCACAACACTCTCTAATCAAAGAGTACAGAGAAAAAGAAAAATCAGATACAAGCTTAAAGTGTTTCTGACTGGTGTAAAAACAAATGGAGAACTTAGCCTCATATTTATAGCCTAGGCCACCCACTCCATTTGCTATCCTGAGTAATGTGGGACTAATTCAACCAAATCCTAACAAAACCTAATTAAAAAAATATAAAAATCTAATTAAAAATTCAATAAAATTATAAGAATTCACATAATAATTAAACTAAATTTTAACTATTAAAAATATAAAAAAACATATTTTGGCATTAAAGTAAGTTAGTTACACGTGTTAATTTTAATCTGATGTGGAGATTAGTAAGAAGAAAATGTGAAACTATATGCAAATTAAACCAGAGAAATTAAAATATTTGAGTAACATAGATGCTGAAAAAATTATACATATATTTATGTGTTGGACTAAGATGAAATAATTCAAAGCTTGAATAATTAAACAACTAATAAATATGTATAATTAGACCTTATAAGAAAATATCTACATTTGAATTGTTGTAGCTGAGCTAGCAAACCTTATACTTATCTATATAGCAGCTAAAATACATAAAATTCAAACTATATGTGTGATTTAACTTTTGTTTTCTTTCCCAGACAATGTTACAAGTTACAATGACGCCATTAATTACATATGTCCATATTCCCGAAGGTTATCTGTCTAATTAAGCTAAAATAATTCACGAAATTATTGTTTTAATTCTTTGTTAATTAATTTGAGTGGCTCAAAATCGGTAGGTGAATGATGAGAGCTTGGTACTATAATTTATTTTTTGCTGGCGCCCATAGTTTTTTGAAGTTAGAATTTTGATTTTATTATGAAAATTTGATTAATTCAATTCATAGAGAAGTTTTTTATTAATGGATAATTTAAATATACATAAAAATTTATATTAATAATATTTTTATAATTTAAGTATAAATACGATACTCTAAGAATATTTTTATGTATATTTTTATTAAGATAAAAAATTATGTATTCTAATTTGTTAAGATAATAAATTATGTTTTTAAAGATAGAAAATATATAATATTTTTATGTATATCTAAATTATCCATTAATATTTTTCAAATTTGATGGAAGAAAAAATTTAGATACTATACATTAATTTTTAATCATAAAATTAATGATATATAATATTTTATTATCTTTTAAGTTTAGTTTTAATGTCCTAAAAAATTATATGTGATTATCTAATTAAATTTATGCATTAAGAAATTTAAGTATTAAATTTGAATTTTTTTTACTAATATAATAATTTGATTATCTGTGTAAAATTTTTTATATTGACGGTGTATAAAAATTATTTTTTTTTCCTTTACTTTTATCATTTAGTGTGTGATTAATATCAATGTGAAAAAAGAAAAAATATATACACCAAAGAGTATTTAAAATTTCTCAAAGATTAATTAATTTTTTTTATTTTTAAACTTATCTAATATTTATTATTTGTTTCTAAAATTTTTTGTTATCTTAAAATTTAGGCATACTAAGAATTTAATATATTTAGGCATAATTAATATATAAATACACAGAGCTTTTGATGTACCAAAATATGATAACAAATATTTTATAACTAAAAAAGTAATGTGCCCATAGTTTTGCTAATGAATAAAATGAAGATTCATCCTTTCATGCATGATATATAAGAATATGAAGATGTATGATAGTGATAGTGATATCCATGGAAAAGTAGTGAACAGAATTTAGTCAAGCTTAACATGTGAATGTATTGAAAGTACATTTATAATTATTATCTCATTCACAATTTCAAACAAACATGACATTGACAAAACATATCAACAGAAAAAAATTGTTAAACACAATGTATTATTCATTTGTTTGTCGATATATTAAAAAAAAAAAAAAGCATAATGCATTGGCCTACAAAGCATGAGCACAAATAATAAATGCATAACGTGTTGCAACTTTTTCAAATGCCAAAAAGTTTTCTACCTTTGTAATCTATTGCTTCAATCATACTTCTCTAATATATTTCAATTTTTATGCGGTATTATTTAAACAGTTTAATTAAGTATGTAAAATTATTTAGCGATAATACTTAGATTAGTTTGTAAAGGTACATTTGCATCTCAATTATTTCATCCTCAAATTTTAATTTATTCAATTTGGTCCTCTTAATTTCGTATTTATAACTCATATTAGTTTTAGTATTATTTTTATCACAAAATTATTAATAACGTGTATGTTGAAATAAATTGATGCATGTTACGTTAGACTCTTTAACAGTTATTTAATGTGACAATCGAAATATTTTATCTCAGTTTATTTTTTATGAAGCCTTTAGAATGCTTAAGTGAAATTAGAATTAACGTTTAAAGATTCATAAAAAAATTAAAATAAAAAAAATTTAATTATCATATCAAATAATTATTAGAAAATTTAGCATAATAGTTACCGATCCATATTAGTACATTGTTGACGATTCTGTGACGAAAATAAAATTAAGTACTAATGTAAATCACAAATAGTAAATTAAGAGGCCAAATGAGTAAATCAAAACTTTATAAACCAGATTAAGGGTCAAGTGTAATAATTTAAAGTACCAATATAAATATTAATTTAATTATTTAATAGTTTTTGACTATTATCTATATATAAAGATATATTCATGCATAGTTTAATATATTTGACAAACTATTTTATTTAATATAATAAATATTAATATCTTAATTATCATCTTGACTTTCTTATATAAAAGAGTTCAATTCAAGGTGGGGAGTAAAAGAGTTGAAGCGTTCATTACATGGATTCAGAAATCTAAATCTATCAAGAATCACAAACTTCATTTTGTTCATATAATTTTTTACTACTTTCTTTACTTAGTTTTGTTTATCAAAATTAGGATTTAGGGTTAATCTATTGTCAGTATATAATAAATATTTAACATACAAACGTCTAATGATATATTATTGATACGTCACCTCAAATTTTGGCTGTCCGAAATGTTCGGCACGTGAGCATATAAGATCGGCTTCATGCCAGCTGTCCGATAAGCTCGGTACGTAGGCAGATAAGTTCGGTCTTATCCATTTGAAAATAAGAAATTAAACGTGCTCAACAAACCTAATCACCAAAATATAATATCATAACCAACCTATAAACTATGACTTATCCATAGTAAACGGGTAAAACAACTCCTATAAAGCCAAACTAATATCCTCGGCTAAGGTTCAGGTTATATTCTTAGTCTTCTATTCTTCACTTTGACTAATTTACTTAGGATCCTTATTAACTTGAGCGTCGGAGTATCTTTTGCAGGTATTTTCGCTGCGGTATTTGATTCAGGCCGACGTATAGCTCTTCTTCTCCAACAACCGCCTACTCGAAATAGTTAAAGCTCGGCCACCCCAGTACAAAGACGAAACAATTATCATATAATATCATACAAGTGAAATAACAACTTATATTCATTAGTTTTTTAATACAATAACAGCAAAAATTTATATGCCATTTATGATTTTTTTAGACAAAAAAAAAAATTCAGAATGAGCATATATGATGAGTCATTTGAGAGAGATGGGTTGGCACTTGAAGACAAAAGGCGCCACATAAACGACGAGATTGCAATCTTAGCGGGAATTTTGAAACTCGTTCCCCTTTTATTTTCTTTATGCAATTATTATTTTTATTTATTTTATTATTAAACAATTGTTATATTATATACCAACATAAGAAAATATGGAAATGAAACTTACAATGATATGAAAGGTAAATCGATATATTGTTATGTTATAGATCTTTACTATAAAAATTGATTATTAAATCATTTATTATATAGTTTTTATATATTTCATATTTTAACCTATATTTTAATCTATAGGTGTGATTGGTATTATTTAATATATTAAATGTGTCATTTAAAGTTTTAAAACATAATTTTTTATTATGGATTACATACAAATTTATTGTCATATAGTTATTAGAATATCTCTAATATTTGATTTTTATTTTATTTTATTTTGAGTTATACAAAATATTACATAAGTATTTATAAAGCTATATATATTATAAAAATTAATTTAAAATTTAATGTGAAATTATTACTTTAATATTTGATTTTATTTTAATTTAATAATGTTATATAACAAAATTACAATATTCATTTAATGGATAAAATATACAAATGACAACATTTTTTATTAGTTTTTTCTTAAATAATATATATGATATTTTTTACTGATACTCCTATCATTTCAAGAATTGTATCCAATATAAATTTTAATTTCAAATCGGTTTAATTACTATAGAAATCAAAATTAATATCCAAATAATATCTCATTAGAATTGCTCTTATATTAAAAAGGTTCAAATAAAAGAAAGAGAAAAATAAAGTAGATGGATAATTTTGCAATAAAAATATGTCTATATGAATAGAATAACAAAATAGTGTTTATAATTTATTTAATAAAAAAATGACATGTTATTTTATAAAAACATGTCATTTTTTTTCTGATTTTTATGATAACATGATGTACTAAATTAAATAGTTAGTATTTAAATTAATCTATAAAATTATATTCGTACTTCAATGATAAAATATTAGTGACATATAAATAAATTGTGTTCTGTCATGTAATATTATTGTCTACGTCAATATACCACATGTCACTAACTATCGTGTTTCTGATACACGACTCTAATAGTTTACTTTAGCATGGGTTAATGAAAAATAGTCAAAAGAACTAACGTGAATCACGGATATTAAATTTGGACCTTTAAAAATTAAATTGAATAAATTAAAATTTTGGAAACTAATTTAAAGCACTAATACCATTTTAGAGACCAAACTTAATATAATATTAATTATTTGTTATTTAATAAATTCAAAAGGCTATATGTTTACTAAAACTATATATATATGAATTCTTAATTCTACATATTTGTATTAGAGAATTGTCAATTATTGTTCTAGTTACTTAAATATTATTTTTGATATGTTAGTTTTGCAATGTTATAAGCAAATAAATATTATTATTTTGAGCTTAGTTAGCACTTAATAATTAAAGTTTTGCATTTATATTTATAGAATTTGTACACAAAAAATTCTATATTTTGTATTTGTATTTATTAAAATTTGAACACATGAGTCAATATAACTCGCATCCACATTTATTAAACTTTGTACATATAAATTAATAAAATTTATTTGTTAAAAATAATTTAATATTTGTGTTGATCAAATATTTGACAAAATTATTGGCTTCCAAGAGTTTCTATATATAATTCTATTACAAATATATTTAAAATATATAAAGTATATTCTTTGTCATTTAAATTTGTCAAAAATTTTAAGAATATTGTTAAGTTTTATTTTATTTTAATTTTGTCCAAAAAATATTCGATTTGCATCAAATATACTGTTAATAGCTAAATTTTCAAAAAAATTAGAACTAATATAACAATAATATATGATAATTAGATCTGATTTGTTTGTGTTAAAATTTTTTTTTATAAAATTATTACTAAATTAGTTATAATTTTTTTTAGAAAATTAACTATTAAAAATAAATTTAATACAAATCAAAATTTATAAAAAAAAATAAAATAAAATAAAATATAAAAATATTTTTAAATTTTTTAACTAATTTTAAAAATAAAAAATATATTTTACCTTTTTTTGGTTAGAAATTACTATATTTACATAGATGATTCGAAATTTTCCAATATAATTGACGGCCATGCGTTCACCACGCTCATCCTCTAAATGAATGACACGTGTGAAGTTGTGAGCCAGAAGTAACTTCCAAGCATGGAGCAAAGCTTTCTCTTTCAATGATTTTTGGTTTCTACAAAGAAACAAAATTCTCTCTTACGTGTCACTCTCTCATTGTTAAGCCTTTCGGTACCTTTACACATATTTTTACTTTTCTTTTTGACTTGTTTATTATTTAATTTAAGTATTCAATTATTTTATTAGATTTAGATCAGATTACATTATATTTTTATAAATATTGGATTCACATCAAAATATTATTTTAAAGGACGATGCTGATACATTTATGGTGATACAATTAAGTTACATGTACTTATATACATATTACTATTATTATTTCTTGGAAAAATGACATTTCTTTTTCGGTTAGATGCTCAAAATATTTTTTTCTATTTATAATATACAATTTACTTTTTTAAGATTAAAATAACATATATTTAGTTTATTTGACTAAAATATCTATCAATAATCATTATATATATTAGTTAATTGATTGATTTAAATTATAGTAATAATATAAAATATATATTTATTATAATTGTAATCGGTTTTATTTATTTTTAGTATTTTATCACATAATACAAAATATTTTTAATTGGTTACAAATTCAAAAAATTTAATTCAAAAGGAACTATTTTGGTTTATTATTTGTTTTATTTTTTCAATATTTTTTTGCTTAAAAAAAAACCAAAACCATTTTCTTAAAACAAACAAATCTATAATTTTTTTTTTTTAAAATTAAGTATGAGTTTTGGGGGTTGATTGTGAAGGTAGATCCGGATCTAATGGACCACGCGGATGCAATTGGGGACAAATAATTTGGAAGTGGGAAGAAATGGAATAAATAAGTGTGAATATGATTTTGGCATAGAGTTAGTGTCACTACAAAAACAACAATTAACAACTTGGGATTGCATTAAGGAATTTTTGTCATTTTCTTTAGATTCTACAATTAGGGCATACAATCAATGTGACACTTGCATCATAAATATATGTGTGCTTTATGCTTAAGGATTTGATTGTAATTTTGTTATGAGAAGGGAATTTTAAACCAAAGACTTCTGATCACTATTTTTTCTTGATCAACCTATGTTAAGCAATAATGCTTATTATGAAAGACTCTTGCTATAATATAAGGGAAATTGTTTTAGTTCATTATGTATACTATATTAGCTAGAGATATCTCTATCCTTGAACCCTAGTTTTGATAGGAGTTGCTTTTTCATTTCTTGGATCATCTTTATATAGAAAGACTATAATTATACTTATGGAAAGATTCCATCCCAAAATATATAAAGGTATTGAGTGGAAGCATAATTTTGTAGTTTAGGGTTTAATGTGATTCTCATATAACACTACTACTAATATATATGTATTCTCTTTAAGATTAGGCATTTATAGTGGCTTTACATTATTTAATATTTAATATAGTCTAATTCTCTATTATGCACGGACACGGACACAGAACACGCCGACATGAGAATTTTAAAATTTTACATGATACGGAGACACGCATACATATAAAATATAAAGTATTTTTTAGATAAACTGTAATGATATTTTAATATTTTATTGATATTAAAATATAAATTAATTTTTTAAATTATTTTTAATGTCTTATTTTAATTATATCAAGTATTTAAAATATTTTTTATTTTAATAAATAATAATATATACTATATCTAAATTTATTTTAAAAATGTATATTAAGAATAAGACCGGATACACTGACATATGATGGTATTTAAATGTGTCTAAGTATGTCCGGAGAATAATTTTTTATTTTTATTGAGACACGGTTTAGACACAGCTGACACGTGTATCGGACGAATGTCGGTGAATATCGTATCCGAAATGTGTCCGACACGCAGATACGGCAACTCAGCAAAGTATCCATGCTTCGTAATTAATTCTCAATGAAGCCAACAATTGTTATAACTCATCAAGCTCATCATGAAAAGGAGTTGATGAACCAAAATATATACTAGTCTATTGGATGAGAAAATTTCATATCTTAATTAAAACCCTAGCTAGTTTTAGCTAACTAGGAGGGTAATCTAACAATTTCCATCAATATATCTAATTTCCATAATATAGTACTAGCTAGCTTCATGTTATACTTATACTATATGTTGAATTAAATAATTATTTGTTTTATTACAATATAAAAATTCCTTTATTAATCTCTTAAGAACTACTTCTTGTTCGCAAATTTAAATAGTACTATGATTTGCTTAAATGGTGATGATGATTGTTACTGTTTAGTTACTAAACTGGGTCGACAAACATTTAGCCAGCTCATTAGAGAATTGTATCTGTCCGAGATCCATAATTTTTCTAATTCATATATACATATATATATCTTAAATTGATTTGATTGCCGGAATCTTTTAAAGGGGAGATATTAGGTATTTCGAGAGTTATCTGAAATGTTGATGTAGGTTTTAAGGTTTAAAATCTTTATGAGGCAGCATCCGATTTGTTTAGTGTCGACGTGTCGCCGTCCAAGTTTTTCGTGGGGGAGGTGGAAGTGGTACCTACAAAAAACTCCGATACTTAAGTTAGCAAAAGGCTTTAAATAGAGTTTTAGTAGAATAGAACGTGAGTATACCTGAGTGTACTTATAGTAGAGTTCGTTAATAACCACCTTTTTTAAAGTAGTTCTACCTTTATTGATGGGTAACTTTTTTATTTTATTTTGGAAATTAGTTAGAATTAGGGGTGTGCAAAAAAAAACTGGTTTCACTGAACTGAATTGAAACTGAACTGAAACCATAGTTTTTATGAAAACCAGTTTATTAAAAACCAGTTTTTATGGTTCAGTTTAGTTTTAAACCAAATTAAAACTGGTTTTATTTAAACTCTAAAATTAGTTTTTACATACTCTTTCTCTCTCTCCTTTCACTTTCTCTCTCCCCTTCCTCTCTCTCTCTCTCCACTTTCTCCCCCCTCTTTCCCTTCTCTCTCCTCTTTCTCCCCCCTCTCTCCCTTCTCTCTCTCTTTCCCCCTCCTCTCTATCTCTCTCCTCTTTGTCTCCCTCCTCTCTCTCTCTCTCTCTCTCTCTCTCTCTCCATCCTCTCTCTCTTTCCTCTTTTTTCCTCTCCTCTCTCTCCTCTCCCTCCTCTCTCTCTCCCTCCCATCTCTCTTCGTCTCTCTCTCTCTTTCTCTCTCCTTTGCCTCTCTCTCTTCCTCTCTCTCTCCTCATTTTCCCCCCTCTCTCCCTTCTCTCTCTCTTTCCCCCCTCTCTCTCCTCTTTGTCTCCCTCCTCTCTCTCTCCATTCTCTCTCTCTCTATCTATCTCTCTCTCTCCGTCTCTCTTCCTATCTCTCTCTCCCTTCTCTCTCTCCTTTCCATCTCTCTCTCTCCCTCTCCCTTCTCGTCTCTCTTCCTCTCTCTCTCCTCCTCTTTCTCCCTCTCCTCTCTCTCCCTCTCTCTTCCCCTTACTTTCTCTCTCTCCTCTCCCTCTCCTCTCTCCCCCTCCCATCTCTCTTCGTCTCTCTCTCTCTCTCTCTCTCTCTCTCTCGTCCCTTCTCTCTTCTTCTTCTTCTTCTTCTTCTCTCTCTCTCTCTCCCTCCTTTTCCTCGCTCTCCCCTTTCTCTCTCTCTCTCTCTCTCTCTCTCCTCTCCCTCCTCTCTCTCTCCCCCTCTTTCTTCCTCTCTCTCTCCTTCTCCTCTTTCTTACCCTCCTCTCTCTCTCTCTCTTTTTCCTCTCGCTCTCTCTCCATGTCTTTCCTTTTTCTCCCCTCTCCCTTGCTCTCCCTCCCTTCCCCCTTCTCTCTCTCTCTTTCTCTCTCTCTCTCTCTCTCCCATTTTGTTTCTCTCTCTCTCTCTCTTCCTCTTTTCTCTCTCTCTCTCTCTTTTCCCTCTCCCATTTTCTTTCTCTCTCTCCTCTCCCTCCTTTCTCTCTCTCCCTTCCTTCTCTCTTCCTCTTTCTTTCTCTCTCTCTCTCTCTCCTTTTTTTCCTTTTCTCTCTTTCTCTCTCCTATTTCTCTCTCCCTCTTCCCTTATTTCTCTCTCCTCTTCTCTCTCTTTCTTCGCCCTCCTCTCTCTCTTTCTCCTCTTTCTTTCCTTCCCTTCCTTTCTCTCTTTTCTCTTTCTCTCTCTCTCTCTTTCTCTCTTTCTCTCTTCTCTCTCTCTTTCTCTGTTCTCTCTCTCTTTTTCCCTTCTCTCTTCCTCTTTCTCTCTCTCTCTCTCTCTCTCTTCTCCCCCTCTTCTCTTTCTCTCTCAATCTTCTCTCTCTCTTATTTTGGAGAAAAGAGGGGGAGAAAGAGAAGAGGGATATAGAGTGAGAGAAGGTTGAAAGAGAAAGAGAAAAGAGAGAAAGGAAGGGAAGGAAAGAAAGAGGAGAAAGAGAGAGAGGAGGGCGAAGAAAGAGAGAAGAGGAGAGAGAAATAAGGGAAGGGGGAGAGAGAAATAGGAGAAAAAAAGAGAGAAAAGGAAAAAAGAGAGAGAGAGAGAGGGGAAGGGAGAGAAAAGGGGAGAGAGAGAGGAAGGAGAGAGAGAGAGAAAGAGAGAGGAAAGGAAGAGAGGGAGAGAGAGGGTGTGAAAACTAGTTTTAGGCATAAACCAGTTTAAACTGGTTTAAACTGGTGCACTGTATTATAAACTGGTTTAAAACCAGTTTCTTATATGACAAAGCAGTTTGGTTCAGTTTCTAAACCATTTAAAATGGTTTAGTGCAGTTTCAGTTCAGTTTATGGAAAAACTGAACCATGCACACCCCTAGTTAGAATCTACTTTTTAATGAGGATAAAGACAGTAAGAGAAATTCGAAGCCAATGAGTAATAGCTCAAATGGCATAATCTCCCTATACTTAATTAAAAAGTTGCGAGTTCGAGTCTCCTATTTTTGATAAAAAAAAAAGTAAGAGAAATTCGAAAGGACAATTACTCATTTAAGTAAGTACAAATTAGTCTTTTTACTGTGTCCAACCTTTTTAAAAAGATCGAATAAACTTGACTATCTTTTTTGAATAAATCTTTTATTCTAATTGAATTTAACTTTATTTTCGGACTAGAGTATGAATATTAAGCAAACGTAAAATATTGATTTTTGTATTAATAATAATAAAATTCTTAATATACATTGTTTAAAGTTAAGGAACTTTCGTATATGAAAAAAAAAAATTAAGCGTCCGTAGGGACCATAAAAGGTCAACAATAACCAAAAAAATGGGAGCTCCAAAATTACTTCAAGTTTCTAGACAGTCATATAAATTTTCCCAAAATTAATATTGGAACATTGTGAATTCTGTTAGCCAAGTAAAACTTAGGTGTATCTTATCTGAAATGGAAAAATGAAACTCTTGTGTATGAATATAACTTCACACTTCACAAGAATGACAATGCAAACTTTAACATTGATAATAAATCCCTAGTCTCCGTCTAACTCGTGCATTATAAGTGCAAACGGAAGTTTATTTAAAAAAAGTGTGGTAATATTGTAAAAAAATTAACCTATTTTTCTATTAGTCATGAATATATATATATATATATATATATATATATATATATATATATATATATAATTTTTATATAAAATTATATTAAATATTTTCTATCTTAAAAAAGTATAATTTATGATTTTAACAAATTAGAATGTATAATTTTTTATTCTAATAAAAATATGAATAAGAGTATTATTGGAGTACTGTATTTATATTTAAATTATAAAAATATTATTAATATAATATTTTTATGTATATCTAAATTATCCATTAGTAAATATAATAGAAATAAAAATTATAATGACAAAAAAGAAAAGAGTTTAAGATAATTATTGATTCTCATGTGTGTAGCTTTTGTTTGGGATTTTTAAATTTAAGAAAAATACGATAAAATTACCATTAAATCATTTTTCTCTATATTCAACGGATAAGTTGATAGAAATGTGAATTTTTTTATGACTATCAAAGATGAAGATCAGAAGGGGCATTTCGCACACGGATAGCTGTCCACGATGTTTCTCAAGTCAAGAGTCGGTTTTACATTGTATTCGAGATTGTCCAAAAGCCCAACTTGTTTGGAAAGCTTTAGGGATCTCCGATCAACCAGTGGATTTGATGAGTTGGTTCTTACATAATAGCAAACAGTGCCCCTTTAGATTCTTTTCTGGTCTCTGGTGGATTTGGTGTTCGAGAAACAACGAGATCTTTCATCCTCACGAGCATTGGACCACAGATAAGGTGATTGGTATGGCTTTGTCCTTAGAAAAGGAACTCCGAAATATTTTTGAGTTGCAACGACTATCTATCCCCTCAACCATTAGTGGCTCTTGGATTCCCCCCTCAGTGGGTACCTTTAAGATTAATTGTGATGCTAGCTATCCTGGCAGTGGTGCTCGAGTTGGTTTTGCTTGTGTTAACAGAGATTGGAAGGGAAGGTGGCAACGAGGCTGTCTGGGAACAATTGAGAGTTGTAGCATTTTGCAAGGAGAGTTGTTTGCTATTTGGAGAGGCTTTCTTTTAGCATGGGACTCGGGACAAAGAGACATTATATGTGAGACAGACTGTGTGGAGGCTTTTACTATTGTCAATAATTTACAAGATTGCTCTGGGTTTACTGATCCTTTGGTGTTAAAAATCCGAGATATCATGTCTTGGAAATGGCGTGCTGATCTTCGGTTGATCTTGAGAGATCCAAATACAGTAGCAGACATCATGGCAAAGACTGCAATGAGGACTATTTCTCCCCAAGTGGAGCTTCCATTGCCTTGGAAGGAGTTTGAGAGTAGTATTCAGCGGGACTGCCTTTCTTAAGCAGTTTCTTGTTTTTTTCTTTTTCTTTCTTAGTTTTTGTTTATTTTTCTTTTAAGTCACCAAAAAAAAAAAAGATGAAGATCACATTGTCTTTTGTTTTTTTTTGTTTCTTTCTCTATTAAATTATGCATTATCTTTCGGGTCAATAAATATAAACTAAATTCGATGCTTACTTTATTATATATTTATTATCATTAAAGTTTAAAAATATTTTTTTCTTAAAAAAAGTTTTACAACTTCTATTTATTCTTAACAGAGATAACGAATATGGTCTTTAAGATTTAAGATAAAAAATTAAATTATCCTTAATTTTTTTATTTAAAATAATTTTTAATATTATATTTAATATTAAAATTTTTTTTTAAATATAATATTTTTTAAAGAATAGAAATACCTCTTTATTATGTTTCAATTACATTGCATGACTATCATACTATTACCCTCTTTTTAAGATCACCTTTCATCATTACTAATAATCTCATACTTCAAAGTTCAAATTCTTCAAATTCAATAACAACAACAACAAATAACTTTTTCTTTAAATTCAACCAAAAAAAAAAAAAATAGAGCTGAAAAAAACCTTACTTTAGAAATAATAATTAAACCGTACAGAAAATTTAAAATCCGAACCTAGTTTACTTAAATTTAAACTATAACCTTAAATTAGTCATCACATTCCCTCTTTCTCATCTCTAGGAAAATCCAAATATAATGATAACAATAAAACACTATCGGTGAGAGAAAATCATATGACAGAGATTGGTCAAAGATAATAAAAACATGAAAAAATATAGGTAAATAATAAAAATAATAAATAATGTGAACAATAAATATATTAGATATTTAATTTATTAGATGTGTGAATAATTATTCTAATATTAAGATTTAAGTTAGAAATTTAGAGGTCTAGTGTATTTTTATTTTATTGGGCCAATTTTAAAATTCATTGTTCACATTATTCATAAAAACTATTATCTATCTAACAAAATCTTAAAAAAATAGTCCGAACCAATAAAAAATAACAGAAACTAGAGGATAAAAAAAAACCGAATAAAAGAGAATGAGAAAAAATATTTTTTAATTTAAAAATTTTATAAAAAGTAAATTTATTAAAAAAATAATTTTAATACCAAACATTGAAGATAATTTTAAACAAAAAATTAAAAAACATTTAGATTTTAATTCCAAATCTCAGTGCAAAAAAAGTACTTATCCGTTTCTAACAAGTTACAAAACCTTTTATTATATTTTTCTTAAAGGAATAAAGTTCGGAATAAATAAATAAATAAATAAGACATAAGTTAAGAAATGATGACTTGGGGTTGCGTGACATGCGCCTTCTGATTCTGGCTCTCAGCCCAAATATCTATTTCTCCTTTTCGTCTTTGCCTTTTCTTTTTTTCCTTTGTGCAAATAAAACTCTTAACTTATTTTACATTTTTTTTCCCTTTTTTCACGGCAAATTATTTTCTATTTTTGACTAATGGAATGCCATAAAATAAGAGAACACTATCAAAACAAAAAAAGAGTAGGGTGGCAACGGGGCGGATAGGGACGGATTTTTGCTCTATTCGATCATGCTCTGCAGTATAACAATTCGCATAGAATCTGTTCTATTTCTACTTGCGGGTAGTAAAACATTAAACTCTAACTCGTCCCTGCGGATACTCGCCCCGCCCTACCCGTCCTTATAATTATTAAAATCTAATAAATAAAATTAAATTTCAAAATTTATATAACTATCATCACATACATAACATAAATTAAAGTAAAAATTTAAATATAATATAATATTATTAATCATTTACTAATTATTTTACATATATTATACATATTATATATTAAAATTATATATATTATATATATAGCGGGGCGGGTAGGGGCGGGTATTACCTAAACCCGACTCCGTCCCGCCCCTTCCAAGAACCCGCCCCGCAAAAAATTTGCCCCGGTGCGCCGAGGGGGGAGGGTAATTACCCGCCCCGAGCGGATAGGGGCGGAGTGGGTACCCGCAAGTTCGGGTAGTATTTCCATCCTTAAAAAAGAGATAGTTTAATTAATTTTATAATAGAACTCTATTGATAAAAAATAATTAGAAAATATCGACGTTAAATAAAAAAAATATAAAATGAAGTGTATGTGATATAATTTTAAATATTCAAGAAGTATATTTTTTTGGAATAAATTTGTTGGACAGATTTGAGTAATTTTTCATCAATTTAAGATAATATTTTTAAAGTAAAGGTAATAAAGCAAAAAATTATTTCTAAAACGTATTGAAAAAAAAAAAAGAAAGAATCTTAGAGAGAAATTTAAATTCAAAGAACTATATAAAAGACTAACTATTAAACTTAAATTCAATTGCATTAAAATACTTACTTAAAAAGAACTATTAGTTGAACTATTTAAGATATTGATAAGACACTTTATAAATAAGGTGAGAGATAATGTTAGCATCCCTTAATATAATTAAATTGAATAATCCATTATACAAAAAAACAAATTGAATAATCACATCTTTTTAAAATGACTTCTTACTTTTCATTTTAACTATTTAAATACGAAATTAAATATGTTTTGTATATATATTTGACCTTTTTTTTTAAAAAAATATTATGTACAAAAAAATTAATCATTAAATATTTATATATTAATATATGTATTATTTAATTTATTTTTAATTTATAATTTATATTTTAATATATATTTTATATAAATAATTAATTTAGTGACTGATTTTTTAGTATATATGTAAGATAATTATTTAAAAATATTAAAAATAATAATATTATTACTCAGCTAAATTTTCCATCAAATCTTGTAAGAAGCCAATTAAAATTTAGCATCATTGACTCCATTTAGTTTGGAAATTAAATTAGATTACTTTTACCCTTTTTGGTTGGAGATGGATCCTTCACTATCTCTAATTTTTTCCACAAAGTAAAAAAGTAAAATATGTTTTCAACCCTTTTCAAAAATATCTTTGTCCCTTAAACCTCTCTCAATGTTCTTATTATTACTTCACTCTTCAGCTTCCATGGACAAATTTTTCTCCTTCTTCATCTTCTTCATCAGCCTCACTATTCAACCCTTTCACCACTTTCATCACTTACCTTAGCCTTTATCTCAAGCTTTTCTGCCCTAATTTCGATTGATTTTTCATTTCTCTTACCTCAAGTTTCTATTTTTATCTTTCAAAAACCGTTTTTGGATTCAGCTAAGTGTTGGGGTTTTCTGAATTTAGCTAGATATACACCATTCTGATTCCAAAGTTGCACTCTTTTTGGAGATTCCGGAACTGGGTATGTGACAATATGCTTCATAGATGTTCATTTCTTGTTTATTTATTTATTTTGTTTTGTTTTGTTTTGGTTCATGGGCATGTAGATTTTGGGTTGAAGCATTGGGAACTTCTGGAACCTTTGTTTGGTAGATTATAAAGTTTGTTCCTTTTGGAAGGGTTGTTTGCTTCATCAATAAAGTTCTAGCTTCAGGGGCATCTAGATTTTGGTTTGTGGCATTGGTTGTTCTAGAATCTGGAATTTTGTGGTAGCTGCTTGTGAAAGTTTGTTCCTTTATGAAGAAGTTGTTTTGCTTCATCAATCAAGTCTGAATTTTGTGTTCACAGCACAGAATAATTTAGTAACAATAGAGATCTGGTTTTATTCCAATTTTCTTGGTTTATTTATTTTATTATTTTATTTTTGGTGGTTCTTACATTATTTTTGGTGGTTCTTACATTATTTTTTAGTTATTGCATATTTTCACCCTGCTGATGTGGTTGGTAAAATTCAGATTTTATTTTTCAAGATGAAGAAATTTAGATGTCATGGTAGAACATCAGACTATTCTTTCAAAGGAAATTCTAAGCTAAGTTGACTCAAACAAAAGATTATGGAAACATATTTTTTATTGCATCTCATACTTACTACAATGACCTGCTTATGTCTTTGTTGCAACAATTAACATTGGGAGAAACCACATTTCATTTACCATATAAGGATCTTTTTGATTTGGAAGATAAGATTTCATATACTTGTTTAAGGGTAGTATTAAGAAGGATTTGACTTTTTTTTATTAGTTGAGTATACTTTACAATCCTAACAATGTTCTTCTTGTTTTCCAGATATAAACTATGTTGAATTGAGGGTTTTGTAGACTTGTTGGAATGCCATATTGAATTCAAAGGCAGTTTGCAATTACTCAAATTCCCGAAAGACATGTGGTCAGCCTTTTTACAGCTGAAATGAAGAATTTGCAGGTTTTGTTTTTCCCCATTTTATATTTGGTATTTAATTAGTTTGCCATAGCTGCAATTATTTTCCATTTTCCAACAAAATTCATCATGATGTGTGTTTCATCTTAATGAGAAGAAAAATTCACAATTTTCACACAAAGCACTTATGTTCTCACAGTAATTCAACATTTCTGGTTTTCGGTAGTGCTTTGCTAAACAATGTTTTTTGTTCTCTAAAAGGTTAATAATAATAATAATCATCTTAGATCTTGTTGTATTATAGACTATGTAATATTGCCGTGTTTTCCACTCTCGTTGTGATCTTCTAGATTCATCTTATAAATAACTAAACTCATGATATGGATTCGCAGAGTCCAGAGGAATTGCAGTCACCAACTCAAGCATCTCATGAGCCGAAGAGCGAACCGCCAAACAATCACACAAGTGATGCTCCCGTTGCCGACTCAGGTTCGGCATCCGCCTCGAGCAATGATAACAAGAAAGTTTCGCGGCAGGATATCGAGCTTGTGAGCATTACAAATTGTTTTCTAGTGTTTTGAACTTTTGCAGTGATAATTTATAGAAGCTAATCTAATATGTTTCTTTTTTCTTTCTTGATTAAATATTCAAACAACTTTTGTAGGTCCAAAATTTAATAGAAAGGTGCCTACAATTATATATGAACAAAGATGAAGTGGTCAAAACACTACTGACTCGTGCTAAGATAGATCCTGGATTTACAACTCTCGGTAGGTATCTTGAGTTCTCTGTAATGCTTTTTTATTTAGCATTTTGGTAGTGATAATTATAGATTTATAGTCTATTGTATAAGTTGTTCTAAGAAGCTTTTTATCCAAATTAATGAGTGACTTCTGTTTTATCAAGAATCAACACTATGTGATATATATTGCAAATAAAAGCCGTTATTCTAAACAATGCTTCTTGTTGATTCAGTTTGGCAGAAGTTAGAGGAAGAGAATGCCGATTTCTTCAGGGCGTACTACATCAGGCTTAAATTGAAAAAGCAAATACTCCTGTTTAATCATTTGCTTGAGCATCAGTATCATCTGATGAAGGGTCCCATGGCAGCAAAGGTTCCATTGGCTCCAATACAGAATGGAATCCATCCAATGCCTGGTAAATTCTTGCCCTCTCATTGGTGTATGTTGATTCAAATAACATCTGCATTCTTTTTTTACTTAAGATTTTGAGTTTTATAGGTTAGGAGTCTTCAGAGTTAACATTTGGCCAATAATCCAAATTCTTGTATTAACATTTGCATTCTAGTGGCCATGTTACTGAAAATTTTCTGTGTATTATCTATTTTGCTGGTGATTATTGGTAGCCGATTCCGTGTTGGCTTTGTTTAATTTAAGAACTTTTATAGGAAGTAATATCTTCCATCAAAACATAAAAGTACTTTTTTCAATTGTCAAATGGTAAATCAAACAGATGCTTTCTTTGTTGAATGTTGAGGTTTGTTGTTTCCTTTCCTGTTCTGCATATACTGTCTCATTTGTCGAATATTCCTCCCGATTCACATTATCTGTCATTTTAGAGAAACTATCTTGGCTTGATACACATTCATATGCTCACAGTTCAAGTAATATTTAGTGTGCAAATAATTCAAGTGACTGATATTGCGAATCGAGTAATGTCGTTGCATAAGTTTACTTCTTCTGTTATTCACTTATTTGCTTCTCTCTTTTCCCATTATGCTTTTAACTCAATTTATTTGCAGTGCAGTTAACAACCTACCTATGGGATATCCAGTGCTACAACAGCCTCCGATGGCTGCTGCGGGTCAACCTCATATGGACTCTATGGGTATATCGAGCTGCCATGTGGTTAACGGAGTCCCTGCGCCGAGCAATTTTCATCCCATGCGGATGAATTCCGGAAATGAGTGAGACTCTTTTCCGATTTCAGATAATTCTTTTCATAGCTAGGTTGTGTTTTGTATTCTGAAATGCTTAAGGGTGTGTTCGGTTCGCGTGTTCATTTTCAGTATTTTCTGTAAAACAGAAAATGAAAACGCAAACCAAACACACCCTTAAATGGTATTTTCCGGTTAAGAAGTAACAACTGATTTCAGCATTGTACTCTATAGTAGTGTTTTTATCTTATGTTTCTTACATGTTTGCACAAATGGTTATGCTAGAATTGTTATGTTAAATTACTTTTGAGGTCCTTATAGTTATACTCATTTTTCAATGAGGTGCTTATGGTATATAACTATATATGCTTGTAACAATTTACTATACTGTTTGAAACTTTTCAATCAAGTCCTTATAGCTCAAGTATTTGTAATCAAGTCTCTATACTAGACAAACGTTTCTCAACTGGACCACCCCTTAAGCTTAAAGGTTTTGTGCTCAAGTCCCTATGTTGGATGATAATCACAGTTCTTTGTAAAAAAAAAAAAATTGTACAATATAGGGGCTTGATTGCAAAATTTTGGAACTAGAGGGACTCGGTTGAAAAATGTTTTAAACTAAGGGATTTGATTGAAATTTTTTGTACAGAAAAGGGGGAAAAAAGAACCTTAAAATACAAATGTTCAAACTACAGGCATCTAATTGAAAGTTGAGTGAAACTATAGGGATCTCTGGAGTAATTAAATTAATTGTTATTGCCATTTTGTCCTTGTTGTGTACTAGTTATATTGGTGGCATGGTGGAGGCATTTTTCCACCCTCCCTTGTTGAAGTAATTTGTTTGATGTGAACGGCTAACCGCGTCCGGTTTTGTACTTGTTGAAGTATGGTGATGGACCACAGTGGTCCCGAGATGGCGCCGGTTGCTCCACCGAATGGTGCAATGTCATCAGTGTCCGACATGCCGGTGAGTCCAACATCTGTAGCATCCACCGGCCATTTCCCCTTCACTGCATCAGAGATATCAGGAATGGGCACGGATACATCGGCTCTTGACACAGCTTTTACATCGGATGTCGCTACTTCGGTAGGGCTACAGCTTGCGGCAGACGGTGGTGCCGGAATCTCGAGATCACTTGATCAAATTCAGTGGAATTTTAGCCTGTCTGATCTAACAGCTGATTTGCCAAACTTGGGAGGTATTTCATCATTTTAGATTGTCATTTGATGATTTGAACACTGAATTCATTTCCATGAAATTGCATTAAGATCTCTTGAATCCAACTTAAATAATATATATATATATATATAGGGTAAATTATGTTAGGTTAGACGATATTATTCGTGACACTTTTTTTTTTACAAAATATGACAGTAACCTTTTTCTGTCACTATATATGACACTAACCTTCCCAATAATAAACATTAAGGGAGATTAGTGTAAATATGACAAATTAAAGGGTGTGAATGTAATATCACATAACATTGAGAATAGTTAATTGATGGATATTCAATCCAATCATGTTACGCATACATAGAAAATCAGACACCAAATTAGTCACTTGTATAAAATATATATTTGTTACAAAAAATATATAATGACTAAATTTTAGTGTGTAAATAATATTTTTGTATTCGATTTTAATATAGATGCTAATAAAAGGGCTATTCTTAATATTATATTATTTTTATGTTTTATATTTATAAATCTTGTTGATTTTTCTTTTCAGATCTAGGAGCTTTGGGAAATTATCCCGGTTCACCATTTTTGCCATCTGATTCAGACATTTTGCTAGAATCTCCAGACCAACAGGATATAGGTATATATATTTATATCTATCACTCTAGATAATTCAATTCAATCCACAAAGTATTTAAGTTTTTTTTTTTTTTAATTTTTAGAATTTTTAATTGAGCAAAATTCATTAGGTATTACACTGAATTGGTTAGTCTAAAATCCTTGTAGTTTTGGATAAAAATATTTCATAATAAAACCTTGGTTTATAATACATATGATCTTATAATTTTTCTATACTTGCTTGTACTAAATATTTATTTTATTTTATTTTTCAGTGGATGACTTCTTTGTTAATTCTGAGCCACCATGCTCCCAATCAGATGAGGAGAAATCTTAAATGAAGGTGATGAATCAAAGTTATGTTTCACATTAAAGAAAACAAATGTTAGCTTAGGGAAAAAAAAAAAGAAGGAAAGAAGTTAGGACTAATAATAAAAAATTAAATGTCATCTATATAGCATAGTTGACATGTATAACAGCCTGAATGAAATCTTTATCTATCATATAAATGAGGATAGAAATGTTATTTCTATGTTAATTAAATTAAATGGGTTCTAGATGCAATGTTTTGTATTCTTTTGGGAGAGATTTGTTGTTCATGAAGAAAGTGTTGGGAACTCTGTTCTTTTGTAATTTTATTTTATTTTATTTTATGCATTTTGGATTTATACTCTTGGATACTTTTGTTGGTGCCAAATGTTGATTTGACTTCTTTATATTCTAGAGTTCCACATTATTATTATTATTATTATTAGGCTGCATTCATTTGGTTGAAACCTCTAATTTGTTGCAAGAAAATAGAAAAAAAAAAAAAAAGATTGGTTTAGCTTTTTTTTTTCCCCTTAATTTTAATTTAAAAGTAAACTAAATCAAATGGTTTGAATATATATAAATTATCACTAAATGAATTTATATATTTAAATATATGATTATTATTTTTCTTTAAATGGGTTATTATTTATTTAATTCACTAATACTAGGTATTAAGTATTAATTATTAATATTACTTATTAGATTTTATGGGTATATGATTTTACAAAATTACTAATAATTTTCTAATATAGTAAGGTTAGAAATCAATTTAAAAAGTTTATGAAAGTTTCAATAAAAAAATTGAACTTCGAATGAATTTAAATCGATTAAATTTAGCTAAATTGGTTTGGTTTATAGTATAATTAAATTGATTGATTTTCCTTCTTTGAAAAAGTATTAATTATTAATATTACTCTTTATTTTGTTGTGTACCCTAAATTGATACGTAGGAATATAAGATATATTTGATAAATTTCATGAGGTTTCATTCTCTACCGAAGAATAAAATAAATCATGGGAGTGAACCAACTGAGATTGGTAAAGTGGTCAGCTTATTCATGTGTTGTCCGCTTAAGTAAGTGTTGGGAGTTTGAATCTCACCTTGTGCATGCAGCAATCTATTAGCCTCGTCCGCTTAAGTAAGTGTTGGGGTTTGAATCTCACTTTGTGCATGCAGCAATTTATTAGCCAACGGTAGATCTTTAAATGGAGTTCAGATCTGCGACGAATTAGTCCTTGACCTGTCGGGTTGGAAAATACCGTGAAAAATAAAAAAAAATTATGAGAGTAACTAATTTATGCAGCAGCAATTCATCGGTCACTAATAAATTCTTAAATAAAGTTTAAATTTACAATAAAATCGTTGTTAAATCGGATTAGAAGATATTGTGAGAAAAAAAAATATAAACCTAATTGTTGGAGAGCCTATATAATATATATAGACAACACAACAATAACTTTACGTATTAATCTTATCTAATGACACTTTAATAAAGGGTTGATTTAAGGAGGTTTTTTCCCCATGTAAGGCTTCTTTAAGACAATGGAAAAGGTTTCACGTGAGACACGTTTGGTCGATTAGAAATTAAAGAATGGTGACAATCCTCTTCCTCTCTACTTTATTTCTTCCTTTATTATTTTGTCTTCTCAATTTTACATGCCACATATACACTTCAATCTTGACCCGACCATCTTATTCATATAATATAATGTTGGAAAATTTTAAGTGTCCCAAATATATCGATATTTCAATAATTTTAATTGTTAATGTCAATTATAAAAAATATATATAATATAGAAGAATGTTAGGGGTCAGTAATTTTAGTGTTTTGTAATCATCAATTGACCATTAATAGTATTTTTAATGGTGTGAGATTACATCTAATGATGAAAAATCACTCACTTTTATTTTGATGGTTAAGTGCTGGCCAGAACACACCAAAATTACTAATCCCTAAACTTTTCTTATAATATATATTAACTAAAATCAACAAATTAAGATTACTGGACCACTAATATTTTAGATATATTTAAAAACTTTTTTATAATGTTATGCTGATGTGTACAAACAGTGCAAGTAGGTCTAATAATAGGTGTATGCTATACAGGCCATAGGCATAAAATGGTTATTATTAAGGGGATGGTCCATAAAGAAGTAGAAAACGTCTTTTTTTAGAGATATTTTTTAATAATTAAAATTTAACCCATATAATCACTTAAATCATGTTATTTTTATCAAAATTATGTCAGACAAATTAATTTGATCGAAAAATAGTGAATCAAAATTTGAATCCATCTAAATTAATATTATTTTTTATAAAAAATGACTACAATACCCCTATTATATAAAATGACTAAAATAATCTTATTATATATATTAATTTTGAGAATTCTAAATTCTAGCCCTTTTCTTCTCTATCGTTATAGAGTCAGAATTTAAAGCTTTTAATATATATATATATATATATATATATATATATAATTTTAATTCCTGATAGGAATATTTTAGTTGTGTTTTATAATAGGAATATTGTAGTAATTTTTTATAAAAAATATTAATTTATACCGATTTAAAATTTTAATTTATTAATTTTTTTGCTAAACTGATTTGTCCAGTCTAATTTTAATAAAAATAATACAATTTAATTGATTATATGTGTTAAATTTTAATTTTTTAAAAAAGACGTTTTTGACATCTTTATCTAAGTGACTCCCTATTATTAATTTATTATAGTTATTACGATACTCATAATTTTGATAAAATTTAAAAAGAGGTGCTAAAATTAAATTAATATTTTTTTAATATTTAAAAATATTTTTAATTTAAAAATAAAAGTAAAAAGTATTTCAAAAATATTAAAAATTATAATTTTATTTTTAGCAATAATTTGATAGAATTATTATTGGGCTAACTCAATTAAAAAATTATATTATAAATAAAAGTACGATATAATAATGTAGGATATTTATGATGTAATAAAAAATTTTATTTTCTCTCTTTGGCCTTAATTTTAAAGATTTTTCTTCTATTATTCTCTCTCATTTTCTATTTAATTCTCTATCCATAGATACAAATTCGTATAATAATTTTTAAATACTACTAAAATTGTATAGCCACTGTAATTGCGTAACAACTATAGCTCTACCTAAATTCGTATCAAGATTATCCATGGAGTAAGGAAAAAATTGTTTACTTAGTTAAACATGCTGCTCAAGATTTCTCTAATGTTGTTACCACCAAAAAATATATTATTCTTTTTTCTTTGCAATATAATTGGAACCACCTCCAATAAATGTCTGTAAAGTGAACTGCGATGCAAGTCTTTTTGAAAATGAGCAATTAGCTGGCTTTGAATGTATTATTAGAGACAGCATGAGAATTTGGATAAAAGGTTGTTTTGCCAGTATATCTCTTTCTAGTGTTCTTGATCTGTTGTGAGCTTCATGCTATTTGGAGAGGGCTTGTTATGCCTTGGGATTGCGAGTGCAAAGAGGTCATATGTGAAACTGATAATCTTGATACGTTTCTTCTTGTTTCGCGAAGCACAACCAGCATGATTATGAATGACTCTGATCTGCTTGACAAAATCAAAGAGATGCTCCAACGCAATTGGACAGCTACTTTAGTGCTCATCCAGCGGACAACAAACAGAACAGTTGATTTAATAGCTAAAACTGCTGCTTTAAACAAACATGTGTACTTAGAATAGTTATTGTCTCCTAATAATTTAAACACTATTATTAGAAAAGAGTGCTACTCTTTTTCTTAAGTCTTTTTTCTTTGTATTATGTTCGGTGACCAAACTACAGCTCCACCTTAATAACAAATAGATAAAGTGACAAATAGTTTGTACAATACGTAAAAGCATTATGCATCAAAGATTTCTTTCTAGATTTGTAAATTATTGTTGGAGTTCATGATAATAACTTATGAATAATAAATTTGATAATTAGATGCTGTATCATATAATATAAAGTACTATTTATTTATAGATAGTGAACAAATCATAAAACAATCAAATAATAAATGTTTAATTAATATTCTATTATTAATAAAAATTTCAATAAGAATCATCTAATTAATATTTAAATATCTTGATATTCTCTAATAATAATAATAATAATAATAATAATAATAATAATAATAATAATAATAATAATAATAATAATACATTAATTTTCACCTTTTAGACGCAATATTTTATCTAAGTGAATAAAAAATTTTGTAAAAAATATTGCAGTCACTTTATATGTAGTGTTACATAAATAATGGAAACGTGTTGCACCATAAGATAAAAGTGTTAAACCTTATAAAATAAAGAAGAACAAATTAAACTTGGATATATGGTGTCTTCAAGCTACAAATAACCCTACCTAACAAATTAAATTATTGATGCCTCACATGCATCGTGAATTTTTTTGAAGAGTGCAACCAATATAATTGGTTTTAAGGGGGGAAAAAGAAAGAAAGAAAAAAAAAAAAAGGAAAAGTAAAAAAGGAATGGAGAAACATTGGCATATTGGTGCTTCTCAACTTTTCTTATGGGGCCATGCATGCTCAATGACCATGATTTAAAGATTAAAGAGATATATATAAAGCATAATAGTAATATAACCTAATTGTTTTTTTCTGCTTTGATGCACTTCATACTCATGCAGTTATCAATATATCAATCATGTTGATAATTATAATGATTTATGCATGATTGCAAATTTAATTTGGAATAATCATTGTGCATATATATATATATATATATATATATATATATATATATATTATTACTTTATTATTCATAATATATATAATTTTTTTTACCAAAAAATATGAGATTCGAACCCACAACCTCTTAATTACTATGCCATTTGAGTTATTATTGTGCATATATATATATATATATATTATTATTACTTTATTATTCATAATATATATAATTTTTTTTTACCAAAAAGATATGAGACTCGAACCCACAACCTCTTAATTGAGTATAAGGAGACTATGTCATTTGAGCTATTACTCATTGACATTCATAATATATATAATTATTTATAATATATAATGGTATATATATTATATATCTAAATATCATATACTAATATAATTTGATTCAACCACTTTTAAGTTATTGTTATTGGAGTAATTTTAAATGCTAAAACATAGACCGACAAAAAAAATTCAGCAACTTATTGAGTTTAAAAAATATTATTCGTACACTAAAATTAGTCATCAATATATTTGTGTATAAATACATGTAAAGTTTAATTTATTTTTAATATATATTTATATTCAAACATTTATTTAATTTTATAGTAGTGACTGATTTTAACATACACGTAATATAGTCAATTTAGTTTAGCTTTATTAATATAACTTTAATATTATTGTAGATCATGAGATAATTTCTATTTCAACTTTTATTATGATGTACATGTCAAAGAAAACCACTAATTGATTCATAGACCAACAATTTTCACTTTCTAAGTCTTTGCTTCTTCTCTTCAATTTACTCATCACTATCATCTTCTTCTTCCACATATCTCTCTCTCTCTTTCTCTCTCATAGCTGCATGAAAACAATAATTGCCAACAAAGAAATCTTTCTATAAACAGTGAATATATACTGCTTTTACTTATGGAAAATTTCTATATTTGAAAAACTTCTCTTTCTCAATTATTCATGAAAAATTAAAGGATCAAAGTTCCTCATGCTATAAGGTATGTGTTACATAATTTGTTGCTCCTTTGAGTTTTGATGAACTTGTATTACATACAAGGTACTTTGCA
Organism: Arachis ipaensis; assembly: GCF_059453495.1. Lineage (NCBI taxonomy): Eukaryota > Viridiplantae > Streptophyta > Magnoliopsida > Fabales > Fabaceae > Arachis > Arachis ipaensis. The sequence continues at coordinate 4,653,606 of NC_142437.1, forward strand.
TATTTATACCATGCAACCTTATTATTATATATTATTAATTAGCAAAATGCATGGTAATTAATAGAAGCTATTACTTTGGTTTTTCATGAATTATTTTTCTTATTATTATTATTAGTATACTCTTTTATGTTGTGTCATCAATTTAATTCTATTTCTTTTTATTTTTCTTTGGGAAAACCCTGCAAGTTCTTGCAAATTAGAGTATTATTATCTTTCACTTACATGGAAAAATAAATAATTAATAACTAAATGCAAAGTAGTTTTGAATGTTTGCTTATCATTTTATTATTATTATAAGCATCTGATTCTTTTATTTATTTATTTATTTATTTGTCAACTTTTTTTTTATTATCTCCAGAAAATAGTTTAAGAGTTTGATTCATGTGATTTTTTGAGAATTTTCACCTCTATGTATGATTCAATATTTTATCTTGGTATGAACTTTATTCTAATTAAAAAATAGTTCCACTTCAATACTACCCTTCTTTTTTAATTATTTTAAAAATAGTTCCCCTACCAAATTGAGAATAAAAACAAAGACAGAATATTCTAATTTGTGTTTTTATTTTGGCAGGGTGGACTCTTCTACTGAGCTAAGTACAAATTTCTAATCTTAATCATGACTGAGAAAAAGTTTGTTAGGTTTGTGTTTCTAAAGCTGATTTTTTTTTTTGCATATATTTCTAGAGTTTTTTCTTTTTCCCACAAGGAAAAAGTTATTTGTTTCTTTCACTTAATTAAAGAAAAATAAGGTTAATTTCTTTTAATTATTATTGACCTCCAAAAATAATTGACTTCATCTCTATAAGCTCTTATTGTGAACATTGGGGCATATCTGAAATTTGATATGTTGATGAGGGACGAATTTATCACCTAATTTTTTTTTTATGAAAAAGAAAAAAATATTTGTCTCATGTATGTCAAACTTTATTAATTTCTGATTTTTAATATAGTAATACTAGGGAGACAATAGCTAAAATTATATTATACTTTTTTGCATAATTCATTCTCAATTAATGTAAAATTTCCATTACTTATACTTTAAATTGAAACATTTATTAGTAGGTGAAATTAGTATGATGAGTGGAAAAAATAATATAATATTACTTAAAACAATTGAACTAAATAAATTTTTTTCTTAGTTTCGGTTATCAAGATGGGCTCAAAGCCCAAAACAAGGAGCCAGAATAATCCCCAAAATAAGATAAAGCACAGACGAGCCCATTTAGTATTGGGCTTAAAAAAAGTTAAAAAAAAAGCAAAACAACCACGACACAGCTGAAATAATATTATAATTGTATTTAACAACCTTAAATATTTAGATTTGCATTTTAGCCCTTCTTCACCCTTAAATTGCACACTCCCATTATCTTTTTATTCCTTTTGAAGCAAAACCCAAAAAGCACAATAATACAGGCGAAAGCAAACAACCACGAGAAATTGAGAAAAGATGCCCACCAAAATAAAAAATTGCATTTAAGTCCCTCAAAGTTAAACAAATATACATTTTAAACCTAAGTTACTGATTTTGTTAATTATATGGAAATTCTACACCTAGTGAGATTTAATTATAGCACATTTTTAACTTTGGACAACACATTACACACTATTCAATCATTGACTTGGCCTTTTCAAAGTTTTTATCTTATTGTCATTGTTGGAGAGTTGATGAATCTGATGATTTTAATGTGGTTGGAACAACTGGTAAGAAAAATTTGTGCTAGCAACTTAAAGATCGGTTTAATTATAATAAAAGATGGTTGGAACAATTAATAAGAAATAAAGTCAAATCAGACAAAAGGATTTAGAGTTATTGTGAGGCCGCGTGCAGTTGTTTTCGTGTGAAGTTGATAATAAAAAATCTTTAGATGATAATTTAGTCAAATTTGTCAAATTATCTAATGATTTTCGCCTACTATTGTGAGCGCTCAAAAGGTCTTGATATATGTATTAGTATATGGATGTTAAATTTATCTATTTTTTTATTTTAATTTTGATATACTGACAGTGTCGTGTAATCATATCTGTTCTTTTGGATGACCATTTATGTAGTCAATATGAAAGGTAATTATTTTTATTAATGTAGCATTACGTAATTGGATGCACGTGTAAAACTACTTTAGTCTTATAGTGCATCAAAATTAAATTCAATTTCTTTGGTTTAAAAACAAAGTCTATCCTATCATATCCAATTCTAATTGTATTTGTGCAATGTAGTTAACTACAAATTTCAAAAAAATGCAGATTTGAGGATTGGAGATCAGATTCAAGTACAAGCATTATTGAAAAGTATGATCTATCCACTGATGGATTCTTCAAAAGAAAAGTTATAAAAAAACCAGGTGCAACTCCTACTAATAATAAAAGTGATGGAAAAGAATCAACCAATAAAAAGTGTTGTACCAAGATCAAGGTTCTTGATCCACAAGGTCCATTGCTTCAAAAATGGAACAAAATCTTTGTGATCATATGTGTTATGGCAATTTCTGTGGACCCTCTATTCCTCTACATTCCTGTGATCAATGAAGAGAAGAAGTGCCTTAGTTTGGATAAAAGATTGGAGATTGTTGCTTGTGCTCTTAGAACATTCTTTGATCTTTTCTACATTATTAGGATCTTGTTTCAGTTTAGAACAGGGTTTATTGCACCTTCTTCACGTGTGTTTGGAAGGGGTGAGTTGATTCATGACACAAAAGCCATTGTCATCAGATACTTGTGCTCAGATTTCATCATTGATATTCTATCAATTATTCCACTTCCTCAGGTAAATAACTTGTTTGTTAAGTTTCATGTAAAAGAAAATGTAAGAGAAAAATCCAAAACAGTCCCTGACAATTACCTCAAAAGACAACGATGTCCTTGACAAAAAAAAAATACCCAACCTGGCCCATGAGCTTTACTTTTACGGACTGATTAGCCCCTGTGCCAAAAAAAGTGAATGTTGTTTTTTTTACACAGGACTAATCAGTCAAAAAAAAAAAAAAGATCAGAGACCAGATTGAGTGTTTTTTTTTTTTTTTTTTGGGGCCTCGTTGTCCTTTCGAGATAATTGTGAGGAGTCGGGTGGGGTATTCACTCAAGATGTAATAATTTGTGGTGATTTTAACATTTTGAAAATTGTGGTGTTAGATGTACATCTTAGCTATCCTTCCAATACCATCAAGCACATTTCCATACAAGGTGAAGAACATGTTGAAGTTCACAATTCTAGCTCAGTATGTGCCAAGACTTCTGAGGTTGTATCTTTTATTCAAAGAAGTGACAAGCACTTGTGGTATTCTCACTGAGACAGCATGGGCTGGTGCTGCCTATAATCTTTTTCTATATATGCTTGCAAGTCATGTAAGTTCATTTTAATTTGTTACTCACATTAGAGAAATTTCCTTCCTTGGTTTTTTTTTTTAAATTTTTTCTTAATAAATAATATTCGTAAATTATTTTAACTCTCAGATGCAAAAAGTAAGCATTTAAATTACTTTTATTGGTAAATGCATTAAGGCTAATTTTTTTATCTACGAAAGTGATATGAGTGATATACTAAAATATTATAATTTTTAGTGTTTTTTAAAATTGTGTACCTCAAATTTTTTAATTTTGTCAAAACAGAAATTAAACGGTTCGATTTTACTCATTTTAGAAATTGAAAGGTCCAATTTTTGTATTTCAGAAATCGAATAGTTCAATTTCTGTACCTCTCAAAAATTGAGTGTCATGTTTAAAATTAACACCCCAACAATCCATAATCCAAAAAAACACCATTTTCAACCCAATATCAAAAATAAAAAAAATGCAATATTAATAACGGATAAAAATTTCTTTCATTTTTCTTTTTCTTTTGAAAACAATTTTATTTATAGAAACGTTTAACAACATTTTTAATTAGACACAATACATCAAGCTTAATACTATAAGAAACAAATGCACTCAGTATTTTTTCACCAAATTCAAAAGTAAAAAGATAGTTGGAATTTCTAATGGTTAATAATATGAATTATTGAATTTGTTATATCTTTGCATATCAGATTCATTAGTAACATAGTTAAAATATGTATTCAATTCAAACTTGATTTCGAGCCACAAAATTTTGAAAATTCAAATTGACATTTTCATTTTCTAAAACAAACATTGATCTCTCCTAAGATTTAAATAATAATAATAATAATGCACAAAATATCCTTACATTATTTTAAAATATAAACATAACACTAGTTCTCTGTAAAGGATAATTCAGGATATAAACAATGAATAAGTTCACTAAAACTTAGGACAGGTTAATGAAATTTGCCCTAAAATCTATGTTAAAATGATAGTACTATACTCATTATTTTCTTTGTGTTCATTAATATGTCATGCTAAGTTTCATGATTCATACTAGGTGGTTGGAGCTTTCTGGTACTTGTTCTCAATAGAAGCAGAGGTTAGGTGTTGGCACAAGGTGGTGAAATTTCATAATTACTCCAGTTATGTATACCTTAGCTGTGGTGGAATGGCCAACAATAATCCACAAGTTCAATTACTTTTGAGCAAGGATAATTATTGCCAGCTTGAGAACCCTGATGACATAAAAGATCAAAATGTTTTCAATTTTGGAATATATACTCAGGCTCTAATGGCTCATATTGTAGGATCAAGTACAGATTTTCCTCAGAAGTTCTTCTTCTGTTTTTGGTGGGGTTTTCGCAACTTAAGGTCGGTAAAAGAAATGTTTCTGTAATTCATTTTGTGTGTACTTATTTAAGACTCATTATTATCTTATCATCTTAGGATAAAATGAGAGTCGCATTCTATCCTACGGTGGTAAGTCATAAATAAGTACACAGAAATGTTAGTTATTGTATCTATATACTTATCAAATAATCTATTACACTCTAACCAACTTGGGTTGGTCAGCATCCGTTGGCTTAAACAAGTGTTGAAAGTTCGAATCCGATCCTGTGTATGCAACAACCTATTAGCCAGTAATAAATTCTTAAATGGAGTTCAAAGGAATATAGTAGAAAACCAAATAACCTATTACCTCTAACTAACACTTTGTTATATCCTTGTTTGTTTTAATATTGTGGATTTATCATTATTTAGTGTTAGTGTTAATGACCTAATTTTCATGAAAAATTTGCACATATTTATCTGAAGGGAGAATTCTAACATAAACTTGGTACTAGGGGTGCACAAGATCCGGTCCGGCTCGAAGACTCGGACCGGACCCAATGATTTCGGGGCTAATTTGGCCCGGCTTCGTTATGACCCGGTCAGATCCGAGGTTTCAATAGATGGTCCCGGTTATTTATTAAATCGGGTTCGGGCCAAGTCTCGGGTCACCCGGCCCCGGCCCGTTAGACCCGTGTAGTTGTTTGCTACTTAATATTTTGTTGTTATTGGTTGGTATGATACTATAAATTATTATTATTATGTTAATCTTGTGTTGGTTGTTAACTTTGTTTTAATTGTCTTTTGAACTTTGAATGTTTAATGTGTAATTGATATAATTATTATTATGAAACTTTAAATTATTATTATTAGATTCTAAATTATTATTATGCGAATGTTGCATTGTTATGGAATAATTATTTTTTAAAATTTAGAGGTTCAAAAGATGTAGAATCTAATTTTTGGTAATGTCGTGATAAAGTTGATCAAGACCCGAGCTTCACCCGGTCTAGACCCGGCTTAAGTGTGGCCCGAAAGTAACACGATTTCATCGGGTCTAGGGTCGGGTAAGGGTCTCATAAATAGACCCGATCATTATTTAGGGTCGGATTCGGGTCACGGCGAACCCGGCTTCACCCGGCCCCATGTGCACCCCTACTTGGTACATTACATAATACACTAACTTTGAAAAAAAAAAGAGAAAAACACATTCATATAAAGTCATAATGTTTGTCCTATTTTGTAGTTCTCTTGGACAAAACCTCTTGTGTAGTACTTACATTGGGGAGAATATATTTGCTATCCTCATTGCCATCTTTGGATTGGTTCTGTTCTCATCACTCATTGGAAACATGCAGGTATAAATCATTCTTGGCTACAACTATTATTAATTAGTAATAAAGATCATATCAATCAATAAGGCAAAAGAAAAAAAAACCTAGAATACTTCTTGTTGCTTCTTCTTCAAGAAATGAATTCATTACTTTATTTGTGTTGAACATGGTTGTTGTAGAAATATCTACAATCTACAACTGTAAGAGTTGAAGAGATGAGGATCAAAAGGAGGGACGCGGAGCGGTGGATGTCGCACCGGATGCTACCGGATTGCATAAGAGAAAGGATCAGAAGGTATTTGCAGTACAAATGGCAACAGAATAGGGGTGTTGAGGAGGAAGCATTGATTAGAAACCTTCCTAAAGATCTCAGAAGAGACATTAGGCGTCATCTTTGCTTGAAATTACTTACAAGAGTAAGTTTTTTCGTCTTTTGAAGTCATCTAATTAATAATGCAAACTATTTTATACAGTCAACTAATCATATCATGGTGAAAACTCAGGTGCAGTCGACTTCACATGAAGTTGATAGCTGAGAGTTGCTAGATGAAAATTTAGTCAAATCAGTCAAATCATCTAACGACTCTCAATTATCAACTTCACGTGAAGTCGATTGCACTTGAGTTTCCACCTCATATTATACGTTTTTTATTATTTATAACAACGTATTACATGTTATTATATAGTATGTAATGATTTAACTTTCAGTTCATTTTAATGCTCATCTTTCTACAGTTGTATTTGATAAGTGTCTCAACATAAAAAATAATAAGAGAAAAATAAAAAATAAAAAAATGTCTTGATTCTATTTATGTTGTCATTTGTCAAATTGTGACTTTCTATATTTGTTTTCTTCTTTTGGTAAAATTTGTATTCTCTGTTATCTCTTTATTTTTAGTTTGACACAAGGTATAGCATTTCAAAATTCGCTTTTTAATATTTGAAAATGAAATTCGTCAATCATTCTATTCGTCCATGTGGTTCCTTCGACACGTAGCATGCCATGTGGCAACAATATAAACAAATTCAAAATGAGAGAACGAAAATGATAATTCTTTAATGTTAAGGACAAAAATAATACTTAAAATTGACGATCAAAGTAAAGCTTTGCTGAATGTGTGATAGATTTATATGACTAGACTTATTCATTTGTTGTAGGTGCCAATGTTTGAGAACATGAACAAACAATTGTTGGATGCAATGTGTGACAGACTGAAGCCAGTTCTTTACACAGAGAAGAGCTACATAGTTTGCGAAGGCGATCCGGTCGACGAAATGCTCTTCATTATGCGGGGAAACCTCAGAACCGCCACGACAAATGGCGGCAGAACAGGCTTCTTCAACTCCTCTGAGCTGAGGGCTGGTGACTTCTGTGGAGAAGAGCTTTTGACATGGGCCTTGGATCCAAATTGCACACCAAGTTTACCAATTTCAACAAGAACTGTTGAAACCATATCTGAAGTTGAAGCTTTTGCTCTCATGGCTGATGACTTGAAGTTTGTTGCTTCGCAATTTCGAAGAGTTATAAACAGCAAACAACTCCAGCATACTTTCAGGCAAGCCTTCATAACCATGCATCATTTCAATTCATGTGGAAAAGTGTTATACATAATAGAACATAAGGTGCATAGAAGCATAAATCATCACCAGAAACTACCATGCCTTTTGTTTAAATACCACTTATGCTGATCACACTTACAGACATGAAACACGACACAAGACGAGACTTTCATTTTTTTTTTTTTTGCAAAAATCAACATATATTATAAAATATAAATTATTTTTTAAATATTTTTAGTGTCTTTAAAATTATACAAAACATAATTTTTGTATTAATAAATGATAATATATTATTATTTGTAAATTCATTTAAAAAATTTAGATTGAAAATAAGATTCCACATCAAATAGTATTTGAGTGTCATGTCTAAAATATATCTGATACGCAGTCTCGATAATTCAACTAAATTTTCATGTTTTGTAACAATAGATACATTTCTACTAGAATCTTTTCTGTCTTAACTCCTAAACATGAAAAAAAAATGATAAACTCTAAGGGTCAGTACTTTTATTAAAATCTGACCAGTACTTAACCAGCAAAAAAAATGAGTAATCTCACACCATTAGATGTAGGAAAAGTCCAGGACCAGCAACTTTTGTGTTTTCTGGCCAGCACTTAACCATCAAAACAAAAGTGAGTGATCTCCCACCATTAGATGTAATCTCACACCATTAAAAACACTATTGATGGTCAATTAATGGTTACAAAACACCAAAATTGCTGGCCCCCTAGTATTCCTCATAGTAATCTCACACTATTAAAAAACACTAATAATGGCTAATTAATGACTATAAATCACAAAACCTATTGGTTCCTAACACTCTTAAAAAAAAATAGAATACAAGAGTAAGTATGGTACATATGGTTCACATATCCTTATTACTAAGCAATGTGTGTGCAGATTCTACTCCTTACAATGGAAGACATGGGCAGCATGTTTCATCCAAGCAGCATGGCGAAGATACCGGAAGAAGAAGGCAGAGAGAGTGTTGCGCGAAGCCGAAGAGGTGCAATCTTTTGGAATGGAGGATGGATATAGCAACAACAGCAGCTCATCATCACCAAGCTTTGTTGCCACAGTTTATGCACAAAAGTTTGCAGCCAATGCTCTTAGACCCATAAGAAGTGGCAAACGCACCAACAAAGTTCCGCCTCCGACACAGAGGTTACTACCACTTCTGCCTCAGAAACCAGCTGAACCAGACTTCACCTCTCAGAAGCATTAAAAGCCAACAATATTGAATCGGTTAGGCTCTGATATTATATTAGAATTTAGTGGACATAACTCAGCCTTGAAAGCTAGTTCAAGGGCTGAAGAATGTCTTGAACTTATAAACATTATAGAAACGTTATCCTTAAGAGTGAGAGTGGTAATAAATTTCAAGTATATGTTGCAGTTGTGTGTGTAAATACTGTACCTGGAAAGTGTTAAGAAAAAGTTTCATACAACTTTATATGGATATGCCATGAAAGCAAATCAGCACTAAGAATTTTTCTGGTGATAGTTTTCTGCCAAGTTGAAAGAAGGCCAAGTTTTGATTGAAGAACTATTCAATAACCAATTTGTAAACCAACCATTATTATACACATATTTTATGATAATTGACAAAAAAAATGATAAACAAATAAAAAAAATGTGATTAATGTGAAAGAAACACCATTAGATTTTTCTTCACGGATGTTTGAGTATAAATGATATAGTAGAAATTAGAAAAACACTAATATCAACAATGTGCAGCCAAAATTAAGGCCCCATTTCACGTGATATTATTTTCAAATAGTAGACACAAATATTTTGTCGTAGCTAGCTGAATTCCACCGCTTTTTATTTTTAATATTGGGACTGTAGTGGTGTTTTTTGTATGGATACCACAAATCTAAGGGTTAAATTTGTAGTTTTTAAATTTTTTTTTAAAATACAAATTTGAGGGTTAGATTTATATCGTAGTATTTAAAATTTTTTTTAAACATACTAATCGGATCCTCCAATTTGCTTAAGAACAAAAAATTTATCTCACCACAAATCGAACTGTCTAATTTGTGCACTATAGAAATCTAACCCTCCAATTTCTCAAATCTGAGGTCCGATTTGTTATTTAAAATTAAAAAAAAAATTTAACCCATATTAAAGAAAAAGACACCAATTAACCATGATACTGGTTTACACAATTTTTTTCCATTTTTAAAAAAATTAACCGAATTCCACACTTCTGGTCCATATTCCACCAAGTGATATTATTTTATCTTAAAGTGAAAGTTGGATGTTGAAAGATGAACGTGAAAATCATATGAAGATACCATTTTTTGATTATGATCTGTATTCAATAACATCACTCCAAAGTCCACTTCTCGGTCAATGCTACATCCTTCATTTTACTTTTCTTTTTGTATGTATGTCCCCCCCCCCCCCCTCTTTTTTTCTCATCTCTCTCTCTCTCTCATAATCATTGCTGCATGAACTCAATGCCTGTGATTATGCTTCTGTTAAGGCTGTTTTTACTACTGTAGAACTTTCTATTTTCAGAAAATTTTCACCATATCTGCTTTGGTTTCTGGTAAGGAAGTTAAATGCAGATGGCACTTTCCCTTTCTTTGTGTTTCTCCCTCTCTTTCTACTCTTTTCAGAATAGGGTTTTGGACTTTGGCTCATGATTCTTGAAGATGAAATGAATCAGATTTCCTTTCTTTTTTAATTATATATATTTTTTTGTTTCTCGATGCTTTATTTGAAGGTTGACTTGACACCTAAGTTGTTGACTTCTTCTGGTTGGTTTTATATTTTTGCAACATCAATTTCAAAGTTATAAATTATTGACATATATTTTTTTAAAAAGAAAATAAAGCTTAAAATTTTCTCACTTAATGAATGCAGAATAGCAGCAGAAGCATCATCATGGCTGCAAAGGAACAGAAGTTTGAAAGGTTTGTTTGGTCAAAGCCTGGTTTTGCCAAAACTATTGCACTTTTATTTCCTTATAATAGAAAATACGTTATTGACTTATTTTTCATATCCTTCACTCAGAGAATGTTCATGTCAATGATTTTCCTAAGAAAAATGATCAAATTCACCTACAACAATCTTTTTTAGACACAACTAAAAGTTGTTGGACAATTTTTTTAGAGCAACTGCACTACGAATCCCACTCATTCTATCTCTTAACTTTGTTTTGCTTCCTGTTTTTCAGAAATTACAAACCTTTCAAGAAGTTGAAGTAAAACTGCATTTTTAATAGCTGTACAAATAGCCGAATAACATTTTTGTTTTTCTTCAATTCACAAGACTGAGATCCCTTGTATAAGGGGAAATAAGTGCCAAAACACTTGACTCAACCAAGACTTGAGACAATTCATGCTTCAAGTAAGATTGATGCTATTATGATTATTAATTAGACTACCTTCTGTCCTAGTTGCCTAGTTTTGGCAAGTCCCAGAATTGGATAAAGAACAATATAGTTAACTTCCATATTGGTGGTTCAAGATCTTGACTTCACTCGGTCACAGATTTTGTTCATCCAGAATTCGGGCTAACAAGAAACAATGTTGCATACCATGTAGAGGCTTTATCTTATGGTTTTTGCTGTTTTTGGAAACTAGGTTTTACTTAGTTTTTTTTTTTTTTTTTTTTTTTTTTTTTTTTTTTTTTTTTTTTTTCTATGCAGGCTTGAGGATTTGAGATCAGATTCATCTGTGAGTATTGAGAAGAATGATTCAGCTAGTCATGAATTCAACAAAAGATTGGTTACTAAGAGAAAAGTTCTTAATCCACATGAGCCACTACTTCAGAAATGGAACAAAATATTTGTGATCACATGTGTCATGGCAATCTTTGTGGACCCTCTTTTCTTTTACATCTCAGTTATCAATGACAAGGGAAAATGCCTCAAATTGGATGAAACACTGAAGATCACCACATGTGTCCTTCGCACATTCTTTGATCTTTTATATGTTCTTCGTATCATCTTTCAGTTTAGAACTGGGTTTATTGCCCCTTCTTCTCGAGTGTTCGGAAGGGGTGAGTTAATTGATGACAGTATTGCTATAATGAAAAGATACTTAACTTCAAATTTCATCATTGACATTCTATCAATTATTCCACTTCCACAGGTATCTGCCTCTTCTACTCATTCACTAATCCTTAAGTTAGCAATGCGTGTGTTTTTGTATATCATTAGTTACCTTCAGAGGAAAACATTTTACATTTTTACTATAACAAGTACCATGGAATCCAAAATATATGAAGGCATCAGGAACAATATTTTGCAGTTTAGCTTGATGTGAAAAACATTATTTGATGCCAGTTTTAACAAATTTAATGTGTTCATAGATGATCATCTTACCTATCATACCAGTTCCAAAACGCACTCTTCCATATCTGGCTCAGAATATGCTGAAGTACACAATAATTGTTCAGTATGTGCCAAGGCTTCTGCGGCTTTATCTACTACTCAAAGAAATAACCAACGCTTTTGGCACACTGACTGAGACGGCATGGGTTGGAGCTGCTTATAATCTTCTTCTCTGTATGCTAGCAAGTCATGTAAGCTAATTTTATTGCTAAATATTACCTCTCCTGAACACGTATCATCTTCTATCAAGCACAGTTTTATGACCACCAAGAACATGTTGCATACCAGGTAGTTGGAGCTTTTTGGTATCTGTTTTCGGTGGAATCAGAGGTCCGGTGTTGGCACACAAAGTTGAAGCACACTAAATTCTCTGCTGAGTCCTACCTTAGCTGTGGACAACACTACAAACAAGATGTTTTATCACTTTTGAACAGTTCAAACACTTGCCCTTACATTGATATTGATCCTCAAAACAGCAAAGACCCAACAGTTTTCGATTTCGGGATATTTACACCAGCTCTGAAGTCTCATGTGGTAGAATCAACTACAGGTTTTACTCAGAAGTTCTTCTTCTGCTTTTGGTGGGGTTTGCGCAATTTAAGGTTTCTGAACATAACTTTTCTGTTCTTCACTTGCATGCAATATTCATGTTTTATAAACTTTTGATATTCTTTTAGTTCATAATTTCATTCCTAGTGTTTCTATAATTTATCATTCATTACTTCTTATTTGAAGAGACAACTTAAAATCATTCCTAAAGTCAGATTGTTATATTATTTTGCAGTTCTCTTGGGCAAAATCTCCTGGGTAGTACTTACATTTGGGAGAATATCTTTGCTATCTTTATTGCGATCTTTGGATTGGTTCTGTTCTCATCACTAATAGGAAACATGCAGGTGATTTTTTAGTTAGGACTACAATCATATAAAAGACCTTGTCGTCTTAGGCTGCGTTTGTTTACAAGCACAGTACACTGAGACATAAAATCATGTTTGGCAAGTGAGACATAGACACAGACATTTATGTCCTGAGACACTAAATTAATGTATTTTGTATTCTTTTTGATAAGAGAGACACAGAGACACCAGTAAGAGGACACAACTTATTTTATTATTTTTCCTCTCAATGTCCCTATTAATTTTTCATAATTACATTTTTTTACTATTATATTTTTTTCCTAAATTTTGTGTAAGAAAGAAAATGCGTATAAATTGGACTTTTTATAATTTGTTTCAACTTATATGGTTTATCACCAAAGAAAATACAAAACACTAATTTTTTGTGTCTCTATCTTTTATGTCATGTTTTTAGCATCCTATCTTTTTCTGTTTTCAAAACCAAACATAGCCTAACAGACATACATAGATAATTCACGAGTCATCCTCCACCAGATTTTAAACATGGGAAAACAGCAGTCACCTAGAAAGACTGACTAAACTAGTTTTGAACTGCTGCACCACTTGTAATGAATTTATGTATTGTTACAGAAATATCTACAATCTACAAGCATAAGTGTTGAAGAGATGAGATTTGAAGAGATGAAAATCAAAAGGAGGGAGGTAGAGCACTGGATGTCCTACAGAATGATACCTAGCTCCTTGAAGGAAAGAATCAGAAGGTATGATAAATACAAATGGCAACAAAATAGGGGTGTTGAGGAGGAAGCATTAACTGGAAGCTTCCCTAAAGATCTCAGAAGGGACATAAAGCGCCATATTTGCTTGCGGTTAATTAGAAGAGTGAGTACATCCATTTATAAAATGGAAATGTTTTATGCTGACAATCATTCAAACAATAAAAGTCAATCAAGTTTTATGATGTGGTATTATATATATGATTCAATGAATTCTGAAAAATATTTTAGACTTATATTATCTACGCTGAGTAATGAAAAGAAAATTTCATATTTTTGTTTCTCTAGGTGCCAATGCTTGAGGCCATGAACAACCAGTTATTGGATGCAATGTGTATTAGAATGAAGCCATTCCTTTATACAGAAGACAGCTACATTGTTTGTGAAGGAGATCCGGTCGAAGAAATCCTCTTCATTATGGATGGAAGCCTTGCTTCTGTAACAACAAATGGAGGGAGATCTAGTTTCTTCAACTGTTTTCTCAAGGCTGGTGACTTTTGTGGAGAAGAGCTTTTGGCATGGGCCTTGGATCCTAACTCCTCAAATCTACCCATTTCAACTAGAACAGTACAGACTTTGACAGGAGTTGAAGCCTTTGTTCTCATGGCTGATGACTTGAAGCTTGTTGCTATTCAGTTTCAACGTCTTATGAACATCAAACAGCTCCAACACACTTTCAGGCAAGGCTTGACAATTAGTTCATATTTTTCCTCCTTGATAAGATAATGCATCATTGCATTTTCATAGTTGTGTTACATGTATTCTTCACCTTTCCTTGTACATTAGGCCAACTCAGTTCCTTCTACCATTGGATAAGTGTGTGGAATCCAAATCACTTGGGCCTTATACTAATCCAATGGTAGAAAGTAGAGTGATTAAACTTAATGTACAAGAAAGGGTGGAGTATTAAATAAATAAATAAACGTTTCTCCAACTTTACATTCTGGTGTAGAAGTGTTGAAACAGGGAACTTGGTGATGAAATAATCCAAAACTACAACTTCTATTTAGATTCTGGTAGTAATTTGGTTAGAACTTAAAACACCCTATCAATTATTATTTGGTCTAAACAACCATCATCGTTTAAAGTCTTCTCATATGGTGCTAGAGTTGAGTTGGTTTGCAATGTGATTAAGACTTCCCATTGCTAGTTTTTTTATTTTGATTTTGTATTTTTTTTTTTTAAAGTTCAAACGAATCAAATCCGCAACTTTCTTTAAAGGAAACAACATCCAATGTAATTGAATCACCAATGAGTCAATACTCACACACAAGTTATCAATAATATCAATAGCAAAAAACACCATTTGAACCATATAGTAGAAGCTATCATTCATAATTGCATTTGCATGTAGAAAAAAATGGTGGGGAATATGAGATTATGGCAAAGATCTTAACCAACTCCATCTTAAGCATGAAAATATAAGAAAATAAAAATATGCTAACCACATTCAGCAATGTATCTCCAGGTTCTATTCCCATCAATGGAGGACATGGGCTGCATGTTTCATACAAGTAGCTTGGCGTCAGTACCAGAAAAAGAAGATTAAGAAGGCAATACATGAAGCAGAACGTGGCATACAAGCTTTTACAAGTAAGGATGGGTATGTATCAAGTATTCCCCCCACTCGCTCTCTTCTGTATATGCATCAAGTTTTCATCCAATGGATTACATCCCCTGTCAATTCATCCAATAGATTTCATCTCCTGTCAAAGTACCAGGAAATGCATCCATTTACTTGTATCACATAATAAAAGGCTAAGTTACACCAACTTCCTTGAAATTATGTGATATTACACATGACATCTTTAGAGGAAGTCTGTATCATGTTTTCGATGTTAGTATCACATTTATAAAATACAAGAATGCTAGAGTATTATATAACTTAAATCTCATTGGAGGTTATGTATATTTTTAAAAATGGAAGTGTCATGTGTAAATTGTAATATTGCCTAACTGGCGGGGAGGTGAATACAATTTCCCCCAAAATAAATGGTTCATTTAGTTCACTTGGGAAGTTCATGAAAAAATTAAATAAAAGGATGAAAGTTACTTTTAATGATTTGCCTAAAAGTATAAAAATATTACCTATTTCTAAAAGGTATTCTCTGATGTATGACAAATTGACACAAATTAGTGCAACTAATAATTCAGTTATGATTGATGTTATTGCCACACTCTTACTGTCAGTTAAAGTATTTTCCTTTATTTAAAATGCTAATTTTGTGGTTCAAGTTCTTGATCTTCCTAAGTTTGCTGAAAATTTGTTCAAATGTCATTTAGACTAACTAACAAGTAACAACAAAGGGTTACATCTTCCTACCACACAAACCCTAGCCTACTCCAATGTATGGCCGCTACTAATGAGCTTTGATCATCCGATTATTTTCACTTTGGAGAACAGAGTCCTCAGCCACATAACTGTCATCTTGGAGATTTGATCTTATGATTTTTGTTAATGATGAAAGCTAGTTGATGCTACCAAGTGTTCAATCAATGTCTTCACTGAATTTATATTTTTGTTCAGGCTTGATGATGAGAGGTCAACATCATCAAATGATTCTACTGATGTTGGATTTCACAATAGAAAACATAAATCAAGAGTAAGTCTATCAAGTGATGGACCAATAAAAAAGGTGGTTACAAGGATCAAAGTTCTTGACCCACAGGGATCACTACTTCAGAAATGGAACAAAATTTTTGTGATCACAAGTGTGATGGCAATATCTGTTGACCCTCTTTCTTTTACATCCCAGTGATCAATGACAGGGGGAAATGCCTTAACTTGGATAAAAAGCTAAAGATTACTGCATGTGTTCTTCGCACATTCTTTGATCTTTTCTATGTTCTTCATATCATCTTTCAGTTTAGAACTGGGTTTATTGCTCCTTCTTCTCGCGTATTTGTAAGGGGTATGCTGGTTGATGACACTGGTGCTATAATCAAAAGATACTTAAGTTCACATTTTTTCATTGACATTCTATCAATCATTCCACTTCCACAGGTATCTGCATCTTTTACTTGTTATGTTGTTCTTAATTTAGAGTTCAGGCATGCTTGCTTTGTTGTGTATTTGTAACAACTGGTACCTGCACGAATTAGAGTGCACACACACACACACAGAGGAAGAAGAAACAGAAGGATGGATCGAGATGATCTCACCCCTGTACTATTATTGAATATAGGATAATGCAGAAATACAGAAAAGGGAAAATGATAGGACTGTGATTAGAGAGCCAGCCTCTCTCGATGCCCATTCCAATACTCACACCAAAAATCTGCTCACTCACTCTCTATTCTGTTACTCAAATACTCTCCTCATGATTTCCTCATTCCCTGGCCCATGTGGCAAGTTTGTTACAAATATATTCCTAATTGCACTTTTTCCCATACTACTCCTGTCTTCTTGCTACTGTAATGAAAAAGGCAGGGAGGAATCTTCCCTTTATGATTCTTAGAAACTTCTATTCCATTCTCCTCTGACCTCATTATTCTCATTGGGGCTGTTACGGTATTTATTAGTGCAGAAATCAATTTTCTGAAAAATAACTTGAACACACAACATGCATCTACAAAAGAAACTTATACAAGATGGTTAAGACAGGGTAATGATAAGAAGTGATCATCATAACCCTACATAATTTGCTGAAATGAACAATGTTAACTTTTGTTGCAGTAACTACCTAACTAGTGGCAGCAACTCATGGCTATGACAACAGTGGCCATCATTAAACAAATAAAAGACTTTAGTTTAGCAAAATATTTTGAGTGTATCTGAACCATTGATGGTTAGAATCCCTTGAAACATAGTTAACCCCATGAAATGATTTTTATATCCTGGATGGAAGAGAGGAAGACATTCCTTCATGTTAACCTTAGATGAAAGTATTTTCCTACAACAAGTACCGTGATATCCAGAAAGAAGGCATCAATACTTTCCTATGATGAGAAGAACAATTGAATTCACTGTTAATTTTGACAGTCCTAATTTTATTTTTCCTCAGATGGTCATCTTAGCTATTGTTCCAATCCCAAGATGCTCAGTTCCATACATGGTAAAGAATTTGTTGAAGTACACAGTAATATCTCAGTATGTACCAAGACTTCTGCGACTCTATCAGTTATTCAAAGAAGAAACAAAAACTTGGGGGGCATTAACTGAGACAGCATGGTTCGGAGCTGCTTATAATCTTCTTCTTTATATCGTTGCAAGTCATGTAAGCTGATTTTATTGCTCATTATCAACTCATCAATGGTCCTATTTATCATCAACAGTTTTATGATGACCAAGAACATGTTGCATACCAGGTAATAGGAGCTTCATGGTATTTATTGTCAGTAGAATCGAAGGTTCGCTGTTGGCAGGGACAGTTGAAACATACTAATTTCTCTACCGAATCCTACCTTAGCTGTGGACAATACTATAAGCAAGATGTTCTATCACTGCTGAATAGTTCTATTTCTTGCCCTTACATTGATACTGAAAACAACATAGATCCAACAGTTTTTGACTTTGGAATATTTACACCAGCTCTACAATCTCGTGTGATAGAATCAACCACAGACTTCACTCAGAAGTTCTTCTTCTGCTTTTGGTGGGGTTTGCGCAATCTAATGTTGGTGAACAATCTTTTCTTTTCTTGACTACACATGCAAGACTGATCTTTTTTTTGACCTGAAACTTTATAATATCCTTGATTTGTTTGTCATATTTTACAGTGCTCTTGGGCAAACCCTCCTGTGTAGTACTTATATTTGGGAGAATATCTTTGCTATCATCATAGCCATCTTTGGGCTGGTTCTGTTCTGTTCACTTATAGCAAACGTACAGGTAACTCTTGGTTAGGAAATCTTATACATGATAGGGCTCTTGCATATATTCGGTGCAATACCAGAAGCCTAATTAGTTTCTTTTTCCATTTCCTGTTTTCACTTTTTCCAGTTTTTTCGAAACATAATGCTGAAATAGAAAACACTAAAATGAAAACAGAAACCAATTAGGAAATGTTTTTGAATTTCCTGTAAGTAATGGATTTATGGGTTGTACTGTAACAGAAATATCTACAATCCGCAACTGTAAAAGTTGAAGACATGAGATTTGAGGAGATTAAATTCAAGAGGAGGGATGTAGAGCGGTGGATATCCCACCGTAAGCTACCAAAAAACTTGAAGGAAAGAATTAAAAGGTATGAACAATACAAATGGCAAGAAAACAAGGGTCTTGAGGAGGAAGACTTAATTGCAAACCTCCCCAAAGATCTCCGAAGGGACATAAAGCGTCATCTTTGCTTGCACTTACTTAAAAAAGTGAGTATCATCTATGATCATCTCATCCAATCTATAAATTATCTTTAATTAAAACTATCAGCATAATGTATGTTTTACCATCAATAGATCATATATTTTAAACCTTCTGGAGTAGTAATATAACTGTTTCAACAATCATAAGGCTGGATATCGTTTGCATAAATTAAGCATTTATATTCTTATGACACCAGGTGCCAATGCTTGAGAATGTGGACAAGAGGTTGTTGGATGGCATGTGTGATAGACTGAAGCCAGTCCTTTACACGGAGAAGAGCAACATTGTTTACAAAGGAGATCTGATTGATGAAATGATCTTTATTATGAGTGGAAAACTTGCTAGTACCACAGCAAATGATGGAAGATCTAGTTCTGTCAAATCCTTGCTCTCGGCTGGTGACTTTTGTGGAGAAGAGCTTCTAACATGGGCCTTGAGTCCTAACTCCTTAGATCTACCATTACCAATTTCAACTAGAACAGTAGACACTATATCAGAAGTTGAAGCATTTGCTCTATTGGCTGATGACTTGAAGTTTGTTGTATCTCAATTTCGAAATCTTATAAATAGCAAACAACTCGAGCAAACTTTAAGGCAAGGCTTGACAATACATGTTTTACTTTTTCCTCTCCTTGATAATGCATCTTTATATTCTTGTCTAGTATTAGAGAATAGGACACAAGGTGCAGAAGTCATCCAAAATTATGACCTTTGTTTAGATTTTGAAGTGGATCTATGTGTGTGTGTATTGTCTGTTTAAACCACCACCAGCATTTGAAGAGTATTAAACCCGAGACCTTAATTAAAGGGATGAGTACAAAACCAACATAATTCAATTGCATTCGAAATAAGATAGAAACATTATCAATAGTGATGAAAAATACGTTTAACGACCAACCCTATTGTAGGTCATTATTCCTACTTGCTCATGTTATTAGGGTAAGGATCTTCTAATTAACTCCATCTTAAACATGAAAATTAGAAAAAAGCAGATAGAATTCAAAACCTTATTCAGCAATGTGTCTCCAGGTTCTTCTCCCAGCAGTGGAGGACGTGGGCTGCATGTATGATACAGGCAGCATGGCGTCGATACTTGCAAAAGAAGGCTGAGAGGGCCTCTTGTGAAGCACAAGAACTAGATGCTTTTGCAAATCAGGATGGGCATGCATCTTCACCAAGCTCTGCTACATCTGTATATGTATCAAGGTTTGCTTCCAGTGCTTTCCAACCTGCGTGAAGTGGCAATTATTTATTTCCTTCACTCGTAGAAAAAAAAAAAAGTAAAAGCTCTTCCGCATGATTTGATTTGCCAAATAAAAAAAATTCAATTATGATTGATGTTACAAAGATTACTACAAGACTATAATTAATTACAAGCAGTTTAAAAGTTTAAATTGGTAAGGCCAAATATGAGTTTAGGACAAGATTAACAGCTTTATTTGTAGTTCAAGTTCCTGATCTTATGTTCAATTTCATAACTGATTTGTTCATCTAGAATATTAACTATTCAGCGACAATGGGGTAGGTTGTCCATAGCCCATAGACACCATTATTACATCCAGAGCTTTGATCATCATATCATCTTAACTTTGGATAACAGTATACAGACGGTGAATTCTGAATTGGCCTCTTAGATATTTGATCTTATGATATTTGTTGATGGAAACTAGTTGATACTAACATATAGATGAGTCGTATTTCAAGCTACTTTCTTACTGAGTTGATATTTCTATGCAGGTTTGAGGATCAGAGATTAGAGTCAACTGCAATAACTGAGAAGAGTGGTTGCATTAGTGAGAAATTTCTAAAAACAAAAGTTAAATCATGTTTGAGTCTAGCAAGTGATGGACCAACCATAAAGTTGACTATTTGGAGCCAAGTTCTTGATCCACAGGGGCCACTATTTCAGAAATGGAACAAAATTTTTCTAATCACATGTGTGATGGCAATATATGTGGACCCTCTTTTCTTTTACCTCCCAGTGATCAATGACACAGAGAAATGCCTTAGGTTGGATGAAAAACTAAAGATCACTGCTTGTGTTCTTCGCACACTCTTGGATCTTTTATACATTCTTAGGATCATAATTCAGTTTAGAGCAGGGTTTATTGCACCTTCTTCATGTATGTTGGGAAGGGGTGAGCTGATTGATGAGACTACTACCACTGTGAAGAAATACTTGCGTTCAGATTTCATTATTGATATTCTATCAATTATTCCACTTCCACAGGTATTTGCCTCTAGTTCAGTCTTTTCAAGTCAGAAGTGCTTGTATTTTTTATGTAGCATAAAACATTTAGGACTTTTCTGATTCATTAATGTTTAGAGCCTCTAACTATATAATTAACCCAACAAACAGAACTATGTGCCTATTGAGTTATCTTCATAGTGAATTATTTTTCTATGACAAGTTACTTGCTATCTAGAAGGCATCAGTAGTATCGAGATGATATTAACATCTTAATGTGTTATTAGGTGGTCATCTTAGCCGTAATTCCAATCCCAAATTGTTCAGTTCCATATGTAGCAAAGAACTTGTTGAAGTACACAATAATAGCTCAATATGTGCCAAGACTTCTCCGATCCTATCAACTATTCAAAGAAGTAACAGGAACCTCTGGGATATTGACTCAGACATGGACTGGAGCTGTTTATAATCTTTTTCTCTATATGTTAGCCAGCCATGTAAGCAGTGTTTGTTGCTTGTTATCATCTTATATATTTTCGTAGTCATCATGCTAAGTTTTATGACCACCACGAACATGTTGCATACCAGGTAGTTGGATCTTTCTGGTATCTATTTTCGGTAGAATCAGAGCTTCGGTGTTGGCATACACAGTTGAAACATACTAAATTCTCTACAGAATCCTACCTTAGCTGTGGACAATACTACAAACACGATGTTCTATTACTTTTGAATAGTACTACTTCTTGCACTTACAGTAATCCTAATAACATCGATCCAACAATTTTCAATTTTGGAATCTTTGCACCAGCTTTACAGTCTCGTGTGGTAGATTCAACCACAAATTTTCCTCAGAAGTTCTTCTTTTGCTTTTGGTGGGGATTGTGCAATCTAAGGTTGGTGAACTACCTTTATTTTGTTGCCTACATATGCAGATATATTTCATGTTCCATGAACTTAAGTTAGATATCCTTATCTTCTTAATTTCATTCGAAACTAAAATATATCATTCATTAGTTTTTATGACACCTTTGAAAAATGTATACAATTAATGCATTCCTAAAGCAATAATTTTTGTCCTACTATTTTGCAGTTCTCTAGGGCAAAACCTCCTGTCTAGTACTTATATTTGGGAGAATGTTTTTGCTATCTACATTGCCATCTTTGGATCGGTTCTGTTCGCATCACTTATTGGAAACATGGAGGTAATTCTTGGTTAGGACATAGGATTGTGAACATGACATGAAATTATACAAATGATGATAGTCTTGCACATAGTGTGATCATATCAGTACATGGCCATAGTGAGTAGCCATACATAGTGCTATTTGTATGCCTTTTTCTATGATTTTTTTTTTTTACTTTTTCTTTCTTTTCCCTCACTTTTGTTGTTGAGAAACTTGGATGATGTTTCTGATGGATGATCAAGATGGCAAAAAGTTCTGGACTTTAGAAATGGGCAAAGTCCACTCTCCTTCCAATAGAACCAAACTACATTATTTGAGCCTCACTCAAGTAATGAATTCATGTGTTGAATGTTGTTGCAGAAATATCTACAATCTACAACTGTAAGAGTTGAGGAGATGAGATTTGAACAGATGAAAATGAAAAGGAGGGACATAGAATGGTGGATGTCCTACCGTATGCTACCTCACTGTTTGAAGGAAAGAATTAGAAGGTATGAACAATTCAAATGGCAAGAATATAGGGGTGTTGATGAGGAAGCATTAATACTAAATCTCCCTAAAGACCTCAGAAGGGACATAAAGTATCATCTTTGCTCGGATTTAATTAGAAGAGTGAGTATCATTCATAATATGTTCCTAATCCAATTAGGTAGTTACAATAAAAGTCAAGTTTTAATGGCAAGATTATTATATAATTGTATAATTATATATTAAACTTTTACATTGTTATTGCTTCAGGTACCAACATTTAAGAGCATAATAGATAGACAGGTCTTGCATGCTCTGTGTTATAAACTAAAGGCAGTTCTTTATACCAAGAATAGCTGCATTGTATGTGAAGGAGATCCTGTTGATGAAATACTCTTCATTATGCATGGAAACCTGACTAGTGGCACAACAAATAGTGGAAGACCTGGTTTCTTCTACTCCTCTTTGCTCAGGGCTGGTGACTTATGTGGAGAAGAGCTCCTGACATGGGCCTTGAATCCTAACTCCTCCTCAAATCTACCTATTTCAACTAGAACAATAGAAACCATATCTGAAGTTGAAGCCTTCGCCATCAAGGCTGAGGACTTGAAGTCTGTTGCTTCCCAACTTAGACATCTCATAAACAGCAAACATCTCCAGCATACTTTCAGGCAAGGCTTAACAATGTTTTCCCCTTTTTTTTTCACCTTGGACATTGATCAGTACATTCTTGTTTAAAAGTGTTACACAAGTAACACATATAGGACACCAGGTGTAGAAATCATCCAAAACTAAGACTTATGTTTAGATTCTAAGAGTACTTTGGTTATATTATACTTGGCTTACTACAGTTTAGCAGTTCCAGCATAATTTTTGCTATTCACGCGAATCAAACCGAACCTTATTGAAGAGGGAATAATTCTGAATTTCTTGAATCAACATTATTGTGGATATTCAATCATGTTAGGCACAACTTTAGTAATAATATCAATCATGATGACCGAAACTATTTGATGAACCTCCTTATAGTAGTACGTAGCAGTCATCATTCAAAATTGTAGTTGTAAGAAGGGGACTCAGAACTACGTTAAAGATGGCATAATAGGTTTGATCTTAAATATGAAAACTGAAGAAAGTGAATATGCTTCCTAACTTTATTCAACAATGTTTCTCCAGGTTCTATTCCCTTCAATGGAGAACATGGGCAGCATGTTTCATACAAGCAGCTTGGCGTCGATACCAGAAAAAGAGGGCTAAGAAGAATAACTCTGCTATTGATGGATTTCAAGAAAGACAAGTTCAATCAGGGACAAGTCCTGCAAGTGATGGACCAACAAAAAGTTTTGCTTCTAGGATCAAAGTTCTTGACCCACAGGGGCCTCTATTTCGTAAATGGAACAAAATTTGTGTGGTTACATGTGTGATGGCAATCTTTGTGGACCCTCTTTTCTTTTATGTCCCAGTGATCAATGAAGAGTTAAAATGCCTTAGTTTGAATAGAAACTTAAAGATTACCGCATGTGTTCTTCGCACATTCTTTGATCTTTTCTACATTCTTCGCATGATATTTCAGTTTGGAATCAAGTTCATTCCCCCTTCTACTAATGTGTTTAGAACGGGTATGCTGATTGGCAACATTAGTGCTATAGTGAGGAGATACTTAGGTTCTCATTTCATCATTGACATTCTATCAATTATTCCACTTCCACAGGTATATGTCTCTTCTGCTCATTGAGTCTTTCTAAATTTAGATGTATTTGTTTTTGGTGAATCATTATCCATATTTTATCTGAACCAGGGATCGTTAGAACCTCTAGGTATATAGCTAACCACATGAAATGATTTTTATATCCTAAACAAAAGAGGGGAGAACATTCCTCTAAGTTACTGGAAGCAAAATATTTTCCTATGAGAAGTATCATGGCATCAAAGTTGAATGCATCACTACTCACTAATAATATTTCAATTCAGTTTGATGTGAAAGACAAAATTTGGTGGAGTTTTACAATTCTAATGTTTTCTTAGATGGTCACCTTAGCTATCATTCCAATCCCAAATTGCTCAGTTCCATACATGGCAAAGAACTTGCTGAAGTACACAATAATAGTTCAGTATGTGCCAAGAGTTTTGCGACTCTCTCTGTTATTCAAAGAAGTAACCAGAACTTATGGCATACTGACCTAGACAGCATGGTCAGGAGCAGCCTTTAATCTTTTCATTTACATGCTAGCAAGTCATGTAAGTTAATTTTATTGCTTGTTATCACCTCATCTATGTTCCTAGTTACCATGTTATGACCGCCATGGACATGCTGCATACCAGGGAATTGGAGCTTTTTGGTATCTACTTTCAGTAGAATCAGAGGTTCGATGTTGGCAGACACACTTGAAACATAATAAATACTCCACTGCATCCTACCTTAGCTGTGGACAACACTACAAGCAAGATGTTCTATCACTTTTGAACACTTCAACATGCGCTCATGTTGATCCTGATAATAGTACAGATTCAACAGTTTTCAATTTCGGTATTTTTACAACAGCTTTACAATCACGCGTGGTTGAATCGGTTACAGAGTTTCCTCAGAAGTTCTTCTTCTGCTTCTGGTGGGGTTTCTGCAATCTAAGGTGGAGAACAACTTTTCTCTTATCTTAATTGACTGCACAAGCAAGATTCATTTTCTATGAATTGAAAATTTTATAGATTTCTTTGCCTGTATTTCATTCTTAATATTTTTAATGGATTTATCATCCATCAATTTGTATGATACCTAACAATCAATACATTTATACAATGATTTGAAGATTGGGCTTAAAAGCATTCCTGAAGTCATAATGTTTATCATATTTTGCAGTTCTCTTGGGCAGAACCTTCAATGCAGTACTTACATTTGGGAGAATATCTTTGCTATCTTCATTGCCGTATTGGGATTGATTCTGTTCTCATCACTTATAGGAATCATGCAGGTAATTCTTGGTTATTAGGAGTATATATGACAGAGTTCTTGCATATATCTGTGCAAGTAACTGACAACACTCGTAAGTAGCCACAGATATTGCAATTCATCAGTCACTTTTTTTTACCCTTTTTCCTATGTTGTTGAGACAGTAAAATGATGCTTGTGATGGAGTAAAGATTAAAATGGTAATGAGTTAGATTCTAATGCGCTCATGGGTTGTGTTGAACACTAAAACAGAAATATCTACAATCTACATCCCTAAGAGTCGAAGAGATAAGATTTGATGAGATGAAATTCAAAAGAAGAGACATAGAGCGCTGGATGTCCCACCGCATGCTACCAGACACTTTGAAGGAAAGAATTAGGAGGTATGAACAATACAAGTGGCAACAAAATAGGGGTGTTGAGGAGGAAGGAATAATTGGCAGTCTCCCTAAAGATCTCAGAATGGACATAAAGCGTCATCTCTGCTCGGATTTACTTAGAAGAGTGGGTACCATTCATAATCATCTTCGCTCAATTTAAATATTGATTTTGTATCCCATCAACTAAATATATCTTTTGTGTCTTCGGTGTAGTGATGATAGATGCCGATTTGTTTTTAAAACTTAGCATTGATTAGATGAATATATATAAAAATTTACTCTCAAAGTGCACCAAAACTATTATAGGTACCAATCCTTGAGATCATGGACAGACATCTACTGGATGCCATGTGTGCCAGATTAAAGCCAGTCCTTTATACAGAGAACAGCAGAATTGTTTGCAAAGGAGATCTGATTGATGAAATGCTCTTTATTATACGCGGACAACTTGCTTGTGCCACAACAAATGTTTTCTTCAAGGCTGGTGACTTCTGTGGAGAAGAGCTTATTACGTGGGCCTTTTATCCGAACTCCTCAAATCAATTACCCATTTCAAGAAGATCAATTGAAACAATAACAGAAGTTGAAGCTTTTGTTCTCATGGCTGATGACTTGAAGTTTGTTTTTTCACAATTTCAAGACCTTAATAAAAACAACGAAAAGATCCGTCACTATTACAGGCAAGGCTTCTCTATATGTCTTCCTTCTTTTTTTTATCTCGTTGATAATTCATCATTACAATCTAGTACAGAAGTCTAGAGAATAGAATACCTGGTGCAGTAACTATCCAAAATTATGACTTTTGTTTAGAATCTAAGGAATTTGGTTAGGTCATCCCATCATATATTTTTTGGGCCTAAACCACCATTATTCATATTCTATTAGACTCTAGCTAATTTGATTAGGGTTGGGTCAGGTTAGTATGAAAAGTAAGAGTCTTGAACACTAATTTTCTTTATTTCATTTCAATATTTCTTTCGGTAGACTCAAGCCTAAGGCCCCAGTTCATAAGATAAGTGGCAAATCACTTGGACCAACCGTAGAGTGATTATGTATGGCATTAGATTAGAATCTGTTATAGGATAACTAAGATAAATGTGGATGTGGTTTATCTTATAGAGGATTAGATTACATATCGTTTTATCATATATGTGTGATACATCTTGTATATGATTGTTTATAGTGAATATACAGACACAACTTTCCCTCAAGTGTGTTAGCCACAAATTAGAAATAGTATTAATAGCGATAATTTAAGTGTTTGAGGACCAACCTGATACAGGAGTCATCACTGATAACTGCAATTGTATGTAGAAATGTGCTTGAGAGAATGTTTTGAATTATATCATAAGATCATAGAATAACCACCATCTTACCTGAAAACAGAAAAAGCAAATACGTTTTGTTAGCTTATTCAGCATTGTTAATGCAGGTTCTTTTCCCCGCAATGGAGGACATGGGCTGCATGTTTCATACAAGCAGCTTGGCGTCAGCATCGAAAAAAAGAAGGCAAAGAGAGCATACATGAAGCACAAGAGCTGCATGCTATTGCAAGCGAGCAATGGTGTAGCTCCTCAGTAAGCTTTGCATCCAAAGTACCTGTATCTAAGTTATCATGCAAAGCATTACAACCCACACGAAGTTGCAAGCGCAAGAGGATGCCATAGACCAAAGTGATGTATATCATATGCTCAGGATAAAATCTATTGCATTCTTCAGAAAGAACATTGGAGTATTATGGATGAAAAGAAGATGATGTAAAGCCAAAAAAACTGACCTGTATGTTATGTTCCACACTTCCACTTGTTCATTCACATTCATCTCATTTACTTTCAACTTCAAAATCTACACTCGTTTCTTGTCTAAATTATCTCTCTGAAACCAAGAGAAATATGCAACGATAGTATAATCAACAAAAATATCAGAAATTGGATACTCTCTGAAACTAAGAGAAATATGCAAAGATAGTATAATCAACAATAGTCCAAATTAGCCATAAAAAAATTGTTGTGCCGGATTGACAAGACTAAGCCAACCTTCTTTAGTCGAAATTGCGCAACAGCTATTATGATAGGAATTTCAGCTGCAACAAATAGTGTTATGCAACCATGGCTAGAGTAAATCTGCACCAACAACAAATGCAAGAGAATTCTGAGGGAATCGCCAAAACTTTTTCGAACTCCCATACTAACAAGCTTAAGAATGTACATCAATACGCGAAATTGCAGCCTCTACAATGATCAAGACGAAAATATATTCATTTACAGAAACAATCACATAAATTTTAGATCTCTCTCTCTCTCTCTCTCTCTCTCTCACACACACACACACACAGAATCTGTTGAAATTTCGGGAATCTAAATAGTGTAATAAAAAATTATGACTGCAGGAAATTGAAATCAGATGCAGATGAAGTTGCGGTTACTTGTAGAGAATGGAGAAACGAACCTTACGAAGATCGATCAATGAGCAACGTGGTTCTCATTCTTCTTCTGGCAGACTGGCACTGATGATCACTGTCGTAGTTAAGAGGTTGAAGCAATCGAGTTGAGCTGAAAAAACTTAAAATAATAATAATGAAAAAAAAAGGTCCCACCGAGATTTGAACTCGGGTTACTGGATTCAGAGTCCAATGTCCTGACCACTAGACCATGGGACCTTAGATGCCTTTAGGGTGAGATATTACTTAATAAAAAAAAAAAGGTCCCACCGAGATTTGAACTCGGGTTACTGGATTCAGAGTCCAATGTCCTGACCACTAGACCATGGGACCTTAGATGCCTTTAGGGTGAGATATTACTTTATTTAAAAATTAACAATTCAATTTCTAACCCGCAACCACAAATAAATTAGTTCTTCTCATATTTTTTTGTGATAGAAACTGAATTATTATTTTATTTTAGTTAAAAATTAGATTATCAAGTGAAATAATGGTTAGAGATTGTATTGGTATTTATTCAACTAATTACTAGTATAAATTTATGCTTATGATTTTATTTTTATAATTATTTATCTTGTTGCATTTGGGAAGGGGATTGCTTGATGCAATACTTAATTGTCAAAGAAACATGGATGATTGATGAAACTAAAACCTTTGAAAAGACATATATTATAGGAAACTTTTCAAGTGGTCCAGACCACTTTTTTGGATCTTTGGTGAACCAGGATGCAGTACCCTTGAGATATATCATTAAAAATGTTGAGGGTGTAGATTTATTGGGATTATTATGGTGTAGACTCATAGAAAAAGGGTGCAAGGTGTTCTGAAAACATATTGAAAAGGTGACCAGGAAACCCACAGAAATTTGTTGTTATGGGGGGCAGCCAGAGCCAGCTGTGGTGTGTTGTTAAATTATGGAGTTGAGCCGCAGCTATTAAGCCAGCGCGGTAGTGGAGAGTGGTAGCATGGAGTTGGTTTTTTTGTGCAGTAAAAGGCATGGGCCTGGTTGTTGATGTTGGATCGGGTCAGGTATAAAAACCATGTCCCACCCCCATTTGATTTCCTAAATATCAGTAGTCGTAACCTAGCGCAGCCATGGTAGAAGAAACTAGAAACCCCGCTCTCTAAACGCGATACCCAACCCGACGCAGTCATCCCAGTCCCTCGCAAACCGTCGTAGTCGCGCGGAAGCAGCACCCCACAGCCACTCCCAGTCCCAGGAACCGACGGCCCCTAATCCCATGGGAGTCCCGTTGAAGAACGGCGTCGAAGCAGCGCCGGACAGCGAAGATGAAGCGTGGACCATCCCCTCCCAACAGTGGCATACCGGCGAACCGAACCCGTTCGACTCCAGATATGGAGGCTCCAAGTTAGGTATTAATTTGGACGATTTCTTTTGTTTGGTGTGTAATCCAGTGTAGCTTTCTTTGAATTTCCTGGTAATTGTTACTGTTATCATGGTTTTTGAATTTTTGAACTTCTCTGAATTTGTCATTTTATTTTGTTTCAAATAGCCGATTGATTGTCATTAACAGTGTTTGTAATTGAAACTTAATACCTGGCAGATCTAGTAGTTCCAGCTGCATGCATGATACGGATAGAAATGGGTTGCCGTTGTTGTTTGCTACGTAAGTTGTGGGGCCCATCTTCTCCCATTCAGGTGTGTGATCTTTATCTTTGTTGATGTCAAACTTCCTCTAAATTTGGTTAATCTGAAATCTGTTTGATAGAGGTTGAGAGAGATGCCTTCCGACGGATCTGGAAGTCGGTTGTATTTGGTGGATGAAATCCCGAGTGTTTATGTCAGCGATTACCGATCGAGTGTGCAGTGTGGTGGGACAAGTGTAGGAAGCACACCCAGACGTTGGAAAAACTGTAAGTATAACCACCTGTATTCGGAGATCCTGAAGTTCTAATTTTGGTTATGAATGAGCTTATTCGTTTTTTGAATTTATTTTATATAAATTTTTGGTTATAGAATACTGGCGTAATGTATGGGATGAGAGATGTGGATGCAAAACCGATATTGTTCTGCCATAGGGCATTCAGTTCGTGTGTATCAATTGGCGAGGTGAGTGACGTTGAAGTTTGTCCTTGTGTCATTTATATTTTTGAATCAGTTGATGACTGCCTTACAAATATTAAATAATTAATTAAGGGGATTAGTGCTGGTAAATAAATTTAGAAATAGTTGTTTGGTGCCCGAAAAGGGTGTATAAGTTGATGATTTGGTTTGTTTCATGTTGCATCAGAAGTTGCTGGGTTTTTGGTTATGTTTTATTATGCCAGTTAGAGATCAAAGAATTATTGTAATGTAATTTGAAAACTTGAATATTGTTGGACCTACCAGCTGGGGATGGAATAGAAGTAAAATGGAGGTAGAGAGAAGATTTTAGCGTTTGTTTGAATGAAGGTCGTTACGGAGTTGTATACTTATCGGAGTTAAAGCAAGATTATTTCGTTGTTTTTGAGAACAACGGGGAATTTAAATTCAAATTCCTGGTGATTCATTTGAGTGACTCCGATATTGATTATTCAAGTTTGATAAGTTTCCATGAAGATGACCGCTGTGTGGGAAATAATTTTCCGATTCATATGATGGTGATCACTATGGAAACCTCTGAAACTTGAGTAATCAATTTCGGAGGCAGCCAAACGAATCGCCGCGGATTTAAATTTGGATTCTCCTTTGTACTTAAATGCCACGAGAAACTCTTGCTTTAGTTCTGATCACTCTACAACTCTGTCTCAGCGTTCTTTCAGTCAAACACTGTCATTTTTTTTCTTGCTCCATTTTACTTCTATTTTATCCCCGTTGGTAGCTCCAACAATATTTGTTTCCGCAGGCTACTCGAAAATTTCTGTTTTAAGAAATTCGATGGTACCTCGTGATGTTGCCAACATGGTCTTCTAATGATTGTTGTTAGCACGAAAATCCAATAGGAATGCACGAAATTGAAACTGATATGATGTATAATCTCTTTTGCCGTCGAAAAATTACGCAATAGAAATAATATATACAGTGAAAATTTTTTTGATGTGCATGTAATTGTCGCTGACTTCCCGAGGACGAGGCCCACAACGGGGGATTAGAAAATGTTGCGTGCGCGCATTGGAAAATACGGGGAAGAATGCAAAGTTTATGCCGACATGTACCGTCGTCTTTGGCTATAAATCCTGTTTTCGTCAGGAGGGAAGGCAAGAGCGAAGCAATTTAAAGTGAGCAAATGTCAGAAACGGGATTTACATTCTGCGCAACATGAAAAGGATATTTTGTTGGAGAGGTACATATATGTTGTTGCCATGTTGTTTCAGTATTTGTACCTTATAAATTTCATTCACGTGACATGCCGAACAGGTGACTGTGTTTGTTGACCTCGCTGGGGCCATGAGGCTGTATATATTCATCCTTTTTTCTCTGTTGGAAATAAACTTACTGAATATAACGTTAATTCATTTTTGTTTAGATTGTGTATCTTCTTGTGGCCCATTTTTTTGTTCAGTTTTGCTAGTTTTATTGCAGTGAAAGCTTTATTAGCATCAGACTAATGTTGCATCTTCCTGCATTGCTTTGCCTTGGTTCTTCAGTTTTAGTGGCAAGCATAGGTTCGGTTGCTTCTGTTCTTTTACATTGTTTGAAGGTTCAAGTCTGGTTCTTTCTGTTTTGCTTTGTAAAACAAACCACGGGTTTTGTGTTTCGTTTAGTGGAAGGCAAAGACACGGTTTGCTGTGTTGGCTGGAACCCATGTTTGTCTTCTATGCTAATCCGGTTCAGGTATGCTTATGTTCTGTTCTTGTTTTTTTTTTGTTGTTTTTTCCATCGTTATGCCAATGTTTCTTCTTGCCTTTTTTTGAAAATTTATATATTTTTATGAATCGTTTAAAGAACCTCCTTTGACTTTGTATTGTCCCTTTCAAAACTATTCTTCTTATTTGATGAAGAAAATACAGAAGCCGATGAACCACTTTAGCTGTTTTGGACTTGGTTTTCGCCAACTAAATCTTCTGTATTGTCGTTTTCCGTTGATATTTTTTTAGATTTCCAAACATGCCTTAAATTTTCAACCCTTTTAACTCAAATGTGTCACTTTCATGACAGGGGGTTGGTGAAAGATCTGCTCCAATTCATTACAGAATGGTGAAACTATACAAGAAATGTCTGGTTCCTATTCATGTTACAACCGGGTTGTACGGAATTTGTTTGTATTTAGACATCTCTTCAATGAAGGAACACAGTCTCAATCGGATCCATGACTGTCAATAATCTAACCATCATGGAGGTGTTTTAACTTGGAAAGTTCATGACATGCCATTCCTTTTCCTCCCGTCCATTTCATCAACTCTCGTTTTCTACTTCCCAGTCGGGCTGAAAGATGAATTACACCTCTACTTTGTGCTATACATTTTCACGCAGCTTTTAGCAAGTGAAGCAGTTGTGTTTGTCATGGAAGTTTTTTACATTTTTCCGCCATTCATGTTTTTATTCCGCTAATAATCTCTGCGTATTAGTTGTAGGTGTCATAGAGTGGGTAAAGAATGTAGTCGTCTTTTTCCCTTACTTGCATCGTTGCATTGCACTACGATATAATGTTTTATGCAGTTTGCCTTTCGTATGGCAGTTTTCAGTTTATAAAATTTTTTGTCGCTGTGCGTGATTCTTCAAATTATTATCATTAATTAAGTGTGTGTCATTCTCAATCCCCAATTGCACCAGATCGTATGATTCTTGTGGTTTTTTGTCGTTAGTTACATTGGGTAAGTTATTTTGTTTTCAGTATAACAAATTTGTCTTTTTAACAAAACGCGTATGACGTAGTCGCTTTTCATAATTAGAAGCAATCTTTCATTGTTCAGTAACGACGTTTTGTCTTTTTATATTTTAAAAAAAAAGAAGTTTTATGAAGTAACGTTACATTCTATCATAATAGGAATGTAAAAAATCAGAATGAACAAAAAATCATCGCTTTTCAAGTTAAACTTGTCGATTTGTATAAATCTTAGCCTGCATATACCGGCAAATGTTCAGATGTCCTGAACAGAGGAGGAGGGTAAATGGATTAAGGGATTAAGTTGCTAAAATCACGTATGAAAAACTAGACTTCGCTGAGTTAATAACAGTTCACGTCGAATAATAAGCTGATGTTCTGCGTGAACTGAGCATTAGACTAATTAATACAATAGAATATACGATAAAAAGTAAACAAGGCAAGACATTGGAAAGTAAGACTGCTACAAACCAGGTAACACATGCTTGTAGGTGCTGTTATATGTAAGGTTAAGAGGAGCCTACCAACCTAACCAGAGTTAAGAATAGGACGAGGATGGTTACGAAGATAAACAGGATAAAGTGGTAGGGATTTTGTTGGCGGCGGCTCTGGTTGGATCGGTTGCTTTGACGGACAGTTGAGTGGTTGTCCCCTCCTTCAATTTGACGTTGCTCCTGTATACCTTGGTCGAAAGGTAGTAGTTGCTCAGGGATCTGTGATGGGTTGTGTCGAATGGATGCTGCATGCATTGGATGCACTAGAGAACCATTGTCAGTGAGCTGAGTCTGTAATTGGTTGGCAGATACGAATTGTTCGAACGCCAAACGAGCTTCATCGAAGGTTTCGTAAGACTTATGGAGGTTGCCGCTAAATTCGTTAACTTGCCTATGACAGTCCGGCCAGGAACTATAGATACCAGGGACCCTCCCTATGAAAACAACATAGTATTTCTTCTTGGCACGGACCATGTTGAGATTCCAAGTGAGAGTATAGATGGGAGGTTAAGAGGTTGCGCATGTTTAAGATGGGAGGTTGGTTTTGGTGGTTTTTATAG
The DNA here is from genome assembly GCF_059453495.1 of Arachis ipaensis. NCBI lineage: Eukaryota > Viridiplantae > Streptophyta > Magnoliopsida > Fabales > Fabaceae > Arachis > Arachis ipaensis. Next base: position 4,687,852 of record NC_142437.1, read on the forward strand.
GCAACGAGGAATGTGCCTGTGATTTGAACGGGAAATTAAAATTTTGCAACTGTAATATTTCCAACGGTAGGAAAGTTAGCGAATGTGGGGCTCACATGTGTCGTTCTGATAGGAGCATAAAGCTGCCTAATTTTGCTTCGATGATGGGCAGGGTTGCTATTGAAATTAAATATTATGAAATAATCTATAAACTTCGAAACTTAATTACCAAAACTAAATATAAAACAAGTGGGAAATTCAATTGTAGCAAGTCATTTATTTAATGTTTAATATGCAGGTTGTAATTAAATTGTATTAAGTCATGGGAGATTGACAAAGGCTTGCAGGTCGTAGTCTGCGCGACACTGGATGCAGGGGATATGAGAGGCCCTGCCGAAAGCATGGACGGAGTTTCGCTCTGCCGCACGTCTGCGATAATCATATAGAAGAGGCATGTGGCCCCTGGTGGAGCACGTAGGTGAGGCACAGACAGTGTGTTGTTCTTCTAAACGGGGCATTTGGACCTCACCTGGCCACGATACTGTCAGAATTGAAAAGCACCTCGCGTTACTGTCAGCGAGTAAACCAGCCGCATCAAGCTCCCGATACAGTTCCAGCCCTTTTTGTTTTTCTACGTTGTAGTCCGTGCGAAGCATCAACATCATGCTCATTGCGTATTTGGCTGCTGCATGGCCTCTACTTGATGCACTGTTCAGCATCCGGATGCCAACGTTTTCGTTGCGTCTGATGAAGAGTTCCCGCAGTGCCTCCCGAAACAGAAGCTCTGGGTTGCCAGCTGCCATGCAGCGATCAAAGAATCTCTTTGCCTCCGGGTTGAGGCACCACCACCAGGGCGTAGCATGCGGGGGTGGTATGGAAACACTCCGGTGAACGATATCGGCCTCTCCCGCATCGTGTGCAGCCTTACAGCTCATTCTGAGACTGCACAGGGATCGGATGGAGTCTGTCGCAACTTTAATGGTTATTGCTTCCCATATGTCGTCCGGAATGAAAGCGATATTTGAACAACAGTCGATTGTCATTTTCAGTTTGTTCCTGTTGGTTCCTCTTTCGATGTGGATGGGGATACGTCGTTAGAGTATGGTGTTTTGAGTGTCGCATAGGAGTGTAGATAGGCTCCATATTTATAAGTCCACCTATCCCGTTGGAAACCTGAACCTGAGTGTAGCGGATACGTTGTGAGTATCGCATTCGTTATATTAAACGTTAGAGTAAGCATAAGTGTAGTGTTTTGAAAACTGAAAACTGTATGGGGAATGGTATTAATTATTGGAAAAGAATAGATGAACCAGAAAATGTTTTAACAATGTTCCCCTAGCACTATCCTAATTAAATTAACTCTATTAATGTTATTCTATTATAATACATTGTTCACCCGTTCTTAAACAAAAGTTGTAAATATGGGTTTATTTTTGTTAAGCTGTTGTTGTATACATTATTCCACGTGCAACTAGTAGAATGTTAAAGTTTCGGGCAGATACTTAGCCGTTTAATATTTGAATAGTTAATCGTTAATTACTTGTGTTATCTGCATAGTGCACGGTAGTTTAATATCACGTATTTGAACTTCGTGTTTTTGAAATTTGTTTTCTTTATCACATAGAGAGGAGATGATGAGACGCGTCTAATGAGAGATCAAAAAGCGTTCAACATTTGGTGGAGGGTGGGAAAAACGGTTAGGTGAGGTTAATGCATTTATTATCCAATTTAAAGCCCTGGGGAAGCGGTGTGACTGTCTAATGAGATAAGTGTGTATACATAATTGGATTGGAGAATGTGATGGGGCACGCCATATATAAATATATATAAGTTTGATGTTTGAGATTACTTCGTTGTTGCGGAATTTGTTAATAAGATCGAAGGTTGTTATACATCCTCCAGTGAGTGAGTTGGTGTTCATTGGGTTGGAACAATGTGGAGCCCCAGCATTGGTGATGCAAGTGGTTCTTCCGGAGGACCTGGCCCTAGCGACCCTCTCGGCGACGACGGTAGGCGGTTTCACATTATCTTCTTTCCCGGTTTTCCTTTACGTCTGCTCATTGTTATTGTTTTTTGTCATTTCGAAGTCTAGAAGTTGTCCCCACCGTGAGTCCTGACCAGTTTGTCATCACGGAGGACCTTGAGCAGACGCTGCGGAGGGCATGCGACGCCCTTAAGACAGAGCCTCCAGTGTTTAAGGCCCGCGATTGCGTTTCCGTCCATGGCGTCTGCTACTATGGGTTTGTGGTTCATGTGGTGGGCCCACCCGACGGAATCAACTTTGTTGCCTACGGCAGGTTCTCCCGCGATGAACGCATGGCCAGGCAAGATGCCGCTTTATCATCCCTGCAAGCGGTTGTTGGAGAGTCAGGGAAGGAGATCCTCGACTACAATTACTACGTGGCTAAGAGTTGCAGGGAACGTGTTGTGGAGTTGGAGCGGATATGTAGTCTGTCCGTCGACTCCCGTGTCGCTGAACTGGAGGCTGAGAACGCTCGCTTAAGGGAGCGCCTGGCTTCTTGGGAGACCTTGCACGGCCGTGGATAAGGTTGGTTTGGTGTTGGGCATACCCTTAACAGTTTCTGGGGATTCGGGTTTGTTGGTTACGGTTCGTGGTTGACGGTTTTAGGGTTTGTGGTCAAGGGTTTCTTATTCATGTTTTTGGTTCCTGACTCTAACATCAATCTAGTTATTACAATAATATGTAATACTTACAATCTATATGATATATTATTTTCAGTCCATATATAGTCATGAAGGTAGGCGTTATTTTGTTATAGATTACAGTGCATTGCTTTCAAATGATGTTAAATTTAAAGTGATTCCAGTGATGGTAGAAAATTTTTTTTGAGAACGTAGTATACCATTTAATATGGAGTAAATTGAAGAGCATACAACTTATTATCATAAATGTGGAAGCTGAGACGGCAGAAAGTGTTTAGTTGGAGTTTGTGAAAACGGTTTATGGACAATTATTGTATTTATTATGGAATTGCAATAACTCCCTCGTGAACTGGTATCATTAGGCAGTTCCAATTGGAATGGAGACGGTTAGGACGTGGTCTGCGCTTTGCTGTTTGGTGTTTGGTGTTTATGTAGTCAATATATCCCTAGTTTTGTTATTAGTAATTTTCTAAATTAAGTACCCGGGTCGCTAATAACAATAAAATTGTTTTTAACACGTTGTCTACCTCACAATTTTGTAAACAGATGCTGCACAGGTTTTTTGAAAGTTCAGATATTTTTTGCGTTTCATTTTTAATAATGTGAAATGTGTTAGCAACATGAAAATGATTAGGTTTGTTGAGTTTATTATTATTCGATCTAAAATTTGTCTCAAGAGATGGATAGTAACGATGCTTGAATTTTTTTATTGATGAAACAAATAAAGTTAGAAATAGCATTCTTATTGTGGTTAAAATACAATATAACTATGATGCTGGATGGGTAAAGAACAATGGAAATTAATACTTAAAAATAACACGCAAACATTACGTAACGAACCTCGGGTTGCATATCGTGAATTTTAAAATGGGAAGTTCTATGGTGGCATTGGTTTTGGTGGCTGAAGATGGCATAAGTTTGACCAACAAGTAAAATATTGACATTTGGCAAAAAAATTAAATCTATAATAAAAATGATTCTCTCTCTTGTAATTCTTTATGATTATTTTTATCAAAATAATTTTTTATAATTATTTTTATAATTATAAAAAATAATTTCAAAAATATAACACCAAAATAATTTTATAATTATATTTATAATTATTTTATTATTATTATTTTTATTTTTGAAAAAGAATTTTTATAATTATTTGAACTAAAATAATTTTTTATAATTATTTTTAGTTTTTAAGTATTTTTTATTATTATTATTTTTTAGTAATTTATAAAAAATTATTTTTTTAATCATTTTTATTATTATTTTTATTTCTAAAAATTAATTTTTATAATTATTTTTTTGTAATTTCAAAAAACTAACACCAAAATGACAAGAGAAAGAATATTATTCCGGTTTTAGTTTTCCAAAATTACAAAAAAAATAATGATAAAAAAATTTATTTTGATAAAAAATAATAATTAAAATAATTAAAAATAAAAATAATTATAAAAAAATTATTTTAGTAAAAATAATTATAAGAATTTTTTTTTATAAATAAAAATAATAATAAAGTTATAATTAAAAATATATTTAAAAAATTATTTTAATATTTTACTAAGTTATTTTTGTTATTACAAAAAAATTATAAGAAATTATTTTGATAAAAATAATGATAAGAAATTATAAGAAAGAGAGAATCATTTTAGTTTTAAATTTATTTTTTTTTACCATATGTTAATATTTAATTTGTTAGTCAAACTTATGCCACCCTTAGCCATCAAAACCAATGCCACCATAGAACTTCCCTTTTAAAATTCATACTGTTACCATTTATGTGGATGACCTCAAAATTCAAAAATAACAACCTAACAACATAACCTAAAATTTAAAAATACCAACCTAAATAAAAAATGTCTATAATTTAAGACAATAAGTTGTAAATAACTTAAAATTTAAAAAAGTTACAACGTAAGCCACTAACGCAAATAAATTTTTAGATTTTGTTCTCTATATGCTTGCTAAAAAAAATCGATGGAATAAAAAAAATGTAAAGGAATCCGTGACTATCGAGTTTGTAGAAACTGAAAGAGTTAACTATATATTATAGGGTAATTAACGTTCCAAAAAATACATGCATATCGCTACGTTTGGTTAAATATATGGTAGTTATAATGTGATTTTAGTTTCGTATAAAACTATAATTTATTTCTCCCATGTTTAATTAAAGGGTGATTTATAACATAAGAAGAGTAAAAAGGAAATTCTAATTTATAAATAGTGCAAATTACCAACATAATGTCTTCATTTATTAGTAATTTTTTTATTAAATTCAATCACATTACAAATTTTTTAGCCTAATAACCTAATAAAGCACATAAATTCAAATTAAAATTTTTCATATATCCGAAAATAAAAAATTTCCATTTAAAGAAATTTGTTTTATTAATTTTGAGTGGCAACTGGCTACACCATAATTTCTTCTTGGGTCCCACGAGGCAGGCAACCAATCGGCTTCTAGCAGAAGACTTCATCAAAAGCCCACGGCACATTCTTCTAGGTACTGCAATTCTCAATACATCTAATGAGTTAGATAAGATCTCCACCAGATATCCGCCTGATTCATAAGCTATCGACTCTGAACAGGTTCTTCTAACTCAGAATATCCCCTTCATCCACTGTGTTGGTGCCCTGACGAAGACATGGCCGAAGCTCACGCCAAAGGTGACGGCCTTAGGGTTATCAAAGCGGCCGGAGAGATGTCGCGGCCGATGGTAGGTTGTCGACTCCGCTTCTTATCTTTGCGATTTTTTCTTACTCTAATCACGGGATTTTGTTTTATCTCTTACTCGCACTCCTCATGTTCCCTTTTATGCAGCGTCTGCCTATACCGAATGGGCTCCTCCCCAAAGATAGCAACCATCTGTACATTACGGTCGCCGATGGGTCAAACCATTCTTACAAGATTGCATGCACCCCCAATGGGTGGAAAGAGATCACTCTCGGCAGGGGATGGCAGAGGTTCTATCATGAATACAAGCTACATCCATCTAACATTTTGCTGTTCAAGCACAAGGGCAGAGACGACTTCAGCGTTCGCATCTTTCAGTCGCCGGGTGTGGAAAGGACGTATGATACGACGGGTGATGACTCCGGCGACGAAACACCCCCCCAGGCGCCCAGGAAACGCACAACCACTACTGAAACGCCCCAGCGTCGAATGGGATGTATCAATGTCCCCAGGAGCTCGGCTGCAGCTGAGGTGGAGCAGACTTTTCAGTCCGAGCACCCCTTTTTCATCATGCACATCACAAAAAGGCTATTGGGCATCCACTTCCTGGTAATGGCTTTGTCTCTACACTCTATATACACCTATTTCTTTCTTTAAGTTTGGGGACCACATTATCTGTTTTATTCCCCTTAATTACATATGATTGTCCATTATGGTTTGGTCAGCCAAATGTGCCGCACCTTGGAGACGACGTCAACGATGATGCCATTGTAAATCTGAGAGCGGGGGAGATCTCCGTCCAGGCAGTCTACGGAAGATACGTGGGCAAAAGAAGGCGCAATTGTGGCAGCATTAGTCAAGGGTGGGGGGATTTCTTGAGGAAGTGCAACATAACTGTCCCCAAGCTGGCCGTCTTTGAGATCTCCCGTACCCAACCTGAGGTGGAGCTGTTGGTCCAATTTGTTGATTTTGAATGAATCAACATGGGTTAAAGAGGATGCTGACTTTCTTGTTTTGGATTGTCCTGTTTCATTTGTCAAAAACTTTTTGTCCTGCGTTGTGAATGGTGATTGTATTGCGACGGCTACGCTTAACTCATTTTGTTCCTCTTAAGTTTTTCTGTCCTTTAACTAAGTAGTTTTGACATAATCTGTGTGCCTTAGATTACTCTACCATATGAATTTCTCCAGCGCGGTGCAATCATCTCTTTAGTTGTTGTTTTTGCGGTTACTCTCCATTTTTCTTCGACTGTGTGCACTTTTGTGGGGAAGAGCCAATTATTCTGCTATGTTATATTTTTGGCATTGAAACCTTAGTTAGCATTGGACAAGCGCATCATATTTCTGAACTGTTTTGTCTTCGTGCTTGACTATTACTGTTTAACATGGGTAAAAGTGGAAGCTTTCCATCTTTCTCATCGGTTTTTGTTCTTCTACATTGGTTGAGGGTGCAGGTTCGGTTAATTGTTGTAATGGCGTCACCATAATTTGATCCGGATTACAAGGCATGAGTTTTCCGATTAGTTTACTTGCATGCAAACAGACAGGTTCCTCGGTTGGAAGTAACCCACAAATTTTTTTTAATATCTATTGTTTATCGTTTTGCAGATTACACTTTGGTATGCACAATTTCATCTCTGCTTAGTTGTTGCAGGTGTAAAACGTTGGGTTCAACACTACAATGTTTATTTGGCACAGTTGCATAGCATAGTTGCATCTCGTCTAATCAGTTCATAGAGCATTAAGCAACATCAATTTTATGTTCTTTTTTCGCAACACATTAGTTCAACGAACGATCTTTTAATCAGAAAAACTTTTGGGAGACACTAATACACCAGTAATTACCGTTGCACACCATAATCGTTTCACAATCTAAGCACGGGAAATCATTAGCAGATTAACCCTAACGTAATGTGTTTCTCGATGCCATGCTTCATCAGGACATTGAAGATACACAATGATATACAAAATATGTCAAACATAAAAGTCTTGACAACCCTACATAAACCTCCTCCTAGAGACACGGAAATAACAAAGTTTTAGGTAACCAAGGGATTAGCAGGAATAAAGCAACCTTTATGGCTGGGTTGTTGCCATGATTTTAACTTCGATCTATGGGGTCATACAATCAAGGCTATTGTCGCAAATAGATTCAAGCATGTGTATCTTAGACTCCAGCCTCGTGATCTCTTCCCGAAGAACCGCGTTTTCCCTCTCCAGAGACTTAGCACGAAGATAGTTGAAGTCTCTGACGTCATTACCCGTGTATGCTAAAAGAACCCACAACATGCTGAACGCAGCGTCCTCCCTCGCGTCATCCTCCAGAACCGTGTAACGACCCTTCGCCCGTAGGTTTGGCCCAAACGGGTTTCCAGGGATTATAACATTGAAAGCATAAATTGGTCCCAGCTCCCGGTGGAATTTTTCCTCACGAAAGAAACACGGGCTGGGTATTTTAGTGTCGTAGCAATACATTGATAGCCAGAGCTCCATGCTGTTGCTAAGGGCGAAGTTATGCGACGCACACTCATCCGCCGGGATCATTGGTGCTCCTGTAAGTTTTAAAAAAAAATTAGCCTGAATTTGGAATTGTTTGCCTGTCAATAATAAACTAATTGTGAATATAGTGACATTTATGGAAAGGTCATTCTGAACTTTACCACCAACAATACAGGCAACGCGCCCTTCGAATGTTGGTAGGGTTCGGGGCGTCCGCATCGGTGATTCGACTGTGCCCGTCTCGGACATCATTTCCGCAGTTGCCTCCTTGTCCTCCTGCAGCGTTTCCATCCTTGATTCGTAGGCGTGAAGTGCCATGACGTAACTGTTGAACCCTGCGTACTCCGGTTCGGGGTGGCCGAGAATCTGCTTGTTGGCTTCTTCAAAGGAGATGTATACTCCCGTGTTGTGACCCTTCGTGACAACGAAAAAGGTGAATTGCTTCATGGTCTCCTCCATTGGGTCAGGACAAGCTAAGGGAGGCTGACTTACTTTTTGGGTTTTTACGGTGGGAGGATTTGGGGATTCAAATTTTGTTTGGTTTTGCTTCCGCCCCCGTCATCAGAAATAATGTCTTTGTAGGGTTAAGCAGTCTTCCTGGGGAAGCTTTGAAAATGATATTTTGGGTAACAACACCCTCAAAAGCATGAAATCAGCGCCTCCTCTCTTCACTCGCGTCACATCAAAATCTTTATCTGATTGATGTGTCACTGGTAATTCGACACACGTACCCTTCCCGGATCATGTAGGTGTTGGCCAAGTTGATACAAGAGTATGTGCTGACGTGTAATGAAACTTTTAATGCCTACTTCTCCTGCTCCCCTAAAAGTACCTGGTTGCGTTCAGGCCTTGGCCACTAGGTTGGTAAAGGCTATCAGAGTTAATTTCCCTGAAAGGGAACTACGGTACGTGAGTGCAGACGATGTTTGGTTGCAAATCCATGCTTTTTTATGGGCCACAGACTCGTGCTAGGAGGAGGGATTTCGGTTCAAATCCGGTTATTTGTATTGAAGACAGTAGCCACTTCAATTCGAGATTTATATACATTCGAAGAAAAAAATTATACAGAATTTCAAATAATTTGGTGACAACAAATTGCATATTGATATTTACTAATGATATTTACTTGTAACTTGTAGGTAACGATGATGGTAATTTATATTAATTCCCATTTCAAACCTTAGATATTACTTTCTGTTTTCTGTTTGTCCTTGTTTTACTGTTTTAAACGTTATATCTACACTGAACAGATATGACCACCGAAAGAAAAAGTAAAGGTTAGCAACGATTTTTTTAAAGTAATATTTTTTATTTTCAGATTGGTTCTTTGAAGAACTTTTGTTTTTTTATATGGAGAAGAGGATGCAGTAATACAACAATGTGGAGAAGAGAGATATTTTACATATATATGGTGCTAGCTGAAAACGGACCCTCCGTTTTCAGTTTGAAAAAAAATCAAAAAAGTTAAAATTACAATACGGACGGTCCGATTTGTAATTTCAAAAATAAAAAAAAATTTTAATGTTGAAATCGGACCGTCCGATTTCCATTTCAACAAATTAAAAAAAATAAAAAATACAAATCGGACCCTCCGATTTCGTGTTTATTTTATTCTTCAAGCAAATCGGACCCTCCGATTTGTGGTTTATTTTTTTATCAAACAAATCGGACCGTCCGATTTGAATAAAACACCATATAAAAAAAAACACCTAATTTTCCCATAACAATGTATTACACATATATTTAGCCAATATAAAAAAAAATTAGCCGTTCTTTGAATATCAATGGGTTTAGTTTTATTAAATTGTATTGCCGAAAAAGACAATTTTTTTCCATTTGTAACACATCTAAACTAATGAAGCCGGAAATTAAATTTTAACCTAAAATAATCAGGATGTATAATTAGTATTCGAATAAAAACACAGCTTACAATTTTTTATTTATTATATTATGTATTTCTTTATTGCAGCGAATCATGAAGCCAAATTCGATAGATTTCATTCAATAAATGTGTATCGAACATATTAGTTTTATAACGTATATGTTTGACGGACCTTACATATGTGTCTTAATATTTAAAACCCTTCAATATTATTAATTGATTGTAAATTTTTTAGTTCCTTAAATTTACCTTCTTTTTATTTACTCTGATTTTGGATGTATACATAAATTTAAAACGACAGTACATCTAGTTGGATATGTTTCTTTTTGTTTCTGTGTAACTTTTTTTAATAAATGGGTGATTAAAGTACAGCTTACAAATGAAACTTAAGCGGACCGTAATTTTTAATACGAGAATGTTGGCAGTAACTGTGATGTTACGCTAACAAATGTTATCTTCGTTACTGTAACGAAAGCAAATTTCAATTTTAACCTAAAGAAACCAGATAATGTAAGCATGATAGTAAAATGGTTATGATGGAAACTTATTTATAACGAGGCCTGCAATATTATTTTGTTGGAAACTGGCAAGGCTTCCTGGTAGGGAGCTGCAGCATGGCCTTTGTTTGGCATGGCGTGTTCCAGTCTGTTATAAAAAACGTATTGGGCCCGAGACATTTAAACGCTTTAAAACGTTAATGGCCCAGACCCAGCACAAGTAACTGTATAACAAGCCAGAAGTGTTAATAAATATCTCGGGAGGCATCTTCATAATGTGGGGCGTACACATCACTTCAACGTCGATAATAAACTACTCATCAAACATAACTTTTTTAATTTAAAGTATCACTTATTTTATCTTACTATGTATAACAAGTAGAGTCAGCAAGGAACACAAGATGAAAAAATAATTTGAAGATGTTAAACACGACTTACGTTCAATAGTAAAGTTCGGCAAACGTGGACAAACAATTAGTTACGTTTCGCTGTTAGTGTAGATATATGACATATATGGTTACGGTTTTTGGCCGTTTAGAGTAAGATATTATGTTGTGATTATGTTGGTTTGAAGCTCATTGCCCACCAATTAAGGGTTAAATTTGAAGATAGCCCAACCGTACTGACAACCCGACTGAAATATTGATATGTGAATCGAGTCTCTTTTCTTTAATGTTCCTCCGAAAGTTGCCAAAACCAAACCTGTTATTGAACCGGTCTGGTGAGTGGGTCACTGGCTCAATGCTTAAAGCAGTTGTGCTATATAACATATATTAAATTATTTTCAAATATAATTACAGAAGAGAACCCCAACATGGTTGCGTAAATTATTCGAACGACCCAAGCAGTGCCGCGTTGAACAATGCGAGCATTCATTTTTTGAAATTGGAAACTACATAGCGCCGGCAGGTTTCATCGAGTTAGTCAACTGCTGCTAGAGTTTAAGCGGTTTGAGTATTTATTATAATAACAGAGGCAACCGAACCGAGGTCACCAAACGTGCTTTGGTCTTTTCTAGCCCAATAGGGCGATCCGGTCCAGTTATTACAAATGTTGTTTCATTTATGTCGTTGCGTTTATGAAATTATCTTTAATTAACTCTACAACCCTAAACCGATGACATGTATGCGAAATTATTTTAAGATGTGCTTAGGGGTGGAAATAGGCAAGGCGGCCTGCCAGGGACCTGCAGCCTGGCATGTGTTTGGCCTGGTCTAGTCTGGCCTGATAGGAAATAGTTTAAGGTTAAAGCTATTAAATAAGTCTATATTATTTAAAAGGCCATGCCAAGTCATTTGAAATAGGCTCTTGGGCCTGTCAGGCCGGCATGTGCCAGCAAATATATATATAGAGACTTTTATTGTACTAGTTGAAATGCTAGTAAAAAGATTTGATCTTGGGTTTGCTTTCTTATAATAATACCTTTGTCCACTAAGTCATTTGTCTCTTTAATTAGATATGTGTACTTTGCATCAATGTTATCCATATATATATTATTTTATGTTCTGTAACTTTAAACATTAAAATATTTTTTAAATTTAATTATGATTTAAAAAAAAAAAGGCCTATTGACATGCTTCAGGCCAGGCCAGATTTAATAACAGGCCAGGCACAATCTTCATAAAAAAACCTGTACCAGGCAACAGCTCAGGCTATGGCCAATATACTCTAATACAGGCCTGGCCTGTTAAGATGTAACCCCTGACCTGGCCCGGCCTGTTTCCACCCCCATGTACAATTGATTTTATAGCCAGTCCGCCCCGTTTGTCCAGATTGTATTCGCCTGGCTGCATGGGTTGGGATGGGTTGGCCCACTAAGGCACTCCTTGTTAGCAGTGTTCTTAACTTCTCACTCAAGTTGTTGCTATCTTCTGTGAGAGCCAGGTTGGCGGAGGGAATAGTTGAATGACAGACACGTCCAGAGTTTAATTTGTTGTGAAATGCATATACTTTGTTCGGTTAACAAAAGTTCAATAAAATTGAAAATATCAATTACGATTTACTTGTATTTGCAAATTTAATTATATTAAGGCTTGTTAGTGTTCAATACGAACCGAATGAAATTGTAGTATTTATCCACGCTTATATTGAATTTACTACATTCAATAAAATGATAGGGATGTGTTTGTTAAAATGTGACTTTGGGTAAAATTAATTCCTTTTTTGAACAAGTTAAGTATTTAACCAAAAGTAAATATATATTTCAAAATATTTATTTGCCTACGAAGGTGCTGCATCTTCAGCCATAAATTAATATTATCGTTGCATGGAAAACATGTTTAACATCTATCCAATGCTTATTTAAACAGAATTGCGTCAAAAATTCTCTTTATTCCAATAATTGGGCCCAAATAGCTTTCCAGCAAAATCATCTTTTTCTTATTAATTGGTGAATAACCGATGAAATTCAATACAATGAAACTGCAAAAAGTTTTTTTATTCCTACAGTTAAAAGCTTTGCTCGAAGGTCTTAAAATCAAAGTCGATCCAAATGAAACCGATATTACAATTACACCCATACCAGAACCGATTTAAACCGAAATAGTTTAGATTTGATCTGATTGGATTTTTGTACATACGGCTGAATTGGAGCGGATTTCGGATCGACTATTCATAAAAATTCCAATCCAATCGAAACCGAACAATGGCTGATTATATTATTATATTAACACATTACTTAAGATTTTAATTATTAAATGTTTAGCTTAGTAAACATGTCTTTGACATTATGCATATATGAGAATGACTGAATTAAAATTTAATGTTAAAATTGTTATTTAATATTTAGTTTTACAATTATATATTTTTGATCTTATGTTATGTTATCGTTGGAAATGGCAACCTGTGGAAGGCTAGACTGTTCAAACTCTACACAAAATTGCAAGTGAATCAAGAAATATATTGTGAACATTGAGTGTTTCCACACAGATTGTCAAGGGGTGGGTAGCACAGAAATAGGTGGGTCAACCTGAAAGGGTCACATCAATCAATGTTAGCACAAACACTTCAGTCATGGGATCTGTATAAAATCAAATCTTAGCTTAAGCAAGAGTGTAACACACAACCAAAAAGAAAGCGTAACCACGGTACTCCAGCCAATTACCAAAGGCAGACATTACCCTAAACGAACAAATGGCGATAATGGACGACGGGGAGAATCTGCCGGAGGAGTCCCAGGAGACTGAGACCAATGATGCGTAAGTTAAATGTAGCTTCGTCTATGTTGCTTCTCCCCTGTGGGTCTTCAGAAGCTTACACCTTCTTCGGCCTAAAGGGTTTCTCAAAATAGTGTGTTTGTTCTCCGGTTAAGCACTTTGTTTAATTTACTAACAATTTTGACGTTGTTTTCCAGCGTTGTTCCCGCGATAGACATGGAAACCCTTCCCAAGGCCTCGGTCGCAGATGGAACGTCGACCCTTAATCTAGAGCTAACGATGAACGTGGTACGACTGAACCGTCTTTCTGACATTGGTCTACCCTCTTACCTTTGTACGAAACCGGAGTGTGTTATAATGTTTGTGTAACATTTTTTTTTGGTACAGAGCCCTAATGGTGGTCAGGGAGAAAACCTACCTGAAGATCCCAAGACCCAACATGATGGACTACTGCTCCTCGCAGTGAAGCTGCTCGAGGTACGTGACCCGTTTTTTTTTTCGTCCAAGAAATTTTAGTCCAACTGTGTTCGAAGACATATTTATGAAATGTGCCTGGGTTTGGAACAAAGGCACCACCTTTCTTAACATATATTTGACATGCCCTGTTTCAATGAACATGTGGTGATCCATTTATCGTCCAAAATAATTTTAATGTCTATTGTTTGACCCGAGCAACAAAAATATCCCACGTGACCATGTCATACCAACACCACATTTGACCCATTCTAACATGGTGGTTAGGTCGAAAATGGTATTCAAATGCGATGTTGTTTGATGTTTGTGTTTTTTGCTTTCTTGACTGAGTACACAGAAGATCGATGCGCGGACAGTTGCTTTGGAGGGTCGCATGTCGGCGCTGGAGCGACCAACGTACCAGACGGGGAAGTCCGTTACTGAGATCCATTCACTACTAACCACCCAAGGGGCGAGTCCAACTTCAGCAGCCGCTAAACCATCCACAGATAAGACCACAATGGCAACTGATCGTTACCCGGAGATTGAACCCAACCTAATAGGGCAAAGACAAAGTTTAACAGCTGTTACTAAGGATATTGGATCACCAGCAGAACAAGTGAAAAGCCTGGAGAAAGGAAAGTGGTTGGCCATGTCATCTGTTACTCCGTCGCTAGACATAATCGTGCCAAACTCTCCTGGTTTTGACGACGACGTCATCATAGACGAGGCACTTTCAACTCCTCGCCCTATTAAGGGCGTTGACAGGTCAGGAAAGCCAAAGCGACCACTTGCGCAGTACTGGTGCTCTGGTGTGCCTAAAAGGACCACCCACTCTGCGACCATTACACTCGACTCAGTTGACGGAGTCTGTGAAAAAGTTAGTTACACACTTGCTAGCATACCTAACTGCCTTTCTTTGTCTGATAAACAAACGACTAAAAAAACAAACGGGGGCTGTGCAGATTTACAGGGACCTACCGAGCATGTCTAAGCTTGAGTGCACAACAAAAGTATGTGAGATGTTCTCTCCCACAGAAACATGCGGCATTCCACTGAAAATTCCAAAACTGGAGCCAATCGATTCTAACCATATCGTTGGGGAAGAACAGACTGACTGTAGGAAGCCCGCAACGACTCAGCAGAATATCCAGGCGAATGTTAATGTCTCTTCTGTAGGGGTTGGGAGTGCATTCAAACCGTATGGAATGATGAACGTAATGGAGTCTCCCGTTCTACTAATTCCACTGGCAAGAATCCCCACCGTTGAATGCTCAGTATACTACTAATAACGCATTTAATTTATTAGAACATCGTATGCTGTGGCTAACTAACATTATATTGCCTCTTCTTAAGGGATTCCAAATGGTTTTTAGGCCAACCGTTCACATGGACCTGACACTTGACGAATGCAAGATGGCCGCTTACATTTTTGGAAAAAATGATCAATATTTGTAGGGATAATCTGTGGTTATTAGAATCTTTATAATGTACCTAATATATTTTTTGTAGATAACGTTGTAATGGAACTGAATGTTGTTCCCCAAATTCCAGGGAAATGCTGTTCAAGTTCTCAACATTGGAAGTTCCTAGAGCAGGATTCCATTCGTTATCGCCGGTTTATATGCCCAATGTTGACGTGAGTACAACCCGACGGTGCCGAAAATATTAGAAAGATGAGATAGATAAGAAGACTGACACAGTTGTTTTTCCTTTGTGCACAGATTATGAACATAATCCTCATGAGCGCCTCCATGCGAGCCTGCTGCGTTCTGCCACCTCGTGTTTGGTACACACCTTCGCTATTTGCCGATGACGTCATAGCAATGAGGCCATTCGAGGTCATTAGGAGAAAATACATGAACAGATGGATGCCGGCAACTAGTCGTCTCGAACACGTTGTTAACGTAACCTTTAACTCCAATTTTTACAATTTTTCATTCAACTTATAGCCTAGCATTAATATTTGCTGTGTTGACAGGTTTTGGTCCCGGTGTGCGAAAAAACATACACCTGGTACCTGATGGTCGTGGACGTTAAGCATGGGAGGGTCTACTGCCTAGATGTGACAAGAGCTCCAGAGCACAAGGAGCGGAGGGAACGGAACATGCGAACCATTGTTAGTCTAATAGAATTTGCACAACATTCTACCTCACTGCAAATTTTCCATAACTTTTACAGACGTGAATGCGGTTATCATTCCGTGCCATCTTACCCCCCTCTGCTTTTCTTGAATGCAGCTACTGTTGCTCGCCCAGTTTTTCATGCTGGAATCTAACATGCTGAGCTTTTCCCATGTTAGTGCTGATCCGACCACTTGGGGACCAATTAAGTATCCCGATGGAGTCCCAAGTTACCAGGAATGGTAATGATTTCTTTTATAACCTCTCATCTCTACATGGCCAACATAATTCGTGATTGAAATGACATGTTCCGAATTTGCAGCGATGATTCATGTCTGTGGATTTTGAACTGGATCCAAACAGAAGGCAAATTCAAAGTTTCAAACCTTCCCTGGCAGGTTCGTCCTCCATTATGTTAGCATGTTGTGTCTCTACGAAGGAGTACATGCATTTTGACCCTATGTTTTCCTTACAAGTAGATGGACCCGTTGAAATTAAGGATGAAAACTGCAACAAAGATTGTCCTTTTGGACTGTAACGAGGTGAAGGAAACAGTGGCCTCCAAGGCAGATGCAGCGTGGAGGAAGGTTATTCGCATGAAGGACTGAAAAACTTTCGAAATCTGGTCGAAACACGAATGACTACTGCATTTTGTTATAGATTAACGTTTGATTACAAGCAGGAAACTGTGATCTAAGTAGAAATCGTATTAGTTATTTGGCTAACTTCTATTTCGTACTGTGTGGTACATGTATGTCTGGTTCTATATGTGTTTGATGGCTACTTTTGAGTGTGGATACTAGTGGTCCTGTCGACAGACTAGAGCACAACATCCACACCCCCCGAGGTACACCTACTGGTATTGAATGGGGATCTATGGCCAAAACATATTTGTACGTAGGTTATCGCAATTTCATTGCCCTTGATGTTATATATGGCTGCTGCCTGCTTTTGCTAGGAAAACTATGTGAACCGTATGGAGTTTATTAATGAATGAAGTTATGGCTATTTTAGAAGTAATAGCAGAACCTGTGTCATTTTGCATTTGTTACATGGTAGTCGAACAAGAAAAGGGATCAAAATCTGACAGTCGATTTTACTCCCCTTCATTAAGAAAAGGTTTAACGATGATATCTAATTGTTGCTATATCCACTCTGAAGCAATATTACGGTATGGTATGAAATGATAATCATAAAAATAGTTTTGGAATAAATTTTAGATCTAATTAAAAATACACAACACTCGTTCATCCATACGACTATTGATTATATGAATAACATTTAGGAAACAATAAATGTTGGTTCACTATTAATAATCATAGCTTAATCTGTTTAGAGTAATACTACCGTAAATGCAAGCTGTGGTAGATTAAAGCTTTTTTATTCTTCTAAAGTTTTAATATTCTTAAATTTCAATTTCATTGCTTTGAAACTGTAACCTATTATGATATTTAACAATAACAATCAGCTCTTCTAGGCTAAAGCTTCTTTATTTTTGAATGTTATAGATAAAAAATTTCAGATTATATATGTTTGCAAAAACAAAAAATAGGCCATATTAGAATATCTGCATTTAATGAATTGTTCACATGATTTTTTTTTTAACTATTAGGGTATGAATGCATATAGTTAAAATACTGAATCTGGATCGGTGTACTCGTGGACCAATGAAACACCGATCATTGCGTAACTGGACAAACCCCATCTGAAACGGTTTACCGGTTATGACGTTGAATATATAAATAACCCAAATGGGTGAAAGGGCAAACCTTCATGCACGATTTATGTCACTTTTGGGGCCATATGGGAACACATCACGGTTTACATTACCTAAATCAATACCTTCATGCATGAATCCTCAACGCAGAACGTCAAAATCATGGGTAATACAGCACATAAAATACAACTAATCCGCATAATCCCGTCCATTATGGAATTTATTATAAGAAACCACAACTGACCTAGTGTTCATATGAATAAACGTCAGTACGAGCAGAGTCTAACATTGTAGCCACCGAATAACATAGAAATTAGATTTACCAGTTTATTATTAACAACATCCTTATATGCAAACATAAGAAATCAGATAATATTCGGTTTCAGGCTAACATGTCGTCCTTAACATCGTAGTTGGAATAACAGCCCACAACTAAGTCGACCGTCGTCAGGGGTCTGCAAGCGAAAATTGTTCCCATAAGTCGCATCCAGCTTGACATGCATTTTCAGGCGGACAATTATCTGGGACAACGACGGGTGCCTGTTGCATATTAACAAGCATGTCAAACCACATAGCTGTTAAGACACTAATTAGGCAATGATAAGGGAACGCCTTGCAGCATGAACATTGTAGTGGCTAAATCATACTTATGCACACAATGATTAGCATGAACGATTTGTAAAGACGCTGCCTTAATAAAAGCCCAGTAGTATCTTGTGAGTTTAATCTTATTAAAACAAGGACTGCCGCTATACCATCGTCGGGCATTGTATATACCGGCAAAACAGGTAACATGTTAACACACAGTTCAATGGGAATCAAAAAATTTACACATAGAGAATGGCCTGCGTGCATTAATCACTAACTGTATTTTATTTACGCACACACTAATTTTCTAAAATTTTTAGAAAACATATGTGCAGGAACATAATAATGAAATAACTACTGCTGCTCCAAAAACACCGTTTAGTTGAGTTCAGAGATTTAAATGGCATTAATATTAAACCGTTCCATAGAGTTAGTTTTATTGGTAACGTCGTATACTAAATAGACCATGCAGGAATAAGTTAGGTGGTAACCTTCGTTCGCTTGCGTTTATTTCTGCCAGCAAGTGATTCTTTGTTCCTCGTTGAAGGTTGCGCGCCTCCGATGGGGCATCTAGTCCTCCGGTGCCCGAGCTTCCCGCATGTGCTGCACTTTCTTTTCGTTTTCGGCGCAGAACCGCCTGCTTGACTCATCCGAGCCGTGCCTTTTGTCCTGACACGAATGGGGTCCTTCACCCCGCAGTCATTTGCTGTTGTCATATTATCCGTTAATGGTCTTAAGCCGTACTTTATTTCAAGGAACAGAGCATCGCTCATAAGCTTGTTTGAGTAAACCTTGAAGTCTTCATCGCTCATGCAAGCAACGCGCCCTAAACGCTTGCACAGCTGGGAGAAAGCACCCAATCGTGTCCTATAGGTCACACTTGGTTCAGCAGTGTGTTGCTCACCACATTGGTTATGTATCTCCAATTTGGCTGCCTTAGACCACCTACGCAGCACCAGGCTTTCAGGGATTTCCACCAAGTCTAGCCTTACACAAACGGAAAGGATATGCACACAAGGAATGCCAAACGACTCCATGCGCATGCAGCTGCAAGTAAATCTGTTCGAGATATGGTCCCTATAAACCTTCCAATTCATCTCAGGCCTCCGATACTTCTGAAGAGTATATGCATGAGGGTTGTCACTGTCATCAAATTCACATATTCTAACACGAACACACCGTTTCAGGCTATCCCGGTATCTGAGAAACATTTCGCGGGTGAACATAGTCCATCCAGACTTTTCCAGCTCAACGAACTCCGTTTGTAGCACAGGTGTTCCGTACCATGAACGAAAGTCTAGCTCATCCTCGGTGTCACGCAGAAAATCCACACACCTTTGAAAATTTCTGACAAATTCTAACACCCCGTACCTGCTCTCAACAAACCTCCCTAGTTTGGCGTGTAGTGACTCGCACCTAGAGGTTGTCCGTACTCTAGCAAAAAATCTACCACGAATGTATGCGGTTGCCCAAGCGTGCTTTTTGGTGTACAAGTCCTTAACCCACTCAACCTCCCTGACACCGCACTCATTGACCATTGACTCCCAATACGCTTCGAACTCTTCGATTTCCATATCTGCCAGCATGCAGTATCTAAACATTTGTGTGAATCTCGGGTCGCTTATGTTAGCAGTCGAGTTCCTCAGCAGATGCCAGGCACACAACCGATGATGTGCGTCAGGAAAAACGGTGCGGATTGCTATACGCATGGCCGGGTCGCCATCCGTGATGACTGATTGCGGTGCCTTACCTTGCATGCATTCCAGAAACTGGCGAAGAACCCAAATATATGACTCCTGCGATTCGCATGACACCATTGCTGTTCCGAATACGCATGTCTGGTTGTGGTGGTTTACTCCGGAAAATACTACAACAGGTAGGTTGTACTTGTTGCGGCCATAGGTAGCGTCGAATGCTAGCACATCGCCGAATATCGCATAATCTTCCTGACAACGACCATCGCTCCAAAACAAGTTGCATAGGTGTTGCCCTGATCCCAACTTGTAGCGCCAAAACATTTTCCCATCCATGCGTGCCAGACCTTCCAAGTACCTAACAGCTGCACTTACGTCTCCGCCTTGCAGACCTCTCTGTTTCCGTATCTCATTATACATATCTTGCTTTGTGAATGTTACCAGGTTAAAACCCCCTAGTTGTGCTGCGAAGGACTCATAAATCTTAGGTATGCTAATCCCAATCTCTCTCATGCTTGTTAGCTGAGCAACTTCTACCTCAGATATCTTCCTGTGTGACCGCAGATAATCAACAAGCTTCCCATACGCAAGTTCGTGGTTATGCTCCTCGACAAAACGCGACACATACCACCTCCCACTACCCTCTTTCCTCTTTATCCTCATCTCCGCCAAACATCCACATCGGGTTACAGCCTTATGCTCCCTTTTGCGATCAACCTTTTCCAACCATTTCTTCTCTCGAAATCCTTGCCTATTACAAACAAACGTGTACCGCACTATCTCTCCGGCAGTGTTTCTAACCGTCTTGCCTCGCCTTGATGCAAAGCCCTTTAGTCGGCTGTAATTGTTATAGAAGCCGCTAGCCTCCTGAGGTGAAGAGAACTCCATTTCAAGAACATCTTCAGCTCGCAACCCATCCAAACCCAAAAAAACGGGCAACATTGAAGCCCCCCTACCTTCCCAATCGGATGACTCAGCATCTTCCTCCACTCTGGTATCATACATTGTGTCCTGAAATAAGAAGACAAACATTATGCTACCAGCTGCCATTATGTGGAATGCATTCTGTTTAAATATTGCATATCCATGCATATTAACACTAAATAACATCAAAGCCTTGCATTTTAAATTAGTCTCAGTGTATATTTTGCAGATGCAATCTTATACGCATCAGACTCGTCACATCATAGTCACCACATAGAATATAACTTCTCACAGCATAACCCTCACCCCTGCTAAGAGTAAAACCCCATGAACAATACCACCCAGCTGGTGTAACAGACCGTTCCCATCCAATTCGAATCCACTCACACACTATACAGATTGGCACGTATACCCGTCGTACCTGTGGATTCGACACACCAGCATTGCCCTCCATCCAGTTGTCCACAAGAGGCTCATTCCACATACACGCATCCTTGCAAAACTTGCTACTTGATGCCATTATTATCTGAAAGCCAAACATGTCAAACTATAACAAACAATAAACTAGGGATTGCACAAACTTCTTTGCCACAGTTACTATAATCAACTTGCCCGAATCAAAACTGACTCAGCCTATCAATGAAAAATTATGACACTTACATACATCAAAAACCCTTACTTTACCACCACATCTACTATCCAACATGCTTCCAACATCCTCACAGCCTCCACTTCCCTACTACATACACAAACTTCCAAAAACACCACATGCATTACAACTACGACACAAAGAAGCAAACACGTTCACCGTTAACTCCTAACATTACTAACAATACAGGTAGGTACAAAGCAATTTGTAAAAAAATAAATGCCGACGGCTTTTTCTTAAAAAAACAGAGTACAATAACGCATTCTTTGGAGCACCAAATTCAAGGGTTTGTAACCGGATTAAGCAACAAAATCAATTACCTCAACTTTTTTCAGACGACAATTTTTGCTCAATCATCTCATTAGATCAAGAATGGGGTTAAAACAACATTAACACATCACACAAATTTTCAACAACCGCATACGATATCTTTTCATAATTATCAAGAACAACAACAACATCAAATTAGGGTAGTAAAAACTCCATTATTTCAGAGACAGATTAAACTTTCAGCAACAATGTCACAATGGAAAAATTAAATTGGAAACAAAACGGAAAATGGCAGAATGAGTTCCACGCATCGACGGACTTACACAGGGCGATCGGACCCACGCGTCGACGAACAAAATTGTGCGATCTCCACCGCCTTTAATTAACACGACCCGCGATCTATGGTGAGAACTCGTGCGATCGGGCGGGTGAGATAAACAACGCCTCCGCTGCGATAGCCATTTACTTACATTCCAACCTCCGCCGTTATCACCGATCCACAAGTCGAAGGCCACCGTCACTTTAACTACATACACAAACAACACAAACGATGACGGATGAAGACGGCCTCGAAGCCTCCATGGGTGAGACCACACTATCAGATTAGGGCATATGGGGTTTTCCAAAACGACAGCGTATTACAGCCCAAGCACTCTACCTCTTACGCCAGCTTGCTGAGGGGCTACTCGGCTTCACTTTTCCTTTGAGCTGAGCACTCCTCCTGTCGTCATTTTTGCCTTTCTTCAGGGACATTAACGTAATTTCACAAACCGCTACAGGACAAACTCAAAAAACGTTACCGGCCGTACATGGATCATCAGAGATCCAGAAAAGTGGTCTGGACCACTTGAAAACTTTCCTATATTATATATATCATGTTAACAAAAACCAACTCGATACGACTGTATATAGTACTTCATTATCGTCCTTTTTTTTTTCCTTTATAAATGTTAAAGTTATTATTTGATGTAAACAAAAAATGTTTTTTTTTATCTCTAAATGATTTAGCGCCATGTTATTTTTATACACAAAATTAAAGTATATATATTTGACAAGAATAATATCTAATGCCATGAAGGGCAGTTTTTCAAAGAATGGGTAGTTATATGAAGCAGTTTTTTTTTGAAGAAGTATAGGGAGCTAATGGAGTATCTCTACAATGTGTAGAATGGGATTTTAGAGATGTTCGATTCATATCATATGTTTATTATCCCTGGTATCCGGATGGTTATTCTGAATAATATGGGTGTATTGTGTTTGAGAAATTAATAGTATTTTATCCTGAATGTTCATTTTTTAACTCATATTAGACCAAATAAATAGTTTATTATACACATTGTACAAATATTTTATTGGCTCTCTAACGGGATTTTTTTTTTCATCCTTTGGTTGCCTATATTCACATTCCCTACAAGTTGCCACCATCGACATCTTATTAGTTATTAGATAACAAATAAAATGTGAATCTTGCAATGGTATCTACACATAGATACAACTTTTTAATGATTGAGCAATCAAGGTGCACTACTAGACATGATATCATGAAGGGGATGGAGTTGGAGTGTTCCTGCAAACTGGGCATGTTGAATTCATTCTAAGCCACTCATCAATGCAATCTGAATGGAAGCAATGTTTGCATTCAGGGATGCATCTAATGGTCTCTTTGGAGTTGTACTCTGCCAAGCATATCCAACATGTTCCATTATTGGGTCCTGGCACCCTCTTACTCTCACCTATGTTCCATAATAATACAAATATGATTATTTTCTTATATAAATAAAATGTAAACACCAATATTGCAATATTATTAAGTCGAGTTTAATCTTCATAGTACTGTTAATATAACAAAATTTTATATAATCATCCAATTAGATTCATATATTTAAGATAATTTTTTAAGTAATGTAGTTAAAAATTAGTTATATTCACTGAGGTGATAGTACATGATTAATTGTTTGTATAAAACTCTCCTACATTGACTGTATATAAAAGTTAAATTTTACTATGTAGCATGATATTGAATATTTATAATGTTCTTAATCAAGCTTTTATAGCATTGTCTTAATTAATAATTATGATATGTTATATATAATGAATTGTTCTAAATAATAGATATAATAACAAGAAAGCAAAAAATATTATCACTTTCCCTTTTATAATGTTATTTTCAAGTTCATAAGATGTTGTTATATACATATTTGTATTGAGTATAATATTTTTTAAGTTTAATTATTTTATCCGTTTTTATAATTTCATTAAATTTTTAGTTAGTTCTTTATATTTTTCTTTCTTTTCAATTGGATCCCTATACATTGAAACTAAAGAAATATTCCGTTAAACAAAACCAACTTGCTTAATACTTGATTGAATATTTAGTTTTGTTTAACAAAATATTCTATTAACATGTTTGTCATAATAAGGACTTAGTTACAAAATATAATATATTAAAAATTTGATGAAACTATAAAAATTAGGGACTGATAAATTAATTAAACCTAATTTTCAAATATACAATCTTAGAAAATGTCTAATGTAATTGTAACCTAGTAGCTAGTAACATATGAATACTGGGCAAAATTGAAATATTTATATATGCATTATTATATAAATTCTCACCCAGCACAAGCTTCTCATAAGAGTCAATTGTAGTTTCATCCAATCCCAAAGTTGTGGTAATGGGAGGTTCAGGAGGATGTGGTGTTATTGCTGCTAATTGTAGTGCTCTCCTTGCAGCATTAGCATTGGAAACTCTATCTCTGTAGTACACACAGCATGCTAACACAACAGCAAAGATACAAGCTGGTCCAATTATGCATAATGTGATTATTCTGAAGGCTAAAAGTCCCTTTGATGTACCACCTAATAAAGATTCAAACCAAATAAACATAATACATAAGGAAATGATATTTGCAACTTTAATCTTTAGGCATCATTTGGACACACATTTTAGGAATTGATATATGAATAAAACGGAAATATTTGGTAACCAAAGAAAATCAGCCAAAAATAGCCATAACTTGTCTTATTTAGCATTAATTAATTGTTGCGATAATTAATTAATGCTAAATAAGGCAAGTTCTGGCTATTTTTTTTTTTTGTCTCCCTAGCATTACCCTAAATAAAATTCGACAATTTAGTTGTATTTGTAAATAAATGTAATATTGTAACTATAAATGATTTTTTTTGGGTAATGCTAGGGAGACAAAAAAAACAGCCAGAATTTACCTTATTTAGCATTCATTAATTGTCGCAACAATTAATGAATGCTAAATAAGGCAAATTATGGCTGTTTTTGACTAATTTTCTTTGGTTACCAAACATTTCCATTTTTTTTTACACTATCAACTAAAGTTTAGATGGATACAGTAATGATTATTATTCTATCAAAATCTATTTAAAAATTAGCTGTTAATTTAGATAATGATTAGCAGTTATATTTTTTTTTTTTGGTGACGATTAGCAGTTATATTTAATAAAGTACTAAGTATTGTTATATTTTTATTGGAATTATTTCTTAATGCACGGACAGGTAAAAATTTTCAGTCAATCATCTAATCTATTTCATACATTTAGATAATTATTAAAGTAATAAATTTAATAATTATTAGTTACTTTTATTAATGCGATAGTACATAATTAACTGATCATGTAAATTTTTTTTATAGTGACAGTGTATGCAAATGAAATCATTCTTTTTATTGTATATACCTATTTTTTAAAATGAAATGAATAAATATCTGAGTATAGTAATTAGTAATGTATTCTCTTTCTGTCATAGGTTGAGTTACTCTTATATATATGATTCTTATATATCTGATTGTATATAACTTTAGAAAGCAATGTGATGGCTAGCCTTTCCTAATTATGATATCACCAATAGAATTTGGTTATTGTAAAATCTTATCATAAGAACGAAGTAACGTAGCTGATAGATACAGGCAAGTTTTTTATTGTATGCTTAGTAACTTGCAATCAAAATAATAATATAATAAAACACGGTAAGCAATAGAAAAGTATAGGATATCAATATATTATCTACTAACTTATTATTAATAATAATTAATTGTTATATTTTAAATACATATATAAAGAGATACATCTAGAAAAGTATTTTTATTAGATATATCTACAAAAACATTTTTATTAAATACAGTTATAAATAAGAGTTGACAAAAGTTAGCAGAAATGATGTTGATAACGTAGCGGAATTGGTAAGCAATAGGCTGGTGGGTTTAATGTTTAAATTACTAATCTGACTTTGTTACTTTGCTATTAAAAATTTAGTAATATAGTAGTACTGTACTACTGTGTATGTATAGGGATGAATTTGATTGAGAAAACAAATCAACATATTCATTAGCAGCGATGATTTGACTTTTTTTATTTGAATATGTACGGATGTCACTTTACCTAGCAATCTAGCATAATTTTTCATTAATTTAATGCCAACATGCAAATTAAATCATAAAGTCAACCGTTATAAACAAACCAACAAAAAAGAAAACTCCCATTGTTATCGTTAGTGATGGTAAACCATTGACCTAAATTTTTGGAATGGATGTTTGTAACTTGAGCATGTAAATGAATACCATGTTTATTCTTGCTCTCTTTATTAGGAGTTAAGTTAATTAAACATAAAACAACTAATCAACCACTAAAATCAACTACCATTATAAAATCAAAAATACTATTTGTACATCAAAATCAGTCACTAAAATCAGCCACTAATATATTTGTATATAAATATATGTGTGGTTTAATTTATTTTTAATGTATATTTATATTCTAACATGTATTTATTATTGATAGCTGATTTTGATGGTTAATTTTAATGTACATGTAACATTACTCGTATAAAATATATGTTAAAATATCAATATATATTGAAAATAAATGAAACTACCATATGTATTTATACACAAATATATTAGTGGCTGATTTTGGTGTACAAATAACATTTTTGAACATAAAAATAATGGTGGAAACTCATGTGCAGTCGACTTCACGTGAAGTTGATATCTAAGAGCGTTAGATGATTAGACTAATTTGACTAAATTTTAATCTAATGCTCTCACCTATCAACTTCACGTGAAGTCGACTGCACCTGAGTTTCCACAAAAAATAATTGGTAAAAATAATTCTCCTGTGTTAGTCCTATGAATATGTTATTTGATTCCTACGAGAATGAAGAATGAAGAACAGAAAATCTTTACCTGTATTGTAATCATCGGAGCAACGAATTCTATCACTGGTATTGTTCTCAAATTGACACAATTTTCCTTGTGATTCACATACTCTGCAATCAGGTTTATTCCATGTTAATTGAAGATCTTGGATAAGATCATCACCAAGATTTCTCACAACTGTTGTGCTTGAAAATGGAACTGAAAGCCTTCCAATAACTTTGCATGAAACTGGCAATGAATTATTGGCCAAGTCCCCTGAAGGCACAGCAGATACAAAATATGTTGAATTGCTAAGACAATCAATGGGAACGGACCGCGACGCTGCGTTGCGAGAATTGCAGCTTAAGAAAGTGTAGTTGCGACTCAACATGGCAATGAAGGGGGTACCCGAAAGATTGAGGCTTAGAAGACGTTTTGGAAGGCACTGATCAGGGTCATAGACTTGTATCTGCTGTGTTAGATAGTTTATGTTGCGTACATAGAATTCTCCAGAGAATGGAAGATCTAGAACTGTTTTGGCGTCATTGGTGCAGATTAATTTGAAACCAGGGTAACCACAATAAGGATGTTGAAGCTGGTTGCTTTGAAGTTGAAAGGGGAAACGAATGAGCATGCTTTCACACCAAGAAAATTCGCAGTCAGAAGCTAATATTACAGGGTAGATGAAGAAAAGAGAAAGAATCTTCTTCGTTAGGGTTCCCATTTGCTCTCTAACTTAAGGTGAACAAATTAGGCAATAGGAAAAGGACTTTATAAGAAGAGAAAGAAGAAGAAACTGTAGTCAAAACTCAATCGAATTTTATATAACAAACTTGAAAGTCAAATTATATTTTATATTGCGTATTAATGTAATAAAATAGACTGACAGTGAGTGACAGAGATATATAGAAGGTAAGAGTATGGCTTACGGCAGCTATGTGAAGAATTACTAATTCTTTTTTTTTTTACCAAAAATAGGAGACTCGAATTCACAACTTTTTAATTGAGTATGAAAAGACTATGTCATTTGAGCTATAACTCATCGGCGAATTACTAATTCAATGTCAACCTAAGTTAGTAAATTACTTGGAATTACTAATTCAAATCCTTCACATGATACCTTTCAACATTTCTTGATTTTCTTGTTAAGTCATCGTTAGAGCAAAGTGGAGGAATTGAAATGGATTTGATCCGAACGTGCTGCATCTTCTAGATTTCAATCCTCAGTACCAACCCATCGAGGATAATCATCTCCCAAATTTCTACTTAGGGGTGTGCATGGCCCGGCCCGGCCCGGTCCCGAACACTTTAGGGGCTAATTTGATGTGATTTCATCGGGTCTAGGGCCGGATATGGGTCTCAAAAGTAGACCCGGTCATTATTTCGGGTCGGGTCCGGGCCATAACTCGGGTCACCCGAAATCGGCCCGGTCATCATACACAATTAATATTTTGTGTTATTAGTGATGGATGATGGCTATTATTATGTGAAATTTAAGTATTGTAAACCTTAATATTTTGTGTTATTAGTCATTATATATAACACTATAAGTTAATATTTTATGTTTAAAATGCATAAGACTTTAGACTAATGCATAATTTTGTGTTATTTGTATTAATTTAAATATTTGGTGTTATTAGGCAATATCAGTATTGATTATGGTTATACTTTAATTTTAGAGATGAGTTACTTTTTATTATATTTTTCTAAGTGAATTTTACCATGTCAAATAATGGTTGGAGTCTTGGAAATTTGGATATTTTTACATGCTAACTTACAAGAAAGTATCAAGGTAATATAATGTTAACGGCCCGATTTTCACCTAGTTTTTACCTAGTATAATCGTGGCCCGAAAGTGTATAGGTTTCATCGGGTCTAGGGTCGGGTTCGGGTCTAACAAATAGGCCCGGTATATATTTCGAGCCGGGTCTGTGTCACATCAAATCCGGTTTCACCCGGTCCATGCACATCCCTATTTCTACGTGAATTTCTGTGAATTCTCACTGTGTGCGATGGCGGCATATGTAGAAGTGGGAGTTAACAGTAGCTGTCTCTTAGTTATGATTTAATATCCCATTAAGAAAGATGATTTGAACATGGTAAGTGTAACGATGATTCTAATGACGCAGCTGGAAAAGAATATAATAATAGTGTGAGGTCTTTTTTGAAATTGTTTATCCGGACCATAGTTTTTTCGGTCCGATGGCCCTGTACGAAGATGGCCGAGTTTGCTCAAATTGTGAGCATATACCGTCAGAAGGGATAACTTCTCGCCAATTTTTTTCGAAATGGATTCAATTCGGCGTGTTATGCAGCATTGTGAGTGAAGTATTGGTGTACTTTTTATATATAGAGATAGAGTTAATTTTGTTGAGAACAAATTACATAAATAAATCAAATTGATTTAAAATTTATGCAATTGCAACTTTTTAAAATAGGTTTGTGGCATGGGAAGAGGTTTGCGACATGGGAATCCATTGTCTTCATTTCTATTTGTTCTTGTTGCTGACGTTCTGCATAGGATGTTCAGGGAGGCGGTAAGAAATGGGCGAATCTCACCGTTATTGGTGGGTAGAGATCACGTTGAGCGGTCACATCTTCAGTTTGCGGATGATACTGTTCTGTTTTGTCTCCCGGAGGAAGAAACCATAAAAAATTACAGGAAAATCCTGCGTTGCTTTGAGCTCATGTCAGGGCTGACTATTAATTTTGATAAGTCTAGCCTGATTCTTGTTAATTGTGATGTTCAGTGGATACACCGTATGTCTAGAGTGCTGGGCTGTAAGGTGGCCTCCCTTCCGATAAAATATTTGGGGATCCAACTATGAGCGAACTTGAGGTTGATGAAGACTTGGAAGCCCGTTATAGAAAAAGTGGAGCAGAAGCTGAGCATTTGGAACTTGGAAGGCCAAGGTTCTAAATAAAGCCGGCAAGCTGGTGCTTATTAAATCTGTTTTGAATAGCCTACCAGTTTATTATTTGAGTTTGTATAAAATGTCAAAGGCTGTTGTAGAGAAACTGATTTCCCTACAGAGAAGGTTCCTATGGAGTAAGGAGGATGGTAGGTTTGGTATGGCAATGGTTAGGTGGGAGGTGGTGCAGGCCCCCCAAAAACTAGGGGGACTACGTGTCGGGGATGCCATGGTGCGTAACACAGCCCTTCTCTTTAAGTGGTGGTGGCGGTTTTCGAAGGAGGATTGCCCCTTATGGAAGAAGGTGATATGCTCTTGTAACAACCTCAACCCCAATGTGATGTTGTCATCCCAGGTGTTACCTACCCGGGGGCCATGGAAGGATATCTGTCAACTACAGTTCAAGGATCAACACTAAAACAGAAGATGATCAATGGGCTGTCTATAGAGATTGGCGATGAGAGAGGAACTCGGTTCTGGGAAGATGTATGGTTGCGTGGTGGGACCCTAAAAGATCATTTTTCCAAGGCTCTTCTCAGTTTCAAACCAAAGAGGATCCGTCATAAGGGATTGTGGGTTTTGGGACGGGTTAGAGTGGAGATGGAACTTCCAATGGAAGCGAGAGCCTTTCCAATGGAAGTTGGACTTAGTGAACCAGTTGCATGAAACATTAAGACTGGTTAATCTAGTATATGGGGAGAGGACAGAGTTGTGTGAAAATTTGATAAACAGGGTGTATTTTCTACTAACTCCTTTGTGCAACTGATGCAGGTGGAAATGCTTTTGGAGGATATAGCGAGCTACAGCTTTACTAGGACAGTTTGGAAGGGTTTAGTCCCACCTAGAGTTGAATTGTTCATATGGTTTGTCTTGACTGGAAAGGTCAATGCGAAGGAGAGGCTGAGTCGGCTGGGAGTGGTTAACCAGGAAGATGTTGTCTGTGTGTTGTGTAATGAAAGTGTTGAATCTGGTTACCACTTGTTTCTTGGTTGTGGATTTTCTTGGCAGGTGTGGTGTGCATGGATGTCTTTTGTTGGAAGGCAATGGTCATGCTCGGGAACGCTAAAGGAACATTTTCAATGTTGGACTAAGTTATCAACTAGTAAACAGGAGCGCAACAGGTAGATGGTATGTTTCTGTTGGAATATTTGGCTGGAAAGAAATAGGCGGATTTTTCAGAAGGAAGAAAAATGGGTTGACGATATCATCTACCAGTCCTCCATGAACTATAAGGATAGGTGTGGATCCCTTCTGTTGCTGATGACAATGTCAAAGATGACAGGGGCATCAATTAGTATTTCTTATATGGTACTCCTTTAGAATTGCGACTTTTCTGTTTGATATTTCTATGCTCCACTTGCTGTGTTGAGCTCTTCCTTTCAAAAAAAAATAGGTTACATAGTTATATTTTTTTAATCTATATGTAACCGATTATAATATGCATGTAATTCGCTATTGAAATGTGTGCAAAATAAAAACTACTACAAGTATTGTGATTTCTGAAAGAATTAGACCATAGATTATAAAATGCAGCAGTTTATATAAAAATAAGGTATAAAGTAATCCGTTGTAACAAATTATAAAAAAGGAGACATGTCGTATGAGCTTAACTCTTTAAAGAACAAAATCTCTAATATTAGATATTTTTCAAAATTTGCTTGTTGAATACAGGTTATAACTTAAATAAATAGGAGCATAACAAAGACTATGAATAGTAGAACAAGTTAGAGTAAATCACTGAATGCAAGAAACTCTATTATATAACAATTTGTCAAATATTTAGTAACAAAATATATATAGGGTTATAAAATGTGATTATTTTACATTAATATATAATTTTTTATTATAAAATATTATAAAATAAAATAAATTTAATCTTTTTATAATAATTTTGTTACTTTTGTTGTAAATATAACTGATTCGTATTCTCAATAGAGGGGAAGGTGAAAATAGGTTCCATAAAATTTCGAGAATTTATTATGCCAGTTATGAGCGCTTTCTCTCTCTTTCTTATTTCAACTTTTTCTTTCTTTTTCCTTCAATCGACTGAGGAGAATACTCATCTCTTGAGGGTCGTTTTTCAAATAGAAACCTACATAAAATTCAGATAAATTAAAAATTTTGAGAGAGCAGTGTTAGGTAATTAATGACCTTTTTGAACGATATGAACAACGGATGTTCAATTTATTAAGTGTATGGATGATTATCCTAATATTAAAATTTAGGTGAGTAATTTAAGAATGTAATGTATTTTTACTTTATTTAACTCATTATTCACATTGTTCACAGAAATTATTGTCTACTTATACTTTTTCATTTTGAGAATACAACTCTCAGAGACAAATTTAGACATTTTGACATGTAAAATTTATACAAATTTTTTAATTATTATTTATTTTTTTATTATATAAAGATAAAAATTTATACATGATATGTAAAAATTTTATGCATGATATGTAAACATTTATAACTAATGGATAACTTGCTAATTTTTTTCGTAATGAATCTGTGTATTATGGAGGATTACGAAGTGTTGGTATATTTCTTATATATGGAAATAGAATTAATTTTTTTTAATTTAGAAATCACAAATCAAAGACTCGATTTTGGATGGGTATAAAATTGATCTTCCATTTTTTAATTTTAAATTTTTACATGAGAAGGTAAGGTGTGATCTCTCATTTTTAAATTTTTTTCAATGTTCTGAAAATCGGATCGGATCGGCCGGTTCAATTGGATTAATCGAAAACCAGTCACCTAGCCAGTCCGGTCCATCTACAAAACCGCCCTATAAAAAATCGGTGGAAAAATCGGGCGAACCAGTGATTAACTGGCGAACCGGACAAACCGGTCCGGTTTTTGAAAGCACCGGTTCTCTCCCCCCATGTTATGAAAACGGCGTCGTTTGAATTTAAAAAAAAATTAAAAAATGCTGAAGAGCTCCATCGATACAGCCACTTGCCCACTTCACGAAAATCCCTAATCCCCCAAAAGGCCAAAACCTTCCAAGACACTCACATTCCCAGTTTCCCACCCTAGGCTCGAGGCTGGAGCTGTTGCAGACGGCAGTCAACGGACGCCGTGTATCGAAACAGACGCCGGAGCAAGCGCCACCGTCGCGGGTCGTCGCTCACCGTCGCGGCCATGATCGAGCAGCCCCTCTTCGCCACCGCATCCCACCGCCATTGCCACCGCATCCCACGGCCACAGCAGCGACGGCGTTGACCACGGCAACCACCACGGCATCCCTTCTCCCTTCTCCCTTCTCCCTCACTCTCATCAGTCTCACCCACCCAAATCCCTAACCTACTACGGCGCTACTTCCCTCTCTCTCTCAGCCAGGCGCCAGCAGTCCCTCTCTCTCTCAGCCAACAGCATTCACCGCCTCCTCGTCTCTCTCTCAGCCAACAACAGCAGTTTCCGGCGACCCATCGTCCGGCAAGCTGACCACCATTCTTACCTTCCCTCTTCTCTTCTCGCCTCTCCTCCTCCCTTCGAACGCTTCTGCCCTCACTCAGCTCTCGTCACTGCCACAGAGAGAAGCTGAATCTCTCTGCCCTGCATTGTTCCGCCACTCGCGCCGCCCTCTGCGCCGCCGCGAGCTCAGCCGGCCACCACCAACTCTGGGCGGCACTACTTCTGCTCTTCTTCCCCTTTCTATTTCCCAGTCTGTCTCTGCTACATTCCAGGTCCCTGCCTCATCCCTGCTTCCTGCTCTGTTTCTTTATTTTCTTTTATTAATTCTGTTATTAATTTTTGTTAGATTGCTGATTAATTCTGTTTGTTAGGATAGATAGATATATATGCTGTTAGGAAGCTAGGTTGTGGTTAGAGGATTCTAGGCCGGATAATTGCTCAGTTCTTGATTATCCAACATGGCTTAATACTGCTTGTTTGCTGAATGATGTTGGTGTGATCATTACTGTGCTGTTTCTGTTTCATGTGACCTGATTCTACCTGCTGCCTTGCTGAATTGTACATGTGAAATTAAGTTTGATGCTGCCTCTGTACATGCAATCCATGCTTTTCTCATGTTAATTGCAATTTTTGGATTCATGTGCTTATATTTTGCTGCTACTTGCTACCCAAATTTCTAGAAATTGCTCTGTTTTTAAACTTGCTATTAAGAGTTGAACGTGGTACTTTTCAAATTCTTAGTATCACTATATTTCTCTTCCTTAATGATCTATGAAATTGTTTAGTTATAAACTTTGATATTTGAAGTTGTTTGTGAACCTCTAATATTAAGTTATGGATAATTTATTACGTGAAATTTTAAATTTTATTAAGTTATAAATTATTGAATTTATATATTTAAAATTATTTTTAGATTTTTTAATAATTTTATTTAATATTTAATTAAACCGGTTGAACTCCGGTCGAACCCCGGTCGAACCAGTGAACCATTGAACCAGTAACCTCATCGGTTTATTGACCGGTCCGGTTCTCGCAACCTTGATTTTTTTAGTCTCATTTATAAAATAAATAGTAAAAAATTATACTTTATTCTCTAAAATAAAATACAAAATTTAAAGTATCAAAATTCCAAATTTTTAACATGGTGAAATCAAATTCTTAGCACTAATTTAGATTTTTATAATTTAAAATTTTTTTAACTTCAAAACCATCTTACTCATTTGTTGCAACTTAAAAAAATTTACTCCGGCCCACACAAATTGAAGCCTCTAATCTATGCTAACCAAAAATTTAAATTCACCACACCCAAAATCTAAGTCTCTAATTTGTGATTTTTAAATTAAAAAAAATAATTTCATATCCATAAAAAAATATGGTGAAAACTCAGATGAAGTCGACTTTACGTGAAATTGATACCTAAGAGCCGTTAAATAAAAATTTAGTCAAATCAGTTAAATCATCTCACGGCTCTCAAATATTAACTTCACATGAAGTCCACTTTACTTGAGTTTTCACCAAAAAATATACCAATATTCTATAACGCTGCACAACATCCCATTGAATTCAGAACAAAATTAACTAATTAATTTTTAATTTAAAAAGAGTTGAACCATTATAAAACTATAAACTAATAAAAAAAATTAAAAAAGTTTAAACAGTTAATTAGTAATTACATTCTCACACTCTTCTATTATTCATCTAGTGCATATATATATATACACAAACAATCACACTTTATGACACACAATATTTTAACTAACTCTAATCACGCTCACACATTTTACGCATGATCTAACAAAATCCATCATACAAATATTTAATCTATATTTTTCAGTCACAGTATATACTTCACTAACATTTATAACATGAATATTTACTTAACCGACTTGGTACAATATCTGTCATACATTTCACAAAGAATTAACTCAAAAACATCATTTTATTAGATTAAGAACCACAAAAAATTTTATATTCATTTGAATTTATTTTATTTCCTAATATTATATTTATCTAAAGAATTGTATACACTAAATTTTATTTTAAATACTCTCTCTATTTTAAAAATTCTTAGTTAATTAATTATATATATCTCATTTTTTAAATCTAAATTTTTAGAACTTTTCGGATTATTGATAAGCTACGAAACACGGATACTTCGCTGAGTTATCGTATCTGCGTGTCGGACACATTTCGGACACGACACTCACCGACATTCGTCCAACACGTGTGTCTGCTGTGTCCAACCGTATCTTAACAAAAAAAAAAAAAAATTCTTCTCCGGATATGCATACGCCTGGACACACATAAATACAATCACGTGTCCGCGTGTCCAGTTTTATTCTTAACATATATTCTTAAAATAAATTTAGATATAGTATATATTATTATTTATTAAAACAAAATATTTTAAATACTTGATATAATTAAAATAAGACATTAAAAATAATTAAAAATTTTAATTTATATTTTAATATTAATAAAATATCAAAATATCATTACAATTTATCTAAAAAATACTTTATATTTTATATATATGTGTGTCCCCGTGTCATGTATGATTTTAAAATTCGCGTGTCGGTGTGTCCCGTGTCGTGTCGTGTCCCATGTCCGTGTCAGTGTCCGTGCATCATAGTTGATAAGTCTTAAGTTAAATTAACTCATTTTTTAATAAAGTCAATATTTAAAAAAAAAAACTAATATTTTTTATTTTTATTTTTATTTTTATTTTTCTTCTGAACATGAGGTAAATTTAGGCATTGATAATGAATTACTGAAATACAGTTAAACCTTCTAAATCAGAATGTAACCCTAAACTTGATCTTGGCACTAAACCACTAATCCTAACCACATTCTTAATCCTACCCTCTGAAAATTCTTTATGAATATACCCTAATTCTAAGCCCATCTCATATTTCTCCTATTCTCTAATTCTATGACAACTCTTTTCGTAAGTCCAATCATAACTGTAACCCTAAGTACAATCCTAACCTTAAATCTATCCACGGTCATAGCCGTTACTCTAACCCTGACTATAAACTTAATCCTAATCTTAATTTTAACCACAAGTGTAACCATAATCCGAATGTAATCCTAATTTTTTCCCAAATCAAACTAATTAATTGCTAAACCTAAACACTAAATCCAAATCCGAACATCGTCCCTAATTATAACTACAACCATAAACCTCTTTCCACTAAAATTTTTCATGACTACTCCAAAACTAATCTGTCGAATTGCTATGAAGTCACTAATTAGACTCACGTTAAAATATTTGATAACCAAATGTCCCAATATTTTAAAAATTGAAATAACCAAATGTCCCAATATTTTAAAAATTGAAATCACTTTAATTATACTCTTAATGCATCAATCATTGTGTCTGTCTTTTTCGACTTATGGCCCTTCACAAACCATCAAACTTTAAACCCAAATAAATTTATTGTAGCTATACACACCATGAATTGTAATAACTACAGTCACTTTTAATTGATAACTAAATAATAATGTCAGTTCCATTTGTTTTTAAATACATGCGTTTTAATTGGCAAATAAATGACAAACTCTTAGGAACTATTTACTTTGTCATAGGCTCATAGCCTTATTCAATTTTTTTTTTCTTTGGATCATAGGCTCATTCAGTTTTTAGAAACATATCTTCGGTGAAAAATTATTTAGTGTCTCATGTTGAAGGTTGTGGTAAGCTTAGAGAATAGGGGTTGAATCTATGCCTTCCTTTTAAGTTGCTGTTACTACCATTTTAAAACAAACTTTCAATTCAAGTTTTGTTTGAACTCAGCAGCGGAAATTTATGAGACAATTTATTTTTGTCTCATGAATATCAGAAAACAGAGCTCAGCAGAGAAGAGAAAAGCTAACACCAGCATGTATCCTGGTTCAGTTGCCTTGTGTTATGCAATCTACATCCAGTCTCCTAAGAATTTTACTATAGTTAACAGTATTACATACACCAATTTCACAGGATTGACTCAATCCTTTCACATTCAAATTCTAACCTAACTTGACATTGGCTATGCTAATACCTAACTATTCACTCTTAGTGCTAACCCAACTAAAAAAGAGATACCTCACAGGTACAAGATACAAGACATAAACATACCTAAAGAAATCTGAAAATAACTTTAGGCTTTTCTCTCAAGTGTTTCACTCAGCCTTTTTCCACTCATGGCTTTTACTTGAGCTTTCTCACAATGCCTTTTCTCTCAAGAAATTACAGAAAGATAAACATTGAAAAGTACATTACAATCTGTAAAACATGAAGGAGATTGATTTCATCAACAGCCTCTGTGCTATGCGAAAAACCAGATTGGCAAGCCTCTGATTCAGTTCTTCATACTGGCGGAATGCACCTTTGATTAAGTTACACTGTCCAGTTAGTTGAACTTCTTCAAAGAGCTCTCTCAGAACAAAACCTCTATTCACTGGTTTTCTCTCCTTGCTTCTAAATGAGCAGAAGGTCTTCTTTTATCTTCTTGCATGTTGCTTGGTTCTTCTTCTAAGATCAACACCTTGAGCCTTGAGTTTCACCAACCCACAGATTCACTTTTTCACATTAAACCTTAGAGTAGAAACTTTGCTTCTGACTTCTTCATCTTGACCGAAAGCCATAAAACAGTAACTATAGAAATCTTCTCATAATCAACTTGATCTTAGCCATTGAGAAACTACTTGGTCCCCAAGTATCACTTGTGACCGTAGATGTACACCAGAATAGGGCAGAGAACAACTTTTCCTTGAATGCCATTTTCGGATATAGCAAAGAGTTGGGAAGAAGAGAAGAAGATCTGATGCATGCAAGATGAGATGGATTACCTTTAACCTAAGCTTGATTTGGTTTGGATTTTCTGTTTTAGCTTCTGTGTTTCAAGTTTAAACTTTATTTCTCTTGCTTCTTTGGTTACTAGCTTAGGGAAGAAGCTTTTTTCTCTCTTTCTCTTTCTTACTTTTCTGAAGCTTTGATTTGACTTGATCAGAGAGGAGAGTAACGTTACTTTTGGTAAGGCAAGATGGAGGGAATTGAAATTCACTTTGGACTTAGATCGGTTTGGTTCATGTAACCCGTTCAGCCCATCTGATTCCTTTGGCTTCTTTCTTTGCTTTTTTTCTTGGGCTTTTGATTTTTGCTTTCAGCCCATCATCCTTGCTATTTGTTTTGCATTTCATTTGGGCTGCTTAATATTGAATTAAGATCTGCAATAAATAATTAGAAATAAGTGATTAAAATTAAACAACACTAATTATTTATTTTGCCCAAAAATAATATTTGTCATCACTAATTAATTTAGTTAATTTCTTAATTCAACACATGTCATAATGAGTTTTTTTTATTATGGATCATCTTATGTCTTTCTTCCTATAGCGCCCAAAGAAAATTCTCTAAATAAATCTTTAATACAACATCTTAGGCCCACCTCACCAAAAAAAATTGTTAGGGTTCACTTGGTTTACACACACCACCTATTATTAAATTCATTTTTATAGGAATCATTAACACACTACAATGAATAAATTCAATCCTAATTACTTTTTTATAATGGATAATTCACTTGAATAAATTATTTAAAGATTAAAATTATATAGACATTCTAAATTTAAATTGATTATATGTCTGTGCTAAATAATTTTATGTAAATAGAATCTAGTTAAATAAAATTATATCAATACACATAAATTGAATCAATTGAGTTCGCTTTATATTTTTATATTATATAATACAATATGATGTATACATAAATACGAGTATTTAATAAATAAATACATATATTTGCATTGAAAGCAATTGAAGTGAAAAATAATATAATAATTAATTGAAGTTGAATTGAAGGATAGGTCTTACCATGTAAATTTGTTCCTTTGCTCTCTTTCCTTTTGTCTTACCGTCAGAAAAAAAAAATGTAAATCCATTCGATTTATATTTAGTGATATAAATTCAGCTAAATCGAATTTATTTGTGTCGATTTATTATAAAACTTTTTTCTTTTACCAAGTCAAGTTTAGTTATTTCAATTTAGCATAAAGTGTAAATTAAATTCAATTGATTCGATTTACTTGTATGGATATAATTCAATTACTAACTTCAATTTATATAGAATTATTTAGGATCTACCTGTAACTAATTTAAATTTAAGACATTTGCATAATTTTAATCTTTGAACAATTTATTCAAGTGAATTTCTTTTTTTTTTTTATCTACTGACAACAACTCTTTCTTGTGGGACCCTATACTAACACAACACTCAACACTTCTTACAGTCAAAATACCTATGGAACACGTCTGAAGTATAACATTGTGACACTACATCATTAGCATCAGCGGATGCTTTTCTCTTTCAGCACCGTAGAAAAATCCATACAAATAATTGTTCTCAGGTATAAGCCTATAGTAGTATAAAAAAATGTCAAGAAGCTAAGGCAGCTTAATGGCTAATGTAGAAACTATGGAGATTGAATCACAGGAGCTGCTGAGAGATTCTTATGGAGACAACTTCTCCATCAGGTCCTGCCCTCATGGCATGGTATTTCACATTAATACCTGCTTATATTAAAAGAAAGATGAAAAAGATCATGAAAATCAAGGTAAGTGTATTAAAAATAAAAATCAAATGAAACTGATAAATTGCTAAGGCCTAAGGACTAAGGACAATGTAATTAAGAAATTTGGGATTTTGGTTTTGCTGAGATTGAGATTCATTCCAGTGATAAATACAGGAATATATGAAATCTTAAGCCTCTTACCTTCATTTTCTTGTAAATTAGTGTTCACAGCAACTGCATGAAAAGCAATCATGGCCTTGGGCTGCCAGTCATTTGGTTTTCCAATCCATGACTTGTAATCAAATACCGCTGTCATATAATTTTGGAAATTAATTAAAAACAGATTGTTTGAGGCTAATAATATTCTTTTATTATGGATTATCTGTATATGAATTCACTCTTTTTCTGCAAAGTTAACTTTTGTAATTGAAACTGAAAATTTCCAAATAATTCTGGTCCTATAAACCGAATGTGATTTCCTTATGCACTAACATTAATTTATCCTTAAGAACACATTTGATGAGGCTTGAAGTATCAAAAGGCTACCAGATGTGGAAGAGTCCTCCAAGTGTTTGGCGTCAAAAATGGCGCCAGCAGCCCCATCTGCTCGCTTCTTGATATCATGAGATCCCACCAACTGGTAATCCCAGCTCCCATTTTTGTACCCTTCACAGAGGAATAGTTCTATGTGCCTTGCATCTAATGTCTGCATTGTTCCTATATCAAATAAGAAAAATCTGTCAAATTTATTTTTAATCTTGTCCACCCTAATGGCAGAACCTAAGTTTTCGTGAAGATTCTATTTATCATGTCCAAATTACAAAGACAATTGCAGTATAATAGGATGTGCAGTATTTCATTCATAATATTCAATTTACCATCACAAGTATTCAGATCACAAACTGGGCATCGTACAAGCTGCAGGTCTGAAAATTTAACCGTATCAACAAATATAAGTTCTTTTCAATAGGTATAAGAATGGCACCAACAAATATAAGTTAAGTTTTGGAACCTTTTTCAGCCAACAAAATAATGGATGAGTAAAGATTAAAGGGAGAAAAAAAATTAAAGGGAAAGATATCTTCAATGATTGTTGGCTGAAAAAAGTTCATTCTTAATTTTTTCCTGATGATTTATTTATTTATTTTGAAAATGATTTAATTTGGTTTCAATACTATAGTCCTGAGATATAGAAGTTGGCTTGGTTGGGAGGTACCAGCTATCCAGATTCCAGGTTTAACGTTTTCTACCACGCAACAACCTTGGGACCGCAACATCTTTTCCAAGGTTTCACGCTCCTTGATCTTCCCCGGAAAAGAAAGCCTCTCAGCCAGGATGGCTACTGAAGAATCAAAAGAAAAAGCGCCAATACGCATCCAATCTGATAGCACATTGGAAACAGTTAGTTACAAGATCAATAATTTTGCTTATGCTCCCTGTGAACACATTAACAATTGTGCATGGAATCTACTACAATTTGTTGTGAGTTACACGGCCTTTGCAATAATATTATCGTCTCCTACGTTTAATTCTTGTCTTCTTCTGTGGCAGTATTTTTCCATCGCTCCTTGAGAAAATTCAAACCTCTAGTTTCATTAAATAAATACAAAAATAGATAAATCCTTTGGCGACTGGCGTGGAGTGATGTCAGGGTAACATAGAACCGACTCACCAATGTGTTTCTCCTGCTGACGGAACATGTAGGAGTGGCTTCCATCTGCATAATTCATTTTAAAATCCAAGTAAATTGGGCAGTGACAATGCATTGTAACAGGTATTGGATCAATATAAGTTGACTTAGTTATAATAGGAAGTAGCAAATTTCCTTTTTCTAAAGAAATTTCCCTTTGACTGTACACATTCATATTTTCTCGAGTTCCCAGTTATCCTACTCTGAATTCCTTACCCATTCTTGGCCAATCGTAATTCACTCACTTAGTTCATTATATAGTAAAATTACAAATAGTAATACTATGACTCGTATAATATACACTATTTGTTAGTGTATTGAAAAAACTTTTTTGAACTTTCAAGAAGGGTAAGGGTTTTTAGATCTTACCGAATACTGATTTATACAGCTGACTCCAACTGAATGCCACGCGTTGAGGGGGTGGGACCTGAAGATCACGAATGCAAACGAACTTCCATATACCATCATCCATAATTGCGCGGCTGAACCATTGGTTTGTTGCTGCCAGCATAATAAGAGATTTTCCATCCAAAAACTTAGCAATTTCTGTCCAAATGTCCTCGTCATACCTTCACGTTAAGCATTGGGAATTGCAAAATACTAATTCAGAGAATAAAATAATAATAATAAATTGAAGTTATTCACAATCATTTATCGAAAAAATAATGATATTTATTATTTTTACAACGTTAACCAATCAAGAGTAGACATTAAAAAGTATACGCTATATACGTTAAAAGAAATGAAGTATTTAATTGTAGTGAGATTGGTATTTATTTTTAAGATTCAGCTAAGATGTATTTTTAAGACATACTAAGACTAAGGTTATCAATGAAAAACAGTTTTTATGAAAAAAATAAGAAATTTAAATTTTTAATATATTTATTTTATATTTATTAAAATAAAATATTTAAAACTCTTAATTATGATAATCTTAATATTTGTTTTAAAGATAAATATTAGTTAAGCTCTATTTTTATTGTATTAGTAAAAATCTCACAAAATTATTATTAACGAATAGTATTACTCTCAGGTAATAAAGATAAGTACAAGAAACTAATCTTTACTTAGGTAATATTATTAATTTTTTTATTATAAAATTATTTTTTTAAATTTTTAATTTTTTTTACAGAATTTAAAATTTAGAGTTTAAAATTTAATATTAAAAAAACATTAATGGGCGAAAAAAGATTGACTCGGTTAGTAGATTGCATGAATTATTTTGCTAAAAGTAGAAGCTATAGACAACGACGATTTGAACGTTTCTATTAGCATTTCTATTTAGAATGGAAAAAAAAAACTGCCACAACCAAACACAGATTCTAACACAAAAACAGAGTTTAACGGGATCAAGCAGTGTAAATTTTTCAAATATTCAAATATCCACAAACAAGATTTGGCAGAGTGATGGTCTAAAAAACGCGCGTGCATTATTGAGCAGATAGCTCTCACTGATAAGGGAGATGAACGATCTACACATTCGGAATGAAGCAAATGTTTCAAATCACAAAAATCATACACCAGCTACGGATGATGCGATCTCTCATCAATTCCTCTTCCCTCAAACAATCTCACAAGAACACGATATATTCAGCTAGTAATTTCAAAATCCGAATCCGATTTCCGGAATCCTATTCAAAATTTCATCGAGCAAAACGAGCACCATATCATAGATCAAAACACCGCATATTCAAAACCAACCGAGATATCAGAATTAACGTATATATATCATAAATGATATTTTGTAAGAGCGAATCTCATAAGTCATAACAAGCACAGTGGTTCGTTCTATTCAAAGCAGAAAAAACCAGCTAACAGAACAAGAACGATTGAGAATGACAGAAGCTAACTGAGCCAAACGGATCATCGCTACTAAGAAAAATCACAAACAGCAACAGATCCAGACGAAAATCCGATCGGTAACTCGGAGATGCATACATTGCAAGCAGCGACCACAGATCCACATTTATAATTCAAATTCCTATGAATATATAAACGCGCGAAGTTGCTGAAATAGAAATTTCGAAGTTGAAAAAGATTTTAGAGAGCGAAAGAGAGAACCATGAGAAAGTAGAATGAGCAGAGAGGAAGGGAGGACGAGGAGAGGAGCACGAGCAGATAGTCTTGCTTCGCCGGATTCTCTTTGCCGCCGGCACATCCACGGCGGGGGAAGTAGTGTCACTGCGAAGTTGCTTCCCCATGCTTGATCGGAAATCAAAGCTTAGCTCTCTCTCTCTCTATCTCTCTCTCTCTCTCTCTTCTCTCTTTCTCTGAACTTCACAGAAGTTGAAGCTGCGGAAGGAGAACCACCACTCTCTCTAAACACAACGGTTCTCAGAGCTTCCCACACTTTATATAGTCGCGCCAAAACCTCTCATTTCAAATGAATAAATAATTTCATAAGAGATATAACCGTAATTTGAAATCGCTACGTAAATAACCCTTTTTTTTTTCTTTTTGGTCGGAGATAGTATTTTATTTTAATTATTAAATGAATATTATTTTAGGTGGTGTAAAATTGAATATGCTTTTTATGCTCATCGTTTTAATTTAATTTAATTTTCTTTTTTGTAATTAACTTCCTGTATTATGCTTTGGTAATGTCATCACTTAAGTATTATGTTTTAACATACGACAACTCAATATTGATTCAAAAGCTGTAGAAAAATAATAACATAAAGATTATAAGATACCTGTCAAGAGAATTATGATAGTGATAATTAGTTGTACCGTTTGTCCAATAATATTAAGAGCATAATTTTATTGTACTTTTTTGGATATCCCAGAGTATACTAAGATTATATTACAACAAAAGCTGCAAAGTTTAATCAAATTAAACAATGAAATTAATTCAATCACACTTTAGTCACAATTAACCAAAAAATCTAAACCCTTAAATATTTAAACCAGACTTTTTCTTTTTAATCATTTCAAGCTCCATATCTTTCTTGCATTAGATAAATGTAAACTTTAGCCACACAATCACAAGAGTTCTGCATGCAAAAAATGCTGTATATTCATTATTGAGCCTGAAATGAATATACATAAGAATATGCTCTGTTCATGCATATTTTGTTTTCCAAATGTCATGTCAAAAATTTTGGAGAATATACAAGAATGGGAGAGGCAATTTACAAAAATGCCTCTAATTCATTGATCTGAATATCTTTTTCCTAATTTATGATGAGCAAAAGGATATACAATTATAATGAGATTGCAAAAACGATATACCTATCAATGGACTACTGTTTACTCTATACTATGGCCTATGGTTAGGAATCTGCTATTGCTCCAGTAAAAAAAAAAAAAGTTAAATGTCAACCCTAGTTCATAAATTTCCTACAATTGGAGGCTTTGCAAAGGCAGGGAACTTTCAGTTCATCCTGCTCATCTGGATCGAATAAGTAATCATACCTGTTGCA
Organism: Arachis ipaensis; assembly: GCF_059453495.1. Taxonomy (NCBI): domain Eukaryota; kingdom Viridiplantae; phylum Streptophyta; class Magnoliopsida; order Fabales; family Fabaceae; genus Arachis; species Arachis ipaensis. The sequence continues at coordinate 4,732,768 of NC_142437.1, forward strand.
ACATCAAAGAAAAGGGATTACATATCATATTAATCCAAAATATAATGCCAATGAAGAATAATGCCATTAACATAAATACGTAGAGACAGAACAAACTGTACGTTAATTCTTCGCCAGCAGAAACATTCGTCTTGGCAATGAGAACGATCCGACTCTCTTGATCACCCAAACTCATAATCCTTGCATAGCAATTTGGCATGCACTGCAGCAAGTCAGGATGAACATCAATACTTCATCTAGCAATCAAAATATAGAATAAAAGCCTTAGACTGTAGTGCGTTTGGTGTAAGTTTTTATTTTCTGTTTTCATTTTCAATATTTTCTGTTTCAGAATTTTGTAAAGAGAAAAGAGAAAACAGAAGGTAAAACTAAAAAAACAGGAAATTTTTTTTTATCATTTTTATTGTTTTCTCTTTTTTCTTCACAGAATCCCAAATTCAGAAAATAAAAACAAAAACCAAATGCACCCTAGGTTGCTGCGACGGCCTGCCCAACCACTCCGTTATTTACAAATAAGGATTAAGGTGTAGGGCAAATTGGGCAAATCCATGGGGCATTCCATTGATGAAGGAATACAGAGATAACATTTATAAAGTTACAGCAGTGTTTGATTATAACTTACAGAATGGTTTATTAGCCGTGCTATATTGCCCTTGTACGTTGCATCAATTACCACATCCTCGCTGATCTTGAACAGCTGCATTATTTATTGTTTCATGTTAAGATCAGAAATAAAAGAGTAACCTGTCTGAAACAGGCATTTCAAGCACAGAGAAAATAATGGAGGATGTTTCATAAATCACAAGAGACTCACATAGCAATCTTTTCCTTCTGCACGGTATTTCACTTCCCTTAAATCAGCAACACTTCGCCTTACCCGCTCACCGCGATACTCAACAACCTTCACACAAACGTAAACACAATTAAGGTGAAGCAACTATTCATCTAATATGTCATCCGCATTGACCATCTTAGAATAGTAAGTTACCATCTCTCCTTCTTGTATATCTCTACGAGCAAAAAGACCCCATCCATGGATACCCGATTTTCCAAAGCAAATTCGAAGCTTTTCCATTTTCTGAGATATCAAAGTGAAAACTTTTAAGACTTCACTAAAAAAACAGAATATAAATCCCCCCCCCCCCCCTCTTCTGAAATTAAAATGAAGTAATTGACAGGAGCACACGGGGTTAACCTGTAAATGATGAAGTCGTTCCTTGAAAGAAGTAAATACTTTAGAATCTTCAGCATCCTATCAGATCAAGACATACAAAATTTACTTTTCATCACATAACACAATCACAATCAGAGGGACAAGAAGATCAAACACATAACCCCTTGACCATGAAAGATTACCTTATGGCTGTTCAACTGAGTTATTGCACTTAAAGAATGATGGCCGGGTCCCTTCAGCAAGTGAATTATTGGTATTTCAGCCTTCTGGCAATACGTGAGACAATAATTGAATCAGACCAAATTGAAAGAAAGTGGTTAATGAAAGTAATTAAATCCTTAGCACAGAATAATATTAGCAGCCTTAATGAAGGAATGGAACTGGGAAAAAGAAGACAGCATAGTAATAACAAAAGATTAGGCAAGTTTCAATATGTACACACATTATTACAGTCATAATTATATATCTAGAATCATCACCTTATTCAGTGATCTACGGTATACATGACATCTTGCAGCAGAAAATGGCTCAATCTTGTCACCTTCAGAGTTTGAAGATTGAATAAGCTCTACATTCTTTGATGAAACCAGCCTTGACCCCCGGAAGCATCTTCTATGATTTTCAAGAGAGGCTCTGGGAGAGAAAACCCCCAGGGGAGTATGTACAACCAATACAGATTCTGGATTTGGGACCCTGAAATCAAAGTAGCATAAACATACATAACTTAAAAGAACACCAAGATATCATTAAAGATGATTCAATCGCCAGAGCTCAAACCTGTGAACTGCACAGTATATTAGCTTCTTTGTTATTTGAGTCCCATTCTTCTCCACAGAATGCAACTGTAAGTTTAAACAACATTAATATATCAACTTAACATATTTCCACAGCTCTTCTAACCCTCATATAACTTAATTCAAACTGTAGAGGGTGCCCATGCCCTCCAAAAGAAAGCCCATGATTACAGTTTCAAATTAACCTACTCATATTTATCAGAAGTGTGAAACTTACTTCTGTGCTATATCCCGCTCTCGAAGCACACATCACATGAAAATAAGTAGCACACTTGCAACAACTTGTACAGGAACCATGGCTTTGTTTACAGATCACACAGGTCTGCAGTTACAATGACAAGAAACCATGTAAACATAATGTGAGTGAGAGAGAGAGAGAGCAATGTCGATGAATAATAATGTACTTTTAGCAGAAAAATATTTAGTTTTACATTTGGGAATACTCATCCAAAGTGATTTGGAAGGAATGAGCTATATGTCGATGGAAAAAATCAAAAGTAAAATTGAAGTGCCAATTTCAATAGTGATAAATAAATAAATAAATTATGCCAAAATGTCAAGATTACCAACATAATTTGGAATTAATGACTAATACAAAAGCCAAAATAACCTTTTTAGCTCAGAGTTCTACCTTAACAAAGGTATTAGGAGGAATTCTCAGTATTCCTACCGCAGGTTCCATGGCCTCATGATTTTGGAAAACCACTTGAGGTTGAAACCAAGCACATGTCACATGAACCCATAGCATCTCAACATCAGTTGGTTTTAGAGCACCACCTGCAAAGCATTTTCATCCCAAGAAGTAAAATATTGCATGACATAGAGGTCTTGCTTTTACAGGACTCAGAATACCCATAGAATGCACATAATACTGAGTAAATGCACAAAATACTAAGTATGACATACCTTTTACAGGACAGAGGCAACAATCTCTCTCCACATCTGGTGTTTCACATACTCTACAAACCCAAGAAGTAAAATCTTGAACATTCTTTGCCCCATAGCATTCTTGGTGGACTGCTATTTGGCACCTGCATAATGAAAAAGAAAACATATATCTTGATAGACGTTTCCATCTTTAAGCCTTGTAAGTTTTGAACAAAATACAAAGCATCCCCGATAATTCTGAATTAAGAACAAAGAGATGAACAATAATGGACGCACCTGTTACAAATAATAATTTTATTATCTTCCCAATCTTCTACCCATCTGCAAACTGCACATCTTTCTGTTGTCCATTTTGCATGAACTGGCTCATAATTTTCTGCGAGAATAAGGTAAAGGAAAAATAAATATTTGTTCTTCAAGATGTATTCTAGTGAAAGGATACATTGGCAAGTACCATAGGACCTGGGAAACTAAAAACTGACGCCTTCAATGTATAGAAGTTCATATGAAGTGCAAATTACCTTGCAAAAAGCTAAGCACCTGCTGCTGATCTAACTGCTGTGGAACTCCATCTTGTGAAATGTTTTCTGTGATCTGAAGTAATTATTTCCAATAAAAAATGAGCAAAAAGGCAAAATAATACATAAATACACCCCAATATGACACTGTATCATCATAGGCAAATCCAAGTGATACAGATCTACTTCATGACTATTAAATTAGTAATAGCCAACCACCTCACAGAATACCCATAGGAAATATTTGATGTCTCTAAGTCTAATGTAGCAAGAATACAAACCCATTTTTCTAGTGGGAGCATCATGCTTTTCACTTTCACACTATGTTTCCATTTTTTGGCTCTGCTACCTGTGTGCCTTTCCCATTCACTTGGTGTCTGCTTCCTTGAACCACAAGAGCTACACTTGCACATAATTCTGCATGCAACCACAAGCAACTCAATGAAATCTTCAAATAATTTGCTAACCTATGGTTCTTTTAAATTATGGGAGTCCGAACAGAAACTGTTTTGCACATACAAAGCCTAATTAGGTTGATAAAATATCTATATTAATTGTAGTATCTTAAAGGATCAAGATAATCCCGGGATCATGCCAATGCCATTGTCAACTAAATTTGTTTTTTGAGGGTACATGAGTGTCACAAAAATTCATACAGATAAAACAGATTTATTTGCACGGATTAGCTCTATGAAATTCCTGGTTGCAAATGATAAGATTTAAATAGAGAGAATCTCCAGAAATATGAATTTCAGGAAAAAAGGGACAGAACATAAAAATAAATTGCTTTAAACCATAAACAAGAAGAAATATTCAAATCAGATTATCAGCTCCAAGAAGCGCAAGGAATGCTTACAAATGAAGCTTTGGGAAGTAGAGTCCTTCCATGCCATTGCACACCACTGTTACCGTCTCAGGTACTATAGATTTTTGGCTATTCTCTACCAATCTGTCTTCCACATTATACTTCTTTTTTGACTTGCTTGTTTTGGGTATGGGTACTTTCTTATTGAAATTTCCCTTGCACGCTGGGCAATAGTAATCTGTGTTTTCAAGATCCTGCAACAAGAAACCATTCGTTTATCTTTCACTAGTTTATGTGAAAAAGAAATTGGTAAGAAAGTAATATTAGTTGAGGAGAAAGAGATATTAAATAACATAGTAATCATGGTACAGAACCTTGAAAAGTTCAATGGATATTTTATCGCACTCAGCATGCACCCAAACATTACAGCGATCACAGCACACCTAATTCAAGAAGTTCAGCCCCAGAAGATATTAAAATTTTGAGTTTATTCAAACAAACATATATTAGCAATTTAAAGAACATCCATCTAATTGAAAAGAAATGCATTATCTCACCCAATTCCCACCATGTGAATGGTGCCAAATCTTTTTGCAAATGCCACAATATTGTTTTGATTTTCGTAACTGTAACAAAAGGATAAAAGATTTTAAAAATTAACTTCTATAAATTATGGAGTCAAGACTTTCAAGCAATCAAAATGAGCCATTCTGCTTAACCTTAAAGCAATGTTTGCAATAAAATTGAGATGCACCACTTGGGTCCTTAATCTTCTTCATCGTTTTGCATGGCAACATCAAATAACAGCCAGCACAAGATATTGTATCCTGAAGAATATATTCAACAGATAAGAATTCACAATCAAAGAGAGTGTACATAAGAGGCATTTCTATGAACTTAGCTATTATCCAAATTTTAGTAGGAACGACTACTGCAGCCTTGGTCCAGTACATATCAACAAGAGTAAAATATCTCTTTCTTATTCAGAAAGTAAAACAAAGCTTATGAATGCTCTCCACTAACCATGATGTCGTTCAGCACAAAATGAAAAAACAAAAGAAATTAATCTTACTTGATCCTCGCAGTGGTATTCATCATCAACAGGCATGGCTGGGGCCTCTAAATGTCCATTCGGATAAGCATTTACATAAGTTACTTCCTCTACTTCCAGCTGTGAGTTGAGAAGACCATCTACAGCCAGCATTGCCTCCTCCAATGCCATGCGAAAGTCACTCGGTTTGCTCTTGTACAACTGTGTCTGACCCTGGAATCTGAACATAAGCAAAAATTTATAATGAGTAACCGCTCTGCATTCTTGCAGAAACAACCGCAGCCAAAACCATTCAACAACACACACCTTTCCATGAACTTAGAGAAAGGGAATATCATTCCCTGCTTCACCCAAGCATAGTCCTGCAAATCAACATTCATTCAATTCACTAAAAAATCACATAACCAACACATAAATTTACCACCACATGTAAAATTCCTAATAGAAAGCTTACCCTTTGGGTCCCATTTTTCGAAAAGCCAAAGAACATGACGCAGAGTGCACCAGGAACGCAGCAGCTGAGGACGGATTTCGGAGCCTGCAAGATAGGATCAATCACCACAGCAGGCCAAGCAGGGTACCTCTTCCCACACTTCGCCCAAACTATATCACCCAACGCGAAATCCTCCGGCCTGTAAACCTGTTTCCTCCTTTCACCACCATTCGCAGTAGTTTTAACCTTCTGCTCCACACCACCCTCAAAACTAAGCACAGAACTGTTACTCTCAGTTTTAACAAAACCATTCTTTTCCATCTCTATATTCACTTCAAGACGACAATAATTATCACCCTTCTTTTTCTTCTCTTCTTCTGCATCATCCTCAAAGCTGGAATCCGTGTCCTCCACTTTGACTCCTTGGTTCTTCCATGAATCAAGAACCGAGTCATTGAACCTCGACGGCAAGGACTGATGGCGGCCCCGTGTAGACCGCAACAATGGCGGCCGAGTCCCATCTCCGCCGCCGTCACGCGGTGCCATTTTACCGTTCAGCTGTACGGAATTTGAATTGGACTGAACCTCAGCACCACCATTCCAATACGCTCCTTCGCTGCACCAAGAGCCAGAACCACTGCTGAAATCTTCAGCATCGCGAGAGCATAATTCGTTAACCTTCCGCTTCTTCTGATTCCCGGAACAACCATAGCTCTCAGAATCATGCTCTGCTTCCTCTCCTTCTTCCAGCTTGCACCTTTTCAGGTTTGGCATTTCGGTTCTCACTGTCCGCTTGACCATCATACTGTCCACAAAAACCCTAATTTCACATCGAAACGATGTGCAACACAGAACCTCCAAGAATTCAGGACTTAACTTTCAAGCCAACATCAGTTTCCTAATTCCTATACCAACTAACACGTTGGAATCTCGCACCTCTGACGAATTAAAAAAACACTGAAAAACAACAAGAACGCGCGCAGAATTTCGATTCCAAAACCCTCGGAATCGAACAATGACGCGACCAACGAAAGGAGGAACGAGAAGGGGGAAAAATCAGCGAATTGCTGTTGTCGTTGTTGTTCTTTGGATTTTGCGAATCGCGTTGTGAGAGTTTGGAAGCGTTTGATTTGGATTTCGGCAACAGATTGGGACGAGAACGATGAAGAAAAAATCCCGGGAAAAAGGAAGCGTTAAAGAGAAATAAATTTTCCCCAGAAACAAACAATTTGAAATTGGCGTTTGAGAGAAGAAAAACGCATAAAGAAAACAGAAGCTTGTGTTGTGATATATTTATGTGTGTGTGTGTGTGTGGAGTATGCTATTGCTTGAGAATTAATTAATTGAATTTTTCTTAAATTTAATAAAAAAATTAAATAATTCCCTTTCATAAATGGATCTTATAATAATAACTGTAAAAGATATAAAATAACGGATGACGAATTTGAAGAAATATAAGTCAACTATTTCATAGTAAGCAGTAATAATGGTTTGAAGGGTTTTAATTAGTATCTGTTCTAAAAATACATATTAAAATTATTAATTAAAAAAATACAAAAAAATATGGACAAATTTAGTGTTTAATATTTTGATGTATATTTATTAAAATAAAAAGTTTAAAAAATATATACTAATAATAATCTTAACATATATCTAAAAAATATAGATTAATTAAATCATTGTTTAAAAAAAAGAATATATAGATCAAATAAATTAAAAAATACAAAGAATTTTGAGAAATAGAAATTTATGTGAAATAATAGAAAGAAACTACTATAATTGAAAAAAAATCTGTTTTAATTAATATTACGCGTATTTCCTTTCGCTTTGTTAAATACTCTTTTTGTTAACCGATGTTATTTTATTAGTTATATTTTTTATATAAAACAATAAAAATTAAAAAGAATTATGAGTTAATATACGAAGATATAACTTAACAAAATATGTTTGATTTATCATAATAATCAAATGTAATTGAGATTAAAACCCAAATAAAACTATTTAAATCATAATTTTTTTAAAAAATTGTGCATTGTATATAATATTTTTATTTTTTATTTTTTTTTTTTATCCATTGAAAAAAATAATCTTCACCTTTTTTATTAAAAAATACTCTTCCTACAATCCTACTTATTTATTTACATTTTCTGTTTTTGTCATAACTAGTGTATGATCCCGAGTTCAGCACGGAAAAATTTATAAAAGTAAAAAAAAAAATATATGTTTCGATATTTAAAACAAAAGTACAAAATAATTATTATTTTAAGAAATTTATAAAATTATTATTAAAATCAAAGTTTAACTTAAAAAAGGTAAGTAATAATTATTTTATATTTTTTAAGGTAAAATAATTATACACTGATACAGAATTTAAAATAAAATTAAAATATTTACATTAGAATACTATTTTTTCAAAGACTTCTCTATAAACAACATTGATGGTTGAATTTGCAGATATTCCTACATGATTCATAAGTAAAACTTTTAAACCTCTCTTACTTTTAACTCTTGAAAGTGCCACATATAGTTGGTCATGTGTAAAAACTGGTTTGGGCAAGCACAATCCAACATGAGATAAAGTTTGTCTCTGAAACTTGTTAATTGTCATGGCAAACGATACTATTATAGGAAACTGTCTTCGTTAGAATCTAACTGGGACGGTTTCATTTGTTGGTACCATATTCATTCTTGGAATCAAAGCAATATGACCAACATTGTTACCTGTTAAGACTTCACATTCTATGACATGATTTCCAAACTTCCTAACTTGTAGCCTTGTACCATTACAAAGACCACTGGATTAGTCAATATTCCTCAGTAACATCACCGGAATACCAATCTTGAGTATTAATTTATGTGGAGGCAAACCAAAGTAATTTATGCTATTCAGTAATTCAGAACTATAGAGATCTAGCTGACTCTCTATATTCCCTTCATCCATACAAATGGAATCCGAAAGATATAATTTTTTCTCTCCAGGAATGATAGCCATCAGATGGTTGTTGACCTCTTTAACGATGTCTAGTGTGGGAGCCAGTATAGTTCTTGCTTTGAAAAGATCTTTTGAGGACATATTTTCTAAAATATTTGGATAAGAAAAATGAACCAACTCATCAAATGTCTGGTCCGAAGAAGGAATAACAATATCTCCTGGAAGACATATCTCAGATTCACCATCCATATTGTCACCTATTAGACCATCACTAACTTTCTATAACCACTCACCAAATTGCTCTGTCTCATCTTGATCTGAAGCAGTCGTCCTTACAGAGAGTCTCATATTTTTTGTTAGTTTGAGCACCTGACAAAACTTCCAAAGGTAAGACGAATTCACGGTTGAATGAATGATATCTTGTCTCGATCCTTGTAAAATGACAGAAAGAATTTGTCTAAAGTCTCCACCTAGTACAACCACTTTTCCTCCAAATGGCAAATATTTGCTATATGTTGGAGAACACCTCATGATATCACCCAAGCATTTATCAGGCACTTCATAGCAGTACCTACTAATCATTGGAGCCTCATCCCAAATTATAAGTTTGGCTTTCAACAGCAACATTGCTTGAGGGAAACCAGGTTTAATGTTACATACAGAATCCTCAGTTATATTCAGCGGTATTTTGAACCTTGAGTGTGCCGTTCTTCTATTGGGAAGAAGTAAAGATGCAATACTACTCGAAGCAACGTTTAACACTATATCACCCCTTGAGCGAATCTCAGCAGACATAAGGTTCCAGAGAAATATTTTTCCAGTACCCCATGACCATACACAAAGAAAAAAACCCCTTCATCACAATATACAGCTGTAACAATTTTATCGAATGCATATCTCCGCTCAGGTGTTGCGATGGCTAACATGTCTGAGACATTTTTCTTTAAATCATCCCTGTTAAAGTTTAGCTCTTCCCTAATAACCCTTTCGGTTAACAAAGAACTATCAACTTCAGTTGCTAAAGGCATTGGAGGATAGTCTTTCAAGGTTTTACCATAGGAATGTAAGATCTTGTCTATATCCATTAAGCACAACTGCTTAATCTCATCATCTGATATTGTTAACTCTGCATATTATACGATACTGTAAAAATTCAATCAAACTAAAAATGATCAATAAGGAAGAACTTTTATCATTATAATTAATAAAAACTCACCCCTCATGTTCATCACAGCTCTTTGTCGATACAAAATATCATCTGAGAGTTCATGCCAACATCTATCCCAGACATGTTCTGGTCTTGAGATATTGTTGGATGTTAATAGAATGACAAATAATCTCCTAACATATGATCCTGAGGCCCATGAGCTTGCTTCCTTAATTGCATCAATGAATTATTTGTCATCTTGCAAGAGTCCAAGGGCGAAGCATGCATCTCTATACATAGCATAAATTGTTCCTCCTACTGTTCTTATATCTCGAAAACTCATACATCCTCTCTGAGTATTCAAGAGAAGTCGTTGGTAATATTCTTCAATATTTGCTGAAAAAAATTTGGTTAAAATTCCACTTTTAAGTTGTTAAATGGATTAAGCTATGCTATTTTAATTATTATGTAGCTACACATCCGCATAAGAATAATTTTCCTAAAAAATATAGAAAAAAAAATTGTATAATCTACAGGTTATAACTGTTGAAAGTTATTTGAACATTTATTTTTTAGTGTAGATAAATCGAATAAAATGGACGTGGGGTATAGGCTGTTAAGATTTTAAATTTAAATCATTAAATAAGTAAGATCAAAATTGAATATAAACTCGTCATTACCTGTAGGTATATGAGTCTTCCAATTGCGAAACCTTTCTTTCGAAGAAACCACTTTGAAGAATCGTCCTTCCAAACAAACTTGGTTGGAAACTCAGCATAAGTCAGACTTTAAGCATAAGGATATGACATGTTTGCCGCCATCCATCACAAAAACATGGACTTATGAGATATTGCTCTTTCGACGATATCATTCACATTAGAAGTTTCACCATAAACCACAGGTTGCTCATTCACCAAATGGAATGGAAGTCTAATTACAAATGGTTCTTTCTCTTGGATTTCGTATCCAAATAGACGCCAGACTGCCTCACATGCTGAAATGTACCTACAATCATAGTAATTCCTAATTTCGTCAACAACTTGTGTGGCTTCTGACGGATCACCAGCATTGTATAGAGTAGCTGTTACGCGATCATTACCCTTGTGTACATACTTAAACAGATACTTAATAGAACTTGTTTGGCATGTGTATTCCACATTTATGTGGCACCCGAACTTGAGCAACAATTCTAGATTATACGAAACAATGAACTTATTGTCTAGTACACATTCCCTTTTCTTCACTGTTCGACTGTTATAAGTACGCCTATATTTGGAAAATTCAGCCTCATCAATGAGTGTTCGCTGTCTAAACTCTTTAGGATAGAACTTTGAACATGATCCATTCTTCATGCAAGGTGAATTCTTGTTGTACGGACCACATGGACCATGTACCATGTAATTTTGAATAGCTCCATGTAGATTTGGCCTTTCATTTTCATCAAGAATCTCAACTGTTATAGATTTGGCCTTTAATTTTCACATCAATTTCAGAGAGGAGAGGAGAGAAGTGTGGGAGTGGGAATGGGTTACGGGCTTAAGTCGTTGGGGATTCAGTTTTTTTTTTTAAGTCAAAACGACACCGTTTGGAGGAGTATTAACAAACCGGAAACCTTTTAAAAAAACCAACCAGTTCTAACGGTTCACCGATTAATCACATATACGACCGATTTTGTAATGAAATTTTTTGTCAGACGATTTACTCATAACATTTGTTAAGCCATTTTTAAATTTTATAAAATTATTTATAATAATTACAAAAAGTGCTCATAATAAAAAATTTTAAAATTTTATAAAAATATTTTATTTAAAATTATTAATAAAATCTTAGTTGTACTCTGTTTCAAAATAAATAATTATAATGATATTAGTATTTTATACAACAACCCATACAAAAAAAATCAAATTTCATATAATATTTTTTCGTTCATTTTTAATAGCTCATAAATACAAAAAAAAATATTGTACAGAATTTAAATTATTTTTGTATTAATTTTTATATAAAATGCCCATAACATTATAATTATTCAGAATTGCATATAATTCGAACCTTATGAATTTAATTTACCACGTATTTACCTAAATCGAATTTATTCAATTCGATTTATATAGAGATGCAAATTCGATTTATTTAATTTAATTTATTTTTGTATGTGGTATGATTTGATTGAAAGAGCAACAATTTATAATTTTATCTAGCATCAATAAATGCAAATTATGATTTGATTCTTCTGTAATTTTATCTAGCATCAATAAAATTCCGCTATCACTGGTTTTAAAGAAAATTAAAATCTAAAACGATGGTTAGAAATAAATAAAGAGGATAGATTTAATTCTTCTATAATTGTATGCGTTTTTTTCCTCCTGATTTGCGTTTTTATCACAATCCACAAGTTTTATGTTTTATAACTTAACCTTAATTCATATATAGTATATAAATAGATTTAATTAGAATAAATAACAATTTATTTATTTTATTTTAGACTTTATAAATGAAAAGACTAATTCACTAATATAACGAATTAATTGTAATATAATTAATTAAGTAATATAAATTATAATAAATTATATTAATATTTAAATATCTAATCAAATCAATTAGTTGATATAATTAAGTCAGTGCAATAAATTGTATTGAATGAGTTAAAATAATTAAATCGAGAAACATTCTCCAAAATATGCTACGTCAGTTTTATCATTAAGTGCAGACATCCGATTTTTATATAATAGAATAGATTATTGCAAGAATTGTAAACCTTTTTTTTTTGGTCTAGCAAGTATTATAAACTTAAAAATCAGAGATGGATACTTGTGTAAAAGGGTATTATACTTTTTTCTTTGAGAATGTTTGGGCCCATAGCCCATTAGACCAAAAAGCCCAATATAAACAAGGTCTTATATTTTAGGCCTGCAGAAAAACCCCAACACAACGTGTGCACTTCTACTTCATCACACTTCCATGGTTCAATCCTCAGTCCTGTGGCGGCGCTGTTTCTATCTTCTTCTTCTTCTTCTTCTTCTTTCCTCAACAACTCTCTACTTCTATGTTTCAATTTCTATTCCTTTAGTTCAAAATACTTTGTTTTCTTTCTTCTTTTTAATTGCTTTTGGTTTAGGGTTCTCTGTTTGGATTTTTGGGAACAACAAAATCAATCAAACTTCGACATGTTTGATGGTAAAGTTCAAATCTTTTTTCAATTGGGTATCTAAAAAGAGAAAAAGACTGGCATGGAAATGATGGTTATAGTAAAAGGTTTGAGCTGGAAGAACAAACATTGGGTAGTAATGGCAGTGTTTTTGAAGCAAAAAGGGCAATTTGGTCAATGATGAATGAAGAAGACCCCTGTTCCTTGCAAAGCTATTGCAATGTGACACTGCGCAACTTCTTCTAAATAAAAAAAAGGGTGTTAAGAAAAAGGCGTGGGTTGCATTCTAGTATGGATTGACAACCTAGACTTCTCCCAACACTTTTTGTCGATTGTGTTTTTTTGTTTTCAATGCACTGTCTAATGCTTCCAATGTAACTTCCAGCATTGATTAAAAGCCTTCATACTGATCCTTGCCACAATTCCTCTTGGGAATTATGTTTTGCATTTTGTAACTATTTCAATATGGGTTTAGGGTCATGTTTTTACATGGTTAGATTAGTGCTTTAGTTATCATCGAATGAAATTCATAGTTTAGAGTTGTTAGATGATGATTTAATTAAATTTATTAAATTATTTAATAATTTTAATTTTTAATTTTATGAGAAGTTGATAATTGAGTAACTCTTAATTATTAAATTTACATTAAAAGTACTAAGATTTCACCCTTAATCATAAGGTACTATGATTTTTAAAATTGATTTAGAGAAGGCATATGATAGGGTAGATTGGAGATTTCTTCAACATACTCTTACTAGTTTTGGCTTCCCTCAGACTATAACTAGCCTAATCATGAGGTGTGTTTGCTCTTCTTCTCTTTCAATCCTATGGAATGGCGAGAGATTACTGAATTTTAATCCTAAAAGAGGGCTAAGACAAGGTGACCCTCTATCTTCGTATCTCTTCGTTTTGTGTATGGAACGATTGGCGTGCCTTATCTCTCATTATGTGTCTAATGGATCTTGGGTGCCTGTTGCCATCTCCAAAGGGGGACCTAGGATTTCACACCTTATGTTTGCTGACGACCTTCTCCTTTTCTGCAAAGCAACAAGGTCGCAGGTTGAAATGGTTATACAGGTTCTTGAACTCTTTACAAAGGCATCTGGATTGAAAGTTAATCTGGCTAAATCTAAGGCTCAATGCTCTAAGAACATCACTCATCGGAGGAAGGAGGTCTTGTCAAGGGTTTCTCAGATTCACTTAACTCAGAACATAGACAGATATTTGGGGGTAAACATAGGCCATGATAGAGCGGCGAAAAAGATGGTGCAAGAGGTTATTGACAAGGTCCAAAGGAGGCTAGCTAGCTGGAAAGGTAGGCTTCTTAATAAGGCAGGAAGGTTATGTTTGGTTAAGTCGGTATTGACTTCCATTCCAGTGTATAATATGCAAGTAGCCTTTTTTCCCTCGTATGCTTGTGAAAAAATTGACTCGATGATGAGACAATTTCTTTGGAAGGGTCAGACTAATGGGAGGGGACTACCCCTTGTGAATTGGACTAAGGTTGTCGCTCCGAGAAAACATGGAGGCCTAGGGGTGAGGAACTCTAGGTGTGCAAACATTGCCCTTCTGGGAAAGCTTGTTTGACAACTTCTTCATTGCAAAGAGAAACTATGGGTACAACTCCTAACCAAGAAGTATCTGGCTGCTGGAAAAAGTTTTGTGGAGGTTATTGGGGCCTCTTACGTTTGGAAAAGTGTGATTAAAGCGTTCAATAGCTTGAAAGATGGCTTTGCGTGGTGCTGTGGTACTTTGGATCAATCTTTGTGGTTTGATGAATGGTCTCCTTTGGGTAAGCTTGCAGACTTAATTCCATATGTTCATATAACTGACCTCCACCTTTCTCTAGATAACGTTATTTGCAATGGTCGATGGGATCTTAGCAACCTCTATTCTCCTCTTCCTCATCATATCCGTTCGTCCCTAATTGAGTTGTCTGTTCCTGGTAACAACCACTATGGCCCAGGGTGGATTTGGGCTGCTGCCGCAACAAAAGAGTATTCTTCTAGAAGTGGATATATTTGGTTGGCGAAAAGAAAATTCCAATGGGATGAAAGCGAAGATTGGAATTGGATATGGAAGCCTTTCATCCCGGCGAAGATCAAATTCTTGCTTTGACTTTCTCTTCACAATGCTGTCCCTACTGATGCGATCCGGTTCAAGCGCAAGTTAACACCTAGTGATATTTGTAAGAGATGTGGTGCCCATTCGGAAACAATTCTGCATTGTTTTAGAGATTGCGATAGGGCCAAAGCTGTTTGGAATATCATTGATCCTTCGTTCAGCGAAACTAGAGGATTGTCCGATTTAACTCCTTGGCTTAAACAGGGCATATCTAGTATGGGCTGCCTTTTCGCATCCGGAATTTGGTGGATATGGAGGCATCGATGTCATGAGGTTTTCAACCCGGATGAAGTTTGGTCCGATAAGAAAGTGGCGATCCTAGCTAGAAATATGAGCTTTGATCTTAGAAACCTTCATTACAACCGGATTATCTATTCTGATATTGAAAGGAAATTTAAGTGGGAGCCTCCACTCAACGGCACCTACAAGGTCAACTGTGATGCGAGTGTTTTTCAGGGAGCCCAGCGAGCTGATTTTGGTTGTGTTCTGAGGGATGATAGAGGGAGATGGGTGTTGGGCCGTTCAGGTACTCTTCCTTTTTGGTCTGTTTGTCGTTGTGAGCTGCTGGCCTCTTGGCAGGGGCTGTTGTTAGCCTGGGAAGCTGGTTGCCAGAGGGTTATTTGTGAAACGGACTCGCTCGATGTTTATCTTGTGTTGAGTAACATCACCAGCCACACAACACATGAGGTGAAGGATATTGTGTTAAAACTCCAAGATCTTTTGTCCAAAGATTGGGAGGTCCAGTTCCGTCTGATTCGAAGGGAAGCTAATAGTGTCGCTGATTGGTTGGCTAAATCCGGAGCTAGAAGTGATTCAGCTCATGTTTTTTGAATCAAACCTGGTGCAGATTTGGAGCAATACCTAATGCAAGAGGCAACGGGTTCTAACTAGTTGGCTTGGTTGTGTTTTGTTTCTTTGTTTTTTAATATTTTCAGTCACCAAAAAAAAAAAAAACTTTGATAATGATCCGGTCCCATAAAATGAACACTATCTTTTGCTGCTATTCCAAACCTGTTCTTGAGAGTTTTTTAGTAGAACATTTTAATCAATCTCAAAATTTTTTATTTTATTAGACAAATTTATTTTTATATCAAAATATATATTTGTTTAAATAAAAAATTATATTTTAAAATTTTAAAAATTTTTAAGAGGTGTCAAATCTTTATTAAATAAACAATAAAAATTAATTTGTTTAATTTTTTATTAAAATTTAATATAAAATTATTGTCTTATAAATAAAAAATTAGAGATTAATTTCGTAATTAAAATTTATTGAAGATTAAACTGTCTTATTAAAATTTTTTAAGAGATTAATTTGATATATTACTCTTATTTTTTATTTTATCCAAATGAGTTAAAAAAACATATTGCCCCTTTTTTTGTTCTATGTGAAAGATTTTTTTTACTTTACTAATGATGAGATAATATTCAATTTGGTTTCTGGATTTGCATACGAGCCTTAATTTAGTTCTAAAGTTTTAATTGTATTTATTTAGTCGCTAAATTTTGTAAATATGACTCATGTTAGTCCTTGAAATAATTTTCAATGTATAGAAACTCTGTAAAATGATGTTGTTTTGGTTTTGACACTCAAATAAATCAAAAACAACATTATAAGTGGTGTTTATTGAAACTTTACCTAACAAAATAAGCGATGCGACATCATTTTTGAGTTATTTGAATGCCAAAACTAAAACTATATCATTTTACAAGTTTCAGTGTGACTTTTGATTGTCCATTTCAACGCTTTATTAATATTTTTGAATTAAAAATTATGTTAAGGACTAATATCAGACACATTTATAAAATTTAGAGATTAAATAAAAATAATTAAAATTTCAAGAACTAAATTGAGATTCGCGTATAACTTCATGACCAAATTGAATATTAACTATCTAACATAGTCAAACAATCTAACATTTTGCAATAAGGACAAAATCAACTCACAAAAGTCAAAATTATTTAAAATTAAAAAAAATAAAATAAGGTAGAACTTATCTATATTAAGATGAGTCATAAATGTTAGGTTGAAAAATAATTAAGTAAACTAAAACAGACGTTAGTATAATTTTGAGAACAATTTGAATATTATCTCAATGAATAACGCATGATCTTCACACTTTGTCATGTCATTGGTTCTGATCCTTTTATTTGGGTAGCAAATGAACTTTTTACTCTGGCTTATTAATTATTAGATAGATCAGATAAAGTATTTATATTTTAACTGAATCAGCAGGGACCACTCACCACACATATAAAATAATAATCAAAATCGTTATAAGTGTTAGTCGGTAATAATTATTTATGTCAATATTTTTGTAATTTGTTTAATTAGTACTTATTATGTTTTCTATATTTGATGATCTAGTCACTGCTGACCGCATTAGGCATTAATAGTGATGTAGAATACTCCATTTATTTGATTTGTCCCAAGTAAAATTACATAAGATCTATTGGTTTGTGTTGAAATAATTCTGGTTTAGTCATCGTGTTACATCCATTAATAAGTTGATAAAGTTGTTCATGATGCTTCATTTTCCATTGGTTTTCCACTTTTCCTGGACTTGAACTATTCTTTAATAATATTATGATGAAAGAGTTTTCTATATGAATTGAATCAGATAATGCAGGTATTAGAAGAGTTCATAAACTCCCATTTAGCAGGAATAATGACTAATGATTATTGGTGATATAGAGCTAATTATTGGTACTAGCTTCATAAATTTTATCCTCTAAAAGTCTTTAAATTACTTTTGTTATACAAACTAGTTTTTTTTTTATCATTTTAAAGAAAAATTAATTTATCTTATAATAATCTTTCTAGATATTTAAATTAGGTTATAATAAAATTTAATAAAGATTTATTTGTTCAGCACGCACTAAAAATACCACGGAACCAATATATTTGGTAAAAGTAATTTTCAAAAATTTTATAGAATAAAAATTTGCCAACAAAAAAAATGAGTAAAGTATCGTTTTTATGCCTAATGTTTGGAATAGGTTCTAAAGTTGTCCCTAACATTTCAATCGTCCTATTTAAGTTCCTAACGTTTCAAAATTGACTCAATGTTATCCTGTCGTTAGGGATCCGTTAACAGAATTGACGGCGGGACAAAATTGAGATGATTTTGAAACGTTAAGGACTTAAATAGGATGAAAACGTTAGAGACAAAAATGATACATAGAAATAAATTTTAGTTTTATCCTCCAATAATATCAATTTTTTACTGTACATAGTATTCAATTATTTTTTAATCACATCTAATAAGTAAATTACATTTAATCACATTACTTTCATTCTAAATAAATCTTTTTTTTTATTTTACACTTAAAGTTATAAGTTAATATAAAAATATAAAAAAAAATTATTTAGAATAAAAGTAAGGTGATTAAGTGTAATTTACTTATTAGATGTGATTAAAAAATAATTGAATATTACGTACAGTAAAAAATTGATATTATTGAAAGATAAAATTAAAATTTATTTCTATGTATCGTTTTTGTCCCCAATATTTTCGTTCTATTTAAGTCCCTGCTAACGTTTCAAAATAGTCTCAATTTTGTTTCACCGTCAATTCTGTTAACAGATCCCTAATGGCAGGACAACATTGAGCTAATTTTGAAACGTTAGAGACTTAAATAGGACGGTTAAAACGTTAGGAACAACTTTAGAATTTACCCCAAACGTTAAGGACAAAAACGATATTTACTAAAAAATTAATCTAAAATTCGTTGAAAATTGATTTTAATGTTTATTCTAATATTTATCATGCATCTGGGTACTGTATTTTGGTATTTTGTAAAATATAAGTTAATATTTATGTAAATATAACATCAAATAAATTAAAGGATATCATAATGAATTCATTAAACCTTGATGGAATTTAGTCTAATTTCACTTTGAAGCAAAAGTGCTTTTTGTGATCCATCTACCAAGATAAGCCTTAGTTATTGTTATCAAGAGTTATTGGGCATGCCAATGTTTAATGTAACCAAATTTAAGACTTTATTTAATCTTGAGAGTTGAAATAAATTTGAATCGAAAAATTCAATTTGTATATGATAATATTTTTTTTTTATATCGCTAATGTTATGAAATTATTTTTTTTCAAAAATTTAAATTGGAGAGACATATAAATAAATATAGTTGTATTCTTTAACATATATCTTCTTCATATAAGAATTTTTTTTTGAATTTGCATGAATTATGTATAATTTTTTTTTGTCATATATACTAAATTTTTTTTTAGAGTTAATATGGATTGAATTTTAAATTTTTTTGTTATAAAAACTTTATAATACTATATCATAGAATTATTATTATTCTTAAAACTTTAAATTAATAAAAATAAACGAGACATACGAATGATTATATCTCTAGAGTAAAGACGACCTATAAAAAATTATGATATGATTGATGTATACCTTGGTGTTGGTCCAATGCATTAATCACATTATGCTATCTTAATACTATGTTTTTAGGGTTCTTGCATGGTGATGTTATGCCAAAATGCTTAATTAGTGCCCGACATTAGTGGAGACTAGAGAGCATGTAACAATCCAATTTTAATTTGAAAGAGAAGTTTCAACTCCTTCTAATTGCATTGTAAACCAGGTGGAGTGTATATATATAGCATCTTTGCAAGGATAAAATAAAGTAGTGTTTTTCTTTTCTAGGGTTCTAAGAAATTGAAAGTCAATTTTGTAGGGTAGAATAGTAGACCAACAATATAATTGTGATCATAACTATATTAACATTTGTTGCATCATCATGGTACCCTTTTGTAACACTTTGATGTAACAATTATTGAACACAACCCCACTTTGCAATGTTTTTTGTGTCACAATTATTCTTCGTAAGCATATATTATGTTAAAATAAAAAAAAAAAAATTCTAGATCCATAAATATAAAGTCTAATTTAATAACTAAATAAATAAAATTAAAATATATCAAATTAAATTGAACATTCTAAAAATATAAATTAAAATAATTTTAAATAATATTTAAATTTTTTATATCACGAATATTTAAAACACGCATCACCATTATTGAACACAACCCCACTTTACAATGTTTTTGTGTCACATTATTCCTCATAAGCAATTAAGCATATATATTTTGTGTTTCAATGTGTTTGTGGGGCTCCCATATAAGGGAAAAGAGTTTTGGTCATATAAGGAATGAAGCAAAAAGAAGTTAACAAAGAAAGAAGTAGTAGAGAACTAGAGATTCTCATGACCAAAAGTTTTTTTGTTCCAAAACCATACTCTAGTGGTTGCACAAAAAAAGGAACCTAATGTTGGAGAAAATTATGACTCATGGAGTTGAAATGTTGAGTGGCAAAGTATTTAGAAGAAATTCATTTTTGTTACTAAAATTATTATGTAAATAAGCTCCTAGTTAGAAAAATAATAAAATAAAAAATAAGAAAGGAATTTAACCCATTATTTATTAAGTCAATTTTAGAATATGAAATCCACCCAAGATAAAAATGTCAAAAATGTATGAAGTAAAAAATATAACTTATCATTAATTTTATTAAATATGTTGATTTCAAGAAGTAAGTTAATTAATTAAGCAACATTGTTTATATTTTTGAATTTTTTAATTTATCATATCTCTCAATTTAAAAAATTAAAAATTAATTCGTTATAAATACGAATTTTATTTGTTGGTCAACAAATTATTATATATACAAGATAAAATTTAAATTATTATCACTTATTTAAATAAATGGTAAAGTATATTTTTTGTCCCTGAAGTTTGACAAAAATTTTAAAAATATCCCTAAGTTTTATTTTGTTTCAATTTTGTCCCAAAAGTTTTCGATTTGCATCAAATATACCCCTAACAGCTAATTTTTCAAAAAATTTAAGACCAATTCAACAATAATTTCATAAGAACAACCCTCAACACAAGCAAATCAAGCATAATTTTCATACATTATTGTTAGATTGGTCTTAATTTTTTTGAAAATTTAGCCGGTAGGGATATATTTGATGCAAATCGAAAACTTTTGGGACAAAATTGAAACAAAATAAAACTTAGGGATATTTTTGAAATTTTTTTCAAACTTCAAGGACAAAAAATATACTTTACCCTTAAATAAATAAGTGAGTTAATTGTTTGAATAACTCAAATTAGTTAAATACCCTTGAAATTAAAATAAGAGAGAGCCTTAATTAAAAAAAAGTGGGTTTGGTTTTGATGATGAAAGGTCATTCCAATATTTTTGCAATAAATTAGAGAATTTGGGTTGGACAAGAGTTTTGAACTCCTCAACTCAAAAACTCACTAGATTCTCCAGCAAAAATAGATTGATTTTATTGGCTAGGCTTGGCCAATCACAACATAGGCACTTAGCATTGGTAAAAAGGTTTAATAATTAATTAATTAATTAAACTTTGTACCAATAGCAAAACATAGTTAATTAAGCAAAGGCACGTGTAGTACACTATACATACAAGAATGTCTAGTAACAACTATACCATGAAATAATGGTCTTAAAAGTTATATAAAAGAACCATATTTTTAATCAATAAAACCCTTTCTATGTATAGAAAAAATGTTGTTACATAATCTACACCGCCCCATAAAATTTGCATAGTGGAAATTATAGGTCTTGGAATGTCTATCCTTTAGTGGCCACTGTCCTTTAGTTGGCACTTTGTTGTTACATGGTTATCTCTTGCTAAAAGGGTATTAAAATATTAAAGGGTGAAAAATATCATAATACAGATAATTTTCTTAGATATTTGCTATGTATGTTGTTGTATATTTTTAATATTTTGTGGACATTTTGGAAAGGAAAATTAAAAAAAAAATAACCGTGTGAAAACCATTAATTAATTAATTAATATCATTTATAATATAAAAAAAATAAGATTATACATGTCATTGTTCAACTTTTTATATATATTGATCCATTTGTTATAACTCGGCCTCAATAAGAGCCTATGAACTCGAAAACCGAACGAAATACAAATAACCTTGCGTAAGTCCAAATCAGCGCAAGAATCACTCTTCGTAAATATTTTTACACAAATTTAAACGAATCATTAAAACACAATTACCATATAATTGGCAAAAGCTTCTTAACGGTTTCGAAAATAATGATAATTGTCTACAGATGCAACAACTTTATAAATATAACAAGACTTAATTGATAGAGGTACGTGATTCATTCTAAATATCATTCTTACTACTTTACAATCTTATTAACTTGAACGTTGAAGTACTTTTACAGTATCTATCACCGCTATTTTTAAAAGAGTCGACGTATAATTTATCCACTCCAAGAAAACAAATAATCATGAAAAAGTAATTATCATAATTTATCTTTCTAACTACTAAACGAAAAAGAAAAAATTAGCTAGTTAATTTTTAATTAAGACTTCAAGACATATAATTGTATATGTAACATTTAATAATATGAGAATGTATAATTATTAAATATATAACTAAAATGCAATTATTTGGAAAAAGTATTCATTTTTAAGTTGTATTTTATTAGAAAATAAATACTAGAAAGAAAGGTATATATGGAGTTCTGTATTTAAAATAACCTGAATAATTATTTGTAATTATTAATTAAAAATTTTCGCCTATTTATTTTTTACATATATACGACTAATGGATTAATAATAAGCATTACTTTCTGTGTGTTATTGATTCACATTTCTGTTTATATTATAATTTAAATACAATTTGTAATGATAATAATTAATTTGAAATTAGTTGATAAACGATAAACTTTTTTAGTATCATAAGCAATAAGATTGAGCTTAAATATTGGAAAAAATATTTATTAAAAAGAACAAATAAATGATTAAAAAAGATATAGGTTATTAGAAACAGAAGAAATCAAACCAATTAATTAAATATCCCAAAATTAGACTAGCTCTACTCTTGACGATGTTTTATTATTGTTTCTTTCTTTTAAAAAAAAAGAAAAAAAAATGTCCTAAGTGGCAAAATAGCTGATGACATTGTTCAACTTTGTGCTTTTCTATCTTCACAATAATATAATTCGCATATGACATTACACATCTTCTTTAATTTAATTTCAGATTACATTTAATTCAATTGTATATTAATTTTATATGTTTCAGTCAATCAACTTTGATCTATGCAAATTACAAAAGGATGATTCTAACGGAAAACAAATTTTAGGGATGATTTTTTATTAAAAAAAAAATTATGGACAAATTTAATTTCCACTCTAAATTATAAAGACCAAAAGAAGATTTATCTCTAAAATTACTTTTTTAGGGTTGGTAAAGTATTTTTAAAGGAAGGCGAATTATAAAGAAAGATATTAATTAAAAAGTAAGTTCTGGTGATATTCGAATCTTTGTTGAACCATGGCTCCCTCTTCCTTACTCTTTCACTGTACCATTATTTGCGGCATTATTATCAGATAGTTACTATCTATTATGAGTGAAAGATCTGTTTTTATCAAATAAACAGCAGAACTAAATATTAATCTCAAATTTTTTTCTCTAGAAATTACTAAGGAAATCTTTTCCATAACTTTAAGAGAAGGTAAAGACACAATTCAATGGGTGATAAACAAAGAAAAAACATATGATGTTGTATCAGGGTACAAGATTGCTTATCAATTTTACCATACTTAGTCCATTGAATTTTGTCCGAACTTCATGCAACAGAAGCCAGTTTGAAGCCATTTATAAAAATTGAAAATCTCTCATAAGATTTTATTCTTTGCGTAAAAAATCCTACATAGTAAGCTTCCTGTTCTGCTTCTTATCCAGCAACAGTTCCCATCCACTCCGCCAACTTGTCCAATCTGCAAGTCAGTCCCAGAATCACTTATGCATTGTCTATGTGGAGACGCTAATCTATTGTGGAAGAAGAGTTCTTTGTCTTACCTCATTTCAGATTCTAGATGTTCCCTGTTCTTCAATTGGTGGAGGGATTCGGTGTTACTATACAAACTAGATTTCAAGGAACAAGCTCTCAAAGAACTCGACTAGTTTTGATATAACTTGGAATATTTGAAAGGAGAGGTGTCGACCAGTTTTTGAACATGTCCAAGAGCCTCCGAAAAAAGTGCTAGTAATATCGCTTAAGTTAAACCAGGAGTTATATATCTATTTTGCTTTATGCATAGTGCCCTAATATTTCTTCTATATTTTTTTTATATTATTTTTTTCTTACAATTTCACCTATTCACGAATAGTTGAGAATTCCTTTTTTATTTCTTTTATCCTGATTTTTAGATATTATATTTATTTTTTTATTGAATAAAATATCACTATTATCTTTAAAAAAAAATGCTATATGACAGTATACATATCCAGAACATACTGGTGTTCAAACTTATCTACTATACTATGTTTTTACAAATTAATGTTCATGAACAAACAAAAAGATCAGACTCAAAAATATGGAACCGAAGTGACCGCAATTGATTTTCTTTTGGGGATTAATATTACAATTATTGCTGGAAAACTATGAACCATGTAAATTGTGATAAAAACAAAATATTCAAAAATTAGAGAAGACAGTGAAAGTTTGTCATTACCTTTTTTATTAAATCAAATTAATTAGTTAGTTTGTTTTTCATTTCAATTGTTTCAAAGTTATGATGTACACGCTTTTATGTTTTCTCTAAAATGAGCTTTAAATAAGAACCCTAGCTAGTGTTTTTAAAACAGCGTATTCATCTTTGATTTGTATATGAATATCATTATCATATATATTTTGATATTATCCAACCTTTAAAAACATTATTATTATTATTTTATAATTATATACAATAGGCATTAACGTTAATATTGACATGCATACATAAATTATTGTATGTATCACTTATAATTAGATCAATAAAAAAGACTTCTAAACAGTTAGCTAACCGCCGCAAAAGATAATGCTATGGTGATCAGTGAATTTTTAATGAAAAGTGAAAATTATTTTTTTTAGAAAAAAAATTTTACACAAAAAAAAATGTGCAATATATATATTTTTTATAAATTTAATAAAAAATTTACTTTTAATTCAATTTTTTTTACGAAAAAAATTCTTCTCTGCAAATTCCAAAAAAACCGCCGCTATTTATAACAAGTGTTATAGTGATGAAATATAAAATAAGCTGATTTGAATATTTAACTGCAATTTCCTCCTACCAGCTTAAAATTTTCGTTTATGATGTCTGTAATAAGTGTAGTTCTTTAATTTACTAAGTGTTGATGTCAATAATTTGTAAGAAAATAGGGTTATATAATTCTAGTAATTACAATTTTTTGTCTAACAACAAATTGAAAGAATTATACTTCTTAATAATTATTTCTAATTTAATTAAGATTATATGAAAAGATAATGTGGTTGAAGAAAATTAATTTAACAATTTAAGGAATCAAAACATAAAATATAATAGTATATGTCAAAATTATCGACACATGATACCCGACTATCTTTTTATTTATTTTTTTAGTAAAATCACACAGAAAATAGTTAAAATATCAATTAATAAGTTCTTAAAAATTTTTATTGGATATTTGAAAATTATTAATTAATATAAAGTAATATATATCTCTCTTTGGACCTATGATGCATGGACACTGACACGGACACGAGACATGACACGGGGACACGCATACATATAAAATATAAAGTATTTTTTAGATAAATCGTAATGATATTTTTATATTTTATTGATATTAAAATATAAATTAATTTTTAAATTGTTTTTAATGTCTTATTTTAATTATATCAAGTATTTAAAATATTTTTTGTTTTAATAAATAATAATATATACTATATCTAAATTTATTTTAAGAATATATATTAAGAATAAGACCGGACACACTGACACGTGATGGTATTTAGGTGTGTCCAAATGTGTCCGGAGAAGAATTTTTTATTTTTTATTGAGACACGGTTTGGACACAGCAGACACACGTGTCGGACGAGTGTCAGTGAGTGTCGTGTCCAAAATGTGTCCGACACACAGACACGACAATTCAGCAAAGTGATTATTTAGCAAGCTGACGTATAAGATTGAAACTAACCCTAGATTGTTTCATTGACTTCTACTTGAGAAATGTTTTTCACAAAATTAGTATTACACTACAAGAGTCTCTAATTTAGGGTTTAGGGTTTATATATATATGTTTTTACGGATTCAACTACTCGTATATCACAAAATCACATTGAGAAATAGTTAATTTGTATACTTTTGGTAATGTTTATTAGTTCTGAGTTTTGCTTTGCCTTTCCGTTATATTGGTTACTCAATCCTTATTCTTGGATTAAAGGCCATTTGAAAAGCTTTAAAATTATTTTCTTGAGCTTTTAATTTATAAAAGGTAATAATATTAATATTTGGTATAATTTTTAAAATTAAATTGTAGTTTTTTAAAAAGTTATTTAAATGTTTATGAAGAAGTTAAAAAAATAAATTTTTTATAATAAATTTTTTTATCATATTTATTTTAAAATAAGCACTTTTAGAATTAAAAAATCAAATACAAACAATTTATTTATAATCTATTTTTAATATTATTTAAGTTATTTTTTTAAAAGGAGTTTAATTAAATTGTTTACCAAACTAAACCTAATATATTTACGCAATATCATAAAAATTTCAATGATAATTTCAAATAAGATTAGTTAGCTTATTAAGACGTATAAGATTGAAACCCTACCTAAGTTAGCTAAATTTTAGTATTTATTATTAATGGTTGTAACAATTAATGAATGTTAAATAAAGTAAGTTTGGACTATTTTTTCGTTTACTTAGCATTACAGTATTGGAAAATATTTTTCACAAATTTGTATGTTATTAATTATAAAACGGTAATAATGTTAGAGAAACAAAAAAAAAAACTAGAATTAAATGTCTTATTTAATATTTATAACAATTAATAAATATTAAATAAAATAAATTATGTTTATTTTTGGCTAATATTTTTAGTTACCAAATTTTTTTGTTATAAACTTAGGACTATAATCTCTAAAATTAAAATAAAATAGCTAGAAAATATGACAAAAAAGATAGTAATTTTTTTTTTAGTGACCGAAAAGAACAAAAGATAAAGAAACAAAATACAAGCCAAGCCAAACTAATTAGAAATGATAGCCTCAAGCACTAGAATTTGCTTTTCAAATCTATACTAGGCTTGATCCAGGAAACATGAGTTGATTCACTTCTTGCTCCAGATTCAGCCAACCAGTCAATAATACTGTTAGCTTCTCTTAGAATTAGATGGAACTGGACCTCCCAGTCTTTGGACAAAAGATCTTGGGGTTTTAACACAATATTCTTCTCCCATTTGTTTTGTGACTGGTTATATTACTCAACACAAGATAAGCATGAATCGAGTCCGTATCACGAATAACATGCGTGCATCCAACTTCTCAGGCTATCATCAGCCCGTGCCAAGATGCCAACAGCTCACAACGACAAATAGACCAAAAAAGAAGAGCACCTGAATGGCCCACCACCCATCTCCCTTTATCATCTCTTAGAACAAAACCAAAACCAGCTCGCTGAGCTCCCTAAAGAACGCTAGCATCGCAATTGACCTTGAAAGTGCCGTTGGATGGAGACTCCCACTTGAATTTTTATTGAATATTTGAATAGATAAATTGGTTGTACCGAAGATTTCTAAGATCAAAACTCATATTTCTAGTTAGTATTGCCACTTTATCGAATCAAACTTCATGCGGGTTAAAAACCTCATGACATCAACTAATGCCTCTATATCCATCATATTCTCGATGCGAAGAGATAGTCTTTACTCGATATGTTCTGTTTGAGCTACGGAGTTAAATCGGACGATTTTTTAATCTCAATGAACAAAGAATAGAGGATATTCCAAACTACTTTAACCCTATCGCAATCTTTAAAATAGTACAGAATTAATTCAGAATAGACACCGCACCTCTTACAAATAAATATCACTGTTGAATGTTAACTTGCGATTGAACCGAAGCGCATAAGGAGGGATAGCATTGTGAAAGGAAAGCCAAAAACAAAAGCTTTATTTTTTTCGGGATGAAAGTCTTCCAGAATTAACTCTAGTCTTCACTTTTCTCCCATTGGAATTTTCTTTTTGCCAGCCAAAGACAAAGAAGATACTAAGATAGTACTTAACATATGAAACAAGACGTCTCTTTTGTTTTTGTGCATCCATTATATGAAACAAGACTTGACCAACATGCAACACCATTTGGTTCAATTCATTATATTATTTTAAGCTATTTTTTGGCTAGCTCCTACTTCCTCCTAGGTTACACAAATAATGAACAAATTATTGTGACAATTCAAAGTGGTGTTTTCACCAACACTATCCATTGCAACCATGCTTTTTGATGGATTTACAATCACACACATATTACAATTTTACATAGTATATAAAGGTATGCTCTTCTTTTTTTTTTTTTTCCTAAAAGAAGGATCTACATGTATCATTGTTTCTCTTTCTCTCTCTCTCTTTTTTTTTTTTTTCTCTATACGTCTTTGTACTCTTACTATGTGTTACCTAATGTTCCCGCTTAGCAAGTAGTTAGTTGAATTATTAATTGTAGTAACAAGTTTAGTTAGACAAGTAACCTAGCACTAATTGATTAGTTAGTCATAATGGGTATAACAGAATTCAGTTAGCCCCTAATTATTCTAACTCGGTTGGTTAGATGAACACTATATATAGCTAATTGTTGTAACAATGTTAATTTAGATTCATCATTCTGTACATTGAGCAAATTAGAATTCTCTCTTTTTTTTTTTTCTGTCTCTACTTCTATACTCTGTTCTCCCACTCTCTCTACGCACCTTTAATATTATGTGATCCAAAATTTAAAAAGATTAAATTTTTAAAATTAATTTATTCTGTATTTTTGAAAAATAACATTATTCGGTGAATAAAAAAATAAAAAAAATATTCTTAAAAAAAAATTTAGGATTTCAAAAGACAAAAGTTTTCATTTTTTTTTAAAAAATTATCATTTGAAATCTTAATTTTTTTTTTTATATATAATGACACTCGGATGAATAATGTGTGTGTATATATATAATATAATGACACTTGTGGACGTTTCACTCCATGTCATATTGTGGAATAATTTCTTATATTTAAATAGTTTTATGCAAAATCTATCATTGGCTTAGAAGTTTGTATAATGTGATCGATCATTATGGTTATAAAATTTCATATCAATCTAAAATAATTTGATCACCCTTTTATAAATCAATATTGATCGTAATATAGAAGTTTAAAATGTACATGAAAATGAAAATGAAATGTTGGAATATAGTCTTTTGATTTGAATGTTCAAATTTTATATAAAAAGATCTTTAATTTATAATAAGTGATTGTAGTTCAACAGTTAGATCGATATAAAAGCTAACTTTTATAGAATGATAAACAATATAATCTTATTTAAATTTGGAGGGGAGCAACTAAAAAATGGGCTAATTCTTACTTAATAACAAGTGTGAGGGATATATCTCACATTAGAGAAAATAAAAAGAAATAGAATCTATAAGATAAGAAACTTATAAACAAGGGCAAAATTTGAAAGAAAAAAAAAACTAGGGGGTAAAATACTTCTGTCAAAGTCTATTCTAATTCATTAGTCACTAGTCCAAGATGTTGAATTTGAAAACTAAAATATTTATGGACGAGATGAGAGTTGAATTGGATAAAATTAAGATAACTTAGTCAATTGACTAATTATTCTTATAAAAAATTTAGGAAGTCTTTTTGGTTTCTTACGGTATTTCCCAATCCGGTAGGTTAAAGACTAATTTGCCGCAGTACTGAGTTTCATTTAAGGGTTTGCTGTTGGCCAATGGGTTGCTGCATGCATAAGGCGGATAAAAAATAAGGCCGCTTCATTTGCGAGCCATAATTTTTCAGTCCAGATCGTTTATGGTCAGGCTGATGGGTTAATCGACTTGACCTATTTACTTTTTTATTTTATTTTTTGAAAAATATTTTGATAAAAAATTATCACTTTTAGATACAAAAACCTTAAATAAACTGTATTTTCTTAATTGATGAGTCGAATTTTTGGATCAAATTGAAAGAAATATTGACTAAAAGTGTTACTTTAACCCATCACTTTTTTCGGATGAATCAGACTCGCCCGTTTAGTCCGAAATTTAAACGGGTTTAATTTTAGAAGTAAAGTCTACCTATTTAAATAGATAAATAGTCTGACCTGAAAAGTTTGTCCCATTTTAACGGTTTTATTATTGATAAATCTAAACTCTATCACTGCTTATAAACTTAATATTTTTAAATATTAAGTTAATATGATATTCTTTCTTCTTGTATTTTTTCACTTAAAAATAGTCTAACAGTCAATTTTTTTTTTATATAGTTCTAATTTTCAAGCATTCCTCGGAGAAAAAACGTTTCTAATTTTGGATACGTTCTAAAGAGAAAGTGTAGAATTCTTAAAAACTTTCAAGGAATAGAAAAATAGCTAGCTTAGGCCAAAGCAGCAATTCCTACGTTGAAAATCCACATATTTTTCTTTGGAAAAAAAAAATATGATGGAGATTTATACAAGAAGAGTTCCTTGGTTCAAAAATTTCAAGTGCAAATGGAATGAATTTTGGAAATTGGAAAACCAAATTTTTCATGGATTCACTATGGTTAGAAGAAAACATTTAATTTCGGTTCACCCATAAAAATAATGAATTAATCAACTGATCACTCGCGTTTAATTTATTCTCTTGTTAAATTTTTTTTTTTTTTTTTGTATTTTATAAGTTATTGTAGGGATAAATGCACGTTTGAACTTCTTTATTTTTAAAGTTTGAAACTTAACTCGGCAACGTGGACCAAATTTCATCAACTTTTAATAATGCTCATAAATTTATTTGAAATTATCGAAAAATTAATCGAAATTATTTTTTTGGTCCCGAAAATAAAATTACAAGTGACATAGCATATGAGACATGTGAGACGCATGTAGCGATGTACGTCACTTACACTTTTACATAAATATTGAAAGGGAAATCATTGAAATCTCTAGAAATATAAACATTTATTCTTGAAAAGTTTTAAATGTGTTGGAGTTATTTATAGAAGTTAAGAAAAGGAAGCAGTCAATTATGGAGAAAGGAATTTGTGTTTTACAGAACGGAAATGGTGGCTGCTGAAATTCATTACCGTTTTATTTTGATTAAGGAACATAAAATTAAGGAAAAAAAAATCCTAAAGGTCCCTTATAATAATCTTGAAAGATAATAAGGTTCTTAACAAAAAAAATTTAACCTGATCTCTGAACGTTATTTTTATGGGACTAATTAGTCTCTGTGCAAAAAAATTTAATGTTATTTTTTTTTATAAAGACTAATCAGTCCTAAAAAAAGGATCAGTAACCAGGTTAGATGTTTTTTCTCTTGGGGGGTCTCGTTTCGAAATAATTATCAGAGGTCGAATGGGGTATTCGCTCTAAAATTAAAAATTTAAAAATTGAAACAAGTCATAATACATTAATATAATATTAAATATATGCAATTTCAAAAAAAAATATTTATTACCATCAAATACCGTCGCATTTTTTTTAAATAGTAACAGTTTGTTAGATTTGTCAACCTAATTATTATTACGGTCAATTCGACAATAATTAGCGTCGATTAAAAAAATCTATTAGTAATTATTTTTTTATGAGAATTTTTCTTTTGGATTAAATATTTTAGATTGTAATAGTAAATCCGACAATAATGTCAACGATTTTGGACAAATTTTTGATAATGTTAAATACTTAGTGTATAGACTCTTACTCTTGTTATACATTTAATATCTTTTGAAACATCAAAATTTTATCTTTTCTATAAAAAATATTTCTAAATTGTTCTTAAGAAACTGGTTAAACAAAACTCATGTAATATTATTAGAATATTAAATATTTTAAATCTTTTAATATGTAAGAACATAATTTTTCTTTTCACTTTTTATAAAGCTGTCCTGAAATTTAGCTGGGGAATAGTTTAGAATACCAAAATCGATTTTTTGGGTGAAATAAAATCTGAACAGGATAAATTAAATCTTAATTGTTCATATTCATTAATTAAATCAACCCTACGAAATTTAAATAAACTCCACTAATTAAACAATAAAGTAATTTATTAATTTTTAAAGGATAAATTGTAAAAAATATATTCAAATTATGAGAATGGATCTTTTTAATTGTTAAAAAAAATTAAGAGTATAAAGTATAATTTTTAACCTTTTATTATTTTCTCTCTCATATTTATTCTTGATCTCACTTATAAAATTAATAATAAGAGATCACACTTTACTCCCTCAATTATTAAAAAAATTGAAAAAATTCATTTCCTCAAATTATCTTAAACCTGACAAGAATTTTTTGAATTTTATTATCAACAAAAATATTTTCAAATATTTTTAAAACATACAAAAAAAATATTCAATTGTAATTAAAGACTTATTCCATGAATGGAAAAAAATATGATGTGGCTAACAAAAAAAATATAACGTGGCTAACAGAAAAAAATGTAACGTGGCTAATGAAACAGTCAACACTTGTCAAGTAAGACTCTAACATTCTCTGTTTATCACAAAAAAAATGTAACGTGGCTAGCGGAACAGTCAACAGGTGGCAAGTGAAACTCTAACATTCTCTGTTTATCACATCATTTTTTTCTATTAACGTAAAACATTTTAGTAGATAAATGTGTATTTTTATTATATTTTTAAATAATTTAAAGATATTTTTATCAATAACAAATGTTAGAGGGAGTAAAGTATCATTTTTGTCCCCAACATTTGGGGTAAGTCTTATTTGTGTCCCTAACGTTTAAATCGTCCTATTGGTATCCTTAACGTTTATAAAAGTGATTCAATGTTATCCTACTATCAATTATACTAACAAATCAGATTATATTTTTTAATTATTCTCACTTGGATGTATTCATTATCAATTAGATCTCAATTGGATATGATCGATTTTAATATTATACCCACTATTTGTGTTTAAATTCAATTATGTCCCTAGAAAAGTGAATTATGTAAATGTTGTAGGAATTAGTTTCAACATTTGATGAGCTATTTTTCGGAGTAGATCATTGATTCTATCCCAGACATTTGTATTCTAATTTCAAGAAGAGATTTTTAAAACTCAAACTAAAGCGTTCATGATGTGTAATTGACGGCAGGATAACATTGAATCACTTTTACAAATGTTAGGGATACAAATAGGACGATTTAAACGTTAGGGACACAAATAGAATTTACCCCAAACGTTGGGGACAAAAACGATACTTTACTCATGTTAGAGGTGTTAGAGATATAACCATTAATGTTGTCTTCTCCTATCAGTTTAAGCTTTTGGGATGAGTGGTTTCATAACATGGTATCAGAGCTCTATGTCCGAAAGGTCAAGAGTTCGATCTTTGGAGAACCCCAAAAGTGAAAAAAATATAAAATCAAGCAAACCCAAAAAGAGAGGCTCTTGCTATATATACCCTTAAATTAACCTGAATAATACACAAAACACTTTTCTCATATTTCTCTCTTGTTTCTAACAAGGTATCAAGAACTTAGGCTTTTTTTTTTTTCAGAAACAATTGGTTTCTATCTCTTTTATCTTGTCTCCTCCGACAGTACTTTGTCCTCACTTTTCGAGTCTCTCTCGACACTTTGATTATACGGTTATCTAATCAGATTTATATATGTAAATAATTTTTAAAGGATAAATAATAAAAATACATTTAAATTATCTTAAGAGTGACAAGAATATTTTTAAATTTTATTATAGATAAAAATAATTTTAAAACATAAAAAAAATTCAATTGTGATCAAAGACTTATTCCATTAATAGAAAAAATGTGGCGTGGGCGCGTGGCTAAATCTGGCGTGAACGCGTGGCTAAATCTGGCGTGGTGTGGGCGCGTGGCTAAATAATCTGGCGTTAATAGAAAAAAATCTGGCGTGAGTGCATGGTTAAATCTGGCGTGGGCGTGTGGCTAGTATAGCAGTTAACGTGACAAATAATGAGACTCTAACATTTTCTGTTTCTCATTGTTAGAATATAATTAGGATCAATTAGGATCAATTAGTATTATTTAGTATATCTGAATATTTATTATAGGAAATTATATCTTTATTATTACGATTCTCTTAATACCTATAAATACCCTTTCATATTGTATCATTCCAGACAACTTGAATGCACTCAATAATATACCATCCTTTCTCCAGTTTAGTCTCTTGTTTCTAACATGGTATCAGAGCCATGATATCCTCTTTGAAGAGGATAAGTTGTTTTCCTTGTAGTGAAATTACCGTAATTTTTGTATTTTTTTTCCCTGTCATTCTTTTTTCTCTTTTGTCACTCCTTTGATACTTTTTCACCTCACCGACTAGCCTATTTTTTCTGTCTTTTTTTTTTTTCGAGTCGTATGATCAAACATCATTGTCATCCGCTGCTTACCTATTCTCATGAAGAAATCATGTAGTTTTCACTCTCTTTCGGTAGTTCTGTCTACGTTCTCTTGTGGCAATTCTGTCTACATTTTCTCGTGGCAGTTTCATCTGTATTTTGCAATGTTCTGAAAACCAGACCGGACTGGCCGGTTCGACCAGGTTAACCGGAAACCGGTCATCTGGCCGATCCGGTTGAGCTACAAAACCACTTTGTAAAAAACCGGTGGTTAACCAGTGAACCAGATGAACTGGACCGATTTTTCAAAGGGCCGGTTCTCTCCTCCAGCACAAATGCGACGTCGTTTTGGTCCCTCTATATATAAGAGAGGAAAACGGTGAGACAGAGCTCCCCTTCCCTCTTCACACAAAATCCCTAATCCCTAGTAACCTAACCCTAGAGATTCAGAGGAGCACCCAGCCACTCCCCCACCATCAACCCCCGGCGTCAGCGCGGTTGTTGCCATCCTCGTTTTCTCCTCTCAAAGGTCTATTCTTCTCCTCGCATCGCCCTGTTCTCTTCGCCCTGTCTCTGTTGACAGCTCTGTCCTCCTCGCCGTCGCGAGCGTGTTTACTTGGCTGTCTTCTCTTCACAAGTCATCTCCGTTTCACTGCTCGGTCATCATCTCCGATAAGCACTCATCTACTCCTCCCTTGAGTTGCATTTTTTTGTTAATTTTTTAGATTGTTATTGTATATATTCTGATTTCTGATTTCTAAGTTAATTATATGGATTGAGTTAATTGTATGGATATTGGATTCTGAATTAATTTTATGGATATTGGAATTTAAGATTCTCTTCTAAGATCTTTGTCGTTTCAAGTTGGTTAATTAGATTTCTTAGCCCCTTTTGAGTTTTTAACCTCTTGACTACTTAGCAATTTAGCAATTTGGTCTTCAGTGATTTCTTGAAATTGCAAGATTGATTTTTTTTTTCTGAATTGTTGATTTTGGGTTATGGTGCAATGTTTCCATCATTGTTTATGCTGTTGTTATAGTTTTATTATTATTTTTATAAAATTGGAATAACTGTTGTGGTATTATATGGATTTTGATTTTTGTTAGTTATAAATGTTGATTTTTAAAATTATTTTTGAATTTTTAATGGATAATTTATTATATAAAATTATAAAATTTTGAATTTTATCTATTTAAAAAATATTAAATTTAAATATTTAAAAGTATATATTAAATTTTTAATAATTTTATTTTATATTTAGTTAAACCGGTTGAACCCTGGTTGAACCTCGGTTGAACCTCTAAACCATTGAACCAGTTATTCCACCGGTTCATTGACCGGTCCGGTTCTCGCAACCTTGGTATTTTGTATGTGTTTCCTTATGACAGTTTCGTCTGTGTTTCTTTATGGCAGTTCTGCACTTCCTTCAGATAGCGGCAGTTCCGTCTGCGCTTCCTTCATACAAGCGGTAGTTTCGTTTGCGCTTCCTTCATACAAGTGGCAAAAAAAATCAATATTATTTTTTTTGTACAGGGACTAATCAGTCCCAAAAAAAAATCTGGACTGGGTTGGGTGTTTTTTTTTAGAACTTTGTTGTCCTTTCGAAGTAATTGTCAGGAGTCGGATGAATATTCACTCTAAAATTTAAAATTTAAAAATTTAAAGCAGGTCATAATACATTAATATAAGGTGAAAACTCAGGCGTAGTTGACTTTACGTGAAGTTGATATCTGAGAGCTGTTAGATGAAAATTTAGTCAAATAAGTCAAATCATCTCACGACTCTCAGGTATCAACTTCACGTGAAGTCGACTGCAACTAAGTTTCCACCTTAATATAATATTGAATATATGCAATTTCAAAAAAATGTTTATTACCATCAAATACGTACCGTCGCATTTTTTTCAATAGTAACAGTTTGTTAGATTTGTCAACCTAATTATTATCATGGTCAATTCGACAGTAATTAGCGTCGATTAAAAAAATCTATTAGTAATTATTTTTTTATGAGAATTTTTCTTTTGGATTAAATATTTTAGATTGTAATAGTAAATCCGACAATAATGTCAACGATTTTGGACAAATTTTTGATAATGTTAAATACTTAGTGTATAGACTCTTACTCTTGTTATACATTTAATATCTTTTGAAACATCAAAATTTTATCTTTTCTATAAAAAATATTTCTAAATTGTTCTTAAGAAACTGGTTAAACGAAACTCATATAATATTATTAGAATATTAAATATTTTAAATCTTTTAATATGTAAGAACATAATTTTTCTTTTCACTTTTTATAAAGCTGTCCTTAAATTTAGCTGGGGAATAGTTTAGAATACCAAAATGGATTTTTTGGGTGAAATAACATCTGAACAGGATAAATTAAATCTTAATTGTTTATATTCATTAATTAAATCAACCCTACGAAATTCAAATAAACTCCACTAATTAAACAATAAAGTAATTTATTAATTTTGATATTTTCATTATCAAAATGGGTAGTTTCTAGTTTCGTCTTGAATTATCTAACTCCAAAGTCCAAAACTCTCTAGTTTGACAATTGACATTTCCCAAGGGGAGACTGCATTTATAAAACTGATATATAATCAAAGTATTATTTTCTCATGTTAAATGAAAATGTGATTTTTGGCGAAAAAATTGATCGTCCTTAACCACTCCCTATTTCCAATAAAAATTTAGAAAAACAATATTTTTACTTCCAAATTTAATATTATCACTTTGTATCTGTGATATTTTTAATAATTTAGTTATCATATATTCTAAGAATATATATTAAATTTATTACCACTAAAAATTTGTGAACTTTTTATTTTAATAAATACATTGAAAACTAAACTTTGCATCATTTTTTTAAAAACATTTTTTAATTGTTAATTTTGACGACTGTGCTCTTAGGTAAATATTAGCTAAATTCTACTTTTAAAGAGTAATGTTAGTGAGTCATTTTTTTTTTATCAATATCAGCTATTTTTTTAAAATTATTTTATAGGTTTAGCTAATATATATATATATATTCTAAAAGCATATAATAATATTACTATTAATGAAATTTATTAATTTTTTTAATAAATTCAAACAAATGTACTGAAAGTTTAAAGTTTTTATATTTTTAATAAAAAATTTTCTTAACTTTTAATCTCAATATTTGTACTTAAGACACAAAATAGCCAAACTATTCTTGTTTTATTTATTTTAAATTCTAGACTTTAAATTATAAATTTTTAATTTTAAATACTAAAATATAAATTCTAAATCCTTTAAAAAAATTTTTAAGAATTAAAAAAATTGACTAACATTAATTAACTAAAAGCTAGTTACTAAATTTCCTTTTTTTTTTTAAATTATTCCACATTTTTATTACTTATTTTTTATATTAGTAGAAATTTTGTTTATATACCATAAACTTAAAATAACATATATATAGTAATAAAAAATAGTAATAAAAAGGGATAATATCTGGTCTTAAATTTACACTAATTTTACATTTTTCAATTACTATCTATCTTCCTATTTTGAAGGAGTTCCTCAACGGTTCAGCAAGCCACTTTTCATTAATGCAAAATCTGAAATTCAAGCTTATATTACGAAATTCAGCCTCAAAGTTCCTAATTACGATGAAATTTAAGACCAATAATAAGGTTTTTTGACCCTATCTTTGTAATAAATGGTCCCCTCTTCTCCACCACTACATTCAGCAGCCAATAGATTCAAAAGTGAAACAATAAAATCCTAAAAAAATAATTTCGGAAAAAAAAAAAAGAGAAAATGCTAGATTATTCAAATGTTTTAATATTTTAGCCAAACTACACAATTGAAGACAGTTTTATTCAATTAAGGAAAAGTATATTTAGTATGAAAAAAAATATTCTGATACTTAGTAGAAGAAACATCTTAATGCCTAGTATAAATACTATTCACGTAGAGATTTTAGATTCATCCAGAGACATTTGGCTGGTTTTTGGTTGATACCCTTTTGGTTCCATAGCATTGTTGATTAAGGAAAAGTATATTTAGTATGAAAAAAAAATTCTGATACTTAGTAGAAAAAACATCCTAATGCCTAACATAAGCACCATCCACGTAGAGGTTTTGGATTCACCGAAAGACATTTGGCTAGTTTTTGGCTGATACCTTTTGGTTCCCTAGCATTGTTGATTAAGAAAAAGTATATTTAGTATGAAAAAAAAAATATTCTGATACTTAGTAGAAAAAACATCCTAATGCTTAACATAAGCATCATCCACGTAGAGGTTTTGGATTCACCGAAAGACATTTGGCTGGTTTTTGGCTGATACCTTTTGGTTCCCTAGCATTGTTGATTAAGGAAAAGTATATTTAGTATGAAAAAAAAAAACATTCTGATATTTAGTAGAAGAAACATCCTAATGCCTAGCATAAGCACCATCCACGTAGAGGTTTTGGATTCACCCAGAGACATTTGGCTGGTTTTTCGCTGATACCCTTTTGGTTCCCTAGCATTGTTGATTAAGGAAAAGTATATTTAGTATGAAAAAAAAAACATTCTGATACTTAGTAGAAGAAACATCCTAATGTCTAGCATAAGTACCATCCACGTAGAGGTTTTGGATTCACCCAAAGACATTTAGCTGGTTTTTGGCTGATACCCTTTTGGTTCTCTAGCATTGTTGAAACTATAAAAAAATTAAACAAACATTTACTCGTATATTATTATATTAGTAAAAATAACTCTTTTTATAATTTAAAAAAGATTAAACTACCAAAAACGTACTCAAATTATGTTGTCCCGGATAAAAATGCCTCAAATATTTGTTATTGATAAAATATCTTCAAATTATTTAAAAATATAATAAAAATACATATTTATGTACTAAAATGTTTTACGTTAATGAAAAAGAGCGATATGACAAACAGAAAATATTAGAGTCTCATCATTTATCACGTTGACGGTTATATTAGCCACGCGTCCACGCTATATTTAGCCAGGCGCTTAATAAAAAAGAGCATATGACAAATAAAAAATGTTAGAGTCTCATTATTTGCCAAGTTAACTGCTATATTTGTCACGCGTCCACGCTAGATTTAGCTACGCGCTCACGCCAGATTTAGCCACACACCCATGCCACGTCAGATTTAGCCACGTGCTCATGCCAGATTTAGCCACGCGCCCACGCCACGCCAGATTTAGCCACACGCTCACGCCAAATTTAGCCACGCGCCCACACCACATTTTTTCTATTAATGGAATAAGTCTTTAATCACAATTGAATGTTTTTTTTTATGTTTTAAGAATATTTAAAAATATTTTTATGGATAATAAAATTTAAAAATATTCTTGTCAATCTTAAGATAATTTAAATGTATTTTTTATTATTTATTTTTTAAAAATTATTTACATATATAAATATGATTAGATAACCGTATAAACTTTTTTTTGTAATGTTTAATAGTGTCAAAAATAAAAAATATATTATTTATATATTTAAAAAAAATACAAAAACATAGGACAAATTGATAATTAAGGAAAGTGGGTCTGGTGGGTCGGTGCAAAAGCGGTCGCGTGTTGAGCGAGGAGAAGCGTGGGTTTGACACGTGGAAGCGTCTGAGCCGTTGATCAAGGGTCCAATCTAACGGCGTGGAAATAATCTGGAAAGGAGAAGAAACTGATGACGATAGGGACTTCCGGTGGTGTGTGGAGGCGCGTGAGACGATTTTCGGCGACGAATTTGGTGGCGTTGGAAAGCTTGCAACGAGGAGAAGGCGAGGGTGGCGGCGATGACGAACCAAAGTGTCGAGAGAGATTCGAAAAGTGAGGACAAAGTACTGTCGGAGGAGACAAAATAAAAGAGCTAGAAACCAATTGTTTCTTGGAAAAAAAAAAACTAAGCTCTTGATACCATGTTAGAAACAAGAGAGAAATATGAGAAAAGTGTTTTGTGTATTATTCAGGTTAATCTAAAGTACAATGTACAAGGGGTATATATAGGTACCAGAATAATCAAAGTAATAAAAGTATAGAATCCTACAATTAATATACAGATATGCTATATAAATATAAACGATACTAACTGATATAAAATGATTCTCTAACATATATATATATATATATATATATATATATATATATATATATATATATATATATTCTTTTAAAAAAACCTCTTAAAACTATAAAAAAATTATACAAACATTTACTCGTATATTATTATATCAATAAAAATAGCTCTTTTGATAATTTAAAAAAGATTAAACTATCAAAAACGTATTTGAATTATGTTGTTTCTGACAAAAATGGCTCTAACATTTGTTATTAATAAAAATATCTTTAAATTATTTAAAAATATAATAAAAATATACATTTATGTACTAAAATGTTTTATGTTAATAGAAAAAAATGATGTGATAAATAGAAAATCTTAGAGTCTCATTTGCCATGTGTTGACTGTTCCGCTAACCACGTTACATTTTTTTTTGTCTCACTTGCCACGTGTTGACTGTTCCGCTAGTCACATTATATTTTTTTTTGTGATAAACAGAGAATGTTAAAATCTTACTTGACAAGTGTTGACTGTTTCGTTAGCCACGTTACATTTTTTTCTGTTAGCCACATTATATATATTTTTTTCGTTAGCCACATCATATTTTTTTTCATTCATGGAATAAGTCTTTAATTACAATTGAATATTTTTTTTGTATTTTTAAAAATATTTGAAAATATTTTTGTTGATAATAAAATTCAAAAATACTCTTGTCAAGTTTAAGATAATTTGAGAAAATGAATTTTTTCAATTTTTTAACAATTTAGGGAATAAAGTATGATCTCCCATTATTAATTTTATAAGTGGGATCAAGAATAAATATGAGAGAGAAAACAATAAAATATTAAAAATTATACTTTACACTCTTAATTTTTTTTAACAATTGAAAAGATCCATTCCCATAATTTGAATATATTTTTTACAATTTATTCTTTAAAAATTATTTAGATATATAAATCTGATTAGATAACCCTATAAATTTTTTTTGTAATGTTTAATAGTGTCAAAAATAAAAACTACATATTATTTATATATTTAAAAAAAAAAATACAAAAACATAGGACAAATTGATAATTAAGGAAAGTGTGTGTGTGTATGAGGTAGCAAGCTGCCATATATAAATGCCATATTATTATCATTTTTTCTGAGCATTGAATCTCAGCCCTTCCTTCCTTATCACACCATCCTCTATATTTGTGCTTCCTCTCTTCCATTTTGCTTCCCCTCTTATCATTTTTTCTCTCCTTCTATTCTATTCTATCTTTCTATCTTTCTATCCATTATTATTATCCACCTTCTCAGAAAACACAAAGTACTATATACTACTTCACTACTCTGAACTACCCTTCCCTTTTCTCTGCTCCAAAAACTCAACTTTCATTTTCAGTTTATACCCTTTTCATAGTTATTGTTATTGCCTACCAACTCAGCAAGCAATGCATTAAAGACTCTTACATATTCTGTCTTTGTCACTCTTCTTCAGAATTCTCATTACTATACAAAGCTCTTGCCTTCTTGGTGTTTTGGTAATTTTTCGCACTATTCTATTCAACTTAAACTTCTTCGTTCGTCTCGTGGGATAAGACTTTGTTGTTATTGCTGCTGTCGTCGTGGTGTTATTTCAATTACATATTTTTAGTTATATTCAAAATTTTTGTTTATTATTATTAGGCCATGAATAAGCCTTGGTTCATAGTTTTTTATAATCTCCCACTAATTTATAATATTTTCTTTGTATTTATATAAGAGTGCTGGGAATTAAAGCTACCAATTTGGTTTTATCAATCTGAGAATGGCACCAAGGAACAGAAGTGGAAAGACCAAGGGAGAGAAGAAGAAGAAGGAAGAGAAGGGTAATTTAATTAATTAACAAAATTTTTATCTAATTTATACAATTTTCTTAATTTCTTATTATACTTTAATAGTCTTAAACGAAGTTTATCTTAATTCTTTAAGCCAATTAATTTGAATGCGAAAAGAGACTCTGTAATGAGTTATGTCATTTAATTAGTTTTTTACTATTTTATCCCAAAAAATTTAGAATTTTCAATTTAACTATTTGATTAAAAATTTATGAAAAATGTTTTAATTATTATTTTGCAGTTCTTCCGGTTGTCATAGATATGACTGTGAACCTTGTTGATGAAACTCATGTTGTTCTCAAGGTATGCTCTTTTTTTTTTTCATTAATTTAAATTTTGACTTAATAAAATACTATATATGAAGCTTAAGTTGATAGGCTTTAATTTTTAATTTGTGCATTGACTATGGCTATTGCCATGATTCTCATTTGTTATCTTTTTTCTAGATTGTGCTTGTTCAGTGCTGAACTTTATGCTTAGTAGATTAATTAATATTATTAATTATCATTAGCGGATGGAAAAAGTGTTCAACCATTAAGTTGCTCACTTTATCACCAAAACGTTTGAAAAAAATTATTATTCCTAACGATATATTATGTCAACCAAGCATCACCAAAACGTTTTAACTAGTTTCTAAACCTATGCTTAATTTTAATTTTTTTTTTCATGTAAATATTTAATTATTAATTATATTTTATGAGTTATATAAATTTCTTGTAAATTTTTTTTTGGCTTTATTTCAATTACAAGTTGAGGCGTGTACAGTTGTATTGCATATATATATATTTGTGTGGTTGTGAAATATCATTTTGACAATGTAACATATAGACAAAAAAAATGTTTGAGAAACTAGTTTTTAATTAAACCAAATTCCAAAGCTTGAGGTCATTGTAATATTTTTCTTCTTCTTCTTTTCCAAGTTTTGTCACATAGCTTTCGCCATTTTATTTATTTATTTATTGTTACACTTAAATTGATGCGATATTATTAAAGTTTTTCCCTTTATTTTGAATTAGGGAATATCAACGGACAGAATAATAGATGTTAGACGTCTCTTATCGGTGAACACAGAGACATGTTACATCACAAATTTTTCTCTATCACATGAGGTAAATTAATTAATATATTTTATAATTTTATTAATTGTTTTAGTTTCCACCAATCATTATATTATTGCCGTATGGGACTAACTATATTGGGAAAGAAAAGAAAAATTATACTGTTTGAATTGGGACATTATGCAAGACATTCTGCGGTGTTAATTTCAATATGTTTGACTTCAGTTTGACTAATTTGAATATTGAGAACCAATAATATTCATGCACCGTCTGAGAAATATGAAATATTACCAAAAATAGATCTATATAGTTGGTATATTAGGCGAGGTCTTATTAAAATTTTAATTTTTAATTTGCGAAAAAGTTTTTAAATAATAAAAAAATATGGATGACCAACTTTCGTACGGAAGTTGTAATGTTGTATTTGGCGAATGTAAAGTCTGTATTTCGATGCAAATTATGCATAAAAAAGGTTGAATTTCAATATTGGACACAATTATGGTTGCATTATTAGTCATTAATAAAGCTACCTATTATAAACTAAACTCTATTCATAATAATAATAGAGAAATTCATAATAATTCATAATAATAGAACATTTTTTAAAGACTATTAATTTTTAATATTTTTTGTTATTATTTAATATAAATAATTATTAAATTATTTTTAATAAATAAATTTTATTAATTTATATATAAATTTTAAAAAATATAAATATAAATTATATATTTTGTGTATAAAATTTTTGTAAATATGTGAATAAATTATTATTGGTTAAAGATTGATAAAAAAGTATAATATTTATCGGTCCTGTAACATTACTCAATATATGAAAATTAATATTTTAATTTTCATATGATATTAAATTATTAATATTAATAAGATAATATTATCTTTGTTTTATTTTCTTTTTTTTTTTTAAAATTTAAAATCTACTTCTTTTTTTTCAGGTAAGGGGCCCTCGGTTGAAGGACACGGTGGACGTGTCCGCACTGAAACCTTGCATCCTCACTTTGGTTGAAGGTATAATTAAATTTAAATTACATGATTGAATTACCACACATTTTTAAAAATTAAAAATTAAATTATAAAAAAAAACAAATTATTGAAACGACGTCGTAGAAGTTATCTTGTTCCTTACCTTTCGCAGAGGACTATGACGAAGCTGGAGCGGAGGCACACGTCAGAAGACTCCTCGATATCGTTGCCTGCACCACCGCCTTCGGCCCCTCGTCTCCGACGTTGCCGGCGAAGAATCCGGCCGCCGCAACAACACCTAAATCCGGTAAGCCTCAAACGCCGTCTGAAAAGCAACCGCCGAAAGATGCGGCAGCCGCGGCGGCGGCAGCTTCTGAC
The DNA here is from genome assembly GCF_059453495.1 of Arachis ipaensis. Taxonomy (NCBI): domain Eukaryota; kingdom Viridiplantae; phylum Streptophyta; class Magnoliopsida; order Fabales; family Fabaceae; genus Arachis; species Arachis ipaensis. The sequence continues at coordinate 4,777,480 of NC_142437.1, forward strand.
GGTGACGGCGAGATCAGCCACTCGTCCCCGAAGCTCGGAAGCTTCTACGAGTTCTTCTCTCTCTCACACCTCACTCCTCCCTTCCAATGTAATCTCTCTCTCTCTCTCTCTCTCTCTCTGCATTTTCTCTTTATTTTCACTTTCTGTTAGTTAGTTGTTAGGTTAGTTTCACCTTTTGGAGTTGGTTATTCTGCGTAACTAAGTAAGTAAGTAAATAACTAACTATTCCAGCTGAAACTAACCGAATAACTAACTCTAGTTTTGGCGCGAGCTTTGGTTGACAAATACCTGTATCCATATCGAACACATTTAATTCTTACTTGGAGAACATTCATAGCCACTAATTTGATATTTTGTATGATTTTTTAATTTTTGAAGTGAAAATGAGTGAGTATAGATGTTTTTGGAACTGTGTTGTCATACTGAAGTGAGTGAGTGAAACTGTGTGCAGATATTAAGAGGGCGGCGAGGCGGCGCATGGAGGAGATATTGGAGGAGGATTATCTCTTCTCTCTTGATGTAAAGCTCTCTGATCCTTGAATTTATTGTAGTTGCTATTTTGTTTGTTGTCTGAAAGTGAAATGAGATAATTGAAGTGCATTGGTTCTGTTTTTTTTATTTGTTATCAGGTGAAGCTGTGTAATGGGAAAGTGGTGCACGTTGAAGCTTGCAGGAAGGGTTTTTACAGTGTTGGGAAGCAGCGGATTCTGTGTCACAATCTCGTCGATTTGTTGAGACAGCTCAGCAGAGCTTTTGATAATGTTAGTGTTATACACTCTTTGTTTAAGATAGTCTCACTTGATTTTTTGTTCCGATTGAATTCACTGCAATTTTTGTGGATTATGCCTTGGTAGTTTGGTTTACTCTAATTATAACATTGTAAAGATTTATTTCTCAATTTCAGGCTTATGATGATCTCTTGAAGGCATTTTCAGAACGTAACAAGGTATTCGATGAACTTTTGGTTGTTTCATATTTTATTCATATTGTGCAATTTTCTTTGATTTGTGAGGTGAATCATAGATCATGTTAATGGCTTCTATCATTATTATTAACCTTCTTTATTTGTTATTTGTCTCCAGTTTGGCAATCTTCCCTATGGTTTCAGAGCAAACACATGGCTTGTTCCTCCTGTTTCAGCACAATCACCATCTATTTTCACTCCTCTTCCTGTGGAGGATGAAGCTTGGGGAGGAAATGGTGGTGGTCTAGGAAGGGATGGAAAGTTTGATTTGTTTCCGTGGTCCAATGAGTTTTCGTTTATTGCATCTATGCCTTGCAAGACCGCAGAAGAAAGGCAAGTTCGTGATAGAAAAGCATTCCTTCTGCACAGCTTATTTGTCGATGTTGCAATTTTCAGAGCAATAAAGGCCGTTAAAAATGTAATGGAAGATCCAAATTTTAGCGGCTCAGCTCGAGAAAACGATATTGTTTATTCCGAGAGAATAGGTGACTTGAGTATAAAAGTTGTGAAAGATGGTTCTTTTGCCAACTGTAAGATTGATACTAAAATCGATGGAGTAGATGCGACCGGAGTAAATGAAAAGGATTTAGTAGAGAGAAATCTACTGAAAGGAATCACTGCTGATGAGAACACTGCTGCGCATGTACGAAATTTTTAAACTACCTGTTTGCATTGTCTCTTTAGGTTGCTTCTTTAGTCCTTAAATATAACTGATCAATGTTCCACATTTTATTTGCAGGACATCATCACTTTAGGTGTTATCAATGTAAGATATAGTGGTTATGTTGTTGTTGTGAAAGTTGATGGTGGAGTTAATGAAAACGTGAACCATCAGTCTCAACAAAATATTGACTTCATTGATCAACCAGACGGCGGTGCCAATGCACTCAACATTAACAGGTTCTTGAACTATTCAATGTTTTACAGTTGCAATAATTTACATCTTCACATAATAGTATAATACTAATTGATTCGAATGCATTCCGATTTCATTCTTTTGTATATTACTAGCTGCAATTTCTTTTGTCTCTAAAGCTATACCGACATCAGGATTAAGGTCTCAGAAAGAGATCCATCAGCAGTTTTCATGTTTTTCCTAACTGTGGCATTGTAAAATATTTTTACCTACTTCTATGACTTTTATTTCTTATTTCTCTTCATAAATTCTGCACGAGTTTTTTGTTGTTTGTTTTTGTTCTTTATTATCTTTTTACCTAAAAAGACCATATATGAGGTGGTCAAAAGGAGATCTACCTGTCAACAGTCTCAATATAAACATGATACATGATAGGGCGCAATGGCATCATTTGATCCATATAGCCGACCCCACCTAGTGGGATAAGGCTTTGTTGTTGTTGTATTCTGTTGTAGTTTCCAACTTGCTCAGTTTTACATAAATACTTATTATTTTCCCCTCTCTTGATTGATCCCTCTCTCATTTATCAAGTCATGATAGCACCTTAATTATTCTGTTCTTTGCAGTTTGAGATTACTTCTCCATAATACAACACAATCAGAGAACAATAAACAAATGGCTCACGTGCAAACGCTTGAGCACGAAGAGGTTGGTGCTTCCCATGATTTTGTGGAGAAGCTGATAAAGGAAAGTCTTGCTAAGCTTGATAAAGAGGAAGTGAGTTTGGACAATTTTGTTAGATGGGAACTTGGAGCTTGCTGGATACAACATTTGCAGGACCAAAACAATGCAGAAAAAGATAAGAAACCTTCTTTAGAAAAGGCTAAACATGAGATGAAGGTTGAGGGTCTTGGAAAACCCCTTAAAGCCCTGAAGAACAACAAAAAGAAACCCGATTCAAACAATGCTAATTCAGCATCAGAGAATTCAAAACCCCTAGTTGAATGTGCTAATGGAGAGGTACAAGTTTCTCCATTTGTAGAATCTCAGCATGAAACTACAGCAGCTGAGAATGAGCGAGTGCTGAAGGAGATATTATCTGAAGCAGCCTTTATCCGATTAAAAGAATCAGGGACTGGACTGCACCGCAAGGTACGTCTTGTAACTGTAACAATGATCTCCTTGTTTTTTAAACTGAAATCGAATTATTTTATCCAGTTTCTTACTTTAACCATCTCATGTTTTTTACAGTCTATACAAGAGTTGATTGACTTATCAAAGAAATATTACACGGATGTTGCGCTTCCGAAACTGGTAATAATAGAATTCTGTTTGGTTGATTGTCTGAAGAGCTCTCTAGTCAAGAAGACTTGGAAGATTCATAGTTACTTTTATTAATTATGCAATACAGGTAGCAGATTTTGGCTCACTGGAACTCTCTCCAGTTGATGGTCGCACCCTAACTGATTTTATGCATACTAGGGGTCTTCGAATGCGTTCTCTTGGACAAGTTGTGAGTGCTCTGTACTTATTCCCCATTTTATTCATCAACTTAATTATAAGTCTAAGGGGTCCTTCTTTCTCCTTCCCCTTAGTCGTTATATTTGAGCTTCTAAAAAGTTCTATAGTTGTAATTTATAAATGGAAGTTTAAATATTATATTAACATGCCCACAATCCTATGACTTCAGATAAGTGTTATCTAGTTTATCCGCAATTATTCTCCTTCCCCTTTTTCGTTCTATTGCGTCATGCTTTGGTACTGTCTGCTGCATTTTTTCACAGAAGATTCAGTAATGGATTGTATCTTTGGTTTAGAATCACTTATGGTAGATTTTCCATGTTTTATGATCTTTGCTTATTGCTTGTCTTCTACAGGTAAAGCTTTCTGAGAAATTATCACATGTGCAATCACTTTGCCTTCATGAAATGATAGTTCGTGCTTTCAAGCACATCCTGCAGGCAGTGATTTCTGCTGTTGATGACAAGGGGAAAATAGCAACATCAGTAGCTTGTGCATTGAATTTGCTTCTTGGTGTTCCTGAGAATAGAGAATTAGTTAATTCATCTGAAGTTCATCCTTTAGTTTGGAGATGGCTTGAGGTGTTTTTGAAGAAAAGGTTTAATTGGGATCTTAGCAGCTCGAATTACAAGGATGTGAGGAAGTTTGCAATTTTACGAGGTTTATGTCACAAGGTACTGCTTAAAGATTCAGCTGTAATATATAGAAATTTTTGTTAACATTTAAGAATTAAGAATTAAGATATGCTTTATGTAGGCTTTTTGTTCAAGACTATCTTAAATGTGATTGTTAAACATATATTTTAAATATTTCTAACATATGTTCATATAGATATAGATACATGTAAATACTTAACCGTTTCTTATCTTTTATAGATTGTGGTTCTCCAATTGCTATAACATGACATTTATGTTTCATAGATTGTAGTTTTCCTATTGCTATGATATTGTGTAGATATCTAGAGGCTTGTTTCTCTTTTATTTCTAATAGTTACTGTCTTTGTTAGGTGGGGATTGAGCTTGTCCCAAAGGATTTTGATTTGGATTCTCCAACTCCCTTTCAGAAATCTGATATTGTCAGCTTGGTACCCGTTCATAAGGTAGAGTAAAAGAGAATATATATTTGGATAAAATAAGAATTTCATTAATATAAGGAAGAAGAATACAACTGGATGTGGATAAAAGTTTCCCATTAAGAAGCATGGCAGAAAATATTTATCTATAAAGGATAGCTTTCTGCTATATAATTATATGTTCTCTGACATAATTGTCAATGTTGATTTAATAGAACTGAACTTTGCACTCTATTATCTTTGCAGCAAGCCGCATGCTCATCTGCAGATGGAAGGCAGCTCCTAGAATCATCCAAAACAGCTTTAGACAAGGGAAAGCTTGAGGATGCAGTTACCTTCGGCACAAAGGTATATCTGTCTGTAGACCTTTTGTCCGGAAAACTTTCAGCTTCGGATAAGGTTCATATATACTATAGTTTCATTTTGGTTCTGTTGTGTGACATTTGCTACAATTTGTTGGTGACAGGCTCTTGCCAAGCTTGTAGCAGTTTGCGGTCCTTACCATCGGATGACAGCAGGAGCATACAGCCTTCTTGCTGTAGTTTTATATCATACTGGAGACTTCAATCAGGTCTAATGTCCAATGTTGAACATACTTTTCTTGTTTGAGTATCCAAGTTTACCTTAGTTTCTATAATACTTTTTTCTTTAATTGCAGGCTACAATTTATCAACAAAAAGCTTTGGATATTAATGAGAGAGAATTAGGCCTGGATCATCCAGATACTATGAAGAGTTATGGGGATCTTGCAGTTTTCTATTATAGACTTCAACACACAGAGTTGGCTCTGAAGTATGTTTTGTTGTTGTACAATGTAGTGAAGTGCCTTACAAAAATTATTTGACTTTTAATCTTATAATCGTTTTCTTTTCTGCACTTCTATCAGGTATGTAAAGCGCGCTTTATATCTTTTGCACCTAACTTGTGGCCCATCTCATCCAAACACTGCTGCAACTTACATCAATGTCGCTATGATGGAAGAAGGTCTAGGAAATGTACACATTGCTCTTAGATATCTTCACAAAGCTTTGAAGTGCAACCAAAGATTACTTGGTCCAGATCATATTCAGGTTTTAGTTTAGTCATGTTATTGAATGTACAATGTTTTTTCTTGAATTGTTAGCGCCAATAGTAACCTTTCCTCTTTTATTTGTTTATGTGATCAACCTTTTATTATACTTAACATCTCTATTGAATTTCATTCTCTGCAGACAGCTGCAAGTTATCATGCTATAGCAATAGCTCTCTCTTTAATGGAAGCATATCCATTGAGTGTGCAGCATGAGCAAACAACTTTGCAAATTTTGCGGGCAAAACTTGGCCCTGATGATTTGCGTACGCAGGTATGTTGTTACGCGTAATTTCTTCCTTGTTATGCAAACAGTAATTTGTTGAATCCAAGACTTGTTAAGTGTTAACTTGTATATTGAATTCTTAACAGTTGTCATAGATCATTGTTTGAAGAGAGTATGCCATCAGTTATAAGTAAAAATCATATAAAAATTATACCTGTTTATATTACAGTTCTGTGATAAAATGTGCAGGATGCTGCCGCTTGGCTTGAGTATTTTGAATCCAAGGCATTTGAGCAGCAAGAAGCTGCTCGAAATGGTACACGGAAGCCTGATGCATCAATAGCTAGTAAAGGGCATCTAAGGTATACCATCATTCAACTTTTTCTTATTAAATAATTTTATTAGAATTTGTAACTAATATGAGTAGGATGTGATAGAATCAATAAGGATACAGTTGTTAATAATCGTGAATATCTTGTATTGATATCCATGATAGTTGTATAATAACATCTGTAGATATTCTTTCTTATATTTCGTTGGATTTTTTCAGTGTGTCAGATCTACTTGACTACATTAATCCTAACCAAGATGCCAAAGGAAGAGATGTGGCAGCAAAGAGAAGAAGCCAGATACTAAAGGTACAAAATTCTTAACCTTTATATGGAATCAACTGCAATTTGTTTTCTGGAAACTAACTATAAACCCAAGTATGTGCTGGCTTTTTGCTGATTTGAAAAGGTGAATATAGCATAGTTGATGTATTACTAATGCCCCAAGCATTTTCTAATTTGTCAGGTGAGGGCCAAATCCTACCAGAGCACCGGATCTACGAGTTCTGATGAGTCTTCGAAGGAAACTCCAAAAGAGATTTCAGATGATGAGGTACATGAACCTGAACCTGAAGGTAGGGCAGATTCTGACCCGGGGAGCAACTCTGCATCTTATTCAGAACAGCCTATTTTAGAAAAGATCTCGGATGAAAAGCAGGATATTTCTGGTGAAGTTGTGTCTGAAGTGCATGGTGATGGGGAGGAAGGATGGCAACCAGTTCAAAGGCCAAGATCAGCTGGCTCATATGGTCGTCGTGTGAGGCAGAGACGTGCCACTCTTGGCAAAGTTTATAGTTATCAGAAGAAGAATGTGGAAGCTGGCACAGAATATCCTTTGGTAAGGAGTACTAATCAGAATAGCAGGTATTATTTCTTGAAGAAAAGAACAATTTCACATGGTGTTCATGCTGAAAATCATGCTGTGAATATCTCACAAGGCACTAAATTTGGAAGGAAAGTAGTCAAATCGGTTGCATACAGGGTTAAGTCTACGCCTGCGGCTTCCAAGACCTCCACAAATGTGACAGAAATTGTGGACAAGCCTTTGAGTTCTCATTCAGACTCTGGAACAAGTTCATCTGTGAATGATGCTAATCCGGGAAAGACTTCTCTAGTTAGCCTTGGAAAATCTCCTTCATACAAGGAAGTAGCCTTGGCTCCCCCGGGAACAATTTCCAAGTTCCAAGTCTATAATCCTCAAAGCGAGATTCCTGGTGGCGATGAACATGATCTCTGCAATGAACATGATCTTGGAAATCGTGATGCGGAGGACATTGAAGCCCATAGAAACACTGACTCAAACCTGGAAGAGGTGGATGATACACTTAAAGAGAAGCATGATGATTCACCAGCATATTGCGTAGATGGTTTACAAGATGATACTAAAGTTGCTGAGAAGAAAGAGGAAACCGAAATCATTGATTTTGTGCAAGATAATTGTGAGAATAATGAGGCTCTAGAATCTGGGGATGTAGAGGCTCAAGAAGCATCTGATAATAACATATTGGTTGGGGTAGTGGATGCTCCTGTAGACTCTCACAAACAAGAAACAGATGCAAGCAAATCATCAGGTGGTTTTGACTCGATCGATAATTCAACTCCTGTCTCCCAGGATAGTGAGAATATGAAGTTCAACACATCATCATCAAGTCCAACTCAGAGTCATGCTCAGGGCATTCCATATAAAAAATTATCTGCGTCTGCAGCTCCATTCAACCCATCACCTATCATGGCACGGGCTCCAACAATCGCAATGAATGCAACACTTCCTCCTAGTCCTGGTGCTGTTCCTACTATTGGCCCTTGGCCAGTGAACATGAATGTTCATCATGTTCCTCCAAGTCCTGCTACTGTGCTGCCTCCTCATCATGCATACCCTTCACCACCCCCAACACCAAACATGATGCAACCATTGCCATTTATGTATCCTCCGTATAGTCAACCTCAGTCAGTGCCAACCACCAACTTTCCAGTCACCACGGGTGCTTTTCATGCGAATCATTTTACTTGGCAGTGCAGTCTGAACCCTCCAAATGTATGTAAGTTTGGTCCTGGAGCCATTTGGCCTGTTTGTCAGCCTGTGGAATATCCTCTGCCAGCAGCTATCATTGAACCTCTCCAGGATCACATTTTGGAGCCACAGGTGCAGGGACATGTAACTGAAGTTTCAGGTGTAGTTCTGCCTGAGAGCATTGAAAACATTGGGGAATCCAATAAAGAAGTGAAAGGGTTGACTTCAGAGAGTAGTGAAAGTGAAGTGATTAGTGCTGTTTCGGAAGGTGTTAAAGAAAATGGTAATCCAAATTTTCCTCAAACTGAAAATGCTGGGAACAACCAAAGTCAAAGCATTGGAATAAATGATCATAGTAGCAGCAGTGAAATGAACATGGATGGTGAGAAGACATTCAGCATTTTACTTAGAGGACGAAGAAACCGGAAGCAGACTCTTAGAATGCCGATAAGTTTGCTTACTCGACCCCATGGCTCTCAGTCGTTCAAAGTTAATTATAACCGAATAGTTAGAGGAAGTGATGCTCCCAGGTCAATCAACATCTCTTCTAGTAAAGATTGTACAGCTACTGCTTAACTCGAAGTCCTGTTTGTTACTAATGAAAGGTAGCAGTTATGGTTGATAAATTGCAAAAAGTGATATTATATGGTTGGAGTTCAAGCATTTCCGGAATTCAATTACAAATTGCAGTGTATCAGCTTTATATCGACACTATGCTTTGGAAGTTTTTGGTATGTATTCTACATTCATTACTTTTCTGTTTGTTGATGTTACTATATTTGTTTGAGCTTTGAAGAAACTATGACATTTCCACGATTTAAATTCACGAAATTCATGCAGATGTCTCCTTTTTTAAGATGGAAGACTTGGAGGCTTTTCTTCAATTCAAAGGTATTGTCTCACCTACAAAATCTTTATGCTGATTCAAATTCATCAAATCTTGAACCAATTTTGTTCAAGTTGTTTGGGGAACAGCACTAATGCTGATAATCTTGCTTGGTCTGCAGCTTCATCATAATTGATTTTGGTCGTTTCAGAGATGCCTTCAAGATGAAGATTTTGGTTTAATGTAGTTTAGACAATTTTGATATATTAATTACAGGAACAATTAGACTGTTTCTAATTATTTTTTGGTTACATTATTATCAATGGCACTGGCTCTATTAGTTAATTTTGTTCAACTGTATATACTTTATTTTCTCTCTTTCTTTTTCTTTTTTCCTTCTTTTTTTTTCCTCCCTTTTTTGGTTGACTGGTTTTTGAGTTGTTATAACTGAAATAATGTGAACATATTAATAAAGATAATTATTTTTTAAATACAATAAGCAAAAGGCTGAAACTTATTATTGTATATAGTTTGTTTTCATTGTAAGCATATAGATATGTGCAGCAATGCAGGTAGGTATTTTCTTCACATCATATATCCACTTAATTATGATGCATAAGTTTATATTTGTTTTTAAACATTTAATCTTAGTGATTTCACTAAGCTTTGTACATGTTTATATTGAATTATTGATTTCAAAGTGCCTCAATTACAATGATTAGTACATTTTTTTAATGCAGAAAACTTTGTTTCTGCAAATTGTGAGACTACAACAAACAGTATTGTTGGAATGGCAATGTTTATGCACATGCTCTAAAAAATGAATTAAAATGAAAGTAAAATAAAACAGAAAATATGCTTTCACTAAAGATGAGTTGGAAATGTAGATTTTCCTCTAAAAGGGTCTATTTGGAAGTTTGGAGGCAAAGATTTCATCTCTTGTCTTCTCAAATATGCTAATACTTCAAGAACAATGGCTACAACAACTGTTATACCAAAAAGGAATCCATAGCCTATCTTCCATTCTTTTCCTGCCCCAGCAGCTTGTATTCCCAACACTATGTTCATGGTTGCAAATAACATTGCCAACCTTCCAAACCAATTGTGGTACAAATTCCAGATTCTTCGAATGTTTGAATCCTTGTTTGGTCTCAAAAATAATGCCAATATCTGAAAATTCAAATTGTACTTAGAGTGAGAGATGTAGAATACTTATAGTATTATCTAGGTTAAATTACTTTCAAGCTACTTATAGTTTCACTCAACTTTTTCAGTTAGGATTTTTATACTTTTAAGAGTTTGGAATCGAATTTCTATATTGTATAAAACTCTTTATCATGTCCCTATAATTTCAATGTTTTTAACCAAGTTCACATATTGTACAAAAGTTTTTCAGATAGGTCTCTCTGATTTTAAAAAAAAATTGTGATCAAGCCTTTTAATGGATAATATTGCAACATTTTAAAACTATTTGATTGAAAAAAACATTTATATACTAAAAAGACTTCAATAGAAATGTTTAAATTATAGAAACCTGAATGAAGACTTTTGCGCAATACAAGAACTTGATTATGAACTTCTAAACTACAACAAATTAATTGAAAGTTAAGCGAAATTACATAGATCTTCAGAATAATTAAACCTATTATATATTAAGAGTCGGTGACAAACCTGAAGAATGCTTAGTACAAAGACAAAAATGCCTATGCCTCTGTGAGCTGGTATATGAGCATTCATCTTGGTGTAGAGTTGCAATCCAAGAATGATTGTAACAAGACCAAATGTGAATCCAACAAATTGAATGGCTGCATGAAGATAGAACCACTGAGGATCTTTATGCCTGAAGTATCTAGCAATGATCACCCCCATAGGTAGGATTAGACCCCATCCTATTATACCTACAATTCCATGGTTCTTCCTCATCTGAATCAACTCATTGGATGATGGTAAAGGGCCCTTAGAATCTGATTGAAGTACAAAGTTGATCAACTATCATAAGAAGCTACAAATGTTTCACCAAGTCATATATGTAAAAGAGAAGTAACTAGTTCTTGGATTAATATGAATTTCTACTTTGGTTTGTACTTCTTAAAAGTGATAATTTGAGATTAAATTGGTGGTTAAATTTATTTAAATCTAGCGAACTCAAATTTTGTTTGTTAAGAGAAGGCGAAAAGAAAAAATTTTCAGTTAAATTACTTTAGAAAATCTTATTGTTTTATTCAATTTTCAATAATTTTTTATAGTATAAAAATTTGTAATGAAGCCTTTTTTTATTATATAAAAGTTTTAAATTAATTATATACGGTTTAAACCTTTTTTATTAAATGCCCATGTTGTTTTTCAACCAAGACCCTCTAATTTACAAATTTTGTGATCAAACCCCTATACTAGAATCATTGTTATTTCCTAAAAAATGCTGTAAAGTACACATAACTAATTGATAGTTAGAGTGAAACTATAAACATCTCCATAGTAATTAAATAAAAAATTTCTTTTGAAAGAAGAACTAGAAATTGAAAAAGCATCACATTGTGTAATAAAATAGAGAGTAATTATAAAAATAGTGCATCTGCTATGATGCTTTGATAAAAATCTTGGTTGAAAAACTGAAGAACTTAATTATAAATATTTAAAATATAAGAATTTAATTGAAAATTGCGTGAAACTGCATACACTTCAAGAATAACACTAATGTAGCAACAGTCTTATAGAGAAAAAGTTCAGTACCTGAAGTAAAATCAAATACAAAAGATGTTTTGTCATCATGCTTGGAAAGATGGTTATTGTTCTTGGGATATTTAACACTAAAAGCCAAAAGAACTTGTTGCCTCTCCAATGGAATTTCCATCTTCAACTGGAAAGCCAAATGAATTTCAGCTCCATTGGTTGCCACTGCTGCAGGCAAATTATTTAGTGGCAGTTCACCTTTGTCTTCTAAGACTTCTGACGGTTTCTTGGCGCGCAAGTAAAACTGCTTGATTTTCGAGTGGCCGTGTTTGTTAATCCATCCAACCATCACACTTGAACCAACCATCATGGCATCTTTTGAAAATCCAATTCCAACCCATCCTAGAGTGTAGGGAGCAGATAATATGATAGTTGTTGTTTGATCATTTTGAAGATACTGTAATAAAATCATCACAACACTAAACTAGTAACTAAAAGATTTTGCAAATTCAAAAGGGAGAACAATAATTTGTAGCTGGAATGTGTTTGTTTTAGCTTCCTAATAAGTTATTTTCCAATTAAAGTCTTTTTATAAAAGTTGTAAAAGTTGAAAAGTAAATTTTCTGATAAGCTGTTACTTTTAGCTTCTACAAAAAAAAGCTGAAAAATGAGTTGTTCTTAAAAAAAATCCTTATTGTTTTTTATCTTTAAAATTTATGCTAATATTTCCCTTTTCTTTTTTTTTTTTTTTGAAAATTTGAAGGTAAAACACTCTGAACTAGATCAAAGTGAAAAAAATGAAATAAAAAATAAATTTTGAAACTTACCCTCAATTCATATGTATGCCATACAGGTGTGCATATCATATTGGATATATTCTGGTATGGAGGAGGCAGAAAACTTTGATAATTTGTGTTCTTGCAAGTATTTACTGATGATGCAAAACCACTGCTTCCATGATCATCTTATATATTCATCAAACCTAACGTTGAGCATCATTTCTCTACTTTATAAATTTGTTTTTGATATTTCCATGACCATTGTTTTTTGTTTTTCAATTATAATGTGTATATAGATGTTCCATGTTTCGTCTTTTTTCAGTATAAAAAATTTTATAGGTTTGTTGGGCCACCATGAGAAGAAATTTTGAGAAAGAATTAAGTGAGAGAACACAAAATAAAAAAATACCACATCTAACTCAAAACATTAAAATGTTAAGTTAATGAATATTTCTTTTAATAAACTCCTCACTCTCTTTAGAACTAATTACATACCCTTCCCACACTTTTTTTTGAAACAACGAAAGCTCAACACATTATAGTAGAGCAGTAGATTACAAAAGTAAAAACGAAACACACAAAAGAACACAAAAGGGATCAAATTTGGTCAACTCCGGCAAAGCCATCAACAGCCAAAATGATTAGTACTAGACCACTCCTTGTAGCTCAAAAACGTCCTTCGTTGTACGTCCTCAGCACCTGCTTCCCTGTTGTTGAAGATTCTATCATTTCTCTCCATCCAGATGTTCCAAATCACTGTAAAAAATCCAATCAACAACATATGCCGCTCCTCCTTCCTGTTAAGCATGCCAATCCAACTCTCAAACAGTCCTTTCATGGTTCCTGGGACCGCCCACGGTCTATCAAAATGTCTTAGCCAAGCGCACCACACCTTCCACGTAAACTCACATACAAGAAACAAATGATGAACAGATTCCGTCTCCTTTTTACACAGGGCACACATATTATCATTTTGATGAATCACACCTAACCTGCTCATCCTTTCTTTAGTATTTACCCTATCAATCAGAACGAACCAGCCAAAAAGCTCAATTCTCGTAGATACAAGTCCTCCCCAAATTGATTTAGTGAAACTATAGCTCGTAATCTCTTCCGAAAGAGTCTCCGATTGCACCACCTGCACGAAAAAGTTAGTAGAAAAAATACCTTTATTATCAAACTTCCACACAATATTATCCTCTTTACCAGTTGATAGTTTTACTGGTTTTAACCTTTCATGAAGTTGATGAGCCAATTCCAACTCCCATTGGAATAGCTCCCTCCTCCACTGAAAATTCTAAATCCATTCTAGCCCATCTCAGAACCCACAGTCCCCTATCACATATCCTTGTTAGTTTGAAATAGAGAAGAGCCTTGGAAAACTTCCTTTCAGAGGACCACCTTGCACCCAATTATATTCCCAAAACCGAGTCCATCTTCCATCCCCTACTTCCATCGCCAGGCCACTAATAAGCTTCTCTTTCACCTGTTGTTCTGCTATATTCAACTGACAGATATCTTTCCATGGACCCCCTTAACTGGTAAAGTCTGACTAGATAGCATAGCATTAGGGTCAAGATTATTACACGAACAAACAACCTTCTTCCACAACGGGCATTCCTCCTTTGATAAACGCCACCACCATTTGAACAAAAGCGCTGTGTTCCTGATCACTGCATCTCCGACTCCCAAGCCTCCAGCCTTTTTTGGAGCCTGGACCACTTCCCACTTTACTAGCGGCATACCATAGTTACCATCCCCCTTACACACCACATAAAACTTCTCTGAAGTGCAATCAACTTGTTAGCGACCGCCTTCGGCATCTTGTATAGGCTAAGGTAATAAATCGGTAAGCTATTCAAAACCGATTTGATGAGAATTAGCTTACCTGCTTTGTTTAAGACCTTTGCTTTCCACAAGCTGAGCTTCGATTCCACCTTTTCTATGATAGGCTTTCAAGTCTTCACCAACCGAGGATTCGCACCTAAAGAGACACCGAGGTACCGAATAGGTAGCGCCGCTTGTTTACATCCCAGAAGGCCACACACATGCTCAACCCACTCCTGCTCACAATTCACTGGGATCAGATTCGACTTATCAAAATTGATACTCAGCCCAAACATCAACTCAAAACAACGCAGCAACCTCTTGTAATTCACAATTGTTTATGTCTCCGGGGCAAAACAAGATAGTATCATTTGCGAATTGGAGATGAGACAATTCAATATGATCTCTCCCAACCAGCAATGGAGCAATGCGCCCGTTCCTTACGGCTTCCCTGAACATTCTATGCAAAACATCAACCACGAGCACAAACAGAAGAGGCGAGAGGGTATCCCCTTGTCTTAAACCCATTTCCATTTTAAATGCCTTGGATGGCGAACCATTCACCAGGACCGACATAGAGGCCAAACTGACACACTCCTTCACCCAGTTCCTCCACCTTTGCCCGAACCCCATCTTCTGAAGTACAATATCCACAAAGCTCCATCTGACTCTGTCATATGCTTTCTGAAAGTCTAGCTTTATGATTGCTGCCTTCTTTCTCCGTGACTTGAGCCATTGTACCGTCTCACAAGCGATGGGGGCTCCGTCATGTATCTTCCTACCCTTGACAAAAGCACTATGTGTCTCGCCAACCAAATCCGGCATCACTGTTCTCATTCTCCGTACTAAGACCTTGGAGACCACCTTATACACACACCCCACCATACTAATTGGCCGAAAGTCCTTGATCTCCTTAGCCCCCACAAATTTCGGGGCTAGCGTCACCCATGTGACATTCGCATCGGCTGGTAACTTAGCACTTTGGAAGAAATCCATCACTGCTGCAGTGAACTCCTGGCCAATATCCTCCCAGCATCGTTTGATGAAGTTTAAATTGTACCCATCACTACCCGGGACTTTAGAAGATTCACAGTCCCAAACTGCCTCCCAAATTTCCTCCACCGACGGCATCAACTCCAAAGCCGCAGCCTCTGCTCCATCAATCTGTCTCACCAACCCATCCCAAAAGCCAATCCTCGGAACCAATTCTTACCGATACAGGTCCTTATAAAACCCTCTAATTGCAACATTTATTCTTGTTTGATTCCGCACTACCCGCCCATGAATCATCAGAGCATCAATCCTGTTATTCCGCCTTCTAGCCGAGGCTATGTTATGAAAAAATCTAGTATTTCTATCCATGTACTTAGCATGCTGTGACCGCGACATCTGCTTCTAGTGAAGCTCTTTCCTAACATACCACTTCTCGCAGAAACTCACCAATGCCTTTCTTCTAGCCTCCGTCGTACCATCATAGACACCATCACTAACCACATTATCTAGTTTCTTAATCTCCTCCTCAAGCGTCTGTAGTCTCTTATCCATGTCTCCAAAGTTGTTCTTGTGCCATAGTCGTAGAGGCCCCGCCAAAGCCTTCAACTTACTAGTAAACTGAACGTCTCCCAAATTTCTCCATTCATTTTTAACCATTCTCAGAAAACCCTCATGAGTAAACCAGGAATTCAGAGTTCTGAAAGGTTGTGGGCCACCCCCAATTCTTTTATCCTCCACAATCAACGGACAGTGGTTAGACAACCCTCGAGGCCCACCTTTTAGTCGAACATCAGGAAATTCCTCAACCCACTCTATATTAACTAGGACCCTATCAATCCGACTGCAAGAACGACCTCTGAACCACGTAAACTTCCTATCGTTCAGAGGCAAGTCCACTAACTGCATATCATGTACCCAATTCTTAAACTCCTCCGCTGACATCGGTAAACTACTCGTCCCTTTACGTTCTTCCATATGTAGAATCTCATTAAAATTCCCCAAAAAGCAGAAAGGCACCTGACACAAACCCGCGACATAACTCAATTCCTCCCATACAACCCACTTCTCCTCCCTCTCATGCGCCCCATACACCAGACAAAAAGCACAATTAAAATTATTTTTCATCATCACTCCTTCAACGCACAGCCATCTCTTCCCTTTATAACAGTTGTTGGCTTTGAACAAATCATCATCCCAAATTAACAGCAGACCCCAGAAGCCCCTGCCAACTCAAACTCCCAACCCGTACTACAACCTCAAATTCTTGCAACATCAAACTTAGTAAAATCCTTCCTCTTAGTTTCCACCTCCTAACATGTTTAGCTTATAAAAATTCTTCAACGATTTTATCATATTCAATTTTCCGTCCCCCCTCAACCCCAGTATATTCCAACAACTGAAAATCATTTAACAACATTTGTACTCACCTTATTGAGATTCTTTGGCCGACTTCTTCGTGCCTTTTCTTTTTGTTTTGCCATCTTTCTTTTCACCGCTAACTCTTCATTCTTCTCTTGCAAAATCGCTATAATATCCACTTCTAGAACAGCACCTAACTCCACTGCCAAAGCCCAAGTTTTCTCATTTTCTTTCATCTGACCTTGCATAGTAGTTCTGCCATCGACTGGCCCCTGCCGTCCCTCTGTCTTTGTCTCAGCCTCCGCGTTAGCCACCACACTTCCCTCTCCATTAGCCACATCTTCTCCCACCGTGCCTATCCATGCAGCTGGTCCCGAAACTCGCGGCCCCTCATCCACCTGCGCCGGGTTTCTCGATCGGTTTCCAGAAGAGAGATATGCATGTCCCTCTTCTTCCGGTTCCGGCGGCTCCCTTATCCTCTCCAACTGCCGCGTTCTCCCCTGCCCAACATCACCGGACTTAGCCCTCTGTTGGTCGTCGCGGCCCGCCCCAGCCATGGAGCTACGTGCCTCAACCGCCCTAAAGCCCTGACTGATCAACGCATCCCTTCTTGCACCTACAGCCTCCACCCCTCGTGCGTCTGGGTAGTCTCGCACTCCTTGCGTTCCCATTTCCTTTGGCTGCAGCGTGCTCTTCCCAGCAATCTGGTTGACCCGATATCCTCCATCCCTACCCGGTTCATCACCCGACCCAATTGCTCTCCACAACTGATCCTGACCAGCCTCATCCACATCAGCCCAATCCCTTTGTGTTTTCTCCCCAATCCGCAGCCCACCTTCCTTTCCTTTGACAATTGGGCCCTTTAACACCAAGCCCAGACCACCCTCATCTTCATAACCTTCCTTAGTTTGTTCAATATAAGAGAAGCCCAATCCATTCACACCCCTTATCCTTGTAGTCCCATTAAACACCTCACCTTCACAAACGGCAATTTCCTGCGTAACTGTTCTCTCTGAATCCCCCTCCTCATTCAATCCATAACCCCCAAAATCCTCCTGTCCATTACAGCCAGTGGAGCTATCCGAACCGTAACTCCTTTATCCAAATTAGGAAAATTAAAATTTAAATCATTCAAAATCACATCGTCATTGACCATTCTACCCTCCCCCCCATCGATCATCTTATTATTGAACATCATGAGGTCTGCCGCCGGATCCCCCGGCACCACCTCCTCCATCTGCCTACTCCCACCAGCAACAGAGTTCCTTATCACCGACCAACCACCTCGGTCTCGCACCGTGCTCTATGCACCACATGCCTCATAACCCACTTCTTTAATATAAACATCAAACCCACTACCACCCACTGAGATGTGAATCCAGCCTCGAATGGCGTCAAAATTGCTTGTGTCAACTTGAATGCGTCCAGCTCTAAAGGATGAACCTGCTCCTGTGCCGATATCACAGCTAATGACGTCACCTCATAAGCCACCCATGGTTTTAAACGTCTCTGATGACCAGACATGTAACGGCACCCCATAGTATTCTAACCAAACTCGTCTGGTCTCACACCGTGCCGATTCCTCCCATCTCCAAACTTTATTAAAAAATTGTAACAGTCTATCCAGCTTGAAGGTAAACATCTCCTCTGCATGCTTCACAGAATCAAAGGTGATTAAAACTTTACAAGCGCCGAGCTCGCTTACTTCCACAACATTAGGCACATTTTTGCAAATTGCCCTTCTTAGCGATTGGAGGTCTAACGGTTTCAAAGTGCTTCCCACTAAGCTCCGCACTAACCAATCCATATTCTCCACCGCCACCGTCACTTGAACCCTCTTCATCCGCCCATTCTCGTGATTGTCAGAGACCTGCATGTCATCCTTCTTCACCTCCGCAACTTGTGTCAAAGCCACCTCTTTTCCACTACTAAATTCCTTAAAGTCCCCCTCAAGTTGAACTCCCCGCTCCACAGGCACCCGTCGGTCCCTCTCCTTCGGCTGCCTGCTGAATTTGGCTTCACCTACAGATACGATCCTTCCTCGTAGGCTCATAGGGTTTATCTCCGTAATCGCCTTCGGTGCGCCCCCTTTCGTGGTATATCGTACGAAAGCAAAGAGATAAATTAGTCCCTTTTTCTATTTACGGGCAAGGTAGATATCGTTAATTCTTCCCGTCCAACAAAACAAATGATATAATTTCCTCTTTGAAATATCCTCTGATAAATTATCCACAAACACAAAAAAAAAATCATTTTTCAAACGATGATATTCTTCTCAATTCCAAACCCTAGAATCCTTTGTGCGTGATTAGAAAACCCTAAACCCACCCCTCCCAGTGTCCCCCCCTCCCCCTCTCCTCTCATTCTCTGGCCCTCTCATTTCGAACTGTATATCTTTAGTTTAGTTACTCATTTTCATTTTGAGCTGTATATCTTTAAGATCACGAAAAAAGAGAGAAATTCTCTTACTACTTGATCTATCTGAATTAATCCATATTATATTAATATGAATAGTTAAGACATTCCAATTACAATTATGAATGTAATGGAAGATATAAGGTTGGAAGATTATGAGTTTATGACATACTAACAGAATAAGATATATGCTTATCTACATCTATTGTGTTGCTGAGTAGTACAGTGAGTAGTACAGTGTAGCAACTAATTGAACTGGAAAAAGAAAAATTATTATTATTATTATTATTATTATTATTATTTAACTAACTATAAACTAAGACTAGATAAAAACAAATAATTGTGTATGTATGTGCTCTAATAGGACCAGATGTCACCACATATAGGGAATTTATAATATTGTATCATAATGTTAAATTTATAATATTTATCATTCTCTTCTAAGTAAAAATTTATCCTTGTTATTTAGATTATTTTTTTATTAATTTAATATTAATGATAATTAATTATAGTAAAAATACATAAAATTAATTACAATTTTTGTCAATTTGTAATTAATCTTATGTACTCCTTATGTATTCCTACTCTAATTAATTACTATTAACTTTAAACTAATAAAAAATAATCTAGTTAATTTTTGATAAATAATGCATGTTGTTTCATTTTTCAAATGCGATATATATATTAAATATTCTATAATTAATAATTTTGATAGCAAGTACAAATATTAAATCGAAGTATTCATTTTATTTTTAGTGGGTCTAGTATTTTTGCACTTGTAATGTTTTTTTTTTTAATGTTCAAAAGAATAAAACAAATTATGCTAAGACAATTTGTTATAGTATATTTTCATCATATTTTTAACTACACTTACACCAGCTGTATACTTTAATTTTATTACAATTCCATATTCCTTCCAAATTTAAGGTATTACAATTTTCAGCATATAATTCTTAATAGCTAACTTTTTAAAAGTTAATTACACCTTAAGAATCACTCTACTTATCAAAAGATCAGTATTTATTGTCTCACAGCTTCCAACTTTACTTTTTTTCGAATATTCTATAATGTTAAGTAGATACTTTCCCATGGCCACCGTCTGTCCATAATCCTAAACTATTTTTTATAATAAAATATTCTTTTCGTCTTCTGTCCATTATTTTACTTTCAGGTCCAATCATCGTGAAATTCGAATATGGAGCATACTGTATGATGTACATCCTTCTTTATCATCGTGTCATTTTGATTGTCAATAATATATGTTACAAATTTATAATATTGTATTATAATGCTAAATTTATAATATTTATTACTTTTTCTTAAGTAAAACAATTATTATTATTATCGAAATTATTTTTTATTAATTTAATATTAATGATAATTAATTATAATAAGAATATATAAAGAGTACATAAAATTAATTACATTTTTTTTCTATTTAATGCTAAATTTGTAATATTTATCACTTTCTCTTTAAGTAAAATATTTACTATTATTATCAAAATTATTTTTTATTAATTTAATATTAATAATAATTAATTATAATAAAAGTACATAAAGAGTACATAAAATTAATTATAATTTTTTTATTATTTTTTATTTTTATTTATTTTAAAAATTTTAAATGAATAAAAACAAAAATTAAAAAAAATTGTAATTAATCTTATGTATTCTATTATAATTAATTACTATCAACATTAAATTAATAAAAAAAATAATTTAAGTAGCTTTTTATTTGTCATTCATTATTTAGATATAATAATTTTATGAGATATCATTCTCTCTCTAAACATTATACAACTACTTTGTCCTTTCTTAACTAACTATGGATTCAGTTATCAAAATAAATAAATAATGCATGTTGCTTATTTTTTCAAATACGGTATATAAATTAAATATTCAATCTATCTATTTTTAATATATAAAAGTATATGAATAAATTTACTCATATTATTTTAAAGACATATTTTTTCTTCTACTAATACTATGTCAACAAAGTCGTCTATTTGACAAAATTTTAGAATCAGCCACTTAATTTTTGTCAAATCACCTATTATTTTCAAATCAACAAAAAAAATAAATAAAAAAAATAAAAAATACCAATAATTAGAAATTAACAAGGTCTATTGAAAAATGTGTCGCAACCATGACACCGCTGCTCTCACCGTCGCAACAGTTGTATCTGGGAAAACTACGACACTTGAATGGTGGTAACCAGTCGGGACCTGTCATCCTGGTTTATCACCGTCATTTGCGCCCAAGAGATGCTCTGGACGTCCGAACCCTCGCTGTCGAAATAAGAGTGAAAAAAAGAAGACATTTTTTGACCCGAAGAAGAGTGACCCTTATGGCCTATATGAGTCCAGCTTTCAAGGCCAGCTTTCAAATGCCTTTCACGATTGGGCCTTTGCACGATTTTTGTAATATTTAATACTTCTTTTTAAGTAAAACAATTATTATTATTATCGAAATTATTTTTTATTAATTTAATATTAATGATAATTAATTATAATAAAAGTATATAACGAATACATAAAATTAATTACATTTTTTTTCTATTTAATGCTAAATTTGTAATATTTATCACTTTCTCTTTAAGTAAAATATTTACTATTATTATCAAAATTATATTTTATTAATTTAATATTAATGATAATTAATTATAATAAGAGTACATAAAGAGTACATAAAATTAATTATAATTTTTTTATTATATTATATTTTTATTTATTTTAAAAAATTTAAATGAATAAAAACAAAAATAAAAAAAATTGTAATTATTCTTATATATTCTATTATAATTAATTACTATCAACATTAAATTAATAAAAAAATAATTTAAGTAGCTTTTAATTTGTCATTCATTATTTAGATATAATAATTTTATGAGATATCATCCTCTTTGAACATTATACAACTACTTTGTCCTTTCTTAACTAACTATGGATTTAGTTATCAAAATAAATAAATAATGCATGTTGCTTATTTTTTCAAATGCGGTATATAAATTAAATATTCTATCTATCTATTTTTAATATATAAAAGTATATGGATAAATTTACTCATATTACTTTAAAGACATATTTTTTTTTCTACTAATACTATGTCAACAAAGTCGTCTACTTGACAAAAATTTAGAATTAGCCACTTAATTTTTGCCAAATCACCTATTATTTTTAAATCAACAAAAAAAATAAACAAAAAAATAAAAAATACCGATAATTAGAAATTAACAAGGTCTGTTGAGGAATGTGTCGCAACTATGACACCGCTGCTCTCACGGTCGCAACAGTTGTATCTAGAAAAACTACGGCACTTAAATGATGGTAACCAGTCCCAGATCTGTCATCCTGGTTTATCACCGTCATTTGCACCCAAGGGATGCTCTAGACGTCCGAACCCTCGCTGTCGAAATAAGAGTGAGAAGAAAAAGACATTTTTTTGACCTGAAGAAGAGTGACCTTTATGGCCTATATGAGTCTAGCTTTCAAGGCCAGCTTTCAAATGCCTTTCACGATTGGGCCTTTGCACGATTTTTGTAATATTTATTACTTTTTCTTAAGTAAAACAATTATTATTATTATCGAAATTATTTTTTATTAATTTAATATTAATGATAATTAATTATAATAAAAATATATAAAGAGTATATAAAATTAATTACATTTTTTTTTCTATTTAATGCTAAATTTGTAATATTTATCACTTTCTCTTTAAGTAAAATATTTACTATTATTATCAAAATTATTTTTTATTAATTTAATATTAATGATAATTAATTATAATAAGAGTACATAAAGAGTACATAAAATTAATTATAATTTTTTTATTATTTTTTTTATTTATTTTAAAAATTTTAAATGAATAAAAACAAAAATTAAAAAAAATTATAATTAATCTTATGTATTCTATTATAATTAATTACTATCAACATTAAATTAATAAAAAAAATAATTTAAGTAACTTTTGATTTGTCATTCATTATAGATATAATAATTTTATGAGATATCATCCTCTCTCTGAACATTATACAACTACTTTGTCCTTTCTTAACTAACTATGGATTCAGTTATCAAAATAAATAAATAATGCATGTTGCTTATTTTTTTAAATGCGGTATATAAACTAAATATTCTATCTATCTATTTTTAATATATAAAAGTATATGGATAAATTTATTCATATTACTTTAAAGACATATTTTTTCTTCTACTAATACTACGTCAACAAAATCGTTTACTTGACAAAATTTTAGAATCAGCCACTTAATTTTTGCCAAATTACCTATTATGCTAGGACAATTTGTTATAGTACATTTTTGTTATTCTATATTTTTTTCGATATATATTAAACCTATTAGAAATGATTAAACCAAACCATGATTATTTGGGAGCGTATCTCGTATGACTAAATTATTCCATTTTTAATACTATATTGTATATAATTTTGAGGGAATAATACATCTCAAAATTATTCAGATTATCCAAAATCAAATTTTCTTCGTGAATATTCCAAGACTTATTTCTATATAAATCAAATTTATTAAATTCAATTTAGTGAAAATAGTACTAAATCGGATCAGATAGATTTAAAATGCATGTAACTTTAGAAAGACCATAAATCGAAACAATGAGTTTTGAAGTAGGAATGAACATAAATCGAAACCATTGAATTCGATTTATGAATACATGTAAATCGAACCAATTGAGTTCAATTTATAACATGTGAAGCAAGTCCATCGAAAATCGAAGCCAATGGTTTCGATTTAGTGGTTTTTGTAAATCGATATCCAAGATTTGATTTACAAGCATTTTGCATCCCAACTAGTTTGAATCCATTGGATTCGATTTATGCACATTCAGCCTATATAAGCAAATCAAATTTCATTCATTCGAACTACAACCAAAACGAACACCACACCCAATCCCACCACTCCGGAGGCGAGATTTACGGATAGCCGCCAAGAAAAGATTGAAGCTGGAGACATGGAAGACGACCCGAATCGTCTGTATCGACTAGATGGAGTCGCGTATATTGCTGGCGCCATCCACCTTGAGGTTGGTGAAAAAAGTTTCCTTTTTTAAGCAAACAATAGTTATTCTATAAATGTTAAAATATATGGTACGGTGGTTGATTAGAGTCTATAATTAGAGATTAGGAAAAAAAATATTTTTTAATTAAACTGCATGGTATAGACTAGTAAGTTAGTAAGCGGTTAGATAGTTATGAGGAAAGGTTAGATTTTGTTAATAGGTTTTTCAATAATTTTCTGTTATGGTAAACAAGTTTTCCAAGAAAGATCATGCCGTGTTTATCGTTTTCATGTTTTTCGTTTGTTGAAGATTGTATTGTGCATGTTGTGATAAGAAATTTTCTATCGTTGTGCAACCCCATTGCTGCATCAGTAACATGAGACGGCAACACGGTATACCGTTGGATGATAGGATAGTTCTGTACTTGCAGATGGCAGGATTATACTATCTTGCGAGACTGAACGAAACATGGTTTCGATTGGATGAGCCATTGGTCAGTGCATTCGTGGAGAGATGGCGGCCTGAGACGCACACTTTTTCACATGCCGTTCAGGGAGTGCACGATCACGCTCCAGGATGTAGCATACCAGTTAGGGCTCCGATTGACAGTCAGTATGTTAGTGGATGCCTTACGGATTTTGCGCGATATGTTGAGGGTGGCCGGCCAGCGTGGGTATGGTTTGAGGAGTTATTGGTGTTTTGCCTCCTGCGAACTGCATCGACAAGTTCACAGTGAAGTGTACATGGTTTCAGGAGACATTTAGTGAGTTGCCGCAGGGGGCAGACAATGAGACGGTAAGGAGGTATGCCCATACATACATCATGATGCTCCTGTCCACACAGTTGTTCGGGGATAAGTCGGGTACCCGCCTCCACATTCATTGGTTACCGTATGTTGCCCGACTAGAGGACATGGGTCAGTACAGCTGGGGGTCAGCTGCCCTGTCATGGCTATTCAGATGCATGTGCCGTATGACGAACAGAAATGTGGTCAAGTTGGCAGGTCCGCTGCAGCTCCTCCAGTCGTGGATTTTCTGGAGGTTTCCTGGTTTTCGGCCAGAGGGGTTTGATGTCTTCCATTGGCCGTTGGCGTCCAGGTAATCTGCCTTCAGCTACGCATTGTGTATGTAAGAATATGAGGATTTACTTTATTTTTAATTAAATATTGTGCATTTCAGTTGGTCAGGTTATCAGCCGACGTTGAGCGACAAGGGGCCTCGTGTGGCGCATTGGAGGCTTAGGATAGATTTACTCCAGCACAGGAGATGTGAGTATCTTTTGTTGTAACTCTGACGAGTGGTAAATTAGTATTTACATCTTTTACTATTTATGGTGACTAATGATAAATAATTATATTCACAGTTCTTGTGGATGTCATATAGCTTGCCGGAGGTTGTTCAGGTGGTGCATCCCGAGATATTGGAGCCACGACATATGTCGTTGTGGAGGGCAGCGACAGCTTTGATCTATTTCGCTGTCATTGAGTGGCATCCGGTGGATCGGGTTCTGCCCCAGTTTGGTGGGGTTCAGGGTAGACCTCGTGCTGCCGTGAACATAGATTTTCTGATGTCGAAGGACGGACGAGGCGAAGATCGGTGGTTTCCTCATACGCTACAGTTTTGGCACCTTCATTGGGCTGACAGGGCGCAACATGTGCTGCAATTTGACGTGGTTGCGGATCCAGGGCCTTCCCATGAGTATCTTGATTGGTGGTATCAATACGGCAGAAGGTTCTTGTCACCTGAGCATCTCCTATGAGACCCCAGGGCTGCTGCAATTCCAGGTTAGGCATTACAGAGAGGTCCTAGCCGAGTTCCTGACATAGGTCAAGTCCCAGATGTCCCTGACAACCATCGGGTTGCACGGAGGCAGCATGTTGGAACATGATCGAGTCAACGTGAGTGGGTCTGGTTGGAGGAGGCCATTGATGTGATGGAGGGGAGGGGTCATGGGCGGAGAGGTGGGAGGAGTCGTGGGATGCGAAGAGGGCCTGGTCGTGGTGGTTGGCGAGCAAGGCGCAGAGGTAGAGGCGGGCAGGATGACAGTAGTGGGCAAGACGACGATGGTAGTGACGACGGGGACGGAGGTGGCGACGATAGTCACGGAGGGGGCGGTGGGGGCGGAGGTGACGTTCTGTAAGTTGGTCTGAACCCAAAATGTGCCTCCGTGGCATTCTGAAGTACCTTGATCGATACGGCAGTATCAGCTCTAATCATGGACAGTATGAAGACCAATATAACATGATAATCAAGCTTCCTATGATCACTAGATATCGATGTGGCTAGACATTTGTGAGGACCATTATATCGTTTTACCTCCCAAATACCTCTGCACTGGCGGAGGCCATCCCGAATGAGCCATGCACACCCGCTTCCAAACTCCTTACACTTCCCATAGTACTTGCGATTATCGGACTCCAATACTTTGTACTCAAATCCACGACGAATGCTATATGTCTTCACGTTTAACACGACTTCTTCTTTATCCTGAAACTGCTGACCCACTTGAAATTCAGATACAACTCCTGTATTCTGTCTCTCCCTAGCACCGAACCCAACAAGTACTCCCGGATCTGCCTCAGGTGCCATGGCATCCAAGTTTAAAGTTGAGAAGTATGGGGGGTACTGATTGGTACCCGAACTAGATGCTCCCCCACCGACAGCTGGGGTCGGCCGTGCTGTGTCGTCATCACTATCATCTGCTATTGTGGCGGGCTCCACATCATCTTCATCATCATCATCAAGTAGTGCATCCTTGATATGTGAGCATCTTTCCTACCTTTTCCTAGTGAATTTGCATTTAATTTGTTGAGTTTAATCAAGAATTAATTATCTTTTAGCCACTATGGATGCTACTTTGAGTCGTGTGTAATTTTATTTATTTTAGGTAGCATTCGGATGGATTTGATGGAGTTTCCGCAGAAAAAGAGAAGAAGGCGAATGATGTTGTCAACCCTGACCTCTCTACACTCAAACCTGAATAACTCAAGCTACAGAGGTCCAATTGACGTGATTCTAGTGGCGTTGGAAAGCTAACTTCTAGAGCTTTCCAACGATATATAATAGTCCGTACTTCTTCTCCATCAATTCGTCCAAGGCTGCGCCTAACTTGAGATTTCTCAAGTTAGGCGTGGATTATTAAGGAATCAAGTGGTCCCCAACTCTCCAAGAAGCAAGCACGCAATCTCCTATTAATTCTGATTTAAACTTTATTTTATTAAAAATATGAAAAGATATTATTTAGTTTTAGAAAATATATTTACATTAATTAGGATTAGATATAAAAGGGAAAAGAATCTATTCTCTTCTCCCTACCTCATTCCGCAGTTTACAATTTACCGGAATCCTTATTTTCTCTCTGAACCATGAGCAACTAAACCTCCACTGTTAAGGTTAGGAGATCTGTCTATTGTATGGATTGATAATATTATTTTTCTATTTTAATTCATTTACTGATTTATGATTCAAGAATTGTTTTCGTTCTTTATCTTATGAATTTAGGTGGAACGGAAGTATGACCCCTTTTTCTAATTGAATTCTTGTATAAATTGGAAAAGATCTTTACTTGAACAACAGCTTGAAAATATATTCTCCTAAATTTCTAATTATCTGGACTTAACAAGATACGTGACATATAATCCTCTTATATTTGGGTAATTAGAATTTCTGTGGCATATAAACTAGAATTAAGTTTTACCCTCTAATTGGAATTAAGTGACCAAGGAATTGGTAATTGATGAATTTTAGAGGAGACTAAAAAGGTCTAAGGAATTAGGGTTTAGTCATATATAGTTTGCCATGAATTAAATCTTGCATGATTAAAATAGTTAGTAAGAAAAGTCAATTCGAAAAATAGATAACTCTAAAGCCTTAACTGTTTTCTCCATATATTATTCACAACTTGTTTACTGCTTGCTTTATTAATTTTCTAAATTTACTGTTTAATGCAATTGAGACCCAAACGCTCTTTTCTATTTGTCTAACTATGTAATTTAATCAACCATTATTGCTTAGTCCATCAATCCTCGTGGGATCGACCCTCATTCACTTGAGGTACTACTTGGTACGACTCGGTGCACTTGTCGGTTAGTTTGTGGGTCATAAATTCTGCACCAATCCTCAGCCCCATCGGGTACTCCAACCTCTCCAATGAGCGGGACCATTGCAGGAGGTCCGGGCGTCGCAAATGCTTCTTCCCCAACGGGCCAGTCTCACCAAATCCGGGGTCACCACGACGGTTGACATTGAATGCAAAGGAAGGAGAAGCAACTAAACCCGCCTCAGGTGCAATAACCGACGCAGCCGACGAGGCACGAACAAGCATGGAACTAGAGCAGGCTGGATGTCTTAGGGATTGAGGATTCCGATTCGAACCTCCAGAACTAGATACCACATCAACAAGCTTAGCCAACAGTTCTGGAGTCCTCACTTCGGGAAACTTACGGCGACAATGGTGCAGAACTTGCAAGTCTTCGTCACTGCTAATAACAAATGAATCATACTTTACATCATAGCGTAACACGGATATCGGGATGCTATAGAACAATTTCTCTACCCATTTGACGCCAAGCAAACCTAGTTTCTAGAGTATAGTATCCTTAAACTCAACAAAACTCGTAGAAGGTTTGAGAAAAACACTCAGCGAGTCCTTATCAGTGAACTTAATACCTGATCACGTTTTTTTCTTAATGGACCCTCTATAGTGCACAAGAGCTACAAAACTCTCATCACTAGTCATTGTGAATCTCACTATTCTAAAAATTTACGTTGAGCTCGCATATATAGAGATCAATTATGTATAAATCGAATTAATTGGATTCGATTTAATCATATATTGAAACAAACACTAAATCGAATCCACTTTATTCGAATTACCTTTTTGTTCTTGATTTCTTATAAATCGAACTCAATTGGTTCGATTTATATTCATTCATAAATCGAATTCAACTAGTTCGAAACTCATTGTTTCGATTTATGATCTTTCTAAAGTTGCATGCATTTCGAATCTATTTGATTCGATTTAATACTATTTTCACTAAATCGAATTTAATAAATTTGATTTATATAGAAACGTATCTTGGGACATTCACAAAAGAATTTTAATTTTGGAAGATTTGGATAATTTTGGAGTGCATTTAGTTTATTTAAGTAAATTACCCTAATTTTGGTACAATAGAATTGTCTGCTATCCCTATAAAATTTAGGTAATAACAATACCCTAATTTTATTTGCTATTAATAATTTATCATGTGTTTCACTAATTCAAAATACTAACTTACTGCTTTTGATTAGGCACGCCAATGCCTTTATACAAAGTTAACGAAGGAATATTCCTCTTGTACATGATATGACATGACTACACATCTACTGTGATAGTTGAGATAATATAAAATACTTTCTTTATACAGTGTATCAAAATTAATCTCTGGCTATGGCTACATACCACCGTCTTCTTCTTCTTGTTTTACACAAAAGAATAAGCAAAGATGAATAAAATGGATTCCTTTATTAACTAGACAATAAAAGAATGCTGAATACAAATGAATTACATCAGGTAAAAATAAATAACTAAACCAATGAGCCTGAAACCTCAATGGTTTATGTCAAAAACTATTCTACTCTCCTCTGAGTGTTTAAAGAATGATTATGCTCCCTCCCCTCGACATACACAAAAGAATCTAAAATCCGAATTCGGCTCAGTAGCATTGGTGCTTTCTACTTATCCCATGCAACAGCTTCAATTTCTGCTTGGGCATTTCTGTATAGCTCTAGCCTTCTTGCGAGCGAGGTTCTGCGCTGCATCACTGCCGGATCCTCATTCAGCAACGCAGATAGTTGTTTTCCCTGGCGAAAAAGACATAAAAGCATGCAAAATGTATGGTCATTGCCTCATTTTTCATCTGACTTGCTATACAAGGAAAAACAAAAAAAAAGAAAACTCACATCCTTCTTCCCCAACTCTGTGAAGAAATGATCGAGTAAGCTGCGTTTAGCCTCGCGTACTTGACAATAAACTACAGACTTGGGAATAGTATTCCTGAGGCTTGCACATACCATGTTCACGTAGGACAATACAGTGGTTGCTGTTGTATTCAAGGAAACTCAGTGAATGTAAAATGCAGGAAAACAATGCCTAGTGAAAATGTGTATATTTGGGTTATGATTGTACCTATGCAATATATGATGATATGAAACACTGCTAAAGGAGTTTTGTTTGAATTATTGAAAAGAAGAATTAGAAAACAAAAACAAATATCTTATAGTTTCTTACCAATTCGACGAAGATAAGCATCGCTGTATCTGTCGAAAAGCGAGTGAGTTGGATTTCCACCCTTCTCGGCATCTTGAGGAAGTTTGCGGAAAAAGTCGATAGTTAAATAAGCACATTCCATGTCTACCAATTGCAGAGTTGCTCTCTTACTTTCTTCTCTCATCCTCTCCAATGATTCATTGGCTGCAGCTCCAAGTTCTACTTTAAGGGTGGGATATTGCTTTAGTTCCTATAATTAAAAGAGATTGCAGCCAGTAAGACGCTGAACAAAAAAAGATATATCAACTTCGGTATATTGTTGAATTATTATAAAATCACTATAGTATATATAATTATATACAGACACAAAAGATAAAAATAAACAATGAATTACTTGCCAGGGTTTCACTCATAGATGTCTTGATCAGATCCTTCAAAATTCCATGAACCTGAAAATTATAGAAGTTTAATATCAATTGAGTAACTTGCACCGGTCACTACAACTAATATTGTGTTACATGAAAACATACCATATCAACAGCTGCTTCAGCAGGGCCCCTAATAGATACTACACAAGATTCAATAAGACGGCGGTATCCTTGCTCAGGAGCGATGAGGTGAGGTTGATATCCATCTGCTTCAGTTATTAGTTTTCGCACCGTGTCCATTGAAAGATGTTTGTCAAAGTGTAGCCTTTTAAGAGCTGCTGGAAACTGATTGTCAAATACTTGGTAAATTTTATCACCACCAGGGCGTCTGTAGAAATTTAAGCGTTCCCAAAATCAATTTTGATCTGGCTGAGATGAAAGCATTCCATGTTTTTCATTGTATAAACCAAACAATAGGGAAGGACGTACATTCCATCAAGATGATCTTTAAATATCTGATCAAAACTTCGACAGATTTCCATTACCGTGTACAACTTCCCCTGAAAATGATGAAAGACAATTACAAATTGAATTTTCTTTGTTACTTTGTCATTTGGTGTTGGGAGAGGGTTGGAGGATGTGGCTTACTCCAGTATCTGCAGCAATAGGTTTCCCAATGCGATTTAGTTCCATTTCCAAATCCATGATTGTCTTACTAATTAGTGACTGAAGGCCTGGGATCCGAGACTTTATGACAGTTTCCAAATGCTGATTTAACAAGCATTGAGAAACAAAAAGGACAATAATCAACAACACATTTTTTAAACAAATTATTT
Organism: Arachis ipaensis; assembly: GCF_059453495.1. Taxonomy (NCBI): domain Eukaryota; kingdom Viridiplantae; phylum Streptophyta; class Magnoliopsida; order Fabales; family Fabaceae; genus Arachis; species Arachis ipaensis. The sequence goes on from NC_142437.1 coordinate 4,808,883, forward strand.
GGTAATCCAAAATCAGCACTTAATGCAATTTCAAGTACTACAGATGACATTATTAAGAGAATTACAGTTTAGGCATACCTTAGATAGCACCTTTCCTAGATGCACTGAGCCCATTCTGCTTGCGAGATGTCTATATTCTGGAGTAGTTTCAAAATACTCTTGCTCTCTACGTCGAGCAGCAATCATATCAACATTTTTGTTGATATCTGCTTGGGAGCGATTGACAACACCAATCCAAGGGAAATTTAGCTTATATGCTTTCCCTTCAAGGATCTAGAAAAGGGAAACAGGAAGAAGAACTAATAAGATGAAGTGACTTTAAGAACTATAACTACATATGGTTAATTCCATTTCTTGTGTTAAGACTTGCAAAGACAAATATAAGCCAAGATAATAAATTTTTCATCGTCCAATCCACTGAGTAGATATTCAACATAAGGAAAATGAGGCTTGTCGAACTGCAGATGATAATTACCAATGTGACATACTGGCATTTTTCTGACATATAGTTGTAATCCTACTTGTATATACTATGGCCATAGTTCATACTGTTTTCACTAATCACAAACTAACTCTTCCTATGTAGAAAACTTTAAAGACACCAGAGGGGAAGGATTTTGAAATGGCAAATTTTCCATATTGTGAGAGGGAAGAGAATACTTACATCCACGGCATCCGTACCCTTGTCCATAAGATCAATCTTTGTCAAAACTCCAAATGTCCTTTCCCCTAAAAGTTTTGATAAATGAGTTAAACCGAGAAGTGTTAAAACGATTTTCAGAAACAACTAAACTTCAGCCACATGGTAATCCTACCATCCAATCAATTGCTATTAAAATTATACTGTCTTTGTTATTATTGACAAATCATATAAAAATTCCTATGCTTAGTTAAGGAGCCGGCAATAAAAACTTGAAGAAACGAAGCTTATTGTTCTGTTCTTGATGTCATAAACCTTTCTTATTATTTACAATATCAACATCTTCTATAGTTTCAGTTTAGCTAATTTATGCAATTAATTAAATATAACAAATTTAAGTAACAAATTCCATCAATCCAAGTGCTTTATGTTCAGCACTTACCTTTAGGGTCTACTTCACGGGAAATCTTAATTGCATCTGAGGTAGCAAGATCTTGATTAGCCGGAGATATTGCCAAAATGATGCAATTTGGCTGCAATAAGTAAAATTTCATAACTACTTTAAAATCTCAATTACATGATTGTAAATTTAGCTTGCACCACATTTGCTCAACAATGCAAACCTTTCATACTGATATGTTATAAGCATATTTCTTTCCTCAATATACACACATGCATGTATTCACTGTTTAAGAACTATTACCTTTTCGATAAAAGCCCGAACCATATTTTCAATGTCTTGCACAATGCTATCTGGTTGACCATCTGTAATAACCCGACCAAAATTTAGCGATTACTATAAAGGTGTCTTTTTTCATAGTATAATGCAGCTAGAAATCTGGTCTTAATGTTTTATAGGAAAAATTCAAGTTTTGGAACTCACCAACGGCGACTTTTGTAAGTCCAGGAAGATCAACTAGTGTTAGATTAACAACTGCCAAAATCACCAAATTAAATGGATGAAACAAATCTTTCAAACTTGTAAATAATTGAAGGATGCATAATAACATTGCTGCTGAAAAGAAAATGATTGCTACTAAATATGTTATATAAATCTTGTCTCACCATGAGGGGAGTAGATACTAAGATGGATAGGAACAGAAGAAATGCCCTTGGTTCGACCAGTTTCTCTGTCAGTCTCATCAGAGATCTCTTGCCTAACGGCAGCTAAAGAAAAGGAAAATTAGTATCCACTAAAGAAACGGCAGCATACAGATTAATATCAAAGTAATTAAACTCGAGAGTTCAGCTAAACCAGCGAATCGCAGGTAAAACCGAACTTGCAAGAGTTTATTCTTGAATGAATTTGGGAAACTAAACTTCTAAACTTGTTAGACTGTACAGGTTAACAGGAGAGTTTGAGAATTCTTGGTTGTTATTATTATTAGAACTAGTTATCACTTAATTATTACAAAATAATCATAAGCAACATTTATCAGATACGTAAGTACAATACATACATGACAGGGGAAAAAAAAAAGGGGGGGGGGGGGGGAGATAGTGATTATTAAAAAGGGAAAAATAGATCATGTTGCACAATTACCAAAATCAGTAAACTTCTTCCTTGGAAGATGCATAAACTCTGCATACTCCCTCCCTTCATCAATCTTATGAAGTTGCAAAACAAGAGGACGCCGAGTTACGATACCTGCAATTATAAACAAAATAGTTCACTATTAACAAATTCATATCATGGAGACAGAGATTAACATCAACCAATCATAAGGCATACATAACTGTGTGCCTTGTAATTTATTAACTTGTTCATCAAAACACCTTATAATCTAAAGCTTACTAAGATAGCTTTCTTTTTCCATAATATTAAATCTAATTCAAGCATGCTCAGAAAATATGTCTGGATTAACTTACTTACGGTACATTCAATTCATATTTTATTTTTTTCAAATTTAATCAAATTCAATGTACACAACAGAATGAAGTTACCAGATCCACGAGGCAAAAAGTCCTTTCCGACAATACTCTCCAACACCGAAGATTTTCCAGAGCTCTGCAATATCATTAACTAAATTAAACAAAAATAATCCATCGCAAAAACCTAAGCTGCATTCATTCGGTGGAATCTCAGTACAAGAACGAAAGAAAACAAAGGAAACATGAGAAACCAAATGCGATCTATCAACATAAACCAAATAATAACAAAAATCATATTAATGAATCAAATTACAATTTCAATGGAGAAAATCAAATATTCCAAAAGATTTAAAACCGTAATGTATATCGCATCGGCATTGTAGCGGAAATTGTTGCAATTTAAAACCGAATGAAGAAATGAAGAGAGAAACCTGGCCGCCGACGACGGCGATAGAGGGAAGGGCGTCCCAGAGAGTGGGAACGGCACCTTCTTTGCCGTCCTCGCCGTGGTCGCCGAGGGCGGTGCATGCTCTCTGTATCTTGTTCACAAGCTGTATCAGATTCTCCATTTCTCAACTCAGCGAGTTGATTACCGAGTTGCCGGCTGAGTTAGTTAGTTAGTTAGTTAGCCGAGTCGACTCTGCGGTGACACGGAGGTGAAGAATGAAGAAGCAAGAGAGAGAGTGTAAGAGAGAAATGAAAGGAAGAAAGGAAAAAAAGGCGGTTTGAAATGTTCCAAAAGTTCGTTAGAAAACCCATTTTATAGTTTTAAAAGTGAATGTACAATATTGCCCCTCTTCTACCCGCCCTTTTTCTAACTAACCATTATCTAAGGCATATATCTTTCTTTTTTCTTTCTTTCTTTTATTAAGTTTAAGTTTAGGGTAAAGACAAAGTATGATTTTTGTTTTTAAAGGTTGTTAAAAATTTTAAAATATTTATAAATTTTATTTTATTTTAATTTTGTCTTATAAATTTTTTATTTATATTAAATATAATTTTGACAGTTAAATTTTAAAAAAATTTAGAATTAATTTATGTATGACAACTATTTTTAGTTTGTTTGTGTTGATTTGTTCTTGTAAAATTATTATTGAGTTAGTCTTAAGTTTTTTGAAAAATTAGTCGTCATGTATATATTTGATGTAGATTGAAAATTTTTTGGACAAAATTGAAATAAAATAAAATTTAAAAATATTTTTTAAATTTTTAACAAATTTTAAAGATAAAAAGATATTTTATCCTTAATTTTAACATGAATATATATATGATTGAGTAAATAAACATAATTCTAAAATATTGAAAATTGTATTAAAACTAAATTTTTATTTTATAAAAGTTATATTTTTTCTGTTACTTTGAGTTAATATTCGATACTCACAAGTTTATTAAGTTATTTTATTCATTTCATGAGCTTAAATTAATAATTTGAGTTATTTATTGAATAAGTTATACTTGAAAATTTTTTTTTTAACTTGAATAGCTAATAGTATAACTAATGAAGGTGATTATATTATTTAGAAGAGTTGATTAGTTAAATATTCATATTCTTTACCAACTTTACAACATAGCACCAAGCTTTGGTTTACTCTATTTAATTAGAGTTAGGAGTTTTGTAAAAAAATATTTCAATTCTTCCAAACAGCACCTATGAATAAAAATGTTTGGAGAAATGGAATCCAATTGTCTTTTTAATGCTTCCCATTTTAAATATTTTGATCTAAGGTGGCAGAACCATACAATAAAATTATTATTATTATTATTATTATTATTATTATTATTATTATTATTATTAAGGGACAGTACAAGTGTTCAAAACTTTACAAATTAGACAAATTCATTGTCACATGTCTAATGAGATAAGCATAAGCATGTTAATATTAAAATCAAACAATTATAATTATTATTATTATAATTACAAAAATTTCAAAATGCATCTAACGTAGGACACATGTACACGTATGCTCTATATTTTACTTAGCAGAAAATCCATCATTGATCTCCGAATGATCTTAGCCGTCCATTTTGTACCACTTGTTAATAACTTAATGAAGTCCACCTAGTACATTGAATCAAATTCAAGTTCCACAAGACTTGTGCAATAAAATAATTAACCATTTATTTTGTTAATTGTTTCCTTGTTTCTAAAGGGTTATTAATAAAAGATTTAATGAAAAATATTTGGGAGTCACAAAAAAAAAATGAAAAATATTTGGGGCATTATTTTTAGGGAATAAAAGATAAAAAGTTAACAATTTAATACATTTTCAGATTTAAAATAATTGTCATCGAGCCTTATCATATTTATACATATTGAGACTATTTGCAATATAAATATCTTTTTATCAATTATCACTTTATATATGGTTTTTTTTAGTCTTTTTCTTATTTTCTATCTTTTATTCCTATGGATCTTCTCTCAAATGTCTCAACTTTTCAAAAGCATTATTCTAATTTTTTTCTGATATATCTTCGTTTTTATATATATTAATTTTTTAATAGATTTAATTATTCTGTTGGTCTTTATAGTTTTATCAAATTTTCAATTAGGTTTGTATATTTTTTTTTCTTTTCAATTTAATCTCTACACTATTTTTAATTTTGTAATTAGATCTTTCTTACTATAAAAAATATTAGAGTTAACTAAATACTAATCTGCAAATTGAAGATATCTAACTATAATTAAGAATTTAATTAGATCTTTGATCACATATTTTTTTAAAAAATATTCTATTGATCTGAATATTTTTGACATAAAAATTACCTAATTATAAAATTAAAAATAGTGTAAAAACCTAATTGAAAAAAAAAATATAAAGACCTAATTAAAAATTTTATAAAACTATAGAGACTTAAACTTTTTTATATATCAAAAGTTAAAGCAGCAGTTATTTTGAAACCGCAGCAAATATATTTGAAGACAGATAAGCCTTAAACAATATCTGGTTGTGAAGTTGAAGACAAATTGAAATTTTTGTTCTGTTTAAGGATACAACTACTTTGTTCTATGCCTTTTCTCTTTCATTTAAGCATTAAGAACCTTATTTTCTCTTTTGGTCTTTTGCAACCAGTATCTAGTTCAAGAAACTGGTTGTAAATTGTAACAAGTAATAACCATTGTTGATTATATAGTGTGTCAATTGCGGCAGTTAGTTATTATTGCTGTGGTTGAAGAACTTCACAATAGGGTTATCTTGTGTGAGCAAATTTTTGAGCTGGAATAAGATTTTGGATACAATAATGGGATGCATACCCTCAAAGGTAGCAGAAAATAAGTCTCTGGATACACACACAGTGCAAAATATGACCAAACTACCCTCAAAAGGATCACAACATAGACCTCACCATGAAGATTTTTCTTTTCTTGCTTCTGAAACACCATGTGAGTAGATACATACATACATACATAGCTTCCTTTCATCATGAACAACATGATTATCTGGTCAAAATTTGATTTTTCAACTCATTTGTTATATGGGGCAGTTAGTGTAAGTGAGGTGGAATCATTGTATGAGTTGTTCAAGAAATTAAGTGCTTCAATTGTAAAAGATGGATTCATTTCAAAGGTATCTGGTTTCTAAGTCAAATATTTTTTTCAACTTCTTATGTTCATTTCTTGGTGTACTTAATAACACTAGATTTTTTTCTTTATTTTTCCAATACATGAATTTTTCAGGAGGAGCTTCACTTTGCTCTTTTTAGGAACAGTAATAAGAGAAATCTCTTTGTGGATAGGGTAAGTGAATTGAATGAATCATTTTCATTCAGAATGTTTAAAATTTACATAAGAAATCAAGAATAATGAGTAAACAGATTTCTGATAGTGTTATCTATAAATTGTATTGTAATGACCATATATGAACTTAAGAAAATTTGATTGATTCTGTTGCAGATATTTGATCTCTTCGATGTCAATCGCAACGAACACATTGATTTCGGAGAATTTATCCGATCCTTGAGTGTTTTTCACCCAAGAACTCCTGAAGCAATTAAAACAAGATGTAAGAACTAAGAAATTTGAGTTTAGCAGAACAATAGAATAATATCATTTGCATATTCATGCTTAGGACTTCGCTTATTTTCTTCTTTTTTTTGCAGATGCATTTAAACTCTATGATTTGCGCCACACCGGTTACATCGAGCGCGAAGAGGTAAATTAAATTAGTAATCACAAAAATGTTTGAACATAGTTTGGGAATCTGTATAATCAACATCAGAAAATATTGAACTTGGAACATAATAGTTGTGTATGATTATGAACTTGAAGTATTCTTAAAATGAAGTAGCTGCAATCATTTAACTTTGGAAAACTTGTGAAAATTTTCTAGTTGAAGGAAATGGTGTTGGCGATTTTGGTTGAATCTGATCTGACTCTCTCTGATGAAGTAGTCGAAACAATCGTCGACAAGGTTTGTTTTCTTGCGAGCGAAGTTATCAAACTCTCGAGTTAACTGGTAGGATCATAAGAGTTTACTAGTTTATTTCTGAGTTTAGTTTTATGATTTAAGTTTACCTGAACAATTCTTGAGTTTGATCACCTAAATCATATCTTAATTAATTTTCTATTATAAGGATTGATTTTTTGGGGGTGTTGACAGACATTTGTAGAAGCAGATTCAAAAGAGGATGGAAGAATTGATCTGGAAGAATGGAAGGAATATGTGGAAAAGAATCCATCATTACTCAAGAACATGACTCTACCTTATCTAATGTATGTTTCAAATACTATAACACAATAAAAATGCTATTTGTACAATAAAATCAACTACTAAAATTAGTCACCAATATATTTTTGTATATAAATACATGTGTAGTTTAATTTATTTTCAATATATATTTATATTCCAACATATATTTTATATTGGTGGCTGATTTTGGGAGTTGATTTTAGTGTACACATAATATAGTCGATAGTACAAACCATATTGTGTAAGGGGAAAGGAATTTAAAATTTAGGAAGAATCAAGAGGGAGAGATAATTCTTTGGAAAAATTGCAGAAAAAAAATATATCCATTACTAATTCAATTTCAATTTTTTGTTTCATTTGAGAAGGTAAAGTGTGATTTTTCACCATATATTTTGTAGGTGAGACAAAAAAAAATATAAAAAAAATATTAAAAGGTTAGAAATTACACTTTATTCTCTCAATTAAAAAAAAATTAAGAAAATCTATTTTCCAATCGCCTTTCATTATATTTTTACTCTATTTATTTATAGTAAATCAATTACTACTAAAACTATCCTAATTAAACCTTGGGCCTATTTTTACTTATTATATATATTGCCTCATGAAATTCTTCATTTTTTTTCTTCTTCTTTGAATTGTGCTCAATTAAGTGGTTTTAGAATTTGGTAATTTGTCGTATAGTTTAATTTTGATACATTTTCAATTTTTTAAAAAAAAATTATGTTGGACTTATGTAGTTATGTATAGAGATGACTCTTCAAATATTGATTTAAAAAAAAGCTATTTTTGCTAAGATAATATTAGATATTTTAATCATATTGCTTGTATACCAAAAATCACTTATTAATTAGTCACCAGATATAGAAATATGTATTTGACATCTCAATTTTTTTATTATACTATTGCAAATAAATTTGATTACTGATCTATTATAGATTTAATTATTTTACTGTAATAATTTGATTATTTTGATTATTAATTATTTAATTAAAAAATTTATGAATTAATATCTATAAATATAAACAAATATATAATGATTATTTTTAATATACATGAAAATTTTTTAAGATATATACATAATGTTTTTCTAAAGCACTATTTTTATGCCAATTTCAGGGATGTAACTCTAGCATTTCCCAGTTTCGTGCTGGATGCAGAAAAGGAAGAATCACACTAAAAGCTTCAGAATGCATAGTATTGAATGAAAAAAAATTTGTTATAAGGAAGATCATGCTAAATTGGATTCGGTCGTATCTAAGAAACAAGAAGAAAAATTTTCTCTCTCTCAACTTGAAAATTCATAATAAATTGCATTGACTTATCCAAAAAATTTTACTTTCTAGAGTTTGGCTATTCCGTTATTCGCCCTCTATTTTCGGCAGCATAAACTCGAAGGTGGTATGCACTCTACATGCATATGATAAAAACTATATAAATTGAAATTCTTAGAATAAAATTTGACAAAGTTAATAAGAAACAGTACGTGTAACGAAAGATTGATAAATAGAATACAAATAAATGAAACTGTAAAAATGCACAAACAAGACAAGGCAGGACAAAACAACAGAACAGTCCAAGGTATTTCAAAACTGTAAAAATGCACAGATTTGGCCTCCGAAAAGAACCAAAGAGAATCAAAAGCGTTTAAATCAGATTATGCAGAATAAGGGTGTGTGTGCCTGTGTGTTTTTCTATTTCATTCCTTCTTTTTTTTTTCCGATAGAAAACTTTGGACTATGCTAAGTGTAGAAGCCACAAAGAGCCACAAGAGTACACAACCAATATACATAAAGAAGGAAACCTACTTTTCGATCATTTGCTTGATCTGCATGTCCATCTTGAGAAAAGTAAGCCAGAATCAAATTTTCCAGGAATGCTCCAATATCAAAACCCATTGGTCCATAAAATGCAAATTCTGGATCAATAACTTGTGTTGATTCACGAGTAACCATAACAGAACCAGTGTGCAGATCTCCATGTATTAGAGCCTGGGCCCTCTCACAGAACCTACAAAAATGTACATTCTTATAAAGTATAAAAACCCTAACATCACAATTGCTACACATAATGCAGTAAAAGAAGTGTGCTGGTCATAATACTTGGATTTCAGCTCAGCAACTTCAAGCTTCAGCAGATTGTCTTCCCGAACAGCTTCAGCATCACGATCGAGATAAGGGGAAAACTTAAATAAAATAACCAGTTTCAGCTCAATCAATTTTGAAGCAGAGTAATAGATTGATAAAGGTGATACTATCAATCAGTGAAGATAAATAAACAATCTTCTTAGTTCTCCAATTAACAAATATATCGAATTGTCCAAAAAATGAGTTTGAGGAGTGTGAATCAATCAACAACAATTGCTAAAGAAAAGAGTAACAACGGGTAAGCTCACACATACCGTCCCTTTTGTGCTCGGAAGTTGTACGAAAAAGGAGGAAGTGAAAAAGAGTGTCTTGGCCATGAAATTAGCCATGTGCTCTGCAAGCAAAGGGTACTCAATTCTAGCTATCGACCATTTTCTTAATATTATATGTGGCGGTTCCAAGTAACGCATGCCGATCAATGACATTGTACGGTCAAAGTGGTAAACTTCAGGAACATGCTCAGGGCTCAAGCGACCCTCTTCTTTCAGCCCCAAGTATTCAAAATATGCTCTCTCCTTCGTCATCGGCCATGACTCCCCAATGCAGTGAATATAAGGCAAAGCCTTAAAATAAAAAAATCGAACTTTGAATCGAAAGCTACCAAATAAACTAAAGAGAAAGGGACAAATTAGTCCCTGAGCTTTTAAATCGTGGACAAATCCATCTCTTAAGATCTAAAAATACTAAAACGCCCCTTACTATTCAAAACGTGTGACAGATCGATCCTTCCGTGCAAAATGCTGTGCCAGACGTAACGGAGAGGGGTGATCTGTCGCTTATTTGGCGTGTGTTGGGCCTAGATGGCAAGACGGGACCGTTGAGGAAGCTTGGTGTGCCCGTTTGGAAAAAGTCTTTGACAAATAGGTCCTTATGATTGAAAATGGCAACGTTTTGAGAATGTTGGCTGTAGTCCTTGAGTTTCGTCACAATTCCAAAGAAGCCCATATCAATCACACACAATTCCAAAGAAGCCCTAGCACACATATGTATGATCTTTTTCCTCAAAAAAAAAAAAGATTGATCTTCTTCCCGTCGTCGTCTTCGTGTAATGTTGCGCTAGTGAAGCTTTGTTGGTGGAGTTGCGGGTGTCATCGGTAGTGGTAAGTACCCTTAATGAGAAAATGAATGTGACTGTTACTTTCGAACGTTATCTGCTGTGCATGTCGTGGGTTGGGGTTTAGGTGTAATGTAGTGTTGGGAGGGACATGGAAGATGAGTTGTGTGTGGTTTATGGCTTAGGTAGTTGTTTATTTGCTAATGCTTAGTGGTAATCGTTGAGTCAAACAATAATGCAGATGGTAGATATTTTCGTGATTCCTGCCACGGGGGCTACTTTCAACGGGCTCCGACTGGTGAGTTAGTTTATCTCGATGGTAAGGTTGAGAGGTTCCCCCCCCTATGGACCTGGATTTTGTAAATTTCGGTGATTTGATAACACTGTTCAAAGAATTGGGATATCAATCATACAAGGAGGCATACTGGTATGATCCAAAGAGCAAGGATATGGAGTCAGGGCTGCATGTTCTTAGGGGAGATGCAGACATCAACCAGATGCGGCAAGCAAAGATGACAAACAAAGATACTGATGAGTTCTATATATTTTTTGATCATCCTATTGATGACCCAGAGCCTGTAGATTGTGCTGGCAAGGAAAACCTTGAGGCAGAGGAAGATGATGTTGGTGTCGAGGTGGATGAATTGGGTGAGTCGTCGACGGAGCACGATAGTTACGAGAGCACAGAGGATGAGCCGTATGCACCTCCACCTCCCGGTGATGAAAGTAACAGTGATAGTGGGGAAGATGTTGTCAGTGGGTCTGTGTCTGGCAGAGGGAAGATGAAACAAGTGCCTCATTTCTCTAAGAGAACCCCTCAGCCAAGTAAGCAACCCAGGAAGCAAGCACGACGTGTGTCTCAAAGAACAAGGTCTGCTGTAAGAAAGAAAGGGCCTGCCCATGAGCCCGAGGCAGGTGGGCCTGGTGGACAGCCCAGTGGATGTAGGCCTGCAGGGGAGTCCAATATATCTAGGCCTGCAATGGAGCCCAATAGGGCCAGAGGACCAAGACCAGCACTAGTAGACTATGTGAGTGATGTAGACACGGATGGTGATGATATTGTATAGGAGTATGAATCTGAGGAGCTGCATACACCTGTCTCTTCTGATGATGAGGGAAACAAACATCATTGACCTGAGTTCAATGACCAATATAGTTTCGGAGAGGAAAGATTTGAGCTTGGAACAAGGTTTGCAACAATTGAGAGGTTCAAAGAGGTGGTAAATGACACCTTTATTGCTGAAGGCCGGGAGTTGGTGTGGATAAAGAATGATAGGGAAAGAGTTAGGGTTGGATGCAAGGACGAAGAGTGTGGTTGGATTGCCCACTTGTCTTATAATCGGCAACTACAATGCTTACAGGAGGATATTGGTGATGTAGGCAACCACGGTTGGAATTTTATGTCGGATCAACAGAAGGTTAGTTCCCTTTTTGTCATTTCGTGTTTGTTGTCTTAGTCATTTACTGGATTATATATTGTTGTAAACATGGCTTCATGCCTTCATTGTTGTTAGGGACTGCTACCTGCACTGAAAGAGGTAATGCCTGGTGCACATGTTAGAAACTGCGTCATGCATATGTGGAAGAATTTCATAAACCGATTCAAGGATCTGTATATAAGAGAAATTGTGTGGGACTGTGCTAGATGCACAACCATCTCAGAGTTCAAGACAACCATGGAAAGACTGAAAGTAGTGAACAAGGATGCTTGGGCCTATCTTATGAAATTTGAACCTGCTACCTGGGTTAGAGCATACTTTAGCCATGGTCCCAAGGTCGACAACCTAACAAACAACATGTACGAGTCGTTTAACGCAAAGGTGGTGAAGTACATAAGCAAGCCCATACTTACAATATGTGAGGAGTTACGGTGCTATGTGATGCGGCGAATGGTTCAACACAAGAAACTTCTGGGGACTCATGAGGGAAAACTGGCGCCAGTGTAAGAGAAAAGGCTACAGAGGCTTATCAAACTAAGCAACAAATGGACAGCAGAGTGGATTGGTGATAACGAGCGCAAACGATTGAAGTCACTCACAAGGGATCCAAAGTTGATGTGGATCTGATCAAACACAGCTGCTCGTGTAACAAATGGCAACTCACAGGTTAGTCAGGTTCCTGAATTTCAATATTACCATGCTGTGTATTTTTTAATTTAAGCCTGCTGTGAATTCATAGTTGATGTGAATTTCAATTTTACTCATAGATGATGTTAACCATGCTGTGAATTTGGACATGCTTGGTGTGAATCTAATTAACATGCTGTGAATGTGTTGATATTAACTATGCTGTGAGTTTGTATTAACATGCTATGAATATGTTGATATTAACTATGCTGTGAACATGTTAGCCATGCTGTAAATTTATATTAGTTCATTCAACTTTTAGTCATGTTTATGACATTCTGTTGTTGTGAAACTGCTATCCTGCTGTGAAGGGATGCCGTGCATTCATGCTATAGCAGCAATCAGAAAATGGCATGATAATCCCGATGATTATGTTCATCCATGGCTATGTATGGAATCCATTTGAAAGACATACGAGCACTTCATCCAGCCAGTAACGAGTGAGGAATACTGGACAAGATCTGAGTTTACTAAGCCTGCTCCACCTGTGTTAAAAAGGCCAATTGGATGTCCCAAGGTTCATAACAGACAGAAAGACCCAGCTGAGGCTGTTATTGATGGTGACAAATTGAAGAGGAGTTTCTACGTCACATGTAGCAAGTGTGGTGAGAGGGGACACAACTACAAGACGTGCAAAGGGGCCCCATCCAACCCAAACTGGAAGCCAAAGACGAAAAAACCAAGAACAAAGGCCAAGGACTCTTAATCACTTGTGGTTCTACCTTTGTCACAGTCAGCCCCCGAGGAAGAGGTAATCCTTACTTTTCCAAGGATGTAATTGTCCCTCCGATAATAAATTCAGGGATTTAAGTGTCTATTTTAATTTTAGTTAGGGTGCTATTTGTCTATATTTTCAGACTTCAAGGTTTTAAATGTCTTATGATATAATGTGCTTTACTGGGACTGTTTAAACTAATTGGATACATTTTACACAATGCCTCATCTCAGAGTGTGGAACAGAGTCCCCCTGCTGCTACGAACTCTCCTCATGTTGAACAAAATTCTGCTAATCAGTCAGTTGCTAATGAGGTAACAATTTTGGTGAGATTTCATTGTTGTTGCTTGCTGGTTTCATTGCATTTCACACTTGTTTCGACCTTCATGCAGGGTAATTCCAATGCAAACACTGCACCGATGAATGAGCAAGAATCTGGTCCCTCAGTAGCAACGGTTGAGACACAATCAATGCCTCCAAAAGCACCATTCAAGCCTCCAGCCCAGTCTACATCACGCCCGGCACGAGGGACATTTAGGCCTAAGCAACCAGTTAGGAGGAAGCCTGTGACAAATAAACCCTCGCAGCCTGTGCCACCTGCCCAGAGTGAGCAGCATCTCCCCTCTCCACAACAACCAACTGCATCAGGAGCATCTCCACAGACTTTGGCAGCAGCAGGCAAAGCAACTCAACGGCTATTTAAGTTCATCCCCATTCCAGGACTAAACAAGCCAAGTAGTTAATGCTACATGTTTAGACTTTAGTCATGACATCAACTCCTTTTTGAGAAACACTGTTATTTTACTAACCAACTCTTTTTGGAAACAATGTGATTATCTATAGCTGGCAGGCTTAAGTTATGCCTTACTTTGGCAGTAGACATGTAGTTGACTTCTTTTGTCAATATAAACAACTCTTTCATGAGATTAAATTATGCTTTACATATATAATGATATCTCTAAATAATTATGCCACTCACTTGCTTAGGGCAATCACTTTGCTGAATATATCATAATTTAGCTTACAACATTGTTTGTTCGAATAGCATACAACAAAATGAAAACTCATCCCATACTACATTACAAGATTTTTTTTACCTACTTTTCAGCCAAGATTGACAATGACAGAAGCAAAAATTACACAAACCACTGCTAGAATAACCAAATACAGATTAACATTCTTCTTCCTCTCTAGATACAACACCTTCTTCTCCAAATCAATCAGCTTCTGTTCCACTATCTTCTTCCCAAAATACACTTTCAGATCATCAACCTCGTTCTCTGTAGTAAACTTTTCAAGGACTCTTATTGTTGAAACATGGTCATCCAGCCATAAGAAGAACTTGCAGTGATTGGGATTTTTCAGCTGCATGTTCATCGTTCCAAAACAAACAGAACATAATCAACTCCCCTATAATCAAACTGACCAAATAAAAGCACCAACATACCTTAAAGAATGGACACCCAAAGAACAATCTATTGGGGTTCGTCGTCGTCCTTGATTTGTATAATATGGCGTACATACCGCATTTACACGTTGGAGTAATCTCGTCCTTCTCCTCTGAAGCTTCTACGCATTTCACGATTGGCGGCAGTCGAACTCGTCGTGAGCTGGAGGAGGCTCCGTCACTGGCCATTTAAGCTTGCACAATACCCCCACACTCAACCACTCACAGAAATGAACAACGGTAATGGCGAACGAGTTCCATTTGAACAAATAGGGCAAACAGAAAAGCGACGTCGTCTTTCCATCCAGGGACCAATTCGTCCCTAACCTCAATCTACCTTGCTTACATGTGCACCGTTACGGTAGTCTAGGCCCAACACACGCCAAATAAGCGATAGATCACCCCTCTCCGTTACGTCTGGCACAACATTTTGCACAGAAGGATCGATCCGTCACACGTTTTGAATAGTAAGGGGCGTTTTAGTATTTTTAGATCTTAAGGGATGGATTTGTCCACGATTTAAAAGCTCAAGGACTAATTTGTCCTTTTCCCTAAACTAAATTTGCGAGTTCCCACGATTTTTGAATCAGTGGGGAGAAGTTTTTTTCTCCATATATATATAAAACGTTACCTGCTTGATGACAAAAGAACCTATGGAATTGAGAACGATGAAGACGAAGTTAAGGTTGCCATCTCCAACTTCTTTGACGGACAAGGTGTCGAAGTCGTTGGCAGTATAATTGCAGAGTAACTAAATATGAAGTAACAGCGGTTGGAAACTGGAAGTTGAATGAGTAAAAAGATACTCACAGGAATAATAGAACGGAAGAGGTCGCAGCTACTGAGACTGAACAACAAGAAGGAAGAGGGAGGAAGGAGCGGGGAACGAAAAGTGAAAAGAGAAAAAAAATTTTCGGTGCCAAATCAATTTGGACTTCCAAATATTCAGGCCTTTATTGGGCCGGGTTGAGTTTGTTTTAAGGCCCGTTAAGCCATCACCAAACTGGACCATTAAGGGTTCTCCTTCTCCTCCTCGTTACTCTCTGCTACTGCTAGCTAGCTGCTGCCGCCACCATTCTACACACCAATGTTCTGAAAACCGGATCGGACCGGCCGGTCAGACCGATTTAACCGCGAACCGGCAGTATTAACGGTCCGATCAGACATATAAAACCGATAATTAAAAAACCGACTAAAAACCATTGAACCGGACGAGAACCGGCCGGTCAGACCGAACCGGAACCCGGCCGGTTTACACAAAAAGGGAAGCTCCTTCGTTTCTTTCTCCCGTTCTCCCTTTCTTTCTTTCAGTCAGAGAAATCACACAAACCCAACCACAAAACCCTAGCACTGTAAGCCTACACCACCACCACAAGGAGGGGCATACTGCTGCCGTCCGTCGCACTCAAAGTTCGCCATCCGTCATCTAGCTTCCCTCGTGCTCCAAGTCTTCAACCCCTGTTCGCTGTCACCGATCGCGGTTGCTTCCTCGAGCTCGGCGTCCGTCGTCTTTGTCTGCTCAGCCACGCTTCCGTCGCCGTTTGTTTGCCGTTCACGTTCGCGTCTTCGTTCGCGTTCGCTCGGCGTTCACCGTTCGCGTTCGTCTGGAAGCCACGTTGCTCTGCTTCAAACTCTGCGACCAACCCGCGTGCTCCACTCGTCGAACTGCTCTCTGTTGTCCCCGCCGTGAGTTCCCTAAACCAGCCACCAGACAATACACTCACACAACAGACAACACCAATACTCTTCTTCAAACTCTGCAACTTCTGATTTCTACTACAACAAGTAATTATTTGATTTGGTAGTGGTTTGGATTTTTTCATAGACTAAATTAAAGTTACAATAGTTTTGTTTTCTTCTCTATCACATTGAAATTAAGCTTTGGATTCTCTTATTTCGTTTTAATTTTACCGCACTCAACATGTTTGATGAAATGCTTTAACCATATTTCTGATTGGTTTTATAATTTCTAGCTTTTATAATTTCTCAGTCAAGGTTAGTGGTCTGAACTCTGAAATTTCAAATTACTCAAATATGCAATTTCTGAAATTAGGGATTTGTGAATCTGAACTCTGAAGTTAGTGATTGATTTCTGATATGTTACTGATTCTGTTCTAATATGTGCTTTTGTTACTGATTTGTTACTGATTCTGAAATTGAGTAATGGATTTGTTACTGATTCTGTTCTATGGTCTTATGGCTGATTATTGGATTTCTAGCCGTTCTGTTGCTGTTTTTAATTTGGATTATGATTTATTGAATTTAGTTATGGATGAAAGTATTAATCAAGAAGCAGTTGCTTATAATGCCTGTTTGAGTAATAATTCGTCTGCCAATCCTCCTAATTCAAATGATTCTGCTAATCCTAATCCACCTAGTTCGAATAATAGTCGGTCACAAGGTTCTAATTTATGGATTTTGATGATTGATAAATCTTCATGTTGGTTTTTAATATTTAGATATTTCTT
The DNA here is from genome assembly GCF_059453495.1 of Arachis ipaensis. Taxonomy (NCBI): domain Eukaryota; kingdom Viridiplantae; phylum Streptophyta; class Magnoliopsida; order Fabales; family Fabaceae; genus Arachis; species Arachis ipaensis. Next base: position 4,826,037 of record NC_142437.1, read on the forward strand.
TTTACTATTTAACTTTTGAGATTGTATTTTGATAAGATCATATGGATTTGATTAATGACACTTTGTTGTTGAATGCTAATTTTTGTTGTTGAATGCCCTGTTTGTTGCTGAATGCCCTGTTTGTTGCTGAATGCTGAATGCTGAATGCTGTTGGTAATGGTGTTTTTGCTGCTGAATGTCCTGCTGTTTTTATTTCTTTATTTGTTGCTGAATGTTGGTGGCAGAATTTAGATATGCTCATGTTGATAATTTTTTGATTTTTCAATGTGCTATGGCTAGTCTTTAATTTCGTATCTGGTTATGGATACTTCTTTGTTTTGTAGTTGCTGGTTTTGCTTTGATTTGTAGTTGGTTTTGCTTTGATTTGTAGTTGCTGGCTCCTAATTATTGCTGGTTTTGCTGTCTTTGTTTGTTGCTGAATGTTGGTGGCAGAATTTAGATATGGTCATGTTGATAGTTTTTTATTTTTCACTGTGCTGTGGTTGGTCTTTAATTTTGTTTTAATTAATAAAACTTTTATTAATTTCAGTTATGGATAATAGTATTAATCAAATAGAGATTAATAAAACTTTTATTAATTTCGAATGATGCTGCTAATCCTAATCCTAATCCACCGAAGCAAATTTGCAACAAGTTCTTGCGGATTTTGATGATTGATAAATCATGATGTTGGGATTTTAATATTTAGATATGTTTTTTTACTATTTAATTTTTGAGTTTGTATTTATATGGATTAGGTTGATGATATTTTATGTAGTGTTTTAAATTTTGAAGATATTTTAAGATTTATATTAGACTATAATTATATTTTAGGATGTTTATTTATAATTTATTTATTATTTTATTCTAAAACGGTTTTTTCGGTTGAACCACTGGTTGGACCGGTTGGACCAGTGAACCAGTGACTAGAACGGTTCGATGACCGGTCCGGTTCTCAAAACCTTGCTACACACACCACTTTCTTCTTTCGTTTGATTTCGAGTCAGAATCAAGGTTCTGAAAACCGGTTTGAACCGGCCAGTTGAACCGGTCGAACCGTGAACCGACAAGAAAAACGGTTCGGACACATAGTATAACCGCTCATTTCAAAAACCGAAATTGGATCGTCGGACTGACCGGGAACCGGTCGATCGGACCGAACCGGAACCCGACCGGTTTTCACATTTCAACTTACCGTTTTGAATTTTAAATTAAAAAAAAAAAAAAAGAAAATTGAAAAAAATAAAAAGAGCCTCACCAAGTCACCGTCTGTCTCCCACTCATCTAGTCATCTTCCCTCTGCATCCCTCTCTCAAGAAAAAACCCTTGCCTCCATCGCTACTCTCTTCTTCAAGCTATCACCGCCGCCGTCCTACCGCCGCCGTCGAATCTGGTCTAGCCGTCGCCCCACTGTGTTAGCGTCGTCTCCGCTCGTCTTAGCCGTCGCGTCGCATTGCATCGCATATGCTCGAAGCCGCCGTCCCACTGCAACTCGTCTTGTGTCGTTTCTCCGTGGAGCAGCTGCTGTTCCGCCGCGTCGGTTCTGGTCCACCGCGCTCCAGCCCTCCTCTGCTCCAGTTCTGCCGCGTTCCACCCTCCTCTGCTCCAGTTCTGCCGCACTCCACCCTCCTCTGTTCCAGTTCTGCCGCGCTCCACCCTCCTCTGTTCCAGTTCCCCCGCGTTCCACCCTCCACGGCTCCAGTTACGCGACGGTCCAGCCACCCCTTCTCCAGTTCCGCGACGGTCCAACCACTCCTTCTCCAGGAACCCTATGTCTATACCTTCATCATATAACTGTTTCAATTTAGAAGATTCATATGCTTCACCCTTTTACTTCTGTTATGTTGTTGCTCTGTTTACTTTAATATTTTTGGTTTTATTGTGATTTTTTGTTATTAAACTTGTTAAGTTGATGATTTGCTAAATTATTGGGCTGCTGTTGTCTTAATTTGCTAAATTGTTGTGTTGCTGTGATTGAATTTGTTGGATTTTTCTATTCAAGTTTTGTTGTTGTTTGTTTCATATACCTATTATTGTTCTTCAGATTATTGGGTTGCTGTGTTTTTTTTTTAAATTGTTAATTTGTTGATTTTTTAAATTGTTATTATGATTCTTGGATATAGATTGCTTTTGTTTTTTGTTATTTGGTTGTTGGTTTTTTTTATTCCAATCTTGCTCTTGTTAATTCATTAAATTATTGTTATTGTGATTCTTGCTGTTGAGATTGTTCTTGCTAGCGAGTATATTAATTTGGATTTGTTGAAATTTGTTAGACTATAACTATATTTGGTGTTTATAATAGAGGAATAGAGAAATGGGCAGCTAGCATTGTTTGATTTGTTTCATTGATTGTTGTTTCAATTCTCCCTCTTCTCTGCTGCAAGAAGCTCACCCTCTCACTAATTCAATCTTCCTTCTTAATGGTTGTGAATTTGCTTGTTTTATTGATGGTTGAATTATTCACACTATACCTTATACTTTCCCTAATTCAATATAATAGTTGAGTTTGCCTGCATGGTTATATGATATCAGTTTATTTATATTTATTATTTTATTATAAAATGGTTTTTTCGGATCAACCACGGTCGAACCGGTTGAACCTATAAACCAACGAACCAGTAACTAAAACGGTTCGATGGTCGGTTCGGTTTTCAGAACCTTGGTCAGAATGATTTCAGCTATTTCGTGGATACCGATTGGTGCTTCGAAGGCAGAACCCACCGTAGCTGAACCTCCTTCCAAGGAAGAAATTCAAGATATAATCACCACCGCCGCCGCCAGGTCTTTCTCTTCTTCTTCAAAACTCACTTAGCCAATTATAAAATTTTATCAAATACTTTACAATACATGTATGTTATGCAGTACAGCAGACAGTGAAAATGAGGAAGAAGCAGGGGATGAACGCATGGATGATGCCGGTGGCGCCGTCGATGAAGTTGCGCGAGCACTCAATGTTGCTGATGCTCTCGGGAAGGCTGATAAATTGGACGATATTGCCCTCGGTTTGAAGGAGCTTGACATGGAACATTACGATGATGAAGATGAAGGTATACAATAACATCTCAGGGAGTTATCTATCATAGTTAGTTAGTTAGTTAGTTAGCGGTTTTAATTAGAGTTAGCTATCGAATCACTTAGCATGATATCAGCCATGGCTATGGTTAGCTAGCTAGCTCTGTCTCCTTGTGTTGTCTGTGTTAATTTGCATCTTTTTATTGACCTTAGGAGTTGAGGTATTTAGTTCCGGGATTGGTGATCTTTATTATCCAAGTAACGACCTGGATCCTTATATCAAAGATAAGAACGTAAGTTCCAATACTTTGTCTGCATTCTGCTGTTGACCTTCATTTGTGACTCTACAACATCATATTGTTTTACATTGTTAAGGATGATGATGACTCTGAGGAACTCGAAGACATGATCATTAATCCAACTGATTCCGTCATTGTTTGTGCTCGTACTGAGGACGATCTCAGTCTTCTCGAGGTAAACAAATCCTCACTTATTGGCTGATGTATTTTTCTTTGATGTTTGTTATGTGATGCAATGGTAGACTTATATGAGTTGCGTCTTTTTCTACAAGGTTCATATACTTGAGGACGTCGGTACTAGTGAGATGAACATGTATGTCCATCATGATATCATAATTCCTGCATTTCCACTATCCACAGCTTGGCTTGACTGCCTTCAAGGAAGAGAGAAAGGTGGGGAATATTGCCTTTGTCAATGCATCTCGCATGTTTACTCCTTTTTTTTATTAAATATGTTGGTTTTTTGTGCTCTTGTCTGTTTTAGTAAATAAGTTCTAAATTCTAGCCTTCGTTTGCATGCTCAAAATTTGACTTGATCCCCTTATGCTTCCTCTACTTTCTATCGCATTATTATTTCATTATCATTGCAGGAAACTTCTTAGCTGTTGGTTCAATGGAACCGTCAATAGAAATTTGGGACCTTGATGTTGTAAGTGAATATGGTTAATAAATTTCACTGAAAAGTTGGAAACATCATTCAGAATATAAAGCCACTTTCATTGAATACCTTCTAAGCTTCCTTTGTTCCCAGATTGATGCAGTGCAGCCATGCATGGTTTTAGGTGGCATTTCAGAGAAAAAGAAGAAGGGGAAGAAGGTTTGTACATCTTTTTGTGTTGAAGTGCAATTCTGAGTATAGACCCAGTTACTGATTCTGTTAATTGGTTTTGTAGAAATCAATCAAATACAAAGATGACAGTCACACTGACTCTGTACTTGGTCTTGCCTGGAACAAAAAGTTCAGGTTTGTTAAATTTAAAACTGGATTTTGGTATTATTTCATCTGTTGGGCACCTTTTGGGACATAAAGGTTTCATTTATTACTTATTTTGAAACTCTATTCTTTTGCACCTCTGATGACAGTCATTCTTAAAACATTCAGGAATGTACTTGCTAGTGCCAGTGCTGACAAGCGAGTCAAGATTTGGGATGTGGCTACTGGGAAGTGTGAGAGTACAATGGAGCATCACTCAGACAAGGCAAGTAGTATGCTAAAGTGCAATCAATTATTACAAATATGAGCTTCTTTTATTGATAAAGAGGACTTTCCCTCTTCATGTCCATCATCTTTTCTTTTCTTTTTTCCCTTAGTTCTAAATAGTGTACAAGCTCAGAAATATTACTTATACGTTGGTAGGAAAGATTTTCACTTTTTTCCTTAATTAAGTCATTTAATATTGTATATTTTGTCTTACTAACATTAATTTAGGTTGCTTGAGTCAATATGTTGTCTGATGCCTTTGTTCATCTATCTTGACAGGTTCAAGCAGTTGCTTGGAATCATCATGAACCAAAATTTCTTCTTAGTGGTTCATTTGATCATACTGTGGTCCTGGTAGTGACAGAATGTTGCTTATATACTCTATATTTTTGCATTTCTTTTTTTTATACTGTGGTCCTGGAATGGATACTTATTACACTGTAGATTTTGGTTGTATAATATTCATGTGCCAAAACAGACTTTCTCTTTAAAAATGATCACATTGGAATTTCTGTCTGCCTTTTTTTCTTAGTTATCTAACATTCTAATGCTTTCAATGCTTTTACACTTTGCAGAGGGATGGAAGGACGCCATCCCATCCTGGTTATAAGTGGTCAGTCACAGCTGATGTCGAGAGCTTGGCCTGGGATCCACACACTAACCACGATTTTGTGGTGAGTTATGGTTAATTTTGATTTCTCGTTTCAGTGATTGAATTGGTAATTGTATTTTTATGGATGCATAGTTTTAGCTTCACTAATAATAATTAAATTGTGCTTCTAGGTGAGTCTCGAGGATGGTACTGTCAAGTGTTTTGATGTTCGGACCGCAACGTCTGAATCCACATCTGATCTAAGTTCTACATTTACTCTTCATGCACATGACAAAGCTGTTACCTCAGTATCCTATAATGTGTCAGCACCTAATGTATGTATTTTCAACGTTTTGATGAGAAATACCAAGTTATTATGTACTCAGTTTAACCATACCTTGTTGCCTTCTTGCAGCTACTTGCTACTGGATCGATGGACAAAACGGTAATTGTGAAGTCCGTTTGTTGTGTTCCTATTCCTTTATACTATATCTTGCAGAATTGGAAATCATCTCATTCGAGTACTATTATTTGTTGCAGGTAAAGCTTTGGGATTTATCGAACAACCAACCATCTGTTGTGGCATCTAAAAACTCCAATGCTGTAAGTTTGCTTCTTTTATTTGTTGAGATTTAACCGAAAGAAAAAAAGGTATTCTCTAGTCTGAATCATGATACAAGTAACAGTGATGATTTCTGTTTTTGGATGCGGCTTTTCAGGGAGCTGTATTTTCTATTTCGTTTTCAGAGGACAACCCCTTTGTGTTGGCTATAGGAGGCTCAGAGGGAAAATTGCAAGTGAGTGAAAAGTGCCACAGAAATTCAAATGTGTTCTTGATAGATTTTTCTGTGGAATTTACTGTTGTTACTCATACCTTGTAGGTTTGGGACACTTTATCTGAGTCTGCTGTCTCTCGGCGTTATGAAAATTACAAGAAGAATAGAACTCGGTCGTGATACCCTTCATGTTACTGGTAGGCTAGAAGTATTTATGTTAGATACAGTTGTTGAGAAACAGGTTGAAAGCAATATATTAAGGATGGTAGATATATAGAGTTTGATAGCATGTTCTCTCTCATAATTCATGTAACATCCTTATAAGTTTTGAATGAACATTTGTTCTACAGCTTGGATCATTGAGTGTTTCAATTTTTTGCCTTTGTAATATAATTGCGGTCATGCGCTTGTGAATAACGAGTTGCAGCGTCTTCTGTAATCGAACTTGTGTGCCAAACTGCCAACGTTGTTCTCAACTGTTTATTACAATGGTAAAGCAAACGAGTTGTTTGTTTTAATTTTCTTAAAATTGATTTTGAAATACTACGTGGGTGTTTGAATTATCGGTTGTTAAGTTAAAATTAATAAATTATATTATAAAAAAATAATAATAAATATAATACACAGTTTGAAACATCTCAAATTAATCAAGCACTATTGATCTTTGAACCAACTTGTACGAAGGAGCATGTACTGTAACTCATAAAGAGCACTACTACTCTCCTTAGGACGAGGACTTATGCACCTTCGTCACCTTCGTAACTCATAAAGAGAACTGAATATTGAACAAAAGAAGGCTAGCATTTCAATCTATCTGCAAAATATAAACTTTTCCCCTTTCAACATTCCTACATGGATTACCTTATGCAAAATTAATCAAGGATATGGGCCATGTAGCATATATCTTTAAGATTTCGATAAAACTTATTAGCAAAAGCTCAGGAGAAATCTATGAGCAAAGTTGGTAACAGTCCCAAAAATTTGCTATATGCAAAAAAGAGGTAATCAAAGCTGGTGTTTGATTTTGTAATTTAGTAGACAATCTCATATCTTCTGGAATTTAGTAGCAATCTCAGAGAGAAAGCTGGTAAACAGATACACTGCGTCCTGCAAGTGACCAGAGCGAACATCTTCTGGAACCGGTGCACTGAAAGCAGTGTCAAAGCAGCTAAACTGTTCATCTCGGCTAGCACCCTCGCCCACAGCAGATAGCAGCAAATCACATATCTCACCCCCCATTTTCGAATACACCAATCTGCAACAGAAAGTAGTAAGCATCGATACAACAATTGAACAAATGACCTTTCTCACAGCATAGCTCAAAACATGCATATACATGGCAAAAGATACCGGTCCTGAATTTACTGAACTAAAGTTGTGTGTATACGAAGATATTACAAAAACAAAAAGCCAAAATACCAATTATTAAATTAAAATGTAAATTATTTTATCAATTACTATATTCCCTTATTCTTTATCATGTTTTTCGGGTCCTCTTCACAAAAAGAGTGCATCTCCAAAGAGAAAAGGGCTCTATACATGTATTTTGACCAACCTACAAGATCAGCATTCGAGCTATAATGCAACCTTAAAATAGGTCAAAAAGCAGTTGGAGGGCAACGTATACCTTGCATCAACAGGTAATTTGCGGTCCCGAACAGCCAATGATGCATTAAGCTGACTGACAAATTCCTGACAGGCAGCATTTTTACTTTGAAGAGAATCCTGAAAAAGGAAAGTTTATGATTTTGAGAACATAAAAATAAAAGGAAATAGGAAGGCTCAAGCTAAGGACACACCTTTATTTTTATTTGACTGTAAACTTAACAACTCATACTTTCACAACTCCTAATTGTATGTACCCCAAATAGGCAAATACCATCCTATGGTGTGATAAATTTGCACTTTTAGAATAATCAATGTGTACATGAATGATAATTAAAAAAAGAGAAGGGGGGGGGGGGGACTCCTTTTATAAATTGGCATACCAATTGAGTCATCGCATTGGTGTCTCCCTGAAGTGAGTTTCTCATCAAATAATATGAAATATATATTCCACCTCCCAACTCCCAATTCTCAATTTCAGATTTATGGTCCTCCATGGATGTTGCAATCCTCCATATCTCTGAGTGTTTGGCTACACAAGATATTAAAGTAGTTACTTATGATGATGCACTTGCTTGGATTTAAGGAGAAAAATTCTCGCAATTTTCAGCTATGCAAAACAGTATAATGGGTCAAAACAATAGCACCCCAAAATTATAGGTGACAATGCACAGGTCTTTTATAAAAATTAATCAGTATTTTTTTCAAGTAACAGGCGTATACAAGAATTACCTTGCAAGAATAAACTATGAGCAACTGATGTTACGAAAATGGTATGAGCTTTCTGCCAATTTGCACACTGAAGAAAGTGCTCAAGAGCTTTTGGCAAATCACCATTATAATTATAGTAAATTGCCTGCATCACAACAAAGAGCTTGTATTACTAAAATATCATTCACCAGAGCTTTCAAAATTCTTCAAGCATTATTGAATTCAATGACCAGCCAGGAAGATCAAGAAAACAAATTAATGCAGTTTTACACAAAAAATGGCTATAATGAGCGCCTCTATGTATGTCTAAAGAGTGGGTGTGTTGTAAGTGCGCGTGGTTTTTCTGTCAATATCATTAATTTGAAACTCAACAAGTAAAAGCATCTGTACCAGAAGATGATTGTAAGAGAAAGATAGGGTTGAAAGGGTACTCTAAAACAAATTATGCACATTGTGGACACTCCTTCATAAATAAATAAAATAAGGAAGGATATATGATGCATACCAGAGCCTCATGAATCCATTCTGAAGAAATGCCTAAATCCTCAATGAACTGTTGCTGAGATTCATCTGAACTCCAAATTTCGCAGTACTGGAACAATATCTCCCGAATCAAATTCACATGAAGAAATTGACAGTCTTCTCGAAAGGGTAAATGAAGGACCACATATATGGCCCAATGGCATTTCCCTAGGCTCAAAAGCTGAGACACAAATCCCATGTCTAGAACATGAAGATCATTAGATTTGATAACACCCACTGCTTCCAAGACTGCTCGTTGATGCCATATCATGTGATAATCAAGTGGATCAGGGGTTGAAGAGAATGCACTAAACATAGCCTTCAAAAAGCTAAATTCTCTCTCTTCACTAGAATGAAGAAGCATAAGATAGAATGAAATGTCAAAGTGTTTATCTGCATTCCAGCTGATAGGAAACACTCTCTCGCAACCAATAACTGAACTCTGCCCTCCTCATAAGTGGGAGTGCTTCTTGGTTAACATCTTGATAAACTTCCTTCATATCCTGCATCATATCTTCCTCATTGTCAGCACCCAAAGATTCTACTTGACCTTTTTGTTTTCTATCGAAGAAAAGAACTCTAATTAATTCCCAGGTCATTACTTGATGTGTTAAACCCAAACGTGTAGTGGAAGACAACCCTGGTACAGTCAATTGCCTCTCAATAATATCACAGTAGCCATGTGAAATATCTGACAACATTGAACAATTCGCTTCAAGCTTTAGAGGTTTCAATTTGCAAGGACCAATTCTAACCTCTTCCTTCACATGGTTTATTTCTTTGTGAAAATTTAATGGAGACATCAAGGCAGATTCAACAAGTTCCTCACTCACTTTGTTATTTTCATCCCTAACAAAATTGTCAAAAGCAACTTTCTCCAAACTGACAACAGATGATAATACCTTGTACTCACTACCACTTCCTACAGGTGCACCAGAATGTACAAGAATGCCATTAGGTCCCCATCCAACTCGGAATGACTTCCCCATAAATAGACCTGCATCTACAATATTGCGAGCATAGTTTGTTGACACTGGAGTTTCATGCTTGAGGTCTAACTTAAAACCTTCCGCTTTTATTGTCTTCAGAGGCATTCCCTTATGTTGCTGAACCATCAAAATAGACCCAGGAGAATTTGCATCAAAACATCCATGTTTATATTCAAGTAAAGGAAATGGAGTTTTCCTTGCAATTGGTGGAGTGGATCTATGGAGCATTGCCTGAGCAGAATTTTGCAAAGGCCTTGCATATTCCTTACTGATGGATGCTTTATGACTCAATTCCTCAGGCTCTTCTTCATGTGGGGACATCAATAATCTCATTTCTCTCATTTTAACAGGGTCAAGCCTTAGATGAGCTGGAAGAGAGTGAGAAAGTTCAATCCCGTTCATGTTTGTGGAAGGTTCTTTATCATCATCATACATCTCACCATCAGCATCATCCATGACAATGTCTTCCTCGTCATCTTCGCCAAACCCAAATCTACTGAAGTGATCTACCAAGAATTTCCATTCACCAGTTGTTAGGTCGAACGAAATAAATTTTTCTCCTTGCCTCTCAGTACTTTGTTTTACTTTTTTCACAAGAAAATCATCTTTCCTGTCTTTAGACTTCAGTAGTTCAGTATCTAGAACTAAAACTACTTCAGCTGCCTTGTTAAGGCCTTGACCAACTGCAGGTTTATCATTTTCGTCGCTGTATACAACTATCTCATGTTTATAAAACTTCACAATTTGATCTAGATCCAACCCCCTGACATCTGTTTTCTCAAGAAACCTGACAGATCCATAACCAAGCCTCCCAACAGTGAAATTAGGAACTCGGGTACAATAACCGGGGTCAAGGAGTTCCTGGGCCACTAACTCCTCCAGAGATGGTTTGGTATAGTATCCAGGGGAGTGCAAGATTGGCAAGGAAGCTTCCGTTTCTCTCATGCTCTCATTCAGTGGAGTAATTAAGCCTTTTAAAGCCCTTCTTTTTTTGCAGTTATGCACAGTGCACACATCAAAGAAGCTTCCTGCATCAAATTCCATCACACGGCCTGTTCAAAGTGACATGTTGCTCTTCAAAAATTACAAATCCAACACAATTCCCTGATATACAAAAAGCATATCAGATTGGAATTGCAAAAGAAAGCACCTGCACAACAATCTCTAGGACAGAAAAGTAAAAGTAAAAGAAAAAAAAAAGGACATCCCTACAATACATATAGAGTATGGTGCATATCAAACTAATAATACTAACAAAACAGGGACTATATAAGGTTTATACTATAAAAATTAAATTTGTAAAACAACTACACAAAAAAGCACCTGATCTTTATCAAACGAATCCCATGAATAAATAATTCTTACACAATTATATATTAACAGTGGTAGAAATAGAAGGAAATAAAAATAAAGAAAGAAACGAACAATAAAACCAGATTTACAAAGACATTGAGCTGAATCGCAGCACAGTGAAGTAACGCAACATCAATTTAAGAGGGCAAAAAGAAAATAGTTGGCAGTAAAATTGCAGAGTAACTAAATATGAAGTAACAGCGGTTGGAAACTGGAAGCTGAATGAGTAAAAAGATACTCACATGAATAATCAAGGTTGCGAGAACCGGACCGGTCAATGAACCGGTCAAGTAACTGGTTTAATGATTCAACGGTTCAACGAGGTCAAACCGTGGTTGAACCGATTTAATTAAATATAACCTAAAATTATTAAAAATTCAATGTGACATATATTGTGAGATAAGGTGCAGAATAATTAAAGCATTGTATGAATTAAACAATATCAGTTTCTTAATCTTCATGTATATATAACACATTAGCAATAGGACTTCTAAACTTGGTCAAACAATATCATTTTCAGATATAACAACAGAAGATAGGCAAGCAAAATTTGAGGCCACAAATTTTAGTATGGTGCAAGGTGGAAAAGAAATCAGTATAGTCTACAATTTGAGCTGGAAGAAGCAATTCCACAGTACAGTAAGAAGCCCAGAGCACAAAAAAACTAAACAATTAAATTAACTAAACAAGACAAAAACACAATAAAGAAGCATAAATAACCTTTATAAATTAGGTTTCCATTCCTGAATTTTCCATTTTCATAAATTAGGTAATCTTTTTGTTCTTTGCTTCTTAACTTCATTCTCTTTTCCTATGAGTAAACCATCTCCTTGTCTGAACTTCACCCAACCCTTATTTTGAAGGCATATAGTAAATCCAATGCAGAATTGTAGCCATGTTTCTCTTTTGAATCAATGACAGCAAAATAACAAGTAAAACAGATTGGATTTATAACTCAATCTCAGCAGAATTAATTCATATCAATCTCAGCAAAAATCATTCTCAGCATAATTAATAAATTAAACTTAAAACAAATTTAATATATAACTCCATCTCAGCAGAATTAATTCAACATCAACTGACTGAATTCAAATAAAACTTAAGAAAATTAATATCTCAAAACTCAGCAGAAACATCAATAATACATCATATGTATATTCAGAACAAAACGAGAGTAAGAGTATTTATATTTGCGGAATAGTGAACGAGTGTACGAGTGTAGAGCAGAACATCGGAAGCAGAACCACATTGAGCAATGCAGTGAGTGTGAAGGCTATTATATTATCTCTTTGATTTCTTGGGATCTTGCTTCTTGTTGCTTATCGGGTTAGAGTCGGTGGGAGAGGAAGAGGGAGTAGGGCCACGGCCGAAGGCAACCTCGTCCATGCTTTGTCCGTATCGGCGATAGCGACCACCGGAGGCCACGAAACCCGGGCATGGTCTATAAGCTTTAATGGGCCACCAACCAAATCCAGGAACCGTGGCAATCCCACCCTGCATCCTTCCTTCACCGTTGCACCCTTTCTCTATCTCTTCTCTTCCACATGCCTTACAACCCCCGCTCTGTGTGATGCCGTATCCAGATTCATCAGGAACCCCAACCACTGAAGAAGAAGAAGAAGAACTCGGTGAAGGAGAGCACAGAGCAACAAATGACTTAGAAGAAAGATGGTAAGAGATTGTTTGACATGAGGTATTATGCTTGTTCAATCGGGCATGAGGCTGAATAGGAAGAGGGAGAGAAGATGGAACCGAGAAAATAGCTATATCCATTCTCTTTCTCTCACTCTCTGGCTGGATAACGCGCACCACTCTTTTATTTTCAACATTCTCAAGTCTCAAAAAGAAAGAAAAAAAAATTATACGGCTATCTCTTCATATTCTATTATACAGATATGATCAACTAATGTCACACAATACTAATAAAAAAAGAGTACTAAAAAATACTAGTAATATTCATACATTAATACCGATTACATCGAGCATAAAGAGGTAAATTAAATTAGTAATCACAAAAATGTTTGAACATAGTTTGGGAATCTGTCAGAAAATATTGAACTTGGAACATAATAGTTGTGTGTGATTACGAACTTGAAGTGTTCTTAAAATGAAGTAGCTGCAATCATTTAACTTTGGAAAACTTGTGAAAATTTTCTAGTTGAAGGAAATGGTGTTGGCGATTTTAGTTGAATCTGATCTGACTCTCTCTAGTCGAAACAATCGTCGACAAAATTTGTTTTTTTGTCAGCGAAATTATCAAACTCTCAAATTAACTCGTAGGATCATAAGAGTTTAGAAGTTTATTTTTAAGTTTAGTTTTATGATTTAAGTTTATGTGAACAATTCTTGAGTTTGATCACCTAAATCATATTTTAATTATTTTTCTATTATAAAGATTGATTTTTTGGGGGTGTTGACAGACATTTGTAGAAGCAGATTCAAAAGAGGATGGAAGAATTAATATGGAAGAATGGAAGGAATATGTGGAAAAGAATCCATCATTACTCAAGAACATGACTCTACCTTATCTAATGTATGTTTCAAATACTATAATACAACAAAAATGTTATTTGTATAATAAAATTAACTACTAAAATTAGTCACTAATGTATTTTTGTATATAAATATATGTGTAGTTTAATTTATTTTCAATGTATATTTATATTCCAACATATATTTTATATTGATGACTGATTTTGGAAGTTGATTTTAGTGTACACATAATATAGTCGATAGTACAAATCATATTGTGTAAGGGGAAAGGAATTTAAAATTTAGGAAGAATCAAGAGGGAGAGATAATTCTTTGGAAAAATTGCAGAAAAAAATATATCCATTACTAATTCAATCTTAATTTTTTATTTCATTTGAAAAGATAAAGTGTGATTTTTACCATATATTTTGTAGGTGAGATAAAAGAATATAAAAAAATATTAAAAAAATTAAAAATTACACTTTATTCTTTCAATTAAAAAAAAATAAAAAAATCTATTTCTCAATCGCCTTTCATTATATTTTTACTCTATTTATTTATAGTAAATCAATTACTACTAAAACTATCATAATTAAACCTTGGACCTATTTTTACTTATTATATATATTGCCTCATGAAAATTTTCATTTTTTTTCTTTTTCTTTGAATTGTGTTCAATTAAGTGGTTTTAGAATTTGGTAATTTTTTTGTATAGTTTAATTTTGATAATTTTCAATTTAAAAAAAAAATATGTTGGACTTATATAGTTATGTATAGAGATGACTCTTCAAATATTGATTAAAAAAAAAAAGCTATTTTTGCTAAGATAATATTAGATATTTTAATTATATTGCTTGTATACCAAAAATCACTTATTAATTAGTCACCATATATAGAAATATGTATTTGACATCTCAATTTTTTTATTATACTATTGCAAATAAATTTGATTACTGATCTATTATAGATTTAATTATTTTACTATAATAATTTGATTATTTTGATTATTAATTATTTAATTAAAAAATTTATGAATTAATATCTAAAGCACTATTTTTATGCCAATTTCAGGATGTAACTCTAGCATTTTCCGGTTTCGTGCTGGATGCAGAAAAGGAAGAATCACACTAAAAGCTTCAGAATGCATAGTATTGAATGAAAAAAAATTGTTATAAGGAAGATCATGCTAAATTGGATTCGGTCGTATCTAAGAAATAAGAAGAAAAATTTTCTCTCTCTCAACTTGAAAATTCATAATAAATTGCATTGACTTATCCAAAAAATTTTACTTTCTAGAGTTTGGCTATTCTGTTATTCGCTCTCTATTTTCGGCAGCATAAACTCGAAGGTAGTATGCACTCTACATGCATATGATAAAAACTATATAAATTAAAATTTTTAGAATAAAATTTGACAAAGTTAATAAGAAACAGTACGTGTAACGACAGATGGATAAATAGAATACAAATAAATGAAACTGAATTAAGTTGGAATTGATTCATTTCAAGTCAAAATTGAATAGTCAATAGATTTAGTTTATTTTAGATTAGATTAGATTAAAATAATCCTCATCTATAATAGACGTGATTATGTGAATCATGTAAATTCATCGTACACATTTGGTGTTTATTATCAAATTAAAACAACTTGGTTTTACAAGGATGCCAACATATTACTTATTCAAATAGTACACTAGCACACTAGAAGACCTAATTTTGCTAGAAAAAAAAAACCAATAAAAAGTTTATATATCTAAAATTTAAAATGTATTTTCACTTTCAGGTTATGAAATTTTATTTTTCCACAACCCTTAATAGCCGAATTATAATTAATTTTATGTTTTTGAATTATAAAATATATATAAAGTAACAGATAATACTTATTAAATAAATGAGACAGCCAATTGTTCAACTGGTTCACTTGTTAAAACCTTAAAAAAAAAAAAAAGAAAAACAGTATCTTTACAGGTGCAAAACCCTTTTTTTTGTTATGGGCTATAAGCCCAAAATAGTGTGGAAAAATGGTTTTTGGGCCTAAAGCAGAAGAAAAAGCCCATGATATCCCTAAACCCTAAAGAGTTTCCTGAAGCAGTATCTTCCACCCTACAAAAACCTCCATTTCCATCACCAAAACCCTACACCTCCTTCCTCCACTTCATTCACCTCACTCTGCCTACACTCTACAAAACCCTAATCCCCAACAACCATGACGGAGCTCGACCATTCTCTCTCCGAGAAGAAAAAGAAGAAGAACAAGAAGCACACCGATGACGACACCACAACCACCACCACCACAGACACCACCGTCGCCACCGCCGCTGACTTCATGATCAAGCCGCAGAGTTTCACCCCAACCCTCGACACATCACAATGGCCAATCCTCCTCAAGAACTACGACCGCCTCAACGTCCGTACAGGTCACTACACTCCGATCCCATCCGGTTACTCTCCGTTGAAGCGCCCCCTCCCCGATTACCTCAAATACGGCGTTCTCAACCTCGATAAGCCCGCCAACCCTTCCTCCCACGAGGTCGTCGCCTGGATCAAGCGCATTCTTCGTGTCGAAAAAACCGGCCACAGCGGAACCCTAGACCCTAAGGTCACCGGAAATTTGATCGTCTGCATCGACCGCGCAACGCGATTGGTGAAATCGCAGCAGGGCGCAGGTAAGGAGTATGTGTGCGTCGCCCGGCTCCACTCCGCCGTCCCTGGTGACTCGACTCGAGTTGCCAGGGCTCTGGAGACTCTGACGGGCGCTGTGTTCCAGCGCCCGCCGCTTATCTCCGCCGTTAAGAGGCAGCTTAGGATTAGAACTATTTATGAGAGTAAGTTGCTTGAGTATGATCCAGATAGGCATTTGGTTGTGTTTTGGATTTCTTGTGAGGCTGGGACTTATGTTAGGACAATGTGTGTTCATTTGGGTTTGATTCTTGGTGTTGGTGGCCATATGCAAGAGCTTAGGAGGGTTAGGTCTGGGATCATGGGGGAGAAGGATAACATGGTTACTATGCATGATGTCATGGATGCTCAGTGGGTTTATGATAATTATAGAGATGAGAGTTATTTGAGGAGGGTTGTTATGCCGCTCGAGGTGCTACTGACTAGTTATAAGAGGCTTGTTGTTAAGGATTCAGCTGTTAATGCGATTTGTTATGGTGCCAAGCTGATGATTCCTGGTTTGTTGAGGTTTGAGAATGATATTGAGGTTGGGGAGGAGGTTGTGTTGATGACAACGAAGGGAGAGGCTATTGCGTTGGGGATTGCGGAGATGACAACTGCGGTGATGGCAACTTGTGATCATGGTGTGGTTGCGAAGATTAAGAGGGTGGTTATGGATCGGGATACCTACCCGAGGAAATGGGGGTTGGGCCCGAGGGCTTCGATGAAGAAGAAGTTGATTGCAGAGGGGAAGCTTGATAAGCATGGGAAGCCGAATGAGAAGACACCGCAAGAGTGGATGAGGAATCTGGTTTTGCCAACAGGTGGGGACAGCATAATTGCCGGAATGGCTGCTTCGGTTGAGGCAGATGGAGAGGGGAAAAAGAGGAAAGCTGCGGAGGCCGATGGTAGCCCTGCGGCTGTTACTGCTAAGAAGGCTAAAGTTGAGGAAGTTGAGAAGGTTGAAGTGGAAGAGAAGGTGAAGGTTAAGAAGGTGAAGGAGGATGTTGTGGATATTGAGGTCGAGAAGAAGGAGAAGAAGAAAAAGAAGAAGAAGGATAAGGAGAATGAAGTGGCATCTTCAGATGAGGAGAAAACTGACAAAGAGAAGAAAAAGAAACACAAAGAAAAGGAAGAAGCTACTTCACCGGAGAAAGATAAATCTGAGAAGAAGAAAAAGAAGAAGGACAAGCATGCTGAGGAAAATGGAAAGGATGGTAGTGATGCTGACAGAAGCGAGAAGAAGAAGCATAAAAAGAAGAAAAATAAAGATGCAGATGAAGAATAGGCAGCAGATATGTACTTAGGAAGTTTGGTTGGTT
This sequence comes from Arachis ipaensis, assembly GCF_059453495.1. Lineage (NCBI taxonomy): Eukaryota > Viridiplantae > Streptophyta > Magnoliopsida > Fabales > Fabaceae > Arachis > Arachis ipaensis. The sequence goes on from NC_142437.1 coordinate 4,843,527, forward strand.
AATCACTTCTCTCTGTTGTCCATCTTCCAAAAAATTTTCCCAGTTTGCATTTAGGATATGCACTTTATCTTTAATACCTTGATGTTATTGGTAGTCTTTTTAGCCTTTCGTCAATAGTTATGTTTCAGAAAATTTGTGGTATGCTTATATGTACTCTGGTTAACTCTGTATTGTGTTTTTGAATGAGCATCCACTAATGGTTATATTGGCTGGCGAATATCTGTAGGAACTTCAAATTTAAATTGTTTTGATTTATCATGATTCATGATTGACCTATTTCAGGGCCCGAATTTTCCTGCACTGTTTTATTGATTGACATGAGATGTTCCTGTTTGATGTTCACTTCATTATTGTGGCTCACATGTTGTTTTGTGAACATGGTTGTAAATCCTTTTTCTTCCAAGAACTACTTTTCTCCAAGAATTAATTGTGTTCCTTTTGTTCCCGTTTCGATATAATATACTTCTTCACATTGACAATAATCAGTAGCAGTGTGTTACATTGAATATGATGCTTCAGGAATTTGTTTCCACTGCCATAAGTAATTCTCTATTATGTGGCCTCAAATTACCTGATGGAAATCTGGAAATCTGTAATTCTCTATTATGTGTGCTGCAATTATTTACGTTGTTTTGATGGAAATCTGTAAGTATTTGCAAACACCTTATGAAAATCTTAAAAAATATTCTTTTGGCCATCGTAGTACTATTATAGTATTATCTCTTCCATTTGCTGACATGAGATCTTCCAGGTGTGTGTGTTCATTCCAAATGTGTCTGTCATACCCATTTTTGGATTGACGCACTTGCATTTCTCCTTTTTGGTTCAAGGTTTTGGATGAAGTCATTACCCATTGTAGAAAAAGAGTAAAAAGTATAAACAGCTATGGTCTATGGGGTCTATGGGTTACTCAGAGATTTTAGATTTTCATTGGTTTTATTCTCAATGTGTATTTTATATTTTAATATGTATTTTATATGAGTAATTAATTTGGTAACTATTTTTTGTATACACATAATATAATTAATAAAAAATATGTGTTTTTATTATAGAATGAAATGTAAAATTTTATAAAAGTTAATAACCAAAATAGTCTCAAAAATTAAGGTGCATTAAGTTAGATCTCAGAAAAATTACATTGGTCTTTAAAAAATACAACTATCAATAAGATTGATTTGTTTGATTTTTATTAAAAAAATTAAAAAGTATGTATCAAAGCTAATATATAATTATAGTGAGAGTGACTACAAAAAGGCATCTCTTATCATATTCTAATTCAAAATGTAACTTTCAAAGCTGTGTTATCCCTGTCCAAAAAAGAAATAGATGTGTACTGTGTTATCCTTTCTAGAAATGGTACCCTATTAACTTTTTGTAATAAACTAATTTAGCTATTTTCTTACCAAAAAAATCTTGGACTTCTTGGTGCAAATAAAATTAAATGCTAATCTTGGTGTTCTTGGGTTGCAAATTGCAATGACAACTAGGATAGTATCAAACACATTTTCTTTGTCACTTACACTTTCAAATCCATGGAAACTAAGGGTACTTCTCAGTGGTTCTTCTATTTTCTTCCTTTGGCATTTTCCAAATTATATCATGCATTTAACATTAGTGATCTTTCAAAGTTGCACACTACTCAATATGGGTACAAAGAAAAAATATAAGAATAATATAAATTATGAGTTTCATTTTATTGATTCATGTTTTTCTTTTTGTGTGAAAAAAAAGGTACAATAGCATAGACACAAAGTATATGGTGAAGTAGTTTATATATTCAAATAACATTAACAGGAAAAAGTATTTATAAAATATGTTTTTCTTTTTAATGCATTTCTTCTTGCCGTGGAATTGTTTTTGTGTATTCTGCAATATCTATCTTATCCTCCAACTTTCTTTTATTAATATTAAAAAATATTGTGCACACTACAAATCTACTGAATTAACTACAGGTTATTTGGGAATCAGTCATCTGATCGTTTCAGTTGACATTGAGAATCACCTGGCAAAAAACTGGTCTAAAAATTGGTGGAACTGACAATTAACTAATATACTGTTAAAAGTTAAAACTGGTCGAGTTTCTTGAGAGTTATCAGCTCGGTGGTATACTTTTAAAATGGTGTTGTTTTCATTTTTTAAAAAGAATAAAATAATAAATAAACCCTTAAAGATTTATATTTTGTACAAATTAGTTATTAAAAATATATTAATAAAGTTCTCCAAAATAATAAACGTAAATAGTTTAAATTAAGATTTTTTTGAAGATTTTATTAATAATTTTTTTAGAGTATATATTCAAATAGGTTCTTAAAAAATTTTGAATCAGATGTTTCTGTCTCTAAATTAGGAATGGATCCTCTCAATTTTTTTAACAATTGAGAGAGTAAACTGTGATATCTCACCAATAATTTTATAAATGGGATAAAAAAAAAACGAGAGAGAGAGAGCAATGAGAAATTAGAAATTACATTTTACTCTCTCAATTTTTTTTAACAATTGAGAGGATCCATTCCCATTTTATTATGTTAAGATTCCTAAACTTTATAAAAACAAGACATATAGATCTTTCTATCATATTTTCTAGAACCTATTTATTCAAGTGAAAACCATGGAATTGATTAAAATACAGATTTATGTATCTTATTTTTCTAAAGTTCAGGACCTCAATGAAGGACGAAAATGTCTAATGCAAAATTTTCTAAAGACCTATTTAACTATATATTTTTTTATTTATAGCATAGTTATCAAATTCGGACTAGACTGGCCGGTTCGACAAAAAAATCAAACCTTAAACAAGTCTGAGTTAACATTCTAATCAGACAAACAAACAAACTGATCAAACTCAAAAAATCCAATCAAATTCGGTCTAAACCAAAGACTGAATCGGACCGATTGATCCGTTGACGTCAGCACGCGCATCGCTCAAATTTCAAAAAATTAGAGGATATGCTGCTAGGCTGGGTTCAAACCTGAGACATGTAAAATAACCACTAGACCAAGTTTACTCTTTATAATATATGGTATCTTTTTATAAATATATTACGAACTATTAAACATATCATAATTAATAACTTGATGTATTAATTTTTAGTTATGCAAAATTTAAGAATTTTTTTTATTTTTTTATTCTAATGAATAGTGTTTATATTAATTTAATTTATTTTTATATTTTATATTTACTCTTTTTTAAATTAATTAATTATTTTTTAATTATATATAATTATTAAAATAAATATTAAACTTTGTTAAATATCTATAAATATTAAAAAAAGATAAACAAAAATTTTTTATTAATCATAACATATTTTTGATAATTATATAACATTTATTAATATTAATATTTTTTAACATATATTTAAATAATATAATAAATATTAATTAATTAATAAATTAAAAAATAAGTCAATTTAATATAAAAAATTAAATTTTATATAATTATTTAATTATAATAAAATTAATCGATTTAATCAGTAATTTATTAGTTAAACTAGTGATCCAATAATCCAACCGAATCAATTGCAGATTCAATTCTAAATTTCCAATAACTATAATTTATAGACTAATTTATTCAAAATATAAATTTTTAGAACCCAACCCTCTCTCTCTCAAGAAGAACCCAACCCTAAACCTTCTTCGAACGTTGCCAGCAGCTCCCATCCCTCTTCAAAGTCGTCGTCGAACTCTTCTCCTCCGGTAGAGGGTACTGTCGCCGACGGCGGGACACACCGTGGGTGCCGTCGTCATCCGGGGAAGCTCTATTCGGCCCTCCTTGCATCGTTCCTCCTCTCCTCGCCGTCGCACGAAGTTATGAGCTGAGCTCGTGGCGTCGCCGTCGCGAAGGGTTCCTCCGCTCCTCGCGTGGGTCGTCGCTGCTTCTCCCCTCCTCGCCATTTTTGGCTGTTGCCTCTTCTCTTCTCCTCTGATTTTAGGTAACTCTGTCTCACACTCTCATCGCGAGCTCACTCTGTCTCGCACTCTCCGAGCTCACTTTGTCATCGCCGTTCTTCTCTCGCCATCCCTCCGGTAAGCCAATGCTTCTTCAGTTTCATCTTTTTTCCAATTAATTTTTAAGATTCTGAGCTGAGTTTGTGCTCAGAGTTTGGAATTGGATTATTTATTTAATTTGTTGGATGCTGATGTGATTCTGAATTCAATTTAATTTGGATTCTGAGCTTGGAATTGGATTCAATTTGATTTAAATTTTAATGGTTTGTCTATATATATATGATCTATGAAAGAATGCAGAGGCATTATTTATCATTTAATTTATATGATTGATTTATTTTCTGGGAAAAATTAATTTTTTATGTAGTTAGTAGCTTATAATACAAATTGGTTTGGTCTTAAGAATTGCGCATGTCCTTTTCCAACTTGGGAGATTGGCTATGGCCTTTCCCAGAATTTTGAGTACTGAAATAAGTATTGGAAACAAGAAGTTTTGGTGTTAATGATTATGTTGTGACTTTGTTTATACCTTTTTGAAATTGAACCTGCTATTTTATTAATTATGTGTTGGTATTTGGTATTTTATTGCATATGTAAATAGTTTAGGACAGATTTTTAGTACACTAGATATAATTAGAATATGTTATTCTTTTGAATTAGTATAAAAAAACCCAAAAACCGAACCAAGCCAATCCAATTTTAATTGATTTGGTTGGTTTTTTAAAAAAAAACCAAACCAAACCAAACTAAATATTTTATATATAATTAATTCGGATGAATTTTTTTAAAAACGAACCAAACCAAACCGAAAACTGAACACTCCTGCTAGTTAGTCTTCTCTACACTTTTTTTTTTTTCAATAATTTTCTTCTGGTCCCTTTTTCAACTTTAGGGTCTTTTGAGATGTGACCGCTAAAAGAGGAAAATTAAATTCACTCTTCTCCAAACACTCCCATCATTTTATAGGGTTTTTTGTTACTAGCCCCCAAATATTGGTGCTTTGTCTTTTTCACTTTTAATTTTCCCCCTTTTCGGTAAATTGAAAAAACAAACGAAAATTGAATATTGTTTTCACTTTTCAATTTAGGGTATTTTGTTTTTCTTGGGGGGTTTTTCTCAATTTCAGAATTTTACATGCCAAATTTTCACTAGGGTTTTTTCTTTTTTTTTCACAGTGGGGGGTTTTGTGGAGGGTAAAGGGGGTGTTTCAGAACCATCAATTTTCTCTTTGGATTCTCTTAGGTTTTGAACGGAGTGAGTGAAGTTCTCAGCTCCCTCCACTCCCCCGTTGGGAGAAAAAAAGGAGAGAGATTGAATTTGCATCGAACAGTGAAAAAGAAGCTGTTTTTGGTGCAAAAGAAGATATTTTTGGAAGATGAAAGCTGAGAAACCAATCTGGGTTAGGCATGAGGGTATGCAAATTTTCTCCATTGATGTTCAACCAGGTGGCCTACGCTTCGCTACTGGCGGTGGTGACCACAAGGTATGTACTTTTCTTCTTCTCTAAGTCTTAATTGCTTTCTTTTTTTCCTTTTTTTTTTTGAATTTTTCCAAGGGTCTCAATTTACTGATATCAGTTTGAATTTTGGATTATGGAATTGCTTGGTGTCTATGGATATGGCTTATCGTTTGTTTATATGGATAAGTCGAATATTTTTGTTCCATTTTGTTTGATATTTTTGCTGAACTCATTGGGAAAAAGAGAGTCTGTTTAGATAGTTGGCGCATGATTACTTGTTAGTCAGCTACTCTGAGGCACGATTGATTTCTTTTTTGTTTGAATCGTGTAGGTTCGCATATGGAATATGAAGTCTGTTTCTCTAGACTTGGCAAATGATGACTTCACTCAGAGGCTTCTTGCAACCCTGCGGGATCATTTTGGGTCTGTTAACTGTGTTAGGTGGGCTAGGCATGGGAGGTATGTTGCATCGGGGTCTGATGACCAGGTGATATTGATTCATGAGAGAAAACCTGGTTCAGGAACCACTGAATTCGGCAGCGGAGAGCCACCAGATATTGAAAACTGGAAAGTTGCGATGACTTTGAGAGGGCACACCGCAGATGTGGTAATGCAATCGCTTTTACTATTTCAACCTCTTTTGATTTACTAGAGAAGTATTCTATGTTTCAGAGAAATTAACTCATCATTATTTCATTACCTTGCTCCTCCAATGTCTTTACATTTTCAACGAGCATCTTTAACTTGGGATCTATTTATCCATGCTTAAAGTAGGTGGATCTCAATTGGTCACCTGATGACTCCACATTGGCTAGTGCGAGTTTGGACAATACTATCCATATATGGAATATGAGCAATGGCATTTGCACTGCTGTTCTAAGGGGCCACTCTAGCCTTGTTAAGGGGGTTGCTTGGGATCCTATTGGATCTTTTATAGCGAGTCAATCTGATGATAAGACTGTCATTATTTGGCGAACTAGTGATTGGAGTCTTGCTCACAGGACAGATGGTCACTGGGCAAAATCAGTATGTATCTTTGTTCTGAAATCTCTTATAGCCCGATAATACTTTCTGTTTTCTAATTGAATTGCCTACTTTTCAGCTTGGATCAACCTTTTTTAGACGGCTTGGATGGTCTCCCTGTGGTCATTTTATCACTACTACTCATGGCTTCCAGAAGCCGAGGCATTCAGCGCCTGTCCTAGAGAGAGGGGAATGGTCTGCAACATTTGACTTCTTAGGACACAATGCCCCAGTTATTGTGGTGAAATTTAACCATTCAATGTTCAGAAGAAATTTTTCCGATGCTCTAGAAGGGAAGGCTGTACCTGTTGGGTGGGCCAATGGTGCTTCCAAGATAGGAAGCAAAGAGGCACAACCATATAATGTTATTGCCATTGGAAGTCAAGATCGAACTATAACAGTGTGGACGACTGCAAGTCCTCGTCCTCTTTTTGTGGCTAAGCATTTCTTCACACAAAGTGTTGTGGATTTATCTTGGTATGCTTGTTATCTATGGCTTCATTGTGTATTTATGTGTGTGCATGGACTAGTTTAGTTCTTCCATCTTGCTAAGTGATACCTATTATTAATTGTTTCCCATTTTAAACAGGAGCCCTGATGGATATTCACTTTTTGCGTGTTCCTTGGATGGAACTGTGGCCAAGTATAATTTCGAGGTGAATGAACTTGGTCAGAGACTAAATGATGCTGAATTAGATGAGTTGAAGAAGAATCGCTATGGTGATGTGAGAGGGCGTCAAGGAAACTTAGCGGAAAGTCCAGCACAATTATTGCTAGAAGCAGCTTCTGCCAAGCAAACACCTAGCAAAAAAGTGGTTTCTGATATCCAACCAAACGAAATAATCGCAAAACCTCATGTCAATGTCACCATTGCTACAAAGACAGTTGAGCCGCAAGTTGGTGATAGTAAGAAGAATGGAGGTCCTGTTGGTGATGGGTCAACCAAAGTTATGAACTCTGTCCGGATTTCTAGCCCAGTTAAACAAAGAGAATATCGAAGACCTGATGGTCGAAAAAGAATTATTCCAGAAGCAGTTGGAATCCCTGCTCAGCAGGAAATCATGTCTTCTGCAGTTCAGTCCCAGGCGCTTGATTTTCCCGTCCTGGTTTCTGATAACAGAAAGGGTACTAATGGGGTTTTACCCAATGATGACGGCATAAGAGGTAGTACCTTCAGTGGAGCACTTGGCCGAAATTCAGATTTGAAAGAACGTTCTGGGGTTACTGCTAGGGCTACAATATCTGAGAGCCTGGTGATTGAGAAGGTCCCAGCTACTACTGGAAGGGAAGGAATCATCAATGTTGAGCAGTTGGGAAATTCGGCAACTTCTAGTTCCTCGACTGCTTCTGGTGCAAGTCTTTCCATCAGGGTATTCGATAAGAAAGGTGGAGACGATACTTCACCTATTTGTTTGGAAGCACACCCAAGAGAACATGCCGTGAATGACATTGTAGGGGTGGGAAGTACGTCCACAATGAGAGAAACAGAAATCTCTTGCACAAAGGGGACTCAAGTACTGTGGTCTGATAGGATATCCGGAAAAGTCACTGTCCTAGCTGGAAATGCAAATTTTTGGGCAGTTGGGTGTGAAGATGGATGCCTGCAGGTAAACATGATTTTATTTGTATATTATGGTTTGCTTTTCACTCTGGCTTGTTAAACCCAGTGTCCTTTATACTTTTTCACCCCTTCTATCTTAACCTTTCAAAATGTCATCATAGTATATTTTGATGGTATTTGGAAATATCTGTTGTGTTAAATTGCACATGTTTTATGCTAAATAAATATCCCTATAGCTTCTTCAGAGCTAGTAAGCCATTACAACCTACCTAAGCAAAGTTTTATTCTTTACACTGTGCTTGTCTTTTTGTTGTCAAATTAAGACTCATCCTGAAAGGTTCCTTTGCACCTATCATCACATATGACATACCTTGATGTTTTCAAGACCTATGCTAATTCTTAAATGATCGTTTCTGTTTTAATATTTATGCTTATATAATAATTTTTCAATACAAATTTTTGTAACTGGCCATGGTGTGTCCTATGTTGTTTAGAATTTTCCTTACCCATAGATGTGTTCAGCTGTATTGTGTATCGTGTTGTATCCATCTTCTTTAGAATGTCACACTGACTATTCTATATTAATTGATGCCTATGTTACCAAAAAAAAAGATATACACAAAGTGTGGGAGACGAGCAATACCTGCGATGATGATGGGATCTGCAGCAACATTCATAGATTGTGATGAGTGCTGGAAATTGTTGCTGGTGACAAGGAAAGGGTCCCTTTACTTATGGGATTTATTTAACCGAACCTGTCTTCTTAATGACTCGCTGGCATCTCTTGTTGCTTTGGGACCTAGTTCATCTGCCAAAGATGCAGGTACTATAACTTGCCTGCATATGTTTAATATATGAGATGCTTGGTTTCTTACTATTATATTAGTGCTAATTGTAATCCTTATGTAAAGACAAGTATAAGTTTCCGACAATTTTTTCATATTCTTCTGCTATAATTTTTTCTTTTCCAGGAACAATCAAAGTTATATCTGCAAAACTATCGAAATCCGGTTCTCCTCTCATTGTTTTGGCCACTCGCCATGCTTTTCTATTTGACATGAGTCTCAAGTGTTGGTTAAGGGTTGCAGATGACTGCTTCCCTGCATCAAATTTCGCCAGCTCTTGGAGTTTAGGTTCAATTCATAGTGGTGAGCTGGCATCCTTGCAGGTTGATGTTAGAAAATATTTGGCCCGGAAACCAGGATGGACTAGGTATGTATTTATTTATTTCTGTATTTGGTACTGCGTCCTCCCCTCCCCCAGGCACCGAAAAAAAAATTGATGTTATTGAGTACTTTTACGACATTGATTTATCGTACTTTAGGACATGTAAAAAGCATTAACCGAGTAATGAAAACAAAGCAGACTTCTTCTCTAGGGTGTTTGATTCATGCTTGTAAATTACTTTTCCACGTGTACGATAGTATCGAGTTTTAGTGAAACACTTTCTAAACATGAACATTTTTCATGCAGATTGACAGATGACGGAGTGCAGACACGTGCTCATTTGGAAGCTCAACTGGCTTCTTCTTTGGCTTTGGGATCTCCCAATGAATATCGCCAGTGTTTATTATCCTATGTTCGCTTTCTTGCAAGGTATTCTTATACACTCCATTTACTTGATGTAAATCAAATGTGATTTGGAACATTCTCATTCTTGCATATATGGACCATGAGGCGCTCTATGCAATTATACTACCTGAAGACTAAACCAAGATTATAAAATGATTTCAGAGAAGCAGATGAATCTCGATTACGAGAAGTCTGCGAGAGTTTCCTTGGACCTCCAACAGGGATGGCTGAAGAAGCATTATCAGATTCAAAAAGCTTAGCATGGGATCCTCTTGTACTTGTAAGTCTAATCTATTTATATACTTTTTCAGGCAGGGGGAAAAATAGTTGAGAGATAGAATTGTGAATGCTTGCTAAGATTACTATTTTATTTTGTTCTGCCTGTTTGTTTTTGCTCTCATAAAATGAAGCTATATAGTGAATGAATCAGCTTAAGTGAGTTCGATTGTTAATGAATTTTGTTCCTCATCATCTTGAAATTTTCGATTTGGATATTTGCAGGGACTGAAGAAACACAAACTTCTTAAGGAGGATATCCTTCCATCAATGGCTTCAAACAGGAAAGTCCAGAGACTGCTTAATGAATTTATGGACCTCTTATCGGAATACGAGATTGCCGACACCAATCAAGACCAAAGAAACCCCGCGGTACTCAAGACAGCATTGCCAAAAGCCGATCAAATTGAGAATTGTTCATTAACAACAGATAAAGTCAATAATGCTCTGCAAAAATCAGATACGAACCCTCGTGAATGTGCAGCCATAGATTGCAACAAGGACAGTCCCCAGGTAGCAAAAGATCCAAAGGATTCCACTCCTTCCCTTGGAAATGAAGAAAATCCAGATGCATGCGGAGTTGATGAAGTTGTCCCAGATTCACAGCCGATGGAAGACGGTTCTTGACTTGGACATAGATAGTGCATGCAATTGGAGGAAGCCTTTCACCATGTAGTGTATCAACTACTTGGTATGTTTTCTAACATGGCCTGAATGAATGAATGTTGAATCCACACCCTTCTGCATTTTCCAAGCAAATCTATTACATTACACCTTTTTCCATTTTGGCCAATAGGAATCAATTTCTATTGATGCTCAAATTATGTCTAATTTGTACACTATAAGAGCTTTCATCTAAAGCTAGCTGATCCATCTTCACTAACTGGAGTACAACAGTTCTTCTAAAGATAGCAAAGATATATTTAGTTTCTATTTTGCTTTATACAATTTCAAGTGCTGGCAAAATTAGAGCTGGTCAATGTTGTAAATCTGAACCATGGTGTTAGTTTTGTCTAACAACTATGGTAAACTCCATCTCTGTATAATATGTGACCGCTGATGGTGTTTTTTATTTATTTATTAATTTTTTTATGGAAGCAATTATTATATACTTTTAATAAACGGTGCTCACTATTATTTGTGTTATTTTTTTTTTCAGAGGAATGTATGAGTACAAGTTTAACACTTCACATTTTGAAATCCTCAATAAAAAAGGTACAATAGCATAGACATACAAAGTATACGGAGAAGTAGTTTATATATTCAAATAACATTAACAGGAAAAAGTATTTATAAAATATGAGCAACTTTATAAATAAATTTGAATTCTTAAGAGCCTCTTTTTATGCATTTCTTGTTGCCGTGGAATTGTTTTTGTGTATTCTGCAATATCTATCTTATCCATCAGCTTTCTTTTATTAATATTATTAAAAATTAATTATTGAATCAGTTATAATATACTTGTATATAAATATATGTTTACTGTAAATATGATACATAATAGAGCATAATGAAGTTTGATTTATATAGGTAATCTTATTTAGTGGGATAAAGTTTTTTGTTGTTTTATTGTTATTTAATTTATTTTTAATATATATTTTGTATTTTAATTTTTATATTAATGACTGATTTGATAATTAAATTTTAGTGTAGTTGATTAATATTTTGTAAAAATGAGTTGTTCGTGGTGGAATTCTAATCATAAGATGCAAAGCAGCAATTTTGGTGTCCAATTAGGTTAATGTCAAATAAAATCTGAATAAATTTCACAAAATTGATTATGCTATTCTATCACTATCACGAATTTGACCGTGGGAAAAGCACAAGGGAGGAAGAGATGAGACATGAGATGAGAAGAGTATCACTATAATTTAATGTTTGTTCAGATTTCAGAAGGTGATTCTTTAATTTCCCTGCTTCAATTAGCTTCTAAAATTGAGATTATTCAAATGAAGTATTGAGAGAGGAAATGAATTTAAATTATCTAACTCTAAAATAGGAGAATTTTAATCTAGTAAAATTCTTTATAAAATGCATTAGATTAGATATTCCATTATTCCTTCAAGAATATGAAATTTCTCACCAACACAAGTGATTCAGTGTCACTTGTTAATCACTGTTTCAAATTTCAATTGTAACGTTAGAAAACCATTACAATGTCCTTTTCTAGTTTTCTTTATTGCTCTGAAAAGGAGGAGCGCACACGGTTTTGCATAACGGTATCTCCGAACATAATAACGAAGAATATTGCTCTTTTCTATGCAAAAGAAAAGGCCAAAAAGAAATAAAATAATGTAACCCTTCAATCAAACCCTTTTACACGTGTATACACCTAGGTGTGTATGTGTATGTGTACGGTAACCAGGGTTAACACTTATCTCTTTCTTTCGTCAAAACAGTATATTATACGGAGTATGAAGTAGAATGCTACGTATACTATACTAGGCGGCTACACGCGTTTGTCTTGTTCCACACACAAACCATTTTTCTCTCTCTTTCTTCCTCTCCTTGTGTTTTTTCATATTTTTCCGAGTCAATGTTAAGAACCCTTTACCTGTTCTTTGTTTTCTCTGCAATCTTGAATTGAAAACTCTTCATTTGGCTCAATTAACAGAACCCCATTACGCCATTTCTTCTTCCTGGTGCTAAAGCTAGGAACTTTCTTCTGCTTCTGCTTCTGGGGGTGGTAAGAAAGATATTACTTTTCTGTTCTTTCTGCCCTTTCTTTCCTCTGTTGAGTTATGCCGTTGATTATTCTGATCTATTTGTGATTTGATCCGAATAAGAAGTTTCTTAGAGATTGAATTTGATTGATCTTTGGCTTTCAAGGGAGGGAAAGATGTGGAATTAGGGGAATTAGGGTTTCATTTCCCCCTTTTTCGTATGCTGTTTTCCAATCAAAAGATTCTATCTTTCTGTGCATATTTTGGTTCAATTTGAGCTTGTTTGGTCATTTGTCTCTGGTGTGTGTCATCATCACACCTTGGGTAGCTCCAATTGCACAGAAGTTATGGCTGACTTGTGAAAATTGTTAGGAAGTTAGGGTTTCAGGCTTTCTAGGTCAGAGACTCTGTCAACCTTAATTGGTTTTCAAATTTTCCGTTTGATAATCCTTTGAAACTGAAAATGTCATCTTCCGGTGTTACCATTCTTAGTCCTGTGCCAAGGGAGTCACTGTTTACTCCAAATGGGTTCACTCCACTGCACTTGTCTATGGACCAAGAGTCCATATTCATATACCTTTCCTTCTCGGGGTCTGTGACCCCGATGCGCGTGCTTCCCTGCGATACCATCGAGTCGGTAAAACTCAAAATCCAAAGGAATGAAGGTCTTCCTTCATTGAAAAACAAGCAGAGATTAGTTTGCGGCGGTCGAGAGCTTGCGCGGAGCAATTCGCTCCTCAAGGACTATGGGATTACAGAAGGGAATGTCTTGCATTTGGTGATCCGGCTCTCGGATTTGCAGACCATCAATGTGAAAACTTCTTGTGGCAAGGAGTTCACTTTTCAGGTGGAAAGATGCAGGGATGTTGGGTATGTCAAGCAAGAGATTGCGAAGAGGGAGAAACAGCTCGCTGATCCTGAACAGCAAGAAGTAGTGTGTAATGGGGAGCCACTCCAGGATGAGAAGATTATAGATGAGATATGCAGCAAACATAATGATGCGGTGATACATCTATTTGTTAGGTTGAAGTATGCAGAAGTTAGTACAGGACTCGACGAGTTGTCTGTTGTTGCGACGGAGTTGAATGATGCAAAACATTTCGACGCCGATGAGGATGGTTATAGGAGGAAATATGATGCTGGTAAAGAAGATGCAGGGAAGGAGCATGAACCAAATGAGAAAACTGTGCCAAGGACTCTTGGTACAAATGATCTTTTGGAGCCGATCATTGTTAACCCTAAAGTTGAGCTGGATTCTGAGGTTTGGAATATGATAAACGCTACATATGATGGATTAGATCATGGAAATAGTCCAATTAGATCTGCAGAGGGCACAGGAGGAGCTTATTTCATGCTTGATTCGACAGGGCACAAGTATGTATCTGTTTTTAAGCCTATTGATGAAGAGCCAATGGCTGAGAATAACCCTAGAGGTTTACCTTTGTCATTAGATGGTGAAGGCTTAAAGAAGGGTACTAGAGTCGGCCAAGGAGCATTCAGGGAGGTTGCAGCTTACATTTTGGACCATCCGATAACAGGGCACAGGTCGTTATTTGGCGATGCAAAGGGCTTTGCTGGGGTTCCACCTACTGCTTTGGTTAAGTGCTTGCATGAAGGATTTAACCATCCGGGTGACGTGACTACTAAGATCGGCTCCTTGCAAATGTTCATCGAGAATAATGGAAGCTGTGAGGATATGGGCCCCGGTGCTTTCCCCGTGAAGGAAGTGCATAAGATTTCCGTGTTGGACATGAGGCTGGCTAATGTAGATAGGCATGCCGGGAATATTTTGATCGGCAAGGATGCTGAAAATGGCCAAGCTGTTCTCATTCCAATTGATCATGGATACTGCTTGCCCACAAGTGTAAGCACCATTCCAATTGTTGTTGATTTATTCATATTTGATTAAAGCTATGCACTTGATGATATAGGGTAAGATAATGTTTTATTCTTATTCATAACCAATAATAACTTGAGTCTTCTTTTCCTTGTTCCAACAGTTTGAGGATTGCACCTTTGAATGGTTGTATTGGCCGCAAGCTCGCCAGCCATACTCGCCGGAGGTTATTGACTATATAAACTCACTGGATGCTGAACAGGACATTGCCCTTTTGAAGTTCCATGGATGGGATCTTCCAGTTGAATGCGCCCGTGTTCTTCGGATCTCAACCATGCTTCTGAAGAAAGGAGTTGAGAGAGGAATGACCCCATTTGCCATTGGAAACTTGATGTGTAGAGAATCCTTGAACAAGGAATCAGTGATTGAAGGGATTGTGCAAGAAGCACTGGATTCTGTTCTTCCTGGCACAAGTGAAGCCACATATCTTGAAGCTGTTGCATCCATCATGGACAAGCACCTTGATGAGATATGCACTTCAATTTCTTAACTAAAGTAGAAATTTGGTATATTAATTTCTATGTACATGTATTCTCTAGTACATACATAACTAATAGCTCCAATGATTGTTGTTTTCTATCATAGTAGTTTCCAATATTTCACAAATTTCTTTCAAGTTGTTCATTTGTTCATTTCTTTAACTTTTGAGTTCCTTTGAAGGAATATTTTTACCTTTTTATGACTAGAGACGGTCTTGGTTTCAAAGTTCTTGGGTTTTTTTAGTGGCATGCTTGTGGTTCTTGCAAATTTAGGGTTTTATTTAAGTGCAGACTCTAAAAAGAGTTCTAATTTGTGATGGATTAGACTTTGATTTGTCAGTTGCCAGTTTGCAATAGGGTATTGCATTAAAAAAAATGAATTTCCATGAGGGTGGGGGAAAATGTGTTAATTTGTTTGAGCTAAAATCTTATGGAGGACATATCCAATTTTGTGTGAGACAAATCCCATGGGGAATAATATAGGATATAAGTATATATAGGATAATAAGTTTTTTTTTTTTTTTTCATTTGTTCCACTCATTTCAGGCTCTAAGATTTTAGTATGGATAATAATCTCTGCCACCCAAGAAGAATATGATTAAATGATAAAAACAATAGCTAATTTAATATGCAGAATTTCTCCTCTTGAGATATTAATTAACCTTTACTATTACATCAATAGTATATAATTATATATTAGTGCTGCTTGAATAAAATATATAGTTGGTGTTTTATAAGGTCAAGAGAGTCTGTATAATCTCTATTAAAATACAGCTGTCAGTTAGGTAGAGTGGTTGACACTTGACAATGCAACTCAAGATATGTGGGAGAGATTGCTTGAACCTATGCAATTTTGTCTAGAATTATGACTTTGAAGCAATGAATTGTTCAACTCAATTCATAAAAACAATAGCAATTTGCAAAGCATGCTTCAATTCAAAGGTCAAAGATATATTGTTGATAAAACAAAATAAGAAGAGTAAGTCTTCTTGCACAGTAAAGTTGTCATTCTTTTTATTGTTCTTTGTTCATTTCATGTTAAGAAAGTTGTTGCTATTTATAAATATCAAGGGAATAAAAAAAATACAGAATTGAATCAAAATTTAGCTATAATTTATTATGATAAATAGTTACATAATCTATTGTCTATCTATTATCTACTATATATATATATATAAAAGACTTAAATAGTATTAAACAAGTTAATAACACCTACATTTTTAAATTTTCTATGAATTTATCATAGTCAACACTAAATTTAATTTGTAAGAATATATCTATATAACTACATTTATAATATCATAGTAAATGGTATCTATAGAACCAACCTATCATCAATTTTATAATTTCTCACATTAAATTTTTCAATTATATAAAAGAAATTATATTATATGAAATGTTAATTCATATAAAGAATCTAAATCATCTAATGTTGCATATTTTATTTGTTAAATAAAATTTATTTTATAAAATAAAAGATAAAAAATATATTAAAGTAAATTAATGACACCTAAGTTTTTAAAGTTCTATATAAAATTTTCATGTTAACGCTAAAGTTAATTTTTAACAACAGAGAAAAAAAAACATGTTCATTAAAATTCTTTACTAATAATAATAATAAAATTTGAAAACTTAATTTATGAATGTTACAACTGAAAATTGTGTGAATATTCATAAATGACTAGAAGTTAAAAAAAATATATTTTCTTTTATTTATCATTATTTGAGTGTTAGTTATATATAGTTTCTCTTGGGTTAAAAAAATCAAAATGCAAAAATAAATCCATATAATTGTGAATTTTTTAAGTCATTAAGAAAATAAATTTATACAAAATATATATATGATAAATTATTTATTATATATTTTAAAATTGGTCTAAATAATTCTATCAAAAAATATTTTATTAAACAATTTTAAATTACTTTATTTTTTTAACACAAATATTGTTATTATATTCTTGTATTTCTCCTAGAAATCTATTTACAAAGCAAGTCTGATTTGAGAAGGGGAAAGAAGTACAAAACTACTATACCACCATGAAAGTTGAGCATGGATGGAATCATTTTACACTCTCTCTTGGCAAGAACAGGAAAAACCAAGCCAAGGCCAAAGCCACCATTACCTTTTATAAATTATATTTTGAAGTTGGAGGTGATGGTGAACATATGCATATCATAATCCTAAATCCTAAACTCTAAACTCTTCACCCGTTTCTGGGTTTCTTCAACCGCCGCTTTAACCTTCAGTCAGTAAGAATGAAATTAATAAATCTATGCTTTAATTTAATGATTATAAATCATAATTATACCAGTTGATTACCTCTTGGTGGTACTGTCACCGAAACCAAACACACCCTTCATTATTGAGTTTATATCCACAGACCTCTCCTTCATCATCATATCATGATACATTTTGCTGCCAATCTCAGTGATTTGTTCCTCCACTTCTTCTAGTGGCTGGTCTATGTTGAGTTGAAGCTCGCCTTTCCTGATGACCGTGACACCAAATCCATTCGCTTTAGCTTCTCGGAAAGCATCCTATCGCACCGGATAAAAGTTAGAAGTGTTTGCAGTTGGGTTTGGATCGGTTCAAAACAAATTAACAAAAGCAAAAATAGAACTAAATGAGCATTGACACTGGCGAGAACATTTGATTCGTTACCTTTGGAGGCCGAGCAACGACGAATGCATTGCCTTTCCCAAGCATTTCCAGATGAGCCTGAATTATGTAACAAAAGTTTTTGCAGTCACTTGCATTTTGGAAGGCGATCACATGGTTCGGCTTAGGTTCCAATTCAAGATCAGAAGCCATCTCCAATGCATAAAATCCCACTCTCTCTTCTCCATCATCAATTGTGTACATCTCAATGCACTGACAGAAAACAAACAACTCAATTCACCATCAATGAATAATAGAGTGGAAAATCTCCAATAATTTTGATCCATCAAAAACTGTAACTCAAGTACATAACATTCATATTTCATCCTTATTTTCAGGATTTGTAAAAGTATTGGAACTAAGAATAAAAGAGATATACATATCTTACCAGCACATGTGGAAGATCTAACCACCACAAGTAATCTTCTTCTTTATCATCTGCATATTCGCGATATTTACTGACTACGGCTTGTGGTCCGAACAATTCCATCTCCCTTTTAAGTTTGTTGAGTTTCTTTTCCATGAAACTCTTGTTCCTCTCAGGTAACCTGTTCATCAGATCAGCTGCTTCCTCGATTTCTTTCTCGGTGATCCAACGATCCAAATCCTTCCCAATATCCTTCATTGTGGCCTTAACTTCTGGGTCTGTTTCGGCATTGTAAGAATCCAGGAAACCTTGGGACCATTTCTTTGTGTGCTGCCAATATTCCTTCCCTGACTTTTTGCCAACTTTCACAGATCCATCACTTCCTTCAATAATAGTCCTCGGTTTCTTCAACTTCTTACTTGGTGCTTTAGAACCATCAACCTTTTCTTTGGAAGATGAATGTGCTGATACTTTTGTAGAGCAATTTTCATCCTTCTTCACAGGGTTCAAATTTTGGGTGGAATTTGTCTTTCTTTGTTCTAGGAATTGATTTAGAAACTCCGGAACTTTCTCCACAGGGGGTCCTTTCCAACGGGGAATTATTTTCTCCGGTGGATCATATATACTAATGCCATCTACAAGAATAAAAACCAAGAATTAGCATTAACCTCAAATCTTTTAAAACAAGATAGCTAATATATCTCAAGAATTTAATCCTACAGAATATGCTTATAAGAAACTCAAGAATATGTTAATATATCATGTCCATGACAAAAGCAACTAAACAATGTTGCCAAAATCATTTCAAGAAATTAAGTTCTCTATATCACATAATTTTGAGAAAATGCAACTACCTGCTCCATAATCAAGATTCTCAATATTTGCATGGAGCCATTCATGGATGTGAGAGAGTTTTTTATTTTCTATTTCCACTTTCTTCTCAAGACCTCTGAAGAAGGCTTCTTTATCTTCAGCATTCATCGAATAAAATGGATCTCGTCCAGATAGTTCATTATCTCGGACTCGAAAAACAATGTCCCTAAGATGATCATCTTGCATCCAATCAAGTTCTCCACCATTTTCAAATCCGAGTGATTCCATCTCAGTGGGAATACCTAGAGGTTGATCAACTCTCTCTCTTGCAACCATGTAATTATCTCTAAATCCTTCTCCAATTTGCTTAAGTATGGGCTCAACTTCATGGAAGTTTTTCTCCAGCCAATTTTCTGTCTTTGCAGATGCCCTTTTCTCTGTGCTACCACCATTAACTTCATGATCTAAAGTGATCTCAGACTTTCGAAGTTCTTCTGCTTCAAGTTCAAAACCAAAGTCTTTGTAGACATCCTTTGCCAGGTTGAATTCCTTATTGTTCTGATCAGAATCTTCACTGGCATTTATGGCAGGTTTAGATTCTGATATTTCATTCAAAGAATCACTTATAGTTTGATTGCTCATGAGCTCATCTTCATTTAAGTTTTCCTCTAGCTGATTTTCTGCCTTTATAGATAGCGTTATATCTGCACTAGTGCCATTAACTTCACTTTCTAAGGTAGTCTCAGAATTTTGAAGGTCTCCTCCGGATTCAATACCGGTGTCGGGGTTTTCTTTCATTGTTGGACCAAATTCTTTATCCGCATGATCAGAATCTTCAGCAGAATTTGTTAAAGACTTAGAATCTGATATTTCACTTAAATCATCAGTTCTGGACACAATTCCATTCATCTCCGATGTTTGGCCATTAAAGTCAATATTACTCGACGGCATAGAATCGTAATCCTCTTTCACATGTTCAAAATTTGTTGATACAGTATCAGGATCTTGTTTGTCATGTTTCTTTGAAAGATACTCCCTAGCTTCCTTTACAGACCGTATGATCCTTGGTTTCATTTCCACAAAGCTTTCATTTGTCACAGATGAGCCATTAATAGGCATAGCCAAGGGTTGGTGGTTGCCTTCTCCATCCTTTGCTCTTACACTATTATTGGTAAACTCTAGTTCCTGTTTATTGGTCTCTGTATCACCTTGAACTAGGATATCTGAAGCATGCGCATTGCATTCATCCTGAATTACCCCATGCGATACTGAACTATCAATAATTCCTGTGTCCTCAACAGATGCTGATTCCAAAATTGCATTACTATCTGTTGTTTTTCTTTCAACTTCATCTTGATCTTTCTCATCATTCTTTTGTACAACTTCCATCTCATTGGATGACTCCTCAATCACAGGACCGTTCCTATCAGTATCTTTACTAACTTGAGACTTTTCTCTAGCCTCAATTCTCCGTGCCTGCCTAGCCATTTCTTGAATTTCTTGAACTTTATAGTCGAAATGCGTAGTTTTACTTGTCACTTTAGCAGACGAACCTTGTACCGCAAGTTTATCAGCAGTAGCCTTAGCCTTAAGAATATTGTTCTTAAGTTGATCCTTATCTAGCTTGGGCTTCTTAATGTCCATTGTCAGTGACTCCGACTGCTCGGGAATAACCTCAATGGCACCCTTCACCAAAACCTCTTTCTCCTTCCTCGCCTTGATCTTCCTCCTCATCATTTCCTTCTCCATCCCCGTGTACTCGACCTCCTCACCTCCAATAGTAAACAACTTCTTCACTGCCCACATCACAAGCATGACACACAATACTCGGCCGCCAACCCGCGAAATCTTTGGAAGCAATCCTGGTTGAGCAATAAAGCCACCAACACCACTAAAAAAACCACTCTCTGCCACCTCCTCCCCTTGAACAACAAACTTAGCCACAGAACTATTCCTTGAAATTACATTATTGCCTTTCTCCATTTCCCTAGCCATGTTCTTAGCATTCGAAATCTTATAAATCACTTCAGGGAATTCCTCAATCACTTCCCTATCAACCTTGTTCCTTCTCAATATCTCATCTTCATCAACAATTACCCTTTTGACACCACCATTGGAATCCTCATAAACAGTGAATATAGAGCCAGAACCTATACCCCAATACTCAAAATCCTTCTTATACTGTTCAACCCAATTCTCTAACTTATTCAACATAACAGACTCACCCAAAGAAAACTTAGACTTTTGTTGTTTTTCCACTTCAAAGTTTTCAACTTTAGTGCCCTCAGAAACACTATCTTCGACCCCATTATTGAAACTAGAAGATTTTTCGTGGAATTCAGAGGGTGGTGGATCAGTGATAGGCTTATTGGGACTTACCCGGTGGTGGTTATCATGGAGGAGCTTCTTCCTGAGATAGTTGCGGCGGTTGGTGGGTCGTCCAAATTGGGCAAAAGTTTGAAACTTTGTAGTCTTTGAGCTGAAAAAATGGGGAGAGAATAATGGGGTTCTGTGAAATCTGGGTTTGTTGCTGTATTTTGATGGGAATTTTGTGTCGCTGAGAGTTTTGGGGTTGCAGAAGATTGAAAATGTTGAAACATTGAGAACGGCCATGGATGAAAGAAGAGAAGCAGCAGCAGCAGCTGCTACACAGAAAGAATCGATGAAATCATAGTTGGATTTGGATGAAGCTTGTTTGAAAGATCCAAGGTTTTTTTGCTTTGGGGGGTTTTAGCTTTCTGCTAATGTTTTCTAATGGTGCTGATGCTAAAATCTTCTACACATGAAGAACTGATGTGGAGTGCTTGTTTGAGTGACACGTGTCCAAAAAAAGTTTAGTTCATATTCTCTCAAATTTTTTTAAAACTTAATTTTATACATGCATAAAACTTTATTTTACATTTTCTTTTAAAAACTATTATATATATTCTAAAAATTAATCAATAAATTAAATAATGTGTATTTATTTATATTTATAGAATAATCAAATTTATCGATTATCACAATAAAATAATTAAATATACAATATTTTTTCTCAATTTGACTAGCAAAAATTAATTTTTTGTGGATCTAAGTTCTATTTAAAAATGTGTCGCATTTTAATGGATTGTTACATATACAATACAAAATTTGGATCTCAATACTTACTTAAGCGAGCAGAACACTCAATCAATCCAAATTAATTTCAATAATTAAATTTATTTAAAATAATATAATAAAAAAATTTAGAAGATAACAAATACATATCTCCATTAATCATGACCATGGCATCATTACTCTTATTATTTGTTGTATTGTCTGATTTAGAGTTGGCTCACATAAGTGCTACAATTGATGGCGCCGGCCTAAAAAGTTGACAAAAATAAATCATTTATGATTTTTGTTGGCGGTGATATGAGTTTTCCATGTTACTATTGTTATATTGTATGTCATTTTCACTCCTAAGGGAGTAATATTTTGTGAAACATTAATGTGAAAAATTGGTACCAATTCCTGGAAACAACTCTTTAAAACTAGATGCAACTCCCTTTTCCTTACAATAATGACTTCCATCATCAAAATAAATAAAATAAAGACCTTCCCATAACATGACACCCTGTGTTTTTTTTTTTTTTTTTTTGTATAGCACTCCTACCTTAGAATATGATTCCCAAAATAATGTACAAGCAACCAACAAAGTGTGTGAAGTGTGAACTATAACATTGATGTTCAAGCAGCAAACCTCATGTTATTTGAGAAATTTAAACACTATTTTTGAGAACATCTTAATAATTGCATCATCTCCATGAATTAAAATGTGACAAAATTTTAAGTTAACTATGGCAGGCTGAATAAAATTCTACTGGATTCAAAGACATCATTGCTTTGTGACCATGTATTTAGATCCAACGTAGTTTTATATTGGTTGTCATAAACCTAACAACCGTCGTCGTTTTTTCCGAATTTGGGACCAGCTATGTACACATAGGCAGAATTTTTTTGAGAATATATGCTTTAAGGAATTTAGCATATCATACACCTAGGACCAAAGATTTGATAAGAATCATGGTTAGAACTTTGGGGAAGAAAAGAGAGAGAGAGGGGAACAAAATCTTATTTTGTAAGTTGAAACTTTCAATCACCATTCATCATTCTTGAATTTCTTTTTTCCAAAATTATCAACACTTAGCAAGAACACTACACCCTCTATTTTTAACTCAATATTGAAGAGAAAGATGCTTTTGTTTATGCTCAATATCAATATCTAGCTGCACAGATTTGGTATGCACACACCACTTTCCGGGTTTTGCTGTTCTTTCCATATCCTTCCAGTTACTCTCAGCTTCAGCTCTTTCCGGTCCCCACCGGAGAAGAAAAGCGCCATGTTTCGGTATACAATGAGGCCGTCATGGCTATCTCTAACCTTCTTGTGGCTATCTCTTATGCTTCTAGGACTGCCCTCGAAGGTTAGTTTCCGGCCGTTTCCTCCTACCTCCAAGCTGTAGCTATAGCTCCGTGCATCTCTTTCGTCGCCCATGAAACGCAGGAATGCCATGTAAACAGGAGCTGTACCGAGCTGGAAGGCTTCGAAATGGAGACAGAAGTACTGACCAAAACAGTGGAAGACCTAACAGAATCAACAAAACAATTACCATATCAATTTTCCAGAGAAATAACAAGTAATTCTAAGCTCATAATTTCAAAACCAACAAAACAGCTTATAAGCATAAGTAACATTTTAGAATTGTGATGTTTTTACCAAACTTAGAACTCCATACTAAACTTTATATGCTTACAGTCAGCATCCACGTGGCGTTTTCGACTTCCATCGGATTAGACTTGACATAACGATGGTTAAAAGTGCATCCAGAATGCATATCAACCCTATGATCATCCCTTAAATGAGCAACAAGGTACGGAATATCCCCGACAATAGAGCAATCCGATCCGGCGTAGGGGCAGTTGTAAGGTCTGAAGTTACAAAGAGACTCATGTTTGAGTTTGCTGTAATATGGAAATATCTCTGGACAGCCAAGAGAGCTATATCTGCAAGGCAATTCTAGTGATTCCGCAATCTTCTCCAACGCCAAACACCTTATGTCACCGAGTTCTTGTCTACAAGTAGGACACCGGTTATGTACCCTTGTCTTACAAGTTGAACAAAGGGTATGTCCATTGTGGCACTGCATGACAGAACAAAACAAAATAGTTGGTTTAAGAATAATCAATAGGCATCATGAATCCAAAGCTAGGTAGTCTAAAACATTCTTCACAATAGAAAATACCAAATTTGACTCTATGTATATCAATAAACAAAAGTACAAGGCAAAACATGGAATTAAGAAATCACCAGACTTGACTACACTCAAGATATATGCACAAATAAGTGAATGGACTTCATGCACTAGATTCTCGCTTAGTTTGGTAAAGTTTTTACTTTTTGAAAGTAGCTGTCTTTTAAAAGACAGCTTTTTAAAAGCTGCAGCACTTTGTGTTTGGTAAAATCAAATTAAAAATGACTTTTAATAAGTACAAGCACCACAATTGTGTTTGGTAAAATAACTTTTAAAACTTAAAAAAATTTATAATAAACATGTTTATAACGAAGAATAATTTCTTTTTTCAAATTCTTTAAAATTTTATATAATATTTTAAAATAAAAAATTATTTTATATATTGGCTCACCTTTATAGATCACAAAATAGGACACGTATCTCAAATAAATTACTCTTATGATTATATATCTATATTTACATATGTATATACATGTTGTTATTATAATTTTGACTAATGTTCATGCAAGGAAAATTTTATGATTGGTTTTCATAAACCAAGTCAACCTCTCCACGTTTCAAAGAACAGATAAAAAACAAACAAACATCATAGATCTACTGAAAAAATATAAAAACAATGCACAAAAAAATAATATAGATAGATAGAAGTTCATACCTAATATGTGATAGAGATGTATTTGTGTTGAAATTTGTGAAGATTAGGTTGAAAAATAAAAAATATATGAAGATTTGTGAAGGTAAAGATGAGAAGTTAGAAATATAAAGATTTCAATGGCAATATAATAGCGGGAAATATGTGCCGAAAAATAAATAAAATTTGATAAGCACAAGCCAGCTTTAAAAAGCTTCCACTTAGGTGCTTTTAAAAGCACAAGCACCTCTTGAAAAAGCTTTACCAAACCAAGCCTTTGAACCTTGGTAACTACTAATGATCCTTTTATTAATCTTCTAGTTAATTTCCACCGCCAATTACTAAGATTTGATCATGTTCTTATCCTATGGTAAACTCTCTTAAAGAGTACGTTTGGTTTTTGGTGTTGGGGGGATGGGGTGGAAGTTTTCGTGGATGAGTGTAAATTACATATCAAACTCATCCACAAAAATTTTCGCTCCATTTTAACCTCTCAACCAAACACACCCGAAGGTCGTAACCCGTAACCAATAGTAAAAGGACGATTTAGTATCTTCTCGTACCTGTTTGAAAGAGATGGATGTACCTAATTCTCCCATAGGCTATACCACCCCAAATGAAAAGCTCAATCAGAAACTACACATCTCCAGATATCTCATCTACTTACACAAACTCTTATAATTGCTGTGTAGAAATTTGTGTTAGATCTTGTAGCCTATCTAGCAGCATCAATGAATTTATTCATAGCATAATTCAGAAACCTTCCCTGCAAAGTGACTTGCATAATATCCATCCTATTCTACTTAGATTACTACTTTATAGGTTCCTCTCTTTACCAAGATAAAGTTATTTAACAAAGTTCTTGATTGATTAAGATGCATTGATTAAAGACAACAATCCTCATAGGAATAATCATAAGCTGTATATTAGCCTTATAGTTAATGTGCCCAATTCTTTATTCCCTTAAAGTGCAGTCTATAAAGGTATCCATTATTGTAATTTTCACCCTAACTTTTACAAGCCCTTTATGTAGAGATAAGTGTGTGCAATCACACCAAACCTTACCCTATCATTATGCTTTCTAGCAATTAAAGCCACTTAATTTGTGTCATCCAACAGAACAGTGTTAACCAAATAGCACTACACCCTAAGGCCGCGTTCGACGACTGTTCCAATACATCAAATACAAGAGATACCGAGACAGTAGAAACCGAAAAATTTGCTCCCATTGTACTCATATCACTTATTTTCTTCTTCAAACAACTTAGTTTCTCCGAATGTGTCTGAATTCCTATCCCGGGACAGTCCCCAAATGCGGCCTAAGAGGGCAAAAGCTAAACCATGAATCCATGATGCATATTGCTTTCCACCAAATGAGGCATAAATCTCAGTTGTTAGAACTTGGAAGCACTAGTGTTGATTCAAGGAAATAACAAACCTAACTTTGAATCAAGCTCATCAGTTGAACCATTAATAATTTAATATGCAATGCCAACATTTGAATTCAGCAACTTTCTTTAGCGTTGATATTTTGAACTCATCACCCTAAACCTAACCCCAGAAAAAGTCAAAAACTTTTTGAGCCACCAAGCTTTGAGTCAATGAATCAACAACCCTTGTCTCTTAGTCCTGTTTTCAACAACCCCCCATATGATTCAACATCACCCAAATCATTCAAAGCTGAAATCTTTTTCCTTTGGAAACATGAGATCCATGAAACAAAATCCAACCCATAATTCCTAAAATCAAATTCAACACTTCTAATGCAACCCTATACCTTAACAACCACAAAAGAACAAAGGCTACCTAAGTCAGCATAAACACATAACAAAATTGAAGCTACCAAACCAAAATGGATTGATGGAAAAAACAACAAACCTGATGGATTGGAGGGTACATTGAATTTGTGCAAACAGGACACTCAAGAAGCTCATGAACACTTGTAGCTGTGGAACCACCACCACTGCTATGATGAACCTTGTTGATTGAAGAAGAATACTGATGATGATGATGATTGTGATGTGGATGATGCACATCTTCATCATCCATCATGATCAATGATGATACAGTACTATTACTATCACCAGATTCCATTCCTCTCCCAAAGCTAACACACTAGTAAGCTCAATTTCCTCAAATCTATGTATTCTTCAACGATGTGTGTCTTTCTTTTCAATCATATATGCATCAGAAAAAACAAAACACAACAACTAAAAATTGAAGCTTTTTTGTGTGTGGGATAAAATGTAAGCTCAGTTTTCAATTGGGTGTGAGAATTTGAAGATAGAAAACAAAAAGGAAGAATTTTTTTATTTGTGTTGATCACAGATAAACAAGACCAAATACGACGTTTGTTTTCCCTCTTTCCTATGTTGTTCTTCTTCTCAGAAACCCTTTGATCAGAATCAAACAGTTCTCAGCATTTCATAGAGTAAGAGGAGGAGGAAGAAGATTAGAAGAAGATTAGAAGAAGAGAAGTAAGTGCAAGGAAAGAGTCAGAGAGAGAATAGAATGCAACACACAATGTAAGAAGAAGAAAAAAAATATGTGGAAAGTGTATTGAGTTTTTTTGGGTTTGTGTAAGAAAAGCTGAGATTTTTCTATCACAAAAAAGAAAGGAAAAAAAAAAGTGAAAGTAATTTTTATTTTTATACATCATTGGAAGCTTGAAAAAGCATAAGTAATTGATGTATAAATATTAAATAACTAGATTTATTGGTTTTGTATTGGATATTATTATTATTATTATTTTCAAAATTAATGATGAGACTCGAATCCAAAACTTTGAAGTGAGGAATGAGAGACTATGTTATTTGAATTACAGTTCGTTGATTATATTATTATTATTATTATTATTATTATTATTATTATTATTATGGATGTAACATTTTTAAACTAGATTTATCCACAAAGAAAATAAAATTCAAATTCTTAATTATTAAGAAAAGAGATTTATATATATCATTAATTCGTTTTACTTTTTTATTATTTCAGATACGGTTTAATAGTCTAATATACTATGGACATTTTTAAATGAAAGCATGTTTTATAATGAGGAATGCTAGAGGCCAGCAACTTTTGTGATTTGTAGCCATTAAATAGTCATCAATGATGGTTTTAATGGTGTGAGATTGGTGTAAACTTTCATCCAATTGTTCACTTTTCTTTGTGGTTACATGCTGACCAGAATTTAACAAAGTTGCTAGCTCCTAGACTTTTTCTTTTATAATTTAAATCTTAAATTTTATTATTTCAAACATACATGACCGAAGTGTGTAATTAATATTTACTAAACTAATGTAAAAAACAGAACAATTTTTAATTGAAATTTATAATGACTATTGATTTAGAATAAGATAATTTGTAAATAATTCCAGATTAATTAAGCCTCTATCTTTGATAATTTATTATTCTTACCATCCTCATTATTGGTCAAGGCTATGATGCAATACAAAATAGATGTATTCAATGGAAGAATAATAAAATTTGAAGGTGAATCTAAATGAATTAATTAATTACCTAACCAAAATCTAAACCAAACTAACTTATCACAATAAGCCAAAATATATATATATACTAATCTTCAAAAGTATTTACTACACATAATATCTTTTTAGTACAACTTTTATTATTATTTAATTAATTATTATAACTCATTAGATTTCTTTCTATTTGTTACATTGATCACTTCATACAATAATAAACATTAGGTGAACATTATTACACTTATGAAACCCAGTTGGTTCTTTAATTTAGGTACTTTATTTATAACTCTCTAAACCATGTGAAGGTAGAGAGAGATGTTGTGGTCTCAAAGTCTCAACCATTAAAGGATGCACGATATGTTTCATTTGATTGATGATGGACCTATAATGCCACTATCTCATCATCATTATTGGAATAAATAAATAAATAATATTTTCATTTTTCTTTGAGCTGTATAAGGGTCCTCTATGTAAAACTTTTTCCATGCATGCGGGGTGTTAGGTTTAACAAAAGTTTTTATTTTTTATTTTTTCTATTTTTTAAAGTGTGTTTTTTAAGTGAGATAATACTTAATTTAGTTTTTGAAATTCTCGTCACTCATTAAAATAATCCTAATAAACTCTTAAAAATGATCAAGTTGTTTTTTAAATTTACAAATTGTGAATCTCCATTCGTTATTAATTTAACTGTCGTTACTCGTTAAAACAGTGTTAATATGAATCGCTATAATAACAAAGTGAGATCTCCAATAATAAAATAATGTGGTTAAAATTTTAATATAATCAGAGAAGTGTACTAAATTGGTTAATCAAATTTATTTTAACTCATGATTATATATTGATATAGACATAAAAATAAAGGTGGAAACTCAGGTGCAGTCGACTTAACGTGAAGTTGATACTTGAGAGCCGTTAGATGATTTGACTAAGTTGACTAAATTTTCATCTAACGTCTCTCGGGTATCAACTTCACGTAAAGTCGATTGCACCTGAGTTTTTACCAAAAATAAAACATAAAAGATAAAAACTTTTGTTAATAATAGTGTGGCAAAAATTTTAAATAACTAATAGATATACATTTCTTATATTAACAAATTATTTTCCATTTTCAAAATTTGAGATACTTTTTCGTAATAGTAAAAGAGAAACGCATACTTTTAGCAAACTTATATAAATTGTATATGGGAATTTTTACTTCCAATTTTAAAGTGGTTCTTGCAACTTTGACGAATATTAGAGTTGTTTCGTGGCCAATTTTTTTTAATCATATTTGGATTGTTATCACTAATTTTCATTAATATTATGATGTTTTGGTATAATATATTAACACGAGAATATTTAAGATAAAAAGAAATTGTAACTTATGATTTTAAACAGAACAAATACTAAAAAAAATTACTAAAAATTGTGGGTCACGATTTCAACAATTTAAAATATTTATATTTAAATGTTATTAACGATTTTAAATTAATCTAATATCCAACTCAAATTGTGAGTGACAATTTATGTAAATTTATGTATAATTATCGTATCTACGAATTACACTTTTTATCCTTAAAATTCAGTATTAAACCCATTTTATCATCATATTAAAAATAATTTTTTTTTGTAGCCGATAAAATAGTAATTGAAATAGGATAAGATATATCTTGAAAATAAATGTCATATAAATTTTTTTAGTGTGATAATAATTATGATGGTCTTGACTTATTCAAAACAGATTGTCTTCTGGTTATATTATTTAGTGTATAGTCATAAAAATTATTAAATGATTAAAGTAGTTGATGAAAATTAATCATATACCTAATATAAGTTATATTGGTTTGTATGGTAGAATAGAAAATATAGCGATTAATTTAGCTATCGAATTTTAAATAAAATTACGAAAATGTTTGATAACCAAAGAAAATTAGCCAAAAATAGCCATAACTTGCTTTATTTAGCGTTCATTAATTGTTGCGACAATTAATAAATGCTAAATAAGGCAAGTTCTGGTTGTTTTTTTGTCTCCCTAATATTACCGGTAAAATTAATTGTCAAATCCTTAGCAATCGATTTGATAGGTCGCAAAATTTTAGTTACTAATTCGCAAAAGTTTATATTAGCGACCAATTTTTAGTTAAGAGTGACCAAAACAATGACAAATTAAATCTGTCGTTAAAAATCGATTACTATCTTAAAAATTTCTTGTAATAAATTACTAAATTTCCTCATTTGGATTGGCTACCTTATGATTTTTTACTAAGAAAAGAAAAAAAAAAACTCCAAATAATGAAAGCTACGTTTCCTAATAATAATTTATATAGTTTTGGAGTTATTCATCTTTGTCATATTAAGTATTATTGTTGCTTAATTAGAGGGCACATCTTGAAAACGTTTGAGGAACGGATAATCTGAAAATTATTTAAGGTATAGCTTTCGGGTCACTTATTGCTACAAATTTTAATGTTAACTTCCCCTTCAAGGCTTAATTTTTAATAACATTATAAATAATTTTAATCATTTATCTCCGGCCTTATGATTATGACAATTCTTTTCTTCTCTTTCTTTTATTTTTATTTTTTTTTTAAATTTGCTAGACATCTTCATTACTTAATTTATTTGCCTTTTTCTTTGGATTTTGTTATGTACTATATTTTGTTGTCTACTTATAGAAATAACAGATTAAACGGATTAATATTTATAGATTTCATATTTTACTAGATTATTATTAATCTTTATGGAATTTATTGCCATGCTTACACTAGATAAGGTGGGAATAAATGAGAACAAAAAAAAAAAAAAAAACAATATCCCTAATCTCTATCATAAAATAAAATAAAAATTACATTACTAAAAATAACAACTTTCTATAAAAGATTAGAGAAATTAAATAATCAACTAATCCACTAGGTCTATATACTCTACATATAAGGAAAAATTTCAAGTGTACCGGAAACACCGGTTTTTCAATTGTTTTAACCGTTGATTTCAATTAATATATATTATATATATTTTTTATAATTTAAATCAACGATTAAAACAACTGAAAGACCGATATTTTCGATACACTTAAAATTCTTCCCAACATATATACATATGCTTTATTATACATAGATCTACTTCAAGTATTAAACTTTTTTCCTCAAAGAGTTACATGCCATTACATTCCTTGAAAAGAGTTACACGTCATTTTCAAGTGTTTAAATGACATGTTAGAATTGAAAACAAGTAACAAGGACTAATAATTAATAGAAAACAAGAAATTGTGTTAAATAATTTGGCCAACTATTAATAATACTCCTTCCTTGTTAAATAAATATTTTTATTTTTTAGATTATTATTAAAAATTTAATATATTTACATAATTTTTTATTATTAGATACATTAATTTTCTGAAAATATTAAAAATAAAAGACACACTTATGTAAAAAAAATGAATAATTAATAATAACCAATAATAATATAACGTGGAATTCAGGACAAGATTGTGATATATATATATATATATAAGGATCATATTAAGGCATGGATTAAGTGTTTCTCAAACATTGCAAGAGATATGTTTGTTTTGTGCTACATGGGAAGCGTTAAAACAAAATTATTGGCATCA
This sequence comes from Arachis ipaensis, assembly GCF_059453495.1. NCBI lineage: Eukaryota > Viridiplantae > Streptophyta > Magnoliopsida > Fabales > Fabaceae > Arachis > Arachis ipaensis. The sequence continues at coordinate 4,875,222 of NC_142437.1, forward strand.
GATATGACTTGGAATCAACGTTACTTCAAGGCAAAATCACCATGCTGAAAGATTCCACAGTATATAAAAAATAATTATTTAAATTAGTTTCTAAATATTTTAAAAACGGATATTTTAATTTTTTTAAAAAAATTAATACGTAAATTAATTTTTAATGTTTTCTTCCATTAAATATAACAATTTTCAGATTATTTTTTAACATAACTCACTAATAAAAAATATTAAATTAATACGTAAATTTATACACATAATAATTAAATATTTACCTGTACAAAAAGGATAAAATAGTCCATAATCTTAACTATAATAATAAAAAAAAACTTATATTAGAAGGTAATGTACTATGTACTGTCAAAAAAAAAAAACTATTTTGTAGGTCACAAACAAAAATAGTGATGTAAGATGCTTCATTATTTTTATTTTTATTTGTAGGAGTATATTCTCACAAAATTCACCCTCTCATGATTATAAAATAGAGTAACATGTACTTAATTGTGGGTCCATATTTTAATTTATTCTATACTAACAAACTGAGTATATATATATATATATATATATGGAAAAGTATAGAGTACCAACATATTATCTGTCAATTTATTGTCAATAATAATTAATTATTATATTTTAAATACATATATAAAGAGACACATCCAGAAAATATATTTATAAAGACACTTCTATTAAACACAATCATAAAAAAGATATTTTTATTAGACATATTTACAAAGACACTTCTATTAAACACAGTTATAAATAAGAGTTGGCAAAAATTGACAAAAATACTGTTGGTAATATAACGGGATTATATATATATATATATATATATAATAAATGAATACACAAAAAAAAAGGTATATAAATTTTTGTCTATCCATGTTACACAACTCACAAGTGATTTAACCACACAAAATTAAAGATAGATATTATTAGGGCCAGAAACTCTCAGGTTGGTTCCTAAAGAATGGGGCAAAGGGAATATTTCATGAACATTGATCCACCTCTACCCCTCCTCTACCTTTTTAATTTTGTGGAATGATTATGAGTGTTTCTTTTTTCTCTTAAAAAAAAATCTGTTTACATATGATGTCACCCATTATTGGTGATGAGTAATAAGCTCAGTTCCAAAATTTCAATTTTAGGGATATTATCTTCTTGTAATTAATAATTTTTATTTTTTTATTTTTTTTTAAATTAAAACCCAACAATTTGCTCTCAATTCATGAAGGTCCACCATCACCAGACATGAAGGTAAGGTGCTTATTATCATTAATAGTAATGGAAGCCATTTATGATATATAAGACTTTTTGACGCTGCTGATTATTCTTAAATATAGTTTGATAGAATATTTATAAGGTAACGTTTATTTTTAGAAATTAAAATTGAGATTGTGAAATTGAAATTTAGTATTGTGTTTGATGGTTAGAAATTGAAACTAAAATTTTGTATGATCTACAAAATTTTAGTCCCTTTAGTAAAAGTATAATAATTCCATACATTTTTTACATTTTTATTTAAATTCAATTTAATAACTTGATGTGTTAACTATTTGTTACTTTTATGGTCTCTCTTACCTAGAATCATTTGCAAACCCTCTTCATATCACCAAATGGGAAAGAATGAGTTGACTGCTGACACTTATTTAAACAAACGAATTCTAGTACATGCAGCAGGCGGGATTCGAATTCTCGACACTTATTTAAACAAACGAATAAGTTGACCACTCAATCAATCCAAATTGGTTAAACCTCCGTCATATTTGTGGTAGAGTATGAGATGGGAAAGATTGTATGGATGGAAGAGTTGGGCCGGGCCTCAGTTGTGGGCCTATAGCTATTGGACCTTTGTACATGAGATGCTTGGGCCAATTCCTAATAGTTATATATAGTAGTATATGATTGAAAAATTGTTGTCACCTATAAAAAGATATGGTTGATTTTTTTCTTTACAATTAGTTAAATCTTTTTAATATTTGAAATGCTAAAACAACTGCTGAAGCCCGCCAAAGAAGGAACAATTGAAATATACAAAAAGAAAAGAAACTAATAGCATTAGAATGGTCCTCTCCATTTTTGTCAGAAAAAAAAATTGGTGTTAATCCAAGACCTTTTTATTTTTAATATTAGAGTGATAATAGTATTTTTTAAAATGTAAATTATTGGAGTGTTATTCTCAAATGTGAAACCATTTAATTAAAGAAGTAAAAATCAGACCGTCTGATTTATTAGAGGTACAGAAATCAGACCATCTGATTTGTAGAGGTACACAAATCGAACCGTGCGATTTGTGTTAAAAAAAAATTTAAAAATTTGAGGTACAGAAATCGGACCCTCCGATTTGTGTACTATCCACGATTTTAAAAAACACAAAAAATTACAATATTAAAGTATATCACTACTTTTATTCCATAACAAAAAAAAAATAGCCTTAATACAAGCATATTTGTATATTTATGTCAATATATAGCCTAAGTTGTTTTCATCTTTCACCTACCATATACTAAACAAAAAATGTTAAATCATGTCAAAGAAACTATGTATGAATTCGTGAATTTTGTTTTAATTTGTTAAATTTAAGTTTTAAAAATCTTACTTTGTGTTAGATTTAAGTTTTAAATGTGGGATTCACTTAATTTTATTCTAAAATAATTTACTAAAGTAATGGTATCTTAATATTAAATCCAAAATTTTAGATTAAAGTATCTTACTTCATAAAATATTAAAATCAATCTTTTAACAGCTTAGAGTCCAACACCATGGGAAAGAGACAAAATTGATCAATTATTCTCTTTTTCTCTAATTCCAAAAAGGGTAGTTTTACATTCCTTCTCCTACTAACCATTTTGACAATTTTCTCCATTTGTCTCCTTTGTGCTCACACATTTTGACTTATTTTTACATGCATGTGCTACATGGGCATTTTCGGAATTATGTGAGATATTCCAACAAAGCATGTGCCCTTGTCTGTCCATGCTTATGAATTATATGTGTAGGAAAAAATAAATAATATACACCAATAAAGTATTATTATCACTATGCAATAATGCATTAACCAACTTTGTTGATAATTGAAAATATTGTATCTTTTTTTGGTGTCTGAAAATATATTGTATCTAAATTGTTGAAGTTTTGCTATGTAAAGAGTTCATGTGTTTCTATACATTATTGCAGATGGAGTCAGAAAGAAAGAGACAATTGGATAATTTTTTAAAAGATAAAGTATTATTTGTTTATAATATTTTGTTAAAAATCAAAATTACTTTTAACATTTTTTACTTTTAAAAATGTCTCTTTATAATAAATTTTTAAAATAATAGCCTGTCAAAATATAATTTTTAAACAAATTTTTATTTTAAATTCATTGTCACCTATCTAAATTTTTAATTTTTAATTCTATTTTGTTCTGCTTAAATTCGTTTATTGTCACTTCCGAATTCTTTTATTCTACCACTCACAAAAATTACCAACAACAATTATTCAACAAATAATAGAGCCAGTATGTATAAATTAGAATGAAAAAGACAGAAGTAATGATAGTAACGATAATAAAATGAGTGTGGAAGAGACTATATTTTTATTGATTAGTTTGGATTTAGAATGAGAATAAAGAGAGGGTAAAAAAAGGATTTTGTTTCCTAACTAATTGGCATAAAAAAATAAATTTGTTCAAAATTTAACATTTTTTTAACAACATAACTATTTTAAAAATTAACATTTTTTTTCATTTTTAAGATCAGAATAATATTTTATCCGACCATCAATTTTAACAAGAGATATTCCTTTATCTTTGTTTTAGATCCTTAAATTAATATACTTTAAGAAATAGATATATGGAATTATGAATGGTGAAAAAAGAAAATAACAAAAAAAATATAGAGGTCATGAAGTGACATTGTCATTAATAAAGCTGTGAAAGAATAAGAAAAAAAAGATGAAAAATGTTGTACTTTGTATTTCTTGATTATTATTGATTGATTGATTGTATTGTGAATTATGAAGGTAAAATTAAATATACATAGAGCATTAACCTATGAAAGATAAAAGCAAATAAAGATAAGATAAAAACAAATAAAGAAAAGATAAAGATAAGATAAGATAAAATAATAAAGACTAAAATTGTAACTAAATTTATCTATTTTGTTAGGCTGAATTTGTGGGTCGCGAGACTTCTTTATTGTTGTCATGAGCTAAGGTGGAAGAGTGGTTAAATATGGCCCCGTAAGCTAGTGGAAGAAAGATGTCAATAATCCACGACTTGGGTAAGTTCTGGTGAAATGGTTGAGGAAGACGCGTGTGACGTGGTGACGCAGAGGGAGATGTGAGCGGCGAAGCTAGAGCTGCTGACATAAAAAAGAAAAACATAGAAGGAGATGCTGTGCTTGAGGGAGAGAGAACAAGCAGCGATCTTCTGAAGGCGCGTAGAGCGCGATAAGAGAGAGGGCGTGTAGAGCGCGATGATAGAGGGAGTGTAGAGCGCGATAATTTTAGGTCCATTGGACTCTGAAGGATAAGAAAAGAAAAGATTAAGGTGATGCAGAAACATAGAAGGAGATGCCGTCTGCACTCCATTTCAGATATTAAACATAAATGTGGCAATCTCCAGAAAGTTGAGGTCAAAATTAGGGTTTCTGCCTTAAAGAAAGAACAATAATGTGAATGTTATTGATATTGACATTGATGAAAACCAAGTTAACGACGAAGAAGAGATACAGCCACCGCCACCAACATGTGGTATATGCACCATCCCTATGTCCGCCGACAACGTCTTCAACAACAACAATCGTTGCATGCACCCTCCTTATTACTGCCATAACTGCATCCGCTTCCACCTCATCCATCGCATCCGATTCGTCACCGCACAGAACATCCCTTGCTCTGACTTGAACTGCACCATAAAGTTAGATCTAATGGCATTCAAGACTCTCATCTCCAAAGAAATGTTCAATAAATAGTTCGATACTACGGTTAAATCTGCACTCTCTTAGATGAAGTACCAGTGTTTCTGCCATTTATGCTCCGAATTAGTCATCAATGAGTGTAAAGATAAGTCTGTGAGGAAAGTGGAGTGCCCTAATTGTAAGAAGAAGTTTTGCTTCAAGTGTCAGGTTCCTTGGCATCATGATAAAAGTTGTTATGATCATGGTGTGCACGGTAACGATGTGAAGTTAGCGAAGCTTGTTCGCAAGAAACAATGACAAAATGTCCTCATTGTTCTTGCTGAGTTGAGCGAGTTGATAGATGTAATTTCATTTATTGCAAGTGTGGGTTTTACTTCTGCTACATATGTGAAAAAGATCATGGCCTTGATACCATAATAAAACTATGAAAGAACAAGAGAAAAGATAAAAAAAAATTATTGTTTGTTGTTGTTTCTTGTTAGAATAGGAGTAACTAAGACTGATGTAGATTTTCACTTGGATGGATGTAATAGAGATTGGTCAAATTCTGAGCTAAATTGGAAGATTGAATATTCATTGTGGGAGAAGGTTGAAAAAAAAAAGCATGGTGATTTCTCACCGGAAAGATGATAGCTTATGTATTCTCCTCAAGGAGGATGATAGCTTATGTATCCTCCTCAAGGAGGATGATACCATAGCTCTGATACCATAATAAAACTGTGAAAGAATAAGAAAAGAAAATATGAAAAATGTTGTACTTTGTATTTCTTGATTGATTATTGATTGATTGATTGAATTGTGAATTATGAAGGTAAAACTAAATATATAGAGAGCATTAGTCTATGAAAGCTAAAAGCAAATAAAGATAAGATAAGAACAAATAAAGATAAGATAAGATAAAATAATAAAGGCTTAAATTGTAACTGAATTTATGTATTTTGTTGGGCAGAATTTTTGGGTCGCGATACTTCTTTATTGTTGTCATGGGTTAAGTGGAAGAGTGTTTTTATAGCCATCAAATGGCAAATATGAACATATATTTTTTTAGATATTGACCAAATTTTGGGAGATGTATTGTCTTGCTCTCATATCCAATGTCCAGAAAATCGGTTTAGACCATCCGGTCGAACCGGTTGAACCGTGAGCCGTTGCTAAAAAGAATCGGTCAAATTCTAGAACGGCCAATTTTAAAAACTGCTATTAAACCGTCAAACCGACCGAAAAATAGTCAGTCGAATCGAACCGTGATCCGGCCGGTTTTCTGAATTGGAAGCAAACGCCGTCATTTAGTGTGTTGAACTCTAACTCCACTACTCTAGTCCAACCCTAACTAAACTCCAGCCTCCAAAACGCCCTCTTTGCCTCTCTCATCCTCAGTCCCGAGCTCCTCTCATCGAGCTCCAGGTCCTCCCTCACTTCTGTCCAGCCACCACTTGCTCCCTGCAGCCTTCCTTCCCCTCCATCGCGCAGCCACCGTGCGAACATGGAAGCCTCCGTCGCGCAGCCACGGTCTCGTTGGTTCTGTTCCACCGAAGCCACTGTCTCGTTCGAAGTCCGTTTGAAGGTGCTCCTTGTCTCAGTGTCTCTCTCTTGCATGCTCTGTTCAAGGAATTTAGCTTCTAAGTACTTTTTTAACTGTAATTGAATAATTTTTCGTTACTATAAAGTTCTGTGAACTGTGAACTGTGATTTTTTATTTTTCTGTGAACTGTGAACTGAACTCTGATCTAGTTTTGCCGCGTCCACCTCTCCCCACCGCGTTGTTCTGTTGTGTTTATTATTTTTTACTATGATTTTTTTCTTGATCTTGTTAAGTTGCTATTTTGCTAAATTGTTGGTTTTGCTGGATTCAGATTGGGATTGCTCTTGTTTTTTTATTAGGTTATTGAATTTTTTATTTTGGTCTTGTTCTTGCTTATTTGCTAAATTCAATAAATTCTTTTTGTTGTGTACCTATTGTTGTTCTTGAGATTATTGAGTTGTTGTGTTCTTGCTAAATTGTTAATTTGCTAATTTTCTAAATTGTTGTAGTTGTGATTTTTGAGATTGAGATTATTCTTATTTCTTGTTATTAGGTTGCTGGATTTGCTATTTGCTTGATTTGCTATTATTTGTGACTTTTAAGATTGAGATTGTTAGCTGGATTTGCTATTGTTGTGTACCTATTATTTTTCTTTGAGATTATTGAGTTGTGTTTTTGCTAATTTGTAAAATTATTGTTGTGATCTTTGAAATTGTTGGGTGGTTGTTGTCTTTTTGCTATTGTGTTGTATTTTTTTGTGCTTTGCTGCTCATTGTTATACTTTTCTGTGTTCAATTAAGTCAATTAAAACTATGCTTTGGACTTAATTGTGGTTAGATTGTTAAGTTAGCTATTTCAGCATATGAATTTTGTCAATTATGCATTTCTTAATTTCTAGATTAAGACTTGCACTAGTTTCTTTCCTAGTAACAACCTATGTGACTAATTTTGCACTATTATAAACTTATCCATTCACCTTGTAGACATGCACTTGGTGGCTTTGATGGAAGCATAATGGTGTCAACCGTTGAAGTGTTTGATCCTCGACATGAAGCATGGATAACCAAGGAACAAATGAATCATCCTAGTCTCGAAGCACAATTGTGTCTACTAACATTAGTTTTAATTGTAATTCAGTGGTACCTGTTCTATGTTGTGCTAATTGAATGTGTCTATATATAATAATCGGTAGGTGGAGATTGGAGAATTATAAAGAAGTAACTTTCTAATGATGTCATATAGAAATTCTTCATAGTATTTTTATCTAATCTTGAATGAATGTTTTTTTATCCTTGACTCTAGATTGTCAACTGTAAAAAAATATATCAGCATTTATTTATTGTTTTTTTATTATAATACATAAAATATTCTTGATTTTGTTATTATTATTTGACTTTTAAATTTGTGTTTGAATGAAATTATAATATTGTGGTTGATGTAGTATATTTAATTTGATGATATTTTAAAGTTTATATTAAATTATAATTATATTTTAATATATTTATTTATATTTTATTTATTATTCTATTATAAAATAATTATTTCGGTTAGATTACGATTAAATTGGTTAAACAAATAAACCAATAAACTAATAGTTAGAACAGTTCGATAACCGATTCGATTTTCAGATCCTTGCTCGTATCATAAAATTCAATAACGGGAGTGTCGTATCAAAGTTGGGTCAATATTTAAAAAAAATTAATCCAAATATGATTAGAAAAAGGGATAATAATGTAACCCAAAAAAAAAAGTTGTTGGCCATATGCCAAGCGTGATTGGTGATCCAACATGAAAGTTTGACATGCTTATTTCATTTGTTTCTAAGATTCACTCAATCATTTCCGACACTCTTCACCACTAAAATTATTGACATGTCTAATTGTTTTTTCCCTTAGGATGATAATTGAATGGAGGGAAAAATAATTGAGCATGCATTATTGTTGTACCGTATTTACCTGAGTTATTATTGCACACACGATTTCAGTCATATTCATCTAAGGTATGATCATGACAATTCACTCTTCTCAAATCTTAATGTTACTCTATTGTATACAACATAAGTGAACATAAGCATTTCGATGATGCTACAATTACTAATTAAGATACCAAACTAAATTACCATTGTTAAATCGCCAAATTACCATTTCATTAAGTTAACCAACACAAAACATAAATATCTATTCTTATATTTAGTTTGACCTAAACCAAAAATAGAAGCCAACTATTACAAAATTAACTTTCACCACTACAACTCACATTGATTCATTTTATGCGCACCCTCTTGGTGCAAACCCGATCCGAGAACCCGCCAAATCAAACACGACCCGAAACCCTTGTTGCTGGATATTCCCAATTATGGATAACCCGCTCATCGTCCCAGCGAACGCGAAACAGTAAGTTCCCTTATCATCCACCGGAATTAGGTAATTCCCGGCTGGAAGTGACACATCGGCACCTCGAAAATGTAGCACTACGGTCGGAACTTTCACTTGCGTCATCCCCGAAAGATCAAAGCAAGTATCAAATAACGAGTATTCGGGTGCCCGTTTCAATCGGGCTGCCCCAACCCGAAAAGCGTCTCTCAAAGCCTCATAAGCGGGTCGGGTCAATCGAGTCACTGAGGTGCCCGAGTCAATAATTACCCCACCATTTCCGGTCCGGTCAAGCCGAAACAAAGAAGCCGAAATTCCACGAACCAGCACCCCGCCAACACTAATTCCCAACAGTTCGACATAGTAAAATGTGTCGAGCTTTGGGTTCTTTAACAACGGAGTGAACCGTGCCGCTCTCGAAACTGCCAAATCACCAAAAACCATTGAAGACGGTTTTGATGAAGCAGCTCGGTCCACTAAACAATAACTGAATTTGTTATTGAACCGGGCACCGGCTTGGGTCGGAAAGGAAAGCATGCCCCGGCCCAGGCCCAAAAGGCCCGCAGCCCCAACAAAGAGCCCCTCGTTGTCATGTCCACAGCCTAAGGCCACGCGCGGGACGCTGGCGCGTCGCCGGAAAGTCAATGTCTCAGTGGCAAAATCGCCGACGGTGAAGGACCCGTCTCCATATGAGACCTGATACTCGCACACCTTTTTCCGGGCGTCGCATCCCGGCGAGTCCAGCTGCCGGCAGAGCGGAGAACCGCAGGGTACTGGGGCAAAGGTCCGGGACCCTTTCGGGTCGAAAACTGGGTCGGACTCTGAGTAGCACTTCTTGCACGGCGCACATTGGAGCCAAACGACGTCGCTTCCGGTGTCGAGCACCATGTAGAGGTAGCGTGGCGGCGTTCCGACGCCGAGGCGCGTGAAGTACTCGCCGCTGCCCTGAGCCAAACCCGAAATGACTGAGCTGCTGAAGCTGAAACCGGGTTGTGATCCGAACCCGGTTTGGTTCTTGGGTGAAGAAGAAAATGGAGCTTTGGAGACGAAGGAAGTTACGATTTTGACCCTAGCAGCGTCCCTTTGGAGCCTTTGGGTAAACAATTCGTGCGGTGTTTTGTTGGAAGAGAGTGCATCGATGTGGTGAAGAGAGACAGAGAGCGAAGCTGATTCGGGTTCCGGGTCGGGTTGCTCGGTTTCGAGTTCGGGCCAATAGAGGGTGGGTTGAGATGGGAGTGGGTGGAGGATAAGGGTTTGGGTTTCTTTGGTGGCGGTGGAGAGTGTGATGAACACTGAGAAGAAGAAGAAGAAGAGAAGAAAAGCTTTGGCCTTTGCTTTCTTCTCTTCCATTTTTGTTTTGGAGAGAGAGAGTGTGTGCAGTGAAGAGAGGGAAAAAAAAGTGTTTGAGAGTTGAGTGGTTGATGAAAGGGGGTGGCAGAGAATAAATAATGCTTAGTGATAGTGTGTGAGGAATGCACTTTCACTCAAGTATCAAGTGTGTTCCCATTTGGTGATTATTTTCTTCTTTTTACTTAATTAATTATTCAAAGTTGCTGTTAGATTTGATGCTATGGGTATGGGAATATATCTCAAAATTTTGCATTTTTGGCTGGGTGATATGTCTTTTTTTTGGGATAAAAATATACTTTTTTTAAAAAGAAAAAAACTTTATCATCATAAATAATTTTAGACAATTATTAGAGTAGTCAAAATAGTATTTCATTTAAGTTTAGTGACATCTAGATTAAGATTGTGTTATGGTAATTAGTAAATTGGAGTGTGAGATTACTAGCTTGTCCATAATAGAAAGATTAGTAGAAAAGTGGTATATGCAAAAGGAAATTATCCTTATATGGTGATTTGGAAAAGTTAATACACATGAAAGAATATAGTAATTCTTGCCTAGGTATAAGCATGTGATGAGATACAAAAATGTACTAGTATTTTTTGATACATTTGTTCGTAGAAGTTGTTGATCTGAATAGCAGGACTAATAAATGATTTAACAGACATTAGATGGCTACAATTCTACAAACTTCTCTTTTAATGAATTGGAAATAATATTGCTAGTAGATTTACAATTGCTATATTTGGTTAATTTAAATAAATTTTTTTTATTAAAAATAGAGAGACTCGAATTTATAACTTTTTAGTTAATGTTCATAAAAAAGTTATGTCATTTAAAAAAATTTACAATATTATAAATATATTAATTAAAAAAAAGTATATTATACATAATAACAAAAAAGAAAAATATACAAGAATCACCAATATTATAAATTACACATAATAATTTTCATTATATAAAAAATACATAGTACAACATACTCAACTTCTACCAAAGTTTTATATTCTATCTAATGACAAAGTGTAACATCATTGGTGAAAAATTTATGTTTGATTACTCTGTTAGTTTTTATAGTTTTACAAAATTTTTAATTAGGTCCTTATACTTTTTTTTTTCTTTCAATTGAGTCCTTGTATCAAAATTTTTTTTTAATTTAGTCTCTATACTTTTTTTTATTTGAATTTTTGCACCAATTTTTTTTAGTTAGGTCCCTATAAAATTAAATCAATTATTGTCAAAAGAGACTTAATTGAGAAAAAAAATTAGTACAGAGATCCAATTAAAGAAAAAAAGTATAAGGACCTAATTAAAAATTTTACAAAACTATAAGGACCAATACAATAATTAAACAAAAAATTTATTTCTTTTCATAATTTAGTATTTAAGAAAAGTGACATATATTCATGAGAATTTAACAATTTCAAAATTTATAGACACAAATATCCAATATATCCAAGTGATCACAAACCTTATGTCATATATTTTCTTTGTTCATTTTATTTGTTGCTAGCTATCTCTTTTTTTAACATATATTTGAATCAATATAATTAAAGAGAACCAAGAGACAGATAGAATATAATATATGTTTAACAAGATATGTAACTTTTCATCAAAGATTAAGATCATGCACTTAAAAGGGTCAAATATAATAAACAAATAAATATTATTTATTCATTATTATTTTTAAGTACATGTCACTTTCTTGATTTATGAATATTTTAACATAAATAAGCAAGACTCCATATACATCAAATAATTGTCAGCACCTCAATATACATGGTGCCACATTATTTGTTTTTTTCCTTAAAACCAAACGAGAAATTTAGGCTTGATTAGAGGACTTATTTGAACAACCACATGCATGGAGAGGGAAATTTGAGATCAAAACCTCACGAATCTATTTCTTTTTAAGAGTGAAAGTGAATGTATTATATTTTGTATTTAGTAAAAGGACAAAATATAGAAAAATGTGTTATTGCCTTTTTTTTTTTTTGTCTTTTTTTCTCTTTATATTTATATTTTTGTCGTGTTATATTTGAACTACTAAATATTTTTAGAAGGATTTCCGAATATAACTATAAATTAATTTATATTAAAGTGTTATTAATAAATTTGACATCAATCATTTTATCAGAAATAGAACATATACAGATCATCACTTATAAAAATAACATTAATTAATAATAATGTGTATTAAAAAAATGTAATAAGTTGAATTCATATATAAAGCTATCTGTGTTCATTAGTTCACCAACCAAATAGTTTAAGAATTGTGATTTTCAGCCTTGAGATCATTATTTCTCGTGATAATTATATTATTGTTTACCCTTATCCATGATCTTGAGTACTTGGACTTCGATTCTTGTTTCTTTTTCAATAGCTTTATTGTTAATTAAATTGAGTAGATAATGTTGGAATGAAAATAAAACTATTAAATTATTTTTCTTTTATTTGCTTTATACTATTTTTTTTTATTTCTAAGGTTTACTAAGGATAGAATTTTTGACCTTTCGAACATAGAATTTTGATACTATATTATGAAATCAATTATTCCAAAAGCTTAAGCTGATGAGAGAAGACAACATTAATGGTTATATCTCTAATATTTTGATTATTTAGTTTATACAAAGAAAAAAGTTAAACTGCCATACAATTGCAATCGGTCACTCTGATCTTATTATTATAGAAGAAGAATTTAACTTAAAAATAAGATCAACCTATATGTCAAGTATATAAAGTCATCAATAAAATAAGATAATTATATAATTCAAGTATTTATTATCTCTACCATTATTGTCTCAATTTTTTTCTTAATTATTTGATAAAATATAATTTTTTATTTTATATTTTTAAGTGAAATAAAAAAACATAAAAAAATATTGAACGATAAAAATCACGCTTTTACCAAATAATTAAAGAAAAATTTTGAGAGAATCCACTCTCTTATTTATGAGTAGTATCAATAATCTTTACAAAAAATTACAACTAACTCTTATATATATATATATAGGTGGCTTTTTAAGTTCGCCGTCAAATCCCAGGGCTCAACCCTGGACAGGCGGTGGAAACTATCAAGCTGGAGTACGGTAGGGGCAGAGGGAATTTCCGGTGGAGCTCCGCACTTGGCTACCCAGCGTTTACCGTGGGCACGATAACTGGCACACCAGAGGTGCGTCCTTCCCGGTCCTCTCGTACTAGGGAAAGGTCCTCTCAATGCTCAGCTATATTCGAGTAATTATGTTGGAATTGAGTCGTATAGCTTCTCACCTATTATGGCTGGGACCTTTTATGGCGGATATTGGTGCACAAACCCCAGGTGGCGAAGAGCCGACATCGAGGTGCCAAACCTTCCCGTCGATGTGAGCTCTTGGGGAAGATCAGCCTATATATATATATATATATATATACTATAACATAAAAGTTTTTTTTAGTATTTTTATTTTTACTATTAAAAATTTGTTAAATACATAAAAAAATAAAAAAAAATTATTAAATTTTTTTTATCGATTTAATGACACATAAACAAACACTAAATTTCATTATATTTATTTGTTATATATCTTGCTCTCATTTTTTTCCTTTTGGCAGAAAAATATTTTATTCATGAAAAAGTCATTCAACACTTATATATAATAAAAAAAATATTAAATCTAACTCTAAAAAAGCATATTAGCTAGATTCGTTCTATGTTAAACTAAAACACCAGAGAAATTCAAAATTGGATTAAAAAAAATCTTAACTTAAAGAAATAAATGGACAAATATAAATCTCTTTTATTTTTAGATCTACATATAAAAAAATGCAACATGATAAGATATATTTTCTTTAAATTTGAATAAATTTAAACTATTTCTTCATTTGAATATATTTTCACGAACAAAACACTTTCTCCAAAGTACTTTTTTTTCCCAAATCCAAAAAATTTGAACCTAAACCAACAAACCAAGACTACCCATAACAGGAGAAAAATAAAGATACCATAAAAGGAAAAATATTAGGATCAATTTTTTCTATATTATAAACGCATGTGTGATATTTAATGATATTTTAGTAGTATTGTATTTTACTCTGTTATAAAACGTCATCAACATTTTGTGGGTGGGTGAGCTTTTTTTTAATAAAAAAAAAAAGCAAAATGGCGTCCACAGATTGCATAATTTTTTTTTTAAATTTAGCATGGACAAAATATCAGTATTATATAAAAAATATTTTTTTAATTTTATTATGGATAAAACGTCGGCGATGTATTGTATATTTATTTTTTTTAATTGACAAAAAAAAATATCAGTGACATTTTGATTGAAGACATATTTTTAAATTATTTTTCGGTCAAAACGTCATTGACGTATTGCAAAAAAAATAAAAAACGTGGATGACGTTTTGTGAAAACGTTAGGGATGTTTTGTACTAGAAGGAATAAAAAAATATAAAATTAACTATAAAAGAAGTTTTAGATTGTGCTAAAACGCAAAAATAGAGTATGAGAATAAAGTTCTAAATAGAAATGGAGTGACGAGAGCTTTATTCTACAAAATATTCTCAATTTGAGAGAGTGAAAAAAGTTCGTGAATGAGTGTGATAAGTATATAAAATAGAGGGTTATATTAATTTTAAAATATACTACAATGGTCAGATTTTATCTCATACACATGAAGGCGTGAGTTTTTCATGTGAAAATCCATGTGTTATTGTTGTTCTTCTTTCAATAACATATAAAGGACTTAAGAGTATACTTTTTCAAAGTGTAGATCATCAAGTGCAAAAAAAAGTTATAAATATTCTGTACAGATAGCCTGTGTTAGTATTTGGTGGTTTCGACCAATTTCAAATAATGCATGTGACTGATGAGTCTTGTATGCAAAGAATATTTTTTATCTATCATCAAACTAGAGTATGGGCCTCACTTATCGAGTTGTATGTTGAGTTCGAATAAATCAATGATATTGATTTTCCAGAACTCAACATAGACTGGGTGGGTTATAATACTAGGTGGGTTAACATTAACACTGAGTCACTAACAATAATTAATTTACTGAAACTAACCCTAACACTAACTAATACCTATACTAACACCGGTACTATTACTAACAATTAATTAACTTACTATTAACTAATAACAAAATAACCTAAAAAATTACAAAATCTTATCCAATTTTTTAAAAATTTTTGTTCACGCTTTCAGTTCAAAAAACAAAAAAAAAAAGAGCAATAACTAAGACATACAAATATTTACTTGAATGACTTTGGTTTAGTTGTGGTGACTGATAAATATGGATGCTGTCGTTTTACTTGTTTTTGGTGGATTTGCTTATTTTTGGTGGAGTAAGAATGACAATGATAAAAGAGAACCGTTTTGTGGAACTAGAAAGAGAAAAAGAAGAAATGAAAAAAATGATTACTAAGGTGAAAAAGTTTTATGCTGAAAAGAGAGAGCCCGTCAGCCACATGTTAACTATGCATAGAAAACGTCATTGACGTTTTGTGCAAAACGTCGCCGACGTTTTGTTAAAGAAGATAGTGATGTGGATAGAAAAATGGCGGTAACATTTTCCTGTAGCCATCAGAAATCCCTACAACGGCGTCAAACACTGTTTTTTGGGTATTTTGGAGGATTACACCAATTTGAGCCCAATATTAGAAATAAAAAAGCTCTAAAAATCACATCACAAAAGGATTATTAAAAATAAAAAAAAAACTAAAAAATAAATCAATCTCAAATAGAAAGTAAGACAAAGGAAAGAGAAGTAGTGGAGAGAAAATGAAGAAAAAAAAAATTCAGAAGAAAAAAGAGTGTAGTAAAAAAATTAAGAATGAGGATGAAAAAAATAAAAAAAAAGACACACAGAAACACAAAAAACAATACGAAAATAGAATTAATAGAAAAGAGGATTTTTTATTAGACCTGTAAAAAATTTGTTTTTAGCAACTTAGACCACTTGAATAGAATTTTTTACTAAATATTTAAAGAACTTGTCTTTGACAATCTAGATTAAAAGGTTGAAAATTTGAAAAAACTAACACTAAGAATTACTTTAAGCAAGATCTTTCAAATTTTTTCATATAATAAGCAAAATAAATTATTCACCTCATTTGATCACACAAAAAAAACGTGCACAGTATAAAGCAATTCAAAAATTTTTATTTGTCAAAAGTTGTTAAATTATCTCACAAAAAATGTTTAAATAGACTCATATCAGATTAGTCTAAAAGTAGGCCAAAAAGTCTTTTCATAAACCAAGTCCAACCAAATTAAATTACAAGGCTTAGAATAATACTAGTCATAACTAATTTTTGTTATGTTAAATCAACTTGATTGAATTTGATTAGCAAAAAAAATTAAATATATAGAATATCTAAATTGTCTTTCCAAACAAGTATCAGGAAGTGAGGAGAAAAATGGAGGGTAACTCTCTTGCAAAATTGAGGTAGAGATAGTTAGGGGTGGTAATGGATAGGGTAAAATAGAGTTTGGAACTAACTCTAACCCTACTTGCAGGTTGAGATTTTTATATAAACTCAACTCTACTCTATTTGCGGGTTGAGAATATCCCAACCCTAACCCTATCTGTTCTTAATCTATGGGTACCCGATTTTACTCGCGAGTTACAAAAAAGATGCAACATTATTATATAACTTGATGATAATTTAAAATAGAACTGACTTTTATGTAAAAGAAAAAAGTATTAAATTATCAATTAAAAATCTTTTATATTTAGTGAAAAATTTTTGATTCAACATCACTTAAAACATATTTTTGCATAAGTATATAATATATACGTATATAAAGTGTGAGTTGATTGAATAGAGTTGATGTTTAACCTGCACCTTATCCAACTTACACAAAAATTCTACCCGCATCTTATCCTATCCATTATGAATTAAATTGACAATCCTACTAGATGGAATGAGGTCAAATTGAGTACCACAAATAAAATGCATATTGTCACCCCCTAGTGACAGCCCTCCCATCAAGACAATCTCGTTGAGAATAAGAGAGAAATAAAAGAGCATCTGTTTATTTCGCTCATATTCTCATTTTGTACAAGTATACAACTAACAAGTTGGTTTTTCATTTAGCTAGCTATTAAAAATAAATAAATAAATATATTAAACTCATATTAATAAATTATGTATAAAGTTATAGATATCCGATCCTGGTGATAGTGATTGATCATGGCATATATATTTACGAAAAGAGTAACATAAACTATAGAAAGCAGGCTTCAATTAATTTCTTCCGCCCAAATCGCTAAGTAATGTAATTGAGTAATTCAATGTGAAAGAGATCTTCATAGTCATAATATAATACTAGTAATTCTTTTGCCTTGGAAAATATGTAGTCCTCATCACCAAAAAAGACTCGGATACATTTAAATAAAGGGAGAAAAGTTATTGTAAAATCACACACGGGACCTTCTAACTATCCGTTTGTTTAAAAAGGATTTATCAATCTAAAAATTTTAAACAAGTTTTTTTTTTTATATTTATTTAAGGGCAGAAATTGACCTTGCTACTGGTCTTAGGTTGTGACCAATATATAATATTAGGGCAGATAAGATATTTCGGAAAATGCAAAAAAAATCAGCAATTAAAATGCATAGTATAACACCTTCAATCACGTGAGTCAATTTCCGAATGAAGCTGAACTATGCATGTAGATCTATTGGTCTATGTTCAAGTACCTGCTCCCCACATTATTACAGTATATTTAGTGGGTAAATATCAATAAATTATTGTCATGAAATCAATTATCAACCTCTAAATTATGTATAGGTTTATTTCTTTGTATTAAGTTCTTTTGGCATAACAAAGTTAAAATTTAGATATTTTAATTATATAAATTCTAATATTATATTTTAAATATTCTTAAATTTTGTCTTTTGTAATTTATTAGCCATCAATAAACCTTTAAATGGAACTTAAATCTGTGACGGATTAGTCATTAACTTATCAGATTAAAAAATACCATGGACATAAAAAAAAAGAGAGAGTTAAATTTTCATTATCTGCAAATAGTCTTTCACTTCAGATAAATTTTAGGGTAAAACACATGCATAAACTAAATACATAACAATATTTCAAAGCATAAAAACGTAAATCAAAACTACCTGATTCGATTTATATACATGGAAGAAATGTTTTCAACTACTTGTTTTAAATTATTTTAGCACCATGTAATTCGAATCATATTAATTTGATTTAATACTATAATAGCTAATTTGAATTCAATGAATTCGATTTTATAGAATTATGAACGAAAACATACATATAACATTATTTAGTTTGAAACTTTCATATAATATTATTATGTGTTTGGTTCAGGGGCAGTGCTAGGTACAAGAAAAGGGGGACAATGACCTCTCTAATTTTAATTTTTTACATGTAAATTATATGTAAATTTTAGTTTAGTCCCCCTTTAAAATTTTATTTTAGTCTTATTTTATTGTGTAAATATTTTTTACTCCCTTTAATATTTCTTCTAGTTCCGCCCTGGTTTGGTTTATGCATGTGCAGGTTTTACCCTAAATTTTATTCAGTTTTTATATACACATCCTCTTAAAATACCTGTTGACTTTAATATCAAAATTCTTTGCATATATTTCTTAACCGTCGCCCTAAAAAAAAACAGCAGTTCGAGGTGTTTTAACACCTCATTTTCAAGCGTCACAATTCACTTTCAAGTACATTTTGGTATACATATATATATGTTTTTTCTTACCAACTTATAATTTTAAAACAGATGATTTCATAGCAAATTAGTGTAGGAGAATATATTAACAAATCAAATAGTGGCATCCAAATTAAAGAGGCAAGTAAGCAACGAATCCGGTAATTTTTTAAAAAATGACAATTTAATAATAAATTTTGAAAATACATTAAGTGTTAACAATTTTAGCCAAACTCTTATGTATATACTCTATTTGTTTTAAAATAAGGTTAACTATGATTTTGAGTCATATAGGCCAAAAAAATTTTTTTGTACCTAACTTTTTTTTGCATACAAAATCGCCCTAAAGTTTAACTTGGTTTTAAAATTGTCCTTACCTTAAGGATCAAAGTCGTACGAAGATGGCGGTGGAGTGGAGGCAGATGTGGATCGTGGACAGCTTTTTTTTCTTCTTCTTCCCCTTTCGTAGGAGAAAAAACACTCTCTTTCTTTTATTTATCTTTTTTTATTTATTTAATATTTTTTTGTTACGAATAATTTGGTCCAAAATTTTAATATTTAACTAAAAATAATGATTTTAAAACTTAGTTCTAAATTTTAAAGACGGTTTTGTATGCAAAAAAAAGTTAGAGACGAAAAAAATTTTCAACATATACCTTAGGGACCAAAATCTTACTTAACCCTTTAAAATAAGTGTCATTTTTATTTTTTGGGTTCATTGAAAAATTAATTTTTTTAATGAAACAAAAAATAAAATAAAAGCAATACTTATTTTAAAATTGAGGGAGTATATAATTGCTACTAAAAAACTAATTAACAATGGGAGAACAAATAATACTCTTATTAAGTAGTTGAACGACCCAGGAGTATAATTAATTCTACATTTTTTACATAACCGGATAAAAAAAAAAGGACAATAATTCATAACATCCATAATTGCTTACTGTTGTTGTTTTTTTTTTTTTTTTAATTTAGGGTTGGATGGATTAGACAACCCAATTCAAGGTATTACTTACTCATCCACACTATATTCACATACACAATATTAAAAATTTTATTTACTATTTGACATCAATAAATTTCGCATCTAAATGCATTCATTATAGGTCATAGAAGATGACCACTACACTAAAATCTTACATAAAAAGAACAAAAGTTACTTAGATGGCTTACCCAGGCCAAGATCAAAACTGGCCCCATTATAATAACTCTTTAATTCTAGCATCAATAGTTGAAGTTAAAGTCACCATATCAATTCTCAACTATACACTTTAAAACATGTACCTTAACACTTTAATAATATTCAGTGAAAAGTTATTGGCAGTACCCAAATTTAAAATGATAATAGTTTTTTTGAAAAAAAAAAAATCAGAAACAATAAAATATGGTAGGTTGTATAAAAGGGTCCGGTAGCGTTTGGTGGAGAGACAGAGACGGAAAGACTGAGACTGAAAGACAGAGACTAAGAAACAGAGATTAAAACAAATTTCAGTATTCTGTTTGGTGCAAAGTGGGAGACAAAAATTAAAACAAGAATAAAATTCTAATTTAATTTGTACAAAGGGTAAAATTGGAATTAATTAATTGAAATGAAAGTATAAAAATTTTAGTCCCCTGTGTCCCTACTTTTTGGAGGTACTGAAATACTGAAATTTTGAGAACAGAAACAAAAATTTTAATACGAATCTCTAAATCAACAAACATGATACTGAGTGTCAGTCTCTCAATCTCTTTCTCAGTAACTTCAAAACAAACGTTAGGTTAGTGGCAATTTAAATTTGTTCTTTTGATTAATAATAATATATTATTATTATGACTATTTTTTGGCATAAAAGCATGTACTATTGAAGGGCACATTTCCAGATTGTGGGGCAATAAGAAGCATTAAATTAAAACATAAAAAGGGAAAAAAGAAAGAAAGGTAGGAGGAATCAAATGAAAAGAAAGAATATATAAAGTGGTGTAGACATTATGCATTTATACTCTCAACAACACATGCAGATAAAAATAAATAAATAAATAAATAAATAAATAATAAAAACGAATGAAAAAAAGCACAAAAGATATTCCCAACTCAATCATGTGTAACCAAAACTTATTGTTTGAACTTTTTGGGTGGACATATGGATAAGGTAAAACTTTTTTCTTTTCCTTTACAAATAATGGTGCTTTATTATTATTGAGCTCTAAGCTAGCAAAAATAAAAATCTACACAAATTAAAATAAATTAAATACATATATAACGTATTAAATCATAACACAATTATTTGAGTTGTCAAAATAGTAATAAGATGAAAAATTATTTTTATATATAAATACTTTTTTAATTCGTTGTTTGCACTTCTAAAAATAATAATGGAGGTTAAAAAAAAGGATTTTTTTTTTCATTATTACAAATAGAAATGATGTACCATATATATCAATTATTAGATTTTATGAACAATCTTGTATTTTGATTAGAAGTTCCACATTGAAGAACTTAGGGTTATATATAGGATCCTGGTTGTAATATTTAAAATAAAATTTCTGAATATCAAAATTATCTCTTACATTTTGAAATTAAGTCTTTTATTGAATTTTAAGGGTTCATAAAATATTGAGTGTTTAGACACAAGATATTAAAGTATACTAATTATTTATTCGTGATTGTCCTTAGTGATTGGTTCTATGTCAAAATAACCTACTTTTGAATAAAAGTAAAAAAAAATTGTAAATATTTATCTTCATTATTGTTTGCAATTAATTTTTTTCAAATTTATTCTTACAATTTGCTAAACAAAAATTATCACTATTGATTAAATAAATTAAATTAGCATATACATATTACATAACTAACTAACCAATTATATATATATATACTTTATATTTTTCTTTTCATGAATTCTTTCTATTTCAATCCATACACTTTATATTTTTGGTCAAGGACCTGGACTAATAAAAGCCCAAAGCCCAAAGTCCAAATCAGAACCCGCACAACTTTTTTTTAGTCATAGCAGCAGCTACAATTCCTCAATATGGTGGCGCAGCGGTGATGACATCAATAAACCCTCCCACAACTTTTTTTTGGTATTGTCCTTTGTTTTTTGGTCAACGGTATTATACAAATATTTGTTGTTTAGTAATGGACCTCTAAAAAGTCATAAGGCCCTATATCATTAGCAATTCTAAATTATTTGCATGATTTGGATCTATGCCCATTAACAAAATTGGACTCATCAGCTTTTGACCCATTAAGACCTTACAATACCACCTTTCAATACCATTAAAAAATGTACACAAGTCCTGACCAAAAATCAAAAGTACACAAGTTGACAAAAACATATCATAATACTTTGGGCCTTTGGGGTACATTATTTCCAAGTTAATAAAAGTTGTTCCCATATAATTAAGCGGTGGATTCTATGACATTTTTTATTGTGGTGCCTAAATTACCTAACTTGTTTTTATAAGTAAAAAATAAAATGTATAAAATAAAAGTAAAATATTTAAAGTTTATTAAATATTATTTCTTTATCTTTTTTAGTAAGTTAGGTACTATGTCTTAGGTACCATAGCATTTACCTAACTAAATTAGGTTGGTCAAATAGTTAGCAACGAATCAGTCATTAGCCTGTGAAATTAAAAGATATTATAAAAAACCAAAAACAAAAAAAAAATTTCGATTTAGGGATGTCCTATGGTCTCTTGACCTAGTTAGTTTTGAATTTCTTGATGGCTATGTCAAACAGATCCTAGGCGAGGATGAGTTGTTATTTTGTAGGAAGAAATTAAAAAACCTTTTATGAAAAATTGTTGTTTGTAAAATATATAAATAAAATTATATATTTTTTAAATATTAAAAAAGGTTAAATATATAGTAGTGATATTTCTATTTTCCGTCTTTATCTTTATTTATTTGCAAAATCGTAGAAATTTCGTAAAACTCCATTTACTCTTGCATGGATAATTCTTAGATATATATTTTTTTGAGTAAAGTATCGTTTTTGTCCTCAATGTTTGGGGTAAGTTATATTTATGTCCCTAACGTTTAAATTGTCCTATTTGTATCATTAAAATTTATAAAAGTGATTCAATGTTATCCTACTATCAATTATACTAACAAATCAGATTATATTTTTCAATTATTCTTACTTGGATGTATTCATTCTCAATTAGGTCTCACTTGGATGTGATCGATTTTAATATTATACCCACTATTTGTGTTTAGATTCAATTATGTCCTTAGAAAAGTGAATTATGTGAATGTTGTAGGAATTAGTTTTAACATTGATAAGCTATTTTTCGGAGTAGATCATCGATTCTATCCCAAACATTTATATTCTAACTTTAAGAAGAGATTTTTAAAACTCAAACTAGAGCGTTCATGATGTGTAATTGACGGCAGGATAACATTGAATCACTTTTACAAACGTTAGGGATACAAATAGGACGATTTAAACGTTAGAGACACAAATAGAATTTACCCAAAACATTGGGGACAAAAACGATACTTTACTCTATATTTTTTTACCATCCCAATCCTTTGCTCAACTTGATTAACAGTTTCTTGAAATTTATTGAATCCTTTATAGTTTTTCTTAGGCATAATATTTTATATGTAATACCCTAATATTTAAATTCTTATACTCGAGTCATAAGTCAATGATAGTAAGGTGGTACGACTCACAAGGTGGATTAAAATACACATATATCTATATAATTGAAAGGAGTTATTTAACGAGAAGTCTGAAAAGGAGCAAAATAAAATCGCAATCGAAAACACTCTCGTATCGAAGAAAAGAAGATAAAACGTATTTGGATAGCGAATAAAAATAAGGTATAACAATAAGGAAGAATAGAATAAAGACAAGGTACATATATGTATATAGACATGAATATAATAGCCACTAGTCACAATCTGAGAAGTTTAGGCCGACTAAGGTACAGTAATAAAATCAGTTGACAACAGTAATTTTTCTATCTCTCCCAAAATATACATCAAAGTCTCTATAGACACGTTTTCAAAAGGAAATAAATACATAATAAAAGATTTTCAAAATAAGTTCAGAGAGATTCTAAACAAAAGTAAAACAGAGTCCAACGATCTTCGCCATCTTTCAGATAAACCACAACTCACTGCTGAGCACCTAGACCTGCATATAAAAAATAGAGAATATGTAGGGAATGAGAACCCCCGATCCATGGATTTCCAGTATGGTAAAAGTACCAAATAAATATAATGCACTATAATAAGAACTCACTAAGCATCCTAATCTCCCTTTCATCAATTATTCACCCTAGGTTCTCACTAATCCATAACTTAGGCAATTGTCCTAGGGGATACTAAATCTAATTCAATCTCTCATCTTTCCCGACCTTCCAAAGTTTTCAACTTCCAATTCATTGCAGAACCATGACCAGAACCAACACCAGCTAATTTGACTTAGTAATTATATATCAATACTTCACATTTTCACCTGAAGCAAGTGAAATCACTTCACTGCGTCTATCCAGGAAACTCAAATAATCTCTTTCAGTATTCATCATTATTAATCAGTTATCTCTTCATTTCATTTCAACAAAGACAGTCCTCAGCGTCAACCAACACCAACATGAGGGACCTCTCAGTTGTACAAACACAAACAATGCAAACAAGTAATACACAAGTAAGGCAATTAATGCAAGTAAGCAAGTAGCAGTTAAGCATGTAACATATTCAATTTGGCAAACTCATAATTAAGCAAACCCAAACAAATCAAACATATGCGAATGATGTATGCTTGCCCTATGGCCAATGAGCTCATCTGTCAGTTATACAGCCAACTCGACACACCCGGTAGCTAACTCGGATATCGTCTCTCAACACGAAGGGAATCCTCAACCTTCAAGGAGGGAATCCTCAACCTCCCATTTTAGAGAGAGACTGTTATGTAATGATAGGGAATCCTGAACCTAACTCATTCACACCACAGTCATCAGGAATCGAATCGAAGGGAATTCTCAACCTTCTCCATTCAATTCCCCGATGTAGCAAGAGAGGAAATCCTCAACCCCGCTTTTCCACCGTAACAAGAGTGGGAATCTTCAACCTCGTCTTGTTCATCATAGCAAGAGAGAGAATCATCTATCTCAACTTGCCCTTTCCGACATTCAAATTAATAATCACAGAGTTAAATCGAAGGGAATCTTCGACCTTCAATCCAATCCTCTGGTGTGACAAGTGAGGGAATCCTCAACCTCAAACTCGCCCACCCCTACAAGAGAGGGAATTCTCGACCTCAACTTGTTTATCACAGCAAGTGAGAGAATCCTCAATCTCAACTTGCCTTTACATGAGCTGGATAATACTACCGTCCCCACAACGCAAATCTTATTGCCTCTTTAATTATAATCACAACACGAGAGAGAGAATCCTCTACCTCAACTCGCCTATTCATTCCGAGATATAGTACTCGTCACACTTCACCATCATCCTCATTATCAATCTTGTGATCATCATTATTCTCGTTATTCATCTCATCTCAATTCATATTCAATCTTAATTAAGTTCAGTCATCATTATCCATTCACTCTCATCATCAATTATCTCATTCATAATCATTATATATCACTTAACATCTTATTCATTTCTCTTAATTTTACTAACTCAATTCATTTGGCTTTATCCCTAATTTGTCCATCCTCAATTCCACCAGCTTTAGACTCATATCGAAGTTTATAAAGGTTTAGAAGGCCAAAAGAATGGTTAAAAGCCATAAAAACACATTTTTTGCATATTCTGAGAGGTGTGCGTACGCACAGGCTGAAAACTTGGGATCCGCATATGCATGCAAAGGTCCGCGTACGCATGAGGTGAAAATTTAGTAAGTTGTGTACGCATGATCCCAATTTTGGACCATGACACGTACGCATGCGATATCCACGTATGCAGACGCACTTGGCAGAGGCCAATGCCCGTGTACGCATGTCAAAGGCCGCGTACGCATCCATATCAGAAAACAGAAAATCTGATATGTTGCAGAAATCAGTTTTTCAGTCCAATTTTCAAAACCTCATAACTTTTTCCACAAAATTTCTTTTTCAACCATTCTTAAACTGTTGTAAAGATCGATAAATGAATTTTCATAAAAATCTAACTTTAAAAGTTTTCCAACTCCGAGGATCGAGTTACGACCCGCCGAAGTTGGCAAAAAATCTATTTTTACCAAAAACTCACATTTACCAGTCCTTCCAATTGTTCACCAGCCAAATTTATTTTTTCTCAACAATTTTTACCACAAGTTGATCTGATGAGTTTATTTTTTCTCAACAATTCTGCCGAAGTTGATTTGATGAGTTGTGATGTTGAACTTTAATGTTGTTATTCATTATCAAAATGAGATTTGAAAATGATGATTGGAGTATTAATAGTGAATTATGAGCTTATTGATATTGATAAATGTTGGAAATGGAGAAATGATGCTTAGAGTGTAAACATTGATAATTTGAGGAAGGTAAGAGAGAATTTTGGATGAAATTAGTGAAATTACATGATGGTAGGATGAGGAATGAATTGGAAGGTGTATGAACATCATTTAGGTTTATTGGAACTATTTTGGTTGTAGGATATTTGATTTTGATTGTGAATTTTAGAAGTTTGAGAACCTAGTTAATTTTTGGTAAAAACTAGTTTTTGATGAATTTTGACGGATTTTAATTTGAGTCTCAGTTTTTTAAATTAGTTGAAATTTATCTTAAATAAAAGTTTATTAAAAAAGATCTTTAAATTGATATAAATTTTGATGAAAATAGATTTTTGTAGAGGAAGTTATGAAGGTTTAAAGTTTGGTATTAAAAGTTGATTTCTGCAACTTTACAAAATTTTGCAATTTTTGAGGGGTATGCATATGCGAACCACCCATACGCGAGCGTGCCATTCTGTCTAGCACCTATGTATATGTGAACTCTTGTATGCGTACGCGAAATGGGCAAAATTTTATGTATGCGTACGCATACAATGGGATTGCGTACGCATAGACCCTGTTTTTCTGAAAAATAAATTTTTTTTTCATTTTCAAGGATTTTCTAACTTTCTAAACTTCTTTCAAATGCTGTTTAAGAGTACTATCGAGGAATTATATTCTAATATTACTAAAGATGAGTTACTGATTTATTTTAGTGAATTTTTATATGAATTTAGAAGATGGAGACTTAGGTTTCTGGAGTATTGAGGATGGATTAGTTGAGTAAGATGGCGGAGTTTTATAGTGACGATTGAAATGATGAATTGTGAATTTTGGGTTGATATGTTGAGACGAGTCAAGGGCTCGGAGTAGATTGAATACTGAAAATGATTTCTGAAAACCATTGGTACACTGTTTTATGCTGATAATGTTGAGACGCTATGCTCCTGACGAGGACGGTTGGTTAATCCCGCTTGTTGAGGTCGCGGCGGTGACATAAGAACGGTTGATTTATCCCTTACTTACGTTCAGATGTGAGGTCTGTGGCAGAGTATCCTGCTCGCATCCTTTCGGATCACAGGAGTGTGCCCGATACTATAGCCGTGGGGGGTCCCATATCTATATTCGTGATCGAAAGGTGACATCTCTATGGAGATGTGTCAGGTTGGCAGTTGAACCGATAATGTGATATCACAACTAAATAGGACAGACATTCATCATGTGCATCTTCTATCTGTTTGCCTGCTTTGCCGACTTGAATTGCTTGCCTAATTGTATAACATGATTATTTGCTTCTTGATATATATGTTATACTTGTGTTTGCTATTACTTGTGTTTTCTACTGGGATTGAGGGGGTTCGGAAGGTGGTAACGATAGGATCGCATGGCGGTTAGGCTAGCGAAGGTTGTGGGACATCGGTGTATCTGTTAGTTTAGAAATTCCTTTAAGATAGAATACCCCGTTTCATTATGGTTTTAAGTAATGGTTATAAATTTAATTATGTTTTAAGCTTGAATTTCATGATGGATATGAAGTTCTAGGATTGCCTCTGGCATCCCGGAGTCTTATATTTTATATTACTGGGCACTGTTACCATACTGAGAACCTCCGGTTCTCATTCCATACTTTGTTGTTGTTTTTCAGATGCAGGTCGCAACTCACCTCGGTGAGTTACTTGATGGTGACAAAACGAAGGACCTTTATCATGTTTTTGAGCCTTTTGGTTATTTTGATTTAGTTCTCTCACTTTTGTATTTATATTGCCTTAGAGGCTTACTTTGAGAGAGATATTTGGTATAAACTATTTTACTTCAAAACTTTGTATGTCTGTATATACTAGTCGGCTTAAATTTCGCGGGCTGCGACTAGTTCCTTATGACTATTATACTCTCTTATATACTTATATCTTGTTATCTTGTATCTTTATCTTGTACCTTAAGTTTGTAGCTTCGTATGAATGTTTTGTGCTTTTGTAACTCTGTTTTTGAGCTTGTTTCTTCATCGGACTTCTAGAATTATTATCTCTTTCTATACGTATTATGTATAAGCCTTAGATTTGTCGTAACCTCTGATTAAACTTTGCTTTACAGCATGAGGTAAGGCTTAGGGTAATTAGGGTGTTACACCGTACCTCTTGTAGTCACAGTAATTTGGCCCTTCCTTGCAAATTTTCTACCAAGCACTAGCTCCAAGCTTCACCAAGAATTTCACAACCCAATTCAAGTTCTCAAAGTGTGCCAAATTCGCCCCAACAACACTAACATAGCTAATTTTACATATACATTACTCTAGGATTTACAAAATCTCATAAATCACAAGGATTGGAGGATTCTTACCTTAACCCATAAAAATAGTTGATGAAACTCATCAATAGCTCATACTAGAGCACTCCTAAACAATCAAAATCACAATATTTCTCCAAACCCAAAGCCAAAACACATTTTCATAGAAAAAAAAATTAAAACTGGGCAAAGGAAAGAGAAATACTCACCACAATACCTAGATAGAATCAAAGAGGGCGAGGAGAGCGATGTGTGGCCGCAAACGGCTCGTCAATCGGAGCTCTGGAGAAAAAGTTGTGGTAATTTGAAGTTTGGGAAGCTAAGTTTTCTTTCTCTCTTCTCTCTATCCGCCTCTCCCTCTCATTTTTAGAGTTAAATGAGCTTCAATACTCATAAATTATGTTTATATACCTTGGACTTGGGTCCACTTGGACCCAGTTCATATATACGACTCCTTGGCTCAATTTTAGGCCAAAACATTTAAGATTAACGTTTTAAACTGTGTTTTAGATATTTTTGTTTTCTAAATCATAAATTCTAACTTTTTAATCTTTCTCACTTATAAATTATTTTCTCAACTGCAATATCAGACGAGACAGATCTCAGTCGGTACTACCGATTAAATTTCTAGTGTGTATTTTCACGCAAAAAATTATGTTTTCCGACTCGAAAAATTCACTAAATTCAAATATCATAGTTAAATTGTCAAATTCTAATTGCTAATTTTTCTAACTATTTTTACCTATTTTCAATTAATTACGATTTAATCAGATTTTACATTATATATTGTCCACCAAATTATTCTTCTTTCTTTTTTTTTTCAATATAAATATATCATTATTAACTAGAATATATAAGGGAAATGAATATAGACCATGGGCTGCTACTAAACCAATCCACATGTTATTGTCCTAACATTATTTTTTGAAAAGAAATGAGAAACACATGTGGTTTTTTATTTCTCATTTGCTTGATTGTATCTTACTAGTCAAATTGATAGACAATCATTCATCTTTATCATTTCAATTCTGCTAAGTAACCAATAAGATACTAATTAACAATAAGTTAACAAGTATTTTTATTTTAAACTGTATTTTATAATAATTAATTATCATTAATTAATAATTATTTAAATTTTATTTTTAAAACATACAAAACTCATAATGAATTATAATTATTTAAAATTAACTGGTTAAAAATTGTTTACTTATATTTTTTTTATTCTAAATATAATGATAAAAGCTCCATCATCCAAGTAATAAGAGATTGATTTTAATTCAATAAAAGGTATAAAATATTTTTGCAATATTATTATGTCATCTATATTCAAAAACTCACTTTAGACTATTTTTAAAGTAAGAAGTAATAATTCAAACTCACTTTTTCTAATGTGACACTAATAATATACTGTTAAAAATTTAAATTTATTAATTAAATCATATGTCGTTTATATTATTCCTTCATCTATCATACTCAAGTTGGAAAATTCTTGCTTGATAAATTAAAATCCTTCATGGATCCCACTATGATAAATAAGAAAAGACATGTCAATAGGTTTTCACATATTGACCCTTGTGTTCTATAAAATTACACATAGCCTCACTAGAATGCATGGTCATGGATCCTTACTCTTTCACTTCCAACAAAGGGCAAGGATGCTCAATCAAAAAATGTTATTTATTTCTACTTATTATTTTAATTTAATTTCTTTTATATTGATTGAATTAATATATTTGTACTTATTTTTACTAATTTAAAATAGTTTCAGTCTTTTGCTAAGGTTTTGCATTTTCATTCCAAATTGAAATTGATTATATTTCAACTCTTTCTTGAAGAAGATGATAAAAATTCCGATTAAAACCCTTATAAAATCGAGTGAATTCCAAATATTGAATTTTTTTCTTTTTTTGAAAACGAGATCTCAAATCTCAATTCCAATTATTATAGTTTCATCATCATACATATCCCTTCAGATCTAGTTCTTCCATCACCGGGAATTCTAACAATACTTAGATTTAAATATGATCACTTTTTAGTTATTTTGCGAACCCTAATGTTCTAATTTGAATTTAAGATAAGGCTTTTAGATTTATTTTGGGTGTACTTACATATAAGGTAATAATTTAGTCAAACATGTTAAATTATTTAACAATTTTTATTTATTACCTTTACATAAAAATATCTTTACGTGAGTATCTAATCACCTTTTTGTTATTCTTCTGATAAACAAAAAAAAAATTATTGATAAAATATTTTAAGTAGGTGTGTAATCATGTTGGGTTGAATTGGATTTGACGAATTTGAGAACTGAATCGATAAAATTTGATTGGTTCGGATTGGGGTTGAATTAGTGTATTTTTTTTATTTGATCCAAATCGATTAAATTCGGGTTGAATCGGTTCGAATAATCAAATACCCTATTAATATTAAATTTATAAAAAAAATTTAAAAAATAGAAAAAATTATATATCATTGAAAAAAATTATATTAATGAAAAAAAATGTGACTTAGGTAAGAGTCCAATGACGAAGCTTAGTTGAGACAAGGGGGGCATGGCCCCTCCAAACTTTTGTTAAAAAAATTAGTAGTACTTTTTTAAAAAATAAAAAATAGTTCAGTTGGCTCAAATACTTTATTATTACTTAAAATACCAAAGTTCAATTTTCATCTCTATTCAATAAGTAATACTCCCTCTACCTTTGAGTTCAAATATAAAAAATTAGGTATTTTTTATTTATGTAATTTGATATTATTTTATATTTTACTGTTTATTTAATTTAATTTTTTATATGATAAAAAATATTAGAATAGAACATATAAGTAGGTTAATATTCAAGAAGGAGAACATATAACTTTTATAATATCAACATTTGTAGATAGTTATTCTACTTTAATAAATCATGAAAGTGAGATACAACCTTCAAAAGTTTAAAGAGTTGCATCTGATGAGTTTGACCTTAATTCTTTGGAACGAGACCTTGAAAAACGGTTTTAAATTTGGCAATATCACCCAAATCAGAGAAATGAGGTTAGACAAATTTATCTTTAATGGAGTTTATATCAAAAATATCTTGACAATTATCTTCTATCTGGCTCCCCAAAATTTTGTTTCAAGATCCGTCACTGGATAAGACTAAGATTAATAAAAAATTATAAATATTATATTTTTAATATAATATATTAGATAATCAGATATTCGGGTCTGATATAATCGTATAACTACTGGTAAGAGAAGCGTGGGCATGCATTGATAATAATTAATCTAAAGCTTATTAAACAAGCATGCATGCATAGATGCATGTATGTTCTCTATATATCTTTATGCTTTTGGGCACATAAATTTCTTTTCAATAATATACAGCGTGTCAATGATAGCACGATATGCACGTTTCAGTGCATCTATAGTTCTTGTTATGGGACCATTTTAATTATTCAATATAGTTCCTTTTTTATATGAGAAACATTTGAATTGAGAGATTAAAAATCATATGGAACTTATTTTATTCACGAGGAAAAAATGACAATCAGCAGCACTATCAGTACAACAAGTAAAAGAAACAACTCATTCATTGAAGGATGTTCCGATGGAAAATAATAATAATAATAATTTAGTGACGGTAAAAAAATTTATATCATGGTCCAATGAAATAATCCAGTATTTTGAATAATTACTTTGATGTTGTATTTTTGTATATATAAAATACGTATTAATAATTGATACGATAAATCACTAGAAATAATAAAGATAAAAAAATAGTTGATAAGAAAAGTATAGAAAGATAATGTAAATATTAAACAACGTAAATAACGGTTTAAAAAAAAGAAAATTAAATTAATTATTAAAATCGGATTTTTAATTTACTAAAAAAATTAATTTTTGAATTTAAATTTTTAAGATACAGTTAGACAACGTCTGTCACACCACCTTTTTATTCCATCTCAACTCTCTCCTTTTTTAACTCACGTTTTCTCCTTTCACTACGCCGCCGCGACGAAAATATCGTCGTAGTTTCAACCACCGCAAGGCACCAAATGCCGTCTATTTTTTACTTTATTTATTTGATGAGCAACATTTCTTAATTGCATTAGTAATATAACACCCTCAAAATAGTTTACTTATTTTTTATATTAGTAACATTATTTATTTGAACATTTATTATTTGTTGTTACTTGCGATTGCGATTATTAAATATCGTTTCTAGCTTACTCCATTCGTTTTAAAATAACTATCTTTTTTTATTTTTCATTAAAAAAATTAATCTATCTAGCTAGACAAATCCTTTATCCATATACATTAATGTTTTAATGAACCAAAAAAGTAAAAACGACACTTATTTTAAGTCAAATTTAGTTAATCATACATAAGCTTTAATTTTGTGTATTCAACTTCAATATATCATAGCATGGATGAGTAAAGAACTTAGGATTATATATATAGAATTAAGCGAACTCTTAACTTTACCATAATTATTATCTTACAATTTCAGAAGTCAAACACACCTTGGGTCTAGTATTTTCCATGTTCAATTAATTAATTCCACCAACTAATAGATAGTCAATGATAAAAAATAATAAGATAAAATTGAGAAAGATTACAAAACATTAGTGGACAATAACATGATTCAACTAAAGTGCTAGGAATCTAAACACAAAATAAGTCCACGCAATTTTGACACTACATTGTTGGATTTACCCAAGAATCAATTCATGACATTCCATGCTATATAGATTAGGTGGTTTGGTCACAAGCACTTTTCTTCCCTTATATAATAATATTTTCATTCACTTTTATAAGCAAACACATGCACCACATGATTCTTTGTCATCACAAAACTCGTTGGGTGAAAATAACTCAGCACGTGAACCTTTTTAATTGTTCAATTCAAATAATAAAATAATTTGGTAAACCACTCATCACACAAACCACACAATGCTTATAAATTGCACAAGCAATGAAAGCAATATTGTTTATCTTATTTTCTGTTATACTATAAAAGGTATTTTATTATGATATATATATATAATAATAATAATAATTACACTATCATACGTAGTAGTAGTAGTAATAATAATAATAATAATAATAATAATAATAATAATAATAATAATAATAATAATAATAGCCTACCTTTTCAGTTTTTAATTTTTATTCTACAAGAGTTACAGATAACTCAATCTCAAAACCATTATAGAAAGAAGAAGAAAATAACAAAAGAGTGATCTACAATAATATAAGGACATCAAACTTCATGTGCTTTTGCTCCTTTTCATGTGCGTCAAATTTGGCTTAATAATAATAATAATAATAATAATAATAATAATAATAATAATAATAATAATAATAATAATAATAATAATAATACGCCGAGTATCTTGAGTACAACATTTTGGCCCTTCATTTTAATAATGCTTGCCATTTTCCAGAGGAGAAAACGACACTAATTTCTTCTCTAATTAGGCATATTATACATGGTATTTTCTTTTATACGTAAGAACAATCATTTTTAAGGTTTAAAAAATATATATTGACGAATTCTATGGTGATTATTCATTATTATAGTCATAATTCTA
Organism: Arachis ipaensis; assembly: GCF_059453495.1. Lineage (NCBI taxonomy): Eukaryota > Viridiplantae > Streptophyta > Magnoliopsida > Fabales > Fabaceae > Arachis > Arachis ipaensis. Next base: position 4,909,302 of record NC_142437.1, read on the forward strand.
TATTTTTTTTTACCAAAAATAAAAAAATTTGAACCTACAACTTTTTAGATGAATATAAAAAAACTGTACTATTTGAATTATAATCCATTGGTAGTCATAATTTTATGTTAACTAAATAGAAAACATAACTTACATTACAATTTATCTCTACTAATACATATTTAATGAACCCTAATAAATTGGAAATAGATTCTTTTTATTCTTTTTATAATTGATATTGTCAAGTGTGATCTAATCGTTCAATATCTTCTTTTAATGCTTTTTTTAGCCTAACTTAAAGAGTACATAGTGAAAAATCACACTTTATCATAACAATTGAAAAAAAAAATTTGAGAACATTCATTTTCAACTTATAATTACTATCTCTTAAACCTAAATGCTTCCATGGCTAATTTGGTCATTAAACAACCTCAAGTATAGGTATACTATATACCCAAAAAAAGGCTAACATTTTGACTATCTATACTTTACATCAAATGAATAAACTAAATGAGTAAGAAAATGTCATAAACTATGTTTCTTTTTTCTAACACAAAATCTATGATGGAGATATTACTATGCGAATATGAGTTTTCTTGAGTTGGATTCACCAGAAATCGCCGCGATCACCTTCTCTTTTGTGAGTTGTTCCGATGCATGGGACTTAATCACGAATGTGTGGAAGACATGATCATTTGTAGCATTAAATGTGGACTCCAAAATACTCATTTCTGAATCTTTTAACGCTTGGATCAATTTTGATGTAGGATGAAGTTCAATAGGGCAACTCACTTTCACAATCACACCATCTTGATCCGCTTCGATATCCACCTTGAAAGAACAAGTTCTATCTCGAAGATTGGCCTCAATTCCTGATAAATTAGCCTTGGAAGTACTTTTCAGGGTTGATTTTTCGTATTCCAAGGCCTTTAATTTCGCCTGTAGCTCATTGATGTGAGCTATGGCGTCTCCCAACAAAGACGCCTTATCCATCTTCGAGATATTAGGTACAACAGCGCGCAACGCATAGAAACGTTGGTTTAGTTTCTCGCGCCTTTGCCTCTCCGCCTCCACATGATTGAGGGGCTCTTCCCTTCCATTAGCAGGCTTCCTACCTCGCTTTTTCGGCCTCTTTTCTTGAGTCGCGCTCGGTTTCTCTTCTTTATGCAATGAGTCGCTATTTGAAATCTCACATTCGCCAACGATTGATCTCCCAAAAGACTGTGATCCTACTCCAAAATCAATTTGCATCGGCACTTGCCCTTGTGGCGGCCGTTGAAACTTTTCCAACAAGGAATCTTTCTTCCCGCCGCAATCGGCTTGCTTTGCCATATTACTAAGGCAGGATCTAGGAATAGGAGGGAAAACTCCTCCAAGGCAGCCCTGACTCAAACCTTGATTAACTGCCCAACTTGAACCATTAACACCATTCCTAGCATTATTAGGAAACCGAATTCCATTATTCCCATTAGGGTAACCATTCCATGATTTCTTCTCTTCAATTTTCCTAACAACAACTTTCTCCCTAAAATTCTTTCCCCCTGAATTCAAATTCCCAACATTCAATTCTTTCCCAAAAATCTTTGGAACCGGAACACCCTCAAGATCCCTAACCCTAATATCTCTATCCCTATCCCAATCCCCAACATTCAAACCACAAAAAAATCTATTTTTTTCATCTCCCTTGACATTTACAACATCATTGAATGATGATGAGTGAGCAAAAGAAGAAGAAAATACAGAGTACACAGCTTTTAACAAATCAAGGTTCTCATCAACAATCCTCACAGAACCTAATTCAACAACACCTAATTCAGTTGGAACCAAAACAACAGTTTTAATCCCAGCTGATTTTGCCAAAAATGCCCTCACACAATAACCAGAATCACAATTCAAAAACCCATGATCACCATCTCTATCATCAGCATCATCATCATTACAAATCCACAAGTGCTTACCAAGTTCAAAGCACTTACCTGGACCACCATAACCTTTGGGGAAAGAGAAGTACATGGAAGCAAGGAAGAACATCTCAGTGTCAGTTACACGGTCAAGGCCAAAAGCGTAATTTTCATTTTCCTCTTCAGAACCATTAAAAATCGTGTGAAGCTTCTGCAACACCCTCTTCCTCATTCTCTGAACAACTTCATCATCATCAAATCCAAGTCTCAAAGCTTCTCTTTCTTCTTCACCTTCGATTGGTTCTCTGCAACAGCCATCACCCCAACCAAGAACAACACAATCTTTTTTGAATTTGGACTGTGAAAACTGCCAGAAGATCGCGTAGTTCCAACTGAAATGGTTTAAGTTGGGGCGTTCAACAAGATCAGAGAGCTTGTTCTGAAGATTCTCGAAACTCCCTGTTGCCATTAACATGCTCTCATTGGTGATGAAGGAGTTTGAAGCCAAGTAATCAAAAGCACGTTTTCCGAGAATTTTCATCACCATGGATTTTTCTTCTTCTTCATCATCGTTCCAATTCCAACCGCCGCTACCGCCACCGCCACCTCTGCCGCCGCAACCACCTGAACCCACCTCAAACTTCATGTTTTTGACACCGACTACCCAGATAACCAAAACGGTGAAAAATCGAAACTTTTTCACAAGCCAACGATGAAACGAAAGAGAGAAAGAAAAATTCAATTATGGGCATTCGAATTCTAATCTCTTAGTTATGAAACTAAAGAGAGAACAATGGTCTATGTTTTTATGTTTCTGTGTGTTGTGTTGTGCTATGAAGGTGTGAAACAGACATTATAAGAGTTCTCAAAATAATGGAAGGAAACATGTTTCACACTTCTGATAACGAAGATTAATAAAAATAATTGAAAGAGTTTTTTTTTTGTGAAAGTTAAGGAAACAGAGCAGGAATGAAAAAAGTTTTTTAAATTACCGAATACTTATTTTTTCACATGGTTTTACCTGAAGTTAATGGATGAAAATTGATAAATGATAATTTAGCTAAATTTATTGGTTAAAAAATTTGGATATGAAAATAGGATGTGTGTTATACTTTAACATAGTATATTTTGGTGTTTTTTAAAACTATGGGAGGTACACAAATTGAACCATTCGATTTGTGTTTAAAAAATTAAAAGAATTTAGAGTACACAAATGTCTAATTTTGTGTACTCCAAACTTTTTTAATTTTTTAAACACAAATCGGACAGTCCAGAAATCGGACGATCCGATTTCTGTACCTCTTAAAAATCAGACGGTCCGATTTGTACTCTATAAATTAAATCATTCCACATTTTAAAAAAATACTACAATAGATCATAATTTAAAAAAATACCATTGTTAATTCAATATTAAAAATAAAATTGTGAAATTTATTAAATTTTTAAAAAAAATTTAAATATTAATTTTATATAAAAATAATTATATATAAATTTATATTTTTTTAAGTGGTTTTATTTTATTTTTTACTAACAGTAAAATGATGGTTTACAGGACAATAAATTAAATTAGTATTAACCTCATTGTTATGTATCTTTGGAGGAATTAAGTTTTGTGAGGTAAGAAACTTAATAAAAATAATAAATTAATATTTTTAATTATTTTTAAATTAAAATAATAATATTTATAAATAATAAATATTATAAATTTAAAAATAATTAAAATATTATTTTATTTTTTTATTTGCATTCTTATTTTAGAGAATTTTTTTTAAATTGAGAGGTAGTAGGAGAATTTGTTGTTTTCACGTTTCAATCGTGTCATTTTTTTTTTAATAATTGAATTGAATGTTTGGTGGAGCTGTTTGAATCGTAAACTGTTTGGTTTCATCTTCTTCTTTTTATAACATTCTTTTCTATTAAATTATCAATTAAAAAAATTTACAAATAATGTAAAGTTTAATTTTTTAATATATTTATTGGTATTTATTAAAATAAAAAAATTACCAATAAATAATTTTAACATATATCCTCAAAATATATGGTGGCTAACTATTAATTTTAATAAATATAATTATCGTGTAAAAAAGTTATATATATCTACATATATATATTAATTATGTATCTCTGTATTAATAAAAATAATTATTTTTTTCTAATTATTGTGTAATATTAATAATCTAAAAAATAAATATAATTAAATAATTATATAAAATTATTTACATTTTATACCGTGTTTTAAAATTAAATTCTGTAATTAATTAGCTTGAGACATTTGTTTTTATTTTAATAATATATATAGCATCATGTTTTTAATAGATGAAAATGTAAGTATATTAGTATATATATTATATATAGACTGTATAACAAAATTATCTTATTAAATCAATAAATAAACTAAATCTGAAATTACGAATTAATGGTTACTGATTCAGCCTATAACTAAATTTAATAGAATCTAATACTATGGGTCAATAAACCAACAAAACAACTAAACTTGTTGAAAGAAAAAACAGCATTTGGCATGAGAATAGGTTAAAAAAAAAAAATCATAGATCAATAAATGACAAATACAAAGCTTCAAATTGAAGGGACGATGATTTAAGTAAGTTTGTGATTCTCGTGCTAAATAGTAAATAGTTGTAAGCAATAACTTCCATGTGACTCTCAGTTAATGAGTTTCTGAACTTTGTGTCAACCATGGAGAGATTTGATTATTTCATAGAAAGTATACCACAATTATATTTATTTCAATCATATTAAAAATAAAGATATCATGTGCTCTTAAAATACATGTAAGATTACAAAATTAAAATTTTTTTATTAAAAATATAAAAAATTTAAATTTTTAGATGTATTTATTTTATATTTATTAAATAAAAATATTTAAAATTTTGTATTAATAATAATTTTATCATGCTCTTAAGACTCATATTAATTAAATCCTAAAAATAATAAATATATATATATATATAATCAATTTTTTGTATAAAACTAAATATAAAATAAGTATATAATATATTTTAAAATAAGTTAAATAATACTTATATTTATATATACATAAATATATTATAATTGATTTAGTTGTTAATTTTTTGTATATATTTAATATTTTTTTAAGAGTAAACATATTTATGACCATTTGAATTTTGAAATTTCACAAATCATTCATATGATAGGTTTTGTATTGAATACCTTAAAAGTAGCAATTTTTAATGGGTAAAAACACACAAGTCTAAAGCTATTGCTGTATTCATCATATTGTTAGAAACTTACAAAACAAATGAAAACTCTCTGACTTTCAATTTTTATTTAAATAATGATTAATCAAGCATCATTTAACTAAATCAATTTATAATTTATTAATTTCTTAAGGCAAAAATAAAATATTGGATAATATAATAAACTTTTGGCTATGATAATAATATAATATATACCCAAAAAAGATTTATACCTAAATTTGTACATGTAAGTAGAAAGTTAAAATTATGCAAATTGATCAACTTGTTCTACTTTTTCTTTTCACTCTTCTTTCCCTTTACAATTAAACATGAATGAATGGGTAACATACATTATTTAGGAAAAGACTTAACTACCAAACTTTGGTTAGAAAGATTTAAGTGCTAATAAAAAATTTTATAAAAAGTGTAAAATTCAAAAAAATAATAATTAATTAATTAATAAATTAAATATGAACAAAGAATATTAAAAAATTAAAATTTATAATTTAAAAAAACAAAAATATTTAGAATACGAATTTAAATACTAATCTTAAAGATTTTAGCCTAAAGTTGGACCAAATAACTAAAACAAATGAATCGGATTTATATTAGGCCAAGCCCACACATATATACCCCTAATTTAGTGTTTCAGCAATCCATTCCACTTAGAGTGAGGGAGAGCAGCTGGAAAGAGGAGAAGAGAGTAAAACTCGGAAATAGATCTTCTCAATTTTTTTTTAACAATTGAGCGAGTAAAGTGTGATCTTCCACCATTAATTTTATAAGTGGGACCAAGAATAAATATGAGAGAGAGAACAATGAAAGGTTAGAGATCACACTTTACACTCTTAATTTTTTTTAACAATGGAGAGGATCCATTCCCAGTAAAATTCATATCCTAGCCATAGTTATTATTCACCCACTACATTCAAATTCACATAACTTTTGCTCCAAAGTTGTGATTGACGAGTCGTTTACGGCCACGCATCGCTCTTCATTTCTATGAAAATATTGCAGTGAGTAAATATGAAATTCCTGCCCAATTTTTGAATTCTTTATTTCCTGTTTTGCGTTTTGGGGTACATGATGTTAAAATCTTGTGAATTTAGTTCTTTAGGGGTACTCTAGTATGGATTTCAAGTGTGTTCTATCCTAAATTCGAGTAGGTTAAGGTAAGAAATCCTAATTCCTTTATTATTAATAATTTTTAGTGAAACCCTAGCTCAAAATGTGAATTAAATTGATGTAACTAAATTACATGAAAAATGATGACTTGTTTGGGTTGAGTTGTGTTGCAGTTTTGGTTGCGGAGTATTTATGGAGGCTTGATTGACGTTGGGTGAAACTTGAAATTGCAGAAAGCAGAACAGATTCAAGGGTGTGAATTGCAGTCAAAGAGGTACGAGTCTTGATTTCGGATAGGCATCGTGTAAAACTATGTGAAAACTTAGGCTAGTTGTCCCTAAGATAGGATTGAATGGAATTGGTTAATGTTGTGTTGATTAGTTGTGATTTTGTGAATTGAGTGGTTAGTGAATGATGTGAATGTGTATATAGATGAGTTAATTTGAATATGAGTTGTGGTATGCTTGATTATGATGGGTATTGATATGGAGATTAGTCGGAGGCCAAAATAGGGTGAGATATTTCCTATATGATAAGTCGTGATAAATGATGAATTTACCATGAATGAATAGTTGTTGAATTCATGATTGGAATAAATGATGATTTGGTTGTGTGATTGAATTGTGATGTAGTTATTGAAAGAAAACTTATGGAATTTGAATGAGTATGTTGAAACTTGCTTGATTAGGTATGGAATGGACATAAGGTGATGAATGAGTGTTGAAATGCATAGAAGGGGTTTTGGAATGGTTTAAAAATAAATGAAATTGAGTTTTGGTGAAAATTTTTAAATTGATAAAATTGGTAAAAATAAAATTTTGACCAACTTCGACGTGTCATAACTTGGTGCTTAGAGCTTGAATTAGAAAAAAAAAATTTAAATCAAAGCTAGTTAAACGATCTTTAAAATGGTTTAAGAACGGAAGAAATTAGAATTTATGCAGCAAACCAGGACTTCTGGTATGCGTGCCCACACACAGTATGGTATGTGCGCATTGGGCAGAGCGTGGAAAAGTACTGCTCGTGCGTATGCACGAGGGGTATGCGTATTACGTACGCATGAAACGGGAATGACTCTTTGGAGTGTGTGTACGCACAAAGACGATGCGTACGCACAAGTCCTGTTTTTGTGAATAAACTCTATTTTTTATTGTTTGGCCTTTCTACACTTATAAACTCTCGTAACCTCTAATTAAGGTCCGACAACTTGTTTTTAGGCCTGAAAATGAGTGTGAACATATGGACTAAATTAAATTAGTATTTTGGATGAGATTGTAAATTAAGCTAATGAATATTGATGAAAGTTTGAGAGCAATGAACTTGCTGAATATCAAATTGACATCAGACATGAACGATGAGATTGATGATGATTGAGTATGGCCTAATTGACTGAATTGGCAAGGTCTGTATGATATTCTACTTGTATATTAATTGAATATCTGTCTATGGCCTGAATGGCTGGATTGACAAGGACGATGTTCTCATCCCACTTGTGTATTAATGTGGCACTGCTTCCAATAGAATGTGGTAGGACACTTTCCCTCGAAATTATTCCTCCTGAGAATGTAGTTGTGGTATGAGAGTGAGAAAAGTGGTAGGGCACTCTCCCTCAAAATACTTCTCCCACATCCTCTTTTGATGGTGTGTGCAAAAAGTGGGAAAGGTGGTAGAGTACTCTCTCTCGAAATCTTTTCCCACATTATGTTTTAATTGTGTGTTGAAAGTGGGAAAGGCGGTAAGACACTCTCTCTTAAAATATTTTTTCCACGTCTCTCTCTGGTTGTAAGGTGGTAGGACACTATCTTACAGAATTGTGTGGTATTCAGGAAAAGGTGGTAGGACACTCTCTCTCGAAATATTTTTTCTGAGTATACCTTCAGGAGAAAGTGGTAGGGCACTCTCCCTTGGAATTATTCCTCATAGGAATGCGCAACAGAGAGACTAATCCAGGAGATGCTAACCGAATTTGGGTCGGGTCCTGACTCCTGACAATTTAACTGACACATGAGCTCATGGCCAATAAGAGACAAGCATGCATCATTTGCATTTGTGTGTATTGATTGGGTGTGCATTTTGTATTTGGCTTGCCTTTGTGAATAATTATAACTATATACTATTTGAGCTACTTGCATTATCTATTCTTTCTATTTGTGTATTTTTTGTATTGTTTTTTTATGTGTTTGAAGAATTGAGAGGTCCCTTATGTTGGTGATAGTGTGCTGAGGGTTATTTTTAATACAATGTCAATGATTGAATGATTGGACGATGAAAATGAGTATTGATTGATAATCGAGCTTCTTGGGTAGATGCAAGGGTCGTGGTTCGTCCCACTTGCTCCGGGTTGAGATGATTGAAACTCCTTGGGTAGATGCAAGGGTTGTGGCTCGCCCCACTTGCTCCGAGTTGAGATTATTGGAATTCTTTAGATAGATGCAATGATTTGCCCCACTTACTCCAGGTTGAGAAATTGAGAGTATTAGTATAACTGATGACTTGTATTGAAATTGTTGAAATTTAATAAAGTTGTTGAAATTAATGATGATAATTGACATCATTGAAACTGAATGTTGTTAATAATAATTGTTAGAAACTGATAAAATCGAAAGGGCTTAATTTTGAAAAATGAACAATAGTGACATTGAGAGAATTAATAGTTTAGTGTTAGAAAGAATTGAGATTTAAGATAGTTGATAAGGGTTGAGACTTAGTAACTTAACCCTATTTGGATTAGAAATGACCCTAAACTTGAACCTTGAATGATTTGGAGTTTAGGATTGCCTAGCAGGTTCATATCTTTTTACATTATCTCTATTTGAAATTATTACCCTACTGAGAACCTTCAGATTCTCACCTGTTGTCGGATTTTGTTTTTCAGATGCAGGACGTGGTGCATCTCGTTGAGCGTGTTAGTTTTCTCTCGGAAGCAAAGATTATTTTTTGGATTTCATTTTTCTTTAGATGTTGTTCTCCACTTTTGTATATTATAACTGTATATCCCTCTAAGAGGTTGATTATGAAGAAACAGACTGTACATTTTGTGTCTTTCTGGACTGTATTATACTTAACTAGCCGGCCTTTCTGGACTGTATTATACTTAACTAGCTGGCCTTGTTTTCGCAGGTCGAGACTAATGTTGATATGTAATTCCTGTTGAATCCTATATATATATATATATATATATATATATATATATATATATATATATATATATATATATATATATATATATATATATATATATATGTCTCGCTCTTTTCTGTATACCGACACTTGTTTTCTCCAATGTTTCAAGTGTGATGCGCTTTTGTTCTGTTATTTTTCTTTACAGGCTCCTAGTTATATTTATATCTTTTAATTATATGTATGTATTTTTATTTCTAAAAGTTGTAACACCTCACCACCTCTGATTTACGGCTACAGTATAAGACTTTGTGTGGTAGTGTGTTACAAAAAAAGTTTTTAATAAAATAACTCCTGAATAATTTAAAAATATGACAAAAATAACTAATAAATATTATATTTTTTATAAGTGATAAAAAAAATTTCTTATCCATTTGATCCGAATTTTCATAGCAATATTTAAATAAATATTTAGAAAGTACACAAAATTTTGAAGTAAAATTTAATCTCTAAATTTTTTTATTTTTTAAATAAATTTAATTATTCATAATAAAAAAAATTTTTAAAGAATTATTTCACATAAAATTTTTAAATTTTAAAAATAAAAATATCTTATTTTTTTAATGATATTTATAAAAGATTATATTAAAATATGATCTCTAATATCATTTTTAAATATATATTTAATATTTAATTTTTTTTGGTCACACTCTTAAATTTTTCAAGTGCTTATTTATCGTTAACGTCTTTTAAATTTATTTTTGTTTACTATATAAACTTTTAAAAACCATTATTTTAGAAATTTACTCACCGGAAAACATTACTTGACGACTTTAGAAAATCGCTACATTTACATTTATGCCTTTGATATAAAATTTTGATACTATAATTTATAGCATGCGATGTAATTAAGACTTCACACATGCATATCTCACTTTACTTCACATGTTTGTTCCTAAAAGTGTATGATTAGTAGATTTAGCCAGGTGTTTGTTCCATGCAATTACCTACTTAATTGAGAAATTATTAAATTATATGTTGATATTGGAATTAATTATTCTATTTAATAATAATAATAATAATATGACTTTGTTACTAAATAAAATAACAATAAACTAAAAAGATAAATAATTAAGTAAAAATATATACTTACACAATCAATCTTTTTTATAATCTTTATCTACTTGTCCTAATTTCGATCATTCTAAATGTTTTTATATTAATGATTAAATAATAAATGGTTAATAATTACTTTATAAATTTTTAAAATATTTAAGTATTTAATTTTTTACCTTTCGCACATTTTTTTAGAAAATTTACATTATAGATTAGGTATTGAATTAAAGCATTTTTGTAATTTTTTTTCTTTTGCATATTCTCTTAATTAACCGCGGTATATATTAAGCGGTCTTCAAAGTTTTTGTTTTGATATGGATGTTTATGGGTGGCTCAATTTTTTTTATGATGGAATGTTTATGTTATAAAAAAAATTATATTAAATAAAAATTAAAAATAAAGACTCTATCATACAAAGGTAACATATTCGATCAGTAATAACAATATTTTTCTTTTCTTTATACACTATTAATATTTTTTTTCTTTGTATTATTATATATATTAAATAAATATTTATTATATTAAAATAATTATATTGATAAATATTAATACTAACATTTTTTATTTATATTTTTATTTTATATTTATTTTTTTATTTATTTATTTTACAATAATTTTATGGAGTTTTTACTGAAATAAAATAAAAAATTTTATTATTTTTTAAAATTCTATTTTTTAACTTTTTTCTCAAATTTTTAAGCTATTATTATCGCGTCCAAGAGTACGTAGGAGTATACAAAAATACACAATCAACAAGCATAACTTCTTCAACATTGCTGGCAGTAATTATAACTATTTTCATCGTCTTCAGAAATACACAGATGCACAAGCTATATTTAACAAGGATTTTTTCATTATAAATAAAAAAATTATTATTTTCCCAATAAAAATATGCCTCATCCCTATATACTTTTGTGTATTTCTATATACTCTGAAAACGATGATAACGGTTGCCATTGTCCATTGTAAAGCTTAAGGATTTGAGTTAACTATTTTTTTTTTAATTTGAAGTGGAGTTCGCCGGAATTAGACGAACCTTATAAAAATTATAGAGTTTGCCGGAATGCAGCGAACTTGCTTTTAAAAAAAATCGTATTTAAAAAATTAAAATTAAAAAATAATATTTTTTATTATTTTAGAAAAAAACCCAATTTTGTTGTTGTCCTTTGTCATTATTTTTTATTATTTTAGAAAAAAACCCAATTTTTTATTATTGTAGTCAATTCAACTTAGTTAAGTAGTCACATTGATGAGTTGAGGAAAACATATTGAGACATCCACTGATCTTGATTATTTTGGCACTTTATTTCTCTTTTTTCCACAGCTTTTAAATACAAATTGATATTAGATAGATAGATCCATTTTCCTACTCCTAACAAGCTTTTTATGCCAACTATTCAATTTGAACTAAATGAAAAGCTCATTTGAACATAGAATAAATTAGTTTATTTGATAAAATTTAGGTCTGTTTTGAATCTCAATTTTAATTCTTTTAAATAAAAAATATAATTTTATTTTAATTTTTGTATGCAAATTATTTTAGTCTCAAACACTCTTAAATCAATCAAATACTAAGATAGCGTTTAGAAGAAAGATAAAGACGGAGAGATTAAGAGATAAAGACAGAGAGACTAAAACTGAAATAAGTCTTAGTATTGTGTTTAATTTAAAGTGAGAGATAGAAATTGAAATAAGAATGAAATTCTAATTTAATTTGCACAAAGAATAAAGTTAGAATTAATTAATTGAAATTAAGATATTTTAGGTATAAAATGTTATTAAAATTTCAATTTCCGTTTTAAAAATTTTAGTATTTTATATCTCTATTTTTTAAAAATACTGAAATACTAAAATTTAAAAAAAAAACTGAAATTTTAATACTAATTTTTGAATTAACAAATATAATATTAAATTTCAGTCTTCTAATTTTCGTCTCAATATCTCAAAATAAATGCTACCTAATAATCGCATGAAGTGTGAAGTAGTAGAGTTCATTATTTTTTTTTTTTTTTGCTTGTAATAATCTTAAAAGTGACAGGTAGCAATGTGAGGAAAAAGCATGTTACAGATTGTGCAAAAATAATTGAAATTATTAGGAGCTTTAATTTATCTTGTTAATAATTTTTTTGATATTTTAAAAAAATAAAAAAGATTTATTAAAAAGAAACACGTTTTGGAAGTATCACAAACGAACACGCCTTCCATGTTTTTTGTTTAAGCAGCTTTCCACGTTTCATTTTCTTGTTGGGCATCTGCACGTGATCAGCACGTGAGATCATTTTATTTTAAAAAATTTTAAATTATCTCCGATAATTATCTCAAAAAACAACCAGATTCTCAATAAAAAAATTTTCTAGTTTTTTATTTTTATTTTTGTGAGACAGACTAATTTTTTTGTTAATATTTTTTCTTTGTATTAACAAAATAAACTTATGTTACATGTTAAATTGTTGATTTATCTGTTAAGAATTAACTAGTTATGATTGATAAATTTTTTTGTTAGGAATCTCGTTGTGTGTTTATATAATTGTTAGGGTCATTTAAGTTTTTTTAAATATATTGATTAAATTTATCATGTAACTGAAAAATATTAATAAATTTTAAATTATTTTTACTTATAAAAATTAAACATAAGATATATCAGTAATTAACGTATCACGTAAATATATTTCGAAAAAAAAATCATTAACATAAAGACTAATTAATCTCATAATATTACATAACAAGGGCCAAAATAATGTATTTTTTTTCACTGAAGACCTTGTGGTCCTTTAAAAAATTATCAGGACTAAAATGGGTATTTATTTTTCTATTTTTTTGGTCCACAATCTCATTATATATATTCTTCTTACTTATTATTAAGATTTTACTTAGTTAGATATATAATTATTTATTTATTTTTATATTATTTTAAAAGTAAATTTAGAATTATTTCTCATAGTTATGGAAATATATTCTTATAGGATTGGAATATAAAATATATAACGGATTTTTTTGTTTTAGTTTGGATATTTTATGAGAACGAGAGAGTATTTACAAAAAGTTTATACGTTCAAATTAGTAAAAGTCTAAAAAATGTAAGATTAGAAATATAAATTATACCTTAGATATGTACTAAATCTTTTATTTATAGTGTTTAAAAAAAGAATTTAAAGAGAATTTGAGAATGATTTGAATAAATCCAAGCAAATATATACTTGTATGTATATATTATATATATTTTATACTTTTTTTCATTAAAGTACCTACTAAAATTGTCAAATTTTTAGTAACAGAATAATCAAATTTTTTGAAAAAATTAAATTTGTCGATCGATCTGTACTGTATTTTTTCTTTTACTTAACAAAAATATGAATACGCACGAGTTCATTGCATATTCATATATGTATTTTTATGTGGGCAATTATTTATGGTATTTATATGAAATAGTTGATTTTATTTTGTTTAAAAGAAGAAAAAATATATATTAGAGATATAATTATTTATGTGTTTTTTTTTGTTAGCTTAAGTTTTTTAAAAAATAATTTATGATATGATATCAAAATTTTATGATAAAAAATATTAGAGTTTTGTCTTTGTTATTTTTCAAAAGAAAAAAAATAGTATAAAACAAATAAAAAAAAATTTATACAAAATTTAAATAAAATATAAAAGAGATTCTTACTTAAAAAAATATGTGTATTAAAGACATAACCATAAATGTATTCTTCTTTTAGCCGTTTAAATTTTTTTTAAAAAAATAGTTTCATCACATTATCAAGCTATTTCCTACTATATAGATTAAAACTTTTTCAAACTTACATATAATAAGATGGGTTAAGCACTTTTTTTGTTCCTAAGGTTTGATGTCAAAATCAAAATCGTTTTCGATCTTTTTTTCGTATTAAAATCATTCTCAATGTTATAAAACGTTAAAAAATCGTCCTTTTGTCCATAAACGATATTTTTTGGACAATTTTGCCCTTAAACAAAAATAAAAAACCCTCCTTATCCTCACCCTTTCCCTCTCCCTTTCGGACAATTATGCATAATCATCGTCATCGCTGCATCTCTCTCCCTCTCCCTCTTTCTTTTCTCATAACCATCACCACTGCCACCATTACACTACACCTTCTTTACCATTATACCTTTTTCATTATCACCCACCCACAAACGAAATTCAGCAACAGTAACAATAAATTCAATAACAAATTCAGCAATTTCAATAAATTCAGCAATAGCAAAATCAAAATATAATCAACAGCAACATTTCCAAAATAAATTAAAAAATTCTAAATTTAACAACAATTCAGTAATCATCAACCACAACTTCAGATCTAAAATCAGGAACAAAAGAAATTAAAAAAAGAGAAATGATGTTTAATGTTCTTCAAAAATTAAAAAAAATGAAGAACAAAAAGAGGAAGAAGGAAGTGACGGTGCAGAAACCTACTGCCATCAACCTCTGGTCACCGCCACCCTCAGTGCGCCGGTTCTATCCTCCTTCTTCATCCCCTTCTTTTCTTCTTCCTCTTCCTTCCAACTGTCACCCACTGTCGTCATCTGTCGAAAGCCAACAGCAACTACAAGCGCCGCCTCTCCCTTCCCAGAACATGTCTCAGCACCGCTATGTTGGGGGATTCGAAGTTGAAGACAACGAACTCGAAGACGCTTCTATCGATCCAACCACTCTCCACCTACCATTTTCGATTTCTGGACGAGGATGAGTTCGAAGGCCTCCCCATCGAACATCCCTCTTACGATCTCAATGTTTTCCACTCCGATTCCACTTCCCCTCTCACCCCTTTAAATATTCTCTACCTCTTTTATTTTTTATTTTTATTTTATACTTTTTTCAGTTAAAAGTAATTTGGCGAAGGAGAGGAAAAGTCTGGGAAAAAGAAAGAGAAAAAAAGGCTTGTTGTGATGATGATGATTGATGAAAGGGGGTTAGTGGACGGTGGGGGAGGGTTTTTTTAAGGATAAAATCGTAATAAAAATGGTGTTTATAGACAAAAAGATGATTTTATAATGTTTTGTAACGTTGATAATAATTTTAATAACAAAAAAATATCTGAAACGATTTTAATTTTGACCCAAGATCTTAAAAACGAAAAAAGTACTTAACTTATTAACATAATTTTAGAGTATATATATATATAATAGTCAATAATTTTCGATGTGTGTAGACTAATTAAATTATTCCTAATGAAATCACATCATTATTTTGCTTTTTAATTACAGCACGGGTTTTCATTGGGTGTATGTATAATATATAATATTTTCCTATCCTAAGATCACGTCATTTTTGAATTGTTTTACATGTTTATAAATATATATGCGTTTTGAATAATTAGATTTTAATTAATATAATAATTATGTATGTTTTTTGTGTTGTTTTATTTTATTTATCACTATAAGATATATAGTAAATTGTGGCAGTTTATTTAATAATAGCGACAGTTTTAAACTGTAAAAAATCATATTCCCGCAATTATATCAAACGGTTTAGTTTGTGGTGCGAGAATTAGATTTTGCGATAATTTTTAACAATTACTAATATAATCATTGCTAATCCAATATATTGCATCAGATAATCTAGTGGTGGTTTTGAAACCACCGCTGGCCAGGCAAGATTATAGAAATTGAAAATTTTCCTTTTTTATAGAAAAAATAAATAAGAACATAAGCTTAATTATTTTTATATGTATATACTATGGAGAAAAGAAAAGGAGATAAAGAGAGATATTTTCTTGAGAGAATAATTTTCTAAACAACAAATGGGGTTCTTAACAAGTTAAAATAGAATTCACACAAGTGGACCTTTTGTTAATCAACATCTATTTATTTATTTATTTATTTATTTTACTTTGGAATTTATATGTATTATATAGATAGTGGAAGTAGCATGATTTGATTGGAATTCATGAAAATTTATTGTTAGCTTTTGACGTGTTGGGTTGCTACAGAACATGAAACATTGAAGTATATATAAATTTTCTAAGGGTTTTTTTTCGGCTCAATTTTATCGAAATGGAATCTATACGTGTGCTTTTTTTGGATATGGAAGCATGGGGGACTAGACGTATATGTGGGACAGCTTTTTGTCAGTGTCATAGAGAAGAACTCGGACCGTGCGTTTTCTTTGTTTATAAATTTTGCCTATCAAATCACACGGTCCGATTTATATACTAATGAGAAATAAAATTTGGGGTGCTCTAAATCGGACCCTCCGTGTTACCTTAACGTGGTTTTTTAATATGCAATGTAGTACAAGTCGCATGGTCCGAGTTCCATGCTTTGATTTTGAAAAAAACTCGGACCCTCCGTTTTGAGTATAGATAGAAATTGTTTTGGTGAACTGAGAGCTGAAATCACATGGTGAATGAAATCGGACTGTCCATGTGGATGGTGTCAACTCGCAGGATCCGAGTTGTTCCCTCCTAACACCACAAACATGTTAAGCACACCCCTTCTCCATAATGGAGTCCAGCACGTACTCTAGCGCCATATGTAAATTAAAAAGCGTTTTTTTTCTTGGGATAAAAGTTACTCTTATAAGATATTTACTAAAACTATTATTAGTAAAAAAAATTATTTTTTAATAAATATATTTTAAATACACTAAAACGATAATTATTTAATTTTTTATATTTTTCTATTAAATATTTTAATTAATGTCTTTATTAGAACACTCGTTGACAAGAGTCAATTTAGTGGAAAAATAGTGATAAAATTTGACACAAGAATTAGAAACTTAAGAACAAGTCAAACATCCACGCGGTTTCATTATATGACAATTTCAACTTTAAAACTCGTAATGATAACAACACGTAATAATCTTATGAAAAAGTATAGGATATCAATATATTATCTGTTAATTTATTGTTAATAATAATTAATTATTATATTTTAAACATATATATAAAGAGACACATCCAGAAATATTTATAAAGACACTTTTATTAAATACAATTATAAATAAGAGTTGACAAAAATTTGCAGAAATACTGTTAGTAATGTAGCGAGATTGTAATCTTATATAATAGACTTTTTTTTTTTTTTCAGCTTAGGGACAAACAAACATATAAGCGTGTCATGTATTTAATTAATTAGAATATCAATAATTGTGAGCGTGATAAAGCTTTCACCAACTTGTAGTATTCAAATTCAGCATTAGTGCATTACGCTTGTCTTGCCTTGTTTGTGTCTTTTGAATTATTATTGGTATTTGTTTATATTATTATGATTAAAATTGATTACTATGTGATTATGAAGTTTTTATTACTAATAAAAGTTTCTTTTTTTGGTATATAAAACGATATTCGAATTTTTAACGGCTTTTGTTTTTAATTGTCTACAATATTTTTTAACTTGACTGACAACAACTAATTCATTATAATTTAAGTTTTATTATTTAAAGATTTATTATTAGTCAATAAATTATTATATATACAAGACAGAATTGAAATCTTCGATACTTATTTAAACAAATGAATGAGATCACTCGATGATTTGACCAACATAAATTAGTTACTGGCCTATTTCATAGAAGGATCAAGATCCTCTAAAATGAGGAGTTAATCACTCTCAAATTAAGATTGTGAGGCACATATTTTATGAAAATTATAAAATTAAGAGTAATACCTCAAATAGATCCCCAAAAAATTTACGGTCGGATAGATTTGTCTCCAACAAAATTTAAATAAAATTTAACCCTTACATTTTTAGTTATACACCAGATACGCTCCCATGACAGTTTGACCTGATCATAACGTCCTACATGGAGGTCAAAGGAGTGACGTGTCACGTTAACTGTCACGTGTCACTTCCAAGACAATTTAGTTCCCATCCAAGTTGGACAAAACGACGTCGTATTGGATCATGAGGCGAACGACGTCGTTTCGTGGAGGACAAATTCGTCCCCACCATGGAAGGCAGAGTTGCGAAACGGCAACGTTTTAAATGAGGGACCTATCTGCCTGTTTGAGGAAATTTATCTGATCTATAATTGGTGACATTACCCTCAAATATATTCATTGTCCTTTTTTGGTTTCATTGAAAACACAGGTTGATGTATCTGGACCTGGTAGCTTGCAAAATTCTATCCTCCCTCTCATGACAATCAAATTGAAGATTCTCCTTCACATGTCACAAAAAAATGTCTCAGGCAATCACAAAGTATGCTAATTTTAAATGACTTAATGTGTATGTTGAACGATGGCTTGGAGGAGAGAGTGAAGCAGTTGGAAAATCTGTTGTTGAAAAAGAATGAGGATAGCCAAATTGTGAAGAAGCATACTGTTTTTGCTTTGTTTAGGGGTATATTAATTGGGGGCATTGGTAGTTGTAGTTGTGTTTTGTATGTATGTGGTGGTTGTTTAGGCAAGTTTTACTCCGTGTTGATTATCAAATTATTAGATTAAAATGTCTCATTATATTTAGATGGATATGCATGAAATCAATTGTGGTGAAATAGTATAAAAGAAACACATTGCTTTTGGTTTGTTTCATCCATTTTTATCCCGGTGTTGGAATAAATTTGAACAATCTAGATGTTGTGTCACTGATTTCAACTGCCATGTTCTTAGCACTAACATTCTTCTGGGCCTTGAGCCTGATTATTGTTTGCTTTGGACGTCTAAAAGGTTACTGAGCCTGAAATTAACAAAATTATTATGAGGATGTTTCATACAGATTTCAACATACGTATTAAGTCATTCAAAATTAGCATACTTTGGGATTGTCTGAGACATTTTTTTGTGACATGTGAAGGAGAATCTTCAATTTGAGCGTCATGAGAAGGAGGATTAGAATTTTGCAAGCTAGTAGGTCCAGATACATCAGCTTGTGTTTTCAATGAAACTAAAAAAAGACAATGAATATATTTGAGAATAATGTCACCAATTATAGGTTATTATCAGACAAATAGATCCCTATAGAAGCATAATCATCAAACAGATAGGTCCTCTTGAACAGGCATATAGGTCTGGTGGGGATGAATTTGTCCTCCACGAAATGACGTCGTTCGCCTCATGATCCAATACGACGTCGTTTTGTCCAGCTTGGATGGGGACCAAATTGTCCTGGAGGTGACACGTGGCAGTTAATCTGATACGTCAGCCCTTTAACCTCCACGTAGGACATCCTGACCGAGTCAAACTGCCATGGAGACGTATCTGGTATATAACTAAAAACATCAGAGTCAAAATTTTAGTTAAATTTTATTTGGGATAAATTTGTCCGATCGTAAATTTTTTAGAGACCTATTTAAAATATTACTCTAAAATTAATGTTAATTAATCATCTATTTTATCATTTTATCTATTTTTTCACTTTAGATGATTGATCAAATTCTTCGTAGAAACAAATGCAATGAAAGTGTTCTTTTTCTTATTCCAATGGGCTGGAGTCCAATAATGAAAGTTATTGATGTAGTGTTATTATTGCTAGAATAGAAAGCATGTGAGCCCAATAGTGAGAGATAGAAAGCCCAATACTAGTATATAAATGGCCCAAATAACTTTTCCAAAAGCATTATGACCAAAATATTATTCCAAAAGTATATTCTTTTCTTTTTCTAGGCTTTCTCAAATGCAAATGGATCTTCTCAACTATGTAGACTATTTTGTTTTCCCTCCATAGTTTGAAATCCTTCAAACAAAACTTAATATGGGTAGTGAAATTACTAGATACTTGAGGAACCCAATACCACAAAAAAAAAAAAGAACATGTGGGGAAATGATAGGTTATAATTTCATATTTATTGTATACCAAAAAAAAAAAATTTCATATTTAATAACCATGTTGGGTTGGTCTAGTGGTTAACTCACTAATTCACTTAAACAAGTGTTATGGATTCGAATCACGCCTTGTGCATGCAGCAACCCATTGGCTAGTAACAAATCCTTAAATGGAACTCCGATCCACGACAAATTAATCCTTTAACTTGCGAACTGAAAAATACCATAGAAAACAAAAAAAAATTTAAAAATTTCATGCTTATTTATTTATATTGTTCGTTGAGATAAGGGAGTAATATAAGAAGTGAAGATACCATGTTAAGTGATAATACTTATATGTCATATTAAGTGATAGGTAACATGCCATGTTAATTAAAACTAATATTTGTTTTTCCAAATTTTTTAAAATGATGACATGTGACATATCACGTGTTATAAATGATTAGTCACACCCTTTAATTTCTTTTAAAAACATTATTTTAAGCAATAATAAGTGTTAAATTTGTAAGTCATCTCATGCACTTATGATTTATTAGGAATCAAAATAGAAAGGGAAATGCTAGGGGGACAATGATTTTATTGAACAATATGAACAACCACCAATCAAATCAGAATACACTACACCTCTAATTTAATTTTCTAAATTTTAATATTAAAATAACCATCCGTACACTAGTAAAATAAACATCCGATATATTTATTGTTTATATTGTTTAATATTTTCATTGTTTACCTATACTTTTCCAAATAGAAAATACTCATTATTGTAAAATAATGTCAAAGACAAATGTTTCATGCACATAGTAAGTTAATGATGAAAGTAAACGTTTAATCAACAAAAATGATTAAAGGGTAGATTTAGCTATCTCTTCATGCAGATCACTTAACACTTGTACTCATGCCATTCAATATAATAATTGCGAAATATTTTTAGGAAAAATTAAAATTAAAAAAAAAATCTGAATCATCAACCGACCACCATGATGAGAGGTCCCAAAAGTCAAAATCACTATACCCTAATTTTGCAATTGTTAGCCTCCAATAGGAGCATCTAACTTTGCAAATTAACATATAATTAGGTAAAAATAACAGATATTTTTTTAAGAATTAATTTCAAGCTTAAATTATGAATATGAAAAAAAAAATAGTAAAAAGTGTTAATACTCAATGTGGTCCCTAAATTTATACGCGAGTCTCAATTTAGTCCTTGAAGTTTTAATTGTCTCTATTTAGTCTTCAAACTTTATAAACATCCCTCATATTAGTCCCTGAGACAATTTTCAGTACAAAAACATTAATGAAACGCTAATATAGACAGTCAGATATCACGTTGAAACTTATAAAATGATGCAGTTTTAGTTTTGACATTCAAATAGCTCATAAACTGCGTCGTATCACTTATTTTGTTAGGTAAAATTTTAATAAACACCACTTATGATATTGTTTTCGGGTTATTTGAGTGTCAAAACTAAAACGACATCATTTTATAAAGTTTAGTGTAGCATCTGGCTGTCTACGACAGTGTTTCGTTAACGTTTGTACGTTGAAAATTGTTTCAAGCACTAACATGAGTTATGTTTGCAAAATTTGAGGACTAAATAATGACAATTAAAATTTTAAAGATTAAATTAAAATTTACATGTAAATTTAGGACCAAATTAAATATTATCTCTACTAAAAAAAACTCTATTCCCTATAAAATTTCAAATACTCAAATAGAAATTATTTAAAAAAAAATAAAAAAGAAACTAAATATATATATCTAGCACTAAATTGGCTTTAATTTAAGAAGTGGGGGTAGGTGTTTGCATGAAGTAGGGCAAAATGTGAGTAATATGTAGCAGCCACGTAAGCATTATACTATTCATTATAATTATGAATTTATGAATATAACATCATTTAAAGTTAAAAGTAGAATATACCTAGCTATATAATAATAAGTAGTGCAACTACTACAAAAATGAAAAAGAAAGATAGTGAAAGTGGGCACGTAGTGCACGCGGTGAAAGTATTAACTATGCATACATTTACACTTTATTGTGTTGTATGCTCATAAGTTAAGTTGTGACCACTATTTAAATAGATTATATATGTAGGTGAAAAAATATCACTTCATTTTCTTATGTGTTATTTATTTTCTATTTAATTGAATATTTTTTATGGGATTTATATAGAGAGTTTGGAAGTGGATAAAAACATAAAAATATCATGGATATTCAATTTTAGGCGAAATACGGTTTTAGTGACGGTTATATCAGCGGTTGTTGGAAATCGTCGCCAAACTTAATCCCCGTGCCTATAACTAAGGCGGTTTGGTCAATCGTCAGTCTTTGATTCTGCGGCGGTTTAAAACCACCGCTAATCGAAAAAAAAAAAACGCCGCTAAGCATCGCCTCCATTGTAGTGGTATATAATTAAGAATATTATCATTTTTAATTAAGTAAAAGTTTTTGTGGTTTCGTTATTATTACTATTAGAAAATTTACTTTTAGCAAACACAGCAATAAAAATAGGCGCTAAATAATGACATTAGTTCCTTTATATTTTGTTACTAAAAGGTTTTAATGACAATTATATAATTATTAGTAAAGACTTTTTTAATGGTTATAAAAAATTTTATAATTGTCATTATACCATATAATAATAATGGTAAATATATAATTACTATAAAAACATAAATTAAATAAAATATATAATGACTATTTTATTATTGTCATTAAAAATTTTTCACTAAAAATAATTTTTATTGTAATATATTGATCTTATATATTCTCTTAATGAATAAAAAAATTAATATATAATTAAATTATACAAAATAAATATTTTATACAAGAAGACTCACTCGATTACAACTCATGAAATATATAGAACAAGACTCATTTACTTTACACACGAGTGGTAAATTATACAAAGAATATGAAAGGCATTTATTTAAAAAATAAAAAATAATAGATAAAATGTGCAACCTAACACTAGTACGTACACTACTAAAAGGAGAATGGGAAGGTTCATTACGAGTGGTTTCTAGTTAAGATTCGAATATAAAGATATATACCTTTCTCAAATATAAAAATAGTGACGTATCTTTCTAATCAATTATATATATTTATTAAAAATATAATCATTAATATTACATTCTCTTATCAGTTTAAGTTTTTAGAATAAATAGTTATATGACATGGTATCATCAGAATTCTATATCCAAAAAATTTAAAATTCAATCCTTAATAAATTCTAAAAATAAAAAAATAGTATAAGACAAATAAAAAAATTTTTAAATGAATAGTTTTATAATAATATTTTATTTATTTATCTATTTTTAATTAATATATATTAAAAATAAGACACAAAATTACTTAGAAGTGAAAAAACATTTGAAAATAACCTTTATTACATTATAAATTAAAGTGAGATATAAGGGATAGTAATACCATCCGAACTCGCGGGTACCCACCCCGTCCCTACTCGTTCGGAGCAGGTAATTACCCACCCCGCATCGGGGCGGATTTTTAGCGGGACGGGTTCTTAGGAGTGGCGGGGCGGGTCGGGTTTATGTGATACCCGCCCCTACCCGTCCCGCTATATATATAATATATGTAAAATAATTAGTAAATGATTAATAATATTTTATGATATTTAAATTTTTACTTTAATTTATATTATGTATGTGATGATAGTTATATAAATTTTGAAATTTAATTTTATTTATTGAATTTTAATAATTATAGGTGCGGGTAGGGACGGGGTAGGTACCCGCAGGGACGGGTTAGGATTCAACGTTTTACTACCCATGGATAGAAGCGGGACAAGTTCTATGCGAATTATTGTACAGCGAGACAGAAACAGAATCGGGTAGAGCGAAAATCCGCCCTATTGCCACCCTAGATATACTCTCCTCCCTTCAGCAAACTCTACTCCTTTTTGCCTTTTTTTTTTTTTTTTTGTGAGAATGCATGACATGTACTACTATAATTAACTAGCTAGATATACCTTTCAAGAAGAACGAATAACAATTGGACATCCATTGAGAAACCAATGTAAAAGCTTCATTCCCATTATCACGCATATGGCTGATAGCAAGTTCGAGGTTCATAATTAGTATGGACTATTAATTAACCAATCATATGTAGCCACCTCTCACATTTCTGTAAATATGCCTTCTTGTCCTGTATTCACTGTCTCTCCACTTTGAAATTCTTTCATTTGATGAAAAAATCTATTTTTTTTTTACAAATTTTTAAAAATAAAAATAGAAATCGAATATACGCTATCTATCTGTCAAAAAATACTCTCTGACTTTTTAAGAGGTTCTTTTTCAAAAGAATAAATACAATTTTAGGTTTTTGATTATTTACATAAAGAATAAAGTATTTTTTTATAAATAACAAATTTTTAATCAGCTTTTAATTATTTGAGAAATTGATCTAAATGGAAGGGAGAAGGTGTCAGGAAAGCCGTTGCCAAATTTTAAGAGGCTAAATGGAATCAAAATTTACTAATTCGTCACGTTAAGTAATATCGCAGCACACATATATCAATCTTAGTTGGTTGTTAATATGACAAGTTTGTGAAATTAGATTAAATTAATATTAAATTGAAGAATTTTAATGCCTCAAAGTCTTTTTAATTTGTGTTTGATTTGATTTAATTTTCTAAATTTATAATGTTAATAATCAATTAAAATTATTAAATGTATGTTGTAGTGTAGTTTCATTTAACATACTATATTAGCAATTTTTAACGTTATCAGTAACAGAAATAACGTAAGGACTAATATGACTAATTTATTATTTTTAAAAGATAAATTTAATTAAAAAAAATTGAGAATTAATTTAGAGAATAAGTAATTTTTTTAAAATCAAATTTAATTATTTACTTATTTTCGAAGTATAGACGAATACTTTGTCCTTCCAACAAATAGTTAAAGACTAAAAATAGTATTTATTCTTTTTAAAATAAAAAACTTCAAAATATTATTCTACTAAAAAATTGGATAATATTATATACACAAAAATGATATAATCCCTAATTAATGTATAATATGTTTAGAGTGATATTTCTCTATACAAAAAAGCTAAGCCAATTAATGTGTTTATAAGAAAAATAGTAAGGTCATATTATGATAATTAGCAGTTTTTCATCATTCAGCAAATACCTTGAGCTGGATCCAACATATCTCAGTTTTGCTTGCTTTCAATCAATTCAGGTCATCCTTCATTAGCTTATTTGACAAGACACACAATCCAAATTAGGGTTCAAAGAATTAAGAATGGATAATAAATATCTTGATCGAGAAGAATAATAAAGAGGAGATTATGCTATTCTAGCTACCAATAATGAAAACATCCACGCACATTAACATATATACCGAGAATGAGTTATATGTATAATTTTTTACGATATTTCTTAACTCGACGAATTAAAAATTATTTTGTTATAAGTTTAAATTCTATTTAAAAGTGTATTATTAATTAATATACTATTGTATATATAATATGAGATTTAAATTCTCAACATTAGTTAAAATAAATGAATAATGAGTTGACAATTTATCAACCCACGCTACAAGAAAATTTTAAAATAGCGACAGATTTTAGTGATTAACAAAATCGGTTGGTATTAGTGACAGATTTTACGATAAATCGATTCCTTTTAGAACAAAAAAAAATTGATCACTAAATCGGTTGTTATTCCAATAATTTCTTGTAGTGCCAAATTGGTTTAAAGATAAGTTATATAGTATTTGAATATATACTAAAATTTAACAAATAATAATAATAATAATAATAATAATAATAATAACACATTTACCATTAAAATAGTAATATAATATATATCTAGTATATATATAATATTATTTCGACATTTACTCACTCTCACAAAATCTAGCGAGTATATATATATATATATATATATATATATATATATATATATATATACATGTGCGCGCACACACACACACTATTTTTAGCCACAGTTATAAAAATTTACCGTAAAAAAACAACCGGTATTTGCCAGAATTGGTGTACTGTAAAACGTACTGTTTTGAACGGGGGTGGATATTAATTTAAGAGAGAGGTCCCTAAACTATATATATAAGAAGCTAACTAATAATAGGGTAGTAATAGGTAGCATAGTAGTGTTGTATAGGTTCAGCAATAATTTTAATTGAACAACCACCAAAAATGTATGTAGGGTACATGATCCTTTGTGAACATTAATTGTTGTGTGAAAGGTTCTTGACTTATACACTTGTGACCATTTGAATCACAGAATGTGCTTAGCTACATAATGCATGCATTCTGTATGTGTTCATAGCCCAACAAATACCAAACTACTTCGTACCAATTGAACTCCTCACTTATATATTTATCACTAGGGTTTCCAATTGAGCAATGTGAGCATACTTACATATATACTTACTCTCTCTTTTGTCCAAACAGTAATATTATAAAATTAGAATTTTCTGGATTTTTTACTATGAGTTTATTATATATAAATAAATAATACAGAAAATAAACCAACTTGGGTTGGTCGAGTGGTCAGCTCACTCGTCCGCTTAAGCAAGTGTCGGGAGTTCGAATCTCACCTTGTGCATCCGCGACAGATTAATCCTTAACCTATCGAGTTGGGAGATACCGTTTGAATAAACAAAAAAAAAAACAAAAAATATAAGTGAATATATACTAAAAGTAAGTAACAAATTAGCCACTGAGTATTTATTTATTTATGTCTATATACATAGTTTTATTTTATATATACTGATTTTTAATTACACATAATATCGTTGAAATACAATCATGTTTTGTATAAAAAATTAGTTACTAAATTAACTATTTAAATAGAATATATATTAAAAATAAAATTAAATGACAAATATATTTATAAATAAATATATAATAGATATTATTTTGGTAACTATTTTTAGTATGTATATAATATTTTTGATTGAAATAATATACTTATATAACTTTGTTGTTTAATTCCACATCAAAAGGAGAAAGAAAAAACAGCATTAAAGTATGACTTTGTTGTTAATTTTTTTTATGAGAAGTTCTTGTATACTTTATAAAAAATTAAGTTATTTGTCATATTTCATTCATTGTTTTGGCATGTCAATAATGTAAATTTATTTATTTATAAATTAAATTTTTTAAATTATATGTAACCACTATATATCATCTATGTTTTTCTCAAAATTTCTCCCTCTTTTATGTGTAACCGGTATCTGACCTGTCCAAAAATGAATAGAATATAGTAAAAAAAAGCATTCAATTCTCATGGATTCTCTAGTACACTTTGGAATCTATGGTGTCTTTTTTTTTCCTTTTTTTTTCTTTTTTGTAATGATACAACATGAACCATCTAATCATCTTAGAGTGAGTTATAAAGAATAAAAGAAATCAGGTACGATCTTATTGCTCATCACCTAATTCTTAAGTAATTAATTTCTAGTGTAATGCTAGAAAACTAACCCTTTTTTTTTTCAATAAATATTAACTAATTTTTTTCAAAAAATATTTCATTTATATTAAATTTTATACCATAAATTATACATCCTTATTAACTCAAAAATATAAATTATAAATTCTCCATAAAATAAGAATTTCTTATATTTTTTAATTTATATTATGACAAAAAGATTAATTATTGTATTCATTTGATGTTAGATACTTTTGAGGAGACCAAAGATAAAAGAAATCTAACACCCAAATTAGTTGGGTTTTATATGTAGATCTCATTAAATGATAGAGAAAAATAATTAAATTCCCTTTTTATATACACATGTGAAAAAATAAAATAGGTAACAAAATTGGAGGTTGCCTAACTTCAATTGTACCACACCTCCCAAACCTTAAAGGCTATATAGCAATAATTCAAAATGAGTGACAATATCTCATCTTTACCAATTCACTATCTATTAGGACCAATCTTAGTTGGGAATGGCCCATTTCCTTTATGTTGTAACCCTAGGTATGAGCACTTTGGAGAAAAGTATCATTTTATCATACCTTCTTATATTGTGATAATAAATTAATAATAATATGGTTTTGGTACCACTTAATTAGTTAGTACTCGTGTGCTGCTTCTTTAGCTTCTTCCAATTTGTTTTCATTTTTTTAGCATTTTTGTGATCTATATGCTACCCTATATTTTCTAGCTAGGATAGTGCATAGTAGTGGCTCTCTATATGGTCAAGAATATTGTATTGTGTATGGAAGATGGAGGTTTCTTGTTGGGTCATTTATGAAAGCACTGCTCTTACTAAGTATGGAGTCCAATAATTGAAACCAAAGGTAATCCACACTAACAACAAAGGCTTATTCCACTAAGTAAAATTGATTATATATATGAATTAAATAATATAATTGTATTTTATTATATATTATAAAAAAAATTTAGACATTTTAAAAATATCAATGTTTCTGTATTTTTTGTTGTTAGTTAATGTTAATTATATATATATATTATTGTGAGAAGAATTTCAAGCATTTTAAATAACATATTTTTTTATTTTAATTGTTGATTTTAATTATAATATATATTAATTGAAATTAACGATTAAAATCAGTAAAATATTGATATTTTTTGAATAGTTGAAATTTTTTCTTTATTATGTAATATAAGAACTATTTTTTTTTTTGTGATAATCCACACTAACAACAAAGTCTTATTCTACTGTATAAAATTGATTATATAAATTAAATAATATTATTATATTTTATTATATATTATGAAAAAAAATTAAACATTTTAAAAATATCAATGTTCCTATATTTTTGGTTGTTAGTTAATGTTAATTATTATGGAAAGAATTTCAGGCATCTTAAATAACATATTTTTTTATAATTTTAACAGTTAATTTTAATTATAATATATTAATTAAAATTAACGACTAAAATCAGTAAAATATCGATATTTTTGGAATAGTTGAAATTTTTTTTTATTATGTAATATAAGAAATCTTTTTTTTTTTGGTGATTTATAAATGATTTCGTAAGATTCAAAATGCCCAAAAAAATCTAGAGGATCTAATTTAGTAGAATGATAATTAATATCAAACCTAAAAAAAGAGTACAATAATTGAAGGGATAGAGTCCTTGCTTTTGGTGCATGGAAGTTCACATATATATGATGACTACTTCTATCTTACTCCATTTATGATGGCAATTGATGAAGGATCCAAAACTAGCTACACTTTCTATATGAATATGCTTTCAATATTTTAATTTTTAGTATTTTATTTGAATTCTATAGCAATAATTGAGCCATTGTTCTTGTTCTTAATTATTCATTAATAATTGTTTGAGTCCTGCAAGGGAGTCAATGAAATATTTGTACAATGTGTATAATGGGTTATTTATTTAGCCCAATATGAGTTAAAAATGAACATCATCCATACTATCCAGAATAACCATCCGGGTACTAGGGATAATAAACATCTCATGTCATGAAACCACTCATCCCAAAAGTTTAAGCTAATTTTGGTGGGTTCACCAAGGATCGAACTCTTGACCTTTCGAATCTGATCTTTTGAATCTAGAGCTCTGATACCATGTCATGAAACCATTCATCCCAAAAGCTTAAGCTGATGAAAAAAGGTAACATTAATGGTTATATCTCTAATACTACTCTAAACCTTCATTGTTCACATTGTACAACTATTCTATTGGTTATACTTCTTCTAATTGTTTATTACATTAAGTTTAATTTGTGTTGATTAATTTTTTTATTTGGAGGGAGGGGAGCTGACCCCAAAAAAAAAATTTAGGTTATCCATTAGTGTGAGCAAATAGAGTTATATTATTAAGGAATGGATTTTTTCAATTTTTTTCATTCGATTATTATTATAAAGTATGAATTATATATTTTTTGAGAAAAATATACAAGTGTTTTCCGTTTACAAGTTTGAAGAGAACAAAATTCATTAAACGTGCTGCTTATGTTACGTGCTTCTTTAACAGACTTTTAAATCAATTCAAATCAATTAATGCGCAAATATATAACTTCCATTTTTCAAAAGATTTCGTTTCTTTTTTCGAGTTTCTTGTCAAATTTGTTGGATCTCCTTCGTGCGTTCTCTCTTTACTTCGTTTTTTTTTTTCGATTTTCATGGTTTCCGAAATCAAGCTTTGAAATCGTTTTGAAGATAATGAAACTTCAGAAATACACCCAAACGATTACAGAAATACACCCAAAGGATTTAAGAAATATACCCAAAATAGAGGGAGACAGTATATTTCTTCTTGAAATCTTTTAATGTTTTGCTGGTTAAAGATGAGGCACATGACAGAGACAGTCTAGAAGAAAAATTTAGAATAACAGTAAAACAGTACCTTGAATAATGTTTCTTCGTTTTTTATGGAGATTTGTATCTTTTCTTCTTGTTTCGAATGTCCCTTGAATCTTGACGGTTTGCGTTTTGATTGAAGAAGAAGAAGAAGAGTGAACGTGTTGTGGAAGGGTGATTAAGGCGCGTGCATTGGACGCTTAATTTTAAAAAAATATTTTGTGTGTGTGTTTTTTTTTTTTTTTTGGACTTGGAACAACTTGTATAGCTTGTAAGTCAAAAATGCTTATATGTATAGTAGGCCTGATATTTTTTAAGCAATAAAAAATTACACTTAACAAAATAATTAAGAATATTTATTCGTACGTTTTTATACAAAGACATGAGTTTACCTGAGCAATAATATCTTCTTAAAAAGAAAATCAATCAATTTTAGAGCTTGCTCTGATCTTAGTTGAGAAAATACATATTTATGCTGATTAGACTTTTGTTACCATCAAGAAATATAAATTAGAGTAAGAATAATGATACCATATATGGACTTAATTAAAAATCTAAAAATTGACCCTTCGCTTTACTTAAATACTTTGTTGGACCCAACACTACAAAAAAATCAATCTATCAATTTAATAACATAGATATAGACATATATTATCAACTATAAGAATTCCTTGTTGGACCTTAACACTGCTAATTTTGTTCCAGCTAATAATTTTCTTGGAGAGCAAGTTTTGACTTTATAGCCTTTCTAACGGTTTTCGTCATAATGGTTGTATATCATGAAACTATACATTTGTCTCAAAATCTAATGAAAAATAAAAATATTATTTATACGTTAAAATTAGTTATTAAAATTAATTATTATATATTTATATATAAATATATATATATAATTAATTTATTTTTAATATATATTTTATATTTTAATGTGTATTTTATATTAATTATTAATTTTAATAGTTAATTTTAATATACACTTAACATGTTAAAATAAAAAAGAATACATAAATAACTCTCTCTGTAATACACTTTTTTATACAAGAACTTATTTTGGATTTCAAAACGTATGTATAAACATTTTATTTTTTAGTTTGTCATCATTATCTAACAAGTTATTTTTTAATCATTAAGAATAAGATAATGACAACTGTAGGCATCATTTTTATATAAGCATATGTATTAAGATTTTTCTTATGATATATATATATATATATACATAATTTTTATGTGTTTTTTCTATTATCATAAGTTTTGTAATTATATATATTCTTAATTTTATTATTGAGGTTGTAATTATAGTTAGGATTTGTGTTCTCTTGTATGCCAACGCTTCATTTTTTTAGCAATCAATATTATAATATGCAAATTTTAATTAATTAAAATGTACTACTTAACTCCAAAATAGTATAGGTAGTATTTAATTAGTGTGTGTCTAGATAAAGATACGGTTACATATATTTATTGTTTAGTTGCTGAGATAAAAATTTTCTATGTATATAAATTGACAGAATGACACATGATAAATGTATTTAATGTACATCTAATAAATTGATACACAAAAAATTAGATTGAGATTCAGGTTATTTTAACAAATTATTTTTTTTATATTCTCATTTTTTCCTTTTTTTTTATTTTTTTTATATATAATATGTCAATAAATAATTTAGATGTCATTTTCTCAATGATAAATGGCAGCACTGCTACATGCATGGATCGAAATTATATTACATAATTTTTTCTTATTATTATGCAGATGCCACAGTACAACGAACATAAACAAATTTTGATGATTTATACTTGAAGGCTGGGTTTTGATAAAAAGTGATATTATTGTATTAGAATTAGAAAAGTTTAAATTTTTAAAATTTTTTTTAAAAATATATTTTTAACTAATTAAAAAATATCTTTATAATATTCTTGTTAACAAATCTACTTTAAAAAATAAATAATTTGAAAAATAGATGAAGGTGCTGGTCTAAGTTTTTTTACCAATGTGTTATTTTTCTAAAAATTTACTATCAAAATATTATTTTTTGAAATTAATTATTCAGATGTCATTTTTTTATATTACCATAAATAATCATAATTAAAATAGTAAATTAACTGTTATTGTGATAAAAAAAAGTAACATGAATAATTAATTAAAAAAAGACAATATTTTAATAATAAATTTTAGAAAATGTGGCGTATTAATAGACGTTTAGTGACGAAGTATAAATTGTCGTTAACTATTTGTTTGCGATCTATCTTCTGACGTTTGGTTTAACTGCCACAATATGTTTAGCGATGGTTAAAAATTGCTGTAGTATAAGCCCCACAACTGCCGCAATATGTCATTTGTGTTGTAGTGATATATATGATTCCCTTGTAAAAAGAAAGCATACTTTGTTGGCATCTAACCAAAAATGAAATCATAATAATTAAGAAAAATTGTTAGCTAAAGTATATCATTGAGTGAGGAAAACCCTATAATGATTACATTTGAAATGAAAAGTAGATAGAAAGAGATAAGATGTTTCATAGGATCCATAAAATGGTGGTCATTTTCAAATTATCTATCTCCATTCTCAAAAGCTAATTGGCAAATTAGATTGATGACATTTGGCAACAATAATAATAGTGCCACATGGGCCTTTTTTGTTTGTCAGCATCATACCCTTCAATGCATCACCAATAAGAATTAGCCACATCCACCAAAGCCCATATGAAAAAAGCTTCAACAACACTATTATCTCG
The DNA here is from genome assembly GCF_059453495.1 of Arachis ipaensis. Lineage (NCBI taxonomy): Eukaryota > Viridiplantae > Streptophyta > Magnoliopsida > Fabales > Fabaceae > Arachis > Arachis ipaensis. Next base: position 4,942,510 of record NC_142437.1, read on the forward strand.
TGCAATGCAATGCAAATTTTTTTAGAAATACTCTTTCAAATATATTTTTGGCTGCCATTATTTACATGTACGGAGTATTAAAATACAAAATCGTATTTGATAGATAAGATATAAATAAAAATATTATATTTAAAAATATTGAATTAGTATATTTTGTATTTATTCTAATAAAAATAATATAAAATATTATTAAAAGATATAATTTATTTTTTTATTATTTTTATTATTTTTTTATAATTATATTTTTGTTTTTTAATTTTTTGAATGAAAAAATTAAAAATTAGTTAAATTTTTATAATTTATTTTAATTTATCACCAAATAAAATATAAAAATATTATTTTTTATATTTTTATTTTTTATATTTTGTTTTCAATATTTTGTCTTGTTTTATTTTCAGAATTAAACGCATTCTTTGTTCTTTATATTTTAGAAAAAGTTTAATGAGAGTGAGGTTTGGACAGGGGAGAGTTCGAAGGAGATAGAGAGAGGAGAGGATTTAGAGATAATCATGATGATGATGATGGTAGTGGATTTTAAAGGATATAATTGAAAGAAAAAATGTTGACTAATTTTAAATTGTTAAAAATTTAATGAAAAGGATAAAAACTGAAATGTATTTAAAATATTAAGAATTATATAAATTGAAATAAATTTAAATGTTACAACAAATTTTTTTTTTTTAAATTATCAGAGACACAAAACATATTTGATATTTGATATTTAACACAAAAGAAGCGTGTTAGTCAGTTAATGTTTTTCGGTTTAAAATACACATTATTTTGTTGACATTATCACATATAATTATCAAAACTAATTATTCATACACAATATTTCTCTAAAACCTTAAAGGGGGCACTTTGGTCATTTTGAATTTCCATGCAACGACACCTTCCCTTGACTTCTCGTCTTCAAGGCTTGTTGGTAGGTGTGGCTGTCACAGCCTATATAAGATTCAATTCAATGATTTTAGTATAACTATAATACTATATCTTATTGTGATTATGATATTTTAAAAGTGTTAAATAATATTTTTTTATCTAAAATAAATATAACAGAAGAGAATGCTTATATCAACTAGTTAATTATGTAAATGTAATATCAAGAATTCAAATTTTAACATTTTAAAACAATTAATAATAAATAAATAAGATTGATAACAACAATTAATAATATTATTTTTATTAATATATATACATATTTCTGTTTAATTTTTATAAATAAAAAAATAAAAAATTATTAATATCTTTTTATAGTTACATAATAAATTTAGTTAATGTATATTAAAAAGTAGTAAAAAAATAGAGAAATTTTTTTTTAACAATTTCTGACAATTATTCTAAAAGAAATGAGGTTCGCAATAAAAAAAATATGTCAATTTTGATTGGTATTTAATGGACAAATTAATTAAGGAAAAGTATATGGAATCAAAAGATGATCAGTCAAAAAGTAAACAATTTAACTAATTTATAATTATATTTAATTAATTTTATTTGTTTTTAATTTATAATATTTGATATTAATTGCTTCTCACCCCAAATTAAAATTCTGAATGATACGTTGGAGAAATAGGGGCGGGGATCACGGAAATTTCAACAATCCCGATTCTTAGTATATAAAAAAATTTATAAAATATATAAAAGAACATCCATTTAGTATGAAAAAAAAAACATTCTGATACTTAGTAGAAGAAACATCCTAATGCCTAGCATAAGCACCATCCACGTAAATGTTTTAGATTCACCTAGAGACATTTGGCTGATATACCCTCTTAATTCCCTAACATTGTTGATTAATTAATTAACGTATCACGTAAGTATATTTAGTTAATTTTAAAAAAGATCATTGACAGATGAATTAACCAGTTTTACATAATTAAAAATCAAGAATTAAAAAAAGGTATTTTCTTTTTGCTGTGATCTCGTGTTTCTTGGAAAAAATTGTCTAAGCTAAGGGTCGGGATATATATATAATGGATCCAATTTTATTTCATCCTCGTTTTGAAATTCACGTTTCTTTGTCATCGCAAGTTACAATATTCTTGTTACAATGTCCAAATCACACACTATTGATATAGAGTTTTCATTCTATTTCTTAGGGTTAATGCTAAATGCGCATTTTATATGATTAGGAACACTCTTTTAATTATTTATAGCGATGTATAAATCTTTAAAAAGCCTAAAGATATTTTTTTTAATATGATGTATATTTAGCATCAACATTTTTTAGTGATTTGGTAATTAATAAACAAGCAAAGTTAACGTTCTAATTGTATTTTTTAGTATTTTAATAACAAAAAATGTTTGAGAGATAGATAATAGAAAATCATCTAAAACAGTAAAAAATTATCTTATTTTATAGTTTTTAATTACTGTTTATTTTATTTTACATGTTCTTTAATTATCACTGAAATAATTAAATAATATTAAATATAATAATATGTAATTATAAATTTTAAATTAAATAAGATCATTTATATTATTATCTCCCTAATACATATTACTGTTTAATAATCAGTTTTATAATAATTTTTTTATTTTCCTTTTAAATTATTGTATAACATGACATGCATATATAAGCAAAAAATTAGTGAGTAGAAACTAATAAATATAGCAAAAATAAAAAACTTAAATAATTAATAAGTGGGCAACTAGCTAGCTAGACATTGAAATTAATTACTCCTAATTCAAACATAATATATACATAGATATGAGAAAGAAAAAAAAGTTCACTTTCACCTTCTAAAATTAAGTTTCTGTTTCAACTTTTATATTGATGATAATTCTACACAACGATGTAAAAGCATATTTTTGTCCAAAAACTTTGTTCATGTTCTATGTATATATATATATATAGAAGAAAGTGTCATGTTACTTCGTTTTCAAGCTGAATTATTTTAATGGCTTGTACAAAATTGCCATTCACGAGTAATATTTTAATTTTGTATTATTTTATAGATAAGCAATAAGTTCGATGGTCCTATGTTCACTATAAAAGTCGTTATTTTTTGCAAACAAATTATATATCTTAGCCATGATTATGGTCATGGATAAATTATTTGATAGTAAATATGATTTGTTTTGACGCAAGAATTCTCACCAAACCATAAATTAGTTGCGCATTGATAATTACAATTTACACCTTGCACGGTATCATTAAAAATAGAATTGATTCAAGTAACACAACCACTCCTACTTTTAGGTTTTAAAACACTAGTCAAAGAATTAAAAATAAAAATTTTGGATCGAAAAAAATAGGGATGTGTATGGGTCGGGTGAAACCAGGTTTGATGTGATACAGATCCGATCCGAAATATATATCAGGCCTATTTGTTAGACTCAAATCCGGTCCTAAACCCGATAAAACCTATACACTCTTGCGCCACGATTATACTGGATGAAAACCGAACCGTTAATATTACATTATCTTGATACCTTCTTATAAGCTAGCATGTGAAAATATCAAAATTTCTAAGATTCCAACCATTATTTGACATGGTAAAATTCACTTAAAAAAATATAACAAGAACCAACTCTTCTCTAAAATTAAAGCATAACCATAATCAATACTAATATTGTCTAATAACACCAAATATTTAAATCAATACAAATAACACAATATTATGCATTAGTCTAAAATCTTATGCATTTTAAACATAAAACATTAATTTATAGTCTTATAATAACTAATAACACAAAATATTAAGGTTTATAATACTTAAATTTCACATAAGAATAGTCATCATCCATCACTAATAACACAAAATATTAATTTTGTATGATGACCGGGCCACCGGACCGAATTCGGGTGACCCGAGCCATGGTGCGGATCCAACCCGAAATAATGACTGAGTCTATTTTTGAAACCCTTACCCGACCCTAGACTCAGTAAAATCACACCAATTAGTCCCTAAAATATTCGGAGCCTGACCGGATCTTCGAGTCGAACCGGATCATGCACACCCTAGGAAAAAAAAGATCCTATCTATTATGAATAAACATGAGAGTTAAATTTTAATTAGCTAACATTAATTTGATTTTTAATTGTTAAATTATCTTGTTTAAATTTTTCATTTTTTGGAGAGTTTAGAATTAAAATTTAAAATTTAAAATAAAAAATAATTTAAAAAATTGACTGATTAATTAAAAAAATTAATTCATTAATTAAACTCATCTATTATATATGTAATCTACTTTTTTAATCAGTGCAAAAGGTATTATTTAACAATATGATTATTAGTAATAACAACGGCGTGGCTAAACTAACAAATCACTACTACTACTACTACTACTACTCCTACTCCTACTACTACTAATACTACTACTACTACTAATAATAATAATAAATTAATAATAATAATAATAATAATAATAATAATAATAATAATAATAATAATAATTTCATTGAACCGACTATCTATATTCTTAGTGTATGAATTAAACTTTTACTTAATTTTATCTTATGATAGATCGAGACAGTCTCACACATCCAAACATCAATTGACGTCGGATTTAATATGTTTAATATTGTACCATATAGTCACTAGCTAAGATTATTGAGCTAGCAAAAGGAGCCAATTTATATGAACTATATATTATATTATATTTGATGAAATAATTTTTGTGACTAATTTACATAAGACTATTTTCAATTGAGGACTCTTTTGTTTTTCTTTCATTTGTCTCAATCTGAAGAAGAAATTGGTGATATATATATATATATAAAATAAGTAACCTAACTTTTAATTAAATTTATAATCAAAGAGGTGCATGCATGCATAATTTCATGCTTTTTTTTTTCTTTTACTAAAGATAGGAGACTCGAACCCGCAACTTCTTAATTGAGTATGGAAAGACTATGTCATTTGAGCTATAACTCATTGGCATAATTCCATGCTCTTGAAGTTGAACACATAATTAATTTTATATATGAACTAAAAATTTTAAAAATATACGAGGCAATAAAAAAGAAAAAAAATTAATATTTCAGCTGAAATTCATGTCCTTGTCATACCAATTTATCTGTATAAGTATTTGTTTTTAGAAACTCATGATATATGTTTTAATTACTTAGTTTATCGCAGCATTCTTTAATAATCAAAACTAATGCTTTTATAGAGTGCAACTCGATAATTTTTTTAAGACAGAGAGACTTATTATTATTTATTCAGTTCTGTCAGAGAATCAACTAAAAAGTAGTCAACTAATTGAAAACAATGAGATCTGTTATATAAAAAAAAAATTTCCTATTATCTTAATTTTTTAAATTTTAAAACTAAAAATACAAAGAATTAATTTAAATTGGTTTATGTTATAATTGACTCTTAGACTATTCCTTACTTTAAAGTCCACTTTCATGCAAATGAAGTATCCAAAATTTAAGAACAAGTCCAAACCTAAAAAAATATTCTTAAACTTTGCTAAAATTACTGTAGTTACCTAAATTCACGCCGTAAAAAGTCAAAAACTTACATTCGTAGTCTCTCTTAACAAGCCATAGACGGTCAGGCAGCTTGTACTACTTACACTTAAAGCAACACGATAATATTTACAAAATAAACTAAAAATATATAGAATATATAGTATTTGTTAATTAATATAAAAAAAATATTAAGAGCTTTTGAAAAATAAATACGACACTATGATGCAGGCTAAGGGGTGCGCATTGTACCAAACTACGTGCCAATGTGAATGTGAATGAAAATATGAGAATACTATCTTTAATATTATTAATGCATGCTACTTGCTGGTCCTTTACGTAGAAAATAAGAAATCAATAGCTTTTAGCTCCTCTACCTGCAACATATAGGTTTTAAAAAAAAAAAATTGGTGTATATAGCTTTTATCAATTGAATGAAGACTAGAAATTAATGTATATTATTTAACGAAGGAAAGGGTTAATTATCAAATTTGTTGCTAAAAATTTATTCATTCTCTAAATTGATCTTTGATTTTTTAATTAAATTCATTCTTTAAAAATTTTAAGTTAGTTACATTAATTCTTCTATCACTTTTATTATTAATAATATCAAAATTTGTCAATGTGACACGTTTAATGACAACACATTGATTATAGGACATATTTGACGGTCTTAATCGACTGAAATACCTCAATTTAGATGGAGTTGATTTAAGTTAATTGTATAAATTTTATTATTTTAGTAGTCAATTTAGGACTATCAAATGTATATTGTGGTGTCTGTAACTTGAATAGACATCTTAGTAGCTAAAATTCATTCTACATTTGTAAATAGAAATTAGGCACTGTCAAGAATCAACATCTTTCAGACCTCACTCACCTGATGTCGGTCTCGTCCTCTAACTAACTCGCCGATTTCCTCACTAAAGCTCTGGCCCAGTACCCTTCAACAGCAACATTGCCAAACTAGGACTTCTGGATATTTATAGTCCTAGTTTGCGGGAGGCTGTAACTTGAATAGGCATCTTGGTAGCTAAAACTCATTCTACATTTGTAAATAGAAATTAGGAATGCCAGCTAGCATACTTAGTTAGAGATTATAGCTAATCAGTTAAGTTAATGACTCTTTTATTTTTTCCTTTTAGCTTGTACATAAACAGCATGTCAAAACAAGGAAAATCTCTAATTGAGCATTTTCACATCAACATCACTCTGAGTTTAATTTCCGTTTCTTTCTCTCACTCTTTCTCATCACATACTCTCACATCTTGCTTCACCATGAATAAAGCTTGATTCCTCATCTCCAATCTCTTTATCCTCTGTTCTTGGACTTGTACGATAGAGCTTGATGAGAGCATGACCCTCTCTTTAACACGTTTTTACAGTGTCGTTTAACGTATTATATCATCAAACTTTGATATCATTTAACAATGAAAATAACAGAATGACCCATGTGACCAACTTAATTTAAATTTTTAAAAAATTATTAATCTTTTAAGAATTAATTTAACCATTTTGAGAGAAAAAGAAGAGAGGATAACGTTTTATGAATTTTCCTTCCTCAATTTTACTCTCATAACAAATTCAACTTTACGTTACAATAGTCAATTAATTGAAATAGAATCATATTATTTTTTGTTGAAATATTTACTAGATTTAAATGTCCACTTGTTTTTTCTGATGAATTTCTTATATTTTAGTTGAATTTGTTGGCAAATTTCATTTTTTGTAAGATGATAAGGGCAATGGTCCACTACTCCACTGTATAATAATTTCTTCGCTTATTAAGGAAAATTCTATCAATTGTAATATTATTTAAAATTAAAAAAAAATTAGTACTCCAATACGCTTTTACAAATGATGAAAAGAAATTTAATTAAATTTTACCAACCTAAACGAGAGGTAAATGTAATTTTTTATTAAAAGAGAATTTAAATTATGTTTTTATTGATGTATATTTTTAAAAATCAACCACTTCATTGGTGATTACGGTGACTTTGCTTTACTTTCGTAACTTCACGTAACAGATACAGTTTTTTAAATTTCTTATTCTACGGGATATTCACACGCATTAGTGAATCGGGATATTCACACGCATTAGTGAATCCCAAACCAAAAAGGACGCTGCCAGGTGAATTCTCCATCTCGTCTTCATTGGTGAAGACCATCACCACCTTCGAGCTGAAGCACTCTCTCATTTTGCATTGGTGAAAGGTATCATTATTTTCCACACATGTGTTTATGTAATTTGTTAAGAAATATCATGTTCAACATTTTTAATTATATTTTAATTTAAACATAAAAACACTCTGCTGATTTAATTGGAATAAGGTTGATCTTATTTAATTTTATTAATAAAGTTGTTGCAAATAAAGTATATAATCAACAATTAATTTAAAATTGTGTTGTTATTTTTCGATTATAATACATCTGATAGTATGATATTTTATACAAAATATTTTTAAAACACATCTAAAATCAGTCAACTTTAATAATACAATATAAATGTTAATAATACAATTATGAATGGACGAATATAATTATATACATAAACTAAAATATTTTCAATTGTAGTTTCTTTTTCAATTGTAACACATCTAAAATATTAAGTTATACAAAAAATATTTTTAAAACACATCCAAAATCATAAATCTAAAATTTAAATTTAAACATTAAAAAATAATTGTAACACATCTAAAATTATGAAGTTATACAGAAAATATTTTTGAAACACATCCAAAATCATAAATCTAAAATCTAAACTTAAACATTAAAAAATAATTGTAACACATCTAAAATTATGATGTTATACAGAAAATATTTTTAAAACACATCCAAAATCATAAATCTAAAATTTAAATTTAAACATTAAAAAGACAGCGTTGTAAATGAGCGCCGAAAAGGAGGAAGGCAGCGTTGAGGATGAGCGCGGAAGAGGATGAACGACAGCGGAGGATGACTTCTCGATGTGCACCTCTGAGTTTTCCACGTGCGCCTCTGAATTTTCGACATGGCGCAAACGTGACTTCTCTGCTTCTTTGAGTGTTTTGTACGAGTTTAATTAATAATTTGATAGTTTAAGGTTTATTTTATATTTTTAAAATCAAAATTTTGAATTTTGAATAATTTGATTTTTAGATATGTATTTAAATTATAATATATTAATAATTAAATATATTAAATCTGAAACAAAAATTTAAAATTTAAATTTTAAATTTTAGTTTTTTTAGATCGTATTTTGAATGTGTATTTAATTTTAAAAAGACAATAAATCTATTTATAATTTTTAGTTGTGTTTGTTTTAATTTTTTTTAATTATTGTAATAAAAGATTGAATGTTGTACGATTTTTAAAGGATACCTAGTTGAACCGGAAAAAAATCTATGTAAGGGGTACTATCGTAATTTTGTATATGAGCACCACAAAGTTCATTATAAAGGAGAAGATAATGTTCGTAAACCGTTATTACAAACATTACAAAATAAAAAATTAAAATAAATAAAAAAAATTCCCTTCATGGAGCTACAAACAACGGCCACCACCACCGCCACCACTTCAACCGTAACCGCCGCCACAAAATCCACCATAAACCGCGTAGGAGGAACGCGCCACCCTGTCTACCGCGGCGTCAGGAAGCGTCGATGGGGAAAATGGGTTTCGGAGATTCGAGAACCTCGCAAGAAGTCTCGCATATGGCTCGGTTCCTTCCCGTCGCCGGAGATGGCGGCGAAAGCCTACGACGTCGCCGCTTACTTCCTCAAAGGCCGAAAAGCGCAGCTCAATTTTCCCGACGAGGTTCACCGTCTTCCGCCGCTTCCTCCTCCGTCGTCATGCACCGCACGTGACATCCAAGCCGCAGCTGCAAAAGCAGCACACATGGCCGCCGCCGCCGCCGCCGCAGCAGCCGTGACTGCCGATGACGCCGGCGATTCGCCGGAGAAGTGCGGCATTTCGAATTCTTCCTCCGACGGCGATGATTTCTGGGGAGAAATTGAGCTGCCTGAGCTCATGAACGATGGAGAGTGCAGATGGAGTTATTCTCACGGCGGCGGTGGGTGGAACTCCGGCGGCTCCGCTGGCTCCGGCGACGTAACGGCTTGGCCGGAAGTTGAGTTACCGTATAGTGGTTAGTGTGTGTGTTTTTAGAAAAAATGATAACTTTGTGGTTGGTATATTAATTCCTCTTTAATTTTTTTTAATTATTTTTATGTGTGTATTATAAAATAATTATTGGAAGAAAAACTATAATAATAATTTGTAGCAGTAACTGAAAAATTTTTCTCCACTAATTATTGATATTTAGCATAGTTTTTACTGTTTAAAATTTCTTTAAGTCATGACTTAAAAACAAATTATTTGTTTTTTATTTGTAAAAAACATATAGTTAACAGAAAAATCTAATAACTAATTAGTATATTATTAAGAATTATTTTGATATAATTTTAATTTTAATGCTGTTTAATTAGTTAGCATATAGCATGATTAGTGATTATAATTTTATACATAAAATGGTGGATTTTGAATTGAAGCTTTGGCTTACTTAATTTATAATCAAAATTAAATTGAATACACATTTTTAGAGTTATACAACTCTTTGAAGTTTGGTTCTTCTGTATTAGATTTTCATGAGTTTTTATTTTTATTTTCTTCTCTTTTTTTTTTTAAATTGAACTTCAAAAATTATAATTTATAAAGGTATAATATTAGAATGAATGTATATATTCATATATATAATATATATTTTTTTTCAATTACTGAAGAAATTAAAAGAGGAAAAAGAATAAAGCAAGAGATAAGATTGTTTAAGTGTATTAATCATAATTATAAAACGGTGGTTAGCTTTGCATTGAACTTGTTAATTACTCTTCTCTCAAAAATACTAACATATCTACACACTCACCTTTTTATTCTATCTTTTTTTTTTTTTTTTTTAAATCTTTGAAGTTGATATCTCCACGTTTCTCTCTCTATCTTTCACTACTTTTCATTTATTCCTCTTTAATTTTAACCCCAATAATACCCTAAAAAAAAGTTTGTATTTAATTAACCCTAAAAAAGTTGTATTTAATTAAGTAACTAACACTAAATTTGTCAAATAGTAGATAAATTCATTTATTTTGTAAGAATTTTGATTTTGAGTCCAAATTTTGTTGGATACTTATAGTTTACTACTAAATTAAATTAGACGAATTTAGGAAGGAATATTAGTAGAAAAGATTAAAAAAAGTTAATATTTTCATAGTAAATGAAGATAAGGGTGTGTTTAATTATCCAACTAATAATAATTTTTCCTTAATTAATCACTTAAATGAAAATCTCAATCTAGCTATCTTAGTTGTGGCGTGCAAGTGGAATCAACTATCACCAAAATGCTTAAAATCCATTTATCCTTTTATATACCTTTTACGTACACAACAAGAATTTTCTAAAGTAGTAGAATAATAAAACTTTCTCTACCATTTTTCTTCTTTATGAACATATTCTCTTCACTCTTCACACTTTGCATATTTCATTTTGGGAAGTCAAACTTTTAAATTTCAACTAGATAAACATATAATATAATTAGAAAAAGTTTTATATATATATATATATTATGTAACTTTTGAGAGTTGGAAAGTCCTTTTCTATTTTTGGTTTTTAATTTTTATCATTAATATACAATTAATTAATCAAGCCTTGTTATTATAAGAAATTCGATTACTTATAAATTATTAAAAAAATTATTTATGTCAAGATATTTCAATTGGTCATAGAAATTCTAATATTATCTCAAAATTATTTTTTTTTATAAAACTTAAATCGATAAAAAAAGACATGAATAATTATATCTAATTTTTGCTAATAATTTAATTTAAAAGAAATTTAATTTTTTTTTAAATCTTAATATGATGTAACTAATAATTGTTGAGCTGAAGCCAAATTAAATGAAATTTAAAAAATAAAAGAAAAGAAAAGATAATAATCCTAGAGATATATAGCTAGTAGTGGCTAATGCAAGATTATTGTGCATGATGAGTTCACGTCATTAACTATATTGATGTTATAGCCTTATAAGCACTTCGTACTTTAGTGCATTATATTGATGTTGCGTTTGAACTACTGTATGTTTAGAAGAGTAGTCATGTTACATGTTAAATTATATTAAGGACAATAATCATCGTGATTATTATGACATAAACCTTATTAATAAGGATATTACTATTTCATCATCTGCTACTTTTTTGTGGTATCAAGTTGTTTAAGAATAATTCTTATTGTATCTTTTTCCTTTCAAATCATAAGTGTTATAAATAGGATAAAGTATACTTTTTGTCTCTAAAGTTTGGTAAAAGTTTTAAAAATACCCTTAAATTTTATTTTGTTTCAATTTTATCCTAAAAGTTTTCGATTTGCATCAAATATACCTCGACGGCTAAATTTTTAAAAAAATTTAAGACCAATCTAACAATAATGTATGAAAATTATGTTTGATTTGCTTGTATTGAGGGTTGTTCTTATGAAATTGTTGTTGAATTGATCTTAAATTTTTTGAAAAATTAGCCGTGAGGGGTATATTTGATGTAAATTGAAAACTTTTGGGACAAAATTGAAACAAAATAAAATTTAGGAGTATTTTTAAAATTTTTATCAAACTTCAAGGACAAAAATATACTTTACCCTTATAAATATAATCAGTCATGTATTTTTTCTTATCGAGTTAACTTTTTGAAAAAAGTAATTTTATAATACAATACAAAGTTTCTATAAAGACTTAAAATTTGATTTTTTTTAGACTTAAGAAATTTTTAACATAAAATGAATTAAAAAAAATTCATTGGACTCAAAAAATTATTTTTAAGAGTCGTGTTAATAATATAAAAATTCACGTATTTTTTTCTATTCGTTTAAACTTTTAAGAAAAATATTTTATAACAATAAGACTTGATAATTATTAGGTGATTATATAACAATATATATGAATTTTAACTTCATGTTCATTTTATTTTATTACACACACACACACACACATATATATATATATATATATATATATATATATATTCCGTTTAGGTTTTTTTAAATTAATTCATGATAAAATTCATATATAATTAAGCTAAAAAAATTACATGAGAAAATTTAGTCACGTTGTAGAAAAAAGATTAACAAGGATAGACATAGAGATTTCGTCATCTTTTATTATGTGTACATTTTTAGGGGGAGAAAAGTGTGAAGAAATTGACATTTTACTATTTTTCATATCTTTATTTGTCTTATAATTCAATAAAAGGGAAGTGGATCGAAGTAACACTCAATTCAAAATATTATGTTTCAGATTTTAGAACAATGTCAAGAACGTGGGTGATTGTCACTTTGACAACGAAATCTATCAAATGGGTAACATTATGTGTGTGGCTTAGGTTTAATTAATTTTCGGATAATGAGGTGAACAATGTTTTTAGTAAAAAAAAAAAAAAAAATTGAGAGTTGACTAGTATTTGTTTAAATATAAAATAAATATAATAAAAAAATTACTCATCTAATTTTTTTTTTTCATTTTTCTTGAATCTCAAGTTTTGAGATATTTATTGGAAAAAGATTTTTTTTCATGCTGCTTTGTCACCTAAGAAGAAGAAGGTTAATATATATCATCAATAATAGTTGATAAAATAATTTATTTATTTTTAGTTTTGTTTACAAAGGAGTAAGTTAATTAGAAACGAGCAAAAGATATAGAATTCGATTTTTGTTAAACTAAAAAAAAAATAACACAAGGCAAAATAAAAAGAAAAAAAATTATGTGAAAATTCAAACAAATTCAAAAACAGACTCTTATTTAAAAAAGAAGTCTATTAAAAATATAATTATTTATTTATTTTTTTGTATCAATTTAAATTTTTAGTAGAAGTGATTTTATAACAAAAATAAAAATAAATTTTAAGACACATCAAAACTCAAAATATTTTAATTATTATTGAAAATGCTTCCACTAAATTATCACTCACTCCGCTATATGGAATTATGTGAACAATAATAATTTTAAAAACCAAAAGAATAATATTGATAAAAAATGTTATTTTTCACACATTTTTAATGTGTATATATATTATTCATATAAATAAAATATATGCATATTAAAATATGGATACATATTAAAAATATATAAAATAATACATATATAGTGATTTTTAATATGCACAAAAAATATTGGACTATACATTATCCTAATAAAAGCAGCATTGAAAACATTGCAATGAATGTCATTTTAAAGCTGGTCAAGGTCATTATCATCATAATCAGCAGATACAGCCATTGATAGAAGAAAGTTACTAGTGTCCATTTTCACACTTAAATAAATCCTCTTCCTTTTTTTTTTATAAAGATATTGTATAAATAATAATTTTTAAGTAGTTAATATTAGCTATTTTTTATCTTTATTTTTGAAGAATTTAAGAGTATAAGAATTTAAAGATTTAAAATTTAAAATTATAAAAATTAACTGATATTAAATAAAAAATTAACTCCCTAATTAAACACTATCATAAAATCAACCCTCCCCTAATTATTATTGTTTATTATAAAATAACTATAAAATTATATAAGATTGTTTATTTTATTATCCTATAAATACATTGTTCGGGGTTCCGGACGGGTTGGAGAGGTGCTCCAGGTGAGGACGTAGGAACCAGCCGGGTCTCAGTTTGTGTGCGAGACGCGCGAGCCGACGATCTCTCGAGCTCTTCGTAAAGTATGGAGGGAGTCACCTGCAATGACATTCCGACGCCCAAGTCAGAAAATATGCAGGCAACTATGAGAGTGAGGATGATAGTGACGTACTTTGGAGGAGGGGTAAGACCCTCCCCATATATACCCTGTCAGTAGAGCAGACTCTATATGAGAGGTCTCCTTCCAAAAAGTTTCCTTGTCCAACTGTCATGCAGTTGGCAGCGGGAGTGCAGGTGTCCGGGTCACCGTCCAGACAAGTTATTCCCGTGCGGGTCGGGAATTACTCGTAGACCGGATCGGCTATTAGACCAGCTAAGCTGGACCGTAACATACATTATTTTGTTAATCTACGTATTAATTACTTTATCCAAATGAACAATTATTTCTCAACATAAGTGGTACATGATTAGAAAACCATTATTTCAAGTGCTAATTCCTAATTAATTAGATAACACTCTTGACTTCTCGTCATCAAATTTTTTTTTAGTATTTATTATTTATAATTCTATATTTTGTTCTTTTGTGTGGTCCGGTAATTAGAATAAAGGACATATATACATGTTAATATGATATGGAGGGCCTTCTTCCAAGATTCTCTCAAGAAATCTTTGCAAGTGCATTATTATATATACTAAGAGCATTATTTTGTGTTTTATATCATAAAAAAAATGTATAAAAAATTGTTTCAAATATTATTTCTCATATATAATAAAATGCTAGAATATATATATATATATATATATATATATATATATATATATATATCCCAATAATAGACAAGACATATTTTAGAAAAAAAAAAAAAAAAAGAGATTGGAAGAACCCAATGCATCAACATCAAAGTGAGGGTATACCCATTTAGGACCACAATGTTGCTTGTCCTATAAGATTAAAAATTATTCATATATATAGCATGGTGAAAATTCAGCATATTAATTATTTGTAACGACAAAGACTGTAGTTTTGTGAAAGTTCTATATACAAAGATAAATAAAAAACTAAAATAAATGACATAAAATTCAGCTTGTCCTATATGCAGTGAATTCATTTATTTTAACTTTTAACCATTGCCATTCACCAAAGTTTTTGAGTTGCAATAAATAAGGGTTGTTTACCACACGAGTTGATACAAGTAGTAGTAAATATTCGAAATATATGTATATATATATATATATTCTCTAGTATTTACTAAAATATAATTTTCGTTTAAATTGAATCGATATTTTATCCAGGTTAATAACGTAACCCAATTTAGATTTAGTTTAGTAGTTAGATTCCCGGTCTATTTAATTAAATATGAAATTCGAATTTTGCTTTGTGTAGAATCAGAGCTAGATGAAATATTAGAAGCGGTTAAAAATATTTACACAATAAAATAAGACTAAAATAAAATTTTAAGAAAACTAATATAAAATTTACATATAATTTATATGTAAAAAATTAAAATTATGAGCCATTATCCCTTTTCCCATCACATATCTCCGCCCCTGGCTTTGTGTATGCTAAAAAAAATTCCATTATTAATAATAGGTTTAATTATTCTGTTAGTCCATATAATTTTACTAAAATTTTAATTAGGTCTCTATATTTTTTTAATTAGATTTTTACACTAATTTTAATTTTATAATTTGGTCTTTCCTAGTGTAAAAAAATATTAGAGTTAACTGAATATTTTTTTGCAAATTAAATATATTCATAATTAAAAACCTAATTAGATCTTTGACTGTATGTATTTTGGAAGAAATATTCTATTAATTTTAACGTTTTTGACATGAAAATAATCTAATTATAAAATTAAAAAAAGTGTAGCTAGGGATCCAATTAATATATATATATATATATATATATATATATATATATATATATATATATATATATTATAGGAACCTAATTGAAATTTTGATTAAACTATAAGACTTTATAACTGATGGTTTAGAATTATGAAAAGAGCAATGCTATATGACAAGCAAATATTATTATTTTTTGCCAGCACTTAGCTAGCAATAATTTGCACTCATATTTATAGACGTTTTGCATACAAGAAGTATATAATCTGTACCTATATTTATTAGAGTTTTGCACACATGAATCAATACAATTTACACCAATGAATTAATATAATTTGTACCCACATTTTTCAAAATTTACACACTTAAATTAGTAAAATGATAATTTAGTATTTATATTAGCTAAATAATAACAAAAATTACTCACCCAAAAATTTCTCTTATGAAAAAATGAGACAAGAATTCAACAAACACAACATAGATAGGGCAAAGTAGAAAGGAGTAATTAAAGCTGTAATATACTATGTTATGTGTGACAATTACTTTGCATACCAATTAAAGAAACTAAGTACCTTGGCATCTCAAAATTACAGTTCTGAATTTGTCAAGTTTTCAATTCTGACTGTCCTTTCATTTAATCATTGAATTCAATTCAAGTACGAAACGAACCAAATAAAATGATGCAACTTCATTCATGGTTCAAGTCATCCTAGGGTTTTAGCTTTTAGACACATTGACCATTCTTCACTGCATGTATTATTAATGCATACAGTTAATTAACACTGACCATGCATGATTGTGTTATGCAACAAAAAGGGATCGGAGCTGCAATCTTTATTGGAGTAATTAAATTGTATTTTTCATATAGGATTCTCAATTCAGAAAATTTTCTCTAAGAAAATAGTTAGAGTTGTATTATCTGTTATATATGTATATAATTATTTATGTGTTTTTTTATTTAATAGTTTAAAGTTTTAAAAGAAATAATTTTATGATATTATTTTAGAATTTCTATGACAAAATATATATAATTTGATCATTATTATTTCTAAAAAATTATAATATAAGACAAAAAGATAAAATTTTGTTCATATATTTTTATCTAATATAGTTTAATCTTTTAGAAAAGATGATATATGATAGTATTGAAATGATTTTCCAAAACAATAATAGATGGACGAGAAGGTTTAAGAAGAGTTTAAAATAGTGTTATAAAATCGTTTTTTTTTTTTTGAAGTTTAAATTGATAGGAGGAATAGGTAACATATCTTTAATATTCTTCGCAAGCAAGAGTCGCTTTTGGGTTTGTTTAATTTTTACATAAGTCTTTTTTTTTTCTTTTATTTCTCTTATGTTTTTTTTTTTGAATTCATCAAAGATCGAACTCTAAATTTTTCGGACATAAAACTCTAATGTCATGTCACATATGGTAGCGTTTGGTGGAGAGATAGAGACAGAAAGACTGAGACTGCGAGATAGAGACTAAGCAACAGGGATTAAAATAAATCTCAGTATTCTGTTTGGTGCAAAATGGGAGCCAGGAATTGAAACAAGAATGAAATTCTAATTTAATTTGTACAAAAGGTAAAATTGGAATTAATTAATTGAAATGAAAGTATTTTAGGTGTAAAATGTTATTAAAGTTTCAGTCTCCATCTCTAAAAATTTTAGTCCCCTGTGTCCCTACTTTTTTGAGGTACTGAAATACTGAAATTTTAGAGACAGAGACAGAAATTTTAGTACCAGTCTCTGAACTAACAAACACGATACTGAGTCTCAGTCTTTCAGTCTCTGTCTTAGTACCTCAAAACAAACGCTACCTATATATAAAACAACTTCTCTTAAAAACTTAAACTGATAGAATGATGCAACATAATAAATGATTATATCTCTAATAAATAATACTTCATATTCTTTTATATCTTCTTATTTAATTAGGGTTTGGAAATTGTTTCCGGAACACAAGTACAAGAAGAAATTACTTTAACATTTTTATTTTATTCTTCCCAAATCTTACAATTACTACCAAACACCCTTTCTATCTTGAGACAAAATTAAAATATTTGACCCAAGCAACTTCAAGTACAAATTAAAAGTGGAAATTCACTTATTTTAATGAGAGGGATAGATATATGGATCTTATATATATTAGGTTAAAATTTAAAACTAAAACATAGTATTATTATTTTAGATTAATTAAGGAACAATGGTCAGAACAACGCAAGGAAAAAAAAACAAAGGATTAAAATAGTGATAAGAGCTAGCGAAATTCCAAAATTAGAAAAAAATAAACAAAAGGACAACATGTGCTACATGATAGATGACATTATATATTATATATATTATATATGCCATGAATTAAAAATTATGAATATGAATAATTTTATTTGTAGCCGCCCCCAATATAATATGTCACCATTGCCAACAAGTTTTCATGGAAAAAAAATTCACACAAGTCCTTTTCTCTACTCTTCCTTAAGTGTTTGATATCAAGAAGTGATAATATATATATTAGATACCTCCAAATATATCTTAGCAAAAAGGTACAAAATTCATATCGAGTGCATTATTATTGTTCCAGCTGTTTGAGTTTTATTTGCTTGCTTTCTTCTTCATAAATATGAAGAAACTGAATAATATTGTGTCACATTTGAAAGTTACTTTCCTGATATATAGGGGTCCATATTAATATGGGAAAGTATGATGAGCTAATGGAATATTTATACAATGTATACAATGGAGGTTTAGGGAGTATTAGAAATATAATTATCAATGTTATTTTTTTTATCAGCTAAAATTTTTGGGATGAGTGGTATATCATGACATGATATTAGAGCGCTAGATTCGAAAGGTCAAGAGTTCGATTCTTGGTGAGCCCCAAAATCAGTTTAAGCTTTTGGAAAGATGTTTATTCTAGATAGTATGGAGGATGTTCATTTTGTAACTCAATATAAACACGCTTGGACATGTTTTATTAGATATATACGAGTAATTAGTTAGAATTAGAGATTGATTAATTACTTTTGAATTATAATTAGTTCGCTATTTATTTGTTACTTCTTATATTATATGAGAGTGTTATATTATTGGAATTTGAGTAAAATATTCTTTTAATCCATAATGTTTGAGTCGAGTCTTAATTTATGTCATTTGAATAATAAATTTGTGAATATTGAAGTTCTACCGAACGGATTTTTCTGATATTATATTTGAAGTGATTGTTTGAATTTCTTGCTATATACAAATCAAACAAGTTCTTACTAGTGATTAAAACAGGCTTTAAATATGGAGATTATTTTTATTTACCGGAAAGTTTTGAATTGAATCCTGTTAATAATTTAAGTCGGGGTGAAAGTGTAACAAAATAACACAAAAAATTTACAGACAAAAACAACAAACAAATATTTTGTTATAAAAAATAGAAGTAAAAAATAAATGATAATTCTGCCTAAACCAAAATTTCTAATGGGATACTAAAATAATAATACACTTAAAATATTTCATGATATTAAACTAATTAATGTATAACTTATCTTTTAGGCTAAGTTTGTTTTTAAAAATAGGATAAGACAGAACACTAAAAAAAAGACATAAAAGACAGAGATACAAAATATTGTGTTCTCGTATTCTATTGTTTAATGATAATAATCTAAAACAAATTATAAAAATTTAATTTATTCTCATTTTTTCATTCAAAAAATTTGAGACGAAAAAAATATAATTATAAAAAATTAATAAGAATAATAATAAAAATAAATAAAAAATAAGTCGTGTCCTTTGTTAGTGTCTCTGGATACAATGTCTCTATCTATATCTTCTCTGTCAAACATAATTTTATGTGTCTATATCCCTAGATCAGCATCTTATCTCTATCAACAAATGCACCTTTACAAATGAGAATAACCAAAACAACAAAACTCTTATACAAAAATTACAAAAGGACATATCCTTATAATTTGATATACCTTTACTATCAATAAATTTCAATTTTTTTTTACTTTTGACTTCCTCTCTATTATTTCTCTTTTCTTTTCTGGTACCATGTAGCTTTTTTTTTTGGCGTTTGATATATGCAATATATTTTTCTCATTTATTTAGCATGTGATATATGTAAATGTAAATATCTATAATGGCGAAAGATCTTAAAGAGTATGAGAAATAATTAAAAAAAGGTCAACTGCTTAAAAATATGTAAACTAATTAACTTAATTTGTGTCAAAGCAGTTAAATTAAAGAGTCAATTTTTTTTAACTAATATCAATCAATTTTTTAAATTATTTTTTAGTTCAATTATTAGAGAATTAATTTTTTTAAAGCAATATCAATCAATTTATTTAAATTTTAAATTTTAAATTTAATATAAACAATAAATTTTAAATTCTAAATTATATATCATAATACTAAATTTCAAACTATTCAAAAAAAATAAAAATAAAAAATAATTTTAATGAAAAATTAATTAATATTAACTAAGATGAAAATTTACCTGCAATTCTTTTCATATGAATTTACTAGTTAAAAATTGTTAGATAATAATTTAGTCCAATAATAATTATGAAAACAAAAAAGCATATATGCATGTAGGGGTGCACATGGGCCGGGTGAAGCCGGGTTTGATGTGACCCAGACCCGGCCCGAAATATACACCGGGTCTATTTATTAGACCCGAACCCGGCCATAGACCCGATGAAACCAATACACTTTCGGGTCACAATTATACCGGGTAAAAATCGGGTGAAAACCGAGCCGTTAACATTACATTACGTTGATACCTTCTTGTAAGCTAGCATGTAAAAATATCCAAATTTCCAAGACTCCAACCATTATTTAACATGGTAAAATTCACTTAGAAAAATATAACAAGAACCAACCATTCTTCAAAATTAAAGCATAACCACAATCAATACTAAAGTATAACCACAATCAATACTAATATTGTCTAATAATACCAAATATTTAAATCAATACAAATAACACAATATTATGCATTAGTCTAAAGTCTTATGCATTCTAAACATAAAATATTAACTTATAGTTTTATAATGACTAATAACACAAAATATTAAGATTTATAATACTTAAATTTCACATAAGAATAGTCATGATCCATCACTAATAACACAAGATATTAACTGTGTATGATGACCGGGTCATCGGGCCGACTTCGGGTGACCCGAGCTATGGCCCGGACCCGACCCAAAATAATGACCGGGTTTATTTTTGAGACCCTTATCCGACTCTAAACCCGATAAAATCACACCAAATTAGCCCCAAAAATATTCGGGACCGGGCCGGGCCTTCGGACCGGGCCGGATCTGTGCACCCCTATATGCATGATTGGCATTGTACGGACAAAAAATTGGGTAGATTTAATTGTCTCATAGTTTTGGAACTGAACGAAGAGGACGCAAAGAAGAGCAAGTTGGATGCTGCTACAATGGAAGATAACAATTTATTATGAGATCTCAGTTGATTGAAACCACAAAAATGGAGACACCTAATTCAACACGTGAGACAATAATAATCTTTTTTGGAGTTTATTTATGTATAATATGTGGATGGAAATTATATCAACAGGGTCCATTTTTGTTTCTAGGGTTAAAAAACAAGGCATGTGATGCAAGGTTTCTATAAAAAAAATTGATGGATGTTTTGTTTTATATCCGCAATTTTTGCATGCTCCATTTATCATCTATGTATCCATATATAAAATTACTACATATTAAATAAGTCAAAATTGATAATATTTTAATTTTATTTATGAGTTTAATTTTAATACATTGACAGTGTAAAACATTTTACATAATCGTATAATTATATCTGCTATTTTGGATGACTTTTTCCTATTCAAACAACAATGCTAGGGAATCAAGATGGTACCAGCTAAATGCCTCTGGATGAATTTAAAACCTCTACGTGAATGGTGTTTATGCTAGGTATTAGGATGTTTTTTTTACTAAGTATCAGAATGTTTCTTTTTCATACTAAATGGATGTTTTTTATATATTTTATAAAATTTTTTATATACTAAGAATCAGGATTGTTGGAAGTTTCGTAATCTCCGCCCCTATTTCTCCAACATATCATTCAGAATTTTAATTTGGGATGAGAAGCAATTAATATCAAATATTATAAATTAAAAACAAATAAAATTAATTAAATATAATTATAAATTAGTTAAGTTGTTTACTTTTTGGCTGATCAGCTCTTAGTTCCATATACTTTTCCCTATTCAAATGGTCAAAGTGAAAGATAATTATTTTTAATTGAATGCACGTATAAAACTACGATACTTTACATTTGACAGTGTATTAAAATTAAATTCTTTTTTAACTCCTTAAAAATGAAAAATATTTACGTTAGAATAATCTTAGCCCTTCATAAAATTTTAATTTGGAGTCAACCCTAAAGATAGGGTAAGACTAAGAGAGTAAACAACTCATTCTAGAGAGATTTCCATGAATGTAGCTATTAAAATTATCTCAAAATTTTAATAAGAATAAGTTTATTTATTTGTGAATTTGCCACAAAATCAACTACTTTTATTTACACAATTTTCATTTGGTAATCATACTTGAAAGCTGGAATTCAAACTTTTGAAGAACAAGGTTCTTCTTATTCTCAATATATGCATCAGGTTAAATAATTTAGCTCTGAATTTTTTTTTTTTGTCATTATGTGTTTCTGACTTTCTGCATATTCAGGAATTAAATTTTAAAGTAGTCGTTAAAATTAGTCATATAAATTAAAATAGTTTTGAAAATTCTAATTGTACTAATTATTTATTTGAGATTTATAAAAATGTAAGAGGTTAGTTTTTTAAAAATCTGATAAGTCACTTTATGAAAAGGGATTAACATGATTCGTTTTTTTTAATTTTAAAAACATAATTGAAATAATTAAAATCTCAAAAAAATTTTACTGCACATGAAAAACAACTTTAGAACTTAATTCATAAATTCATATCTAAAGTGTGAACGGTATATAATATTGGAAGAGTTTCAAGTGTATCGAGAACATCGGTATTCCAGTTGTTTTAATCGTTGATCTAAATTATAAAAAATATATTTAATATATATTAATTGAAATCAACGGTTAAAACAACTGGAACACCGATATTCTTGGTACACTTAAAATTTTTCTTATAATATTATGTTGGCAGTTTTGTAAATAAAAGAAGTTAGTTTAATAGTAAATTTACAAGTAAACAAACTTTTTTTGACAAATTTAAAATATCTTTTTACGGTGTCCATTGTTTTCAAATCAAAAACCCAAAATATCCTTACCAATTGCACACTTAATGCTCCAAATCGACAAATTTCTAACATAGTTGTAAAAATCAAAATGACTCATTTAGTCGGACTGAAAAACCGATCACCCGCTACCAATTTGGGCTAGGTTATTCATAGCTCGTCCTTGCATTAGAACCGGTTTGAACTGTTCGAGTTTTATAAAAATCAATGATTCAGACCGTTTTTGAAAATTGGACTGCATCAATTATTTTTGAGTAATTATCCAATTTAGTTCCTAAAAATTTTATTGCGATAGACAATTTAGTTCCTAACCCTGTTAATACCCAATTAAGTCTCACTACAAAAAATTCTGGTAAAAACAGCGTTTTTTTTGTATTTACGGCAGTTTGAACCGCTATTATTACTAAGAATGGTGGTTTTGTAAAACGACGTAATTCTGGGCGCCATTCTGGTTATTACGGTGGTTTTTAAAAAATCGCCACAATTTTCTGGGTTAAAACGGCGGTTTTTGAATAGGTTAAAATGGTAGTTCAAACCGCCGTTATTTCCAGGGTTAAAACGGCGGTTTTTAGATCGGTCAAAATGACGGTTTAAACCGCCATTATTACCCTGACAGAGTAACGTTTTGGTTGATTAAAACGGCGTTTTTAAACCGTAATTTTTACCCTGACAGTAACGTTTTGGTTGGTTAAAATGGTATTTTGAACCGCCGTTTTACCCTGACAGTGACATTTTTTATCGTTTAAAAAAGCAGTTTTTACCGACGTTTTTATCGCGTTAAATAAATAATTTTGTGATTAAAATTTCACAATAACAAAAAATCATAATCCATAAATGAAATATTATAACTCATAAATAAAGTATTAATATAATATATAATTTTTTATTATTGGAAATCAAAAGTAATAACTCCTATACAAAAATTTGTCTTACTAAACTTACCAAAATACAAGCATTGCAATAAGTACTAATTAGTCAAATCTATCATCCAATTTCCTAAACTATGTTAATATCTAATAATGTATTTAAACCATCTAATAAGTGCTGGTTTTACACCTTCAAATATATATCCTCTTAAGTATGGTCTCCTACTTCAAATAAGACATTTATTATATACATCTCTTTAAGGTATGGCAGCTTGACAAGTTCTGGAGAGAGTTTTCTTTGAAGATTTTGTGCACTCATAATTCTGTTGATCATTTTGTTTTTGGACAACAAATTTTTATGTCACCATCATTCTGCCAAGTTAGCATACATGTTAGATCAGTGGCTAAAATACCATGCCAAAAGAACATTTATGTAAAATGAAAATAACTCACAGTTTCTGGAACTGGATCTGACTTGAGGAAAAGTTTTAACTTGTCATGAAGAAAATCTTCACCAAATGCCTAAGAAAAAAAGCATACATGGAATTTTCAGCCACAACCAAGATTTCAAACATAACTAAGATAGAAGATAGCATTCATGCACATTCATTAATATGATAACAAAATGAACAGAGCCCTGACAAGTAGAAAGAAGCGTACCTTAATATTGTCAATAGTGACATCACCATCATATAAAAATTTTCTCCCATCATTATTTCAAATCAAAATCAAAATTCAAAAGTGGTTGGGGTTAGGGTTTCTAATTGAACATGATTAGAGTAGTTTTGTTATTTCAACAATTCAACCAAATTAAACCACTAGTAAGTAAAATTTGAGAGAAATTTTTGTCATGCCCGAGAGACTTGAGAGGAAGATGTGAATGACACCACGGCGGAACAAAGCGAATGTTTCAGAATGGCGCGGGCCGAAGATCGAACATGGCAGAGCAGAGCAGAACACGATGCGAGAAGAAGCACATGACATGAGCAGAGCAGAACGTGATGCGAGCATAGCAGTGAAGAACACCACGACGGCGAGAAAGAGGAACGCAGAAACGCGAGTCAATTTACATTACCCCCAATTTCTCATATGCAGCAACACTAATCATCCAATTAAAAGAGAAACTAAAAATCATAGTGGCGTTATAAACCTCCATAATAAACTAAAACGCCACAAAAATATGAAAAATTATGGCAGAGGCTAAAAATGCCAAAATTGGCCAAAAAAAGGAAGTTTTGTGTAACCACCATAAAACTATTGTCATTTTAATTCATTTTTTTTGTAGTGCCGGAAGGCTATCGCCGTTAGACGAATCTGTCCCCTATTCAAATTTGCCTGTTAGTGACCGACGAAAGTTGTCTGCGTAGAGTGTTAACTATACACATTACCGTTAAGTGCCACGTGTATCAAAGCAGACATTGTAGTCCATGTGCTTATGTCAAGAATGACACCGTTTTTGAGTTTCAAAACGATGCGTGCAAATGAGTCAAACCCTATTATAATCGTTTCTTCTTGTTGCTTTGATAAAAAGACATCAAACCCCAGTCCCTCCATTGGGTTTTATGGAGAAAAACCATGGTGGAAGTCTGATTCATCTCCTAACTCAACACCTTCATAAACTCCATTAGCAATATTAATCCATCTTTCCCATTACCGACAGTGTTGTCATAACTCTGGTTGAAGTAAAAGGAAAGAGGCGAGGAACTTTAACGAAAGTTGTTGATACTCGACGTTGACAAATATTAGAAAATAATTTATTTGACTTGTAGATTTTCATGTGACCTTTGATAGCATTCTATAATTACTCCATTTTATATTTATGGTCCCACTTGAGTATTAGGATTTCTATTTCTATAGAACACAACTAGAACCATTAGGCTAATGTAGTATTAAAATATGATTGAGCTTTTTCATGGAAAGTGATAGTTTTATTAGGTGATATGTTAATATTAATGTGATCATATACCATGTAGGATTTTTAGTCAATGTTGTTAATATTATTGTATCCAAAATTTTAACAGATGGATGATTTTGTGGTCTCTGCTTTTAATCATGGAGTCATTTTTTATGGGATAACAAAAATGTGCTTGTATATATTGATGGAAAGGTTGAGATATTTTTCAAGATGGATATTAATCATATCAACTTCTTTGAGCTGGAGACCTTATTTAAGGAATTAGGCTACCATGATTATAAAGTCATGTACTGGTTTGACAACACTGCATCTGACTTGGAATCTGGACTGCATCTTGTTAAAGGAGATGTAGAAATTAACGAATTACGGGAGAATAAGATGATGAACAAAGAGACAGATGAGTTTTATCTGTACTTTGATTACCTTATCTTGGATGCTTCATTGTCTGATTCAGACTTTTAACATTGAGGATGATGATATTGTTGATAGATCTTCAAGTGATGATGGTTATGAGAGCACAGAGGACAAGCCATACAAACCACCTCCACCAAGATTTGAGGATAATGATGACAGTAAAAAAGATTGTTATTGTTATAGAAAAGAGTGCCCAGAAGAGTTATGTGGACAGGAAGTGTAAGGGGAAGGCACCCAAGAAAACTGTAAAGAAAAAGAAAAGCAATCACATGGGTGGACCACAAAGTGCTGCAAGACCCGATTTTTCTGGGTCTAGCTCTCGTACAAGGTCTAGAACTGGTGAACCATAAAGTGGTGTAAGGCCCAGTGCTACTCGGCCTATTTCTGGTGCAAGTTTCAGAGATGGTTGTGGGCCAAATTCTACTCCAAGGTTCACACCATTTTAGTCCAATTCTGATCTAGAGTAAACACTATCTGAGCTAAATTCTGGTAGATCAAATCCTCGTAAGCCAAGTTCAGTGCCAGAAAGTGTTAAGAATGATGAAGGAAAGGATGGTGAAGAAGAAAAAGAGGATCTTATCTTTGAATATGAATCTGAAGAGTTGCTGACCCCTTAGAGTTCTGAGGATGAGAGAGAACATTATGAGTTTCCACAATTTAATGAAGGAACTGATTTTGGAGAACTATATTTTCAATTGAGATAGAGTTTTCAACAATTGAAGTTTTCAAGATTGCACTTAAAGACCATGTGATATATGAAGATAGAAAGATTAGGTATGTTAAGAATGATCAGAGGAGGGTAAGGTGTGATTGTGTTCATGGAGTAGAAAGAGTAAAGAAGCTAAGAAAATAGAAGAAAGACAAGGAATGAGGTGACTCTATTATCTCAAAAGAATCTAATGAGCCTACATTCACATAATCTTGAGAATTGTGCTAATATTGATCATGGAGGGAATGGTGAAACTATTCCCGAGAAGGCTACTGATGCCTCTATGAATAAAGAAGGTTTTAACTCTACCAATGTTAAAGCTTCAAATGATCAAAGCTTGGTTGTACATGATGGAATTGGAGGAACTCAGCCTCCCAATACTCACAATGTGCGAAAAACTACGATGCTACATTATGAGAAGGATGACTAAGTATAAGATGGTTTTAACAACACACACATGTACTGACTTAGCACATGTGCAACAGAAGAAACTTGATGATCTTGTGAAGGATGTTAGGTATTGGTTTCCAATTTGGGTTGGTGATGATGAGCGCAAAATTTTTGAGGTTCAACAGGGATATAAGAAGTTATCCATACACTTAGGCCAAAATAAAGGCACATGCAATAGTTGGAAACTCACAGGTCTTCCTTGTGTTCATACCCTTACTGCCATTGCCTGGAGAGGAGACTGCCTTAAAACATATGTTCACCCCTTGCTGAAGATGGGTGAAATTAGAGCCACATATCAATATTGTGTTCAACTCGTTAATATTGAGGAGTATTGGATTAAGACAGGTTTAATGAGTCCAATTTCACCAACCATAAAAAGGCCTGTTGGTCGCCCAATACAGAGGAAAATAAGAGATCCTAGTGAAAATGAGGCTGATAGAACAAAAACTAAGAAGAGATTTAGAGTTACTTGTAATAAGTATGGAGAATCAAGACATAACTTCAAGACTTGCAAAGGAGCTCCAGCCCCAAGGAGAAAAACTGCAAAGTTGAAGAAAAGAAACACAAATAAAGGGGCAGAGGAGATCCAACTAACACAATCTGCCCCACAACCACAGGTGATCATTCTTTATTTTAGTTTTTGAGATTCTTGTATTTTTAAAAAGTTGACGGGGACTAAATCTAGGTTTTTAAGAAATAGTTGGGGATTAACTTGTCTTTTTTAAAAGTTGATAAGGACTAATCTGGTTATATTTGACATGTTTATTTGGTTGCAAAATGGAGTTTCTAGTGGTTCCCAGCCGCACTCATCTGCTAATACTGGAAATCCAACCCCTAATTTGGTTAGTTTTATGTACATCATACAATAATACGTGTTAACCATAACTCTAGATTATAGGAGATTGCTTGACTTATGTTGTACAATGCTTGCATTGTCTTTTAGAAAGCAACCACCAACGTTAGACCCATTGTTCCAACTATGCCAATATTGGAAATATCAGAGGGCTAACCACTAGTTTAGTAAGTTTAGAATGCCTTTACTCAAATTGCTTTCATATGCTTCTTATATAGTTACAACATTTGAGATATTATCATTGATGTTGCTTTAATTTACAATTTTAGCCCACTACAAGTCATAGCAAAACAACCTGTTGTGAGGCCACACCAACCTGGACCAAACTTTTCACTAACTACTTCTGGCACTCCACCACCCATCTTCCCACTTAATTCACAGGTTCAGCAACACCATGGAGTCTCCATAGAAACAATGACTACTGCAAGCAAGGGCACTGCCTCCAAGATGTTTCAGTTCATTCCAAACCTAGGATTCAAGCACCCAAGAAAAAAGTAATCTACCTGAAAAGTCATCTAGCTGTTGATTTTATTTTTTGAAAAAAACTAAGAACATATTTGTCTTTTATGTGTTGTGTTGCTGGATGTGATTGGATAAACTTGAATTTGTTTTTTGATGAGAGATGTATAGTACTCTCTTAGGAGTTCATGCACTACTGTATGATTAACTTTGGTTGGCATTTTGATTGTTCATCCAGTGAACTTGTTTGTTTAAAACTTATGTTTAGGTACAAAACCTTTTTAATGGTGGTTGATATCTAATTTGTTATATGTGTTACTTTATCTTTTAAAAATTTTTCGTTCAAATAAGTTTCATTTTATTCAATACAAACAAATAGCAACCAAACTAGACATTTTCAACATTATTCATTCGACTAAATCTAGGCCCCTATATCACTTACAAAACAGCAATGGCTACTGCTCGTGTCAATATTAACACTACAAAGACAATAATAACAAACACTATACTAGTACATATATTCTTGCATTCAATCTTTGGGGCACCATTTTCATGAACATCTAACATGTCAACTCTGCTTTGCAGCTCCATGAGTTTTTGTTGCACTTCATCAGCAGCAGTACACAACGAACTAACATTAGCAACATCAACACCACCCAACATAACATCTTCCACAGCACCATGATTATTCTTGATATTAAAAATCAGGTCAACCCATGCAAAGAACTTTTAGTGAGAAAGCTTTTCCTGTTAATCACATGAACAACTCACTCGAACAACTTACTTATACATGGAAATCAACAAAAATTGAAGCTGCAATTTACCTTGTATAGCGGGCATCCGGAAAACAACCTCCTAGGATTTTCTAAAGTCCTTGAAATGGTGATTACAATATATAAACCACATAGGCATTTGGGGTATTCTCCTTTTGTCAACGTGCCCGAAATCACTACAGTTAGAACCACCATGTCTTCCACGACATTCGAACACGATGAACTTCCTTTGTTTGGAGTCATTCGACCTGAAACTGGGGTTTTAGAACCATGATGATGATGATGAAGAACAAATACGGTTTTAGCAGAGTACCTTAGGCTATCTTCCGCACGACTTGGAACTAAAAAAACGGTATCGTTCCTAACATAACCATAGGGACTGCATTGTCCGCTTCGATACACATGGCACTTAACGGCCACGTGTATAGTTAACGTTCCATGTAGACGACTTCCGTCAATCATTAACAGGCGAATTTGAACGGGAAATGGATTCATAATTAATTGGGTATTTAAAAGGCTCAGGGACTAGAGTGTTCATTGTAAAAATCATCGGGGACTGAATTGGGTAATTACTCATTTTTTTTAAACCCCTTCCATACGATGTCGTTTTATTATGAATGGAAAAAAAACCTAATTCAACGGCATCCCCAAACCATTCCCAACCTCACCTCACTCTGAAACACACTCTCACCTCTCTCACTCACCGCACGGTTGCCGCCGGTTGTCACTTGCCGCCGAAGCTTCGTTCTCTCGAATGATAAGGTACTCTCTCAACCTTTGATCAAATTTTAAACTTAACTATGTTGCAACTTAAGTGAAGTCTGGTAGTTCCGTGAATAAATGCAGATAGATATAGGTGAAAGCAATGAAATAAAGATTTAAATATCCACATTGGATTTTTGTGTTTTGTCTCATGAATTGATCTCTATTGTTTTGTTTCATCCATAGTTTTGAAAATTGGACCGGACCGATTGGTCAGACCGAACCGAAATCCAGTCGGTTTACACAAAAACGGAAGCTCCTTCATTTCTTTCTCCCTTTCTCCCTTTCTTTCATTCATTCAGAAAGAAATCACACAAACCCAGCCAAAAAAACCCCTAGCACTGTAAGCCTACACCCCCGCCGCAAGGAGTGGCATACTGCCGCCATCCGTCGCACTCAAAGTTCGGCGTCCGTCCGTCTATCTAGGTTCCCTCGTGCTCCAAGTCTTCAATCCTGTTCGCTTTCACCGATCGCGGCTGCTTCCTCGAGCTCGGCGTCCGTCGTCTTTGTCTGCTCAGCCGCGCTTCCGTCGCCGTTTGTTTGCCGTTCACGTTCGCGTCTTCGTTCAGCTGTCGTCTTCGTTCGCGTTCTTCGCCGTTCACGTTCGCTCGGCGTTCACCGTTAGAGTTCACTCGCCGTTCACCGTTCGAGTTCGCATTCGCGTTCGTCTGGAAGCCACGTTGCTCTGCTTCAAACTCTGCGACCAACCCGCGCGCTCCACCTAGCCGTCGAACTGCTCTCTTTTGTCGCCGCCGTGAGTTCCCTAAACCTGCCACCAGACAATACACTCACAACACCAATACTCTGCTTCAAACTCTGTAACTTCTGATTTCTATTACAATAAGTAACTATTTGATTTGTTAGTGGTTTGGATTTTTTCATAGACTGAATTAAAGTTACAATAGTTATGTTCTCTTCTCTATCACATTGATATTAAGCTTTGAATTCTCTTATTTCATTTTAATTTTACCGCACTCAACATGTTTGATGAAATGCTTTAACCATATTTCTGGTTGGTTTTATAATTTCTAGCTTTCAGAAACTTAGTAAGTCGATTGCATGTGAAATTAGAATAATTGGATCTTAGTAATTAGGAAATTTTAGCTGCACAAATAGCATCTTTGCTGAAAACATATTAGCATGATGATTCCACTTGCATTAGTGTTCTTCTGGTAAATTTTAACTGTTATTGTGAATTTGTTAATTTGCTAATTGTTCGTATGTTGTTGTTCTATTGTTCTTCTGTTACTTGTTTTTTTGTTTTTGTTGTGATTTTCTGTTCTTGAACTTGTTAAGTTGATAATTTGCTAAATTGTTGGGCTGCTATTGTTTTAATTTGCTAAATTGTTAGGTTGCTGTGATTTAATTTGTTGGATTTTCTACTTAGGTCTTGTTCTTGTTTATTTGCTAAATTGTTGTTGTGTATTTATTGTTGTCTTTGAGATTATTGCTGGATATTGGTGATCATTGATTTATTATATGCTTCATTTTTCATTGTTTTGTTGATTGTTTGTTTTGTTTCAGAAATCAATTTTTTGTGATCAATGCTCAAACTCTGAATATTGTTATGTTGTTTTTGTTTTGTTTCAGAAATCAATTTTTTGTGATCAATGCTCAAACTCTGAATGTTGTTCTGTTTTGTTTTAAGGTTGTATTTGGAAGAGGTGATGATTTCTGAGTGTTGTTTTGTTTTTGTTTTAAGGCTGTGTGTTGGGTTCAATTTTCATTTTGTAGGAAATTCTTTGAGGTATATAAGAATACGAAGGAAGACTATTTCAATTGTATTACTCTGTTGATTCTGGGCTGCTACAAGCTTGAACATAGAATTGAAGAGAGAATTTATTTCATTATTGACCTATTTTTGGCATTGCATATTATTGTAGTTTGTTTATTCATAGAACTAGTTGTTTATGATCCCCATTTGAAGTAAAAAAATGCTGTAGAAGAGTGTTTAGAACCAGTTGCTCTATTCATTGAATTTTTATAGAATCAGGTGTTTATTATAAAACGGTTTTTTTGGTTGAACTACGGTTGAACCGGTTGAACCAATGAATCAGTAACTAGAGCGGTTAGATCACCAGTTCGGTTTTTAGAACCTTCCTTTTGTTTGTTAATATGGTTCGAAAGTGGGAAGGGGTGAAGGCTCTGTCACTGGTTTTGCTTCTTAATCATGATGCTGTTTTTTGTGTCTGCTGCTACCGCAATTGTTGATTCTGGTGTTGATACATTATTGAATTTGACAATACCAGTTATCCAACACTAACTATTTTCTATTGTACAGAAAAATAAGACCTGTAACAGCTGCCTTAGTTATGAAAACTTTTTGTGTAGGTACTAAGAATGTACTCTGTGTGTTTGTTGTGCATAGTTATTTTTGGACTATGAACGGGCCATAGAATGGCATTTGATGACATGGTTGTAGCTGTTCTGCTTGCTTGTTCTCTATTTGTAAGCATGGAAGGGTTGTTTTTTACAATAAGTGGAGGTCATGTCACCACACTTTTCATCTTTTCAGTTGAAATGACTTTAATGAACTTTGCCTTAGAAGTTTAATGGAATTTGGTGTTACCCTTGTGTTCTTTTAGTATGTAGTGGAGCCTGTCCACTCTGAATTCTGAAATCTCAAGTGTGATGTCTGAAATAGTAGTTCCGATTCAACAAGACTCAATTGCTTTTTTGAATTTATTAGTATAAACTAGTTATTTTGTATCCAAAAACATGAATGTTTGCCTATGGTGTTTATTGAAATCTAATATAATAGATGGTGATGGATGTTGTTGATACTGTTATTCTAAAGATGCGCCTATGGTGTATACAGTATATGCTATAGTATTTACTAGACATTTTTTATGGTTTGGAGTATTGAGATCAGGTTTTCTAATATAAATGTGTTATACGTTAGGCAAAAAGGGTAAAAAATTGGTTTTATAATAGCAAAAAAGGCTAAACTGGTTTTTTAATTTGTCAAAAATTGGTTTTATAAGTTAAAATTGATTTTGTAAAGAGCATGTTGACATGTTCCTTTCAAAAAGTCCCTTGTTAACAGCTTAGCTCAAAATCCAACAGGAAGAAGCCAATAACAGCTGCTTTCCCACTTATCAATTTGTTATTCACATTAAAACCAAATCCCCTGAATTCTCATCAACAACCATTCAACCTATAATAAAAAACACAATGGAACAAATAAGTAAAAAACTATAATTTGCATGGATCCAAAACTAATTAACTATAAAAGTAGAATTTTAATGTTGTTCATGTTGCACTGTCTTGATTATTTTTATTTTTTTTCTCCCTTTTCAGGTTGCAAGCTTCCCTTTTATAGATCAACACATTAGGTTGGCAAATAAAACAAAGGTGGTATATCATGTGCACATTGAATGGAGTAAGAAGAGTTGATCTTCAATAGAAGTAGGTGAATGGAGTTAGAAAAGGTGATAATTTTCAACAAAAATAGATGGCGAATTGAATATTCTTGATTATCCATAAAGATTCATTCCACGAATTGAACCTTATATCAAATTGTAGATCAAAATAGTTTCATACCTAACACTTACCCCCAATGTCTCAACCAGAAAATGAGTCCCAATCTCCACACCGCCACCACCATCAACCTCACCATCTTAAAATCCCTCTTACACCGTTCAATTTCCCTAAACCACTTCAACCAGATCCTCTCCCAATCCATTCTCACTGGCCACATCCACAACACACTCTTCTCCACCAAACTCTTCACCTTCTCCCTCCCCTCCTTCCCCTTCCACCACTCTCTCCGCATTTTCACCCACTTCCTCCAAAACCCTAACCCCTTTGCCTCTAACTCCCTCATGCGTGCTCACGTCGATCGCAACCAACCCCACCATGCCATTTCCCTCTACAACTCCCTTTGCAGAACAAGTGCTGTTTTTGATAACTACACACACCCCATCCTCCTCCGTGCATGCGCCTCACGTACCTCTGAGCTCGAGGGGAGGCAAGTGCATTCCCATGTTCTCAAGATGGGTTTTGGTTCTGATCTTTATGTCAACAATACCTTGATTAATTTGTATGCTGTTTGCGGGAACATGGAGAGCGCTCGCAAGGTGTTCGATGAAAGTCCCGTGTTGGATAAGGTTTCGTGGAACACTTATTTGGCTGGGTATGTTCAATTGGGTGATG
Source organism: Arachis ipaensis (assembly GCF_059453495.1). Classification (NCBI taxonomy): domain Eukaryota; kingdom Viridiplantae; phylum Streptophyta; class Magnoliopsida; order Fabales; family Fabaceae; genus Arachis; species Arachis ipaensis. The sequence goes on from NC_142437.1 coordinate 4,977,025, forward strand.
TGGAGGAAGCAGAGAAGGTTTATGCTATGATGCCAGTGAGGAACACGATTGCTTCGAATTCGATGATTGTGCTGTTTGGGAAGAGTGGTTGTGTTGAGAAGGCGCGCCAACTGTTTGATGAGATTGAGGAAAAGGATATGATCTCGTGGACTGCGATGGTTTCATGTTATGAGCAGAATGGGATCTTTGAGGAGGCCTTGGGTTTGTTTGTTGAGATGAATGCTAATGGGGTGGTGGTGGATGAGGTGGCCGTGATTAGTGCTGTGTCTGCTTGTGCACATTTGATGGTAGATAGGACTGGGAAGGTGATACATGGCTTGGCTACAAAGGTAGGGATTGAAGGTTATGTTAGCTTGAAGAATGCATTGATCAATTTGTACTCGACTTGTGGGGAAATATTGGATGCTCGGAAGGTTTTTGATGGTTGTTTGCTTGTGGATCAGATATCTTGGAACTCAATGATTTCCGGGTACTTGAGATGTGGCTCGGTTGAGGATGCTGAGATGCTGTTTGATTCTATGCCTGATAAGGATGTTGTGTCTTGGAGTGCTATGATATCCGGTTATGTGCAGCATGAACGATTCTCGGAGGCCTTGGCTTTGTTTCAGGAAATGCAGGTTCATGGAATTAGGCCTGATGAGACTGTTTTAGTGAGTGTTGTCTCGGCATGCACCCGTCTTGCTGCTTTGGATTTGGGCAAATGGATTCATGCTTATATAAGTAAAAATAGATTGAAAGTTAATTTCATCTTGGGCACAACACTTATAGATATGTACATGAAATGTGGTTGTGTGGAGAATGCATTGGAGGTTTTCCATGGATTGGAGGAAACGGGGGTTTCTACATGGAATGCGCTCATTCTTGGGTTGGCAATGAATGGTTTAGTACAAAAGTCACTTAGCATGTTTGAGATGATGAAAAAATCAGGAACTTGTCCTAATGAAATTACATTTGTGGGAGTTCTTGGGGCTTGTCGGCATATGGGACTAGTAGACGAGGGGCGCTGCTACTTTAATTCCATGATTGAAGAACACAAGATAGAGCCGAATGTCAAGCATTACGGATGCATGGTTGACCTGTTGGGGCGTTCGGGTTTGCTTAAGGAAGCAGAGGAAATGATCGAGAGTATGCCGATGGCACCGGATGTTGCTACATGGGGTGCTTTGCTTGGTGCATGTAGGAAGCACAACAACAATGAAATGGGAGAGAGGGTTGGAAGAAAACTCATTCAGCTTCAACCTGATCATGATGGTTTCCATGTGTTATTGTCAAATATATACGCTTCGAAAGGGAATTGGGGCAATGTTCTTGAAATTAGGGATATTATGGCACAACATGGGGTGGTGAAGATACCTGGTTGTAGCATGATTGAAGCAAATGGGATAGTTCATGAATTTTTTGCAGGGGATAAGACACACCCAAAAATCAATGATATTGAACATATGTTAGACGTAGTGGCCGCAAAATTGAAGATTGAGGGATATACACCAAGCACAAATGAGGTTTCACTTGATATTGATGAAGAAGAGAAGGAAACTGCACTTTTCAGCCATAGTGAGAAACTTGCGGTCGCGTTCGGACTGATCACTATTCCTCCGCCAACCCCTATCAGAATAATGAAGAATCTGCGAATATGTAATGATTGCCACACCGTGGTGAAACTAATCTCAAAAGCATTCAATCGCGAAATTGTGGTGAGGGATCGTCATCGCTTCCACCACTTTAAACATGGATCTTGTTCCTGCATGGATTTTTGGTAGAAGAATTGTTGCAGACAATTGAATTGGTTTGGAGCAGCTTGCAGTCATAAAACATCACTTGGCTTGAACTCCTCTTAGTTTTGCTCAAGCTTGATCCTGATCATGAATTGATTATTGAGCTTTTGGATCCACAACTTGTAACAATTCATAAAAACTTGCTTTCACTAAGATTCATGAGGGTTCAACAAAGTTGATTCATCTTCTTACCAGATTAAACCTGAGGTAATCACAACATAAGTTCATCTAAAATTATATTGGCATGGCAGCCCAAAGTTCAACACAGCCATGAAAAGGATATGATGTGATTGGTATAAACTACAAAGGTGTCACTGAAGACTATGAGCCTGCCATTTCTGCATGCTTCGGAATATTGGGGTACCACTTTTTATTATTATTTTTTTTTCAAGAGAATGATCAATTAAATGTGGACTACCACAATGCTTGATTATCTCATATATTATCCATGAGCCTAATCAACCTGCTGAACATTTTTTTTAAGTGCATAGTGTATATTTGATTATTTGTAGTCAAATTCTTAATAAAATAAACATCAGAACAGCTATATCAAAATTATTTAAATTTTTAACATGTTTATTCAATCTTTTATGATTTGGACTCGATTTTTTCTCCTTGTCTAAAAGTTTGGATGCTTTTTAATTTTGATTTCTCACTGTAACGCTTGCATCCTCTGTCTTACCGCGGCTGCTGGCACAGAGTTAGCCGATGCTTATTCTCCGGATACCGTCATTGTTTCTTCTCCGGGAAAAGTTCACGACCCGTAGGCCTTCTACCTCCACGCGGCATTGCTCCGTCAGGCTTTCGCCCATTGCGGAAAATTCCCCACTGCTGCCTCCCGTAGGAGTCTGGGCCGTGTCTCAGTCCAAGTGTGGCTGATCATCCTCTCGGACTAGCTACTGATCATCGCCTTGGTAAGCTATTGCCTCACCAACTAGCTAATCAGACGCGAGCCCCTCCTCGGGAGGATTCCTCCTTTTGCTCTTCAGCCTACGGGGTATTAGCAGCCGAACAAAACAGGATTCGAACCCCGACACTTGCTTAAACAGGCTAGTGAGCTAATCAACTAGACTAGTCCAATTTTTTTTTTTTTTTTTTTTTGGTCGATGGATTGGACAACCCCCAATCCTAGGTTACACACTCATACACACCACACCCACACACACATGAAATCCCCTTTTTTTGTCAAGTTTGCACTAGTCGAGGCTCGAACCTGAGACCTCTTAGTAAAGAAGGGGGACTTATGCCACATGAGCTGAGGCTCAACGGCAGACTAGTCCAATTTGGTTGATGCTTTGTAATTTTGGGTTATTACGAAGCAAGAAAAACAGAAGAAATATGTACAATTAAAAAAAAATACTGGGCCGAATATAAACAACAGATTAATTTAAACTTGGAGAGCCCATTTGTTGTGTCGTATGCATCTTTCTTTTTGGTGAACAGTATGCATCGTTTTAGTGTTGGTAATTGATCAAATGAACAATACAAAAAATTAATTTGGAAATATATAATACCGGACCAAAAAAATTTTCGTTATGGTAGATTGGCAGTGTAGATGCTTCTTTCTTATATGCCTAGTCAGTCATTAAATATTTACTAATATTTGCCACATACTAATTAACTTGGAATAAACTCAATCCCAAAAGACAGAGATATCATAGTAATTCAATTGGCAATTGCAAACATGTATTTAGAATTTGAATTTGGCGTTGTCGACACCTGTTTTATTTATTTATTTATTATTATTATTATTGATGAAAATTACATAACTTGAATTCAACCTGAAAAATCTTTCTTTGCCGTTGGTAAGCATTATATGCTCACACTTCCTCACTCGTAAGTCGTAACTTTGCTTTAGAAAAAGAAATAAAAAAAAAAATGTTCATTTGAAAAGCAAGCTTATAGTTGACACTTGACATCTAATTCTATGAAAAAGGCATTAACAATTCATAACTTGTTCAATGTAAAATCTGCATTCTTTTCCAAACATGTCAATATTCAAAGTTTTTCAAACATCCTAGTCTTTTAACGGAAAACATTAGATTAAATAAAAAATGGAAATAAAAAAATTGATGTACTTAATCAAAATTATAAATAATTTCCCTAAAGTATGAAGCAACTGTGATGCTAAATGCTAATCCACTACGGCGGAATAAAGGAATATCTTCAGTTAATCCAATTTCCCATTATTTTCTCAACACTCTGATCCATGAATCCAACATCATTTGCACTCAAATCTAGATGACCCAAACCTAAATTACCAAAAAATAAATAATAAAAATAATTATTACAATATATACTCAGCATAACAAACAATTAATTTACAAAGTGTTTTGCTGTTTAACTTATCATACTTCACATCAATTTAGATTTATCGACTGAACAACTCACTCGTCCGTTTAAATAAAATAATAAAAATTTAAATCTCATTTTATATATACAATAATTCATTGGCCAACGATTGACATAAAACTCAAATCTATCGCACATTAGTATATAGAAAATAAAAGAAAAAAAAATTATATTTTATTATATCAAAATTACTTTTGAGATTCTATCTCCAAGGAATAAAGATTATATTAATTTAGATTTTGATTTAATTTTAGACTCTAAATGCGTAGCTATATTAAAATTTATTTAAAAATATGAGTTTAATTTGATACATTGATATTGTAAAATATTTTACACAATCATCTAATCACATCTATTTTTTTAGATGATCATTCGCACGGTCAATATAAAAGTAATTATTTTTACTGACATAAAGTTACATAATTGGATGCACGTATAAAACTATTTTATACTGGCACTATATCAAAACTAAATTATAAAAATAATTTTTATTGCCTAAATGATCATAACAATTTTAATGGATCAAAATTACAGAAATGACCTCTAGTGAAAAAAATGGAAGAATGGACAAAAGTATACCTGAAAGTTCGCACGCTGGACACAATTACACTTTAATCATCTAATGAGTCACACGTGCACACTATTTATACACTCCGGTAGACACATTTATCCTTCCGACCATCAGCATGTGGCGGCGTTAAATGATTGAAGTGTAATTGTGATCAGTGTGTGAACTTTCAGGTGTATTTTTGTCCCTTCTTCCTAAACAAAATAAATACGAAAAATACTGTGTCCGCCGGAGTGTATAAATGGTGTGCACACGTGACTCATTAAATGATTGAAGTATAACCGTATTCAGCGTGCAAACTTTCAGGTGTACTTTTGTCCATTCTTCCGAAAAAAATAAAATAAAATACACGTACCTTATTATAAGAAGGAGGAAAAAATGTGACCGAATCTAAAAGTGAATGTCCCTATATATGTGTAACTTGTACGGTCTATAGGGAAACCAAAAAACACAAACTGAATTGGTCTACACAATAGGGTGTGCTGTGCATTCAAATCACTAGCCCCACCAACATTATTATAGTTTCCAAATATTTTATGTCCCTAAATTAAAGGCAACCAATATAGAAATGGGAAAGCTAGTTAGGTCAACTCTGACTCTCTCTCATCTCTTTCTCTTCCCTTTTATTTGCATGTGTGTGTGTGAGAGAGAGAATGAAAAAAGTGTCAATTTTGTAACACAATCCATAGTCATGGTTAGGGTAGAATTGAGAAGATTCTAACCAAGATACTTAGCTTTATGCTAAAAAAATAAATATTAATAATAATCATGGTGGAATAGAATCATTATTTATTAGGTCAGGTCAGGTCAAGAGGACAAAATTGGCTGTATTCTTAAATTCTTTGGAAATTGCTTCCAAATGATCCAATCTCTAATGTTTGATTAATGGAGGAATCTGATCCCTAATCTAAATGGAACCTACATATATACTATAACATAACATGAATCATATGAAAATGGTTGTATGTTGTTATTACTATTTAAAGTATTTATTGATATATGTTGCTATTTATATATATGTACATTAATAAGTAAATATAATTGCAATAATTAGTATGTAGCAGTAGACTAGTCTTTTTTTATTAAAAAAAAATTAATCTCTTATTATTATTATTATTATTATTATTATTATTATTATTATTATTATTATTATTATATACTCAAAATTTTTTTGGTGACTATATACTCAAAATTTAAACATGTTTAAATTCGTCAATATAATAAAATATATATTTAGATTATTTTTAAATATTTATAAAATTGTTATAAAATAATTTAAAAAAGTAACTGTTATATTGATATTATCAAATATAATACTCTTTTTCTTTCTCTAAAATTTATAATATTTTCTAATATTACATTGGTTCTGAAAATAGAATCAGATCAGTTAATTAAATTGAAAACTCGCTAGGTGAGAGTGTAAATGAAAAATATCTAATAAATATTACAATAAATGTGAAAAAATAAGATTATATATAATATTAAACAAAAAAATAAGAACTTAAAGTAAAAAATTAGGCTAATTTTTTTTATATTGGAGGAGTGTGTGAGTTGTGTTTGGTTATGGTGTATATAGGTGTTAGACACAGGTGTGAGACAGGGAGAAATCGGACCATTCGAGTTCTTTGTTAAAAATTTTATTAACCACAAATCGGACCATCCAATTAGTTTTTGTTTTTTTTTATATTTGAAATCAAATCGGACCTCCGTTTTCAGATTTTTCTTTTTTTTTTTCCTTAAAAGAAAACGGAGCCTCCGTTTTCAGATTTTTCTTTTTTTTTAATTTTTTTAAATCAAAACGGACCCTCTGAGTTCTTTGCTGCAGTTCTCGCACAGTCCGATTTTGCTTTGGCAAGTCTCTCGGTCTGATTTGCATGTAAACTGACACTATACAATGTAAAGCTCTCCTCTTCTCCATAACTCCGTCCAGCACCAATATTGGTTCCATAATAAAATTAATTTCCGAAAAAATTATTGTGAACTGAATTTTTTTATTCATTTAAATTCTCCAAGGCCACAATTGAACTCCCCACAGAAGAAGCAACCCAATGCACCTTATTGACCGATGAGTCCCAGTTAGTTCTTGTGACAGTTATTATTTACCAAACATTTCGGAATCATAAATTATTTTTATTTTGATATCATTAATTTTACAGCATCAGTCATAGACACGAGGAGAGCTTTCTGTTGGGAGCACATTGATGAAAAAGTCAAAATATATTGTACCCAGAAAAAGAAGGTCCTAATATATTTATGAATTATGATTGTTCTTTGAGGCTTCCCATCAAGTTTTCATTGAAAACACTAGGTTGTTAAAGTATTTTTATTGGTCAACTTATATTATTATTATTATTATTATTATTATTATTATTATTATTATTATTATTATTATTATTATTATTATTTGCCTCAAAAAATTAAAAATTTTAAAATACTTATCTATTTTAAATATCAAGATTATTACAAATGTTTAATCATTTAGAGATAGTTTCATCTTCAGTTTTATATTATATATTACCGAAACCTATTTATTACTTTAATTTTTAAGATAATTTGTGTTTTTTTTAAGACAAAAATTATAAAACGAATAAAACATATTTTGAACCCTACTTGAAGGTATAAACCCTACTTAATTGTTAACAAAAGAAGATTTTCAAATCATCTCTTCAGCTTAAAATAAAGATATATATTATAATTTTAATTATTTTGTCAGTTCTTATAATTTTATTGAATTTTTAATTAGATTTTTGTATTTTTTTTATTGAATTCTTGCACCATATCAGGTTTTATATTAAATCCCTGCGGTAATAAAAATATTAAAATTAATAGAATATTTCATTAAATAAAATGAATATATGTAACATTTGATTGAATATTCTGTATAATTTAACAGAATATTTTGTTAATTCTAATATTTTTGTTACGGTAAGAATTTAATTATAAAATATAATATAATATAAAACCCAATTAAAAAATATATAAAAACCTAATTAAAAATTTAATAAAATTATAAATAACGACATAATAATTAAACATATATTATATTTCCTACCTACTCTGGTAACATTCTATAAAATTTTAATAAATTAAACTATATCTATCAACGATATGAATAATCATGATTAGGATCAATAAATAATTATCTAGCATCATATATGAGTATGTGTGTGTTACACATGCATAATTTAATTTACATAATATATATAATTAGGAGTACAAACAATTAATTTTTTCTTAATTGAATTAGTACTAGAAATAGTCAAAAGTCTATCATCATCTCTATTTGTGGCAAAAGAAAAAGACATTTTATGTACGGCTTGTGACAACTTTTTATATATGAAAATCAAATTCTTTTATTTTAATATATATTAAGGTATAGTATTTTAGATTTGATATCTAGCTATTTTGGAATCAATTGAATATTTTTTTTTACATAAAAAAATAAAGAAAAAATTAATATATTAAAATGACATATTTTAACTTTTAACACTGACTTCTCTTGTATGAATAATAGTAGTGTGAACGGATTAATATCTATTGGGTAAATACCTGAATCACGTATGGCATCTACAACTTTATATGCTAAAAGCTTGAAAATAATTATAACTTAAGACAAGATATATTCCATAAGATAAAATTTCTTTCCATGCAGGATTACCGAATTTATAGCATCTAATTCTAAAAAAATGTATCGGATCACAAGTAATAAAAAATAAATAAAATATTGTCATTTTTTTATTTTTAATAAGTGTCAATTCGCTTAGACTAATTATTTTTTAGGAATTCAAATAATAAATTGAGTAGATAAATAAAATTTAAAATCTAAAAAAATTAAAAAATAAAAATACGGTGTAGGATATGGTGTTAATCCTAGATGTACTTTTTATATCTTTTTTATCCTATCGCAAATTATTTTTTTATATTAGAGGTAGAAATAATATTTTTGAAAAACATAGACCATAAAAATGTTAATATTAGATGTAGATTTAGAGTGTAAAAATTGACCATCTGATTTCTAAGAAATAAAAATTGGATCCTTCAATTTTTAAAAATAAAAATTGAACCATTCAATTTGTAAATTTCAAAAAAAAAATCACAATAAAAAAAATAGACTCTCCAATTTAATATAAAAAATATTTAAAAAATTTCATTGCAAAATAATAGGACCAATCGTTTACACATCTCCGTACCACAAAAAAATACCAACAACGTCAACATAATTGGATTGCACACAATGCTCCTGCATTATAGAAAAAAGAATAAATATTATTTTGTTCTTTAAGATTTAGAATCAAAATTAAATTTGTTTCTAATTTTATTTTAAATTTAAAATTATTTTTAATATTTTATTTGGTATTAAAATCGTCCTTTTAATTTTTTCGGATAAAAATATCATTTCCTAATCCTGTTCACCACCACCACCACTACTTTTAGTACCATTAACTATTCCTCTTCTCATACCTATTTATTTTAATCCATCAATAACAACAATACAACAAAAATTCATTATCAACAACATAACATTCAAGTTTAAAAACTTAATCAATTACAAAGAAAGACAAACGAGATCTAAAGTGAAGTAGAGAAGCAAGGTCGCCGATTTGTTCCGCCACTGCTGTTGTCGAAGAAGGTCGTCAACAGCCGACAAGATAAATGGTGACGGCGCTGTGACCGACGCCGAAGAGAAGGGCGACGATAGCGGAGAGGATGTCCTTCAATGGCGAAGGCGAGATGAGAATACGGCACAGCGAGACAAGGATGTGGCGTGGTAAGGCGAGGGCGACCGTCAATCTCGACAGCAGCGGAAGAGTTCTCAATGGTAGATTTCTGCCGTGATTTTTCCTTTCAACACATGCAACAATAACAACAACAACACAATTACAATAACGACCCTATTTTGAAGAGCACTGAAATTAGGATAAGGATGCTCACGAGAAAGAAGATGAGTAGATTTAGAGGGTGGTACAATTAAGAAGAAGAAGAGAAGGAATTGGAGGAAGAGAAAGAGGAATAGTGTGAATTTTTGTTGTATGTATTGCTATTGTTGATAGATTAAAATAAATAGACATGAGAAGAGGAATAGTTGGTGGTAATAAAGGTGGTAATAGTGGTGAATAGTAGAATTAGGAAAGGATATTTTTATCCGAAAAAAAGTTGAAAGGACGATTTTAATATTAAATAAAATGTTAGGGATGATTTTAAATCCAAAATAAAATTAGAAACGAATTTAATTTTAATCTCAAATTTTAGAAAACAAAACGGTACTTACCCTACAAAAAATTTAGCCAAACAAAAATGTGTGCAAAGATTATTTTCCTTTAATTAATTTCTTGACTTAATGAGATTCCGATCAAATTACTTTTAAGTTAAGTGAAATTTCCGAGCAATTGGACTTTGAATGATACATATTATTGACCCAAATCTAAAATGATATTGAATTATTGATACATATTATTGGACAAAAAAAAATATCTCTAAGGTAGGAAGACACATACAATTCATAAATTTGTATTCGGTTATTTATTTTCTTTTATTTTTTAATACAAAATAAGAGATAAAAATTAAAATTAAATAAAAAATATATATTAAAATTGAAATAAAAAATAAAAAAGTAGATATTAAATTTAAATATAAAGAAAATTACTATATGTAGCAAGAAAGAAATTCATTCCATTTAATTTATTTACGTCATAGTTTAAAAATTAAATTAAAAAAAATTATTCATTTTTTTATCTAATTTTTTGATATAATAAAAAAATAATTCACTCAAACTTACTTGTCTAGCTTACAATTTAATTACGAAACCAAAAAAAAAATTTACACCTCTAATCATTCAATAAGAACTACAATAGTTTAAAAAAATATTCATTCTTTTGAATTTTGTAGTTGAAAAAAAAATATATAAAAAAGATAAAATTTTTTATTGTTTTTAATTGAAAAGAACATCAAGACTCGTAGTTGATAACAAGAAAGCAAAATTAAAGAACACTAACACTTGTACAAGACGACAAGAAAATCAACACTTAGACACTTTTCTTTGTTTGAATTAAAAAATATAAAAGCAAAAAACACAAGAATAAAAGGACATAAGAAAAATAAAGATAGATTAATAAGAATTAATTTAATATTTAAAATTTAATACTAATTGATATGAAATAAGGGATAAATAAATTAAAAATAAAATAAAAAAAATAAAATAATAAATTAAAATTGAATATAAAGATAATTATTATACTTTTTTATTTAATTTTTTATTTTTTAATGTAATAAGAAAAGAACTCATCATTCAAACTAAATTATCCACACAATAATTTAAGAATTGAATCGAAAGGAACCACTCAATATCTCAATTTTCTACGAAATTTTTTAATGCAACAAGAAAGACTCACTCAATTTGATTTGTCTACATTATAATTTCATCATGAAACTCAAAAAAATTTTACACCTCTAATTTATCAAAAATAATTACAATAATTTGGTAGATATTTATTACCTCATAATAAATTAAAATAAAGAAAACATTCGTTCACTAACATAAAATTCAATCTACAAATTAAATAAATAAAATTAAAATACATAAAATTAAACATACTAATATTTAAAAATATAAATCATTAAATAATATTTAAATTTTTCATATCACAAATATTTAAAATATATATATTTTTATTTTAGAGAAATACAAACATGGTGTAAAAAATTTATCTTCAGACCATTTTATAAATACATCACTTTTTTTGTAATTAATATATATGGACATTTTTTTTAATCCACAATTGAAGTATTTACTATTGAATATTATTATTAGAACTAATTTCGGTGACCAATACTTATGGGAACCTAAATGGATGAAATAGCTCGATTGAAAATTTTAAAATTTTTATCTGTTTCAAGTAAAAAAATTGAATTTACAACACTTAATTAATAGAGGATAAGTCCTTTTCTCTCAACTGCGTTCTTTGAATTTGTAATATTGCAACATTTTACGAGTATATAATATATTGATTATATATAAATTATGAGTTTAATTTTAAATACTAATAATATAAAATATTTTATACGATCGTTCATTTATATTTTTTTTAGATAATTATTTACGTAATTAATATAAAAAAATATTTTTAATGATATAATATTACATAATAATTAAATATATACAAAATTATTTTACACTAATTTTTTATTTCTTACGGTATCTTTTAACTTGGTAGACCAAAGACTAATTTATCACGATACTAAATTTTATTTAAAAATTTGTTATTAGTCAATAAATAAAATTATTTTACCCTAATAATACATCAAAATTATATTCATTAACTATTTCAAAATTTATGGATGGACATGAATATTGGTCAATTTAAATAGATGGGCAAAGAAAATGAATCCAAAACCTTCTTAAATAACATTTATTCTCACAAAATTATATTTATTTGCATTCAATATTTTTTCGCTCAATCAATAGTTGTTTCTAAAATTTTATTTAATGTTCATGTAAATGACAATTAAATAACCGATGCATCGTTTGGTAATTTGGAACTATTGTGTGTGTATTCTAAATATCTACTTGACGCTCATATAAATTTATTTAATTTATTCTTTTTACCAGATACATTTCACATATTTCTCTGATAAAAATAAATGAAATTAAAATTAAATAGAATAAAATATTATTTTAATCTATAACCTTTGGATAAAGTCTTAACTTGGATAAAGTTTTAATTACAGGCTGAATATAGTAATCTGCTTATGTAAGAGGAGTTGTTTTGGTATCAAAAATCTCGAGAGCACTGGGTCAGATTTGGAGATAGAAATACTAAGTTTTTTCATATGCAAACCATTATGCGGAGGAAGCATAACAAGGGTCAGGGGTTGTTTTTGGAGGATGGAAGATGGAGTATTGATCTGCAAGAACTCGAAGAATGTGCAATTGGATTTTATAGAGATCTTTTTTGTAATGTGGAACAGGTAGAACTTGATGTGATGGGGGATCAGGAATTACCTTTTTTATCTCGTGAGGCTATTGAAAGTCTCACAAGAAATGTTTCTAAAGAAGAGGTTAGGAAGGTGGTTATGGGCATGAACTCTTTTAAGGCCCCAGGTGCCGATGGTTTTCAGGCTTTTTTCTTCAAGGAATATTGGGAAGTGGTTGGTACAGAGGTATGGGAACTTGTTAAGAAGGCTTTCGCTGGGTTTGATCTGGATAGTGCTCTGTTTGACACTTTGGTGGTGCTGATTCCTAAAGTTGATAACCCGTCTCGCATGAAAGAGTTTCGTCCTATCAGCCTCTGTAATGTCATCTACAAGATTATAACTAAGGTGGTTGTGGAGAGGTTATGACCTTTTCTACAAGATATCATTGGTCCTCTGCAGGGAGGGTTTATTCCTGGAAGGGGTGCCCCAGACAATATCATTGTAGCCCAGGAAGTTCTCCATTTTATGAAGAAAACCAAATCAAAAAAAGGTGTTCTTGCTTTTAAAATTGACCTAGAAAAGGCTTATGACAGGGTGAGTTGGGAGTTTTTGGAGCAATCTCTCCTAATGTTTGGCTTTCCAGGTACTATTGTTTCTCTTATTATGAAATGTGTAAAGTCTTCCTCCCTTTCTCTAATGTGGAATGGTAACCGGTTGGATGATTTTCAGCCAAAGAGGGGTTTGAGGCAAGGAGACCCGATGTCTCCTTATTTATTTGTTATTTGTATGGAGAGGTTGAGTTGCCTCATTGCTAGGCAAGTGGAGGTTGGTAGATGGAAACCAGTGACTGTGTCTAGGGGAGGTCCTGTAATCTCCCATCTCCTTTTTGCAGACGACCTTATCCTTTTTTGCAAAGCGAAGAAATCTCAAGTGCTTCATGTTTTGGACACTATGGCCACCTTTTGCAGAGCATCTGGTATGAAGGTGAATTTTGACAAATCTCGTGCTATCTGTTCTATGAATGTTTCTAGACAACGCAAGGATCTTTTCACTGGTATTTCTTCTATCCGATTTGCTAATTCTCTGGGAAAATACCTTAGTGTCCCCCTTAAGCATGGCAGAGTTACTAAAGCTGATTTTAATGATGTGGTTGATAAGCTTACTAATAGGCTAGCATCTTGGAAAGGTCGCTTCCTTAATAAAGCTGGTCGGATTTGCCTTGCCAAATAAGTTTTATCTTCTATACCTATTTATAGGATGCAAGTAAGCCTTTTTTCATCAAGTGTGTGCTCTAACATTGATAAGTTTACTAGAAGTTTTATTTGGTGTGGTAGTCATAATCACCGTGGTCTTTATTTAGCATCTTGGAGAGTTTTGACGACTCCGAAAAAGTTTGGAGGTCTTGCTTTGCGGGAGTCGCGGTTGGTCAATTTTTCTTTATTAGGAAAGCTAGTTTGGCAAATTTTGATGAATCAAGAGAAACTGTGGGTCAAGATTATGCTTCAAAAATACCTCCAGAATAGAAACCTATTTGCAGTTAAAGCAATGGGTTCTTCATCGTATATATAGAAGTCTATTGTGCACACAGCTTCCGTATTAAAGGAAGGGTTTGTTTGGGAAGTGGGAGCTCTTTCTAAGAATTTCTGGTTTGACTCTTGGTTGCACTCTGGGCCAGTAGGAGCGAGGGTTGAATTTCTTGATATTTGTGAGGCTGCTTTGACCATTGAAGATGTTTACCGTGATGGAGTTTGGCATTTGGAGAGGATTTACTCTTTTATTCCTATGGACTTAAGGGAAGACATTCTTAGTTTAGTACATATTTCGGCTTCTGGTCGTGATTTGGGTTGGAGTTGGGAGCACACTCTTTACTCTGCTAAACAAGGATATTTATGGTTAATTCAGAATAAGTTGAATTGGGATAGGAATATCAATTGGCTTTGGCTTTGGAAGGCGCGGGTCCCTGAAAAGTTGAGGCTCCTAGTGTGGCTTTGCCTTCATGATGCTGTACCAACTCAATATCTGCGTTTTCAGCGACATCTCTCCCCCTCATCCTTATGTACACGTTGCAATCAACTTCTGGAGACAATTCTTCATTGTTTTTGGGATTGTGAAGTGGTGCGATCAGTTTGGGTTTCTCTAGGTTTTTCTGATGTGTGTTTCTTTGGCTCTCACGAGGTGCATGATTGGTTCAAGCATGGCCTCGTCAATGAAGGTTGTTCCAAATTTGCAGCTATAATATGGTCAATTTGGCAAGACAGAAATATGGGTAATTTTCAGGAAATTTTTGGATTTGCTGGGTCAATTGCATACAAGGCTCGCAGGTGCATGGTGGATTTTGAATATACAACTCAGAATCGAGTGTGTTGTATCCAGGGATTAAAATCTCTATCTTGGTCTCCGCCAGAACCTGGTGCTTGGAAGTTAAATTGTGATGGGAGTGTGAACTTGGGAGATGATTGTGCTGGTTTTGGATGGGTAATTCGCGATAGCTACAGTCAATGGGTAATGGGATGCTCAGGAAATTCCTTTGGATCTAGTGTCATTAAGCTTGTTGTCTGTGAGACAGATTGCGCATCAGCTTTTGAGCTAGTGACTAGTTGGCAAGTTCCACTCTGGCATCTTGAAAAAGAAGTGATACAACTGATCTTTGACTTGAAGTTAAGAAGGGATTGGGATATTCGTTTTGAGCTTATCCCGAGAGAAGCTAATGTCGTGGCAGATCGGTTGGCAAAGATGGGATCTGGAGGTGGCGGAGCTGATGAGTTCACCTTTGGCACCAGCCGCCAGAGGTGGTTTGTCCTCTCTTGCTGTTAAAAACCTGATTTCTTTTCTTTTTCTTTTCTGCTCTTTTGTTTTTTCTCTTGGTTGTTCACCAAAAAAGTCTTAATTTGGTCTTTAATGTTTCTTACGTCTTATTTCAGCCTCAAAAAGTTCCAAACGTCGTATTTCAATCAAAAATGGTTTCATTCAATATTGTCCCACCGTCAAATTTGACACGAACAATTAGTATATCGAAGAGTTAATAACGTTTGATTTTATTAAGTAAAATTGATCTATCAACGATCACCAACTTAAAAGTTTTTTCTTTGATTATATTTTGGATTATTGATGATTAATTGATAACATTTTAGAATTTTTTTTAAGAAGGAGATCAAGAAGAAAGAGTGTTAGTAGAAAAAAAATGTTACAAAAAAATTTTGATATTATATTTCAATAACACAAGGAAGAAAATATGACTTAACAACAATATTATTAACATTTACGTCACTTATTTTATTAATTATTTTTGTCAAATTTAATAGTAAAATAATATTAAATTATTTAAAACTTTTTAGAATAAAAATAAAATATTTAAAATATTAAAAACTAATTAAAATTTGACCCAAACATTAAAAACTAAAATAATACTTTATCGTAAAATTAATCCTTTCTATTTTGACGTGAAGGATGATAGGGTGAAAAATGAGATATAAAATGAATTCACTTGCTAATTTGTTATATCAAAATGTGAATGCATTTTTTTGCGCTGTGTAATTAATTATACTTTTGTCATTGCGTGAGTATATATGTATCATTTTACTTAGAGAAACATTGCATCAATTATTGGTTTATTCCGTAGAAATTAAACTCAAGTGCATTGAATTTCATGTGTAGTTGATATTTGAGAGTCATTAGATGATTTGACTAATTTGACTAAATTTTTATTTAACGGCTCTCAGATATCAACTTCACATGAAGTCGACTTCACCTGAGTTTTCACCAATATATATCTATTTATATATCTTTTTTAATAGTTTAATTTTTTAAAATATGTAATTTTTTAATATAGTAGTATTAGAAACTTTTCTTGAGATAGTGTATATGAAAGGAAGAAGGTTCTTTTCTTTCTTTCTTTAGATATACTTTTAAGAATGTAATTTTAAAATTATTAGGATAAAAAAATACTACCAATATAGTTTTCATGTTTAGTTTTTACATAAATATTTTACAAGAAAGTATATATTTAAGAAATTAATAAGGATATGATAGATTTGTATTTGTATTTTTCTAATTTCAATTTTAATATTTTTGGTTCTAGAATTAACAAAAAAAATAAAAGTAAAATATAAAAAACAATAAATTTTATTTTATCTTGTATTTTTATTTTTATACAACATTTTAAAAATAAAAAAAGAAACAAAATGAGCAAGTTGAGATTTAGACAAGACAAGTTTAATGTAACCTAAGTGCTAAGGCCTAAGCTGAATCTATAAAGTAGTGTAGCTAGCTTGGATCTAGGAACCAGAAAATCTGTAGAGAGAGAAAAAAGTGTTGAGGGAAAGACGCTTTCTATTTTTTCTGTGAGAGAGAGGTGTATTACAAGATCTTCTAAGGAGAGAAGTGTTTTACATTGCTATAGGTTATATATATAGGAAGCATAATTTGTTTGTATTGTTTTATTTTTTAAATAAACAATCACAAATCGGATGATTCGATTTGTATCTTTAAAAATTTTTTAAAATTAATATTATAAATCTTATATTTTTTCTAATATTGTATAATTTTTATACAGAATATTTATCTTTTTTTATTAATTATAAATCTTATATTTTTTCTGTGATTTATAAGTGTCATTTGATTTTTTTATGAAAGTTTAAATTTTTTTCTTAAAAAAAAAAAACCAGGAAGACTAATATTTAAAGTTGTATAAAGTTAATAAATGCATATAAGATGATATAATATATATGAAATGTGTTTTAAAAATATATAAATTCTTTAAAAATATGATTTAAAGTTGATTTCTTTGTAAATATCTAAAATAAAAACATTATATCGACTCACATATTAATACAAATCCAATGTAGTTATAGTCTACATTGCATTCGATCATTAGACATTAATATTGTGTAAGTCGTGATGTCATCTCAAACAAACATAATATTAACACATATTTCTACAATTATAAAATATTTTTCTACAATTATATTAACTAATCATGATATATCTATATGAAAAATCAGTTATTACTCAGACACTACGTATAAATTCGTATTTGACATTTCATAATTTTTTTTATTATATTACTCTGAATAAATTTAGTTTTATTCAATTGCATATTTGATTATTCTACTATGTCAGGTTTTGATTATTCTAGCAAATAATTATTTAGTTAAATAAAATATATAATTAATATGTATAAATATATAAATATATAATAACTAATTTAATGTCTAATTTTTAGTATATAAATAATAATTTTTTTAAAAAATAATACTAATATTTTTTTTTGGATACTTTTGTCCTAATATCTTATTCTAATATGTACTATTATACAAGAATGTTTACGAATATGAATAACCAAAGTGATTCGATATGATTACATTAGTTTTAGACTTGATGAATAATAGGGTATTATCGAGATATATCCAATCAAATTTAACTTTAAATAAGTATTAGTTTTGAAATCGTCAAACCCAAACCAAGCTGATTATTCGATTAGTTTAATATTAATTAAAAAGAGGTAAATACTAAATTAATACTCAAAAGATTCTGATTCTTAAAAAATTTTAAAATTTGACAAGAATACTTATAAATTCGTCAGAGCACATTTTCAACAAGCACAATACTAACATCAGTAATATATTTGAATCAATGATGTATTATTATTATTATTATTACTACATATTTATAGTATTTAAATTTTTTTTTAATTTTTTGTTTTTTTACTTTTATTTTTAATCGGGTACTGAATGATCCGAATTGATTCGATTTGAATTTCATCTGCTCGGATTAATACAGATCCATTCACTAAAAATTACAAATCCAAACCAATTAAAATTTATTCAGTTAAGTTCTTATTTTTATCAAATTTGAACAAATTCGACTAATAAAAATTCTTACTAATATTCAATCATTTTAGATATACAAAAATTCACTTATTAAATTAATCATTTTTATAAAATATATTAAAATATAAAATATATATTAAAAATAAATTAAACAACATATATTTATTTATATATATTATAATTTATTTACTGACTGACTTCTAGTAAATTTTTTATTAATATATTATGAAAAAAATGAACATGTTTTTGTATGATGAAATGGAAGGACAAGGAGCAAAAGAAAACAGAAAGAGAATTTCAGAAACTCCTCACATAACAAGAGAGAGAAAAAAGTGTGACCCTTTTCTCTTGCAGCTTCAAAGTGAAGGGGCCAAAAAAGTTATGATCCCTTGATATTCTTCGGTTTTGGTGACACACCATAAACAACACAACCATGCTTTCTGTAACCGAAACTTGAAGCAGCTCCAAACAAACAAACAAAGAAAAAAGAAAAAGAAAAACACATATATAAAGCAGAACAATTCACAGTCATCAGTTACAGAAAGAGAAGAAGAAGCAAGAGAGAACACAAAGGAACACATTATCATTCACTCTCATTTAACTATCATCATGGCTGGTTGGTCTCTCTCTCTCTCTCTCTCTCTCTCTCTCTCTCTTGTTTGCTTTGTGTTTGTCTTTTTTTGTCTTTGGTCTTTGTTTTTCTGTTGTTGGTGTTCTTTTTCCTTTTTGTGCTTCTATGGTTGAATGGCACATAAGGAAGAAGGTACTAATCTCAGTGGTTTCTTGTCAAAGGAAACAACTTCAGTGTGAGGTTATGGTTGGAATTTCATGTGTTTTTGTTGTTACCATGTTTGGTTAATGTGAGTGTTGAGCTGAAAAAGAGTAATGTCTGTGTTCTTTTAGCAATTGACTAATGTTGTTGGGACCCTTCATTTTTAATGTTTTCCTTTAATTTTTCAATATGAAGTGAATGACCCTTTTGCCTTGTGAACATGGAGGTTACTAAGGAAGAGCTTAATGCAAAAATGAGAGAAAAAAGTTTCCAACTTTGGTCTGAAAAAAACCATGCAAAGTTTCCAACATGTCTGTGTTTTGTTTTGTGGCAGATGGGGCTGGTGATGATTTGTTTAAAGAGCTATGGAGGTTGTGTGCAGGGCCATTAATGGATGTTCCTTGTGTTCAAGACAGAGTTTTCTATTTCCCTCAGGGTCACATTGAATTGGTAAGATATATACTTCTTTACCTTGTTTCTGATTTTGTTTGTGAATTTCATTTTTTCCATTTTTGTGTCAAATTTAGGCCTTAAGGGGTTTAGTTAGTGTTATATAATTTTGATTTTTTCTTTTGTAGTTGCCAGAACCTACAGAACAAGAATTGAGGCAGATGAAGAACCAGAAATCTCCCAAATACGATCTTCCGTCGAAGATCTTATGCCGTGTTATCGATGTTAAGTGTCTGGTAATGTTTATCTTTTTTTGGTTCCTTATGTTGTGTTATGTGTTCTTGATTGGCTCATTGGAATGATGGTTTTTCATGTACTGATTATAGAATCTTGTTAATTTTGTTTTGTAGGCCGAGATGGAAACCGACGAGGTTTATGCTCGAATCACTTTGCAGCCATCTTCAGATGTGAGAATTTGATACATTTTCCGAACAATTAATTCCCTCATTATTGAAAATTGAAAAATGTTTAACTGATTTTTCCATTTTTTTTTTCTGGTTTTGTTCTATGTACAACAGAATGATCCTCTAGATCCTAATCCAATTTGTTCCGAGAAACCGAAACAGAAATTTTACTCATTTTGTAAGACACTGAGTACCTCAGATACTAGCACACATGGAGGATTTTCGGTTCTTCGGAAGCATGCTAATGAATGCTTGCCTCAATTGGTGTGTTTTCTTTAGCCGAGAATGATCGAACCAGAATATATTTTCGATTACAAGAAAATAATTAAGAGTTTATATGTTGTAGGATATGACAATGGAAAATCCTACTCAGGAGTTGGTAGCAAAGGATATTCATGGGGTTGAATGGAAGTTTAAGCATATATATAGAGGTAACTTTTTCTTGGTTTATAATATTGGAAAATCTTCGTTGTTTTTCTTTGAATTTATGTTTTAACTGCGAAATCTTGCTTACTGTTTTGCACAATTTGTTAAGGACATCCGAAGAGGCACCTGCTTACAACTGGCTGGAGTGCATTCGTTGCGGCCAAGAAATTGGTTGCCGGAGATTCTTTTGTTTTTCTAAGGTACTTGAAATCATGATAATGCATTCTATAATGTTCTGCTTTGACATAATTAGTCCTTATGCCGCGAATTTCCGTGCTTTAATCCTTGATTCTTACAGGGGAGAGAATGGACAACTGAGGGTAGGCGTTAGACGTTTGAATCCGCCGCAGAGTCCTACGCCTTCGTCCGTGGTGTCGACACAAAACATGCGCCTTGGAGTGATTGTTACTGCAAGCCATTCTGTTATGACTAGTACCATGTTTGTGGTTTATTACAAGCCAAGGTTTGTAAGCATCTTTTAAACATTTTGTGTAACTCTTACTTGAAACATTTATGCTTTTAACTTTTGAATTCAATTCAGGACTAGCCAGTTTATTGTTAGTTTAAACAAATATATTGACACGATGAACAATGACTTCAAAATCGGCATGCGATTCAAGATGAGACATGAGGGTGAAGATCCACTTGACAAAAGGTATCATTTTAAATGTGCATCAAGAGTTTAATCTACCTTAGTCTCTAAGTTAATCTTAGATTAATGTACCATTATTTTGTCAGGTTTTGTGGTACTATAGTTGGAGTTGGAGATGAATCTCGAGAATGGCCGAATTCTCAATGGAGGTCATTGAAGGTTCGACTTCATTCGAAATCACTCATTAAGTTCATCTAATTTTCTCATTAGTGTATAATTTTTTGTCTTTGTTACATAGGTTCAATGGGATGAACCAGCAACAATGCAAAGACCAGATAGAGTTTCATGTTGGGAGATTGAACCTCTTGTTACTTCGCCTTTGAATACGATTCAACCGATGGCGAAGGGAAAAAGATCAAGGCATGCTGAGGCTTCATCTTCTGGTAGGAAAAAGAATGTTACTTTGGATCATGTGCACTTTACATCCTAAACTTTATAAATATGCAATTTACACCTTGAAGTTGTTGAACTGCGCAAAAAATGACTTCTCTTAACTTTTCTTCCAAAATGACCCTTTCACGTGATGCATTTTATTAATAAAATAACATCTTACTAGAAGGGTAATTTTGGAAGGAAAGTTAACAAGAAGCCGTTTTTTTACCGGTCGACAACCTTAAGGTGTTAATGAACAAACATTGTTGGATTATTAACTTAATGATGATGTTAATCTCCGAATTCAGCTGCTTCAGGTAGCAAAGAAAGCCAAGTAGCTACAATATGGCAGCCACCACATTTGAATGGCAATGGAAATTCTTCTCAAGATCCCGAAAACAACAAAGCCGTCGTCCCGGTTGGTCCAGCTGGCGAAGGCCCGGCACGCGACCACAACGAAGACAGGAAGAAGGGCATGGATTGCTGGTTGTTTGGGGTGAATTTGACTAGCAGCTATAGTAATGTTGTTACCCCTTTGGAGAAAGAACTTTGGTGTGAAGCTTCAACTATCCTTCATTGTGGTCCCAAAGAATCTATTATTGTTGGTGCATGTGAGACTGAGAAGGTTCAGAGTCTCAATAACCATTCACTGTCCAACAAGCAGGGCCATGTACCATCCATGAGGACTAGGACTAAGGTACCTTTATTTTATTTTTATTTTATTTTTTATTCTTGTTTCAGCCTTAAACCTACATATGAATATATAAAAAGTTTCAAGTATATCAGGAACACTGGTGTTTTAGTACTTTTAGTCATTAATCTCAATCATGTATATATTTTATGATCGAGATCAACGGGTAAAACGACTGAAACACCGTTATTCTTGGTATACTCGAAACTCTTCATATGTGATACATGTAATGTCTTCAAAGATTCCTTCCACATTTTTATGAGAGGTTGGGTCAAATAATGTAAAAAGGGGAAGGAAATTTTTCAGCCTTTGTTTTGAGTATGACAGTGTTTGGTAGCTAGGAATCTTTGAAGGTGACAAATTAGTGAAATACCTAAATAGTCCCTATGAAAGCTTACTTGGTTGACAAAATAACCCGTAAAAGATCGAATATTTATTTGATATGTTCTAAGAAATTAGGTGGTCTGACAATTGGATCCGATTGTCGATTGGGCCTAAATGTCATGAATCATGACATGGAAGCCCAACTGACATCGGATGAACTCGTTAGACGAGGATAATTAATATTAATGTTTGGTTGGTTATTTTATTAGGGAAGAGATATTTCGGGTGTTATTTCAGTAATTTTACTTGTATAAAATTCTCTCCTGAATTTTTTCCTTCATAATTGATTATTTTATTTTTTATGTTTTGAAGGTGAAAATGGAAGGTGTAGCAGTTGGTCGAGCAATTGACTTGACCACATTAAATGGTTATGATGAACTCATAGTTGAGCTTGAGAAAATGTTTGACATTGAAGGAGAAATTATATCTCAGAAGAAATGGGCTGTTACTTTCACTGATGAAGAAAATGACCTTATGCTTCTTGGTGATGATTTATGGCAGTGAGTAACTTCAACTTTCTTGCATAGTTTCTTCTGTTTTTCAAATTTTCTTTTTAAAGATATGTAAATGCTTTATTATGAAAACTTTCTCAAGACTCATCAAGAAGCTTTTCTTTTCTGATTTTCACAAAAAAGATATTTTGTAACTTGATATTTTTTGTATAGTCCAAAAAAGAAAAGCTATTCTATTTGGTTTTTTATTTATTAAAATTTTGATTATTTTATAAAAGGTTGGTTTAATTACTCTGCTAGTCTCTATAGTTTTGCAAAATTTTCAATTAGGTTCCTATAATTTTTTTTCTTTTAATTGAGTCCTTGCACCAAATTTTTTTTAATCGGGTCTCTACACTTTTTTTTTCCTTTTATTTAGGCCCTGTATCAATTCTTTTTTTTTTTAGTTGGATCCCTATAAAATTAAGTCAAATACTACTAAGAGAGACTTAATTGAAAAAAAAATTTGGTGCAGGGACCCAATTAAAAAGAAAAAAAGTATAGGGATTTAATTGAAAATTTCACAAAATTATAGGGACCAACAGAGCAATTAAACCTAAAAGGTTTTACAATTATATGAAATTTTTTTTAGTAATAACAAAAAGTTGGAACAAACCCTTTAATCTATGCTATGAAATTTTGTAGGGACTTCTGCAAAATGGTGAAGAGGATTTTCATTTGTTCAAAGGAGGATTAATTAGTCATTTGTTGAATGACTTGACTCCATGTTGTGATTCATAACATCACTCAACATCTATCAATCTAATATAATATGCTTTGAAACCTTAATTGACCTTTTTCTTTTATTTTTAATTTTTATTTTTAAGCATTAATAGGTTTAGGAAGGGAAGGGAATCTGATGGTAGTGTGCATAGCAACTAGGTGGATTTTAATTTTTAGGTACTTTATAATTGTAAATATCCTAGTTTATTTTAATTTTTTTAAATTTATTTTTATTTTGTGTTTAATATTGTGCAGTAATTTTCTAAATCTATAAAAGTTCTAAGTCAATTTGGGGCAATGTTTAATTTGGAATATTTAAGTATGATTTTGTTAATGAGTATTCTAAAAATACATGACATACACTACAATAATTCCGGCAAATAGCGACGAAAATTTTGCGGCGGTTTTATTTAATAATGTCAAAAGTATATTATTACATTACATGTTAAGAAAATCAAAATTAGTGGACCCAAAAAAAAATCAAAATTAAAACTACAAGACAAAATTTAATTCCTTGAAAAGGGTTTAATTCACCTAATATAATAATAGAAGATCAATAAGATTGATGCACTTTAATGCACACATATGAGCTCTGTTGGTGATGCAGATATTGACAATGACATGATGGAAAGTGACATATAAGTGTCTTTGGAGATACACAAAACAATGATTGCCTTAGTATCATCAAAATCCACTTTTGGATACCTACACAACTGGGAAAAAAAAAAGTTTAATCACAATTTTAATTTTTAATGACTCACAATTTATTTAGATAATGCGGATTTTTTTTTTTGTTAAAATTTACGGTTTTTTTCTTTCTAAAAGGTCATTCTAATCTACCATTACATTTTTTAATATTTTAAAAATATTTTTGTTATTTTAGTGTTTAGATATATGTTTGTCAGCATTTAAATATTTAAAAAATAATTTTTTTTTTTGCAATTTACTCTTTTTTTTTGGGTTGAAAACCAAGTATTATTACTTATCAGAAAAAAGTAGTTTTAAAATTATATATATATATATATATATATATATATATATAGTGTTAAGGGGATTTAACTAAATAATAAAAAAATTATGTATAAAATACAAAATATAGGAGAAAATGATGAATACTATTATGCAACATAAATAATTACTAATTCAATATACCATCAATAATATTATAACTTTCAAATTGAAACCTAAAACAATTTTTTTGTTTGTTTGTGAAATTATAGTTTCAAATTGACTTATCTTAACTTTCATTATTAGCTTTTTTTTTCATCAATGGTCAATTTTGAATAATTTTAAGTACCTTTTAATGAAGACTATTGTTGTTGTTGATTGGGTTTGGTTTGATGTTTTTTATCTTTTTACTTTTAAAAAGAAAAAAGCCAGGTTGTACATAATAGGCTATTTTTTTATATGAAAAAAATATTGGTATTTTTGTTGAAAATAAAATTATTTGGTGTAATTAGAGGTAAGTGAATTTTGTAGGTGAGGAGTCAACATATGGGGGCCTATTGCCCACGTGTTAATATCCTGTTCAACATGCGGGGAGCGTGTTAAATACATGACAACATGCTGACCAACACGCATGGCATGTTGAATAATTTTCACGATACTGTAATATACTTCAAATATCAATATTCAAACAAAACATCATCTCTATTCCTATATTAAAAATAATTTCCGTACATAATACATATATCTTTTGATTTGATATTTTGATGATTCTCAAAGCAAATATATGGTTGCCCAAAATGTGGAGGCAAAAGTTGTTTTCAACATGATTCTTGTTCTTCTTACCTATAACAATCAAGATGATTTAATAAACAGTCCATGAAAACAGTCAATGAAAACAAGAGTAGTTGGTACACCAACTATATTTATATAAATTAAAGTGATTTTATCTATCAAAACTATAATGGCCATTTATACCATTCTTAATCAAATAGTTGATGAAATTATTCACAATTATCTCTTTCAAAATTTGATTAAAGTGAAAAATATAGAATAATTTTTAGATTGGAATTCATCTTATGATGGAAAATGGACTTCAATTACTACAAAATGATCATGAATATTTCATTATTATGAATTTATTTATTAAAATTACTTGTAATAATTGATGAGATGTGGACACTTAATTTTTATTTCATAATATATATATATATTCAGTATTGTTTTAAGACTATCATGTTAAGGATTATTTTTAGACTTGCATGGAACTTAAAACTTGGAGATTTTCTTGAAATAATTTATTCAAAAAGTTTACATAGTTAAATAAAAATATATAAATAATTATATATTTGTTTTATATATGCACCCTTTTATGTAAGAAATTATTTTTTGGTTATGTGAATTTTATACAAACATTTTTCTGTTAATTTTCTTATATTTGTCTTATTTTAAAATTCGATCCTTTTTTATTTTTGAGTAACAAAAATTGATTTTTTTTTATAAAAATTTCGATATTATGTCATAAAATTACTTATGTCAAAAGTTTAAATTATTAAATAAAAATATTTTAGCAGAGATGTATGTATGTATGTGATTATATATTTTAAATTTTTTGCTTTTTAAATAATGGCTTCCACTAAGATAGGCTTAGATCAGATCGGTTATGGCTTTTATTGACTTTTATTGACTTTCACCTACCTATCTCTTGCCTTCTTCCACTACTGCTAGAGCTAACAGCATGAGAGTTTTGAATGAAATGATGAATGCTATTGCAACTATTTAATAATAGGGTTTTTTAATTTTATTTTTGATCTTTTAAAGCAAGGGTCCTTTGAGGCAAGGATTTTATTTTAAAGGATAAAACAAAGAACTTACTTTTTAATAAATAAAATAAAACATTTCTAAAATTCTCTTATTTCGCTTTTTAAGGTGAAATCCTTATTTTAAAGTATGGTAAAGTATATTTTTTGTCCCAAAGTTTGGCAAAAATTTCAAAAATACTCCTAAGTTTTATTTTGTTTCAATTTTGTTCCAAAAGTTTTCGATTTGTATCAAATATACCCTCGATGGCTAAATTTTCAAAAAATTTAAGACTAATTTAACTATAATGCATGAAAATTATGCTTGATTTGTTTGTATTGAGGGTTGTTTTTATGAAATTGTTGTTGAATTGATCTTAAATTTTTTAAAAAGTTAGTCGTTAGAGGTATATTTGATGCAAATCGAAAACTTTTGGGACAAAATTGAAACAAAATAAAACTTAAGGGTATTTTTAAAATTTTTGTAAAACTTTAGGGACAAAAAGTATACTTTACCCTTTAAAGTATTTAAATTAAATTCCTTCTTTTCCTTTCTTTTAACATCATATATTGAGATATTCCTTTTAAGGCAGACAATGATGCAATTCAAATAAAAAGTTGAGAATTTCACATGGTAAAGAGCCGGATAAATAACACTCTTTTCTTGTACCAACTACCATATTTTGTTGAGTAATCATATTTGTGTATCCAATATATTTTTGGACATAACATTCGTCTGATATGCGTGTTTGTTGTGTTTAATTATATTTTAATAAAAAATAAATTTTTTTTTGGACATGTTTGGACACACTTAAATACCATCACGTATCAACATGTCTAGTCTTATTCTTAAAAATAAATTTAGAAATAGTATATATATTATTATATATTAAAACAAAAAATATTTTAAATACTTTATATAATTAAAATAAGACATTAAAATAATTAAAAAATAATTTATGTTTTAATATCAATAAATATCAAAATATCATTACAATTTATCTGAAAAATGTTTTATATTTTATACATAGGTATATCCCCGTATTTTATAAGATTTTAAAATTCGTGTATCGATGTATCCCATATCGTGTTGTGTCCTATGTCTATGTCAGTATTCATGCATCATAGTATTTTCATTTAAATTTAGATTTTGTCCACCCAAAAAAATAAGTTATTATTTTTATTTTTAAAATTGAAGCTTTCCTATAAAAATACTTTAGAGATAGTTGGCCATATATGAACCTCAATTCTCAGCTTGTAACTTTCACATGTGCTTCTTGGTGAAGGAAAATCATATGGAATTTATGGCAAATTGAAATTACTTGTTTTTTAGGGCACCTATGTTATGTTAATTAATGTTGTTTTGGAAACCAATCACTAGTGCTATTTCATGCCCTATGCATGCTTCTCAATTCTCCATCACAACTTGGCATCAACCACATACACCAAGCCACACTAGGAACCAACCATTAATATTTGAATAATAAACTTCTAACAATTTCATTACACATAAATATTTTCAGATTGGTATTTTTTTTCCCTCTTATCTACTCTCTATAACATGAAATATTGGAAGTTCAAAAACATTATTGTACATCAGATATTGTTAAAATCCAAATGAAATATAAAAAAAATTGGCAAGTAGTTATGTGATCAAATCAAATTTTTTTTTAAAAAAAATTAAGTGTAAGATTCGAACTCGAAAACTCTAGATAAAGATAAAAAAAAACTGTCATTTGAGCTATAGTTTGTTCGAATGCGATCAAATCAATTGATTATGTCAAAATTAGGACATTTATAATAGAAAAAATTATGTGAAAGCTTGTGAAAAACATGTTACTACATTTTGATAATATATTATGTGTATATAAAAAATTAACTATCAATCAATCACCGTATAAAAATATCATATTTAGTGTTTTATAAAACTTTTATTATCCTCCTATAAATAAATTAATTATTAAACTATTACAGATTTGATAGCTAATTATTTAATTAAAAAATCTATTAATTAATTATTAATATATAAATATACACAAATATACTATGAATAACTCAGTTATTAATTTTAAGCATGCAAATTTTACATACATAACAGACATTTTATGCATGTTTCTACGAATTATGTTTGTTTTATGGAATGATAATGTATGAAGGAATTGAATTGCCTACAATATACGCATATTTTGAGAAAATTACATGTAGCAATGCAAGATGGAGAACAAATAATAAGAGCACATATGATTATTGATTATGAATGGTCATTTTGTAACTTTTCTGCAGAGAAAGCAACATTTTTTTTTCGTGGAGTAGCTTCACCTTTGTGGCACTTTCTTTCCTTCATTATCTCATAAAAGTGACACCAAAGTTTGTTGTGTATTCATAAATGTCCTAAACCCTACATATATAAGTTTATTTATAATTTATAATAAATTATATTATTAAGAATTTAACTAATTATAACCATTTTTTAGGATGAGTATTTTATTTCATAACGTAAATTAAGAACATTTAAAAAATAATAAGATCATCTATTAAACTACTATTCAACCAACTGAATATTAGTATTTTACTACTTTAATTTTAGATATTTTAAAGAAAAGGATTAAAACGTTATAGGTTAAAATAGGATTTATTCCAAACGTTGGAGACCAAAAGAGCACTTTATTTTTAAAAGAAAAAATAGATATCTATATATTTATCAATCATATTAGGTGTACACTAAAATCAGTTAGTAATATAAAATATATATTAAAAATAAGTTAAACAACACATATATTTATACACAGATACATAATAGCTAATTTTAATATTTTTGTATATTTATTTATTTGCACTGTAAAAGCGGGAGGTATCTTATAATATATTAGAAATATTTTCACTAGATTCACATAAAGATAATTGAAATCTCCAATATTAATGTATGCTTTTATATATAAAAATACGATAAAAATAACTAAATATTAACTATATCCTTAAATATTAAATTATTTTACAAACAAATTGAGGAATAACCAAAAGCTTCTCTTGTTGATACACAAATAAGAAATTCCCTTTTTTTATTTATTTATTTACATAGAGGATTTGGAATTATATATACCCTGAAATTGATTTGGTTATTCTCAAAATAGGACCACAAGATTAAAGAGTCTTATTATATAACAAACACAAAGAAGGGAGAAAGCAAAGATGAGTGGTTGTAAAACAGAGTCAGAAACAGAGCAAGAACAGAGTAACACATCAATTCTTCTACCAATATTCAAGTTCAATCCTCAAACAACAATGGTGGATTATTCTTATTCTTATTCTTCTTCTCCTGAGAGGTCAGGGATTGTAACTCCACCACTTTGCACCTTAGCTTCAGTACCATTTGGTTGGGAAGAGGAACCTGGCAAGCCAAGAATAACTTCTTCTCCTTCTTCTAATACTAATGCCATTGTTACTTTGACCAACTCAAAGTCAAAGTCAAAGTCGTTGCAACTTCCTCCAAGGTTGCAACAACTAGTTCATGATGAAGGTGATGATGATGCAACCAAAGTTCACTCACCAAGCAGTGTATTGGAGGGTCCTTATTGTATCTCAAGAAGCAACACTTGCCACCTTCCTCCATCTTCTAAAGTGAGTATTCGAGTCGAACAAAGAGAAATGATATTTGTACTTTTTTTTCTTGTAAACTTTTTAATATATTTTTTTTATAGTATAAAAGTGTTATTTATTTATTTATTTATTTTTTATCGATCACTTTTAATATAAAAGAGATGTTACAAAAATAGTACATGTAAGGTTTTTTATCTATAATATACTTTAGTAACTAAGATTGTTTGTATTAGGCTCTAGACAAAGGAATGAGAATGAAGGAGAGAGGGTGGTTTGGTTCATTAAGGGGAAGGAAGGGCTTCAATGTCAAAAGGGAAGTGAGTAGGGGCAGTTATGTCTTTTCTTCTAATTCTACATCTTCTGCTGATGAAGATTATCATGACAATAAGGTGAGAAGTGTGACAAAGATGCAACGTTCTAGAAGCATTTCCCACCTCTTCCATGCCAAGCCATGGGTAAGTTTTGATGTTTAAACTCAGGTGCAGTCGATTTTACGTGAAGTTGGTAGTTGAAAATCCTTAGATGAAAATTTAGTCAAATTAGTCAAATAATCTAACGGTTCTCAGTTATCAACTTCACGTGAAGTCGACTGTACTTGAGTTTTCACCAAGTTTTGACTTCTAAACATTAAAAACTTGTGTTATAGTGATAATTTCCTTTCTAGGGTTAAGTGGTTATTGGTTAATGAATATTAGTACTTATTACTTCTTTTTATAGGAGTGCATGTAAATTCAAAGCGGTTGATTTATTTTCATCTAAGAATATCTCATAGGAAATTCTTTTGAATTTTTTATTTTAATTTTTTTTTAATTTTTATTTTTTAAGGATATGGTGAATGAAATATGTGAAATTGGTGTTGTAGTTGTTATTTGGTTATAAACACTATGGAATAGGTTGAAAACTATCTTGCACTTATGAAAATTATGAAGATTATATTTTCAATTAATGTGGCTTTAGACTAGAAACTATTTGTGAGTATATATAATACATGTTTTAGAAACTTTTATAACCATTCAAAATAAAAATTAGTAATTTTAAATACATATTAAATATATTTTAGGAGCATCTATCTAACATAGCCTTAGATCTTTTACAAAGTTATAACATTGAATAAGGATATGGTCCCTTAATAATGTTATTGCACTGCTTTTGATTTTTATAGACAATGATATGTGAGAGCTTCAAGCAAGTGGTTCCATGGAAGAGTCAAAAGCTCAAGGAAGTTGGCTATGGTGCCCTTAATCTCTAGGACTTTTTACCATAGTCAGGTCAAAATCAATCATAACTTATCCATGATCCACCTGTTTTTTCAATTATTTAATTTTAATATTATTATTCTTTTGGTTTCATCTTTGTACTGAATCCTGGGAGTGTTGTTTTATGTATTACAATACTTATATAATTTTATAGTTTAAATATTCAATGTTTATAATATAGTATAGTTGATATTACTTTTATATACTCATTTATTTAATGTTGAAAAAATAATATTTACTTGGTCATAGCTTAAAACACATGATACAAGCATAATTTGTACATATTTAAAAGATGCATATTTTGAAGCACTTTACACACTATTTCAGCAATTAAATTTGGTCAAGTTCCACAGTAATTTAAAGCTTTTTCACCCATTAATAGTTTAATAAGTTGTATTGCAACAATTAGCTGTGTAAATTTAGCTACTAATTCATTTGTGAATGATCGACCTTTAAATAGTGTTCAAATTCATGATCGATTAGTCCTTAGTCTGAAGAACCGGTAGATATCAAACGACAAGTTCTATTTGTTCTTGATTCTTTATTTATGTCATATTCTTAACATATGTTATCTGCACAATTTTGGTAAACAATTTCTTCACAAAAGGGATTACAATTCAGAAAATGTGCACTATGTTAAGAACACAAATATACAAAATTCCCATACACATTCTCTCTTAACCATTTCCCATCAAACATGCTCATTTTCTTCAAGTTCTAAGCATGCAAAAATGGATCTTCAATTTCTTAGATCTAAACCCTACGACGCGGCCGCGGCCGCTACAAACGCGGTAACATCCATCCAACACTCCATCCTAAGATCAAGCCAGCACCAACAAGACTCAATCCTAAAGCAAATGCCACAGCATATGTTGTTGTGATATCACCTTTTGGTTTATGCCTTGTCTTCCAAGGTTTCGCGCCACATTCAAAGGACGCCGGAGCCTGGAAGAGACCAGAGATTTGCTGATCCTTGCTATTCTTGAGCTGAATGTGAAGATTTTCTAGAAGCAGCAACTGAAACCATTGCTTATAGGCGAAGAGTTGTGAAGCCTGTTTGAAAAACAGTGTAATAATGTGCTCTTTCTCGGCATAAGCCTGTTTCGCAGCCTCTTCCGCCATCCTCGCCCTTGTTTGAGAGCGACACAGTGCTTCTATCAGTTGTGTTTTGCTATGGTTTCCCTCCAAAACTTGATCCATATCATCCTCATGGATTGAGCTATAAATGCTGCAAAAGATGCAAGTCCAAACAAAGTCCAACATGTTCAAACAACCTAAATTTAATTAGAGTAATACTCCAAATTAGTCCAAAGAAATTTTTAGTCCAACATTTTAATACTCAATAAATTTTAATCGCAAAATTACTTTCTAACCTTTTATTTTGTTAGAAAAATCAATCTTCACATCAAATTTTCGTAAAAAATTTACATATTACTTCCTATCATTATTTAATAAATGAATTCCGCTAGGGAGACAATGAAATATTTGTACAATGTGATAATATCCAGAATAACTATCCGAGTACTAGAGATAATAAACATCTCATATCATAAAAAGCTAATTTAATTCTTGACCTTTCAGATCTAGAACTCAGATACCATGTTATGATACCACTCATCCCAAAAAGTGCGCTATGGAAAAAGATAACACCAATGATTATATCCCTAATACTTCCTAAACCTCCATTGTACGCATTGTACAAAGAGAAAATCTAGGGGGCCAGCACTTAACCATCAAAAGAAAAGTGAGTGATCTCCCACCATTGGATGTAATCTCACACCATTAAAAACATTATTGATGACCAATTGATGGTTACAAAACACAAAAGTTGCTGCCTCCTAGCACTCCTCTTATACAAATATTCCATTGACTCCTCATACTTTCCCATAATAAAAACATAACAGTATAACGACCCTTATACTTTTAAAATTTTCATACTAGTCCTTCCATATAGGTGAATAATCTAATGTGGAGACAGATTTGTTTAATGAAATAAAAATTTGGAAATTAAAGTGTCTGACTAAATTTTTTAGGAACTAATTAGGGTATTACTCATGTAATTATATACTAACACATAAGACCTTAAAGGGAAAAAGTAATGAACACTTGAACACTTGAACATGTAGCAACAAGAAAAATACCTTGAAGACTTGTTAGAAGCAAGATATACATGCCTTGTATCGCAAGAAAGTTCCAGTAAACTTCCCTTCGATCGAGCCGTCGAATCGGCAGAGCCACAAGGCTGCCTACTAAGATACTTCTGCGGCGGAGGAAGGTCGCAATTCTCAATGTGGTTCACCGATTTCTGCGAAACAAAGGAAGCTAACTCGTCTCTATCCGAAGTTCGCCACCAAGGCCATGACTTACCAACTTCAATCCAAGAAAAATCTGATTCTAAGGACATCGAGCAGTCAACAAAATCATTCTTATCACTAAACTGAGTAGCATCATTTCTTTTGAACGCTTTAGTTTCATCACTAGCTTTCAAAATCTCAATGTCATCCTGTAATGAAATTAACTCTTCATATGTTAAACCTTTTCGAGATCCGGAACTCGGCTGCGGGTGCAACCACCATCTTGAGTCAGGTGTTAGATTGGAAAGTGAAGATTTGTTGTTAAAAGAGGTGGCACTAACAGCAGCATGATTAGATTCATCTGCTGCATTGGCAGTTCCGGCATCGACCGGTTTCGAAGCTGTGCAGCAAGGTTGACAACATGCTAACTTGGGAGCTCTCTTTGCATCTTCTTGGACAAAGCAACGGTTAGCCGTTCTTTGCCAAGCCGCTCTCACTTCCGCCGCCGCCGCCGCCATCATTTACCTATTCTTTCTTCATAATTCCTATGGCAAAAACATATTGTTAGTTGTTAAAAGTGTAACCTGCTAATTTGTTTGCAAAAAAAATGAATCACTTTAATCGGTGATTTCAATTAATATATAATATACATTTTTTATAATTGAGATCAACAACTAAAAATATTGGAAAAATTGGTTGATAAAATATGCTATAATGCTGCAGAATTTGAATCGGGAAATGAGAAAAGAGTGAAAGTGCAGAGTGAACTAGAGAGAGATTCAAAAATGGAATTGTGATTATGGTTAATCTCATTTACTTGCAAATGACTAGTTCTGTATTTGTAAATACTAGAAAAAATAAACCACACTAATTTAGCAGCACTTTTCTAACTAACTTAATACTATGAGTTGGCAGCCTCTAACAAACTTCAGATTCTAACAAACTTACGTAACAAATTCTACTAATTTGAAGATATAACTAATTAGCTATATGAGCTGCATAGCCTTATCATCCAACATTGGTTCAATTGGATAAAAATGAAAAATGAATCTGGACATGATAAAGTCTATATGAAATATATAACTTCATTTTTGACTTAGTCTTCACAACCTAAAACATAAGATAAGAAAAGATAAAATGGTTTTGCTACTATATGCAATTGGATTTATCATTCTTTTTTCTTTAAGATTTTTCTTCGTTTTTCGACCACGCACCGTCGGATGAATACCTTCAGTATAGTGTTTTTGGGAAATTCCCACCTTTTATTATGTTATCCTGCTTTTGGACATCTTTGTATTTCATTTTTTAATAATTAATGAAATATAACCTATTATCTTTGAAAAAAAAAAACATGCAATGTAAAGATTTTATTATTATTTTTGAAAAATTGATCTCAATTTTCACAACAAAAAAATGTTATATAATGAGATTTTGGATTTTCTCCACACATTTTTCAGATCATAGATAAATTCAAAGAAGCAAAAGGAGTAGGAAGACAATAAAGAAACCACAAATATCTCTTCAAGGGTGGTATTGTAATTGTACTTCATGTCTCCATCTAAAGATGTGAAATGATTAAAAACCATCTTCCTCAAAAATCCAAACAGAGGAAAACAGAGTGAACAGAAAGCCAAAAAACAAAAACAAAAGGGAAAATTCCAGCAACAAAAGCATAAAAAAGAATCAAATAATCTCATGCATCAGATCAAACACAAGTTCAAGTACTTGAAATTGAGATTATAATAAGAATACTTTGCAATTTGCATACAAAAAGAAGCTGGAAGTTAAAAAACAGAGGAAAACAGAGGAAGGGGTGGCAGAATTTACCTTAGAGTGACTCAGAGATTGTTGAGATGAGAAACAAGGAATCTGAGAGATGATGAAAAGGAAGAGGATGAGGATTGTTGTGTCAGAGGAACATGGCTTTATGTTTATTATGTTATTGTTAATGTTGTTTGTTTCTGTTGTTTTGTTTATCATTGAATTTCAATTCAATGATGATGGGTCGGTTTTCAAAAGAAGCCTTTTCTTTCTTGCAGGGTCACTACTTCCTTTGGTTTTACTCTGTTGATTAAGCATATTTTTTTTGCACGCCCATCCCCTTAAACAAATGTCAAAAATTCAAATTTGACATATAATTATTAATTTAAATTTTTTTTAAATAAAATTTATATTCTAAACAAATTAATCTTTAATTTTTAAATAAAAAATCACAAAAATCACAATTATTTAATTAATTATATTAAATATATATAAAAAATTAATTATTAAATTAATTATTTATATAAAATATATTAAAATATAAAATACATATTAAAAATAAATTAAATAATATATTTATACATAATATATAATATCTGAATTAATGACTAAATTTTTATAAAAATAATATTTTTATTATTTAATTATATTTTTATTTTAGTTGACTATTTAATGATATTGAATTATTTTATTAATATAATATTGTATAATTAAATGCATGCACAAAATTTTTGTATGCAGTGAATATATTAAAATTAAATTTAATAAACTAATGGATTAGTGAATAAATTTGTTTTCATATTTTTCGGCTTAGGTTTTAGAATAATATAAGCTGTGTGAAAAATAATTTTAATTTAAAAAAATAAATAAATTAGTTAAAGTATGTGAAATCAATTGTTACTCTCACCTGCCAATAAATTATTATAACTCAAATAACATAATCTCTCCATATTCAATTAAAAAGTTGCGGGTTCGAGTCTCCTATTCTTAATTAAAAAAAAAAAAATTACTACTCTCACCTCAGCCGTCTTTGTGAAATGGTGGGATCCACTGAAAAATATATATGTATCTAATATTCTAAACTAAGCTGTCTCTAGCATCCTCAATTTATTTTAGGATTTGGTTACTATTAAATGTTTAATGCAATTTTCAATGAGATTAAATAAATAAAATGTGTGATGCAATTTAGGAAACAAATGCATATCATAATGCCAATCTTTGACGAGAAAATAAATGGGTTGCGTCATCATATTTTTCTTATGATTGATAAAATATTTTTTTCTCTAATCTTTATAATATTTAATTACATTTAATTTTATTTTTAGTATTTTTAATTTATATTAAAATTATTTTTGGGCATTAATTTATGTAAAAAAATTTTAAAAATAATTTTAATACAAATTAAAAATAATAAAAATAAAATAAAATGAATTAAAAATAAAATTAAATGAAATTAAATGTTAAAAATATTTTAAAAAATTATAAATATTAAAAAACAAAAAAGATATTTTATTATGAATGATTTGTTTCGTTGATGCGATGATGCTTATATTATACAAAATATCAATTTGTTGTTTTTTAATTATTAAATTGATGTATGAATGAATCTTAAATATGAAGAGGAATTCATGATGAATATGCACTGGTGTGTAGCTTAGTCATACACGTGGCATGCAACACAAATTTGGATGGCTATTGCCGATCCATTTAATTCTCAAAAGATTAGAATAAAACTATAGAACATAATATCAATTTTTTACCAATAGATTTTTTTTTGAGAAAGTATAGGTAATTACTTTATGTCTAGTCAATTTGAACAATTTTTTCAAAAATTTGATTATGAAATTTTCAAAAATTAGGATCGCCATCCAACTTCAATTTCTAGTGCGATTCTTTTTACTAATTTTATTTTTTTTAAGATCTTTTAGATGTATTTTTGTTATATATGTTGTATGTTTCTTCTTCGTATATTTTGGATATTTTTTTTTATTTTAAAGGTTTTTTTTTAGGTTTTGAATTTTTTTTTAATAACTTTAAATATTTTTTTACTTAGTTTTCAAATATTTTTTTAATAATTTTAGATATCTTATTTTATTAGATTTTTTATTTTTTGAAATAATTTTAAATATCTCTCTTGAATTAGGTTTTAGATGTTTCTATATTTGAAAGTAATGCGTTTTTTTATTATAATTAAAAGAATTTTAGATAATTTTTTACAATAATTTTAGATAGATGTTTGTTTTATTACGAGTGTTTTTTTTTTTTGTGGTTAGCTTTTTTATTGTGAATGGAAGTGAAAGTGAAATCAGGCGGTTGGATTGGGATACTATTTTTTCGTTAATGGACTCTTTTTTTTCACTAGTTTTAACAGTATTTTTTTATTCGGGCCTGCTACACATACAAGTATCCAAGCATCCAAGTTGGCCCAGCCCAAATCGAAGACACGCGCATAAGGAAGCATAACATGGCGCGTCAAAATCACGCGCTCAACACAAACGGTTACGTATGGCAGACTCTTCCACTTCCTCCACTTCTTCCACTTCTCAAAACGCTTCGAAACCAAGGAAACGCTCCCATTTTCGAGCAAAAATCAAAGTTCAAAATATACAAATCGTTGTTCGAAACCTCCATCAAAACAACATCAAACTCTCCGTGAAGAATCTGAAGAGAAAACGAAGCAAATACACTCAACGTAAGTTCATCAAGATTACTGTATATTTTAGTTTTCTTCTACATCGTTCTTCTAGGGTTTACTGTGCTATTATTCTTGCTTCTTTGTCACACTGTTCTAAGTTCTACGTCATTCTTCTAAGTTCTACGTCGTTCTACATTCTTGTTCTAAGTTCTCTTGCTACTGTTGTTGATTTTTGGGGCTTTATTCCGTAGATTGGGGGTTGTATACTGTTTGAAATTGTAATGTGACTTGATATTGATGCATGTTTGAGTGATATCTCACTGATATATATGAATGTATCTGAATAATATCTATCTCACTGTTATCAATGGGTGTATCTGATTCTTACATATGGGTGTATCTTACTCTTATCAATGGGTGTATCTGACTCATATATGCGTGTATCTTACTGATATCTGAATTAATTTGATATTGAAGCATGTTTGAGTGATAACTGACTGATATATATGGATTTATCTGAATAATATCTATGGGTGTATCTACCTGTTAACAATGAGTGTATCGGATTCTTACATATGGGTGTATCTTACTGTTATTACACCTTGTAATGTTGCTTGATATTGAAACATGTTTGACTGATATCTGACTGATATATATGAATGTATCTGAATAATTTCAATGGGTGTATCTCACTGTTATCAATGGGTGTATCTGATTCTTACATATGGGTGTATCTTACTGTTACTAATGCGAGTATATTTGTGTGTATTTTTTGTTTCAGACAAAATGGCAGCAAGAAACCAAACGAAAGACCTTAAGTGTGCCACACATCTCCTGAGTGATAAGTTCAGAAACATGGCTGAGGAGAAGAAGGCAATTGTCAGGGATCTTGGATTTGGTGGGTTGATGCACGTCCCACCTCTAAGGGTGGATCACCAACTCTTAAGGGAACTGGCAAACAACTTCAAACTTGGGGAGAACAGACTGAAGACAGGATATGGTTCTTTCCAAATAACACCAAAGACAATAGGTGATGCGCTTGGCATCAATGCAACAGGTAACTAGCTCAAAATTATAGGTGTATATTAACTTGATGCTTGGGTGTATTTAAGGTTGATGCTTGGGTGTTTTTGAACCGATTTTGATACTTTGTTGTTTTCTTTTTTGTAGGAAATCTGTTTCCTGAGAAAGTTGAGTATAAGCAACTTTATAAGCAACTTTCTGATGATGACAAAATAATTTATAGAAGATTCCAGGGTAAGACCCTCAAAAGTCTTACCGATGAAATGATGGAAATCGGCGTTGGCAGCGAAGAGGAACGCCTGATGTTCAAGAGGATATTCATCCTCTACATACAGATGGCGTTCCTTTTGCCAACGACGATAAACAAAATATCGCCCGTGCACCTCGCCCCAATTTTTAAGATGGACGGCATATCGGAGAGAAACTGGGGGGCGCATGTTTTGACCTTCTTGATCAAAGGCATCACAGACTACCAGGAGAAGAAGAAGAAGGCAATTGATGGCTGCCTCTTTGCCCTCATGATAATATACTTTCATCTTTCTGAAAACAAAGGCAAGAAGAGGGCCGAAAGACCACCAAAGCCTTGGATTGCCAACTGGACTAAGGAGAAGTTGGTGGAAAGAATGACTGCAGAAAAAGAAGAAACTTTGGTAAGTAAACATAATATGTTGCTTGTATTTTATTTACCTGAATGCTGCTAGCTAAAATATCTCATGTTTCAGGGGATTGTGAAGATGGCGGAGACAAGAGCAAGAGAAAAAATGAAAGAAAAAGAAAAAAAAGAAAAAAAACAAGAAATCAAAAAAACAAAAAAAAGGAAGGCGAGTCCAACATCGTCTTCGGAGACAGAAACAGCTACTGACAGTGACACTTCTACCTCTGAGTCTGAGACTCAACAAGACTCAGAGGATTCAGCAAGAAAACACCCCATCAAAAAGGGGAAAAAGTAAGTACCATACTTGGGTGTAATTTCTTTTTCAAGTTGGGTGTATCTTGTTGATCACGTTGGGTGTATTTTTAGTATGTTCTAAATAATCACTGTTTGCCTTCCAGAATGGACTCCAGAAAAAGAAAGCAGAGGCAAGAGGAGCCAGATTCTGATTCAGAATCTGAATCTGAACAAAGTGATGAGTAATGTCCTCAAATTATTACTCCTTTCTTTTGGCTTCATTATAAAGATTTCGTGTATTAACTGAAGTGTCTGTTATTAACTTATAGGAGTGAAGAATCATCACCTGCAGAGAAGGAGAAGGAGAAGAAAAAAACAAAAACAACACCAAAAAAGTAAGCACTTCTTTGCATAATTTTCTGTGATAAAATTAATTTTTTATTTCTGATTGGTACTCTTTTTTTTCCACCCAGAACACAACCAAAAAAGAAAAAAGTTCTCGTGGAGGATTCACCTCCTAAAGAAGACCAATACTTTGACGGGTACAGTACCTCGTAAGCTATATTACCGTCTATCATCGTAATTATTTTTGTTAACATCTTCCTTTATGAATGTAGTGAGACATATGAAATATCAAGTGACGAACTGGATGAATGGCTAGGGCAAAACGTTGATAAATCTGCTGCAGAGGGGTATGTCTTGATGGGCTGTCTATTTCATATTTTGTTGTGTTTTGCATGCTAATAATTGTTTCTTGTTTCGCAGGGAGAACCAACCTGACCTGCGATCGACAGAAGGTCGCTATGTGTCGTCTGAAACGTAAGAAGCTTTATTATTTAATAAAATCTTGTTATCATGAATTGGGTGTGTCTTGTGGTACCATTTGGGTGTATTGAGTGGATCAAGTTGGGTGTATGTTGTCTAATAAGTTGGAATATTAACTTTGTTGTGTTGCTTGGATCAAATCTATCTTAGAATACCGGCTGTGAACTTGGGAACTGATGCTCCTTCCTCTCAAGGAAACACAGAACAGAGTAGTGTAAACCAGCCGTCACAGAGCATGTAATTTCTCTTTCAAATAACCGTTACTTTTGTTCTTCTATTACCCTTCTACTTCTAATTCTGTATATATTTTTTTTTAGAAAAAAAAGCCCTTTATTATTTTATTCAAGAAAAAAAAGGCAGGAAAAAAAAGCAAAAACTGCAAGTATGTAAGTTCTCAAAAAAACAAAGCCTGTCTTCTTTTTGAATTGTTCGGGTGTATTTCTTGAATTTCTTTGGGTGTATTTTAGGTTGAGTCCGTCTGATTCGAATATGATGGTTGTGAGGGAAGAGACACCGTCCGAAGCGCTTGCAATGTGAGTTTTACAATAATATTCAACCTTATAACCTTATTATTTTCAAAGGCGTTGTTAACCATTCATTTTTCTTCTTGTTTAGAGTCCCGATTCAGGTTTTTGTGCCGACATCCCAAACAACCACAGAGACAGATTTTGAACCAACCCCTATGCTACAGATTGAAGGGACTACAGAAACGTAAGAAATAGTATTGAGTGTATATTTGTTTGGAGTTTGGGTGTATATTAGCTAACAGTTTGGGTGTATATTGTTCCTGATTAGTTTCTTTTACGCCGTGATTAATTTTTTGTAACTGTGCAGCACTCCTGAAACCCCCAAACAACTTCAAGAGACCACACCCACGGTTCCCCCAGCTCCAACTAAAGTGTAAGTTCATCAGACTAAAATCAATCTTTGCTTATCATCTGTATATTCTTATTCTTATTCTTATACATGATGACGCAGTCATCCAGACGCAGAAGACGCTGCTGCCCTGTTGATGATGGCACGGACAGCTTCCTATGTTCCTAAAACAGATCCAGGGGTGCCATCATTCAGCCTTGGATTGACTGATTCAAGCCAGGAGGGGGCATCAACGCAGGAGACAGAAAGGGAAAAATCTCCAGAAGCTGCGAATTTGATAGAACAATTGGACAGTTTGGTCCAAAGAATAGCAAGCAGCGCGACGAAAGGAAAAAACACAAGTCCACAAATTCTGAGGGAGACTGGGGGAGAAAGTTCTGCAAAGTTTGAAACTCCTCGGGGATTATATCAGATTACGGATGATATGAAACAAAAGTGCTACATCTGGGGGACGAGACTGAAGGAAGATGCAGATGGCAATACTAACGAGTACGAGGAGATGTGCACTCTGATCGGTCAAGGAAAATACATTTTGATGAGAATGCACCTTGCTTCCCTCCAGGCAAAAAGTGATATAGAATCTCAGGTAATATTAGAATAAGATTACTGTTTTTACACCAAAGTCAATTACAATGCTTATTAATGTAAAATTGATTTCGGCATATATTTCTAGATTGTATCTGCCATCTGCCTCATCCTCAACAACAAAAATGAAAAGAGATTTCAAGAACAAATATACTGTCTCCCCCCCGATATTGTGGTAAGTCTTACTTCTACGAACTTCGGGTGTATTTTCTGTATTGATTTGGGTGTATTTGTCACGTTCCATTGGGTGTAAGTTTAGTATTTCATTTCTCGTTTCCCATTCTTGCAGTGCATGGCGCTTTCG
Organism: Arachis ipaensis; assembly: GCF_059453495.1. Taxonomy (NCBI): domain Eukaryota; kingdom Viridiplantae; phylum Streptophyta; class Magnoliopsida; order Fabales; family Fabaceae; genus Arachis; species Arachis ipaensis. Next base: position 5,019,613 of record NC_142437.1, read on the forward strand.
GATCACCCAAAAGGGGAATTCGTATCACCAAAAACGAAAAAGGAATTCAGGGTGGAAGCCTACCCGAGTTTCATTCCCTTCATAGATAGAAAAAAATTGACTTCGCACCCATATGTAAGTTTTCGTTTGCTAAATTTGTTAGTACGCTTATTTACTTATTTGCAAAATAAAATAACACACTGTTCATGTGTGGCAATCCTTCAGATTTTTGCCCCTGTCTGCTACGCCGGGCATTGGTGGTTATGGCTGATAAATACAAGAAAGCGTAAATGTCAAATACTTGACCCGCTACACAAAATAGCTCCCACTGATGAAAGAAAGACCATTAATAAATTCACTGTAAGTTGCCTCTGTCTTCTTTACTTTAATAGCTATAGGTCTATTTCGTTAGTTGTGATGGGTGTATATTGTCCATTCAGTTGGGTGTATCTTGTCCATTCATTCGGGTGTATTACTGATTTGTTTTCGTATTTAAGGGATACGTATTTTCAAGATTGATAACATATGCCGGCGGCAAACCTCTTCAGAAAGGGGAGAGGGAGAAGGAAATTAAATCACCATATGTTAAAATATCAGGCCAAAAAACAAGGTATAAAATTGAGTCTGAACATTAAATTTTTGTAAATGAGTCTTGTAATTTACTTTCTTCGTTTTCAGCTATGACTGCGCTGTGTACGTTATGAAGTGGATGGAGATAATTGAGCCGGAAAACATCAAAAAGGGGAAGTATCAATGGGATAATTGGCCACAGGTAACTGTCTTTAAAACCATATAACTCTGTATTACTTTACTGAATTAATATTGCTGTTTAAACAGAATATACATTTTTATTGTAGGAGGAGGTGGACCACTATAGAGTGGAGTACGCATCCCGGATACTATTCAGTGAGATGAATACACAGAGAGATCAGGCAATTAGAGAGAGTAGTGCTATAAGGCTGTCGAAGCCATCCTCTATATTATTAAGTCCCTTTTGTCAGATTAATTCTGCTGATATAGAAACTGGGTAATCCAACTGGTTGGTAGTTTGTAAATTGAACAAATGATGTAAATATTTGCCATTTATCAACAACTTCTATTCCATGTATATTTTTTCCCATAGTTAAACTATCTGTGCTGGTAAACTGTCTGTGATGTATTCAAAAGCTGTATTACAGGTGGTAAAATATGAAGGAAAAAATCAAGGCATATATAAACACAAATTATAAACTGCTACACCCAACGCAAGTCTAATAATACACCCAAGGTTGTATAAAATATACACCCAAACTGTCTGCGCTGTATTCAAAATGTATGAATTACATGTACTAAAATATGAAGAAAAACATCAAATCAAATATAAACCCATAACCTGAGAATTTTTACAGCTTTTGTTTTATATATATATCTATATATGTGTCTATATCTAAATTGTGAATTAACGAAAATACACCCAAAATAACGGTGCTTTTACACCCATATTCTGCAAAACTATACACCCAACGAGTTATCCCCTGCTGCTGGTACCCTGTACTGATAACTCATAACGTGTCCTTGATATTGGCTGCAATTTGAATGCGCCGCTGATGCAGCATCAAACAGGTTTATCTGAAATATAACACACACACATTACCTAAACTATTAACGAGAAAAATAAACTCAATCGCCACAAATTTAAAGAACATTACTTTTACCTCGCTTAAAACTTTCGTCTTCTTCTTCTTTGTGGCATTTGCGATCTGTTTCTCCAGCTTTGAACCTAGCCTGTTTTTTGGACGTCCTCTTGTTCGAATCCTTGGCGGGCTTTGAAGCTCGTTAACGGATTCCAAGTTGGCGTCTTCGTGGGATAAAGAAGATGTCCCCTTCCTTTTGGCTTTTAATGCTTCCATCTCGGCCATGACGTTATCGTACGCACGGTGCAGAATTGCAGTCAGCTCCTCCGATTCGGAGGCAAATTCGCATATATTTTGCGAACGAAAAACCAATTGGTCGAACCTCTTGCTTCTTGGCTCCATTAGTGGCTCGTCGTGGCTGCTCTTGATGTGTGTGTGTCGCCTCTTTACCTTCTTGCTCCATCGTTCCAGTATGTATCTCGGTGACACTTGGCTTACTTGTTCAAAGCTTAACACGCTTAGTGCGTGACGGCACAGTATCCCTCTCGACTCGAATAATAAGCAATGGCATTTTACCTCGGCTGCAACCGAGTCGTAAGTAACCGCGAACTTGTTGAATATTGAGCTGGAAACTTGTTCTCCGACTTCGTATACTGAATAGCCTAGAGCGGAATTCTTTAGTCTGGTGATGCAATTCGCCTTTCCTCTGAATTGCGCTTGGACTTCCCTAAACTTTGCGTGAGTGTACGCATCTTGAAACTGAGCTTCAATGCAGGATTTGGTTGCACACGGTATGACCGTATGAAAATCTGCAGCGTCTGATTCTCTCTTTGCTTGCTCCCTGCTTCCGAGGCAATTATCGTATTGTTTGACGAACTGAATAAGCGAGCTGTTCCGGGTGATATACTTGTTAAAAAATGAATGCATGCTCTCGCTCCTTTGTGTGCTTCTCATCCCTGCCCAGAAATGGTGATCCAGATAGATAGGAACCCATATGTGACGGTCTTCGTACAGATCTGCATAATACACCCAAAGACAGTCTATAAATACACCCGAAAAAACATGCAATTTACACCTCTGATGCAGATTTTAAAAAGACATTACCTGAAAGCCACTTGTTGTCCCCAAGACCAAAATTCAGCAGAAAATCGTTCCAATTCCTATCGAATGAGTCTTTGCTGTGAGAGTTCCAAACAACTTGGCTCATTTCTTGTTCGATATCGGCATGTCCCTTGTACCCGTTTAATTTGCTTGGAATCTTCTTCATGATGTGCCAAATGCACCAGCGGTGAACTGTTGTTGGCATACAGGCCTCTAAAGCCCTTTTCATGGATGCGCACTGATCGGTGAGAAACCCTTTCGGAGCGTTTCCTCCCATGCAACGAAGCCAGCTTTGAAATAACCATTTGAATGATTCAATTTCTTCGTTCTTCATCAAAGAGCATCCGAGAAGTGTTGATTGACCGTGGTGATTCACCCCGACAAAAGAACCACAGACCAAATTATACCTGAAACAAATTACCATGGTCCAGAATGCAAAATCATTATCTACACCCTAACAAATGCTTCGCATACACCCAATGAAACAGCCAATATACACCTCTACTGCGGATTCGTAAAAATAAATTAATTTGGCATCATAAACAGGGACAGTTTGTTACCTGTTTGTATTGTAGGTGGTGTCGAATGAAATGACGTCTCCGAAATACTCAAAGGCGGCTCTGCTTCTTGCATCGGCCCAAAAAGCCAGCTTAATCGATTGATCATCTTCGAGTTGGAGCTCAAAAAAGAAATTCGGATTCTTCTCTTTCATTCTTAATAAATATTTCCCGAATTCCTTTGCATCTTCTTGTTCGGAAACATTCCGCACTTCCCTGGTAATGTAATTCCTCACGTCCTTTTCGATAAAATTTAACTCGCGGTGACCCCCGGCAGCCGCAACAAATGATTGGTAGGTTTTGCTTGGTCTGATACCGGCCTCCTCGTTATTCTCTATCGTACGACGAATGGACATGCTTAGTTCCCTGTGCTGTTTGAGCATCTCTGCTTTGCTTGGGCAGCAGGGGTGTGAATGATCCAGCACAACCTTTGAAATGATCCAAGCACCGACATCCTTCAATGTGTGTATATAAATTCTTGCAGGACAGTTTAGACCGGCTGTCGGATTGGTCTTCTCGGTCGGAGATATTTTAGATTTCCATTTTCCCTCTCTGCTACATGTAATCAGTTGGTTCTTAATCTCGTTTCCCTTTCTATTTGTGCACCGAACTCTTGTAGAGAAACCTGCAGCCTTGGCGTAGTTCCTATAAAATTTTCCAGCATCTTCAAGGGTGGTAAAGGTCATTCCGACCTTTGGAACAAGCTCGTCATCAACAACTGAGAGAGGCTGCAAAATACAGTGTCAGAACTGTAAATACACCCATAGATATGATTCAAATACACCCAATCATGTCTAATACGATACACCCTAACCGCAACAACTCAACTACAGAATGACTTTTAAAGCCATAAACTGTAAATACACAGCATGCAGATATAATACAGTTCTAAAAACACACCTAATCATGTCTGTTATAATACAGCTGAACAACAACAAGTAAATTAAAATAACAAAAAACCAGTAAAGTGTAGATACACCCACACTTCTAGCTAAAATACACCCAAACAAGAATTGATCTACACCCGAGCGTCTGCTACAAATTTCAGGTAATTAATCACAACTAATACATTGAATCGACAAATTCAGGTAAACGTGTTACTTTCACAGTAATGTTCAGCAATTTTTCAACTACACAATGCTATACAAATTACTGAAAGAAATTTCATACTAATCCTATGTAAATCAAACCTCAGGGACTTCGTTAGATTCTGACTCATAATCCACTTCGCCTGCATTCATATAACAATCTGAGGTTGAATGATCCATTATCTTCAAAAGGAGATCAAACTTTGATTTCGAAAAACAACAAATCAAAAATAGAAAACGAATATCGAGTTGCAGAGAGAGACAAAGGTAACCTAAACGAAGAAGATGCTAGTGAGAAAAGGAGAAGAAAAGAACAATGGAGAAGAAGGAGGGTAAACGCGGGAGAAGAAGAAGAACGAAATCTCAAAATAACGAAAACGAAAAGGGAAAGAAATATTTTAAATCTGGTAGTTAGATATACGCGCGATGTTATATAGCGCGTGTAATCAACGTACCTGAAGCAGCGCGTGTTTTGATCTTATTGTTTAATGAACTTGTATGGCATACAAGCCATTAGGGCTTGTATGCAGAGCTTTTCCGTTTTTTATTTAACAGATTAAAGACTAATTTGTTGCGGATCAAAGCTCCGTTTAAGAGTCGCTGACTAATAAATTATTGCATATACAAAATAAGATTCGAATCCCAACACTTGCTTAAGCAGATTAAACTAACCATTAAATCAATCTAAATTGGTCCCAATAAATTTATGAGTATAATATTGATGCACTAACAGTACAAAATATTTTATACAATCGTACAATTATATTCGTATTTTTATGACAATTCACACGATCAATATAAAATATAATTATTTTTATTGATGTGACATTATGTAATTAAATACAAGTATAAAATTTATTTACAGATTTACCCTATATAAGTGCATCTTAAATTCTAAATTCATTTAGGCACTGCCATGTCTAGTATTAGCACTTCAGGAATAATTAATTGAATTTAGTAGATTAATTTATTAATAATAAAAGTGGTGACTCGTTAACATTTTCTTATAATGAATGCCTTTTTTAAAATTTTCACGTTACTAATTTTTAATGAAAACCTAGCATCACATTTTAGTATATTATTTGAGAGATGGTATATAGATTCTAAATTTTTTTCATATGTATTAATGACTTATTATAGACACTTGTTAAAAGATTTCTTTTAATTTTTGAAAATTAATAAATAGAAATAAGATGTGGACAAATCTACTTAAAATGTACTAAACTACTAACCTATCCCCACAATGTGAAAAAAAGAATGCAACCTAAAACGTAGTTTGAGGCAAACTATATGGTTAGTTAGGTTGGAACAAAAGATCATAATGAAACAATGTGCTTGCCCATGGTTTTATTTCTTTGATTCCAAAATTACAATGGGTTTGATAGGAAATGATGCATGAAAATTAGGTTGTGGGGCATAATCTCAAATCCACGTTTCACTTTTTGGTTGCTGAAATTAAAAGATGAAGAAAAGAAAAAGGCAAATTTTATGGTGCCTATAATTTTGGTGTCAAAATTATCAAATTTATCTTTTATGATAAATTTTAAATATTAAAAAATTATTTATTTTTATATTTTTTAATTTAAATATTAATTTTTATTTTTTTTAGTAAGTTAAGCAAATATAAATAGGCACCGTAGAATGCACCAAAGAAAAATGTGTTTGTTTTCTTTGGTAGGTAGGTGAAGGATAGCAAGCTATTTATTGTGAGCATGTATCTTTTTAAAGAAAAAAGGTAGTTGGGAAAATTTTGTTACTAACAAAGTATACGAGTGAGTGTGTGAGTGTCTATTATGATGTGTATATACTAACCTATTTTGAGGGATTGCGAGTTTAATTAGAGTACTATAAAGTCTTTAATTTCTTCCTAAACGGAAGTCGCATTTATGGTATACGACTTTGTCCTACTTTATACAAATTTTAATAATCATTGTCCTTTTGCTTACTTGTTGGTTGATTATTGTTCTCTTTAAACAAAGTAATGATTTTTGACTTTTTGTTCTAATGTAGTTATTTTAAACTAGAAAATGATGGGAACTAAGGTTGTAAGATGTACTTTTTTTTTTTTTCTTAGAATTTAATTGATATATCGTCAGTGTAAAACAATTTTATACGTGTATTCAATTACGTAAAATCATATCATTAAAGATAACTACAATTTTTATTGATGGCGTGAATAGTCATCCAAAAGAACGAATGTAATTACACAACTGTGTAAAATATTTTATATTACCAGTGCATCAAAATTAAACTTTAATGTTTTTTAAGTAAAAATATAATATTAATCTAAGAAAAGGAGATATTCCCATAAAATATTTTCACATGAAAACAACATTGTGAATTGTTAGATGATTCAGTTAAATGAGAATGGATTCTTTCAAAATTTTTTTAATTGAGGGGATAAAGTGTAATTTTTAACCTTTCAATATTTTTTCTTAGTTTTACTTATAAAATGTATAGTGAGAAATCACACTTTACCTCCTCAAGTAAGAAAAAAATTAAGAGAATCTCATCTTCAGTCAAACATATCAAACTATCTAACGATTTACCATTAAATTCTAGAAAAAAAAGGGATAAGTTTAAAATTTGAAAACATGAATAGAGATATTTTTAAACTCAAATTATTATTTGAAACAAAATGAAGACAATATTAAGAAACACCTGGTAAATTTTTTTTTAAAAAAAAAAATCATTTTATATGATACATAATGTCATTAACTATATGCTCAAATACTTATGTATAATTTAATTAGAGCACAATGGTTGGAATTGATATGTCAATTATTTTCAATAAACACTACTAATTCCATTTTCTGTTTGAGAAGTAAGTTGTTAAATTTTTATTTTGTACAAAATGATAAAAATTAAAAATCTGGATCAGAATACATTGTCACAAAGCATATGCTTTATGATAGGTGCATTTACCATTTAAGATATTATTTGACAATTTTTTTTTCCAATGATAACATTTTGGTTAGGCAGTTTATGAAATTCTATGACAAATTATAAGATACCAAAAAAAAAAAAAAAACAAATTTTCCATAAAATGTATAATTAACAGAAGAAAAATATTATTCATACATTAAATACTTCTAAACCGGCATGAAAACTCGATTATTACTAATTAATTACGTATTTAAATTATTTTTTGACTAATTAACAAAAAAAATCTGTATACAGTTGTTAAAAAAATACTAGTATAAAAATAATATTTTTCTTTCGATATTAGTATAAAAATAATATTTATTATAAAAAATTTACAGGTAGCGGTAGCAAGATTGTTAATCCAATGCCATCGAGCTATAGCTCAAATGATATTGTCTCTTCATCTCACCTAAGAGGTTGCGGGTTCGAGTCTCTATCTTAGTAAAAAAAAAATTTGTTAACCCAATAATTTTGTATCATAATTGAACCCTTATTATCATGAATAAAATACAATTCACAAAGTACACTTGGCAACCTTTTTCCCTATGCATTTTTGCAATTTTCAAGATATATATATATTTTTTACCAAAGATATGAAGACTCGAACCCGCAACCTCTTAGATGAGTACGGAGAGATTATGCCATTTGAACTATTACTCATTGGCAGATATAAATATATAATTGCATTTGGTACAATGTTGACTTTTTATACACCTATAAGCTGTGTACCACAGGACAATGCATTAAATCTTAATTTTACGCAATTAACTTACATGACATCTCAATTTCAATTTACTAATATAACACATGATTGAATAAAAGTGTAAATTGTTTTACACCATCAATATTAATAAGCAAAATTAAATTCCTAATTCTAACTAGACATGCAAGCATGACTTTCTCATCTCTGATCACATTTGCATTTGAATATATGAATAAAACTTTTGGCTATGATTTATTTAACACAACTTTACACTAATTGTACTTCTCAAAATCAATCACCCTGCAAATGGAACCTAATAGAAAATTGAACCCACACAGAACAATAACCATCTCAAAAAGTGATTAAAAAAAGACAAAAGGACTGTTATTTCTGGATGCAGATGAAGTTATGCTGACCTCTTCAACACGTGGACGTGGACGCGGACGTAGTGATGAACTATCCTGTTCAAAATCGATGGCTGCTTCAACAATCTGGAAATCAATCGCAACCACTCATTTCATGAAAACCTTTGCAGTTTTGCAGTAAGTTATGCTTAAATGAGAGTAGATCATCATAGTTTGACTCCATGGCTATCAAGGTGACCGCTGAGCCGTAGCAACTTCACAGTTCCATCCCCACCACACGAGAGGAAACCTTGCGAAACAACTTGTATATCCGTAACAGCAGCCTGTGATTTTTCAAGCTATCAGTTTAATGCATGAACTTTTAGGTCTCCAATGAATTACTAGTTCCCTAAAACTAACATATTGTTACAAAGCTAATTAACTAACGATTATTCTTGTTAAGAAAAAGACCCAAGAGTTAAAATGAGGATGTTAGAATGCTCTTAACACTTGTTTTAAAACGATATAAATATAATAATGAAGGGAACCCTTGGAGCAACGGTTGAATTGTCTCCGTGTGATCTCAAAGTCACAGGTTCAAGCTGTGGAAACATCTACTGATGTAATTATCAGGTTAGGTTGCGTATATAAGGCTTTGTTGTTGTTGTTATGAAAGTCATTGGTACAAAGTTACAAACACCAAATGAATTTTTCTTATAGGGTAAAACTCCAATCTCATCCCCGAAAAACACACTCAAAACAGTATCTTTCATCCCCACGCCAAAACAAACTTGTCCAGTAAGAAAATGGCAAGGGACAAGACTATAGTTTTATTCATATTTTTAACATGTAAATGTAAACAAATTACCCGAACAACACCACCAAATCCACGGGAACTCGGCTGCACGAAGGTGTGCTTATCATGTATCCTGGACCAATGATGTACTAACTTTGTGTTCTGAGCATCCCAGAGTTTGACATCTCCATCTGTGCCTCCAGTTAGAAACAAACTTGTATTCGGGATGGTAACGACTTTTGTAACAGTCCCTATGATCATAAAATTTAATAAGAAACAGCCCTATAAAGAATAAACCAAGCTGAGAGTTAATAATAAACTTTATCTTTACCTGAGTGAGCCTTTGGAATATACCAAAGCATACCATCTGTTTTCTGGTCCTTATCATGAGTCGAAGACGCAGTAGGGCTATGCCCCATAGTATCAATACGCCTGTGCCTTTTCGTCTTTCCAGTCGCTATATAGCGGAAGTCGTGGAGACCAACATCACCACCTTTACCACCAGTCACGATAATTGGGGAAACAGAACCGCCGCCTACATGGCTATCGAAAACAGAAAGGGAGTGCGCACCACCTTCACAATACAAAAGATTAGGTTAGTAACATGAAAATATGAGGAACAAACCATCGTTTTTAAGGAAAAACATCATATAAACCTTAGAATTATTCACCCTTTACAAAATTTATGTATGAACATTCATTAGTACATATATTTAGGGTAAGACCTTCATGACATAGAATCGAAGCACGGGAAGTTGTTGGTGGAGCTAAAGTGTCCCATATAACCACATTAACAGCATTAGAGCTATACCCAGCTACAGCTATAATTGATCCACTTGAAGACAAGTAGGCGACATCCCTGAAATCAAATATAGAATAGTTTTTGCAATTATGAAGAGTAATCGAGAAACAGGCGATGAGCGAAAAATTCAAACTTGTTGAATTCCACCATACACATTAATCAAAACCTAAACTCACTATGTAATTGGCTTGATAGATATTCTAAATCAACAGTAAAAGCACAACCAAAGTCAACAGTAACTAAATATGTAACTGAAAAACAAACTACATACGACGCATGACCGCTAAAGCAGAGTGATGATTCTGTTGGATGAACATTGCTCCTTCCTCCTACCTCCAATTGCCACGTACAGACAGTTCCATCTAATGCAGCACTAGCGAACCGATGTCCGAAGTGATCAAACTTCAAAGCTGATATTGATGCAAGGGCATAAGGTGGAGGTACATTGGCGGCGGGTAGCACTCCATATGTAGCCATAGCTTTGTTCTTATTGAACTGTATACATAATAATGCTCCTCATTAGATATAAACTTGAAATATTGACTGAAACAGACAATTAACTTTATATTTTTATGATAGAATTATTTAGATTACAAAAGAAGTCGAAAGTCCGAGAAAATGAAGAGTCCCATACAGTATATAACACCTGGAAGGGGGAATTATACATAGAGGAAAGATGACAAAGACGAGGAAAAATTAAGCTAAGAGAAGTATCTCCTACCCAATTATCTTCCCAAAATTTAAAACAAGAACATCACCTACCTTCAAAGAAAGCATCGGTTTAAAAGCATTAAAAAAAGGACTTTCCAGAGGCTCGAATGAGTAGCATGTGCAAAACATACAATTAATTAATACTTAGAAGAATCTAAATAGAATGACAAGAAGTTCAAATCTTATCTTCAGTTTTCAAATAAAATAATTAAGAGAGGGGGACCTATTTTTGAAAGAATCTAGTGGGCTAGTCCTACAAACTGTTGCCTCACATTACAGCTTCCTTCCAAGTGACAAAGAATTGCGTGAATATATGTACATGATGCTAGAATTGTAACATGCCATTAAGATACCATATGATAAGAAGAGAGAAAGCCATCACTACACTTGATTCTATACAAATACAAGTGCATTCAGATATATCTATCATGTATGTATAACAATTAACAAGATAATAATTTCTTACCTCCCACAAATAAATGTGTGTATTGCTTGAGCCAACCAAGAAGAAAGGTCTCATCGGATGACTAGACAAAGCCTTCGTAGTTACGTTCTCCATAGTCGCAGGTGGATCAACAACATCTTCAAAATCTTGTTGAATTCCCCAACCTAATCCATAGGCACCAATACCAGCAAAACCTTTAACTCCTAATGCTCCACCACCAGTAAAGTCTTTGCTAGGCCAAACTGAAGAACCTACGCCAACAGTTGCTCCACCGAGCCCAAGGTGTGCGCCTTTGTTGTTGCCAAGACCAACACCAGGCGAAACACATGTAGGAGCAGGAGTAGATTCCGAACCTGCCCACCCATCTTGTGGCCAATCAGCCTTGGCCCACAAGAAGTCTGATGACTTATCACTTGAAGGCATCCCATCTTCCATACGGAAGAATACTATACCCTGAGTTAGATGAAAAGAAATAAACCAATTTATAATCTTCCAGACATCTTCGACTATTGGATTAAAATATTCCTAGAATGTCAATCTGAATGTAGTGAAATTCATAACAAAGCCGTCAAAGAAGATAACCAAGCACATTTGTTAATTTGAAACTACCAAGCATCCATAGCTTCAGAATAACAAAAAATGAACAGTACAAACCTTCCGGTTGCTAGCAACTGCAGCTTCCTGTTGATCAGTAGAGTTTATACACAATGCCTGTTCAAATGTAGAATCGGTGTCGTTATTATACACATATGGGTTGCCATGGGTTTTTTTTTGTTGGGAGGGGGGGGGGGGTGGAAGATTAAAGAGAAGGGAAAATCACCTCCAAAAGTTCCCCATTTCTTTTGTACATTTCTCTGGGATTATGGAAAATTGAAATGTTCCTACTAGATATATCTTTCTGGTTGGAACTTGTCGAAGCATTGCCACTTTGGAACATTCCTTTAACAGGAGATTGAACTTCAGGAGTTTGTAATGGAATGCCAAGTTTAGATTCTTTATCACGCATGTCATCAGTTTTATGTTGCCCTGTCAGAAGTATATGCATGTCGTTCCATCCTTTAGTAGGCACATGATCCAAATAATTTGACCAATTGAGTTTTTCCTGAGCAAAGCATTCCGATATTAATTTTTGATCGGCACAGTGGTCCCACAGTAACTGATGAACTGAACATTCATCTTTCCCATTCACCAGTTCCAAGATGTCCAGGTTTTGTTTTTGACTGGATTCTGATTGACGTGGTTGTTTCAGCCATTCAAGAGTCATCACAGTCGAATTATTCTCCAATTTCTGCCACAAATATTCTGCAAGTTGCTTGACATGGTAAGAAGAAATGTGGGTAACTGTTGTTGTCAGTAAATCACATAAGCTAAACGAGAGTAATCGAATCTGTTCAGGCAAGCTGATGCTATCGGAATCAACACTTAAGAGCGTGAACTCCCTATGAGCAAAATTTCTGTGGAAAGAACCTGAACTGTTACCATCTTCAAGTTTATCAAGAACCAAATTTAAATTAGATATCATAAATCTAGACATATGTCGCCACAAGCAGATCCCTAGAATCTTCCATCTTTCATCTTCTGGAATTGAATGCTTTGTGTCATCAACTTTTCCATCTTCTGTACATTCAGAGACTTGGAGGTTTTGTACATTTGTTGTGAATGAATTTCGAGTCAACAACTCTGCAAATTTGGGAAAACGGTTCTTCAGATTCACCATATCAGCCTCATAATGATTACAACCATTAGCATTTGCAGTCAAGAATGGTTCCACCATAAATAAAAGTGCTCCTGAGTTTCTTTGAAGCCAAGCTAAGGAAAACTGTAAAAAGTACTCAAATAAATCAAGGATATCTAGATGTTCTTTGACATGATCTATGCTGATGGACCGCAATTCGATCTTGAAAATGGCTCTTAAATACCATAATGAAATCAGAACACCTCCAAAGTGAGACTTCGAAGCATCAGAAAACATAGATCGACTCTCCGTAGATGCAACTTTCTCAATAGAAGTAGAACTTTGTTCAGAATATCCCATGCTGCAGGCAGAAATGAATCTTGAGTAGAAAAAGGAGATTTCTTCTACAGTCTTAAAGAAGGGTTTAACCTGACAGCGATATAAACTGAAAGCATCAGACACATCACTCTTCTTTTGAGATAGTTCTCCTCGAGCGCATCCATCGGCGATATCATACCCAATGTACAATAATCCATGATGGCATAGAAAGAGTAAAATCTGCAGAACAAATGGAAATTTAAATAAGAGTTATGTCTAGGAAGTATACTGCTGAATATGAATATGTGAAAAAAAATGGAAAAAGATAGAATCGCCATTTAAGTAGCTGAACAGTATACCTTACTGATAAGAGACCTAGGAGGCAACAAAAACCTCCGTTCATATAGAGAAATCCCTGTGCATAACTTTTGCTTAAAACTTTCAACTGATTTCTCATATTGTATCATACATTCATCATCATAAGAAGCTTCCCCAACAGGTTCAGTGAAAGTCTCAAGCCAACTTGGATGCTCTCTTATCAATTTCAGTAAGTAGCGTAGTGCCAAATTCAATTTCTTATGGAACTCCAGATGAACAGACACATCGGAGGACAACCAGTTAGAAGATTTTCTTGGCAAAGGCTTTAATGGACTGGAAAGCACATTATGGCTGACATTCAAATCGCTCCCTTGATCTGCTGTCCCATGCATGCTCATTGAAGATGAGAAACATTCCAATGCCTCAACCTTGAAATGGAAAGACGAGAATATAACCGGGTTCGATAAAGAGAGCTTGCAACACATTCAACAAATCATTGAAGTAATAACATATAAACTTGGACTATATGCTTGTACTTCCAAGCATATCCACTTTGTTTAGTACGACTAGAAGAGTCAAATAATTGAATAATATGTAAAATAAACTTACAACATTGCCACATCGTTTTAGGGAAGTAACTGTCATCAAAGTAGCCCATCTTAAAAGAATTGCTGAATTTTGCTCCCCGACAGCATTCCTGAGGCTATTCTTTGTTGCTAACATATGGCAAAAAGTACCAACACTTGGATCCAGAAAAGGACCACAATTGGACATGACAGTGGACTCCTGAGCCACCAGAGTTATTGAAAACTCTAGCATTCTATGAAAAGATTGATAATAATTACCCATTTCCCACTGCGAATGAAGGAAAGCAGATTATAGTTAGAATCATATACAGAGAGAAGCCATTAGAGGAAAAGCATAACAATCTTTATGGACAAATGAATGCAAGTATTTGGGCACCTCCAGAAGGCTTGCAAGCCAGTAGTCTCCCTTTTCAATTGCAGAAGGAAGTATATACTTTGTTATTAAGTGACGCTCCAATGGTCCACCATGGCCCTCAACAAGGCGACAAATAACTAGTGCAAGTTGTTCATCCCCAAGGTTCTTAGCACAAATATTTACAGCAGAAGAATGATCACCTCCGAGCAAAAAAAACGAGATAGCTAATTCCACCTGATGCTTTCCCAACAACACATATGCATTTTTCAAAGCAGCAGCTTTATTTTTCTCATCCTGTAAATCGACTGATTATGATTACTCAAATAACAAATGCCATAAGCATGCTAAGACAATGTATGTAAGGAGTAATTCTGACACATCAATACACTCCATATTAAAAACAACTCAAATTGTTGTGTGTACATAACTCGACCAGTCTGATCCGTAGTTGATTTTTCACATTAATAAACTACTAAAATTTTTCATTCGGGCTATAATTTTTTGTACAAAACAGAATACCTGAAAATTACGCGAAAGAAAGGCCACTAAAGGCTTGTCTTTCTCATCCTTACTGAGTTTGAAAAGGCCAGCCAAAACTTGAATTCGGTTTAGTGCAATATATAGCAGTGCACAATCCCTAGGATTCTTGTTTTTCAAATATTGAGCTCTTGCCAATTTCTCCATCTAAAAATTAAGAATAAATAAAGCATCAAACCTACTTGAATTGGAAAAATAATCATGAACAATCAGATATTCTGATTTCTGAAAGGCAACAATCAACAGATGACAAGGACATAAAGGAAGAATTAAACAACGATCATTGAAATGAAAGCTCTCCATCCGCATACTGGTTTTACAAAGATGAGTAAATATATTTATTTTCTAGGAGTGAACACAATCCAAATTGACTTTGTAAAATCGTCTATCAGAAAAAAATAATAAATAAAGATTATGAAATCAAATTAAATGGTTAGAAAAATAATACTTTTTTAAATTAAATGACCAAGTTTAATTTATTACACTGCACAGCTGCAAAATAGCAAATTTCCATTCAAATAATGGAATAAATAAATAAAAGGATTTTATAAATTTCAAAGCCAAATAATAATAATAAATGCATTAAATTAAATAACAGTCTCCAAAATTAATGCATCAAATAAGTAGGAATCGTGTAAAAAATCAAAGAGAAAAGAGCAACTAAACATTTTGAAATATAACATAATGCTATAGCTATACTTTGAAGAGAAACTAAGATATATTTTCGTTCCACCTTTTTTTCTTTTTCTTTTCTTTTTTCATGAGCATAAAACCCTAAAATACCAGTGTGGAATTTAATTTTCTTTTTCCTATGAGATGCAGTCATAGCATTTCGAATGCTAAACACTGAAGATCACAGTATTCAAGATTTCTTTCATGTTAGTTTCACATATAGCACACAGAGAAGAGTGCAAAATAGGGAAAGAAACCACATTACCCTTGCACGTAATTGAGGTACACTAGCATACCAAAAGCCCACACCCAAAGCACGGATTTCTTGCCATGATGGTTCACTGGGTATGACAGAACCAAATAAATTTTCTAGGGAATCAGAGTGGTAAGCCCACACAAACAACCTTGAATTAACATTCAATTCTTCGAAAGACGCAGCTCTAGCAAACTTTCGGTGAAAAAACAGTTGCTGAAACCTCAACGCAACCCAGAACCTATAAATAGAGTAATAGAGTAATTGAGAAACTGCACAACTATCACCTACGTCAGATACTTTGCCATTGAAAATTCAACACAATAAAACTGGGGTGTTTGAAGTTCAAACACAATACAAAAGAACCAAGCTATAAATGTCTTGGATAGTAATAAAACTGGGGTGTTTGTATATCACCGAGTTCTATGGCAGAGATCCAGAGGCAGAAATGTTCAATTCAAGACATTATATTTAATCTTGTACTTTGTTCTGCACTACAAAATGTTCCATCATGGATTGTATTAATACAAAACTTACAATTTTCGGTTTTATCCTGGTAATTTTTGGTATTTCTTTTTTGTATACATTGATTTTGTGCAAGAAATGCTTCACGGGTATTTCAATAGTCAATATTCTACTTATCATCTTTCAAAATGAGAGCAAAACAGGACAAAAAAAAACAAAAGATGTAATCGAAAGGATCTGATAATAATCTGAAGATTACCTCCTGCCAGGTTCATCAAGACTTTGGTATGCAGAAGACAAGTGTGGACTACAAACTTCGCCAAGCAAATCAATGATTGCAAGAATCTCTGACTTCTCTACATTGGTCAAATGCAATAACTCGGGCGAATTCTCAATGGATTCAACAAAGCCATTAAGCTCAGACTTTGTTGAGGTAGAAATGCTACTTTCCATGTGAGAAGTTGACGTGATTGACGCAATATCTCCACTCCATTGGAATCTCCTGTCTTGGGAACCTTCTGACAGGCTTCCTTCTAGATAGTATGACAAACTCATCTCTGGAAGACCCTTATTTTTGGAGACGAACCTTATTTTAGGATCATTATTAGAAGTCAAATATTCAACAAAATGTTTCACAGCTACATAAGCACGTTTCCAATTTCCTGAAAAACATTACAAATAATATAACAAAAGCATAATAGGTTCAAATTCTAAATTACATGTTTACTTAAGTAATTTAGCCGAGTCATCTTTAAAGAAAAGTAGAAAACAACTTACTCAATCATTACCTGAACTTATATTAGTGAGGAGAATATCGGGGTGATATGTAGGCAAAGGCCTACTAATTGTCTCAGCTACTTCTAAGATGCTCCATAAGCCAATGTTCGTGCAAATTTCAGACTTCAATTGCTTCTTGGCCAGACATAAGCTACTTGATCGGTTATCATCCCTCATATTAATATTGGAGGACTGCATGGAGTCACAATCGGTAAGAACTGTAGGTCCGTCTTCATATATTTCACCCTTGCAATTAGCGGCATTTGGCTTGGAATCACGGAAATGAAAATTACTCCCTTGTTTTCTATCCTCGTGAAACAACCAGTGACCAAATATACTAAAGTAATTTTCATGAACTACCACTGCTGTAGCTCTGGGACCCCACAAGAAATCACGAATTGGAAGGGAAGTCTGAGCAAATGCAATATTAATCCATATATTAATCTTCGGAAACTTTACAGAGTTTGACAAAGTCATACCATCAAAACGCCTCTGCGCAAAAACTTGTAATTCATTTTCCAAGCAAACTCCAAGCAGCAACTGACCAGTACCTAAAGTTAACCAATTTAGACTACAAATATTACTTTCAAAAGTTAGCCTGTCTTCCAAAATAAAAGTCCCTTCACTGATCAGGTTTACAGCATCCCATATATGAATGGTATTGACGCCATTTGAATCTCTTCTGTTGCAGCAAGTAGCTATCTTCTGACCACAATCAGTGAAACATATATGATTGACCGGACCATCATGTGCAGTAAACATACCCACAAGCTCCCATGGCAAGTGCAGAGCTGATCGGTTGCCACAGTTACTTCTCCAAAGTTTCAAGCTACCATTGGAACAACCCGTGGCCATAATAGATGCAGGATAACCACTACATAGATCATCTGCAAAGCCTAACTCCTGCTGTCTGTGGCTTAGAGTGACTGCATCAACCACAGCAAAGCTGGTAACTAGATCATCAGGCGTTGGATACTCAGAAGAACAAGGATTTACAGCAATGAAATATCTTTTATTAGCAAATGTACTTTCAAATGCCCAAATATCACCATTATCGGGGATTTTAGCATCAATACCACATGCACAACAGCTTGTTGACATATCGAATGAGTGTAAGTTAACTTCCCATGATAAGGCCTGGAATCTCCCTATCCAAATTGCCAATAGCATAATTTTATTATTATGAAACGTTTTATTACAAGTCGAGTTCAAAGGAATTGCAAATATATCAGATGGGCCATGCTTAAAAGGACCATGACCATTAAAAGGAATAGTGCATAAGTAGTGGCATTCTACATTTTCTTCTTCAGTTCGACAAATATTGACTATGAAGCAATCAACCCCCCTGGCATGTCCCATAAATAAAACCAGGTTGTCATTAAGTACTGAAGGTGCCCACCTCAAACTTGTATACTTCGAGCATGAGCCTTGAGTTACAAGCTTCCCACAAAGTTCCCAAGAAGGAACCAAAGTTGGACATTTCAAAATGCAGTTTGAAATGTTAGAAAGTGACCAAAAAAGAATCAGCCCATTCTTATCAAGAGAAGCAGCAAATTGAACTTCGCATATATGAGGATGAATTGAAACCTTTAAAATTTTCTCACTGTGACCATCTAAGTTTAAAACTCCACCACTCAAATTGGAGATGTAATCCGTTTTGGCTTTATCAAGGGAGGTCTCAACAGTATCGTCTATTGCTTGAATACGCAAATATGACCAAACTAAAGAATTGCAATGTAATAACTGGAGTGGAGAGCAGACTATAGGTGGACCAGACAAGCAGTTCCTCAATATACTGACTTTATGCAGAAGTAATGCATTTTTAAAATCAGATGAATCAAACTTATGAGTGCTTCCTATGTCATTGGCCTGGAATTCATGTTTCCTCCATAATGTAATTCGAGGAAATCTAAGTGGCGAAATGTCATCAAGACAGTGGACAGCCCAAAAGCTTAGCAACATTCCAGGACCAAAACCTATTAGCCATTCACAATTTCTAACATCGTCCTTGAATCTTTCTTTGGAGAAATCTTGCTTCACTCCTTCACCGATTTTAAATATTCCCTCCATTTCTCTTCCCCATGATACAAATATATTTGAACCTAGGGTTCCATTCAAGGCTTGATTAATCTCAATTACACCAACAACACAAAAAGAGCGTTCCGTGATCTTTAGATCATTGGTATCCTTCGCATTCCTTCTAGCCTTCCCATGATCAATCTCGCTCCATAGCCTTGCAGTTCCATCTAAGCAGCAGGTCAATAATACATGCCTAACTGAATGCCCCTCATATCCGTTTGATAGCCTTCTTCTTGGCGGTCTCCACTGAATCATTACGACAGGTAGAGGATGCCGTAGATTGGCTGTTGAATATTCAGATTGTCCATTGTTTTGAATTACCAAGACACATTTGCTTGCCTGATTTGCTAATGACCCCTCAACTTGTCCTTTACCATGATGTGCCGTGGTTGCCGAAGGGCCCTCAATAGACCAGGTTGTGCAAACAAGAGTTTGAGGTTGATCCACTTTGAACTTCCAAGCTATTTCCCAACGCTTATTACTCTCTTTCCAGAAAACCACCTCGCTTCCGCCGGAAACTATTCCATCCCCTGATTCTGTCCATTTGATGGCCTCCACCTTCGTTTGTTGTACAAGCACTGCATTCTGGCTCCAACAAAAAGAACCTGAATATGAGTGACAACATTGTGTTTTCAATATGAAGAGCTAATCAAAGAAATACTCATCCTATTTTGCAAAGCTACTATATATTAGATAGTAGCACCTATGGAATCTCCCTATCCAAATACAACCTTAATAGAAGTCTCAAACTTTCAGCTACCTCATAGCAGAACCATTCAGAAATCAGCATTCAGCAATGCTAACCCTATTTCGCAAAGCTATATATATTAGAAGTAAAAATTCACCCATTCAGCATTCAGCAATCAAACTCAGTAAACGCAAGGCTCATTCAAACATTGAAGTTCTAATTAATGGTCCAGCATTTGAAAAGACAAAAAGTTTGGAACTTTGAGTTACCTTTTGAGGTAGCAGATCGATGGTGAAAGACCCAGATGCAATTTTGAGCTGAAGCAGCGAGTTCACCGGAGGAAGGGGTCCGGGGGCACCATGAGACGGCGGAGACAAAGGAAGAAGGGTCGCCGGAGAGCTCGAAGAGTTGGCGGAAAATGGAACCGATGCGAGTCTGTTTGTGAGAGAGAGGAGAAGGGAAGTGAGTGATGGAAAGGAGAGAGGAAGCAGCGTAAGCGATCCATGAGTATCCGGCGAAATCGGGGAGGAAATCGATGGCGGAAGTAGGGGAAGGTGACGGTGGAACGACGTCGGATCGGTGGAGTTGGAGTGGCAAGTGATCGATGGGGTTAATAGAAGAAGAATTTCTTTGATTCATGGTTTTGTTCAGAGGAATGGATTCAAGAATTTAGGCATTGAAAATTGAAAGCAGCTCATGCTTCAGCTCAAGAATCTAAAGTTTTTAACCATCACTCACCGGGTTGCAATTTCAGAATCTAATGTAGTTATTTTATTTTGATTAAAAAATAATTAAACTAACAAATAAATCTCTTAAAATTTATCTTTAAAAAAAATATTAATAAAATGTTTTAAGATAATAAATATGGATAAGGTAGTTTAAATTAAAATTTTTTATTCTAATCATAAGCACTAATTTTAAAATAATGTATTTATATTTATTATTTTCAAAAATTTTATTAATTTTTTTTAAGGATTAATATATTAAAAATATAAATTATTAGAATTTTTTTTTTCAAAAGTTAAGAATGAGATTTAAATCCAAACTTTCTAAGTGAAAAAAAATATATCATATAAGTTATAACTCGTTGTTGTTGGCTAAATTATCAAAATTTATTTATTACTTTACTAAAAAACATTATAATTAGACCCTATAATTTGATGAATCATTGTTATTTCTCAATTTAATCTTATATGTAGTTCTCATTGTAGTTGTCTCCGACTCTCGGTGGTACTGGTAATTAATAAGTCCACACTAGAAAGGAAAAAAGAAAGAAGGAAAGACTATTAGATAAATTCATGTAATAATTATATTTTTTAATTAATATTATTGCATATACTAAAAATTAGTTATCAATTAACTATTACATATAATACATGTTTAGTATCTTATAACTTTTTTATTATATTATTATAAATAAATTTAATTATTTTTTATTATATATTTAATTATTTCAATTTTAACTGACTTTATTATTTTAGTAATTAAATATTTATTTAAAGATATTATGTAAATCAACATATATAAATATCCATAAATATTTAATGACTAATTTTATAACTAAATTTAGTATACATAGAATATTTTTCTATATTATTTACTAAAAAAATACAATATATATTTTATATTTTATCATATATTTTATAAAATAAATAATTTAGTAACTGATTATTTATATATACAAGACAAAACATGATTATATTTTCTAACATCATATTTGATTTTCCCCCATTGTTGATGGATTGGAAATAACAAATACCCTGATGGACTAATTTGCCTACATAAGTTGCCATATAAGATAAATTCCTTTTAGTATTTTGATAGAATTAGTGACACAAAAAATCAGTAAATTTTTATATATCAAGGGTAACAATTGACAATATTAACACATGTAAGACTAGGTAAAGGTTCATTGAACCAAAAACACTAGCAAAATTCTCATGATGCCAAATAAAAGAGAACATGTAAGAGATTTTTTTTTTTTTTTAAATGACAATAAAACTCTCTTTATTTCAAGTTCTCAAACCAAATGCAACCCTTTTCTTCTTCCCTTCATTCTTCATCTTGAAAGACTTGGATTCTATAAGATTTTCAAGTGATTTTGCCTTCTTGTTTCTAACTCTTCCTGCCTCTTTCAAAAGCTCAAACAGTCTTTTCCTTTCATCATCAACATCTGGATTTGCAGTTCCAAGTTTTTCTTCTCTCATCTTAAGTATGTACTCCAATATCTCAATGGCATCCTCAACTCTGTATACACCAAAAAAAAAAAAGAGATCTTCTTATCATATACTTAACATGGAATCATATAATTATGCCTTCTATGCCAAGAAATTCAATATAGCAAAAGATCACAAAAGTCCTATAGTGGTCCCTTTTTGAAAGGCAAAAAACATGCACTCATATCACCAACTAATGGAAATGGAAGCAGTGTCACACTATACATGCCATGAGGAGTGAACTAACAAAATAGTTCTCGAAAGATCATTTCGCTAACGAAACAACTCATGAAAGATTGAAACTTTGTTCGAGATTCCCTATAAGTTTGCTCCATTTAACAATCGAATCCAATCAAAATTTAGGTTAAGCCCAATTGATGATTAGATGAATTTGTTAGGCGAAGCTAAACCTTTATCGTATATTTCGTTAACTAAGTGATCTTATGGGAGCTATGTTGGTGCTTTACTAGGCCAAAGAAATGTCCCTAGGCAATGAATGATAATGATGATCTTCCATGATGCAACATTTTGAGTGACTACTAACTTTAGGGTACTAAAGAAATGAAAGCTTCAATGGCACAAAGAATAGATGATTGTAACACAAAATAGCATAAAGACAGAAACACATTGTGCAAGCTAATAATGAAAGATGTGCTTACCTCCCCATGGCATCATAAGTTGCTGCAAGATTGCTATAAACTCCAAGAGTGTCCAAATGGTATGTTCCACACTCCTGCTCCAATATCTCTCTTGCTTCTTCGAAATGTGTGGCAGCTTCCGCAATTTTATACAGTTGCACACATGCTAGGCCCATCTGGTTCAACACAAATCCGAAGAACGCCGATTTCCTCTCTCCGCTTGCTCTAAGCTTTGCAATGGCACTCGCAAAAGATTTCCATGCATCACTGTATCTCCCAACCATGTAGAAGATTACTCCTATTTGAGATTCTATTCCTGCCACTGTCCTATATTGTCCGGGGATATTCTCCAATAACTTCACTGCCTTCTGGAGGAGCTTCAGTGCCTCCTCCGGCTCGTTTAAAGCTTCATAGATGGCAGAGATTTCATTCAATCCACTCGCAATTTCTCCTGGGGTAGTTCCAGGTACAGGTTTGGAGTATATTCTTAACGCATTTTCACAATAGGATTTTGACTCGCGCAATTTTCCCGTCTTGTAGTAGAGGTCGGCAAGGCGAATGTACACTAATGCTATGGAACTGTGACTTTCACCTTTGGTGGTTTTGAACACTGTTAGCGCTTTTTGGTAGGCGAAAATAGCCTCGTCAAAACGACAGAGCGACAAGTAAATATCGCCAATGCTAACGTCAATCGCTGCAACCTCATTGTCCTGCCCATGGGCAATCATCGACATACTAGCAAGGACAAGATGTTCAAGTGCCGGCTCGTATTCTCCCTTCGCCTCGCATATGAGGGCCATAAGACGCCTATCGGCTGCTTCTGTAAGAGAAGCTGGCGAGCAATGCTCCCTATGAATCTCAAGGGTCTTCTTGCAGAATTTCTCAGCCTCATCAAATTGCATGGCTTGAACATGCGCCTCAGCTAAGTATCTATTAACAAAGGAAAGGAATTATTTAGGGAAACTTTAAGTACCTTATCACATGAGCTTATACTCCTCCTTACCAACTATGTTATAAACAATATTAATAGACAGAGTTATGAAGCTAACCATTTACTTCAATCAACTAGTTCCTAAACTCATGTCATTTTTATATTGCTTCTATCAAGTACAAAACAAAAGAGATTTTTTTTTTTCTATTGAATACTTTCTTATAGAGTCATTATTCAGAATCCATAACCATGGTTCAAATCATCAATAATTGATGCAGTGCATGTGATGCGCCATTATGAGTGCAATGATCAATGGATAATGTATCCATATCCAATGCTCTAATAGGCCAAAACCAACAAAACAATTCATAGGTTTTGTTGTTTTCAGATCCATATGACCCTTGATCAAATTATGCAGAGACAAAAAGTCGACCTATTTTAAACTACATTTTTCTTTAGAGGGTCTAGCATCCGACCAAACCACCTAAGAAAAGATTCTACAATATTTTTTTAGAATTTTTTATAACAGATACTCAACATCATTTCTGCCACCCAACTCAAACAAAATCCACTAACATTGGATATACTAATTAAACTGATCCACTAACTCACTAATCACTAGAATAATAATACATTACTTAATTAACAAACCAACATACATGAGAATTGAGATTATGAGAAGTTCAAAAAGAAAAATAAACAATGTGGGGACACCGAAAACAAAGTGGAAATATTTTGCATACTTAACATAAATATCATATCCTAATCCTTAAACCTTAAATACCTACAAACTAAATTACAGAGTTTAAAACCAAAACAAAATAAAAGAACAATGGTCAATGGATATATCTTATTGTATAAAATTTAATTTTGATGCACCATCGGCATGAAATAGATTTACACGTTTTATGCTCCATCAAAATTAAACTCCATTGTATAAGGCAATGAAATTTTACTATACCTGCAAGTCTCAGCAACTCTCGGGTCAGATCTACCCAAAGCCTCAACTTGGATTTTCAGACCCGATTCATAACACTCAATGGACCTATCCAACTGCCCAATCATTGAATAAGTATCCCCTAACTGCATCAACCCTGAAAACTTCACCATTGCATGACCCGACCCGTTTTCTGCACTATCCGACACCAGAATTGACCGCTCCAGAGTCTCGACCGCTTCCTCTAACCGCCCTAACCCGCTCAATATTGCAGCAACCACGTGGAGACACGTGGCAAGATCCGAACTTGGACCCGACACCCGCTCGAAATCCTCGGAGGCCCGAATCGCGTATTCTAGGGCTTTCTTCGGGTCCTGACCCGAATGAACAGTGTCTCGGGCCATCTTCAGAAGGAACGGGCCCATGTCTGGGTTGTCAAGGGAGGTATCGTTGTCGTCGACGGCGAGTTTATCCGGCGTTCTCATGGTGGTTCGTTTCGCTGTCGGCGGCGGAGAAGGGTTCAGCTCGCTGGAGGGTTCGTTTTCCGGCGGTTCAATGAGGAAATCACGAAACGACTGCGTTTTTGATGGGGTTCTAGCGGCGAATAGTCCTGGCATGGTTAAAGATTGAAAACCAAGAATTCAAAATTGGAACTTGGGGTTTCTGGATTATGGGTTCATGTGAATTGGGGAAAAAATGTTTTTTTTTTTTTTCTTTCTAAGCTGAATGAGTTGCCCACTATTGAATTTCAGGGTATTGTGTTGCGTGAATTACAGAAAATGAAACTTTTCTTCACTAATTTCAATATTCACAATTCAATTTGTGGGTTTGGGAAAGAAAAATGGAAACTTTATGCTGTTGTTGTAATTCTAATGTGTATGTATGTATATATTGAGGTTAGGTTAGGTTAGGGAATTGGGTGTAGCTATGATTAAAGGAACAAGAAGAGTAAAAAAGAATTGAATCGGAGAATTGTGGTAATGGATTATTAGGAATTATGGTGGTAGTAGTGGTGGAAGGTTGCTTGGAAGAGACGCCTCATGATCATAGCATTTGGGTACTTTAATCTGAGAACAAGCTTGACAAGGAAAAAGGGGAAGAAGATTGAAACAAAATCCATGATAGAATGATTGCTGAACTAGTAGAACAACTAGTGTTTGTTTATGTTTATGTGCCTTTGTTTAAGGTTGTGTTGAGTTACACAGAAGCCTCTATCTGCTGCTTTTTTGCAGTTTCTTACATTCTCTTCTTCTTCTTCTCTCTCTTCCCTTTTTGTATTTGTGGTTAGTGGATTACGTAGAAATATCTAAATTGGGAAACAATTAATGTGTATGATGACATGATCTACGTTTGATTGTGTGTTAAGTTAACGTGATGATACGATGATATGCCAATGATATTCAAATGACATAGTCTCTCCATATTCAATTAAGAAGTTGCGGGTTCGAGTCTCATATCTTTGGTAAAAAAATAAAAAAATTAATGTAATGATATCGATTTTTTTTATATTATATAAATATATAATATAAAATCAGATTTTATTAAATCAATTGAAGGAGAAAATTAAAAAAATTTATTTTTTGGTTAACGGATACACATTAAAACTATTATTAATAATAAATTTTAAAATCTTTTAATAAATATAATATATATATTGAATATTTTAATGCTACTCTTTTAAATAATTTTTCAATTAATCACTTTAATGTATTGAAACTTAGATAATAAATAATAGTCATTACTTGTATGAAAATAATTTCACGCGAATATAATTTTTAGTGAAAATAATAGATGAAAATTTTTAAATAATTTAACATATTTAATTAAATTACGTACGATAATACATATCAATACCATTGCTATTATTTTTGTATAAAAGTACACCTGCCATAATATTTGAAATCACAACATTGTAACTGTTTTTTTTTCTTTAAAAGTATGTTTTGGTCTTAGAGATCAAGGAGTAGCTTAGCTCCTTATAAAATTTCAACTTTGCAACTTTAAGTTGACAAGAAATGTACAAAACTACAAATTTTCGTCAATCTTTTGGAAGATTTGTCTGATTTATAAATTTATAGTAGGTTAGTTAATTTAGACAAATTTCTGTCGAATTGGTCGATTTTAAACAATTTAATTATAATTTTGATTTAAAATTCTAATCGAATCGATCAAATTACTCATTTATCCAATTGTGAAATTTTTTTGGTAACTGAAATAAATTAAATAAAAAAAAACAAAACAAACAAAATAAGGAACTGCCTAAATAGAGGGACAGTCCCATTCAAGACTACTCTTAAACTCCTCCCAAGGTGAAAGAAGCTCCACATGCGAAAGTTGTAACTTCATCGCCATCTTTGCCATAGTATCTGCCACCGTGTTTGCATCTCTCATAATCAAACGAAAGTCAACCCGCCAATTTCAATGCATGATATCTCTTATTTTGAGCACCAGTGGATCAATAAACCCAAAACCATCTTGAGTAACAAGATTAAATGCTTCCACACAATCCGTCTCACAAATAACATCTCGTTGACCCACATCCCAAACTAAGAGATATCCTCTCCAAATAGCAAACAATTCTCCTTGAAGAATACTATTACTCTCAATCATTCCCAAACACCCCCTTTGCCGGCTCCCATTAAAATCTCTAATAACACAAGCAAAACCAACACTATCACCCGAACCAAAATAACTAGCATCACAATTAATCTTAAAAGTACCAATAGATGGGGGATTCCAAAAACCATTTAGAGTAGAGGGAAGGGACATACGTTGTAATTCAAAAATATTCCTAAGCTCCTTTTCTGAAGTTAATGCCAGACAAATCACTTTTTCCGGAGGCCAAGTTTCATGGGGATTAAAGATGTCATTATTCCTTGCTCGCCATATCCACCAAAGTCCCGAAAAGAACTTGAACGGATGCTCTCTGCTATGATACAAGAACCAGTTCTTCAAATCCAAAGGATGACAAGAAATATCCAACCTATGCCAGACAAGCTGAGCTTTTGGACAATTCCGAATACAATGTAAAACCGATTCCTGGCTAGAAAGACATCTTGGACACCTATCCGATGACGACATCCCTCTTCTAAAGCGAAAACTTGCAGTAGGAAGAGCCTCCTTAAGACACAACCAAGCCAAAAACTTATGCTTTTCCGGAACAAGCTGACGCCAAAGCCAAAGCCAATTCTCCCGCTCCTCCCAACCAAACAGCTGCTTACACAACCACAAGTAACCATTGCGTGAGTCATAGACTTTGGCAGCAGACCCACTCCAATACCAACCCACTTCCGGACCTGCTTGTTCATCTGGATTGTAAGAGAGAATATTATCTTTCAGATTTTGAGATAAAGGAGAATAAAGAGTATCCAAATGCCACCTACCAACCGACCAAATATCCTGTATCCGAAGATTCGAATCAGAAATGTGAACATAATCCATCTCATTAGATAACCGTCCTTCTCTCCTCCAGCTAGAAAACCAAAAATTCTGGTTCAAATCTCCAATACACCAAGCAAACCCATCCTTCAACACTTCCCAAGCCTTGCAAAGACACCTCCAAATGGGAGAGTCCTTGTTCTTAGGATAACTAAAACAGTCATATAGAGATGATCGGTATTTGGCATCCAACAATTGGACCCATAGCTTGTTTGGCTGCTGGAAAAAAGTCCAAACTAGCTTCCCAAGAAGAGCAATATTTACACAATAAGGATCTCTAATCCCCAAACCTCCATATTTTTTTGGAGTAACCAGTACCTTCCAACTAACAAGATTCAATCCTCTTCCATCAACTTGTCCTTTCCAAAGAAAATTCCTCATCATAGACTCCAATTTACTAATGATTCCTTTGGGAAAAATAGAGACCTGCATCTGGTACGTGGGAATAGCAGCAGCAACAGAATTAACCAAGCAGAGCCTACCAGTCCGATTGAGTAAACTTCCTTTCCAGCTTGCTAGCCTACTCCGAATCTTATCCAGGACACCATTGAAAGCTGAACGAGTCATCTTAGAATGGCTAAGAGTAACTCCAAGATACTTGCCCAAGTCCTGGACAAATCTGATAGAGGATACCCCAGTAAAAACCTCTTTCCTTGTTGCAGAGACATTCTTGGAGCAAAGCGCTTTAGACTTCTCAACATTAATCTTCATCCCAGATGCTTTGCAAAAAGTCTCTAAAACCAACATCACATTTTGCACTTGTCTCTTTATAGCTTTACAGAACAGAAGCAAGTCATCCGCAAACATTAAGTGGGATATTCTTGGTCCCCCTCTAGAAATAGCAACCGGCTCCCACAAGCCCAAATCAACCTGATGACTAATAAAGCATGCCAATCGCTCCATACACAACACAAAAAGATAGGGTGACATAGGGTCTCCTTGTCTAAGACCTCGGCTAGGAGTAAAGCCATTCAGATGACTCCCATTCCAAAGAATAGATAAGGAAGAAGCAGTGACACAATTCATAATCAAATTAAGTGTAGGAATAGGAAAACCAAAGCTTTTAAGGGTATGAGCTAAAAACCTCCAGTCAACTCTGTCATAAGCTTTCTCCAGATCAATCTTAAAGGCCAGTGTGCCTTTCTTTGATTTAGTCTTCTTCATAAAGTGGAGGACTTCTTGAGCAATAATGATGTTGTCAGGAGTTCCTCGTCCCGGAATAAATCCTCCTTGAAGCGGGCCAACAATCTCCGCAAAATGAGGATGAAGCCTATTAACAAGGACCTTCGTGATGATCTTGTAAACTACATTGCAGAGACTAATCGGCCTGAAATCTTTCATAGATACCGGCGATTCAACCTTTGGAATGAGAACCAGTAAAGTCTCCAACATTCTCAGATCAAGAGAAACACCGGAGAATGCCTGCTTAACCATCTTCCAAACATCAAGACCAATGATCTCCCAATATTCTTTGAAGAAGAAAGCTTGAAACCCATCAGGACCCGGAGCTTTAAAAGAGTTCATGTGAAAAACAGCTGCTTTGACTTCCTCCATAGTAACTGGTGCCGTAAGGTTATGGCAAGCTTCCTCATTTAGAGAAGGAAGAGGCACATCACCAAGGCAACCCAAATCAACATCATCCAAATGACAGAATAAGCTTTTATAGAAAGACTCTGCTTCTTGACTCAGAACCTCTGGATCAGTTTCCCACACTCCATCTTTGAGAAAAAGGCCATGAATCTTATTATGCTTCCTTCGCGCAAGAGTTTGAATATGAAAGAATCTTGTATTCCTATCCCCGAACCTTACCCACTGCTCTCTGGACTTTTGGAACCATAGGAGCTCTTCTTGCACTAGAGTATTATTATAATCATCAAGCAACTGTTGCTCTTTCTGACGCAAATAAATACTATCCACCACTTCCAAACGCTTTTGTAAATAATTAATCTGCTGCTCTAATTCACATTTCTTAACAAAAATGTTACCAAATACTTTCGAGTTAAACTCTAATGAATTCTTCTGTACTTCCGAAAGCTTGCCATGAATTCCTCTATTACCAGACCACCATGACTGGTTCACAATATCCCTATATCCAGGATGATCCAATTGTGAATTGAACCAACCAATTTGATCCTATCTTAACAATTATGATAATTCTGCAGTTTTAAACTAATAATGTGTTCTAGAGATTTTGCACCTAACAAAATCTTAATTGTTTATAATTTATACATAAAAATTGCAACTTTACAATTTTGAAGGTCTCATAATACCAAAAATAATATCTATCTCCCATAAAAAGGAGTGTCTATTTTACACCATTTTTTTAATTTTAACCCATTTAATCACACCACCATTGTGTAAAAATTGATTACCTTACCTCCATGAAATTCTTATAATTTAAGTTATTATCATGATTAGAATTTAGTTTAGAACTTAGAAGGTAAGCTTTTATTTTTCACCTAAAAAACATATGGGGCTAAGAAAAGTTATTCCTCTTAAGTTAGAATGTACTTTTAAGTTTACCAAATAATTATAAAGGTAAACAAGTAACTCACAAATTAAATTAAGAATGAAATTGAGTTTATTGTGTAATTAAAAGATTGATTATATGAAGTCCTTCGGGTTTATTTGTTTGCAAGTTTTATGTTTTTATTTATTTTTCATAAAATTCTTATATATTAAGTCATGGATTTATTTCAGTTTATTTTATGGCTTGTAACGTAGTTTTATTCATTTAGTATTTTCGCAAATAAAAACAAAAAAGTCATCATCATAAATTTTGTTTTGTGCATGTGCATTAATTTATTGATCAGCAATAAATCCTTAAATAAAATTCTGTATTGTGACAAATTAATCTTTGACCTGCCATGCTAAAAAATACCGTGAGAAATTAAATAAAAAAAACATCCATTTAAGTTTTCTGATATTTGTGACTTTGTACTTTTATTTCCACAGCATAAAAATGAACACTCATCCCCTTAGAAAATGCTCCATCAAATTTTCGTAGCATGATGCATGGATAAAAGGGGAAAAAAACAAATAAAAATAAAAAGAGAAAGGTCAAACTACATTTTCATAGCTTTGACTTTACCCTTACAATCAAAAGTTGATTTCAAAATTTGATCTCATTAGGAGTTATTAGTATCTCTGTCATTTCTTAAAAAGGGGTAATATCAGAGAAGCTAATTCACATTGATCAGCGAGGGATAATATAATTGGTATGCATTTCTATCGTTTTTTTTTTCCTATGGTATTTTATTAATTTGACGAACTAATGACTAATTCGTTGTATATTTGAATTCTATTTAAAAATTTGCTATTAGTTAATGAGTTGTTGTATACACAATGCAAAATTTAAGCTCTCGATACTTACTTAAACAAATGAGTGAATTGACTACTCAACAATTTAATTCTACAGTTGTTATTTGTTAAATTATTGTTATGTGTCCAAATTGTTGTAATAAATTATTTTAATAACCTAAATCATTTATATTGAATCATAAAAAATATATCATAATATGGAAACGTACCTTTATTCATAAAGTCAGAAATTCATGGAAGGATTTGGATCTTGTGGTTCTTTCGATCTTCTTCAACCAAAGCCTTCTGTATTCCTAGGCAGCTGAATTACAACTCCTTTGATGGGGAAAGAGCAACAAAGGCGGCTTTGGTATATTGGGGAGCGAAACCCTAAAGGCACTATTTATATTTGAGCATGGCATCCATTAAACCCTTAAACCCAAATAAAATAATATCTAAAGTCCAAAAGATAATATATCTAAAATCCAAAAGATAATTATCTAAAGTCCAAAAGATAATATTTGATTTTATTTTCATTTAATTCCAAATCAAAAGTAATTATGACTTATTCAATTTAGTATTTATAACAATAAATGAGATCACCATTATATAAATCATTTAATTTGAAATAGCATAATTTGTGATTACAATTAATATATGTGTTTCCCACAAACAAATTAGAAAATTAAAATAATTTCCTAACAATCTCCCACTTTGGCTATACATATATTCTTTCTTGACATAATCACATCTTATAAACTTTATGCGCGCATCTGAATGCTATTTCTCTCATTATTTTAACAATCTGGTCCGTCTCATATATTAGATATGGAATCACCGCAGCTTTTATCACATTAATATCGTGACTAAACCACGACAATCACCATCATAATATACTTAACGATATAGATCAAATTTGGATGAGTAATATGAAAATTACATGCCAGGTGATCTCATGCATGTCTATTTCCAACTGGTCCAACTTTAAAACTTTATTGAGATCAAATACAAAACAAATATTGCAAAATGAATATTTCACATAATATGAAATAAACCATAAACTTAATTCTGCAAAAAATAATTCAATATCTGTCATAGAACATATAGCATAAGATAAATTCTCACTAAATCAAGGCATCACAAATATTGACACCTATCCGAGCAGTGTGCTCATGAAAGATTTTAGGGATCAATTCCTTGATTAATGGGTCTACTAGCATATACTCTATTCGTATATGTTCTATGAAAATCTGTTTTTTTTTAAACTTTCTCCTTGACAACTAAGAACTTGATGTCTATATGCTTTGATTTTGTCAAGCTCTTATTGTTATTGGAGTATAGTACTGCTGACTTATTGTCACAAAATATCTTTAATGGCCTCAATGTCATCTACTATACGAAACTTGGTGACAAAGTTTTGCAACCATATGACATGAAATCGGAATCAAAATACTGAATGATCTCCAAATTTTCTTATCTCCGATAAATAAGCATGTAATCTTTTATTCTCTTTAGATAATGCATTACGCGTTCAACAGCTATTCAATGATCTATGCCTGAATTGCTCAAGTATCTACCCAATACTCCCATTATAAATGATATATCAGAATGTGTGCAGACTTGAGCATATATTAAATTTCCTAGTACTGATGCATAAGGTTTATCATGCATTACTGTCTTCTCAAGATCATTTTGGGGCATTGCTTGAGACTAAACTTGTCTCCTTTAACTACGGATGTGTCCATTGGCCTACAAATTTCCATGATATATCTACTTAAAACCTTTTGATATAGTTCTTTTGTGATAATCCAAGAATACAAAAGAGGCATCACCAAGATCTTTCATTTCGAATTTGTTCGATAGAAATTTCTTAGTTTCATGCAACAAGCCTATATCGTTACTAGCAAGTAGAACGTCATCAACATATAAGACCCAAAAAGTATTTACTCTCACTAAACTTGCGTTATACACATTTATCTATAATATTTACTTCAAAGCCATACGAGGTAATGACTTGATTCAACTTGTGATACCATTAACGGGAAGCTTGTTTGAGACCATAGATGGATTTTCTCCTTTCTTTGTTGGATCTCCTTAATGACACTTCTTGAGGTTGTTGAGCTTGCTGTATGGGTTGGGATTGTGGAGGATTCTCATTATTTTTCTATACTGTAACAGTATCTTGAACAATAACAATATTCTCATTGTTCTTCTATACTGTAACTGAATCTACAGTAGGATTCTCATTGTGCTCTTGTACTATAACTGTATCTTGAACAATAATAGGCACAAGGTCCTGATCATTGTCAGTTACAGAATCCTTATCAAAAGCAATATTCCTAATATTTCCTTCCTCTCCAAACTCAACATCCTCAAGAAATCTTGCATTTCCCGTTTCAAAAATAGTCTTTGATGTAGGATTGTAAAATTTGTACCCCCATGAATGCTCAGCGTAACCAACGAAGTAACAACCAATTGTCTTTGAGTCCAATTTTCTTTCATGCGGCTTATAAGGTTGCGCCTCATCTGGACATTCCCAAATATACAAATGCTTTATACTAGGCCTTTTCCCAGTCCAAATTTCATATGGGATTTTGTTAACTGCTTTGCTTGGTACCCTATTAGGGATGTACACTGCGGTCTTTAAGGCTTCTCCTCAGAGTGATTCAGGCAAGGAAGAATGACTAATCATACTTCTCATCATGTCCTTAAGAGTTCGATTTTTTCGCTCTGCAACACCATTCATGCTAGGTTTGCCTGGCATGGTGTATTGTGGAACAATACCATACTCCTCTAGGAAAAGAGCAAAAGGCCCGGGATGTTGCTCACCTGAACCGTCATATCTTCTGTAGTATCTACCACCACGATCAGATTTGACAGCTTTAATTTTCTTTCCAAGTTGAAGTTCAACTTCAGCTTTGAAAGACTTGAAAACATCCAAGACTTAGGACTTTTCATGAATTAAATATAAATATCCGTAACGAGAGTAATCATCTGTGAACATAATAAAGTACCGTTGTCCATTCCAAGAGACAGTAGGGAATGGGCCACATATATCGGTATGTATCAGTTCTAAGACATCTTTAGCTCTCTCGGCACCTAATTTTCATTCGTTTGTCCTTTTCCCATTTATACACTCAATGCAGACTTCAAAGTCCGCCAAATTTAGGAGTCCAAGAATTCCATCCGACACGAGCCTCTGAATTCTCTGTTTAGAGATGTGACCTAGGCGTTTGTGCCATAATGATGCCGAATTATCATTTAGTTTTCGTTTTGTACCCGTTTGCAGTATTTCATTATTATAGGAATTTAAGTCAAGCCTATATAGATTATCCACCAAATGACCAGAGCAAATATTATTCGAATTATAAAAGAGACTGACTTTATTGTCTCCAAACGAACAAAATTAACCTGATTTGTCCAAACGAAAAATAGAAACCAGATTCCGTCTAAATGACAGTACATAAAATGTCTCTAATAAATTCAAGTAAAATTCACTCGTGGAAGATAATCTAAAGGTTCCTATAGCTTCGACTATAACTATATTGCCGTCTGCCACATAGATGTATCTTTCAGCATCACTTGGCGATCGACTCCACAGGCAATCCTACATAGTAACACTTACATGAGTAGTAGCAACATCATCTACCCACCAAGTATCAACAGGTGCATAAGTTAAACTATCCTCAGAACAAACGAAAGTAAGAATTATATCCTTCTTTACACACCAAGTGGTATATTTGGTACAATCCTTCTTCATGTGTCCCACCTTCTTACAGAAGAAACAGGTTGAAACTTGATCCTATTTCTTAGCCATTTTCTACTGAGAAGGCATATCCGCAGTAGTATCACGCTTTCTTTTATACTGAGAAGATGAAGCCATGTGAGCACTTTCAGTCTTATCTTGCTGTAGCCTCTCTTCTTCTTGCACACAGTGAGATATAAGCTCATTTAATGACCAAGTATCCTTCAGAGTATTATAACTCACTTTGAATTGCCCAAAGTGTACAGGAAGGGAGATTAAAATGAAATGCACGAATAAGTCTTCAGACAACTCTAACTTAAGTGCTTTCAATTTTGAAGCAAGATGAGACATTTCCATAATGTACTCCCTTATGTTTCTTATACCTTTATACCTCATGAAGACAAGTTTGCTCAAAATGCTACTTGCCTCCACCTTTTCATTCTTAGCAAAGAATTTTTCAACATCTTTTAGGAACTGTTTGGCATCTTTATCCTCAATAATTGAGCCCCGAAACGCCTCAAGAATTGAGCGCTTCATAATCATAATGCTCATTCGATTGGATCTCTTCCACTTCTCTATTTTGACCTCATTGAGATTTTCCGGAGTAGAAGTGGGTTTCTCCTCTCGAAGAGCTATATCCAGATCCATACAATCAAGGACAATCTCCACGGTATCCTTCCAAACCTTAAAGTTTGAACTATTCAGCATAGGAATACTGCTAATTTGTGCAGAAACATTAGTAGCTAAAGCCATAGTTTCTAGATTAGAACAAAAAGAACATGTAGTAAATATTAGTTAAATAATGAAAAAATCCATATTGAGATACTCTCATTGCAGTAATCAAATATTGTCCAAATTTCTGTCACACATTAAGCCTTTCTTTGGACCGACTGAATGCGCACATGGAAACTTAAACTTTGCAATATATTTATTACCGCATATATTTTTTATTAATTGGCCAAACAATAACTTTCCTTTGGGCCGATTATTGACCGCATAAATAATAGAAAATAAACAAAAGTGTGCAATGTTTATTATTTGGCCAAACAATAAACTTTCTTTGGGCCGATTATTGTCCGCATAAATAATAAGCATTACTTTATTATTAATTAGTTGCCCCAAACATGTATTTACCATCAATATGTATATGTAATTCGGCCAAATATAGATCTTCCTTTTTGCTGACCAATATTTGCATGAATTACATATCACCATATTCTTAATGTTTTAAATAAATCAATTTTCACAAAAGAGGCTACTTTAGCAGCATAATGTTCAATCAATTTATTCCAAAACTAAATCTTTATAAAATGAGTGGGTATAATAATCCAAATTATTACTAGTTTCCTTATGTAACAATTAAAAAAAAAATCCTTAAACCGTACAAGGAATTAAATCTTAATGGTGTCTTTTCAGACCTTGAAAAAAAAACATGATTATAACTGTGAAATAAATTCATTTGCCAAAAAATTCGTGATTCGTTAAGGTTAAAATCAATCATTATAATTTTATCACTCAAATATTATTAATGTGTATACATAACTTGGCCAAATATAAATTTTCTTTTGGATCGATTAATATTCGCATAAATTACATACACAATAATCTTTATATTCTAAGAGGATAATCAATTTTTATATATATACAAAAATGGATACAGTAAAATATATATACGCACAGTAGTATACACATAATAATCGTATGTGTATTAAGAATTGCAATCACAGCATTAACATAAAAAAAGGAATTAATCTTTATGTTCGTGCAAGAGTATCAATTATATATGATGCACACACAAAATATATATGTTAAAGTTAAATGTATTATATGTGTGACAATAATAAAAAATCACATAAAACTATTTGTGATTTACAATTCTGCTTTACAATAATATTCAATGTAGACAGCGCATACATACCCATATATCGATCCAAAAATAAAAACTGAATATTTTCGATAATTAAATTATGGATGGCTCTGATACTACTTATTGTAATAAATTATTTTAATAATCTAGATCATTCATATTGAATCACAAAAAATATATCATAATACGGAAGCGTATCTTTACTCATAAAAGTCAGAAATTGATGGAAGGATTTGGATCTTGTGGTTCTTTCGATCTTCCTCAACCAAAGTCTTATGTATTCCTAGGCGGCTGAATTGCAACTCCTTTGATGGGGAAAGAGCAACAAAGGCGGCTTTGGTATATTGAGGACCAAAATCCTAAATGCACTAAAATCA
This sequence comes from Arachis ipaensis, assembly GCF_059453495.1. Taxonomy (NCBI): domain Eukaryota; kingdom Viridiplantae; phylum Streptophyta; class Magnoliopsida; order Fabales; family Fabaceae; genus Arachis; species Arachis ipaensis. The sequence goes on from NC_142437.1 coordinate 5,056,850, forward strand.
AAAGATAATATATCTAAAATCCAAAAGATAATTATCTAAAGTCTAAAAGATAATATCTAGTTTTATTCTCATTTAATTCCAAATCAAAAGTAATTATGACTTATTCAATTTAGCATTTATAACAATAAATAAGATCACCATTATATAAGTCATTTAATTTAAAATAGCATAATTTGTAATTATAATTAATATATGTATTGTCTACAAACAAATTAAAAAATTAAAATAATTTCCTAACACAAATCACTTGAGACAAGATTCTATCTTCTCTGTTAAGGGTCTCTTCAAATCCTTTATGATATGAGAGAAACCAGCTTTTGACTATATGAGAGAAATCAAATAAGAGAATATAAAATGAGAAGACATCACATCTAACTCAAAACTTTAATCACTAGATCAATTAACCATCGATTCTGATACAACTTGTTGAGTCATTATGGGGAGCTTTCAATCGCCGGAGAAAAATCAAGTGAGAAAATACAAAATGAGAAAACGCTACATCCAACTCAACCTTAAAGCATCAAATTAATGAGTCTTTCATTTTATAAAATTGACACTCCTTACTTTCTTTAATGTAAGACTAATTTATTAATTTTCTCACACTTGCTATTTAAATCAAATTCAAAAGATTCTAAAAGTTTCATAACGCTCCCTTAAATCCGAAATTCAAAACCGATCTCAGCTCTTAATATATAAAGGGAGCTTTTGGCTCCCTTAGATAACATACACTTTTTTTTTGTGCTTTTTTTATTTGTTTTGACTTTAACATTGGAATGTCATTGCAGAAATTTTTATTTCTATTTCAATCTTGCTGACCAAAATCTATTTACATGAGTTGAGAATCTCTCAACTCTATTAAATCAATTCATATATAGCACATTATTTATGAAATTTCTTTTAGAGTAATACAAAAATAATATATCATTTCATCAGGTTTGTGGAATCATTATGTCCCCAAAGGTATAAGAACATATAAATTATGTTTGCTCGGTTGTTGTATATACTCAGAAGGATTCCTAAAAAGTACAGAGAGAAATACATGAACAACGTTTTTGATCACTTTCTAGTATTCATAAGACTAGCAAAGAATCTAAGAGAAAGCATTCTAATAAGTTGCTGACACTACATAAATTTGTATACTAATAAACTAATTAAATTTATGTGTATAGGGACATTATAACAATTGCTTTTGGTGTGGATCCTATATGATAAATATATATATATATATATATATATATATATATAACAGGTTCTAGTTTTTGGATCATACAACAATATATGGTATACTAAGTTGATATGCATAGAAATCATGAAACCTAATGTTTAAGCCTCATATCCAGGATTATTCAATCCTTAGAAATGATGCATATGCAACAGGTTTTATGGCTACTTCTCTAACCTCTGAAACATAAACTTAGACAAGTCTAAGTTGACTCTTGATCGTTGAATATACCCGAGAATTTTCACCCATAACAAAAAAAATGATATGTATTGATTAACGAGTAAAATTTCTTTTCGATCCCTATTCTTTTATAATTTAGACAACTCGCATCTTAACAATTGAAAAATGACAATCTGTCACTTATTCTTCTTTTTCATAAAACACATGAGTCCTTGTGTGAGAATTTTTGACAAAGAATACGAAAAATGCTTACGTATGACATAATTTATATGACCTGACCTTCATCAGTCTTACGTGAATGATAATTATTTGATTAAGACTGTTTAACTCTTACATAATTATCAAAACAATATCCCAATCAAATGGTTATCATCTCTTTACAAGGTTGTTTTGATGACTATCTAGACAATAAACAATCCAATAAAATGATTATCATCTATGTAAGACAGGTAATGCTAGATCATACAAGCTAACATCATATGTAAATATTTTCTATCAATTTTTATTAGAAATTCTCATAAAAGGGCTCATGCGTCTAATAAAAAAAATATATGATACGAATTGTCATTTTCTAATTCTTAAGATGCAGATTGTCTAAAAAAAAAAAAAAGACAGATACGAGAAAGGAGTTTTACTCTAGATTAAATTAAAGGGTCACTAGAACAATTGCTTTTGGTATGCGTCACGCGTGGGTTCATCCTTGTTCTTGGCTTTTTTATATAAATAAATAATAAAAATACATTATTTACCAAAATACGCACGGACAGAAATTATTCCAAAAATACGCAGGACCAATTCAGGGTAGGCGACGGCGAAATGGAGATTCACTTCAAATCGTGTCCAACGGTCACGAAATGGAGCTAACATCTTCAGAATGCGTGCAGTTTCCCATTTTGCTCCTGGCATGCACGAAATGCCCAATCCAACCCTGGAGCCAACGAGTTGGGCAACATCAGCGGTAGCGCCAGCGAGTTGGTGACAAAGGAAATTTGTGTAAGTTGATCTGTGTTGTTTTCTTTGAAGAAAAAAAAAAACTAACATGAGTAGGGATGGGGCTAACGTTGGAAGAGAACCCAGTATACAGAGCAAATTACATTATTAAATTAGACTGGAGAAAAAAATTAAATGATTCAACCAAAGTTAAAAATATAACATGGATCAACTAGAAATGTATTTTTAAGTAATTCAAATCAAACTAATTCGAATTACAAATTAACAGTAATTCGAAGTTGATCAATTCGAAATATGCAGTTAAAATTTGTACGTAATTCGAACCTACTTGATTCGAATTATGCATGCAGGTTAATCCAGGGTAATTCGAATTACACTAATTCGAATTATAAGGGATGCAATTCAAATTACACTAAACAAATAAAATTATCTAATATATTGGACTAGCTCCATGTTAATCAGATTTTTTATTTCTATTATAAAATATAAAAAATTTTAATTTAAAAAAATTGTTATTTTTTAGGATTTAATTTTTTTATTGTGTTTTCATAAAGTTTACACAAAATTTACCTATCACATTGACTGAACTTATTTATTTACGTAAAGTTTGTTTATAGACTCAACAAACTTGTTTACGTTTTAATACGATTTGAATTGTATTAGTATATTTTTATTTTTAATCAATTTAATTTTATTTAAATAATTAAATTTTTAAATTATAAAATTTGTATTAGTTTGAAATTTAAATTTAAATAGAAATAATTTAAATTAATGATTTATAAAATTGTATATATTCGTATTATTGTGCTCATATGATTGACTATATTTATTCGATTTAGAAAAAATAACAGTATTATTTTAAATAAACAACCGATATTTTTTTTTTAAAAATATAATAAATATAATTAATCATATGAATACAATAATACGAATACATACAATTTTATAAATCATTAATTTAAATTATATCTATTTAAATTTTAAATTACAAACTAATACAAATTTTAAATTTTTTTAGTGTAATTCGAATTATCCTGAGTCAACCTGTATGCGTAATTCAAATCAAGTAGGTTCGAATTACGTACGAATTTTAGCTGTATATTTTGAATTGATCAACTTCGAATTACTGTTAATTTGTAATTCAAATTAGTTTGATTTGAATTACATAAAAACACGTTTTTAGTTGATCCATATTACGTTTTTGGCTTTGATTGAATCATATAATTTTTTTTCTACGCTGGTTTAATAGTGTGATTTGCTTGAGTATATAATCACATATATATTTTTCGAAGCCATTACAAGAAAAAAAATTTATCAACAACTCCAAAAATTTTAGAGAGAAAGAAGGTAATGACATAGAGAGAAATTTCAGAGAAGAGAATGGAGATATGACTCCTTTGGTAAACGGTGCACCATTATTTATATAGGCATAACCAACATCCAACTTCGTTGGCGAATCATCTCGCGTGCGGTACCACTGACTTGGGTTCATTTCGTGGATGCCTCCTTTGCTATGGCCATTTCGCATGCACCGGGAACTAAGTGCCCCCATTTCGTGGACGCCGAGCATGATATGATTGCTGCAGGTGTCAGAAACATTTCGTGGTTGCCAAACACGATTTGAAGTGAATCTCCATTTCGCGGTCGTCTATCCTGAGTTGGTCCTGCGTATTTTTGGAATAATTTTTGTCAGTGCGTATTTTGATAAATAATGTATTTTTATTATGTATTTATATAAAAAAGCCCCTTGTTCTTATTGAACACACATTGTTACATATTGAATACAATCTTTATACTTAGTACTTAATCTAGGTAAAAAGGTTCAAACAATTCCAAAACTGGAAATGAACACTAAAGTAGTAAAAATAAAAGATTGAGAAATATAAGAGTGCAAATGGAATTTTAGGCAATGAGGTAGTAGACATGAATTAACATGTCGTATATATATATACATGTTGGTCAAAGGTGTTCACATGCTATGTTGATATTACATTCCTCAAAATTTTAGTATATGAACCAATAAGGAATGCCAACATCACACGCTTGCTAGAAGCGTGGTTTAGAAGTTGCTATATACATATACCATGGCATGCATAAGACACAATAATCATTTATGTTGGCTTAGCTGGCTAGCATTAGCATGCATATTATATGTTTTCTTTAATTTGCTCTTCAAATGCTTCCTAAATAGCATTTTTTACACAGCTTCTTCACACGGATCTTTAATCATTAGAGTTTTCAGCTAAGCCTAAAGGGGATGATTTGATTTTGGTAGTTAGTGCATGAAAAATTTGATTAATAGTTTATAGTTGGGTTAATTTGTTGGTGTATAGTGTGTACCAATTAAACACATTATTTAGTTAAAATGACAAATAGTTGCAAAAACTTCTTCTTCTTCTTATTATTATTATTATTATTATTAGAGAAAATGATAAATGTGCAGACATTTAAGTCTTCGAAGATTTGAAAATATATTTAAGTCACTGACCTTTTCAAAATTTGGACATATCGATCCCTCATGTTCACTTGGGTCTGTCAGATTTAACAGAAAAATCAAACATAACTCCCGTTGTATTGACCTGATTGATACGGATGCATACATGAGAAAGTTTTTAAAATTTGATAAATTAGACTCAGAAATCGATATGTCCAGATTTTAAAGAGGTCAAAGACTTAAATGCATTTTGAAATCCTCAAGGATTTAAATGTTCGCGAACCAAAAAGTCAGTGATCGATTTGTCCTTTTCTCTTATTATTATTATATGGATTGGACCTAAGATTTTGTAGATTCAATCTAAATTGAAAGTCTACTCGAATCCATTTTTAGTGGTTCATTCGTGAAGATCGGTCTTTAAATAAGAATAATAGAAACCAAGTTGGATTAGTTTAATGGTTAGTTAATTAGTCCCCTTAAGCAAGTGCCGGGGAGTTCGAATCTTGCATTATATATGTAGCAATCCATTGGCCAACGGTAAACCCTTAAATCACAATAGATTAGTCATTGATCTGTCAGGTTTAGGGATACCACGGAAAACCAAAAATAAATAAATAAATAAATAAGGATAATAGATGCTAAATCCGATCATCTTTTTTTTTTAACTCGTTGTATGTGTTATAAAGGTTGTCGAAGATTTTATCTGAATATTCCTTCTCAACAATCTTATAAGGTGGTAAATAAAAAAATCTATCTTGATATCTAACCTAATTAAACATATGAACACTATACAACCAAAATTGAACTAAAATTTGGGCATTTGTAGCATTTTTTTAAAAGGAATTATTGAGACTTGAGTAATGGTGGAAAGAAAAAATAAAATGAAAACAGAAGCTCCTTATCAATAAGTCCTAGATGTTTTCAGAAGTTGTGTAGTTTTAACTGAATGAATTGTAAGAAGAATGTTTTAACTTTTCAGATGAATATTGTTTGTGAATGAGATTCCATGCAAAACACATACACTGAAGGCATGATGACCAAGTGAAAAGTCATCTAAAGCAAAATCAATTAACCATAAAAAAGATGGTTAATAGAAATTATTCAATTTAAAAAATATATATATTCACAAGGGTGCATGCATGTATGTTTATAATAGTTTTGTTTTATAAATCATCCCCCAACAATGGTGGTGAAGGCGTGCATCAACTTTGCTTATGATTGAGAAAAGGGAAAATGTCCAACAAAAGCAATACAAAGAAACCTACCTTTTACTCAACTTCCCCTCTTAAAATACAAAGTGTGAATGGACGTTTTTGAGTTGTCTAAATCTTTGTCTTTTCAGAGCTTTAATCTAATTTATTTTTTTAAACTTCTTAAAAGAATGTTGTTGCTTTCTTGAATTGTTTATATGGTAGTAATCAATTTATAGCTATATATTAATTACTTGCTAGTGATAACTTCAGGAGATTAGAGAAACTCAACTATTTGATCATATGAAAAGTTAACTAATAAATTAGAGAGTAAGATGCTATGGCATAGATCCAAATTTTGTATGATAAGTACTTTTTTTTTCTTTCAATAATTAAAAAAGGTTGAGAATTTTAGTACACATTAGTAATCAACTTCATTAGAAAATGTCATCTTGATTTTTTTTAAGGTTTAATTACGCCGTAAGTTTTAACATTCATAGAGTTCGATAAACTGTTCTAAGGATTCAGTTACAAAAATGTACTCAACATAAGGCTGTGATTAAAAATAAATTTAAAACTAGATATCTAATTGGAAATTAGATTAATTTACAAGCTAATTAAACTTCTTTTACATGACAAAAACATTCTAATTTATGGAAAATAAATTGAACAGCAAGAAGTTTTCTGAATGTGGTGGTGGGGTTTGAAGACAGATAATGTTAAGCAAGCATGTCTGACCCTCTATTCTCAGTCAATGACATGATTTGCAATAGAAAATGTTGACAAGAAAGAAGAGAATACATAAAAATTAGAAAAAGGGTATGTTGTTGAAACCTTCCCTACCAATACCATTGTGTTCATGTTGAATAATAGCATTCCCCAACACCTTATTATCACCAACTCACGCTATAGGAATCATGAAAGCTGACAAATATTAGAAATATAGGAAATTGAAGAAAGAAAGAAAAAAACTTGCATACCCTTTTGATACTTTTGGCAAATAAAATAAGTAACTCTACCTAAGAGAAGAATTCCACTCTTTTAAAAGGGCTTCATTTTCATTCCACCTCAAGCCTCCACCACAATTACTCATTCATGAAAATGGCAAACTTATTAGTCATCTCATTTATGCTTTGTCTAGGTATGTTATCTACTACTATCTACAATGTGAAACTCATTGCTTGTGCAAGTTCCAATGGAATATCAACAAGGTTCTATGATTTCAAGGTATAATTTTATAATCTCAAAGTGCTGATTATAACACTATTTAACTTGGTAATGGATTGCAAGGAATGACTTAAATGCAGCAAGTTAAACTTAGTGCATGATAATTGAATGGTGTATATCTAGCAGAGGTTATTCTGCAAAGATCTGTACCATTGAATTATCTTAGTGTATGATACACCAAGTTTATCTTGGTGCATAGTAGCATTGTCCTAGATTGCAATGTTTTCAATGCTGTCTTTTTTTGCCACATGTGCAGGTACAAACTAAAAGAGTTACCAAACTTTGTAACACCAAGGATATTGTCACAATCAATGGCAAGTTTCCAGGACCTGTAGTTTATGCACAAGAAGATGATAGAATCATAGTCAAAGTTACCAATAAGACACCCTTCAATATCACAATTCACTGGTAATGCCATGCATTAAGTTGCTTTCAAAAGTATCAACATCATTCATCACTAACATATATTGAACTTACAAATTCTCAGGCATGGTATCCGGCAACAGTTATCGTGTTGGTACGATGGGCCGTCCTATATCACGCAGTGCCCGATTCAATCAGGACAAAGTTTCACCTATAATTTTACAGTGGCAAAGCAGAAGGGGACCTTCTTTTGGCATGCACATGTTTCTTGGCTAAGAGGCACAGCTTATGGTGCAATGGTTGTTTATCCTAAGGCCAATGTTCATTACCCTTTTAAGAATCCGTATCAAGAGCACATAATCTTATTAGGTAACTTACAAGATGCTCCTCCATTCCTTGGTTTTTGAATTCAGGTTGTTTCCTAGTTTCCTGTTCTCCATAATGTAATGCTGTTCTTGTTGGTTTTCTCAAAATATGGCAGGAGAATATTGGATAAAGGATCTCCAAGAAATTGAGCATTCAACTCTAGCAAGTGGAGGAGCTCCTCCTAGAGCAGATGCATTCACCATTAATGGTCATCCAGGCCCCAACTATAATTGCTCCACTAATGGTAATTAAGATGATAGAAGATAACAATTACTCCCATTGTTCACTTGGACAAAGTAGTACATTAAAAGATCAATGTATCTTAATACAATTTGCATATAAATACATTGGTCTTTTAATAATGAAATAGTTTTATCTAAGAGGAGACTTATTAAGAACAAAAGTAGTAACCATCATAGTTTTCTGTCTTACCTTTTCTTCCTCATCATTTCAGATGTCTATCAACTTGATGTGGTTCCTAGGAAGACATATTTGTTGAGGCTGATCAATGCTGGTTTAAACACTGAGAATTTCTTTGCCATTGCAAATCACAAACTAACAATTGTGGAAGCCGATGCTGAGTACACGAAGCCGTTCACCACGGACACGGTGATGTTAGGACCAGGCCAAACATTGAATGTCCTTGTCACTGCTGATCAACCCGTAGGGAAATACTCCATGGCTGTGGCGCCTTACAAATCAGGAAGGATTGTTCATTATCAAAACGTTTCAGCAATTGCTTGCTTCAACTATTTAGGAGCTGCATCTGATAGCTTATATTTGCCAGCTAAATTACCCAAACTCGACGACAAACTTGCCGTTAAGACAGTCATGGATGGATTAAGGAGCCTAAACCAAGTCGATGTCTTCAAAGAAATTGATAAAAACCTATTCATCACCATTGGATTGAATGTTCAAAAATGCCATTCAAAGACACCGAAGAAGAACTGCCAAGCCATGAATAATGGGGTGCTGGCAGCTTCGATGAACAACATAAGTTTTGTTAATCCGAATATTTCAATCCTGGAAGCATACTATAAGAATAAAAAAGGATCATATACCGAAGATTTTCCTGACAGACCATCTAAGTTCTACAACTTTGTCAATGGCGCACCTAATAACATTCCACATGACACACAGTCATTGAATGGGACTAGAACAAAGGTCCTTGAGTATGGTAGCAAGGTGCAACTCATTTTCCAGGACACTGGAACAGTAAACATTGAGAACCACCCAATGCATTTCCATGGCCACAGTTTCTATGTTGTAGGCTATGGTACAGGAAATTATAACCCTCAAACTGCGAAATTCAACTTAGTCGATCCTCCATACATGAGCACGATTGGAGTTCCGGTTGGTGGATGGGCAGCAATTCGCTTTGTCGCCAATAATCCAGGTAAAAATCCTTAGTGTATATCACACTTCCCTGTTAAACAACAGGACTTATTGATTTCTTGAAATAACTTTGATCATTTTCGCAGGCGTCTGGTATATGCATTGCCACATTGATATACACCAATCATGGGGGCTAGGCATGGTATTTATAGTTTACAACGGAAAAGGGGAATCCGAGTCCCTACCTTCTCCTCCAGCGGACCTGCCACAATGTTAGACAATCAATGGATCATAACAGATACTACCTCCATTTCAAAATAAATACCTTCTTTTTTTTTTTTTTTTGCAATGATTTTTCAAAGTACCAAAATGAAAGTGATATTTATTTTAGAATGGAGGGTATAGCACTAACAGATGGCTAGGACCTTTTTTTCTCATTCAGGTGTTCTTTAGTCTGTAACTGTAATACATGTCAATGGTTCATTTGTTTTAAAAGTAAAAACATTGTGGATGTAAAGAAACAAAATGAATAGATAAAATGAAAATCTTTTTTGTCCCTTTAGTTTGAGTCTTATATGGTTCATAATTTTAGAACAAAAACATAGAAATATGGATTGTAAATCAAAGTGATAAATAGTTATTCCACAAGATGTTATACACAAGAAGCTAATTCCAATCCAATCTATAATGGTTTGTATCAAAAAAGTACAGCATTAAACTTTTCAGAACCTTTACAGGCACAAATGCTGATCTATTGTATGTTGTATGATGAAAGTCTGACTGGAACATTCTGGTCAGTCCTGCCTCCTATACTCAAAACATGCAATGAATGGTCTAAAGTGAAGTCTAAATACGACAGTGAACTTGATTACGGGTTGACCCTTTCCATAACCCAGCTTTTGTCTGTGGCAGCACTAACAACTGATTTGAAAGTGAGCCTCTGATTACTCTTCAGATTCAAGTAATCAACCTGTAAAATGGTTGAAGCAAAAGTGAATATGCAGAAACCAAAAAAAGGTACATATTAATGCTAGACAAGGAGAGATATAAGTTATTTGTTATTACTACCTGATCTGGTTCTAGGATCAGCAGACAAAAAGCATCAACTGGACCGGTAGAAGGATCTAAAGATACTTCTGGCTGTGCTTGCTCGATTAGACGCGGAAGTCCAGGGTTCGGCCCTAAATATTGTGACCTTGATCTCAGTGAATTCGCAAACCATGATTTCTCTCTTTGCTGCAGTATGAACTGATATATTCAGGGAACAACATAGCATTTTTTAAGAAAATTTCACAACAAGAACTACTTAACAAAGCACTTATAAAACTTCTAAGCTTCTTTACATGGATAATCTGTTTCCTGTCACATTGTCTAATAATTCTTTTGCAATAGGTACATAGGATCATTCGGACACACTCAATCTTATAGATTGTAAAGGTAATAGCTACTTAACAGAATTTGATTCAACAATACCCATACAATTTCTCATCAAACCTGAAGTTTCAGTGGGTCAGGATTCACTCCGTCAATGATATCTATGTTCCCATGTATCCGGAATTGCTCCCAAGAATCTGTGAAGTACCAGCATATCTGAAAACAAAAACAAAAATTAAAATAGAAATAAAGTACTGAGTCTCATATTACATTCCCCTGAGCCTATATATACAAAGTGAACTTCATAGAAAGAAAAAAACAAAATCACCTCAGCAGAGGGGCAACGCTTGAGCTCTTCAATCTGCATTATAGACAAGCCAATATGGAATTCCAAGTAAGTACTTACTTTACAATGAAAACCATAACACTTTTTTTTTTTTTTTTCTCATTGTTTGTTTTAATCCAAATTCAACTTAAAACAAACACACTTTTAATCATGCCAATAACTATGCTAAGTAACATGATTAATATATATCCAAACCAGCTCAACCCTAGCAATCAAATTCCAAACAAAAGCTCAATTTTTAGTTCCAAAACTGAAATACAGTAACGGATATGAAGAGAACAAAAATGTAAAAAATTATTTTTTTGAAATACAAAAAAAATTAAAGAAGAAACCTTGCGATTGCGGGCATCAGTGTTGATTTGGATGTTATCAGTGTTGTCTTGGAATCCTCTGAAAAAAGCAACAAAATAAAAATTACTAAAAAAAATAAAAAATAAAAGGGAGCAAAGAGAAAGAGTGAAGAGAACCTGAAAACAACGGTGCGGTTGGAAGGTGTTCCGTTGGTTCCAACCGTTGCCTGAAATTCGTTCGCAACACACACAGAATTCATGAATGTAGTAAGTAATGTTGGGTTTAACGAAGCGATATTATAAATCTTTTTTGTTTCAATTTTTGTAAAATAATAATTAAAAGGAAAATGGAGCTAGAAATTAAGTACGAGCTGAAAGAAAGTAGAGTGCTTGAGATGAGAGTTGGATTCAAGAGCGTTCAGAAGGAGCTGCTTCCATGCCACCGTCGCCATTTCCGACGATGATTTTTTTTTTTTTCTCTTTTTAAGTTTTTTATTTTCTTTTTAAAATTTTTCGGTCTTAGGCCTTTAAGTTTTAACTTTGTTATTATTATTATAAGTAAGTTGAGTTAGTCCAGTAGTTAATTGATGAAAAATGAATTTTAAAATTTTTTGTTTTTAATATTAGAATGATAACGGTGTTTTTTTAAAATGTGGATTATTAGGTGTTATTCTCAAATATGGAATCATTTAATTAGAAAAGTAAATATTAGATCGTCCGATTTGTTAGGAATACAGAAATTGAACTGTTTGATTTATAAAAGTACAGAAATCGGACCGTTCGATTTGTGTTAAAAAATTAAAAAATTTGAAGTATAGAAATTGAACCCTCCGATTTGTGTACTTTCTACAGTATTAAAAAACAACAAAAATTACAATGTTAAAGTATATCACTATTTCTACTTCCACACTTACAAAAAAAGAGCCGTGAATTTTGTTTATTGCATGCAATAATTTACGAATTAATCCTTAATCTACCAGATTAAAAAATACCAAAATATCGTAGAAAACCAACACTTATTATTATTATTATTATTATTATTATTATTATTATTATTATTATTATTATTAGGGTTAAATACTTTTTTCGTCCTCAACGTCTTGGGTCAAAATTAAAATCATCCCCGACTTTTTTTTCTTATTAAAATAATCTTCAATGTTACAAAACGTTATAAAATCATCTTTTTGTCCATAATAATTTTTGAAATGACATAAAAACCCTTTTCTATTATCACTACCCACTCCACCCAGTACCCATCCAGTAACTCCACCCCTTCCCACCTAAAACAGAAAAATCAAAACGAAGAAAAGGAACAAAAGAGGGAGAAGAAAGAAAAGGAAAGGAAGAAGAGGGAGGTGACGGCAGGAAAGAGGGTGGCCGCCACCGTCGCGTTGTGGCTGTAGGACTTGTCGCGATGGGCTTGTCGTTCTTCATCTCTCCTCTGCTGGGGTTTGTCGCGCCGCCGTTGCTGGTGTTCCCCATCACCACCGTCGCCGGGGTTCAGCCGCTCCGTCGCTGCTAGGCCAACCCTCTACTGCTCCCCTCATCTTCTCTATGCATCTGCGGGCTTTCTCTTCGCCATCGTGGGGCCTAGGCTCTGGTTCCTCTCCCGTCACGCTATGTTCTGCTGCGCCGCCATCGCTAGAGTTTCAACCGCTCCGTCATCGCTATACAAGGGTTTTATTGCTCCCCCATTATTGCTGTACATCTGCTCTGTTTCTACTATTGTTGGCAAGGGTTTCGTTCTTCTTTTTTTATGTTTTTTTTTTAATTTTTGAAACATCATTTTTTTTCTAATTTTTTTTAATTTTAAATCTGAAATTACGATTGATGATTGCTGAATTGTTGTTTAATTTGAAATTTCTGTTAAATTTATTTTGTAATGTTAAATTGTTGCACACAAAATAAGGTTTAGGTGAAAATAAAAGGATTGAGGGTAGTGGATGGGTGGTAGTGATTTAAGACGATGAACTGGTAATAGAGAGAGAGGTGTGATAGTTATGGTGTCAGTGGTGATGGTTATGGTGGTAGTGGTGGTGGCCATAAAGAAAGGGAGAAAGAGATGCATAGCAATGGTAATGATGATGCAGAGGTTAGTGGTGAGGGTAGAAAAGGTTTTTCAATTTTTGCTTAAGGACAAAATTGTCTAAAAATTATTGTTTATGGATAAAAGGATGATTTTGTAACGTTTTGTAACGATGAGAATTATTTTAATAAAAAAAGGTCAAAGACGATTTTGATTTTGACCTAAGACGTTAAGGACGAAAAAAGTACTTAACCCTTATTATTAGAGTAAACACCCAACCCGGTCCCTGTCCATTTTTCATAAGGACAAAGCGATCCCTGTCCAAAAAAAAGGTACGTCCCGGCCCCTGTCTTTGCATTCCGTGAGACATGGCGGCCCTTCTGTGTCTTCCAGCGTTGAAAACAAACGGAATAAGCATACGTGTCACTTAACGGTGATGAGCTGGCTGCCAGGTGTCCTTGAAGTGCCAAGTTGTCAATTTAAAAATGGATAGGGGTCGATCTGTCCCTGCCTCCCAAATAAAAACGCTGTCGTTTTAGGTGGGGGATTGAAATGGTGTGTATAGTACATGCCTTGGGTTTCCATTTAACCCTTCTTCCCTTTCTCATAATTACAGAATACCCAAAATCTTTTCATGTTCTCTCTGAAGACTCTCTGAAGACGACAAAACGACAACGCTCTACCTGGCTGTGGAGCTGAGTAAGACGCTGACAGTGTTGCTAACAACGCTCCAAGTGAAGCTTCAAACAGCACCACTAACGGACTCCCTGACGATGTTGACAGAACTTTCTTGTGCAAGTCTTCAAGGTAAGTAACAGATTATTCAAATAAAATATTAGTTACATGGTGTATTGTTTAATTAGTTTTGGGTTTGTGAGTGTTTGTATTTTTGTTTTCTGGCTTGGTGTCGCATAACAAAGATAGAGTTTGGTTAGGCTCAATGTTGCTAATTTTGGGAAATTTTGCCATCAAGAGAGAAAGATGTTTTTCCTTCCTGCAATGTAATTCATATATAGAAAATAAGGTTCAATGAAATTCATATACAATTTGCAAGTGGATTCAAAATACATCGATTTGCTTGTATTAAAATCACAAACTCTATATATAACAACAAATCTTACAATATATTATCTTTATTCAAATTTTAATATATATAAACATTGTTATGATTAGTGTTTATAAAAGAGTTCACAGCAATTTTCTATTAAAGTTTAAGGCAAATATATACCTTAGCAAATGTTTATGTACTCTATTAAAATTTGATTTTTCCGTGAAACAAGAAACTAGTAAATATATACCTACATACTTTGATTATATTACATCATGCATAGCAGTGATGTTGAAATTTTTTTCTTGTGTCTCCATATATGTAATACTTTATTAGAATATATACATACTTTAACTACATGTACTCTATTAAAATATATATGTACTCAATTAAAATCACAATTATTTATGTAGAGGTTGTAATATAAAATATCATTTACTTTGTTTGTCTCAGATTGATGATTTTATGGTTGTTCCTGTATTTTATCATGGAAAAAGTTTCAAGAGAAATTCACATGGGTATTATGTTATGTTAATAGAAAAGTACATAAGTATCCATCTATGGATTCAGACTCTGTTAACTTTTTTATCTAAAAATTTTATTTAAGGAGTTAGGGTATACAACATATAAGGAGATGTATTGGTTTGAGCTGATGACATGGAAGTTGGGCTACATGTTATTAAAGGTGATGCTGAGATAAACGAACTGAGAAATGCTCAGAAGAGAAATAAGGGCAACAATGAATTTTATCTTTACTTTGATCACCTGATAGATGTTCGATGATGGTGTGGAGCGTGATAATGTTGTGCTGAGTGAATCATCATCATCTTCAGATGATGGATACGAGACCACAGAAGATGAGCCTTATAAGCCTCCTCCTTCTGGTTTTGAGGATACAGACAGCAATGATGAGAGTTTGGAAAAGAAAAAATATATTCAGAAGAAGAAGAGACTTTCACCTAAAAAGAAAGCTAGTCATGGCCTAAAAGTTTAAGATAGGGCTAGCCCAAATGTGGAGGTTGGGGCTGGTTCAGGTGGAAAGGATAGTATGGACACAGCTAAGAAAAATTCTATCCAAAAAAGGCCTTCTAAGAAGTATAAGGGCACTAGAAGAAAACATATTCTGAGAGATGGAAGATATAATGGAAGTAAGACTGACACTATAGGTGGTGGTTTAAATGGCATTGGAACTAGTTTGGGTGGCACATCCGGGAGTGTTGGGCCAACTATTGAGGAATTGGATTCGGATTATGACAAGTCATATGATTATGAAAGTGAAGCATTCAACAGCCCAATGTCATATGAGGATGAAGGGAGGACTGCATATGATGCCTTTAATGAAAAAACTGAGTACGGGGAGGTTGAATTTAAAGTTGGACAAACCTTCACTACAATGGAAGCATTCAAGAGTGCGCTGAAGGATTATTTCGTATATGAGGGTAAATATGTTATGTATCTAAAGAATGAGAAGCAGAGGGTCAGAGCAGCCTGTGCAAGTGAAAATTGTTCATGGCTAATATTGACATCATGGAATAGTGCACATGGATGTTTTCAAGTAAAAACTTTGTTCGATGAGCATAATTGTGGGAGGGATTTCAGCAGCAACCTTGCTGATAGGCAGTGGGTAACTTCAAAGTTAGTTAAGAGGCTTCTTACTCAGCCAGACATGAAGCCAAAGCAAGCTATGGAATACATGATCGAAGACTACAACATCCAACTGAGTGGTAAAATGATAAGCAGGGCACTTAAGGCAGCTAGGGAGGAGGTAATTGGCAACGAAGGAGCACAATATGGTAAGATTAGGGATTACCTTATGGAACTGCATAGGACAAACCCTGGTTCAACTACAAGATTAGACGTGATACCTCAGCCAGAGTTTCTCCCTTTGTTTGATAGACTATATATAAGTTTGGATGCTTGCAAGAAGGGCTTTATAGAAGGATGCAGGCCTTTCATTGGATTAGACGGTTGTTTTCTTAAGGGCTATTATAGCAGTCAGCTACTATCTGCAGTCGGTCAAGATGGCAATAACCATTTCTTTGTTATTGCATATGCAGTTGTGCCAAATGAGTATAAGGACACTTGAAAATGGTTCTTAACACAACTTTAGCATGACTTAGGTGATAGCACGGAAAGGGGCTGAAACTTTATATCGGACCAGCAAAAGATATTAAAAAATAGTTGTTTCATTTCATTCATTGTTGTTTATTGATATGCATTGTTGGTCTGAATTGTGAGAATCTCATACCTTATTATTTATTGATATGATTTGTTGGACTAAACTTGTTTAATGGCCTTTTTTATTTATTGATATGCATTGTTGGTCCAAATTGGGTTATTGGCCTGCATTGTTGGTTTTCTGGTAGGGATTGGCATTAGCCTTAAAGGACATATTTTCAAGGGCTTTTCATAGGAACTGCGTACTACACATTTGGAAGAATTTTATCAAGCAATTTAAGGACCAACAGACCAAGCAACTTGTATGGGATTGTGCACGTTGCACCACACAAATTGAGTTCAAGGCAGCTATGAAAAAGCTGAAACAGATCAGTGTTCCAGCTTGGGAATATCTTGATAGGTTTGATCCAGCTGCTTGGTCAAAGGCGTTTTTCAGTCCCGGACCCAAGGTTGACAATATCACCAATAATATGTGCGAAGTTTGGAACGCTAAGATAGTGGCATACAGGGGTAAGCCAATACTGACAATGTGCGAGGACTTAAGATGTTATCTAATGCGGAAGATGGCAGCACACAAAAAAAAGCTAGAGAAACATGTTAGTGCTTTAGCTCCAGTGCAGCAAAAAAGATTGGACGACTTCATTAAGCCAAAAAGCCAAAAATGGAAAGCTATCTGGGCTGGAGATAGTAAGAGAGTTCTTTTTGAAGTGCACTGTCGAAATCACAAGGTTGGGGTTAATCTTGAAGAAAGAACATGCACATGCAACCTATGGCAGCTAACTGGTAAACTTGTTTTCAATACTATTTTGTACTTGTAAAATTGTATATTTGTTATATAGGATTGATTGCATGTGGTAAATTGAATTCATGTCTATAGGTATGCCTTGTAGACATGCAGTGGCAGCTAGGTCTAAGATGGACCTTAGGCCTGAAGATTTTGTGCATAAGTGGCTGACAATGAAAGCAGTAAGAGCTACATACTCACATTGCATCAAACCGGTTAATAGTGAAGAGTACTGGGTACAATCGGATGCTCCTAAGACTCTTCCTCCTCCAATCAAAAGAGCTGCTCATAGGCCAAAGATGAAGAGAAGATCAGACCCGATTGAGAAAGAGATGAATCCAAACAAATGTAGAAAAACCTTTCAGGTCACTTGCTCAAAGTGTGGTCAGTTAGGACACTACTACAAGACTTGTACCAATGCACCTCAAGACCCGAATTGGAAACCTATGACAAAGAAAGAGAGAAGGACAAAGAAAGCGTCTTTGCAATTTGTAGAGTCAAGCCAAGCTAACACTCAGCAGGTATAATCCAACAAGTGATGACTCACTTTCAAAATATATTTAATATGCTAACTATCTTATAAATATATAGTTAAGGAATTAAGTGTCCTAATTAGTTGAGCCTTCTTGTGTTCCAATCTTGTGATTTGACAATTAAACAGGTTTAGCAAACAGGACAGAACAACTCAACTGCCAATGCTGAGGAAACTACATTAGATGCTGCTATGAGTTTATGCCAATTTAGGGTCTTTATTTGGCATAACACTAATTTATTTGTTATCTTAACAGTTACCATTTATGATAGACTAAGACAAAGAAGAAAAAAAAAAGAAGTTTCTCAAAACATCTGCAACAAGACAATCAGTGAACCATAGTCAACTAGTCTGCACCCCAAGCAGATGAGGTAAAAAATGGTCCTAAGTTAAATTAGTAATCTCTATTTAATTTAATTATGACCTTTGCTATGATCTTCTCTGAGGATAGCCTGCAACAAAATTCAACACCAACTCTGTACCATGCTTTAGGGAGAAGTAACCAATTGTGAGACCCACTGCTCCAACGAACCAAGGTGTATCAACAGGAGTATCAGTTGAGATCATGGCTGCAGCAACTTCAGGAACTGCGTCAAGACTTTTTAAGTTTATCCCCACTCCAGGGATTAGGCCTCCTAACAAGAATTGAGTAGTTGATCTAGTTTTAAAAGTTTGGAACTAGGAAGAATAGATAATTTAGACAATAACTTGTGGACACTGTGTCTATTTTGGTTATCAAATTACTTGCTACGACAACTATGTTGATTAGGGACCTTATGTTGCCCTTGCTTTTGTTATTATATAATTAGATGCTAAGACATGTAACCAATGATATAGTTGGTTGAATACTCTTTTGGATAACTATATTATTAAGGGCTGTTATGATGATTCCCTTATTCTATTATTATGGTATCATGTCTTAAGTTTCAATTTTCAACAGATGGCTTCTTACTTTGTTCAACAAATTCATAATGCCTTATTTATTACAAAATCATCTATACTACTGCAGTCTTTAAAATTGAATAAACGAACATATAAAAACAAAAATAGCTTAATTATATTTATATTCATTCATCAAAAGTGATCAATAGCAACAAATGCCATAGCCTAAACAACTTAACAACCAAGATCACCATGTTTCATAGTACTTCAGAAGCAATATTTGATCTCTCTAAACTACACCACTAAACAGGTTTCCAACTACAATTCCAACAACAAATGCCAACATAACACATCCAACACTACTGCATCTAATTTGACTAAAATTCAATCTCGCTTTCTTCAAATGAATTTCTAAGCCAACCAATCTTTCCTCTAACTCCCTAACTTTGTTATCATCTGCAGAAGAATGACCTTCTTTATGATTCTGATTCAGCTTCAAACCTCCGAACAAAAGAGTCTTCATAGCATCCTCATTGAATGATGCAACATAATCATCAAGCCAATAAAAGTATTTGCAATGAAGTGTTGGAGTCTACAAAATAATATTCTTTATTATGAATCTATTGAAAAATAGAGTGAACATAATTTTAATTCTTGATAAACATACCTTGAAGTATGAGCATCAATGAGAAACAAAGTGAACAAAATTTTAATTGTTAATAAACCTACTTTAAAATTTGGGCATCGAAAGAATAGTCTGTTTGGGTTCATATCGGTTCCAGACATGAACAAAATTGCATAAATTTCACAATTACACTCTGGGGCAACCCACTTCTTCTTCCACCTTGATCCCACATTCCCAGTAACCTTCAAACTCCAACTTGATTCGTTTTCAACTCTCCCACTTCGCTGATTTGATGTCGACCCACGTTCTTCACTATCAACCATGCTGTCCTAGGGTTTACAGTCGAACACAGTGATACATTTTCAGAGTATATAGTGAAACAGCGTAGCATTTGAACCTCCCATCCCACTTAAAATAACAGTGTTTTTCTTTGGGAGGCAGGGACAGATCGACCCTTGTCCATTTTTAAATTGACAGCTTGGCACTTCAAGGACACCTGGCAGCCAACTCATCTCCGTTAAGTGACACATATGTTTATTCCGGTTGTTGTCAACGCCGGAAGGCACAAAAGGACCGCCATGTCTCATGACTCGTTGAATGCAAAGACAGAAGTCGGGACGCACCTTTTTTTTGGATAGAGATCGCTTTGTCCTTTTTTTTGGACGTACCTTCATCATCATCATCATCATCATCATCATCATCATCATCATCATCATCATTCATCATCATCATCATCATTATTATTATTATTATTGTTCCAAGGGTTACCTGAAACTGTAGGTCGATCTCGGACGAGATCTTCTGTGCTGGTCGGAAATGACGTATCCGACTGTTGGGGGTGACCGGAGCTATCATGTCCGACTTGTGAGACTGGCTGCACTGCTGATCCTCCGTCACCGGAGGGTGGGGGTACCTGCAAGAGACTCCGATGCCTAAGTTAGCATGGGTATTAAGCAGGTTTTTAGTAGAATCAGAGTATGAGTTATACCTGGGTGCTCCAGTATATTTATAATGGTTGTGGGCTAACCTTCTTAGATAAGATAAGTTAGTTATCTTATCTTATCTTATCTTTGGGTGAGGTCAGCTTATCTTCAACGGAACCGCCTTTATCTCTATAGGCTTGGACTGCCTTTGGATTTAGGTCGTGTTCCTCTACTTGGGCCCTTTACTGGGCTTTCCTGTCGATTTGGCCGAGCTCTTTGAGAAGAGGTCGGATAGCCTGACCTGAAGAGGTCGGTCGCTTTGTTACTGAACATCCCGGGTCGGGTAGCTCGACCCAGGATATGAATAGTGCCCCTGCTCGAGCTCGGTCTTTCTTTTTGAGGTCGAGTCTCAGTCTTTAGGACTTCGATCCTTTCTCTGGTGAAGCCGAACTCGAGCATTTGTCGACTTTTTTCTTTGTAGAGTCTTCCTTTTTTGAATGTAGAACGTTTTCTTCTGAAAGCGCGCGCTTTCGTATTAGCGCTATGTTCTTGGGAACGTGCGAGGGTTTAATACATTCATTAATTGTTTTTTAATGCTCTGTTTCCCTTGGCCCATTTATTTTGAATTTTATACACACAAACGGTTTCCCTTCTTCGTTTTTCTTTGTAACTTCCCCCTTTACTCTCTCGCTTTCTTGGCGATTTCGTCTTTCCATCTTCAATCTCCTTCGAAGCTTCTTCCTTCGTTCAGGTTGGTTTTTCTTTCTTCGTGCTTCTTTCGTCGTTTTGCTTTTCGGCTTTTGATAGGGTTTCGATTTTTCTCTTGAAGTCTGAGTCTTTTCGTATCACTGTGCGCCTGCTTGTTTACTGTTTGGGGGTTTTCTCTTGCTTTTGAAATTGTCCCTTTGCTCACATTGCTTGTTTTCTCGAAAGATTGTTCCTTTTTGTCATGCTGATAGCTTTTGTTGATGAATTCTGTGAGAGATAACGACAATTTCTTCGTGTTATTTTTCTTATTTTGGGGGATTTTTATTTCTTTGAAAAAGGTGGCGACTTTGATGACTTCTTCTTGATATGTTTTGCTATTTTTCTTGCTGATAAGCTAAGACTGCGAATTTGGAAGGTAGCTATTTCGGTTTTGTCTGATTTGTAGCTTTCTAGGATGCTGCTTTCTTTTCACTTTAGAAAGGGTTTCGCTCTGCGTTAGTTTTGTAGGTTTTCCTAAATCCTTGTTTCCTGACTGCCTCCAAAAGATGCTCCTGGACCTTCTGTGTGGGTCCTGGGGTTTTCCTTTTGTTGTTTGTGCCATTTGAAGCATACTAGCCGAGTTGTTTTGTCCTTCGTCCGAGATGTTCTTTAGTAATCCAATCTTCTTTTCTTGTTGTAGGATTAGTTGACCTCATGTCTTCTCGCAAAAATATTGTTGAGACGTCTTTCCAAGTCCCTGAGGGCATGGCTGATTGGGTGGATTCTATGGTTCTTCTGTGTGTTTCATTGGTTGATTCTGAGTTCTGTCAGCAACTTAGGCAATTTCATAAGATCTGTGGTAATGTTGGTTATGAGGCGAACTATGAGCTTGTATCTCCGAGTTCTAAGGAGAGGGTCTGTTTCTCTACCCGAATTGCTGGGGAGCGCCCTTTTTTCTATGCCTACGACTTTTTTTTTAGTCAAATGAATATCACTCTTCCTTTTACCGATTTTGAGACCAACCTGTTATGGTCCTGTAATGTTGCTCCGTCCCAACTTCACCCCAATTCCTGGGGTTTCATAAAAATCTTTCAATTGTTGTGTCATGGATTCGGTATTCCTGCTTCACAATCCCTTTTCTTTTATCTCTTTGTTTTGACAAAGCCTGGAGTAGTTAAGAAGAAAGCCGCTTGGGTTTATTTCCGAGCTTCCCAAGGAAAAAAGGTTTTCTCCATGTTTGATGAATCTTTTTGTGACTTTAAAAATTACTTTTTTAAAGTCCAAGCTGTTGAAGGAGCTCAGCCCTTTTTTCTAGATGAAAATGACGAGCCCGCCTTTCCCTTGGAATGGCAAAAGGATGTGAGGATTTCTAGATATACATGGGAAATGTTGGATGAGGCTGAGCAAGCTTTCGTGACTGTTCTGGAAGAAAACTGGGGGCAGCCTCCCCATCTCGACACAAAGAAATTTTTAACCAACCTCTCTCTCCTCCAAACTGAGCTGGGTAGTGGTCAATTTTTTTATTTTCCTCTTTTGTCTACTCCCATACTTTTTGCAAGCTCTTTTCTGATTTGTGACTTGGTTCCTTACTGTTGTGTTTTGCTTGCAGAGATGATTGAAAATAATGAATCTATGAAGGCCTTCAAAAGGGCAAGGAAGGCTTCTGCAGCCCAAAATGTCTCGGCCAAGGCGGCCGGGGAGGGGTCGTCCCAGGTTCAGTCGAAGTCGGCCGTAACGAGCTCACCGAGGACGAGAAAGGTAATCCCTACTCCCCGGGTTCGTTTGGTCGATCCTCCACAAGCTTCTGTGGCTACTTCTGGTGCTCCTCCAAACAAAAAATAGAAGACAACTGAGCCTTTTAACCTCGACGCCCCTGATTTTGATGCAGTTGAGTTTGTTGATCGGCAGATTGGTCCTTATGGTACCATCCCTACTGACGACGTCTCTCTTCTTCGCCATTTAGACTTCATAACTCGGAGCAGCATAAAAATGGCACATATGGGAGCTGCTATGTACCGTACTGTCCAAGATCTTTCCCTTCATGCTACCAAGGCCTTTATGGAAGAGGCTAAGCGGGAGTTTGATAGAATGAAAGGTTTGAAGGAGGAGCTTCAAGTGAAGGTGGCCAAGCTGGAGAAGGAATTGTAGGGCGAGAAGGCAAGTTCTGTTGCTTTGGCGGCTTCTGTGAGGTTGGCTGAAGACACGGCATTGAGGCACAAGGACAGCTATGTCACATCCTACCGTGAGGTAATGCGTCTCAGGGAAGAGTTGGAGTCTGCCCGGGTTGACTATGCCGAGCTCCAGGGTCACCTTGTGGGCAGCGTAAATGCTGCTTATGAGAACCTGAAGGAGCAAGTTCAAGTTCTTGCTCCCGAGGTCGACCTTACTCTCTTTAGTCTGGACAGCGTAAATGCTACTTATTTTTTGTAAATGGTATTTTGCTGACTGTTGACACTCTCTTGGTTGCTTGTTTAGCAACTTTATTTTGAAAAACAAAGCAGTTTCTCGGCTTTTGGGGCTGATTTTGGTGGCCTCTGAAGCTTGCCGTTATTATGGCTAGCAGTTTTTATATCATGTCTGTCTGCACTCGTCTTGGCATCTTTCTAGTTTTTTGGGAGTGTTGGGACTTTGTCTGACCTCTTTGGGTTGGCTTGGTTTTTTTGCCTGATGTCATTTCCATCAATTCGTTTTGTTTGGACTTTGTTCAGGTCTTTTTTCTTTGTATAACGCCGAGGTCACCGGTTTCTTTATGTCGGTTTTGTCCGAGCTGTTTGTTGATAATCCTCTTTTTTGGACCCCTTTTTAGGTCTCTTTCAGGGATTATTTTTGTAGCTTTATGTTTTGGACCGACTTCTTCGCGTTGGGTCCTTCTAAGTTATTTTGTAATCCTCTTTCTTGGACCTTGTTCAGGTCTCTTTCAGGGATTACTTTTATAACTTTTATGTTTTGGGCCGACTTCGTCATGTCGGGCCCTTCTAAGTTATTTTTGTAATCCTCTTTCTTGGACCTTGTTCAGGTCTCTTTCAGGATTACTTTTATAACTTTTATGTTTTGGGCCGACTTCGTCATGTCGAGCCCTTCTAAGTTAAAGTAATCCTCTTTTATAGGGTTGGCCAGACCTCTTTCCAGGGTTTACTTATAACTTGGTTTGACTTGGTCCGACTTCTTAACGTCGGCCAGTCTTTAAGTTATTATTTAGCAATCCATTAAGACTTCGTCAGGTCTTTTCTCTGGATCACTTTCGATAACTTCTTGCATTATTCTGTTTTCATCTTTGCCGATTTGTAGAAGGTGAGTTCAATCCTTGTCTAATCGACCTTGAGATGAATTTGATTTTCATCTCTGCTGGTCTTTATCGTGATCGTGCAGTGAATTCGATTTTCACTTTCTGCCGATCTGTTGCTTTATAATCGGACGATGAATGTTTCAGATTAATGCGGCTTGAGAATTTGTAGAATATCTAAACATATTTTATTCAAAAGAAAATGCAAATATGTATATGTGGAGTTTTTATCCTTTTAAGTCGAATAATTTGTGGATCTCAACTTGGTGCCTCATTAAAAAACCTTTTCAGGAAAAAGAGTACACCCTATGCTGAGATCCCTTACCATTCCTAGCTATAGTACCTTCTTAGGTTGCAGGCGTGCCATGACCTGGGAAGCTCTCGCCCCTCGAGTTTGGACAGTCTGTAGTAGCCCTTCCCAAATACTTCTATGACTCGGTAGGGTCCTTTCCAGTTTGCTGCCAGCTTTCCTTCTCCAGGTCGAGTTGTTTCGATATCATTTCGGATTAGGATGAGATCATTCTCAGCGAAACCTCTTGGCACTACCTTTTGATTATATCTGGAAGCCATTCGACGTTTTAGTGCTTCTTCCCTGATCCGAGCTCTTTCTTGGATTTCAGGAAGTAGGTCGAGCTCTTCCCTTTGAAGTTGGGAGTTGGCTTCTTCATTGTAATGAACCACTCTAGGCGACCCTTCCTCGATCTCTACTGGGATCATTGCCTCCGTTCCGTATGCTAATCGGAAGGGTGATTCCTTTGTGGTGGAATGTAGCGTTGTTCGATATGCCCATAGGACTTGTGGGAGTTCTTCGGCCCAAGCTCCCTTTGCGTCTTATAATTTCCGTTTTAGCCCAGCCAATATGGCTTTGTTGGCAGCTTCGGCTTGTCCATTGGCTTGGGGATGTTCGACGGAAGTGAATTGGTGCTTTATGTTCAAATCGGCTACTAATTTTCTGAAGCCTGCATCTGTGAATTGGGTGCCATTGTCTGTGGTGATGGAGTATGGGACCCCAAACCTTGTGACAATGTTCCTATATAGGAATTTTCGACTTCTTTGAGCAGTGGCGTTAGCTAGGGGTTCTGTCTCGATCCACTTTGTGAAATAGTCTACCCCTACTATGAGAAATTTAACTTGTCCCGATCCCTGAGGAAAGGATCTGAGAAAGTCAAGTCCCCATTTTGCAAATGGCCAAGGTGAGGTTACGCTGATGAGCTCCTCTGGTGGGGTGATGTGAAGTTGGCATGTTTTTGACATGGTGGACATCTCTTTACAAACTCTGTGGCCTCCTTTTGTAGAGTTGGCCAATAAAATCCTGCCCGAAGTACTTTTTTGGTGAGTGCTTGTGCTCCGAGATGATTGCCACAGATGCCACTGTGTATTTCTTCTAGAACTTCTTTCGTATTGGAAGTCAATACACATTTTAACAATGGTATTGAGATTCCTCTTTTGTATAGAATATTATTTATGATAGTGTAGTATTGTGCCTTCCGTTTTAACCTTTTTTCCTCCTTCTCATCTATAGGAAGTGTTTCTGTTTTGAGGTAGTTAATTATAGGAGTCATCCATTCTTGATCTAGATATGTTATGGCTAGGACTTTTTCCTCTTCCGAGATTGACGGGTTTTGTAGTATTTCCTGGATGAGGCTTCTATTGTTGCCTCCTGGTTTGGTGTTGGCTAGTTTTGAGAGTGTGTCAGCTCGGGCATTCTGTTCGCGGGGTATGTGGTGGATCTCATATTCCCAGAGTGTTGATAATGAGTCTTTGAGCTCCGACCTCTTTAGCCAGCTTTAAACCAGCTAGTAGTGCCTCATATTCCGCCTGGTTGTTTGAGGCAGGGAACCCAAATTTGAGAGAGAGTTCGATTTGGGTTCCTTGATTACTTTCAATTATCATACCTGCGCCACTTCCAGTCTTATTCGAGGAACCATCCACGTAGAGATTCCATTCCATGGGGGTTTCTGGGGTATCTGTAAATTCTGCAATGAAGTCGGCTAAGTATTGTGATTTGATGGTTGTCCGAGCTTCGTATTGAAATTCGAATTCGGACAACTTGACTGCCCATTGTAAGATTCTGCCCGCTAGATCTGTTTTCTGCAATATCCCTTTTATGGGCTGGTTGGTCCGAACCTTAATGGTGTGAGCTTGGAAGTACAGGCGAAGTCGTCGAGATGTTAGTATGAGAGCATAGGCAAATTTTTCTATTTTTTGGTAGTTCAGCTCAGATCTTTACTGATGAAGTATACAGGTTGTTGCCCTCTGTCGTCTTCTCGAACTAGTGCTGAGGCTACTGCTCGACTTCCTACCGCGAGGTATAATATGAGTGGTTCTCCTTCTCGTGGCCGAGATAGGATAGGTGGCTATCCTAGGAATTCTTTTGAAATCTTGGAAGGCTTGTTCGCACTCCGTTATCCATTCAAACCTCCTTCCTTTCTTTAGAGTAGCATAGAAGGGAAGAGATCTTATCGCTGATCCCGCTAGGAATCTGGACAAGGCTGTCAATCTCTCATTGAGTTGTTGTACCTCTTTGACACAAGTTGGGCTCTTCATGTTGAGTATGGCCTGGCATTTATCCGGATTTGCCTCAATTCCTCTTTGTGTGAGCATAAAACCTAAGAACTTGCCAGCTTCTACTGCAAAGGTGCATTTTGCAGGATTGAGTCGCATGCCATGCTTCCTTATAGTGTCGAACACTTGGACCAGGTCGGACAATAATGTCTCTTCCCTTTGTGTCTTTATCAACATGTCGTCCACAGAGACTTCTATGACTTTCCCGATATGATCCGAAAAGACTTTATTCATTAGCCTTTGATAAGTAGCTCCCGCATTTTTGAGACCAAAAGGCATCACAATGTAGTAGTAGTTTGCTTTTGGTGTTAAGAACGAGGTTTTTTCTTGATCGGGTGGATACATTGGGATTTGATTGTATCCGGAATATGCATCCATAAACGAGAGGTATTTATATCCGGAGGAGGCATCTACCAGGGCGTCGATACTTGGAAGTGGATAAGGGTCTTTTGGGCAGGCTTTGTTGAGATCAGTATAGTCGGTACACATTCGCCACTTCCCGTTTGATTTTTTCACCAAGACGACGTTAGCTAACCATAGTGGGTACTTGACTTCTCTTATGAATCCTGCCTCCAGTAGAGCTTGTACCTGCTCTTTCACAGCTTGGGATCGTTCGGGTCCGAGCTTTCTATGCCTCTGTTGTACTGGCCGAGATCCAGGGTAGACTGCTAGCTTATGACACATTAACTCGGGGTCTATGCTTGGCATGTCTGTAGCCTTCCACGCAAAGAGGTCGGCGTTTTCTCGTAAGAATTGTACGAGTGATTCTTTTATGTCTCCTTTTAGAATCGTGCCAATGTTGGTTGTTTTGTCCGGGATGTCTCTGATCTGGACTTTCTCTACTTCATCTTCAGGTTGTGGACGGAGTTCTTCTCGCCTTTAAACTCCACCAAGTTCGATTGTGTGGAATTCTTCTCCTCTGCCTATGAGGTTTAGACTTTCATTATAACAGCGGCGCGCCATCTTCTGATCTGCTTTTATCGTAGCTATCCCTTCTACAGTTGGGAATTTCATGCATAGATGTGGAGTTGAGACTATTGCACCGAGTTGATTTAGTGTTGTCCGACTTATTAGGGCATTGTAGGCGGAACTCACGTCGACCACGATGTAGTCTATCTTGAGTGTTCTGGATTGGTTTCCTTTTCCAAAGGTTGTGTGTAATAGGACGTATCCCAGTGGTTGTACTGGAGTATCTCCCAGTCCGAACAGGCTGTTTGGATATGCTCTAAGTTCTTTATCTTCCAAGCCGAGCTTGTCGAAGGCAGTTTTAAATAAGATATCGGCGGAGCTCCCTTGATCTATCAATGTGCGGTGGAGATTTTCATTTGCTAGTATAATGGTGATGACCATGGGATCGTCATGTCCTAAGATGATACCGGATGCATCTTCTTTGGTAAATGTAATTGCAGGGATGTCGGGTGCTTCATCCTTTCCTTCGACATGATATACTTCTTTGAGATATCTTTTGCGAGATGATTTGGAGATTCCTCCTCCTACAAACCCTCCGTGAATCATGTGAACATGTCTTTCTGGTGTACGAGGTGATCGCTCGGTTCGTCCAACTTCCTCGTCCCTTCTCCTTTTTCTTTGCTCATCGTCCCGGGTGGCCATATACTGATCTAGTTTTCCTTCCTTCACTAATTTTTCTATGACATTTTTTAAGTCAAAGCATTCGTTGGTGGAGTGCCCACGGACTCGATGGTATTCACAATATTCGTTCCGGTTTCCTCCTCCCCTTTTGCCTTTGAGTGGTCGAGCTGGGGGTATTTTTTCTGTGTGGCAGACTTCTTTATAAACATCCACAAGGGACACCCGAAGAGGGGTGTAATTATGATATTTTTTAATTTTTTTCCCTTGTTGATCTTCCTTCTTTTTGGACTCTTTATCTTTGTCTCGGTAGGTGAATCCAGATTTTGAGGTTTCTCCTAGTCGAGAATTTTCTTCCATATTGATGTATTTCTCCGCTCGTTCTTGCACTTCGTCCAGAGATGTGGGATACTTCTTTGATATAGATTGGCTAAAAGGTCCCTCTCGTAGGCCATTGATGAGGCCCATGATGGTGGCCTCTGTCGATAGGCTTTGTATGTCTAGGCATGTTTTGTTGAATCTTTCCATGTAGTTGCGAAGACTTTCCCGATCTCCTTGCTTGATTCCTAATAGACTGGGGGCGTGCTTAGCCTTATCTTTTTGGATGGAGAATCTGGCCAGGAACTTTTTGGCTAAGTCATCAAAGCTTGAGATGGACTTTGGAGGTAGGTTGTCGAACCATCTAATTGCTGTCTTTGTGAGAGTCGTTGGGAAAGCCTTGCAGCGAACTGTATCTGAGGCGTCAGTGAGGTACATTCTATTTCTGAAATTGCTAAGGTGATGGTTGGGATCTGTAGTGCCATCGTACAAAGCCATATCCGGAAGTTTGAAGTCTTTAG
Organism: Arachis ipaensis; assembly: GCF_059453495.1. NCBI lineage: Eukaryota > Viridiplantae > Streptophyta > Magnoliopsida > Fabales > Fabaceae > Arachis > Arachis ipaensis. Next base: position 5,086,087 of record NC_142437.1, read on the forward strand.
GGATTTTGGTTCTCATGATCTCCCTAGTGAATGGATCTTGATCCTTGCGAGAATTGTCCTCAGGAGTGGATCGAGTAGCTTTGGCTTTGAGATCGGTTTCGAGTTTTAGAAGTTTGTCTTCTAATTCTCGGCGTCGCCTTACCTCCTTTTGCAGATCTTTCCCAACTTCTCGTTGATGCTTATTTTCTTTTTCAAGTTGCTTTAAACGATCTTGAAGCACTTCTATCACTCCCGGATTTGATGAGTTTTTGTTCCCGTTAGATTCCGGGGTATCTTTCAGTGTATTGCCCTGCGTTTTTGTGCGGTGTTCTATCCTCTAGATCTGAATCGTGGTCGTTGTCATGGTCGTCCGCCATGGTGATGGGATGACTTCCAAGTTCCCCGGCAACGGCGCCAATGTTCTGGGGGTTACCTGAAACTGTAGGTCGATCTCGGACGAGATCTTCTGTACTGGTCGGAGATGACGTATCCGGCTGTTGGGGGCGACCGGAGCTGTCGTGTCCGACTTGTGAGACTGGCTGCACTGCTGATCCTTCGTCACCGGAGGGTGGGGGGTACTTGCAAGAGACTCCGATGCTTAAGTTAGCATGGGTATTAAGCAGATTTTTAGTAGAATCAGAGTATGAGTTATACCTGGGTGCTCCAGTGTATTTATAATGGTTGTGGACTGACCTTCTTAGATAAGATAAGTTAGTTATCTTATCTTATCTTATCTTATCTTTGGGTGAGGTCAGCTCATCTTCAAGGAAACCGCCTTTATCTCTATAGGCTTGGACTGCCTTTGGATTTGGGTCGTGTTCCTCTACTTGGGCCCTTTACTAGGCTTTCCTGTCGATTTGGCCGAACTCTTTGAGAAGAGGTCGAATAGCCTGACCTGAAGAGGTCGGTCGCTTTGTTACCGAACATCCCGGGTCGAGTAGCTCGACCCAGGATATGAACAATTATTATTATTATTATTATTATTATTATTATTATTATTATTATTATTATTATTAAATTGTATTGCTAAGAATTAATATGGTAAAATCTTAGTAATTTAAAACTTTAAAGGAATTTAAGGTTACCTTGAGAAAATTATAGAAAATATATAAAGTTTTTGTTTTTTAATATATTTTTTATTATCTCATTAAAATAAATTATTTAAAATCTTTTATTAAAAATAGTTTTAAGAGGAGATTAGCTAAATCTTTGTTGTTTAATTTTCATATACACTCAATTACTCGAACACACAAATTCTCTCTAATTAGATATTTGAGGATTTGTTAATTAGTAGTATAACACGAGATATATACTGGAGCCAATATATATGACTTAGGTAAATATGATTTTTTTATCTATTTTAATAAAAAAAATATGAATTTACTATTTTATATACATATAATTTCAACATATTTTTTATATATTTTTTAGAATTAAAATTAACATAGATACTAGTATAAATATAATTAATAAATTATATTGGTTGCTTGAGATTCAAATATCTGTAACTGATCAATGAAATAAAAATTGGATTTGTTAATGAATTTAAAGGGTAAAATAATAAAAAAATCTCTTTTCAAGTCTTGCTTGCATTTTTTAGGAATTTTAAAAGCACATTTTAATAGTATTATAAAAATAAATATTTGATTAAATTTTGTTTAAAAAATATTTTTATATTTTTAATATATTAAATACATAAAAAATTTAATAATTTATATAATTATATTCTTAATACATATTTTTAAGACAAATTTTAACTAAACACTATATTAATAGTTAGATTCAATTTTAGAATTATTACTATTTAGTTTTATTCGACGAATGTTCTATTGCAATTTAAGCATTATTTTTGTGTGTAGTCAACAATATTTATCTTTAAACATTCTTTATTATATTAGACAACTGTTAAGTTTTAACGAAAAATGAAACATGTAAGTGATGAAACAACTTTTTTTTTTTTAAATGAAATTAACAAAAAACTATTTATTTTAGTGGAACAAAATATTTTGAGAATACTTGTATTTATTTGTAGGAGAAAGGAAAACTTCTGGTTTTTGGTATTAGAAAACTTATTGTTTATTACTTTTAAAACATTTTATGGACATAGGTGTTTTTTCTTGGATAGCCACAAAAGGCCTAATAAAAGAAGTAATTACAGTACACCAAAAAAAAGTAATTACAAGTCCAAAAGAAATATATCGGGATCTTGCACCCTACTATAATAATTAATAAGATGATGTATGACCAAAAAGAAATTCAATAGTGTTTAGCAAGATCCAAGCCGAAAAAGTCAAGAGGAGAGGTCCAATTCTATGGACCACTTTCAAAAAAAAAAAAAAAAAAAAACTGGAAAAAAGACTTAGAGAGCACAAGGTAATGCTTCTGTTTAGGAAATTGTTCTTCGTCTCCGCTCCATCCGTTCCCGTTTAATTTCTCCCTGCGCACAGCGCACTACACCACATCCGACAGATAGCAGCGGTTATGTATAGGATTAGCAGCGGTTTTTAACCGCTGCCAAATGGATAGCAACGGTTGATAAATCCGCTGAAAGATAGTATTTTGCAGCGAAATTATTTTGCAGCGGTTTCATCCGCTACTAAATCGTGAAAATATGATTTAAGGGAGATTGCAGCGGTTGTCAACCGCTGCAAAATGCCATACGTTTACTAATCCTGTTATGAATATAGCAACGGATTTAAAACCGCTGCCAAATGTCGAGTAACACTTTTTTTTAAGAAAAAAACCAGAATTTATAATAGAATATGACAACTCTTTTATTCTTTATATGTTCATCCACTTAATTGCATTAACTTATTAAAATAACCAACAGCCAATCCAAAAATAATACACGAAACAAAACATAATTAATTTTGCAAAAGTGAATCATTATAACGATAATTTGCATCCAGTGCATCCATTACTGTAAACTACAAATAAAGTCAACAAAATAAAAAACTACAAATAAATATCTCAAAAGTCATTACGAAAGTAAATAATAAAAGAGTATTCCGATTCCAACACTGATAAGTCAAATCATTAGTGCCCACACATCATCTTGCATGGGATGAGATTGGTGCACTTCTCAAAGAATCCAAACCCGCAGCTATTTCAGGTGGCAAATTACCTCCTTATTGCTGGATTACGTATGTCAACAAATCTCCCATTGCCTGTATTTTTGCCTTCCCTTCAGCTGCCTCTGTCTCCATTCTCTGTCTCTTTGCCTTTTCCTCTGCTGCTACTGCCTTGAGTTATGCTGCCTCCGCCTTAACTTCTGCTGCCTCCGCCTTGAGTTTCACAATCTCCATCTGATACTCCTCAATCTGTACACCGTAGTCCGACTACTCTGGAATGTTACGAAAACACCGACTCGGACATGTACCAATACCGAGTCCACGAACTCTTCTTGGGCGCTCTTTTCCAAGCACTTGTGCAAGGGAATCATTCTGTGAAAATTCCTTGCTAGAGGGGTCTTGGCTCTCAATAAGTTCAATTGCTTCCTGCAAACATGTGAGGTCCGGATTTACACTAATCTAAATTCAATAATAGTAATTGCAAAGGAAAATTTGAAAAAGTAATGAACATGATTTACCCCAACCAAACGCGCTTCTTCATTCCTATATTTTCCATTCTTTTTTTTATGACTCATGTTCCATCCCTATCCTCTCCCAATAGGCCTTCCCTGTCATTGCTCCTATAACAATTATCAACACACATTTGAATTAAACACAATACTGTATTACCAGAAACACGTCAATATTCTTGAACTGAAGTTAAATTAATTACTTTTTCGTGTCTCTTTCTTGCCATCGTTTTAGAACCTCCGGTATGTGTGTATTGTTGCTTTGAACGATTAACAGCATTTTTTCTACACTTCTCCTACACATAAAACGAAGAAAAATAAATGTTATCGGGATAAATTACTACACTGTTAATAATTTTATAAATCAGCCTTGAGCGTACAACTTCAGGAAACAAAAAAAGTGATAAGGTGATGAACTTTTGGGTAGTAGTTTTTCCACTATCACAATAAATTCAGCATATTTAGTAGTAGTTCATTACCATTTAAAATCGCATACAATAAAATTTCAACTACATATTTGTTACCTTCGTGTCATCGTCCAACCAATATTGAAGAAACTTTTTCCAGTGATTTGCCTCTATTCCTACTGGCTTACGCTTGATATTTTCCTCAAAAGTTAGTTCTTCGTCATAAACCTTATGGAACAAATGATTTCTTGAATTCCTCCAGCAGCTTCTTATTCTTTGTAAAATTCCCCGCTTTATCCACCCTCTTTTATCGTCCTCATAGTGGAAGACTCGCTACAAGTAGTTCAGATCAAAAGACAACATATAATAATTAACCACCTCAAACAGACTTATGTATTATCAAAAGACATACTTTATGACATCAACAATTCTCGACAACAAAATTCACAGAAGTCAACTACAAGAAACCCAACATGCACTATCCTTCTCTAATTTACCAGACTAAAACAAATAAAATAGAAAACCAATTGTGTATCCACCTACTAACAGAGAGTTGCTGCACAAAAAAAACAGCATCCCCGTAGAAAGGAAACAATGAAATAATCTCTCAAGGAAAAATTAAAACCACATAAACATTCAAAATTTCAAAGTTAGGACGGTAACATAATCAACTTGTGCAGATGTGTTCCAATTTTATTTTCCTCAGGCATTTTCATCTAACCGAAAATCATAAATAATAGCTAGTCACTCTCTAATTAATAGCAATAGGAGCAGCTTTAACATTCTCATGAGGTTTATAAGTTTTATCATTATTGTTGTTATTACTATTACTACAATTATTAGTTACATTGCTATACACGAAGGATCAGATTAATTGGGGATTAAGCTGTATAATTATATAGTGCAATTTAAATTATACAAAAAATTCCTTAGAAATTTATTGAATATTCTATAAAAATCTGTATGGTCGATATCATGTGTGTGCGTCTTAATCTTTCCTTCTATTGTTCATTTAATATGTAAAAAAATAGCAATTTACACCGAGCATTGGTAGCGCCTTACTTTATCAAACAAAAGAGTAAACATTACCTTAACCTGGTCATACGCATGCTCCTTGGAAGCCTTGCTCATTGTCTTCCAACTCTTTGCACAAATTGGTAATTGTTGAAAATCAGACCCCAATGTCTCCAAGAACCCGCTCAATAAGCCCGCTGCCTGACCAACTTGTTGCAACTCTCTGTTATGGTGTAGAACTATCTTCTTTCCAGGAGGAAGTGCTAATGCCTCCTTAACAGTCAGCTACATAGAAGAGATCACACCATTTTCTAACAGCAATGAACAAACTTCATATGTTAGTTTACTAAGAGAATATAATGCACGGAGAAGAATCATTACATTTACTAAGAAGCAAGCATCAGAAGAATACCTATGACATCAACAACCCAATAATCAGTGTCCTTTTTTTTTGCTATTGGCATTGCCTTGACGTTCAACTTCATATGCGGCAAACATGTTATCTAGATGGTCATCGAATGACTCGATCTCATCCGCCTCCGGGTCATAGTCTTCATCTTCTGAATGGTCATCTACACCTTCATGTGAATCCGGTGGATGCTTTCTATTTGTCGCAGGAGCTCGAGCGTCCCCAATGTCACTTGACGAAGCCATCTGTGTTTCATTGCGAGGTGGTCGAAAGGGTACAGCATTAACACGGGATTGTCGAGCACCGTTGCCGGAACGTGGAGGTGGAGGGGCTCTTGCACGTCGCTGTGCACTTGAAGTTTCTGCTCCCGTATCATGCATTCCATCCGTTTCTAAAAACAAAGTAGTTAGAACATCAATTTATTTTATTCGATTTTTCCACAAATTATATTGAAGAAGTGTATACACTAAAAGGCAAATGAACATTCTAAAAAACTGGTGCATTAAATAACTCACCGGAGTAGCGTGGGTTTGACTATTAGGGCCAGCTACAAGTCCGGTTGCATTACTAACGGTGTACCGAGGTTTCCTTGGCATTTGATTATTCCTTAACACAACACAAGGTCATTAGAGAACCAGCAATAGAATGACAATGGAAAACCAAATAGTGCACAATGACTATACCAATTATATCAATCAAGTTTCAAACAACATCTAAGACATTATATAGCAATTTTGTTGCTGAATAATAATAAATAAATGAAATTAAATAATCATGACAAGTCTGTTATCAACTTTCAAAGGTGCTAATAAAGGAGACAAACTCTGTGGTGTTAAAGATGACATGGCAACAACTTTTCATCCCCAACAAATATTTGTCTAAGTAAGATGAGAAATTAATGTAACCTGAGCAAATCGAGCATTAGAGAAGTTGTTAAATAGAAACATTTGAGATGTAAATATCTATCGTATTAAATTTTCCCTAAATCAGTCATCCCGGTGTTGAGGCCGTAAACCAAAGATTGGGGGTAAGACTCATTAAAAATTGATACTTATTCAACCTATCTATAGCAACAACTTTTTCAGGTATCTTTAATTAATTTTGTAAATGTTGCAAAAGTCTGAATGGTACGTAACAGGTCTATTTTGCATGTAAAGAAGCAGATCATTCATAATCAAAGGGAGAAAAATTCAGTATCATAACATTTGGGTAGGGGTCGCCATGGTTTGGATTTTCAAAAATCCAAACAAGATCCACTTTAGAACCAATTTTATGGTTCATGATACCAAACTGGAACCGGATTAAAAAGAGACACTGGTTTAAAACGGGTTTGAAGAAACAAAAAACTATTTCATAGCGGGTTTAATATTTAAATCTGGTGTCATTTATTAACCTGATGTTAAATCCAGTTTTTTAATATCCAAATTAAAAATCTGGTTTTATTTTTAACATCCAATTTTAAAATCAGATTTTTTAACCAAAAATTCAGTTTTAATCAAAGTCTGATTTTTTTATCCCTCCTGTCCAAACCAAAGGAACAACCAAATCTAACAAAAGCACAACAAAGCTTCTACTTAGCTAATAATTTTCATATGGACAAAATTTAAAAAAAAAACAGATCAACATAAACAAAAAAGGACAGCAACATTTCAGATCTCGAGGTAAACAAAAAGCATCAAAGGACGTAAACAAAAAAATGAGCAGAAAAGAAACACAAAGAACAACAGAATCTTTGAGGCAATGGATGAATGAATAACAATAACAAAATCATATCTTGTTCCTACAGGTAAAAACACAATCACAATCAACGCAGATTAATGGTTGGAGAAAGAACTAAGTTTCAAAAACAGTTAATCAAAATGCAACTCAACCTCAGGAATCCCAGCAGCAATATGTGAACAATATATCAGATAAGCAAACAAACTGCAATTCAAACTCAAGAATAGCATGATAGTATGATGAACATAATTCTAAACAGCAATGTTTACGCACAATTCAATTGAATCGGTAAGCATATGGCAGCAAAATCAGATACATTATAGTGGATAAAAAGGATCACACAATCTCAATAATTACAGCAACAACCATAAGTCCATTTTCAATATATAGGTCCAAAATATGAACTTCTCATGTAACCTATTCAGTAGAGATAGAAAAGTACTGATCCATTTATAATAAGATTTTTTTTTTGGGTCTCATTTATTGAGTTCAAACAATACAATATAAAATTGAAAAGGGTTCGAATTTTGGGTTAGACTGAGGGAGAGTGTGTATGTTCTGTAAGACCAAAAAAAAAATAGAGAGAGACAAATAGACAAAAGACATTAATAGATAAAAATAAATAAATAAATAAATGGGGAATGAGAAATTGGGCCACAAAAGTGTTTGCCTCAAGTTAATTCGAAGATGAATGAAGCACTTTGAGAAGTTGGGCCCAAGTGTGTTCGCTCCAAAATCAAATAATTAACCAAATTAATCAAACTTAGTAAAATTAAACAGGAAAATGGACCAGAATCTGGAAGAATAGAACTATAACAGGGCAAAAAGAAAGGGGACGGGGGTGCTGCGGTGGATGGAGGACGCTGATACAGGCGGCAGGCGCCGGTGTGCTAGAACTGTGTCGGAACTCCAAAGAAGATAAAATAATTTTTGAAGGCACAATTTGGAGAATAAAAAATGATAACAACGTGACCCAGTGCTTATCTTTGTTGTTTGGAACTATGTTGCAGTAACAATAGAAAAATATTACGAAAAAGAGCTAATGCAAAAGACGAAAATCTGTTACATAGGAGAAATCATCATCAAACTATTCATGAATTGCAGAAAGATATAAACAATATAAATTAATTACATAAGAGTGAAAAAGGAACAATGATGGACAAATTTATTCACCTTAAGTGACTAGGCAGAAATTATACAACCAAAAATCACGGTTTCAGAATCACTTCAACCCTTTGGTTAAATTTAAGAGCCTTCTTCTCAATGATTAAAAGGACATGATTATTGTGCAGAGTAATAAGCTCAGTATTCATCTATCTGAAATAAGAAGTATAAAGTGGTTCGGGGTAAAGGAGGCGCAGAGTAGGTTATGAAGAGGGGAGAACAAATCTTGATCGAGGATCATAACTTGGTGAAAGTACTCTCTTTCTATAATAATACAAATTTGAATAATTAGTTGGTGCAAATTTAAATATTATACACATCATTAATTTATTTAAAAAAAAATTAAACAGATAGAGATTTAGAATTTTCCGTTAACTTGTGTGTTTATATATATATAAAGGATATTTTAGTAATTTTATACTAACGAAAATTTAGTGAGTTATCATGAGCGTATTTCAATTTTCATCTCTGTCCCCATTTATTCCAGAATTCCCATTTTATTCTCTGTCGCGGGTTTTTTTAGGGTTTCCACGGATTTGATTTTTTTTGTCATTTTTCCTTCTGAACGATCTTATTCTAATTTGTATTTAGTTTTTTTTTTTTCTACCTCAATCTTATTTCAAGATGAAAAACAAGGTGGTTCTTTTGAAGATATTTGAAAGAGGACAAGGTTACTCTCTTCACTTCAAGACTTGGTCTAGTGATACTTGTGTATGCCTTACTAGAGAGTTTATCAGGATTTAAATCTTAGTTATAAGTTATAACTAGAAAGTGGTTATATGAAAACCATAAAGAAAAAAAGCTTTGTGTATTAAGATGTATGACAAAAAAAAAAAGGATTAGCCTCTAGAAGTATAGAGCACTAAAACCTAGTCCAAACTCCAAACACACTTGTGAGTTGTGATGTGTCGGAATTTGGCCTGAGAACACACGGTTCGTCTCTTCCACTTAAAGTTTTTTTTAATTAAAAACAAAATGGAGAACAAATAAAGCCATAACATTAACAAGCTCAAAAAATCTCAAAAGGGGTGAGAAGGGTGTGTAAGAAAATGTTTAAATTTATTTGGCAAGGTACATTTTGTTTGAGTATTGAGTAACTCTGCTACATATGATAATTATGTAGTAGCAGTTAAGTAAAAACAACGGTAGTTTTGTGTTAAGTTCCAGTCTCATGCTTTTTTTATGACAATGTCAAAAATATGCTTAAAAGATATAAATAAATATAAAAATAACCTATTTTTCTAAACAATAAAAAAAATGTTCACACATGAATCACACGTTGATGTAAACTTTCATTATTTATTTATATATTTATTGACGAAAATAGATTTTTTTTAATCTTTTTAATTATTTTGTCAAATAACATTTGTTATTATATATATTTTAAGTGAGATCAAGAAAAAATGATAAAAATTATATTTAATAAAACAATTAAGGACTGATTTTAGCTTTTAATTTCGATTCATCGTGAAAATTATATATTTAACTAAGAAACTTTTCACTTTTTTTAATTTTTTGTATTTATAAAATTTTAGACTGCAATTTAGAACCACAAACTAGTATGTTATTTTTTTTGTTGCTCATGATATTTCCAACCTGATAAGTCAAGAATAATTAGTTCTAGCATGCACTTTATTAATTACAAACTTTTCTCATCGTACCATGATTCTGAAAATTAAATCAGACCAGCTAGTTTGACCGATTAGTTTGACCGGTTAATCGAGAATTAGTTTTCGATTGACAGGAATAACTACTTGGTAAAAAGTTGGAGGAATAACATTTGTTTAATTTGTTAATGTTATTTTTTTTAGTAGTAGAATATTATGTGTTTGTGTGTGTTTTGATTTTTTTTTTTAAGGGTAATATTAGGTAACCAATGACTTTTTTAAACAATATGAACAACGGATGTTCAATTTATTAGGAGTGCATATGATTATCTATATAATAAGATTTAGGTGAATAATTTAAGAATGTAATATATTTTTATTTTATTAAGTCTATTATTCACATTGTTCACAAAAATTATTATTTATCTATACTTTTTCTTTTTTTAATTATAAATTTTGATGTTTAAAATTGTTTGTAAATTTTTAATAATAAATTATAAAAATTTATTATGTAAAATTATAAAATTTTAAATTTTATTAAATTAAAAATTATTAAATTTAAATTTTTATAATTATATATTAAATTCCGATTAAACTTCAGTTAAACCACTGAATTATTAAATCAATTACCTTACCGGTTCATTACGGATTTGGTTCTTACAACCTTGCATCATAATCATTAAGGTGGAAACTCAGGTGAAGTCGACTTCACGTGAAGTTGATACTTAAGAGCCGTTAGATGATTTGACTGATTTGACTAAATTTTCATCCAACGACTCTCAGTATCAACTTCACATAAAGTCGACTTCACCTGAGTTTTCGCCGATCATTCCATTCTGACACCTATTTTAATTTCTATTTGGTTCAATAATTTTCACAAACAATAATAATGGATTCGATTTTATGCACATAAGAGGAGGAGCAACTTTAGCCATATGGTGCACGCATGCCCTTTTTTATTTTTATTTTAAGTTAATTAATATATTTATTCATTTGGTCAAAATAGGAAACTCAAACCAAAAGTAAAAGGTCTTGGTCTTGTGCTGTTTTTTATTTATTTATTTTTCTCATATTTCAACACCCCACTACTACTTCCATCTATCTTAAGCTTCAATCGTTTAATTTTTATTATTTTTAATTATCTTCCTTTTGAATAATTACCAGTGCTGAGTTTAGTCCAAATTATTTTGAATAAAAGAGGTTGACCTCGTTTCCGTCGTCTCTTATTTATTTATTTTTCGGTTGAATGGTTGCGAATATAATATATTTTTACAATTTTATCTGTGATAAATTTTGTTGAGCAAAAAATAGAAATACAATTTGTAAATAAATTTCATATGTAAATTTACATATTAGATTTATCTGTTAAATATTTTGCTGTAATGTTATCTCAAACAAAATAATATACCCTAATATAAATCTTAAAATTAAAGACAAATATAAATGATCTCAAGTCTCAAACCTACCTTGACCTTGTCCTGCATGCAATATGTTCTACTCTTTTATAAATTATTAGCTTATGAGGTTATCTTCATGGTTATATTTTTAATTTCAATCACATGTTACATACGTATATATAAAAATTCAGTTAGTAATTAATTATTGTATATAAAAATATGTTAATGTTGCAAGTGTGCGGAGTGCATGAAGTTAGTCCCACATCAAAGAAAGTAAGGAAGAGTGAGGAGTTTATAAGATAAGAAATCCATTAACTTGACATCTTAAGGTTTTGAGTTGGATATGGTGTCTCCTCATCTTATGTTCTCTCGCTTGATTCTTTCCCGAAATCTCTCCGATGGTCGAGAACTCTTCATGGTCCAACAAAATAAGTATTTAGTATTTTATAATTATTATTTATTTATTGTAATAAAATTTAATTATTTTATTATGTCAAATTTAATAATATTCGTAACTGATTATTTAATAAAAAAATATATAAATCAATACGTGTAAATAATTGGATGTTTTGCAATATTGTATTGAAATTTTTACATACATGGAAATTCCAAAAAACTCTTTAACTAGGATAATATAATTTTATTTATTTTTAGAATTTAAATATATCAGCACAACAAAAAGGCAAAACCCCAAGTGTATCACCTCTTCTGAAAACGTATTAAATTGTTAGCAAAAAAAGTAATTAATGAAAATTTTGTCCACCACTGATGACGTTAGAGAGATAAGCTTGTATAATTTTATTTATTGTGTCAATTTATCATTTACTATATATTATTATTTATTTTCTAGAGTCAACCGAATTTAAGAAGATCTAATCTTCTTGTGTCAAGTTATAATGATGTGAATTAAACATGAATAATATATACTTTCTAGCACTATAATGAAACAGTATTCTCTAAGTCAATAAGTACATTGTTAAATGCTAGTAGTTTAGACTTTAAAGCATATTCTAGTTACATGTTCCCATTATGAATTTTAGTTTTTTATTTATCTATCTAATTACTTTTTTTAAATTAATTAAAAATTTTGACTTAATTATTTAATATAAAGAATGAAATAATGATATGGTAAAAATAATAGTGTTAAATGTGTATGTAGCATTATTTCATATACATATATATGCTCATCATGCTAACGAGTAATAGCTCAAATGACATAATCTCTCCATACTCAATTAAAAGGTTGCAGGTTCGAGTCTCCTATCTTTATATATATGCTCATCTCCTTTATTTTCCTTTTTTCTAAGAAAATATTTTTACAATAGTTTTGTAGTAGCCAAATAATAATTGGTTCAAATGTTATTATACACTTGACATACTAATAAGTTAATTAAAATGTTGATGTATCACATCTTATTATATTAGTAATTAACATAATATGGGTTCAAAATACTGACCTGCCTCACTTTATGGCGGATTGGCGGGTTGGCGGGCTAGCCCGCTTCTTTTTTTTTTTTTAAATAAAATTCATTAAAATTAACAAAAAATAATAATTAAAAAATCAAATACAAATAAAAAATAGTCAAATTATAATATAATTTTTTTACTAGTTTTTCTTAAATTTTTAACTTTAATAAAATTGTTCAAAATAATATTTGTCAATAGAATCATCTTTATTTTAAAAAATAAGTCACATAATTTGAACATATATACGAAATTGTAAAATAAAATAAATAAAGTTAATAACTAAAAGAAGAATAAAAATAAAAAATGAAAAAAAAGTGTTTAAAAATTCTATAATTATTAATTTTATAATAGTAATCACTCTTTTATTTAATAAAAAATAAAAAAATAAAAATCTTCGACCGACGGACCGGCCCGTCCTGCCCCGCCAAAACCCGCCAATTTGGCGGTGCGGGTTTTTTTAATTGGGTAGGCTCCAAATCTAGCCCGACTCGCCTTTTTAGCGGGATTAGCGGATCGGCCCGATGAGCTCGACCCGTTTTGCCACCCCTATCAGTTGGTCTTCTTCTCACATGTCTAAACTACCTGAGACGCGATTCTATCATTTTTTTCACAATGGGCGCTACTTCAACTCTCTCCCTTATATCTTCGTTTCTTATTTTATCCAATTGCGTATGACCACTCATTTATCTCAACATCTTCATCTCTGTTACACTTAGCTTTATGTTCGTGCTCCCTTACACATTTAAATTTGTATAATATATAAAGACTAAAATAGATAAATTTTAAATTTTAATAAATCAAATCAAAAAAATATTTTATAAGGACCAAAGTAAAATTATTAAAAAATATTCTACCCACTTATTTAGCATAAAAAAATCTTAATGAGATGGTATAGAAATCGTGTTAAATCACTAAATGTGTGTGGTCATCTTTTTTTCTTTTTTTTTTTTTTAATAAAAGGAAAAATACTTTGTTCAAATGTAAACACACGTGACGTGTTCGTCTTTACAAGAATAAATAAATCCATATATATTATTGTTATTATTAGCTAATTAGTTAAATTAAATACCTTTGTATTTCAATTTACGGCACTATTTTTTTTACCAATAATACAAAACACCCATGGTCCATAACCATGCAATATTAAAGAATTGCTATACGTAGTTTTTAATTATTTTTCTAAGAAGATAGAGAGATATATATAAAGTATAAAGTATAAACCATCACATTTACTAAATTGGTGGAGGCGGGAAATAAAAATAATACGAATTATGTGCATGCTCATTTATTGACTTATTGATTAATTTGACCCATCACATTTTCACATTTTCACATTCATACGTCATAGTTTGATAATTGATACTCATATATATATATGTTTACGTTCATTGTTTCTTTGTAGAGAGGAAAAAATCATTTGAACAAAATAAAATATGAACACACATGTTTAGAAAATCATGCACCATTATGATCTCATGAGTTTCATTAACCCTTCATAGACGTGTACGTTTTCAGCATGTATATAACAATTCTAAACGTATAAAGTTATTATATATTATATAATTTTATATTTTTATTTAATTTAAAAAATAGCGTAAGTAATTGTTTTATATAAATAATTAAATTATTAATAAATTTAAAAGCAAGTAATAATTTTTAAATATAATTCAAAACCTAATTGAGGAGGGAGAAAATTTGAGGCATTGATCGAAATCCCTCTATTTATTAGGTTAGTTTGATTTAATTTTATAAATTTATTATGTTAATAGTCAATTAGAATTTTTAGGTGTGTGTTGAGATATCATTTAAAGTGGCATATTAGCAATTTTTGACACAATTAATAAAGACAATAACAAAAGGACTAACATGACTAGTTTAAAATCTTTAAAGAATGAATTTAATTAAAAAATCTTTCGATGATTACTAATTTAGAGATCAGAACGAGTAATTTTTCAGCGACTAATTTGATCATTTACCCATATTATTAAATATATAATATTATATTTGATTATACAATATTTTAATTCTTCTACCAAATTTTTGGATCCATTCCCAACTACATATGCCTTTTTTTTAATTAAAAACTAAATTTTTGACATGGGTATGCCCTTGTTGATTTTTTTTTTTAAAGCCATGACAATTAGGGATGTAAGTTACCAAACTGAACCAAAATTTACCGCAAAACTGAGCTAAAATTTACAACAACCGAATAAAAAACCAAAAAAATCGGTTTTTTTCGAATTAAACCGATCGGTTCGGTTCAATTTTCGGTTGATTCAGCATAAATCGAACCGAACCGAAGAAGTAGCTTAGTAATGCATTAAAATGAAAATTTTAAACTTAACAAATGTGTTTGTTTTATGTTTAGTTGTTGGAATGAGTTGAAATTGTGTTAAATTTAAATGTAATGTAATATTATTTCAATTTATTGATTGTTTTAAACATCATTTTATTGAGATTAATTTTTTATTAGTTAGAAATTAAAAATAAAAAAAAATCGACCGAACTAAACTATTTTTAATTTGGTTCGATTTGATTCGGTTGTTATACAATAAACCAATTGATTAATACTCTATAAAAATCGAACAGATTAGTTCAATTGATTTTTGGTTCAAAACCAAACCAAATCAAATCGATAACACCCTAATGACAATTGACACAATTGGTAAGATATAAGCTGTGTTGATATGAAAATATAAATTCCTTTTTAGTTTATTAATAGAAGGTCTGGTGACATTTTGATTAAAAAGTTGGTTGAACTTTAATTTAAGTCTATATAATTTATAATTTTATTATTAATATAAAGAAATAAGAATAAGTACAGAAGGGATCAGTTTTTAATTAGTTTAATATTAATCATTTATTTAATTTTTATAATTTTTTAACTCTTTTCTCTCAATATTTTAGATTTAGAATTTAAAATTTAAAATAAAAAATATAATTTAAAAAAAATAATTCTCTAAAAAACCCTCATAAAGAAAACAAATCCAACTAAAAAACAAACAAATCTAAAGATACGTAACATCACTTAATCTAATAAATTAAATATAATATATATTCTGATTTTATTATCTAAAAGAGACGACTCTTTTATATAGATAGATAGACTTCAAATTTTTTATTATAATTGTTTCTTGAGTCCTAAACTTTATGCTAGTCTTATATTATTACTTTACATATTTCATGTGGGCTATATCAGCTTATGATCTATAGTGTTGATTTCAGTGTAAATTATATATAGATATTTTTTTTTTAACTTTGACAAAGTTAATATTAAAAGGATATATGAATGACATTTTCCTAGCTCAACAAATTTTGTCATATTTATTCAAATTTATGCATATATTTTATTTTATTATATACCACGTGCTTCGGTCATTGCTAAGCAAAAAGAAACCCTTTAGTATTTAGTTAATTAAATAAATTAAATAAATATCACCAACTAATTTTGTCTTACATGCATATAGATGTGTATAATATATAGTGGGGCTCAAAATTTTCAACAATTTTATGCCACTATATGTTATTAGCCGTCATTCAACAAATAATAAAATAAACTTTTATAATATTTTTTGGTACAATACATGAAGAATAATGTACTTAGTTATTGAAAATATTATTTTAATATATATTATTATTTTGAATCGACTTTTAAATTGTAAAAAATTATGTGTTCACGACAAAATTAAATTTGATAAGAAAAATATTTTGTTTTCATTATTAGTAATTACTTTGTCACATCAATTCTAACAAAAACAGCAAATAAAAAAATTGTATCAAAATATTATTATTACATATTGGTCCACTAATAAAAATAATAATTAATCAAAGGTTGTGACAAGACTCCTACAAAATTAAGGAGGTGAAATATATTTTGACTTACAAAATTTATAAAAGATTGTGACAAGACTCCAAATGCATGATGCACAAGAAATATTAAAATAAAAAATTTAAAATTTAAAATAAAAAATTAAAATTAAAAATTAAATAAATATTAAAGCTATGTTTATATTTGTTTATAGAACATATGGCGTTTCTGTTCTCTTTAATTCTTTATTTATAGTTGTCGCAGATAATAGAACACTATTGTGGATTATTCCCATTTTTCAGATAAAAATAGAAATTAAAATTCATTTGTTCACTGATTAGTCAACAACAACCTAAAGTGGATTTTAATTTTCATTCCAGATTAGTTAGTCAACAAAAGAGGTTACCTTTTTAGCAAAAATCTTTATGTGCGATAAATATCATCGATGAATTATTTGACAAAGACCAAAATAAAGAAGAAAATTACCAAAAGACCATATTAAAATGTACGTATTTTATAGATAAAGGAATTTATTTAATTAGGCCATTCAAATAAGTGAATACCTCTAATAAATTAAGTATAGCATGTATTTTAGATTTTTTTGTAATGTACGGACACTTATACGGATATGGAACACGACATAACATAGAATAAGCGAATACACGAATTTTAAAATTTTATAAAAAATGGAGGCACGGCATATATATAAAATATAAAGTATCTTTTAGATAAATTACAATAAATTTTTGATATTTTATTGTTATTAAAATATAAAATAATTTTTTAACGATTTTTAATGTCTTCTTTTAATTATATAAAAGTATCTAAAATATTTTTTGTTTTAATAAATAATAATATATATTATTTCTAAATCTATTTCAACAATACATGTTTAGAATAAGGTTGGACACGCTGACACGTGATGGTATTTAAGTGTGTCCAAATACGTCCGAAATTTTTTTTTTATTAAAATACAGTTGGATACGTCAGATACGCATATCAGACAAATTCACAAATATCAATGAGTGTCGTATCTAAAATATATTTAACACACAAATACTATAACTTAACAAAGTATCTGTGCTTCATAGGATCTTTCACTACATTAAGAATATCACACTTAATTTGAACTCAATATCCTCGCTTTTAAGTCAAATTTCTATAACTTAATATATACTCATCCATTTAAAATATTTTTCCAAAAGAAAATTTAATTTCTTAAAATAAATGTATATTTTCCTAATATTATTAATTTAATTGTGATCATTATTAAACAATAAGTTAGATATATATATATATATATATATTTTGGATAATTTTATCTATATATAATTTTAATTATTATCAAAATTATTTTTTAATACATGTATTATTTTAAAACGGAGAGATAATATTATTATAACAAAATAAAGTACTATAAAAGATTGATCATCACTCTAAACAGTATGATTGGGTGGGTAGCAAGTCATAATATTATTAACATATATATTATATGTGGTTCCATCTTCTATAATTGTCACACATGTATGATATAATATTAATTTTATTTTAATAATTAAAAATTAAAACCATCATCAGTTAGCACTTGGCATGCATGCATGTTACTATATATATAAAATTTAATAAATAAACAAATAAATAATCTTCGATTTCTAATCTCCTCTCTTTTTTTGTATTTGATACTAATTAAAGCCTTAAATAAATAAATAAATAATTGAAGCCGACTTAGCAGGCCTTGATGGTTGGGAGAAAAAAAGAAAAGAAAAAAGAAAAAAGAAAAAGGCTTATTGGTTTAACTTTAACCAAATCTATTGTTTGTCTTCTGTGGGATCCGAATCTCTATACTTTGAACAATTAATATTAATATTAACAATAAAATATGGTTGGCGATATGCTATTATACTACTAATTAAATATTAGTGTCACTGGTTTAGAAACAGGATAACTACTGAACACATTTTAGAAGAGGATACTACTTTAATAAAAACATTAAAAATATATTATTTTAAAAATATTTATATATGTTATGTTATTATTAGATATTTTTATTAAATCGATTAATAATTTTTTTTAATAAATCAAAATAAAATCGGTTTATTATAGTAATAATAATAAATCAAATTGTCTGTATTATAATTATTAGATTTAGTTTGATTTGATCGAGTTACGTACACAATTTAAATTGAATATTTTTAAATTTTTTGATAAAAAGATAAATATATCTCTAATTTTTTGTTTTGCAGACATTTAAATCTTAAAATTTTAAAAATACAATTAAATCTTTAAAAAATTAGATTTATTGTTATTGTTATAAAAAAATTAATTTTATTGTAATTTACTAAAAAATTCAAAAATAATCAGTTTATTAATACGTCCAATAATAATAATACGACACGTAAGCGTCTTTATAAAAAAATATTTTTATGCGTCTTTATGAAAATATTCCCTTTAGAAGAAGGAAGCAATAATTGTAAAATAATTCTAAGTAAAAAAATATAAAAAATTGTAAAATAATTTTTTTTTTCTCTTATAATTGGACAAAAAATGTAGTATATTTATAAAACACTTTAAATAATATTACTCAAATTTTAATTTTTAGTACAGTTCCATTGTGGGTTAGCACTCAAAAACATATAGCTGTTGTCCCCTATTTTTCTCGCACGCCACTATTGAATTCTGACTTCTTTCAATTAGCTGAAATTCCGCTATATATGAACTTTTATGACAATAATATGACATGCTACTACAAAATCAATCCATTATAGATTTTTGGTTTCTTACAACATCTTTTAATTTAGGAAAACAAAAATTAATTCGTTACAAATTAAAATTTTATTTAAGAATTTTGATATTTATTTAAATGAATTAATAAATTAATTATTAGACTAATCTAACTTAACTACATCAATAAATTATATGATGTATATGTGTATATTAAGGGGGCAATGGCTCTTCCAAAATAAAAATTTTAAATGTATAAATTATAAAGGTTTTTAATTTTTATATTAGTCCCCTAATTTTAATATTATATATATAATATGATCTCCTAATTACAGGATATTCAAGTCACACTTAGCTAATTTACAATCGCTTTTGAAATTTTATAATGTTAAAAAAAAAAAAAAACCTTGTAAAGTGATTAAAAAATATTATAATCATCCTTGGATTGTTTTGTAAGAATTACTAGTAATTATAGCTAGAGATAGTGATCCAATAATAATAATAATAATAATAATAATAATAATAATAATAATAAGTTTAGTTTAAAATATCCCAAAACTTATGGTTTGGGGGGATCAAATAAATTCATCATTAATTATACCCAAGAAGCGACAAAAGTTAGCACGTGAATAGCTAAGTTTCAAGACATTTCTCCTTCAATAGTAAAAGTTTTATGGTGAATGGTAAGGTGCCTAAAAAGTAGTGTTTATTTATTAAAAAATATTAAAAAATAATATTTAGTTTAAAAAATATAATAATAAATAATTTTTAAAAAATTAAAATTTATTATAAAAAATAAGTTAAGTAAAATTTAGACACCAATTCGTAGACATCATAAAATTGGCCAAGTTTTATTTACCTTTTAGATGACAAAAGAGATAAATTAAATTAAAATTTATAAAAAAAAAAAAACAAAAGTTATGATGAAGATATGGGCCTCCTATTCACATGCTTCATTCTTAGCTGTATATTCAATTATTCTTTCTTTTTTTTTTAACCCTCTTCTCTCTCTTTTTTCTCTCTATACCTATCTTCTAGTTTACAACAACAAAATAATACAATAAAATATAATAGCTAGTAATTTTAATTTTTACACCATTAGAGACTCAGCAAAAGAATCCAACTCATACATGTTATCTTCCATATTCAAAACCTGCAAATACTCTTCATATAGCTTCTCTAATGTTCCATGATTATTATTAAGATGATCCTCCATTCCATAATAATTATAGGATTGACCCTCCATATCTGAATTATTATTATTGAGGACTAAGTCTTCATGGCCATCAAAATAGAATCCAAACCCATCATTTTCATCCACATTATTATTTTTCTTGTTCACACCAACCTCACCCAAAAACACCAAGTTGTTTGTTTCCTCCGTCCATACTTTCGTGACGTCGCCCTCGCCCTCGCCATTGTTATTGTTATTGTTATCTTCTTCTTTCTGACTCGTTGTTGCCGAATTGTTCGAATCAAAAGAAGTAAAGGAAGAACTATTTGTTCTACCCAAATTTGATGGCTTCACCCTAATAGGTTTTGGTAAATAAACTTGTGTTTTTGGTGATTCTTCTTTTGATCCTTTGTTTTTCTTCTTATTCTTCTCTCTCTTACTATTGTTCTTGTTCTTCCTTTTATTACCGTCGCTATTCTTCTTTTTAGCGACGGTTTCTCCTCCTTCTTTTTCCTCTTTCTCTTTCGAATCATTCATCTTCTTGCTTAGATGCGTGTTCCAATAATTCTTGATCTCGTTGTCAGTTCTTCCCGGCAATCTTCCAGCTATGAGGGACCATTTGTTTCCCAAGAGAGAATGCATTCTTATTATAAGATCATCTTCTTCAGGAGTTATGTTTCCACGCTTTATATCTGGTCTCAAATAATTCATCCATCTTAGTCTACAACTTTTCCCACATCTCAAAAGTCCTGCACCAACAACACATTTAATTAGAACAATTTTTATTAGTTTATTCTAATTACGATTTAATAATATCAAATATTTATATCAGATTAGACCGTCTATATTATATTTTTCGAATATCCACGAGTCGATTTTTTAAATACTAAATAATACAGGGTATAATTTAGATCGAATTGGATTTTTTCGTAATAATTTTAATATGGACTAATAATTTTTATTTTAATCAATATTATTATAGAAAATTATATATATATTAATAAAAAAAAATCTTACCAGCTTTTTTTGGTAGTGATTTCCATTGTCCTTCTCCATGAGCTTGAATATACTTAGTGAGGAGTGTGTCTTCTCTTGGAGTCCATGGACCTCTATGCAACCCTACTTTTGAACAACAAGGAGCTCTTCCCATTTTTTTTTTTCTTGAAACCCTAATTTTTGGTTTGCTAGCTCTCTCTCACTTGAATTAATCTCACAAGAGATTATTAATATTGAAGAGAAGATAGAAGATAGGGTTGTCTACCTCATTAGTTATAAGAGAAGCAGAGCAACTACTAAGAATCCCAACACCAAGATACCTATTTATATAAGTGTCAAGAAGAGACTGCTGAGTCTATGTTTTTTTTAATTTTATTTTAATATATTTATTATCTTTGATTAAATTAATGTTGATGGAAAACGACAAGTGGGAAGCCAACAGTGGCTGCTATTGTTTATTCAAATTCGTAGTTGTAGTAAACTAAAGGATGGTTTCTTGCTACTAGTGATTTTATTAATATACTTTAGTGTATATGAAAAAAGATATTTTAACTAATAGTTGACTGTTATAATAAAATAATACAAAATAATATATTAGAACTAATTAAAATTTATTATTCTTTTGAAAAATAAAATTGTTTGAAATGAAGTCATTAAATTGGTTCAATTCAAAATAAAAATTATTTGATAATAAATCAGTTGAAATAGAAAAAAAATTAATTAATAAAAATTGGTTAACCGATTGAATTAATACAATTTTTAATTATTAATTAATTTAAAATAATAAATCATAAAATTTTTTTTTTTAAAAATATATATTATTATATTTAATTTAATTTTAATTTAATGATCAACTGTAGTAGTAGTGATGACGACTTGCAATCAAATTATAAATCATTTTTTTTCTTGATATTAAGATATTTCCATGGTTGATTAATGGGGTTCGATTTTACAGATTTAATGTGATGATAATGTCTGAATTTTCCAAAGCACTATAAGAGATCATAAGGAGCTATACTCTAAAAGCATTTAATTTTTGTAGACTGACTGATCAAAATGTTGAACATTAAGTCCATGTTTTTAGACAAAATATAAACAAAAAAGTTCATCAAGTAACCTAATTAACTAAGTGCTATTTATTATGCTATATTTTGGAAGATCTTTTGTACAAATGTTAACTATACTTTTCCTTTTATCATTAGTTTGTGACTTAGTCTCAGTATTTCTCTTGATAATAATTGATTGAAGGGACACCTCTATAAAAATAAATAAATAAATAAATAACCCCTTAAACAATAGCATATATAATTCTAGTTTTATTTCTTTTGGATAAATTAGAATATAAATTAGGCTGGAAATTTTGATATGATTTACATTTATGTGAAATGCTAAAAAATGGATGTTGCGGGTGATTTTCTGGAATAATATAAGAGCTAAAAGAAATTTTTCATTTTTTTAAGATTTAATTCCTCTATCTTTATAGTTTTGTCAAATTTTTAATTAAGTCTCTATACTTTTTTTTTTCAATTGAATTCTTATATTACTTTTAATTTTGTAATTAAATCATTTTCATATCAAACACGTTAAAATTAACAGAATATTTCTTCCAAAATACATACGATCAAAGATCTAGTTAGGTTTTTAATTATGAATGCTTTCAATTTGCGAAGAAATATTCAATTAATTTTAATATTTTTTATACTAGAGAGGACTTAATTATAAAATTAAAAGTAGTGTAAAGACCCAATTAAAAAAAGTATAAAGACTTAATTAAAAATTTAATAAAAGTATAAAAACTAACAGAATAATTAAACATTTTTTAAATATAGAATTCACTTAGGACGAATTTAGTATTTAATTGTTTATTTCTTAAATTAATAAATCTATTGGGGCAAGTTGTACTTTATCTATTTTACATATTTAATATTTAAAATCTATTAAGGGAATAATTGTCATTTTCAATATATAACAAATATTAAAACAAAGTTAATTAAAATTTAATTTATATAACTCTTTCTATCAGATTAAATTTTAAAAAAAATAATTTTATAATATAATATTAAAATTTTTATAACTAAAAGACCTAAATTTGAATTTTTATTGATGAAAAAAACAAATAAATAATAATATATTTGTTTTGCTTTATTTATATTAGTGATATAACTATATTTTCATATATCTTTTTCTATGGGTTTAAACTTTAGAAACAAATTTTATGACATCTTCCGTCAATCTAAGCACACTAATAAACTGCATTACACTGTACAAATGACGGCAAAATGTATAATTAAATTAAATAACATTAACCCTATATATATAATACGGACTTGTGCATTAAAATTCAACAACCTTTATATTTCATAGTTCTATGTTATTATTCGATGAAACTTTTTAAATTTTTTAAAGATCTTATTTAATTTTTATTGTATGGTGATTTTAACAGAAAAAAAAACTACTAATAATTTTGAAATCATATGAAAGTATGATAAATAAAAATAATTTGGATTTTTTATCTTATACATAAATATTAATAAAAAAGAAAATAGAAACTAATTTTGATTATTGTATTCTACCAAAAAAGAACAGGAAAATAATGAATTTCTTTTTTTATATATAATTTTTGGAATATACACGTCAATTTGGAAACTAATTAGTGAAATATTACGGCCACTGCCTTGTTAGAAAAAAAATGTTCACCAAATTTGAAATTTAACACATTGAGAATATTAAAAGATATTTATAACTTAAAAGGAGACAAATTCAGTGCATCAGCCTGTAGACTTGATATACTATGATCACCTAATTTTTTTTCCAAACACACAGCTCAGTGCTTTTTTGACTATCTCTATCGGTCTAACAATGAATTAATAAATTATTATATAAATAAAAAAACGAAAAAAAAATTCATCTCAATTACTACTGCACCTGATGGTGTTTGCCTAAAATTAAATTAAACTTGTTTCTAAGTTTGACTGCGAATATTTGCATGTTGTTTGGTTTTACCATAATAATAATGGAATAAAAGAAAGAAACAAAACAATGGAAAAAGTCTACCAAGTAGTATGTTTCTATATTATTATTATTATTATTATTATTATTATTATTATTATTATTATTATTATGGGATGCGAAATGGGAGCAGTTTTTAATTTTGATATTGAATTTATAGTAATATTTTTAATAGTGTGTAAAATTCAATGTATTTTTTTAATATAGAAATTACAAATCTAATTTTTTAATTTGTGAATTTTTTTTAATTTTTAAAACACAAAATTAATCCATAAATTAGTGAATTTCTATAAAACTGATCTTTCGAATTGTGAATTTTATTTTTTTAAAATTTTTAAAACATAAAATCAATGCTATGGTCTGACTTACACAAAATTAATCCTTTGATTTATAAATTTTAATTTTTTAAAATTTTTAACGGACTCTCGATTTATGATTACTTTCATACTAAATTAAAACACATCACTTTTTTATAACGGAAAATAATACAATAATAATTTTTATATAAAAAAATATCAGTCCGAAATGGGATGGCTGATCGTTAATATATTCATATAAAATGTGTGATGGATGGAAAGAGAGAGAGAGAGTCAGAGAGTATAAATCGGCGTTAATCAAAATGGGAAAAAGAAAAAGTTGATTAATCTTCAAAAGTAAAAAGTAATTAATTATAATATGGTTTCAAACTCTCTACGCTTATCTATATTTTCTATGGCCGTGACAAATAAGCATATAAGTTGATTAATCTTCAAAAGTAAAAGTAATTATAATAATATGGTTGAAACTCTTCGGATTATCTCCATTTTCTACGTACGGTTGTGACAAATAAACATATAAGTAACTATAATAAATATTATAATATCATATTATAAAATTATTTATATCAGAAGTTTAAACTTTTAGCACTACAAAAATTTAGCAAGATTAGCCACAGAAATTTTGCAAAGACTAATTTTTATCACGAATTCGTCACTATATAGTGAGAATGGTCACAAAATATCTAAACATAAAATAAGCAACAAATTAGTAAAAGATTTTCTCTAACAAGTTAATTTTTTTTTAAATTAAGTTTTGTAGCTAATAAAACAATAAAAGAAAAAAATTGTTTGGTTTATCACAAATAATTTAGCGACTAATATTTTTTTTGCAAATCCGTCGTTAATACTTCAACTGGATAAAAGTAAATTAGTGAAAATTTCTATTGCTAAGGGTAAGTTAAATATATTTTTTGTCTCTAACATTTTAAAAAAATTGTTAACAAATTTTACAAGAAAATAAACACAATCTTCGAAAGTATATATGCACCAATATAAAGTACACACATTTGGTCTTAATCAGGAAACCGTAGCATGAAGGTTATTGAAGGAGAAATTGCGTAGTTATCTGAATAAGATTAACCCAAGAATTTTTATTTGACTTCCAAATATAAATTTAGTTATTTAAAATAATATAAATTTTTTTATTTTTTTATGTTTAATATATTAAAAATATAAAAGTTATATTTTTAATAATTTTTAGTAAAATATTTTTTACAGTGTTCATAAAATATAATTTTAGGATACATTTTATATTGTATATGCAATAATTTATTAATAAAAGATAAATTTTTAAATAAAATTGAGATTCATAATAAGTTAGTTTTTTGACGTATTAAATAGAGGGATATTATAGGAAAAAAAAGATACATGTATTCAAAGTTTTTACACTACCCAATTTGCGTGTATTGATTTTGATTTTGATTTTGTGTACGTTATTCCCAAGTAATTTTTTTTTTTTTTAAAGAGAGAAAAATATATTTACACTACCCAATTTCTATGTCCGTTTCTAATAATTCAGCATTATTCTACTAAGGTTGGAAAATTCAAATGACTAGTAAAAGGGTTGGATACTCTTTAATTTGTAAGATTTTTCGCATGGTTTGATATAATAATATTATTCACAAATGATTGATTCGTTTCTTCCAAGTGTAAATACCATTTTCTAAATTAATGATAGAAGCTATCACAAATGATGATCAGGTAAAATATGAAATGGTAATGTCCAATAATTCCATACTATACATTATTAAAATTGTATCTAAAAATTTATATTATTGATAAAAATAATTTTAAAAAATGTTAATAATAAATAAGTATCTGAAAGATTTTAAAATATTATAAAAAAATAGATATTAAATATATATTCTTAAAAAAACTTTAAATATTATATTTTGATATATTTTTTGTAAATATCATTAAAAATAAGACTTTTTTAATCTTAGTAATTTTATGTCAAGAATTTTTTTAAATTTTTTATTGTGAATAATCATATCTTTTTTAAAAAAATAAAAAAATAAAAAAAATAAAAAAATTTAAAAATTAAATTTTGTTTTAATTTTTTGTATTTTTTAAATATTTATTTAAATATTTTCACAAAAATTTAAGTTGATAAAAATGAACACTTAAACGATTATATCTCTAACATCGATATAATAAATTAACAAAATTAAAAGAGAAAAAAAATGGAGAAGAATGAAGAAAGGAATCCGTTTATTGTTCTATATTTTATGATGAAAATTCAGATGCAGTCGACTTCACGTAAAGTTGATACTTAAGAGCTGTTAGATGATTTAACTGATTTGACTAAATTTTCATCTAACGGCTCTCAAATATCAACTTCACATGAAGTCGACTTCATCTGAATTTTCACCATATTTTATTGATGCCCGTCAAACAACTAAGTCAATGGAATTGTTTTTAGATCGCCGGTTGCAGTTAGTAAAATATAATCAATAATGACACACTTACTTTATAATAAGGACAAATTAAATTTAAAATATTGTGAATGCCCTGCATGCGCACTATTCATTTTTTGATAATTTATTTGAATAGGTCTTATTGTATTTCTTTACACTCAATTGTAACTACTAAGTAAGAATCAATCTGTGATAATTCTTAAGGTAGGAGTTTAAATAATAAGGTTTGAGCGTGTCCTTTTTTTGAATGGGTGAATATCACATGGCTTATAAATTTAATAAAAATAGATGAAATGGTACATAATGGAAATAAGGATAAGAGAATATATAATTCTATATTGATGTTTTTTTTTGCATACAATAATATATATGGTGAAACTTATTTGCTTTATAGGCAAAAAATAAATATAAGTGCTATGACAAATTTATCTAATGTCAATCAAAATTTATATGATGGAGACATAAAAAATAATAAAGAATGGGTGAATATGAGATCCAAGAAGAAAATAATAATAACAATAATAATAATAATAATAAAATTATTTTTTTTTAAAATTAAATTAATAGAAGCAGACATATAAATTATTATATCTCTAATACATTTTTTCGTATAAGATTTTTTTTTTGAGTTTGTATGAATTTTTTGCATAGAAATTTTTTTTATCTTATACTAAATTTTTTTTCTTTTTGAATCAATAATGATCAAATTTTAGACTTTTAGATCATATAAAAATTTTTATACTATATCATGAAATTATTTTTTGGTTGAGAGAAGAAGGCAAATAATAATAATAATAATAATAATAATAATAATAATAATAATAATAATAATAATAATAATAATAATAATAATAATATAAAATGAGATGATGAGGGAAACCATAGCTAAAAATAAAAATATTCAAACAAAACAAAAAAATCAATCTAATTATATACCAGTCTAAATCCATTCAAATCAATACATCCATATATACACACTAGAATGCATTAATAATACCAACCTATACACATGCATGCATTTAATTAGAGACACAACAATTGCTAGGAAAGAGCATTAATATATATATTTCTTTAAACTTTATTAATTGATCACGAAACTAGGTTTGAAATAGTCATTTCTATATATATTTTTACATAAACTAAGTTACTATAACACCTGAAAGAATTATAATGAAGACTCTTTCTTTCGTATCAAAAACATATAAGCTAAGTGAGCATGAAATGTAGCTGTCACACGTACTATTATTATTATTATTATTAGTTCAACATACAATATTATAATTAATTATGTGATATGCATTTGAATAATTCAGAGTTTAATTGCCGTCTAATTATTAATTTTTCTTCAACAATATGCATGTAAAATTGATAAATAATTTAATTGGCAGATTATATGTGTCTGGATATTATTCTTAGAAGAGAAATCCTTCTAATATGGAACATAGCTTCCAAAGGTAGGTGAGATTTAAGAGAAGAAAAATAAAGTGATGTCATTTTTGTGGAATCTCAATCAAAGTTTAGTTGACTGAAACAATTCACTAAAATAGTGGAAGAAAATTGCTTCTATTGTCTGGACTTTTCTTCTTCTTTTTTTTTTCTTTTTTTTTTTTTAAGCCAACAATGGAACATTTCACCATTCATCTATTTAATTATTATTTCATACCCACAACGAAATCATGTTATTACTACTATATCTAATATTTTCGCTTAATGATGGTAGTTTTGCTTAATAAGGATATATAATTAAATATAATTTTGTGGTTGTAGTATACAAGAGAGGTTTTGCATGCCTCCTTTCCTGCATGCTTGGTCAATTGTTTCAACATATAATAATATAGTAATAATATTTTTAAAATATTTTTATTCCTAACCTAAAAGGTAAATATTATATTACTATATATGTCAATAGAATATAATTTAGCATCTAAATTTACTGTTATACCCTTCAAAAGTTTTAACTACCAGAAATATGTATCATAAACAAACGGGTTTATAATTATTTATGAAAATGCTAAAAATTACTAACGCTAAACAAATAAATTTTTTTCAATATTCTAATATAATATTTTAATTAATATAATTATTCTAGTCCTAGGAATATATTTTTTAATCTTGAATCCTAATATATATATATATATATATATATATATATATATATAGGAAGCTATAAGATAATTGAGAATAACACTTTTTTATTTAAATAAAAAATTCATTTTTTAAATAAGGATACATAAAATTTAGGAAAAGTATAGGTAGACAATGAAAATACTAAACAATGTGAACAATGGATATATCGAATGTTCATTTCACTAGGTGTGCGGATGGTTATTCTAATATTAAGATTTATGTGGGTAATTTGAAAGTGTAGTGTGTTTTGATTTAATTTGTGGTTGTTCATGTTGTTCAAGAAAGTTATTGATTACCTAACACTTTCCTAAAATTTATCAGTTTGTGCATTTTTCGATTCATTAAAATCGAAAATACTATTACATGTTTGGATATGTAGTCTGCGAAAACTATTATAAAAAATGCGTTTGATACCGTCAGATTTTGTATCGGACGATACCGATAGGTTTAGCGGCGGATTTTTTACGCTTAGGAGTGAAAATTAATAATTAATACTCTCTCGTTCTGTCATTCTCTTCTTCAATACTTTCTCTTTAACCCTCTCATCTCGCCTCTCCATCATCTCTGGCAATCTTCCGACGACACCATTTTACCATTTTATTGTCGTTGCTGCTGCAAATGCTGCTGCTGCAAACGCTTTTGCTGTCGCTTCTGCTCTTTTTCTTTTCGACACCAGCGTGAGGTTACAAGCTCCTGCTATTCTTACTTGTTATTAGTTATTATAAACTAGGGTTTGTATTGATTATTCATTCAAGTTTCTTAATGAAGTTTTCATTATATTTTTTTATTATTGTTAATTTGTTCTTATTCTTTTACTTGAAAATTATTTTTTGGTGCTTTAATTTTCTTTTTAAGTTGTTTGCTGCTTCAATTAGATGATAATTTAGAATTAATTCATAAAAATTGGTTTTACGATAAAAAATTTAAAATAAATTATATAGTTTAGGATTTATTTGTTTTACAAATTTAGAATGCTTTGAAAGTTTAGCAAATGTGCGCATTCGAGTTGCTTAGTAACAATGCTTAAAACCTTTTAATGGGTGTATTAGAATTTGAATCATTGTATGTTGTTGCCTTAATAATGATTGAAAAAATTAAAACAGAACAGAATTTAAAGTTACATAACTTTCTCATATGATGTTATATGAGTCTATACTTGTTTTAAATTCATCCGCTTAGTAACCCACTGTCTCGGTGATGCCGCCTCCATTGACGGATGCCGAGGTGTCTGAATCCTCTCATGGAAGCCAGCCAGCTGATGCCCCTCCACCACCTCCTATTGTATAGTTGACGATTTGGTCTGATGGCGGAATGGCATAAGTACTATTTTAAGTCTTTTATATGCTGAAAGTGTTTGATAACTCGTGATTAGTGATTCTTGATTCTTGATTCTAATTTTAGTGAATTTAGGATTGTATGTTCGAACTGCTGAAGTGTTTGATATACCGTGATTAGTGATTCTTGATAGTTGATTCTTGTTTTAGTGGATTTAGGGTTGTAGGTTTGAATTGCTGAAAGTGTTTGCTATATCCTGTTTATTGATTATGGATTCTAGTTTACTGGATTAATTAATTTTTCTTTGTGATTATTGACTGTTGTTCATTGATTGTTGATAATTGGTGCTATTTAAGTTAATTGTTGATGGATAAAGTTTGAGGCGCATTCTAGTTATAGATGAAATTCTACCAAAATTTCTAAAAAATTCTCTATATATTATGGTTATTTGCTTCTGAAATTTTAATTTATATTACCATATTTGTTTGTTGTGAATTGTTGACAGGTTTGTGCCAAACAATAATGCATGTACTCAGGAGACGACCAAAGTCATCAAGATGATGTACGACTATCCATGGCCGAACTACAAGAAGATTCTCTCTGAGACTAGAAAGCGATGGTTTCAGAAGTGGGCAATAAGAACTTAATCTAGTCAAACCTTCTTAGCTAGTTTATATCTTCTATTTTGTTTAATACGATATATTTTGATTAACAAATTTTAAAATTTCTTTGTGCAGCTGAACTTTATATAGGACAAGGAGTACGATCTTATCATCAGGAAGATATACGACCATCGTATGGGTATGCGACTACAACAGATGCTGGAGGATGTATATGAGAGGCGCAACCACCTCACTTCCTAGCTCCGTTCAAAAATCAAGAAGGCTTTGTACATTCATTGGGAGACCGATGAGGATCGCGTCTCACAAATAGAACTAGCAGGGCATCGGCCGGGTCGTCCAAGTATACATAGGGATGGCAACGGGTCTCCATGGGGTAGGGACATGCCCCCCCGCCCCCGCCTCCAAAACCTATCCCAGTCCCCGCCCCGTCCCCCTATAGGTAACGGGGACTCCGTATCCGCCGGGGACCGGGGTCTCCACGAATTTTCGTAAAAAACAATAAAAATCGAGAAAAAATAAAAAAATAGAAAAAATTTAAAAAATAAAGATAATCCTCCATTGTCATCACAAACATAATTTTCATAGTCCTCAAAGATTTAAATAAGAATAACCAATAAATATTTAATACCAAATTACATTAAAAAACAACCAAACATAATAGCATAACCATAAACAACCAAACATATTCATAATCCATAAACAACCAAACATAATTTATCATATTGTAAATACATAATTCTCAAGCCTTCTTTCATCCTGTAATGATAATGATGCTAGATTCTAATTTAATTGAATCCTAAGATTACAAAAATCACAAATATAAGTCATGCAAATCAGAATCAGTATCAAAAACATAAATCATAATTAACCTAACTCAAAAAAATTATAACACAAACACATAAATGATATAAATCAGAATCAGAATAAAAAAATGCAACATAAACACATAAAATTACGTAAATCACATAATTCACAAAGCATCACATAAATCATAAATCAGAATAAAAACATAAATTATAGTAAACCTAACTCAAATCAAAGTAAAAAAAAGTAAAATTTATGATGCTTCAACGACAAACTAAAAATAAAAATCAGAATCACAAACTAAAAATTTCTAATGCTTCAAATCAAAATCAGAATAACAAATGCTTCAAATCAAAGTAAAAAAAAAATTCAAAGTTCACAGAAGCTACTTACCGGAAGGAAGAATAGAGGCTCAGAGATCGGCGACGGTTGAGAAGTGGTGCATAGTTTCGAACGCTTCGATGGCGAAGACGGCGAAGAATGAGAAGCAGCGTAGAGGTTCAGACACTTCAATGGCAAAGACGACGAAGACTGAGAAGCGGCGCAGAGGCTCGGACGCTCCGACAGCAAAGATGGCGACGACTCACTGCTGCTGTGACGTCGAGACTGAGAGGAGAGGATCTTAGCGTTGTCGGTGAAGGACTGAGGGGGTAGCAGGTGGCGGTCGGCAGTGATGAATCTGTGAGAGGAGTCAGTTTAAGAGTGATAGAGTCGAAGAGAGGAGAGGATAGAAGAGAGGAGTGTGACACAGTGTGAGTGACGGCTAGCTAGGGTTTGCTCTCAACTCACATGTCTTATATATATAATAGGAACATTTTAGTATTTTCACATAAACAGGGATTAAACGAATCTCCATCGGGTGGGTACCACTATCCCCGCCCCATATAATAAATGGATCCCCGTCCCTGCGGGTACAGAAAGCCCTCCATATCTGCACCTCGGCGGGTAAATTCCCGCAGCTACCCACCCCGCCGGAGATTTTTGCCATCCCTAAGTATACCGGCGGCTCAGCGACCTTCATGAAGACTAAGTCCTGGCCGGTATATTCTTTGACATATTATTGGTAGGCATACTAACATATTATTTCAATGCAACATGTGTAGTCAAAATCGTTGGATCGCGATACGACATTGGCGGAGACTTTCAAGATACCCATACTTTGAAAGAGAACAAAGAGAGATTTGTTGATCATTGGTCTGTGGATCATTATGTGATTAAACATCTGATCTTGTGATATAAAATTTTCAATTAACTGTATAGCTGTTGTCCTAATCATAATAACATGTGTTATACAGGAGTCCTACATGCAGAGACTAGAGACTACAACTCAGCAATCTCAGCAAAGTGGGGAGGACACCAGTGGTTCTGCTGCTTCAGTCGTCGATCCCGATGCGGTTTGGCACGAGGCGTTCTCAACGCCTTACAAGAATTGCGTATATGGGCTGGGGTCGTTCTTCCCTAGCAACCTCCGCACCTCCACATCCGCCTCTGCCACCAGTCGAGTCATCGATCCCGAGAAAGACATTGATTTGAGGCTACAGGTGCATGAGCTTACTCGGAGCCTTCACGAACAGGCTTTGGAGCTGAACGAGACTCGGGAGAGGTATCAGGAGATCCTCACATGCATGACGAACATAGATGCTTAGGTTGGAGTGGAGGGAGCAGCTAGAGCAGCTTCAGCGGATGGAGTAGCAGATGACGGTGTACCAAGCTCAGAAGCGCGCCAGTGGTAGCGGCGCTGTTGGTGGCAGCGGCACTGTTGGTGACAGCAGTGCTGTTGGTCGGACACAGACATCACCGCCTCCTTCGCCACCTCAGTAGGATCACGAGAATGACGACGACGACTACTACTTGGATCTTTAGGGTTTAAGGCTTTATTTTACTGTTTCATTGTATTTGATTTATTTGACTTTTAATTTATTTGAACATTTGATATTTAATAATATTTTGTAATTAATTTCTATTATTTATAATTTGACTACTAATTGTGTGAAAAATAAATTTAAATAAAAATTAAAATTAAAAAGAATTTTTTTTAAGAAAATTGCATCACAATAATTTTTTTTTAAAAAAATTGACATTATCGTTGGATTTACTGAGGACATAGTCCGACGGTAATGGTGCAAAAAACAGTATATTGTGGCGCCAACGTTACTGTCGAAAAAATCCGTCAATAACCAAAAGGTTTTTCGGACAAGTAATTTACTGTAGAATCCGACGGTAATTACCATCGAACGAAAAAATCTAACGATAATTAATTACCGACGAGGTTTATACCGTCGAATTACTTTTGACAGTAAATTTGTCGATAATTAACTTACTATGAAATTTTATTCATTTTTTAACAGAAATTTCATCGGTACTTATTATTTTTTTTTGTAGTGCAAAATGGAGAAGAAAAACTTGTTTCATTATTTTTGTTGGTACAATCATAAAAAATTTACAATTTTTTTAGTTAATGACTGTAAAAATAAGACTAAACACATAAATTAATTATTTTTTATATTTAATTTAAATGTATAAATAATATTTTTTTATTTAAATAAAAAAATCTTGAGAATAGTCTATATATTTTTACAACAATAAAATTAGGTAATAAATGAAACTAAACTCTTATTCAATCAATAATCATTAAAACCAATTTAGATGAATGAAAAAAAAAGGAACACATCATCGTAAATTTTTCTCCAATTTAAAGTTTTTCCAACGTAAGTCCTAAGTATTCTCTATTACTATGATTAATTTTTAATAGAAAAAGTTCGTTTTCCAAGAAATTAAAATAAAGTGATGTCTTCTACGCAAGTGATTTTGCATAGATTAAAAATGCCACATCATATCGTCATTAGTATGACTTCAAGCTTCCAAATAGAAACAGATTTAATGCAATGCAATGACACATTCTGTTCTTTGAAAATCAAAATAGGTGGCTCTATTTTGTACATTAAATAAATTATTATTATATGGTTACATGTTTGACTTAATAGTACCATCAATGCTTCATCAAATCAAAATGCATATTTTCTTCTCACTATGCTATGACCAAGACTACAGTTAGTCATAATCCATTTATATATATTTGCTCTTTTTTTTTTTTTTTCTTTCCTCCTTAGGATCTTACGTATTTATTAACTTCCGGGGTCAAAATTAATTGTCTTTTTTTTCTTTTCATCTTAATTCTATACATGGACCAAAAAAATAATTTAGATATATTATATAAAATTAGATTAATATTTATATACAGTTATTTTTATGTAAAGTTAATAGTAAAAAATTATATATTAAATAATTTGATAAATTTAATTAAATTATAATTTAACGATATTTATTATTAATTTTAAATAAATTAAAGATAACTATATACAATTGCACGTGAATTTCTATCCTAAAATTAACAACGGTTTATTTTTTTTATTTTTCCCTAATAAAAAAATTAATAACTACCCTTCTGTAGACTAACACTTATCTCATTGGGTATATATTATATAAATTTATAAATAGATAATTATTTATGAAATACCATCATTTTCAACTAAGATTATTGCTATTTCAGACAGATATACCAGGTATATATAATGTCTTTAGTAATATTTTTTTCCGTTATATTTATATTTTTATCGGTACTAACAGCAAATTAGCACGTTAGTTTTTTTAATAGAAAATAAGGAAAAAAAATAAAAAATAAAAGGGTGCTAATTGAATCTGGTACTTGTGTTTGCATAAATTATTAGTATAATAGACTTTGCAAGTCAAGAAATTGAATAGAAGTAATCAATATAAATAAAATATCGTGGCACACACAATGGCTTTAATACCACTCTAATCACACATTACTTAAGTGCTTTGTGATTATGATGTTGAAAAGCACGTACCAGGGTTTGCAATATTTCACACGAGATTAGGGATTAAATTTAGAAAAAAGAAAAAACTGAATAAAGATTTTTTTTTAAAATAGAGAAAAATACCAAATTCATTGATACTGTTAGAATATAATTAGGATCAATTAGTATTATTTAGTATATCTAAATATTTATTATAAGAGATTATGTATTTATTATTACGATTTTCTTAGTACCTATAAATACTCTTTTATATTGTATCATTCCAAACAATTTGAATAGACAACTTGAATACACTCAATAATATATACAAATCCTTTCCCTAGTTTAGTCTCTTGTTTCTAACATGGTATCGGAGCCATGGTATTATCCTTAAAGAGGATAGGTTGTTTTCCTTGCGGTGAAATAACCGTAGTTTTTGTATTTTTTTTCTATGCCATTCTTCTTTCCCTTTTGTCACTCCTTTGATGCTTTTTCACCTCACCGACTAGCCTATTTTGAGTTGAATGATCAAACACCATTGTCATCTGCTGCTTACCTATTCTCATGAAAAAATCATATAGTTTTCGCTCTCTTTCGGCAGTTCCGTCTACGTTCTCTCGTGGCAATTCCGTTTGCGTTCTCTCGTGGCAGTTCCATCTGCGTTCTCTCGTGGCAGTTCCGTCTGCATTCTCTCGTGGCAGTTCCGTCTGTGTTTCGTCTGTGTTTCCTTGTGGCAATTTCGTCTACATTTCTTTTCAGCAATTCCGTCTGCACTTCTTTCAGATAGTGGCAGTTTCGTCTGCGCTTCCTTCAGACAAGCGGCAGTTCCGTCTGCGCTTCCTTCAGACTAGCGGCAATTCCGTCTGCGCTTTCTTCAGACTAGCGGCAGTTCCGTCTACGCTTCCTTCAGACAAGCGGCAGTTCCATCTGTGCTTCCTTCCGGTAGTTTCGTCTGCACCCGTTTTATCAGTTTAAGCAGTTTTTTTCTCTTTATTTCGTTGTTTTAAATAAGTTCCAAACTCAAGTTGTCACTTGAGTTTGAGGGGGATGTTAGAATATAATTAGGATCAATTAGGATCAATTAGTATTATTTAGTATATCTGAATATTTATTATAGGAGATTACGTCTTTATTATTACGATTCTCTTAGTACCTATAAATACCCTTTTATATTGTATCATTCCAGACAATTTGAATATACAACTTGAATACACTCAATAATATATCATCCTTCTCCAATTAAGTCTCTTGTTTCTAACATATACAAACGGACAATTTGACAAACGGACAATTTGACAAAAGATTCTACATTTGACTTATATTATTGGAGAGCATTCGATTTCGTCACAATGAGAAATGAGTTTGTGACAAACCTTCGATTAATTTGACCACAAAGATGCAAGTCGTTGTAATTCATTTACTACAAGGGACACGCTAAATAGCGGTGGTTTTTTTGGAGAATTACGACAATTTTAGGAAGCAAATGTTGAGAGTGGGGGCATCATGGGTATGGAGGAGTCTTATTCAGGGCAGGGATTTATTGAGAAGGAATAGGAGATGGAGTATTGAAAAGGGATCAGAAATAAAGATATGGAAGGATAATTAGGTTATGAGTATGGGTAAAATTCTTATGAACAGAGATCTCTCAGTAGACAGAGTTAAGGAGCTGATCATTGAAGGAGAATGGTGGAAACAAGAGAAAGTAGGAGCCTCATTTCCAAGGAACATAGGAGCTGAGGTTGTACGATGCTTTTTACGAGCCAACATTTACGACTGAAGAAAACATTGAGCAACGTCTGCCTGGAATTGATCGAGAGTATTGGAGATGGTTCCTTAACTATCGTACCGAAGAGGAGACAAAGGTAATCTAGTAACTCATTGGTACACAACATTACAAATTATTTAGCATTGAGTCTTTTTAAATCAGTTTCTAATTACCCTCTGTCTCTGATGGACCAAGAGGAGAAGTGCAGGAAAAACGCGGCTAATCGATCAAAGCAACTATATACCCACACTGGTGGTTCGAAAAGCTTTGCACGACGGATAGAAGAAGAGGTACTTTACTTTTTTATTCACTCACCTTAAAACTATTTCTATGACTTAAGTTCACTTGATTGTGTGGAATAATATGGTGATAGTATAAACTTTGTTGATACAGTCGAAAGAACAAGGGAGAAGAGTCGGTAGAGGAGAGTTATGGATCAAAGTGCACAAAAAAAATGATGGCTCCTATATCAATGATGAAGCAAGAGTAATTGGTGTAAGTACTACCAATTTTTTCATTTATAGTTGTGTGATATTTTAATGATTGTATTTGC
This sequence comes from Arachis ipaensis, assembly GCF_059453495.1. Taxonomy (NCBI): domain Eukaryota; kingdom Viridiplantae; phylum Streptophyta; class Magnoliopsida; order Fabales; family Fabaceae; genus Arachis; species Arachis ipaensis. Next base: position 5,124,237 of record NC_142437.1, read on the forward strand.
TAATTTGTGTCTGTAGGAAAGAATTGAGGAGATTAAGCAACAAGATGAGTCTTCTAGATTGTTGTCTCAAAATGATTTCATTGCTCAGGTTTTCATAAAAGAGAAACCTGGCAGAGTACGTGGTATGGACCGACTCCTAGTCAACTATTTGGTCCGAATTCACGTTCGTCGGTCAACGGAGTCCAAGTAGAGGAGACCCAGAGGAAGCTGCTAGAACTGCAAGCAGAGCTGGAACGCGAGAAGTTGAAGAGGAAGGCGATGGAGGATGCTTTGATTTATCTGCAACGGCAGGGTGAGGAGCTCCCACCAAACATCGCTGTAGGGATGAGTTCCGTGGAATGATAGAGTGGAGAATAATGTATTAGGATTGGAATTATTTTGGTTTGAAGCAAACTTTTTTTGAATTAGACTATACAACTCTTTGTAGAGATTTGTTTTCTTCGTACTTTAATGAATATATTATTTTGTTTTGCAGATAATTTTTTTTGTTTTTATACAAGTTTGGATTCTGAGGTTGAAAATATTAACTCTTAAAATAATAAAAAATTAAAAACGCCAAAAAAAATAGTTCTATAGTATTTTAAAAAAACTTTACGATTTATTTAAAAAATCCAAATTTTTTTTTATTTAGCGGCGGTTTTAAACCGCCGAAGAGTGTGACTTTATCTGATTGGTATTGCGGCGGTTTATAGCCGCCGGTAACTGTGCCGGAAAGCTTATTTCCGTTTTGGGCAATTTTGAAATCGCCGCAAAACACACATCCACTCGAAAACAACAAAAAAAATAGCGGCGGTTTTAGAACCGCCGGTAAATATGACGGAAATCATGTCACTCGCATATGCCGGCGGTTTGTTGCACGACGGCTGCGAAATTTTGATTTAGTGGCGGTTATACCGACGGTTGTTAAAAACCGCCACCAAACCTAGTGCCGGCGCCAATATCCTTGGCGGTATGATAAACCGCCGGTAATTGATTTCGTGACCGTTTAAAACCGTCGCTAATAAAAAAACCGCCGCTAATAAAAAAATGCCGTCATTACGCACCTCCCTTGTAGTGGACTTTAAGAATGACTGTAAAATAATTGTTCATATACCTATTTTCTTTCAGGTTGTTTTAGGTTGAGTTTTTTTTCTGTATTTTAAAAATAACAATAATCGAATTCTAACATTTTTTATAAAAATTTTAAATTGCCTCACGACATAGTATCAACGAGATTAAAATTAGAAATTTAGTATGATTTAATCTTTTTTTTTTAAGTTAGAAGTGAGACTCGAACCCGAAATTTTTAGGTGAGGATAAAAAAATATGGCATTTAAATTATAATTTATTGACTTAGTAGGATCTAATCCTTATTATTATCTTAAATAAATTAAAAACCAAAAAAAAAAAAAGAAAAAGAATAAACTTTTTATATATACAAAATCATCCTCCAAGTTTTAAAAAAAATTTTGTATAAAAATATGTATATTAAAAATATAATTATTCATATATCTCGTTTTATCGATTTAATCTTTTGGATAAATAGTTTTGCAATAAATAGAGTGTAACTTCGACACAATATTTTACTATATCTTGAGTAATTTAATTAGTATTATTTAAACTTCTTATTCGTACTGACTAAGCAAGCCAGTCATAGTACTCTCTATTTTAATATTTTTTCTTCCGACTAGTATTACGTACGCAATATTAATTTCGATCACTTTCACACTTATCCAGTATTGAAGATTATTGATTGGCTTCATAATTTTCAAGTGTATGTGTTATATATGAAAATGAAGGTACATAATATTTCCTTAGTGATTTTGGTGATGTTTATATTCGCCTGATGTTAGTGTTTCTTACAAGTATAAACTAGTACTACTTTATATTTGATAAATAATTAAAAATTTATATAAATATTGTGTTTTTGGATTTTAAAAATTAAAAGTGTTTTTAAAAGTATTTACATATACTTTTAAGAGTTTTTTGAATTTTTCAAATTAAAAAATATAATTATATATATTAAGATAAATATTAAAATTTAAAAAATATTTGAAAAACCAAGAGAATAACTATTTTTAAAAATATAATTGTTAGAGAATTATTAGAATCAATTTAGATCAATTAGTATCGTCTATATTTATATAGTATATCTGTACATTAATTATAGGATTCTATGTCTTTATTACTTTGATTCATTTAGCACCTATAAATACTCCTTGTATATTGTACCTTTGATCACAACTTAATAATACACTTTTCAGATTACTCTCTCAGTCTCTTGTTTCTAACATGGTATCAAGATCTTAGGTCTTTTTTTTTTTTTTTTCTATGAATATTAGTTCACAGCCCTTTTGTTTTTTTCCTTTTCGGCAGTGTTCTTTGGCCTCTTTTTTCGTTCTCTTTTCGACGCTTTGGTTCGTCACCTCCATAACCCTCTTGTTCGTCTTGTCGCCGTGATTCCAACGCAACCAAAATCGCCGCCATCCGCCGCCAGACGCGCCTCCACGCGCCGCCGAAAGACGCTGCCACGACCAGGTTGATCTTCCTTCCAGATTCCACCCGTGCCTCTTTGCTCGCATTTTTCGATCTGTTTCTGATGCTTTGGTTCGTCACCTCCGGCATCATTGTGATCCTCGCTTCGTCAGCTTTCCAACGCCGCCGAGATCGCCACCAGAAACCCCCGGACGCACCGCCACTCACCGCTGGAAGTTCGCTATCCACCTCCATTGTTCCTCCTCCAGAAGCTTCAGCAGCCGTTAGATCTCAGCGCTGATCGGACGTTCCACCTGCTGCCACGTGTCGCCAGAAGCTACTTGTTTGACCTGCGCGCACCGGCCCGACCCGCGCGCGACCCGGACTGACCCGAATTTGACCCGCGTCCAGCTCCTGCCAGCGTGTCTCTCCTGCTCCTCTCTGGTGCCGCCACGTGTCTCCACTTCTCTGACGTGGCGCTGACGTCACTGCTGACGTGGCGCTGACGTGGCGGACAAGTGGGACCTTCCCTAAGGTTTTTTGGTGAGCTCTTTCCGATTCTGCACTCCGATTACTCATTTTTTGCTCCGAAATTGCCGTTTTCTCTCCTCTCTTTGATCTTTGTGACTGCTATCATGGAAAAGTCAGATATTTTTGCTGCCACCGACAGAAAGGGTACATTTTGTCGAAACTGTAACCGTTCTGGGCACCTCTTCCCCAACTGTCCTTCTGTTGAATGTCGCACATGCCACCAGAAAGGTCATCTTAGCTACCATTGTTCATAGCTGTTCTGCCGTTACTGCAAGCTCTCGGGACATTTAATTACTGCCTGTCCTACTCGTCCACCACGTCCTAGTCCACTCAACTCGTCTCCTGTCTCTCTTTCTGATATTGCATCTCTTCTTCAGCGTCTTCTCTCTGTTTCTGGTAATACCCCTGCTGCTTTTTCCACCTCTCCAGGTAATTCTAAATGGTACTTTGACTCGGGTTGTTTTAATCACATGTCTCCGTTGCGTAATATTTTCTCGTCCATGTCTACCACTACAAATGGACCTTCTGTCAATACTGCAAATGGCTCCCTCTTGCACGCAACACACAAGGGTTATGTATCCCAGTCAACTATTCATCTTCCTGATACTTATTATATTCCCAAATTAAATTTCAATCTTATTTCTGTTGGTCAACTTGTTGATCTGGGTTTTGAAGTCACTTTTTCTGTTTCTGGTTGTCGTGTACAGGATCCTCAGACGAGACAAATCATCGGGACTGGATGTAAGGTCGGAAGGTTTTTTGAACTCGAGAATCTTCATATTCCTCCTGTACCAAATCTCTGTGCTGCTTCTTCTCCCTCTACCCTCCACTTATGGCATCAACGTCTTGCCCACACCTCCCTAGGAAAACTGCGTCCTCTTGTCTCTCAGGGTGTTTTAGGTCAAGTTCCAAATGAATCTTTTGATTTCATTTCTTGTCAAACTGCCAAACAACCTGCTTTATCTTTTCATAATAATTCATCTCTTGCTTGCTCTCCTTTTGATCTCATTCACTCTGATGTTTGGGGCCCAGCTCCCACTCCCTCTATGGGCGGAGCTCGATACTTTGTCGTTTTCATTAACGATTATTCCCATTTTACTTGTGTTTATTTGATGACTAATCGCCATGAGTTACCTCATATCTATATCAACTTTGCTACTATGATTAAAACTCAATTTTCCAAGGTCATTAAGGTTTTTCGACGTGATAATGCTATGGAATACCGTGATTCTAAACTCTTAGCCTTTCTTGCAGAACAGGGTACTTTGTCTGAGTTTTCTTGTCCTGGTACATCTCAACAAAATGGTAGAGCTGAACGCAAACACCGTCACATTCTTGACTCTGTCCGTGCAATGCTTCTTCTTCTTTGTGTCAGGAGCGTACTTGGGGTGAAGCTGTTCTTACTGCTGTTCATGTTATCAATAGACTCCCTTCTTCTGTTCTTGGTAATGTTACTCCCTTTGAGCGTCTTTATCATACCTCCCCAAATTATAGTTCTCTTCGAGTTTTTGGTTGTGTATGTTTTGTTCTTCTGCAGCCTCATGAACATAGTAAACTTAAACCTCGGGCTCGTATGTGTTGTTTTCTTGGTTATGGCACTGAACACAAGGGTTATCGTTGTTGGGATCCTCTCTCTAAACGTATTCGTATATCTCGTCATGTTGTCTTCTGGGAGCACCACATGTTTTCTCGATTCTCATCCTTTGAGTCGATTCCTACTACTCAGTCACCTTTGTTTACTAACTCCAATGTTGATCTTTTTCCTAGTGATGATTCTACAGATTCTATCTCGAGTGACCCTCCACAGCCTGATGTTCTTCCGCCTTCCCCATCTCCCGATGATTCCAAATCGGACGATGATCCTGCTCCTACCGTCATGCCTCCTCCTCCCGCTCGTTCTTCTAGGGTAAGGAATCCACCTCCTCATCTTCTTGATTACCATTGCTTTTCTACTATTCTTCATCAACATGAACCTAAGACATTCAGAGAAGCCTCCTCAAATCCAAATTGGCAACAAGCAATGCAAGAAGAATTACAAGCACTTGAAAAAGCACACACTTGGGATCTGGTTGATTCTCCTTCTGATCAGGAAGTTGTGGGCAGTAGATGGGTATACAAGATCAAGACTCGCTCTGATGGCTCTATTGACCGTTATAAGGCCCGCTTGGTTGCTCAAGGTTGTACGCAAGAGTATGGTATTGATTATGAAGAGACTTTTGCCCCTGTCGCTCGTCTTACGTCTGTTAGAGCTCTTCTTGCCATTGCCGCGGTTAAAAAATGGTCGCTCAGTCAGATGGATGTGAAGAATGCATTTCTTAATGGGGATTTGAAAAAGAAAGTCTATATGAAACCACCTCCGGGATATCCTTGTCCTTCTAATAAGGTTTGTCTCCTTCGCAAGACACTTTATGGACTTAAGCAAGCTCCTCGTGAATGGTTTGACAAGTTCAGCACTACCATATGCAGTCTTGGTTTTACTTCTAGCCCTCATGAGAATGCGCTCTTCATTCGTAAAAGTGAACGTGGAGTTGTTCTTCTACTTTTGTATGTTGATGACATGATCATTACTGTGGATGATGTTGAGGGTATCTCTGATCTCAAGGCCTCACTTCACCGTACCTTTGAGATGAAAGATCTTGGTTCTCTCAGCTATTTTCTTGGTCTCGAGGTCATCTCCACCGATGATGGCATCTATCTCTCTCAGGCTAAGTATGCTTCAGATCTTCTTACTCGCGCTGGGATTACAGATAGTCGCACTGAGTCTACTCCTCTTGAGCCTAATGTTCGATTTACCCCTATGGATGGCACTGTTTTGGATAATCCGACTCTCTATCGACAGTTAGTTGGCGGTCTCGTCTACTTGACTGTCACCCGACCAGACATCACCTATCCGGTTCATGTACTTAGCCAGTTCTTGTCATCTCCTCGTACTACTCACTATGCGGCAGTTCTACGTATTCTTCGCTACATCAAAGGCACTCTATTCCATGGCCTTTATTTTTCTGCCCATTCCTCTTTGTCTCTTCAGGCTTACTCCGATGCTGATTGGGCTGGTGATCCCACTGATCGTCGTTCTACTACTGGTTACTGTTTGTTTCTTGGCGACGCTCTCATTTCTTGGCGTGCTAAGAAGCAAACGTTCACTTCTCGCTCAAGCACAGAAGCTGAGTACCGTGCCCTCGCTGACACCACTGCTGAAGTTATCTCGGTTCGTTGGCTTCTCGAAGATTTGGGTGCTCCTCAGTCGTCCCCTACTGATGTTTTTTGTGATAACCGCAGTGCTATTCAAATCGCCCATAATGATGTGTTTCATGAACGCACCAAATACATTGAGATTGATTGTCACTTTGTTCGACAACGTATCCTTATTGATGTTGTTCGTCTCATTGCTGTTGGAACACTAGATCAGACTGCTGATATCTTCACGAAAGCTCATCACCCGACTCGTTTTCGGACTTTGTTATCCAAACTCAAGTTGGTATCCTTAGCTCCCACTTGAGTTTTAGGGGGGATGTTAGAGAATTATTAGAATCAATTTAGATCAATTAGTATCGTCTATATTTATATAGTATATATGTACATTAATTATAGGATTCTATGTCTTTATTACTTTGATTCATTTAGCACCTATAAATACCCCTTGTATATTGTACCTTTGATCACAACTCAATAATACACTTTTCAGATTACTCTCTCAGTCTCTTGTTTCTAACATGGTATCAAGAGCTTAGGTCCTTTTTTTTTTCTATGAATATTAGTTCATAGCCCTTTTGTTTTTTTCCTTTTCGGCAGTGTTCTTTGGCCTCTTTTTTCGTTCTCTTTTCGACGCTTTGGTTCGTCACCTCCATAACCCTCTTGTTCGTCTTGTCGCCGTGATTCCAACGCAACCAAAATCGCCGCCAGACGCGCCTCCACGCGCCGCCGAAAGACGCTGCCACGACCAGGTTGATCTTCCTTCCAGATTCCACCCGTGCCTCTTTGCTCGCATTTTTCGATCTGTTTCTGACGCTTTGGTTCGTCACCTCCGGCATCATTGTGATCCTCGCTTCGTCAGCTTTCCAACGCCGCCGAGATCGCCACCAGAAACCCCCGGACGCGCCGCCACTCACCGCTGGAAGTTCGCTATCCACCTCCATTGTTCCTCCTCCAGAAGCTTCAGCAGCCGTTAGATCTCAGCGCTGATCGGACGTTCCACCTGCTGCCACGTGTCGCCAGAAGCTACTTGTTTGACCTGCGCGCACCGGCCCGACCCGCGCGCGACCCGGACTGACCCGAATTTGACCCGCGTCCAGCTCCTGCCAGCGTGTCTCTCCTGCTCCTCTCTGGTGCCGCCACGTGTCTCCACTTCTCTGACGTGGCGCTGTTGTCACTGCTGACGTAGCGGACAAGTGGGACCTTCCCTAAGGTTTTTTGGTGAGCTCTTTCCGATTCTGCACTCCGATTACTCATTTTTTGCTCCGAAATTGCCGTTTTCTCTCCTCTCTTTGATCTTTGTGACTGCTATCATGGAAAAGTCAGATATTTTTGCTGCCACCGACAGAAAGGGTACATTTTGTCGAAATTGTAACCGTTCTGGGCACCTCTTCCCCAACTGTCCTTCTGTTGAATGTCGCACATGCCACCAGAAAGGTCATCTTAGCTACCATTGTTCACAGCTGTTCTGCCGTTACTGCAAGCTCTCGGGACATTTAATTACTGCCTGTCCTACTCGTCCACCACGTCCTAGTCCACTCAACTCGTCTCCTGTCTCTCTTTCTGATATTGCATCTCTTCTTCAGCGTCTTCTCTCTGTTTCTGGTAATACCCCTGCTGCTTTTTCCACCTCTCCAGGTAATTCTAAATGGTACTTTGACTCGGGTTGTTTTAATCACATGTGTAACACCCTAAGTTCTTATACTATCGTGGGGGTTTTTTAGAATAAGGTGCCACACTTGAGCCAAGAAAAAAGAATGATTTAATCGTTACGCGTGGCAGGAGTAAAAAATGTTGGAATTTGAATTAAAGGGAAATAAACATCCTAACCGTGAGTACGTTTCAAAATAAAATTACTTATAGGAAACTGAAATAGGAAAAGAAGCTAACTACGTCCTAAACTAATCTCGTTGAAGAGGCTCCCCTACTTGCATCCTATCCTATCCTTGATTAGGAGTCTTTATTCACGAATCGAGGTACCAGGGGTCTCCCTCCAACACCCTTTCGCGCAGTGAAGACCTGGTTCCATTGCGTGGGATGGACCAAAACTCGACGGGGTGCCGAAGTGGGGGAATAGGGTACGTATTCCACCTTTGGACTTCCATAAGGGTTCAACTCCTCCTCTGGATCCTCCTCCATGGTGTCTTCCTTCTGGCCAGGGTCATCGGGCCCCTCTTCCTCGGCTTCGGAGTCGGACTCGAGGTGTACCACCTTAGGTGACTGCTTTCGAGATGTTGAAGCATTCCTGTCTAGGAAAGTTATGACGGGCAGCTGGGGTTCTTCTTCCACGGGATCTCGACCTAAGTAGATAGTCTGAAGCACGGTAGTAGTGGTCGCAACTACCCACGCGTGCTTTGAGGGGTCATACTCAGAAGCTACCCTCGGGGGGCACTGCGTCGTCTCTATCCGCTGTGCCATGTTCCTCTGGAGACAGTATGGGAAAAGAAAGGGAGTGAGAACCTAGTGTCTCAGTAGGAGTGCTATGCAACACCTCCATATCCATCTCCAGCCCACGTGCGGGATTTTAAAAACAAGCGTGTATAACATGGCATGTAATATGCATCTTCTTTTTTGTAAAACATGTGTGTAGAAGAAAGGGAAAACATATAGGAAAATAGAAGGATAATCATCAACATAATCATAATTAAATCTAAGGAAAACATGGAACTTAAGCTTTCATTCGTGCCTTCTTTCTTTCTTAATTTATAACTTATATGGAAGGTATTGAGCTCAAACCGGTATAAGTGGGAGTCCCCTTCCCTTACCGAAGGTTCTTATCCCAAACGTTTTGGCGATCACCTTCCCTTACCGAAGGATCATCTCGATCGATCACCTTCCCTTACCGAAGGATCATATCGATATCTTGTCTTTGGGGGTCACCTTCCCTTACCGAAGGATCATTCCCTCAGTTTAATTTACAATCAAGGTTATTTAGACATACACAAGAAGAGAGTCATATAAAAAGATATCTTATTATATAAAATTGATGGGATAGTCCCCTTCCCTTACCGAAGGTTCTTATCCCAAACGTTTTTCGATCACCTTCCCTTACCGAAGGATCATCTCGATCGATCACCTTCCCTTACCGAAGGATCATATCGATATCTTGTCTTTGGGGGTCACCTTCCCTTACCGAAGGATCATTCCCTCAGTTCTTTAACAAGTACGGTTATTTAGGCATATACAGAGAGGAGAGGCATATATCATGATAAAGTAAGCATGTTTGAATAAGATTTTATAAGAAAGTAGGTACTCTCGTCCCTAGAGGAGTATAAAATAAATGTACATTATAAAAAAATAGGATATTAATTAGCTGAATAAAATAATTATAAGAAAACACGTACTCTTGATCCTAAGAAGATATTAATGATATAATGTAAAAAGTATAATCTAAGTGCATATAGTAAGAAAGTGAATATTTGAAATACTTGGATTAGATATTTATAAAAAGGTATGTACCCTTGATCTTTAAAATAAAGGAGCAATAATGATCTAAGGGGTCATTTAGTTGCATATAATAAAATGGGGTTCCTTGAACAAGATATAAAAAGGAGCATGTACTCTCAATATTAAAGGAATAATAATAATGTAACGGTATCAAAGGTCATGTAAGGGCACATAGTAAAATTAGGAAATGTTAAATAATTTAATAAAACGTTATAAAGGGGCATATATTCTCAACATAAAAGGAATAATAATAATGTAACGGTATCAAAGGTCATGTAAGGGCACATAGTAAAATTAGGAAATGTTAAATAATTTAATAAACTGTTATAAAGGGGCATGTACTCTCAACATAAAAGGAATAATAATAAGGTAACGGTATCAAAGGTCATATAAGGGCACATAGTAAAATTAGGGAATGTTAAATAATTTAATAAAACGTTATAAAGGGGCATGTACTCTCAACATAAAAGGAGTAATAATTAAAGGGTCATGTAAATACACATAGAAAAGATATGGGATACATATTAATGGATTTCAAGAGGGTATAATTGACGAAATAGATAATCATGCTCAATGTAGATGCAAAGAATAATTCATGCCATAAAATACATGAAAGGTGATAGCCATGCATGGATGGAAGAAAACAAAGTAAAACATACTACATGCCAACATAAGTAAGAAAGGCATAATTCCCTACTCTTTTTCCTAACGCTTCTTCGAGCCTGCCTCTTGTGTGTGCACACAGAATATTATTTCTTTGTAGAGAGAGAAGGGAGAGGATTGATATTGAGAGGAGTGATTTTCTACCTATGGGTGCTCCCCTATTTATATACGTCTGGGGATGGGGTGGTTGGGATATTTTAAATTTCAAACTGAGGGCGGTTACTAGGTTCCTATCCAAAATTTCAAAATTCTAATCTTATCTCCTAACCGATTTTCAAACTTTGAAATTTAAATTTTGTTTCTAGAAGGGCGGTTGTTACAACATGTCTCCGTTGCGTAATATTTTCTCGTCCATGTCTACCACTACAAATGGACATTCTGTCAATACTGCAAATGGCTCCCTCTTGCACGCAACACACAAGGGTTATGTATCCCAGTCAACTATTCATCTTCCTGATACTTATTATATTCCCAAATTAAATTTCAATCTTATTTCTGTTGGTCAACTTGTTGATCTGGGTTTTGAAGTCACTTTTTCTGTTTCTGGTTGTCGTGTACAGGATCCTCAGACGGGACAAATCATCGGGACTGGATGTAAGGTCGGAAGGTTGTTTGAACTCGAGAATCTTCATATTCCTCCTGTACCAAATCTCTGTGCTGCTTCTTCTCCCTCTACCCTCCACTTATGGCATCAACGTCTTGCCCACACCTCCCTAGGAAAACTGCGTCCTCTTGTCTCTCAGGGTGTTTTAGGTCAGGTTCCAAATGAATCTTTTGATTTCATTTCTTGTCAAACTGCCAAACAACCTGCTTTATCTTTTCATAATAATTCATCTCTTGCTTGCTCTCCTTTTGATCTCATTCACTCTGATGTTTGAGGCCCAGCTCCCACTCCCTCTATGGGCGGAGCTCGATACTTTGTCGTTTTCATTGATGATTATTCCCGTTTTACTTGGGTTTATTTGATGACTAATCGCCATGAGTTACCTCATATCTATATCAACTTTGCTACTATGATTAAAACTCAATTTTCCAAGGTCATTAAGGTTTTTCGACGTGATAATGCTATGGAATACCGTGATTCTAAACTCTTAGCCTTTCTTGCAGAACAGGGTACTTTGTCTGAGTTTTCTTGTCCTGGTACATCTCAACAAAATGGTAGAGCTGAACGCAAACACCGTCACATTCTTGACTCTATCCGTGCAATGATCCTTTCTTCTTTGTGTCCTGAGCGTACTTGGGGTGAAGCTATTCTTACTGCTGTTCATGTTATCAATAGACTCCCTTCTTCTGTTCTTGGTAATGTTACTCCCTTTGAGCGTCTTTATCATACCTCCCCAAATTATAGTTCTCTTCGAGTTTTCGGTTGTGTATGTTTTGTTCTTCTTCAGCCTCATGAACATAGTAAACTTGAACCTCGGGCTCGTATGTGTTGTTTTCTTGGTTATGGCACTGAACACAAGGGTTATCGTTGTTGGGATCCTCTCTCTAAACGTATTCATATATCTCGTCATGTTGTCTTCTGGGAGCACCACATGTTTTCTCGATTCTCATCCTTTGAGTCGATTCCTACTACTCAGTCACCTTTGTTTACTAACCCCAATGTTGATCTTTTTCCTAGTGATGATTCTACAGATTCTATCTCGAGTGACCCTCCACAGCCTGATGTTCTTCCGCCTTCCCCATCTCCCGATGATTCCAAACCGGACGATGATCCTGCTCCTACCGTCATGCCTCCTCCTCCCGCTCGTTCTTCTAGGGTAAGGAATCCACCTCCTCATCTTCTTGATTACCATTGCTTTTCTACTATTCTTCATCAACATGAACCTAAGACATTCAGAGAAGCCTCCTCAAATCCAAATTGGCAACAAGTAATGCAAGAAGAATTACAGGCACTTGAAAAAGCACACACTTGGGATCTGGTTGATCCTCCTTCTGATCAGGAAGTTGTGGGCAGTAGATGGGTATACAAGATCAAGACTCGCTCTGATGGCTCTATTGACCGTTATAAGGCCCGCTTGGTTGCTCAAGGTTGTACGCAAGAGTATGGTATTGATTATGAAGAGACTTTTGCCCCTGTCGCTCGTCTTACGTCTGTTAGAGCTCTTCTTGCCATTGCCGCGGTTAAAAAATGGTCGCTCAGTCAGATGGATGTGAAGAATGCATTTCTTAATGGGGATTTGAAAAAGAAAGTCTATATGAAACCACCTCCGGGATATCCTTGTCCTTCTAATAAGGTTTGTCTCCTTTGCAAGACACTTTATGGACTTAAGCAAGCTCCTCGTGAATGGTTTGACAAGTTCAGCACTACCATATGCAATCTTGGTTTTACTTCTAGCCCTCATGAGAATGCGCTCTTCATTCGTAAAAGCGAACGTGGAGTTGTTCTTCTACTTTTGTATGTTGATGACATGATCATTACTGTGGATGATGTTGAGGGTATCTCTGATCTCAAGGCCTCACTTCACCGTACCTTTGAGATGAAAGATCTTGGTTCTCTCAGCTATTTTCTTGGTCTCGAGGTCATCTCCACCGATGATGGCATCTATCTCTCTCAGGCTAAGTATGCTTCAGATCTTCTTACTCGCGCTGGGATTACAGATAGTCGCACTGAGTCTACTCCTCTTGAGCCTAATGTTCGATTTACCCCTATGGATGGCACTGTTTTGGATAATCCGACTCTCTATCGACAGTTAGTTGGCGGTCTCGTCTACTTGACTGTCACCCGACCAGACATCGCCTATCCGGTTCATGTACTTAGCCAGTTCTTGTCATCTCCTCGTACTACTCACTATGCGGCAGTTCTACGTATTCTTCGCTACATCAAAGGCACTCTATTCCATGGCCTTTATTTTTCTGCCCATTCCTCTTTGTCTCTTCAGGCTTACTCCGATGCTGATTGGGCTGGTGATCCCACTGATCGTCGTTCTACTACTGGTTACTGTTTGTTTCTTGGCGACGCTCTCATTTCTTGGCGTGCTAAGAAGCAAACGTTCACTTCTCGCTCAAGCACAGAAGCTGAGTACCGTACCCTCGCTGACACCACTGCTGAAGTTATCTCGGTTCGTTGGCTTCTCGAAGATTTGGGTGCTCCTCAGTCGTCCCCTACTGATGTTTTTTGTGATAACCGCAGTGCTATTCAGATCGCCCATAATGATGTGTTTCATGAACGCACCAAACACATTGAGATTGATTGTCACTTTGTTCGACAATGTATCCTTATTGATGCTGTTCGTCTCATTGCTGTTGGAATACTAGATCAGACTGCTGATATTTTCACGAAAACTCATCACCCGACTCGTTTCCGGACTTTGTTATCCAAACTCAAGTTGGTATCCTTAGCTCCCACTTGAGTTTGAGGGGGGATGTTAGAGAATTATTAGAATCAATTTAGATCAATTAGTATCGTCTATATTTATATAGTATATATGTACATTAATTATAGGATTCTATGTCTTTATTACTTTGATTCATTTAGCACCTATAAATACCCCTTGTATATTGTACCTTTGATCACAATTCAATAATACACTTTTCAGATTACTCTCTCAGTCTCTTGTTTCTAACAATAATAAAAACCTATTTAATTTTATGCATGTGCATGTTTTTGTCAAACCCAACGTATTTATGATAACATTAATATTATGCACATGTTGATATCACGTGCTACTATTATTCACCGCTAATCAAACTCGTGACTTTTGAATATGTTATGTGGTCACATAGTTGACAAAAAATATATATTTTTTCTTTATGTATGATGAAAATTTTCGTGACAAAAATGCAATACATTTCATCTGTCATATTGTGCTATTAATTATGGAATCATTATTTCATATAAAAGATAAGAGAACAATCAAATCAATCAAATCTAAAAATAATCATTCATGTTATCTAGTCTTTAATTTTAATTAATTTGTCCGACACATGGAATTTCTAAATTCTATAACTTATTTTAGCAATTCCAAAAGATAAGGCAATTACCAATTAACCTTACACATGGCTTTGTTTGGACAACTATATGTATCTCAAAACTTCTAAATTCAAACCTAGATTCCACATAAGGCAATAAGCAATTAATTTTCCCAAATGGCTTCATTTGGAAAATATATATACACACACTTCACTCCACAACTAATATAATTTAGCATGGAAATGGGTTCTCTCCATTTTTTTTAATTGTAGAGAATAAAATATGATCTCTCACTTTTAATTCTATAAATAGGATCAAAAATTAATAAGAGATAGAACAATAAATGATAAGATCAAACACTATACACTATTCAATTTTTTTCCACTAAAAAAGATCCATTCCCATTAAAATAAAGATAGATTACACTAACTAGTTAATAATAATTACAGAAATCATGTTTTTATTTGACTAGTAAATGTTATGAAATTTTATTTTATTTTATTTTGTTGTTTTTGTCTATTTTATGGACTAAATACATATGTTTAAATAAATTTAATTATATATTTTGTATTTAATTTTATGTATAATAATCTCATTATTAGTTTATATAATAAAAAAATAAATCAAGATTATTTATTAATTTAAATCTTAATAAAAATAAAACTAAATATACTATTTTATTTTACCTAGATTCTTAATGTTTAATAAGAATCGATAACCAAGCATAAACAAAATTTCAAGATTTTGGTCCCAATAATATATTAAAGTTACTTAATTAAATTTATCTATTAAAAAATTGTTATTAATTTATTAGAGATATAACTATTTATTTTGTTTTTTTTATTAATTTAAATTTTTAAAATAAGTAATATCATAATATAGTATCAGAACTTTATCTATAAAAGATTTAGAATTCAATCTTTAATAAACTCTAAAAATAAAAAAAATAACATAAAATAAATAAAAGCAAAAAAAACTTTATACCAAAAAATAAAACAAATTTAAAAAAAATTCTTACTTGATAGAATATTAGAAAAATATAATAATTTATGTTATTTTTTTCTACCAGTTTAAATTTTTATAATAAGTGTTATTATACAGTCTAATAAAAATATATTTAATGAATTTTGATTGAGAAATATCAAAAAGTTATCCATTAACATCATGAATAACAAATTAAGATAATGATGAAGAATTATATCAAGATCAAGAATTAAAGTTTTTCAAATATGCTTATGAACCAAATATTCTTCCGTTCTTAGATATTTTTCTTAATAATTTAAAATGTATGGTACTAGAGTTAATGAATCTAAGAATTTTCATAGTATATAGTCATCTTTTTTTATTGGGTCATTGAATTGAAATGACGTTAAAAGTACATTGTAATAAAAGGCCATTTTTAATTTCGCAATTTCTCGAAGACGTGTACAGATAGAAGAATAATCACAGTTTTTTTTTTTTTATATACATATAAAGGGTATTTTATTCATTTCGATTGAATATACAGCAAACAACAATAAAAAGTATTAATACACACATGACCAACGTATATATTAGTTTATATTAATACAAAAATTTAAGTATATTGTTTAAAAATACAGTTGGAAAAATAATACAGAGATGTTTGTAGTTTTTATAAATATAAAGAAGTGTAAGTATATATAATTTATAGTGTTAGGAGGTCAGTATATTTTGTGATTTATAGTTATTACTTAGTTATTATTAGTATTTTTAATAGAGTAAAATTATATCTAATGATGTAAAATTATACATTCTTTTCTGACTAGTTAAATACTGACTAAATTTTAATAAAAGTGTTAGTCCCTTAAACTTTTTCTTAATAAAAATACTAGATGTTTAAATATTTTTAAATTAAATTTTTAATCAAATTCTCACGTGCTTCTTCTTTTTTGTATGTAGGCGAGCATTTTCTCTTTCTCTTTCTCTTTTTTTATTATTGTCGTTGTCGTCATCTTCTTCTTCTTTTACGCGCTTTTTTTAACATTGTTGTCGTCGTTAGTGCCGTCACCATTGTCGTCTTGTTTAATTTCATCTTCTCTTTTTCCCTCCTCATTTTTTTTATTATTATCGTCATTGTGGTCCTCGTTTCATCTTCATCTTCCCCTTTTTCTACAAATATTCAGAAAACTAGAGTACATAAAATTTTGATACACAACACATAAATTTTAGTGCATAACACAAATTTTAATATATAACTATATGTTTAAAATATTGACTCACCTAACTAATAAAATATATGACAACAAAATTCGTGTTCTATATACAAAAATTTGTATATTATATCGATAAATTTATGTTACTTATAAAATTTTTTGTGTTATATTTCGAAAATTTATATATTATATCAATAAGTATATGTATTTTCTAACAAAAATTTATATACCCTAAAAAACACAAAAAAAGAAAAATGGTGATGTATATGTGTTTTGTTTTTTTGGTTAAATTTTACACCACCAATTTAATTAGATATGGATAAAAAATGTTTGTACATGCAACGTCATTCGTTAATTAATAGTTGGAATTGAACTGAACTTTCTTGTAAGCTTCAAAGTTATTGTTTTGGGTTAATTATGCATGTAAACCGCCAAAGTAGGTTTCTTATATATTTTCATTCATTTGGTCCAAATAATATTAGACCTTATCTTTGTTTTAAGGTACGTATGAATTTGAAAATTTTATTTGAATAAAAAAACTATCAACATTATGTTGTGGCAGTCATTAATGTTTGCTTTTGATAATTTACATTGACCGGCAACATACTAGTCACTAACATTGTTTAGGATATTATTGTGTGTCTTTAGTATTTCTCGAATTGACTTGATAGGTACTTCATTACACTAAAAATAATAAGAGATTTAAATACGAAAAGATATTATGTGGAGTATTTTTGTATATTTTTATTTTTAGTATTAAAATTTAAAAGTTATTGATAAATAATAAAAAAAGTAAAAAGTTATCTTTATATTATAAAAAGAAAATATAAAAAATACAAAAAAAAAAAACAACGCAAATAAAATAACATTTCTTATATAAAATACACTGGGAAATTGTTATGTCATATAGCTATAAATTTGGAAAATGCACTACAAGAAAAGAGAATTATTTTAATACGTTTTTTCTAACAGCCATAGTTAAGTATAAAAATTAATATATATTTTTGACAAATATCATAAATGTCAATTTTTTTATATTTTCTTGATGAATAATTTGACTGTAGAAAATGACTCTTTAATTTTGATACTCATTATTTGTTTTCAACTTACTCCACTATTCCTCTTCTTCGTTGAACTCCGTCAATTTTGGTATCACATTGCTCTCAGTTTATGATCATACTACTCATTCTTCATCTACAAAATCTCAGTTTATTCTTCAGTTTTAAGATCTCATCTCATTCTTTGTTGAAAATTTTTGTTGAGAATTTTTTATGATCAATAAGTGTCAAAACAATAGTATTTTTGACGGTCAAGAAATATCACAAAAAATATATTCTCAATTTTTTCTAACAAATTATTTTTGACGGCCAATATTTATCAAAATAAGATATAAGTTTTTTTTATAATTACTTATATGTTAAAAATACTATTTTTGACAAACTTTTATTAACATATTTTAATAGTTAAAATAATGTCAAAATTTATTTTTTTAACGAATTTTAATTTTTTTTTACACATATAATCCTAAAAAATAGTCTATATTGTTGTAATGACGAGAGTCGTTCCTACTTTGAAATTTCCATAGAAGGATATAGATAAAAAAAATTTCTTAAATAAATTAAAAATATCAGTATTTCTCAAAACAAATAAAATATCACTAAATAATTAATACCAAAATCAACTTTTTAGTAAATAAGAACCTGTTTTAGATTTCAAACGTGGACAAAGAAATCTAGATTCTTTGCTTATAGAAATTTGATAATATTAGGAAGATAATTATCTAAAAATTTAATTTAATATTTATAATTTATGTAATAAAATCTTCTCTTAGAAAATTAAGAGGATAGATAATATGCTCCTTTACAAAATAATCTTTTTTATAATTTTTTATTTATCTTATACTATTTTTTTATTAGAATTTATCAAGGATTTAATTATAGATTTTTTTTATTACAGAAACTGATACTATGCTATGAAATTACTTTTTCTAATAAAACTTAAATTAATAAAAAAATACATAAATATTTATATCTCTTTAATAATTTTATATATGTAATATCTATACTAACATACTCATATATCTAATATTATTATGTACTCAACTGACGCTCTAATGTCTCTCAAACACTATTAACAAAAACTACTCTTTTACGTATTATGTAATGAATCATATTTTATAAATACTTAAACAATAATTTGATAAGAACACATAAATAATCTTAATATCTAACAATTTTTATATATATTGGTCACTGTTTTAATTAATTATATATTTTGTTTAGTCCATCTGCCTTTTGTTTCAAGGTTCCTATGTAGCAATATTCAATATATATAAATGTATAGACATAGTAAGTATAGCAGCCCATGATTATTAAGAATATAAATATGCATGGCTGCTACGATCCTAATATTATTGGGGAGGGGGATGCGGTTTTTTTCATTATTTTTTATTGAAAAAGTATATGGAACCTAGAGGTGATCAGCTAAAAAGTAAACAACTTAACTAATTTATAATTATATTTAATTAATTTTATTTGTTTTTAATTTATAATATTTGATATTAATTGCTTCTCACCCCAAATTAAAATTCTGAATAATACGTTAGAGAAATAGGGCGGAGATCACGGAACTTCCAACAATCCCGATTCTTAGTATATAAAAAAAGTTATAAAATATATAAAAGAACATCCATTTAGTATGAAAAAGAAACATTGATACTTGGTAGAAGAAACATCCTAATGTCTAACATAAACACCATTTACGTAGAAGTTTTGGATTCACCTAGAGGCATTTGGCTGGTTTTTAGCTGATACCCTCTTGATTCCTAGCATTGTTGTTTTTTATTTGGCAGTTGTGATTTTAATTTTGAAAGCTACTCCGTACATTACAAAGTTTATTTTGAAAGAATGTGGAGAAAAATTATTATTTTAGGAGAGCAAGTACAGTTTTAGTTAATTAGGTTGAAGATACATTAATTAGGCTGCTTCAACACAAATATTGATTAATTAGGATTAATTAGGATTCAACAGCAGCCCAAAATGTAATGGTTTAATAAAGACCGTAGATACACAATAAAAAAGCATGGTAATAGAGCTGCCAGACACACATATATAGTAGTTGTGGGTGAGTTGCCAACCTTATGATTTGGTGAATTTTTTTTTTTTTTTACTATTTATAAAAAAAAATTATAAGATATTTATTAGTAGATGACACAAAAATTATATTTCTAACACATTTCTCTATACGCAAAAATTTCTTTTGAATTGAAACATGAATTTCGCATAAATTATTCTCTCTCTCTCTCTTCTTCTAATAATGCTCAATTTTTTTCTTTTGGAAGTAACAAAAATCAAATTATAAATTTTTTTTATTATAAAAATTTTGATAATATATCATAAAATTACTTATTTCAAAAATTTAATACGTTAAATAGGAATATATATAAAGAGTTATATATCTAATATTTTTCACGTGCTTATTATATATTGACGAATAATTTTGTTTAATATTCTAAAAAAAAGAGATCAATTTATTAAATTTTTATGTTTGTTAAGAATCAATTCGAGACATTACTCTAAAATAATATGCAACTATATGTATGTGTATAGCATATTATATTACCAATATAATAAGAACCTTTTTATATTTAGGGAAAATTCCACTCTTTTTTTTTTAGAGATGTTAAAATGACACTCTCCTCATTTTTATTTGTAAAATGTACATTTTCTCCCTTTATAACTTTTAAAAAACCTCCTCTTTAATCTACTTTAAATTTTTGTGTTAACTAATGTTAACTTTATCTATTTTTCAAAAAAATTATTTTTTACAAAAATACCCTTTAGCGAAAAATTTTATTTTTTTTTCATTAAATTTTGCTTACCAAAACATCCTTTAATAAAATTTTTTTATTGATTAAATCGTATTTTTACCAAAATATTTTTAAAAAAATTTAATAATTAAATTATTTTTTTAAGATACCCTTCAATAATTTTTTAATTATTAAATTGTAATTTTACCAAAATTTTTCTTAACAATTATTTTTATATTTTATTATTAATTTTTAGATATTAATATATATTATTTTAACATTAAATAAAAAAATTTTGCCACTCTTAATATGTATAATAATTAATATATATATTGATATCGAAAAATAATCTTTAGAAAAAAATTTAATTATTATTTTTTAAAAATATTTTGGTAAAAATACAATTTAGTCAATAAAAAAAATTATTAAAGAGTATTTTAGTAAACAAAATTTAATAATAAAAAAATAAATTTTTTTTAAAAAGTATTTTTGTAAAAAAAATAATTTAATTTTTTTAAAAAATTGATAAAATTAACATTAGTTAATAAATTTTTTTTTAAAATAAATTAAAAAAACGATTTTTTAAAAGTTATAGAAAAAGAAAATGTACATTTTACAAATAGAGAGAATGAAAATGTCATTTAGCATCTCTCAAAAAAAGAGAATGAAATTTTCTCTTATATTGACTTTTGAATTCGTAACATATATATACATGCTAGATTATACTACTAGCGTTTATTATAGGTTGTGACTTCGAAATTCTCTATTTTCGGTAAAAAAAAAAATCTTTTCTAATAAATTCCACTATAAAAATAATAGATTATGTCATTATTTGAATTCTTCTTTCTATTCGTACTAGGCTACCCGAAAATAAACAAATATTATTCCATGTATAAGTTGGAACGTATACGTATACGCTTATACCTATATCAATTTTGTTTGATAGCTAGTATGAACAAATTAAAGTCAGTAGTCTCTCATTCACAATTGATCACTGCGTAGTAATAGTAATAATAAGCTTATTACGCTAAAAAAAAATATAGATAAATAATTCTTAATCGACTAACTTTAAACAATTATAATTAATATTAATTGATTTTATATTTTTAAAAAAATAAAATTTAAATAATTACTAATTAATGATAATTTAAAAATCAGAATTACTAATTAATAACAAGTTGACTGCTAATTAGTTGATTGGGCGTTAGTTATCAAGCAATTCTTATGCTAATTATATATGCATGTGTAACATCTTTTTGGCTGATTACATATTGAAAATGAAATTGTTTCTCACTATAATGTACGGACACTGACACGGACACGGGACACAATACAACACAGAATACGCAGACACACGAATTTGAAAATCTTACAAGATACGTGAACACAGCATATATATAGAATATAAAGTATTTTTTAGATAAATTATAATAAATTTTTGATATTTTATTGCTGTTAAAATATAAAATAATTTTTTAACTATTTTTTATGTCTTTTTTTAATTATATAAAAGTATCTAAAATATTTTTTGTTTTAATAAATAATAATATATATTATTTCTAAATTCATTTCAACAATATAAGTTAAAAATAAGGCTGGACACGCAGACACGTGATGGTATTTAGGTGTGTCCAAGTGTGTCTGGAAAATTTTTTTTTATTTTTTATTAAGATACGATTGAACACGGCAGACACACGTGTCGGACGAGTATCGCGTCCGAAATGTGTCCGACACGCGGATACGGCAACTCAACGAAGTGTCCGTACTTCATAGATTTCTCATTAGGTGGTTATCAAGTGGATTTGAGAATCAATCTTCAATGTAATCATGTTCATATTTATTTCATTCTTTTTAGGGTTTAGCATCGATATTCAAATTTTATTATAAAGAAATTAATTAATTCAATCCGAATAAGTATCCCATTATATGTATAAATGACTTGGTGAATAGATAGAATGACTTGATCATTAGATAGAATAAGTTATTTAATTTGATTCATATTTTTTGCCTTTTGGTTATAAATAACCTTTTTGGATGAATATGAGTAAAGGTTTGAAAATCGAATCCGTTATTAAATTAGTAGAGTTAGAGATTCAAAAAGTAAATAAAAATATAACTAGGATTAAATCGAATATAATGAAATGATATATTTATGTATAAAATTATATTTTTTAAAAATTGTGTGTAATTTATTATTTTAATTAGATTAACCGCTAAAAAATCATACCGGTTCAATCGATTAATTGTTTTTTTGGTTTTTGACTGATTTATTGCTAAACGATTTATACCTTAAAATAAACTAATCTTTTAACTTAAAATAAACTAATCTGTTAACTGAATTAAACCAGTTAATTCAGTCTGATTTTCAGAATTATATTAATAATAAAATGTTCTCATTTTTTCTTTATTTTTCTTTTATTTTCGTTAATACGTAATTACTTAAAAAATTCTGAAAATAAAGAGAAAAGTAAAATAAATTATGGCTTTCAAGTTTCATGTGAACATTTGTGGTCTGAACTGAAACTCTGAACTCAGGAGAACTCAAGAGCGATACCCTTTTTTTTAGTCAACTTCAAAGCTTCATTTTTGGTCTTGGTCAACGTCAAATTAATAAACTCAGATACAAACAAATGTTCTTTTTGGGCCTGACAAGATCCATGTAAGAAACTATTATGAAAGGTCCACCTAAGCATTATTGGACCATGCTACTCTTTTTAAAATTTAGACCAAAGCTATTACCAAAAAAAAAATGAGGACCAAAGCTGAAAAATAACATAAGAAAATAATCTAAAAGAATGATTATCCAATCAACGGTGCGTCTTTAGGCCCGTTCTATTAAACAGACAGAAATAAGTTGTTGTTGGACAACTTAGAAAGACGAAAAAGGGTATTTTATTGGTCTATTGCTCTGATTATTGATGACGGTTATAAAGGGTATTTTAGACGTTTCGCCTGTCCCACGTGCAATTCAAGGCAATCAAGTTCAGTTACAATTGGAGTCGTCTTTCTCGCGCAGTTGCCACTTGCCTGATTCCCCTCAAGTCTGCAGAATTTACAAATCCAATTCCCATTTTCATCCGTTTTCTGATTCCTAATGAGCAACAATAATCAGAGGTTGTTGAACCCGAACTCGAACCCGAATCCGAATCCGAATCCGGAAAGGGTGCTGGCAATCCCAGTGAAGAAGACTGATCCGGTGGAGCTGTACCGACCGTTACGCGAGTTGGTAGCGAGAAAATACTCAGAGAGCGATGCAGAGAAAGTTGAAAGCGTTCTGGAAACCCTAAACAAATGCCGCAGCGACATGGTGGAGCGGGGGGACCTCTCCCTTCCCATGCAACGTGACTGCCTCATCCACTACTTCAAATGCCTCTGCATGGTTGAGCCACTCTTCATCGCTATCTCCTCCGACGCCGATTCCGAACTTATCAACTTTGTCTGGTACGACGCCTTCTACTCTGAGCATAATAATGGAGTCAGCTCGCAGCACAACAGCATCCAATTGGAGATGGCTGCTGTTGTCTTCAACATTGGCGCCGTATGCAGCCAGATTGGGGCCTCTTCCGACCGCACCACGGCCCTTGGCCGTCACCTTGCAATGGACGCCTTCAATGCCGCCGCCATATTCTTCTTGAAACTCTGGAAGGATCTCGTCAAGGACGTCTCCGCCACCCTCGACTTGACTCTCCTCTTCGCCGAGAGTCTTCACTGCCTCTTCTCCGCTCAGGCTTTGGAGCTCAAATCACAGCAACAACTCAAAGACAACAGCAGTTCGGCTTTCGAAAAATATAGATGTGCCGTTTCGTTTCAATCGGTCAGTTTTGCCCCTAGACTGATTTTACATTTTATTTTATTTTTTTTATTTTAGATTTTCAATATTATGATGATGATGATGATGATGATGATGTAGGCTTCTGAGCATTATCAGAGAGCGTATGATCTGATAGTAGGTGATTCGGTTGCAACCGAGCATGTCCACAAATTTGACCAAACCTGGATAACTCATCTTCATCAGAAGAAGGAATTCTTTCAAGTGGAGGCACGTCAGAGGCTATCATCCGTCCAACCCATATCCCAGCCACTTAGATCATTCTCATCTATCTGTGCTCTTGATCATGATGCAGAATCTGTCAATGAAAAATTAGTTAGAGCGATTTGCTGGCGTGTGGACCAGTGGATGCCCAAGCTAGAAGGAGTATACCTTGACCTCGTCCTTTCCGAGGACAGCCCTTTCAAGATTATGGATGGTGGAAAGCTGGTAGCTAACCCATGGGACATGCCTCCTCCTTATCCAACGAATTTTGCAATCCCCTCGTCTTCGTCTTCGTCTTCATCACATATTCTGGCATTGCCTTTGAAGAAGAGTGAGCCGTTGGACCTCTATGAGTCCTTGCGCAATTACTTTGTCCTCAAATACTCTGAGAGTGTGGCAAAGAGTGTAGAAGGCCTTCTCGAATTGCTAAACAAATTGCGTAGTGAAATGCTGCGTGATGACCTCTCTCTACCCTTGCGCCGTGACTGCCTCATCCGCTATTTCAAATGCCTTTGCATGATTGAGCCTTTGTTCCCCATGACTACCTCACCCAACCCACCTATCTTTGTTTGGTACAATGCCTTCAACCCACAAGAGAACTCTTCTCAGCACAACATCCATTTGGAGAAGGCCTCTGTTCTCTTCAACCTGGGAGCCCTCGGCTCCCACATTGCTCTCTCCTGCGATCTCACCACCATCCAAGGCCAGCGCATTGCCATAGACGCCTTACATGATGCTTCATATTGGTTCTTAATACTAACGCATGAGGCTGAGAAGGCATCTGCCACCATTGACTTGTCAATAAGCTGCACCCAGATGCTGCACGAGATAATAAGCGCGCAGGTTGCTGACTTGGAATGCAATTTTCCTCATCCCCGTTATGCATCAGTTTCTGCTGGATGTCCTGTATGAATCGTCATCTACCTTTTCGGTTGATCTTTTCTTAGCGCATTTTATTTTTGTCAATCTTGATTTCTTGAATTGTTTGATTGGGATAATGTAGGTTTTTGTGCTTTATCGGAAAGCTTTTGACATGTCGACATTGGGGCCTTTAGCTGAGACTCGTGTTCAATCCTTGATAGCTCAACATCTTCTGTCGATTATGAGAACCTGCTTTATTGAATTTGCTCCTAGTGATGTCACTGAACAATTTCTTATAGGGTATTGTAAGGCTGCACAATTTCTTACAGGGTATCGTATTCCAGTGGGATGTCAACCACCATGCTTGGACCTTCTCTCCAAGGCTGGCCCTGTCATGATTAAGGATGAAAATCTTGTGGCCAACCTTAGTGGCAGTGACATTCGCATTGGAGGAGATGAGCTCCCAGGAGACCACAGTAACATGGCCATAGACCAAAACTGAACAAGCTTTAGGAATTACCTGTTTATTTTCATTTTTAAATTGGATATTGGAATTTTGTTTGTTGATGCTAGAAGCCTAGAACTAAATTTGTGAATATATTATCCTCATAATTTTGTTTGATGATGTGTGAATATTTGTTTGTTGACGTGTGAATACTGAATATATTCCTTCTTATTTCTCATTAATTTGTAGTGATTTGTATGCCTCTGATCTTGTAGCCTTTATTAGTTATTGTTGTATATTGGCAGATAGAAGGTATCATATTGTTTTCTTTTGTTTTAGAGATATAACAGAGAGAACAATGTATATATTTTGCTTGGTTCTCCACAAATTTTGAATCAAATATTTTTGTCCTAATAAATTTTTATTATTTCAAAATTTTTTACAAATATTATTGTCAGACAAATTGATCTTCCCATTACTTTTAATAAAGTTTTTGAAGACTAAAGTGTTTCCTTTGAACCAAAATTTGGTTGATTACTCTTTCCTAAATATGCAAGCATTTCCATCTGGTTGGCCATGAAAGCTTTCATTTTCTTTCTAGTATCATTGTGAATGATCTTGGAAATAAAACAGTTGTGAAATTACTGAGAACAGTGACAAGGAATAGTCTCTCACTCTTTCTCTAATTTATTTTCTATTTTTCCCTTTGGAAAATAATAGATTAGGTATTTCCTTTGCTTGGAATGTGGAAGAGAGTACATCTTTGTGTCGTTTTATTCTTTATTATAACAAATTTCCTCGTGTTCTTTTCTTGTTTGAGAATTGAGATTAATTAATCACTCTGGTTCAAAACTATTGCTTCTATTGTTATTCAAATCCTTCAAAATTTATTGTTTGTATCTACACAATTTTCATGATGTGCTGCTACTAGATCCATTGATGAGTTCTGCACTGTTCATTGCGGTTTTCTTACCTAACAAGGTTGAAGGGTCACTGCTCATTTTGTATTGTTGGTAAACTAGTCATGATTAAATTTGTTTGTTGTCATCTGGTAGAGTAATTTCTTTTCTAATGATATCTGTTTATAGGAGAAAGGGTAGTCCCAAATTCAAAGTAAAAAAACAAAAAAGAAAGGAATTTCTTCTCTGATATTAAATAATTTTCTTGTCAGTTCTTTTTATATGTATAAAATCCAATCTTATTGTGTGTGGATGCACATAATTTCTTCTACTTTTTGGGATTCCCCACTTAGTCTTTCCCATTGTATTTTGTAAAGCAAAACTCTGCCAGTATCAACAATTGTATTAACCTTATTGATTTATTGCTTCCGTTGTCTCTCATTCAAGAGTGAAAGAAATATATATTTTCTTTATTTCCTTGATCTGATTCTAGAATATGTTGCAATGATTACTTATTTTAACAATTTATATGTATATATGGCCATTTGTAACTATTTAGTTGGGCCATGCTGGGGTAGCTATAGCATTTGGATATCTTAAATGCTAGCTTGCCTACTTGTGTTATCTTCTCTCTTTTTTTTTTTTGGGAACATCATAACATCAAGAGTATCTTTTGATTTGCACTTCCCATCATTTGGTTATGACCTGCGTTTGGGCTATGTCTTGGTCACCATATTCTTCTGATGATTAAAGCTGAATGCTTTCCTAATAGGCTTCTGTATGATCTATGAAAGCATTGAAGATAGTCTATAAACAAAATAAAGTATATGCTAATGCCTTTCATGTTACTCAAGAATGAATTTTGCTCTCTGCCCTTTTTGCTCTTTGCGGTGGTTGAATTGTTAGAATTGATCAAACAAACAAACATGCAGTTACTAAGCTCTGTAAAGCACAAAATATCTTCTCAAAGGTGATCATCTATTGTAGCTGGGATTCAAACATGAGGACAAGATTATTTTTACTTTGTTGATGCATGTCTTGCAGCAGTAGCACAATCTTTTTATTATTATTATTTTATTTGTAGAATAATCAATTTTGTGGTTGGATAGAAAATATTAAACTTACATTTGAATTTGAATTTGAATTTTTGTGAGATGATGACGAAGAAGAGAAAACACAGAGGACTGGGGTGAAAGAAATGCTGAAGGGGAGGGCTACAACAAGGAGAAAATCCATATAGAAGATGATTTTACTGATCCGGAGCCTGATTATGAGGAAAGCAAAGCAGAAACGGACTCAACAATTGGGTATGTTAAGGTAAAGCCATTTTCCAAATGGACCACGAATAAATTTTCTTCAGTGCCATTTTCTTTTTAATGGGTAGAGCCACAAGGTGGTTGAAGAAATTTTAGATATGTGATGAAGTGAGTTACCTCTGTGTGCTTTGTCTTCCTTAGAACCTACTACCAACATTTGTAACATTTTTTGTGTTCCCTGTGTTTCTTGAATTTATTGCTTGGTGAGTCTATGGTATGCTCCTATGTGTCCTTGAGTTCTTTGTTGCTTCTTTCTAGCATTCATTACTTCAATCTTCCATACTTGCTTCTTTGTCTTCCTATGTAGATTTTTTTTTTCTCCTTTTCAATCTCGGCCATGCATGTTATTGTCAAGCTTAGGAATCATGTTTCCCGGTAAGCAATTCTTCGATTTCGGATTGATGTCTTAACTCTTGCCCATTTTTTCTTTCTATTTTTTGTTCGATATAAACATTGAGTTGATTGTGACATCTACAAATTTTAATTTCTTTCATCTTCTCATTCTTAGATTTAAGGGTAAATGACAAATAAACTTACACTTAATTTTTTAACCAAAATTTGTTATGCATAATTTTCTGACTATTGAAGCTATGAGATACATAATTCTCTCCGTCAAGTAACTCTTTAAATATTTTTCTATTTGTATAAGACTGAGATGATTGTGATTTCTACAAATTTTAATTTCTTCTGTCTTCTCATTCTTAAATTTAAGAATATAGAACAAATAGGCCAACTATTTTCTTTGTAGCATATAGGTTTTTAACTAAAATTAATTATGCATAAGTTTCTTACTATTAAAAATATGAGCTGCATAATTCTCTTGGCTCATTATTTATGACTCGTTAACATTTATGGTCTGAAAGACTCAAACTCTCAACTCAGTAGAACTCAAGAGTGATACCTGATTACCTGGTCTTTTGTTTTTGGTCAACTTCAAAGCTTCATTTTTGGTCTTGATCAACGTCAAAGTAATAAAACTCAGATACAAACACGTTTTCTTTTTGGGCCTGACAAGATCCATATAAGCAACTAAGTAAAAGGTCAACCTAAACATTATTGGACCATGGAACTGTTTCAAAATTTGGACCAAAGCTGAAAAGTAAAATAATAAAAGAATCTACAGAAAATGATTACCCAATCGATGGTGCGTCTTTAGGGCCGTTTTGTTAAACACGGGGAAATAGTTTGTTGTGGACAATTAGAAAGACGGAAAAGGACGAAGAAACACTCTTGTTAAGTAGATATAAGCCGGCCGATATTTTTTTTTTTCGAAAGATAGAAAGATATTGGAAAAACACCTTTGTTTTTGAACCACTTCAAAATATCATTTTTTTTCTTTCAATGCTTATTTTGGCAAAAATAGAATCTTTAGGGATCAAAATAATAATTTACTTATAAAAATTGGATTAACAAAAATTTTGAAGATATGGTTTAATTGAATAGTGGGATAAGTAGTCTGATTTTGCATAAGCGTTTTGGTATGTGGAGATAGCCTAGAAGATTTTGTGGTTAATTACTGAAAGAATAGTTATAATCAACGCATTGGTCTGTTGCTCTGAATTGGCAAGTTTATAGAATATAGACAGTTAGACACACCTCACCTCCTATAAAAGTTAAAACTAAGGGTGGTTATAAAGGGTATTTTAGACGTTTCACCCGTCCCACGTGCAATTCAAAGCAGGAATGTTACAATTCGAGTAGTGTTTCTCGCGCGGTTGCTCTGGGAATGTGAAAGAGAGTACAGAATTTACAAATCCAGTTGCGATGTCCATCCATTTTCTGATTCCTAATCTATTCTATTCTGATTCCTAATCCTACCCTATCCTGATTCGCCGCCGCCATGAGCAACAAGAAGCAGAGGTTGTTGAACCCGAATACGAATCCGGAAGAGGTGCTGGCAGTCCCCGTGAAGCAGAGTGATCCGGTGGAGCTGTACCGGCCGTTACGCAATTTGGTAACGAGAATATACTCAGAGAGCAATGCAGAGAAAGTTGAAAGCGTTCTGGAAACCCTAAACAAATGCCGCAGCGACATGGTGGAGCGAGGGGACCTCTCCCTTCCCATGCAACGTGACTGCCTCATCCACTACTTCAAATGCCTCTGCATGGTTGAGCCACTCTTCTCCGATGCGGACTCCGATGCGGACTCCGACGCCATCGTCTTTGTCTGGTACGACGCCTTCTACTCTGAGCATGAGGGAGGGGTCTCCTCCCAGCGCAACAGCATCCAATTGGAGATGGCTGCTGTTCTCTTCAACCTTGGCGCCATATGCAGCCAGATTGGGGCCTCTTTCGACCGCACCACCGCCCTTGGCCGTCACCTTGCAATGGACGCCTTCATTGCCGCCGCCAGATTCTTCATGAAACTTTGGGAGGTTCACGCCAAGGAGGTCTCCGCCACCCTCGACTTGAGTCCCCTCTTCGCTGAGAGTCTTCACTGCCTCTTCTACGCTCAGGCTTTGGAGCTCAAATTACAGCAACAACAAAACAACAACAGCAGTTCGGCTCTTGAAAAAAATCGATGTGCCTTTTTGTTTGAATCGGTCAGTCTTGCCCCAAGATTGATTTTACATTTTTATCTTTTTATTTTAGATTTTTAATACGATGATGATGATGATGTAGGTTTCTGCGCATTATGAGAGAGCGTATAATCTGATACTGGGTGATTCGGCTGCAATCGACCATGTCCTCGCATTTGACCCAACCTGGATAACTCATCTTCTGAAGAAGGGCAAATTCTTTCGGGAGGAGGCACGTCAGAGGCGATCATCCATCCTACCCAAATCCCTGACACATGAACCACCATTCTCGTCTAGGTTATCTTGTGCTATTCTTGATCATGATGCAGAATCTGTCACTGAAAAATTAGTTAGAGGGACTTGCAGGCGATTGGACCTGTGGATACCCAAGCTAGAAGGATGGTACCTTGACGTCGTCCTTTCCGAGGACACCCCTTTCAAGATTATCGATGGTAGAAAGCTGGTGGCTAACCCATGGGACATGCCTCCTCCTTATCCAACAAATTACGCAATCCTCTCGTCTTCCTCTTCGTCTTCGTCACATATTCTGGCATTGCCTTTGAAGAAGAGTGAGCCCTTGGACCTCTACGAGTCCTTGCGCAATTACTTTGTTGTCAATTACTCTGAGAGTGTGGCAAAGAGAGTAGAAGGCGTTTTCGAAATGGTAAACAAATTGCGTAGTGAAATGCTGCGTGATGACCTCCCTGTACTCATGCGCCGTGACTGCCTCATCCGCTATTTCAAATGCCTTTGCATGATTGAGCCTTTGTTCCCCATGACTACCTCACCCAACCCACCTATCTTTGTTTGGTACAATGCCTTCAACCCACAAGAGAACTCTTCTCAGCACAACATCCATTTGGAGAAGGCCTCTGTTCTCTTCAACCTGGGAGCCCTCGGCTCCCACATTGCTCTCTCCTGCGATATCACCACCCTCCAAGGCCAGCGCATTGCCATAAACGCCTTACAAGATGCTGCATATTGGTTCTTAATACTAACGCATGAGGCTGAGAAGGCATCTGCCACCATTGACTTGTCAATAAGCTGCACCCAGATGCTGCGCGAGATAATAACCGCTCAGATTGCTGACTTGGAATGCAGGTTTCCTCAACCTCGTTTTGTATCAGATTCTGTTGGATGTCCTGTATGAATCGTCATCTACCTTTTCAGTTGATCTTTTCTTAGCACATTTGATTTTTGTCAATCTTGATTTGTTAAATTGTTTGATTGGGATGATGTAGGTTTCTCTGCTTTACCGGAAAGCTTTTGAACTGTCGGCATTGGGGCCTTTAGCTGAGACTCGTCCTGTCAAATCCTTGATACCTAAGTATCTTGGGTCTAATTTGATAACCTGCCATAATGAATTTGCACCTGTTGATGTCACTGAAGAATTTATTACAGGGTATTGTAAGGCTGTACGATTTCTTTCAGGGCATTGTGGGGCTCAACACGAGTTTCCAGCGGGATGTCAACCACCATGCTTGGACCTTCTCTCCGAGGCTGGCCCTGTCATGATTAAGGATGAAAATCTTGTGGCCAACCTTAGAGGCAGTAATATTAGCATTGGAGGAAATGAGCTCCCAGGAGACCACAGTAACATGACCACAGACATAATCTAAACAAGCTTTAGGAATTAACTTTTCATTTTCTTTTTTAAATTGGATATTGGAATTTTGTTTGTAAATGTTATAGAAGCCCAAAACTATTTTTGTGAATATATTATCCTCGTAATTTTGTTTGTTGATGTGTGAATATATTCCTTCTTAGTCCTCACTAATTTGTAGTGATTTGTATGCCTCTGAACTCGTAGCCTTTATTAGTTATTGTTAGTTATTGTTGCATATTGATAGATAGAAGGTATCAAGTTTTGTGACGTGGTAGTACAATATTGGTAGATAGAAGGTATCAAGTTTTGTGACGTGGTAGTAAAGAGAGTGATTTATTCGTTTCTTCTACTTTAGACATATAACAGATAGAACAATGTATATATTTTACTTGGTTCTCCACAAATTTTGAATCAAACACTCTGGTCCTAATAAATTTTTTTATAGTTATTCTTGTCAGACAAATTGATCTTCCGATTACTTTTAATGAAGTTTTTGAAAACCAAAGTGTTTCCTTTGAACCAAAATTTGGTTGATTGCTCTTTCCTAAATATGCAAGCAATTCCGTCTGGTTGGCTGGTTGGCAATAGTGACAAGGAATAGTCTCTTGCTCTTTCTCTAATTTATTTTCTATTTTTTCCTTTGGAAAATAGCAGATTAGGTATTTCCTTTGATTGCTATGTGAAAGTTTTATTCTTTATGATAACAAATTTCCTGTGTTCTTTTCTTATTCAAATCCTTCAAAATTTAGTGTTTGTATCTACACAATTTTCCTGATGTGCTGCTTACTAGATCCATTGATGAGTTCTGCATTGTATCTACACAATATCTCCATTGCTTTCATAGATCATACAAAAGCCTATTAGGAAAGTATTCAGCTTTAATCATTAGAAGAATATGGTGACGAAGACATAGCCCATAAGGCAGGTCATAACCAAGTGATGGGAAGTGCAAATCCAAAAGATACTCTTGATAACACAAGTAGGCAAGCTAGCATTTACAAAGATATCCAAATGCTATAGCTACCCCAGCATGGCCCTACTAAATAATTCTAGAATCAGATCAAGGAACTAAAGAAAAAATATATTTCTTACACTCATGAATGAGAGAACGGAAGCAATACATCAATAAGGTTAAGCTTAAACTCTTGCAATCGTACGTTAGCAAGGGTGTAAAGCTTTCAAGGACAATATATATTTAGGTGTAGATGTTAATTCTTTATTATAATTGTTATAATACTAATTAAGACCATTAAACTTGGTCAAAGTGGTGGTTATATGATATTTGTAGGTTATCCTAAATAATAGGATGCTTTGTCTTTAGATAATCGGGCCAGTTTAGAGCAAGTGCAAACTGCATATATCATAATAGAACAGCTGGCATTAGAAGTTAAAATAACCAGACCAAAAGAAAATAGTCAAAATCCAAAGCTAACCATATCTAAGTAAATATATTAATCGTTTAAATTCTACTGGTCAAAAAACATTACCACCCCTGAACATGTTAAAACCTGCCCTAAGTAATGCAAAATTTGCATTCACTTTACATTGTTGTGTGGTTGCTGATGATCAAGTTAATTTGAATAACATGCAGCATGTGGTTTCAAACAAAAGGGATCCTTGCTTTCCTTTTCCATTTAAGGCTCCTTCATATAAAAGAAGTATGTCTAGATTTCCAGATACTGTGTCAAAAAATGCTGTTGTTGTTTCAACATTATATATCTAAAAGGACAGAAATAAAATAAAATAGGAGACATTTGTGCAATTACCGTTGTGCAATCTTTGCGTGCTCCATTTGAAACACAAGATCCTTCACCAGCAGAGCAACAAGGAGGCTGGATGATAAACTTAGACTACTACATTGAAATCTTATCCTTCATGTACGCCTTTTCCTCTCAATTATCAATAAAGCAAACTATCATCCTCCAGTAGTGATCCATCCCTTTTTTTTGCTACTAAACAATATAAAGTAATCAAAATGAAAGTTTAGGTCCACTATGTTGAGTACATTCCCCCTGGTCATGAAAAATTCTATACAATGAAGTTATCGTAACTACCACGTTTCAAGCATCCTAACAGAACATAATAAAAAATATCTTTTTGACAAAATTGGATTGGAGAAAAGAAGTTCAATAAATATCATGTACACCAGACCTGATCATCAGAAGGGCAATAACGCCCATTTGTGAACTCAACCTGCTAGAAAGATCACAAAAATTGGAGAACCAGATCAGAGTCCCCATTGCTAGTCACTTCATGTTCCTGTGCTGATTTATGACAGAGTGGAATCTTGGATTCTAATTGAACTCCAAAGAAAAAATCAAAATAGTAATTCATAGGGACTCATAATAGTAAATAGTTAAAATAAATACAACATTTGACATAAACTAAGTTCATAAATCCCTGCAGAAAGACTAAAATAAAACAACACAACTATTACAAATACAGATATACAACGAAAGCAAGTCATTTAAGTCATTGTTCTCATATTCTTCATCTGCAATAAAATATCCATAACCTTCATTA
This sequence comes from Arachis ipaensis, assembly GCF_059453495.1. Taxonomy (NCBI): domain Eukaryota; kingdom Viridiplantae; phylum Streptophyta; class Magnoliopsida; order Fabales; family Fabaceae; genus Arachis; species Arachis ipaensis. The sequence continues at coordinate 5,158,620 of NC_142437.1, forward strand.
GCTTCTCCACCACAGCCTTCATTGGCTACCCCTCATATTTTAATTTGATCATATTAATTTACAAAATTTGAAGGGAAAAAAAAGTCAATTTAAGAAAGGGCAAGGAAGCATCAGAAGCATGAAATTGCCAAAAATAAACAAAAGCAAATTATTAGATGATAAGAATTTATATGATGCAAGTCAGGAAAATCACAAAAAAACTAAAAAATAAATAAAAAAAAGCAACAGCCAATCCCAAATCAAAGCCAAAAGCAAAACCAAATCAACAGAGTCAATGATGCAAAGAGGATGCCTACCTTTGTCGGCAGCAGCAAGAAGGTTGGGGACTGGCAGAAGAAAGACCTTGACGAACAGAATGAAACATTCTAAGAAGAGAAGGAATAAAATAAAAAATACAAAGGAAATGTCTTCTTTCATGAGTCAACTTGTATCTTTTATAAGCTGCAACATCAAATTATCCATTCGAGATGCACAAAATTCAAGAAGAAATAAAAGACTGAAAGGGAACAAATAAAATGATACAAACAAGCAAGTATGTAATTTTAATTCAGCAGAATAAGTAAGCATATAAACTTTGAATAAAAGTAAACAGTAAAGCTAACTTTAGAAAAACAAAAGATACTATACTTTACAAAGAGCTCTGTATTCCTTCTGAAGGCAATTGATTCATGACTTTTCCGCCATCCAACAGCTTCAAGCAATATAAAGAGCAAGGCCTTACACAGTACTTTGTCTCTTTATTATCCAAAGTAAGTATGTTCCTGCTAAGCATTGATAAAGAAATATAAATCAATAAATTGAACATGAAATAGTATAGAAATGGGAACAAAAATCGATTCCATAATGTCGTCATACCTAATCTGCAATTTTCCTTGTCACTGTTTCAGTCAGTTTACAGTTTACAACCGTTTTATTTCGCATTTTAGCAAAACATATGCATATTAGTTGCTCCATCCGTCATATTCTAACATAAAAGAAAAGTGTAAACCACTCTCCTTAGCACCATATCTCACAATTTGAAACGTTCTATCAACCAATACGCAACAAAAACTAACAATGGCTACAAGATCAAAGGCATACAAATTGGTGAGGAATATGAAGGAATACATTCACACAAAAACAAAGAGTATAATATATTCACAAATAAGTTCCAGTATCAACGAACAAAATTCCAACATCCATCTTAAAAAGGAAAATAAAAAGTTCATTCATTCCTAAACTTGTTTAGTTTTCCTCTATGGGCGTATTCTCTGACAAGTTCATCCCCTCTAATGCCAATGCTAATGCCTCTAAAATTGGCCACAATATTCCATAAGTAATCTTGCAAGGGCCATCCTCGAAGAGAAGGTCAGAGCATGATGTTTGACATCCCTGTCGAAGCAGCGATTGAACTGCACAATACCCTGAAAGAAATAGCTCAGTGACATCAATAGGACCAGTTTGAACATGGCAGGTTTTCATCTTCGACTCAACAAATTGAGGTATCGAGGATTGAGCAAGATTCTCAGCCAAAGGCCCAAATGTTGTCAGATCATAAAGTTTGCGATAAAGCCGAGAAACCTACATCATCCCAATCACACAATTTAACAAATCAATATTGACATCATCAAGAAAAAATCAACTGAAAAGCTAGATGATGATACATACAGGATATTGAGGTAATGATGATCCATGGGAATGAGGAAAATCGCAGCATCTGGGCGGAGCTTATTGACAAGTCAGTAGTGGCAGATGCCTTCTCAGCCTCATGCGTTAGTATTAAGAACCAATATGAAGCATCTTGTAAGGCGTCTATGGCAATGCGCCGGCCTTGGATGGTGGTGACATCGCAGAAGTGAGCAATGTGGGAGCCGAGGGCTCCCAGGTTGAAGAGAACAGAGGCCTTCTCCAAATGGATGTTGTGCTGAGAAGAGTTCCTATGTGGGTAGAAGGCATCGTACCAAACAAAGATAGGTGGGTTGGATGAGGAAGTCATGGGGAACAAAGGCTCAATCATGCAAAGGCATTTGTAATAGCGGATGAGGCAGTCACGGCGCAAGGGTAGAGAGAGGTCATCACGCAGCATTTCACTACGCAATTTGTTTAGCATTTCGAGAAGGCCTTCTACTCTGTTTGCCACACTCTCAGAGTATTTGAGGACAAAGTAATTGCGCAAGGACTCGTAGAGGTCCAAGGGCTCACTCTTCTTCAAAGGCAATGCCAGAATATGTTGTGAATACCAAGACCAAGTTGAGGGGATTGCAAAATTTGTTGGATAAGGAGGCATGCCGTATGGGTTAGACACCAGCTTTCCACCATCGATAATCTCGAAAGGGCTGTACTCGGAAAGGATGAGGTCAAGGTATATTCCTTCTGGCTTGGGTATCCACTGGTACGTGCGCCTGCAAATCCCTTTAACTAATTTTTCAGTGAGAGATTCTGCATCATGATCAAATGAGAATGTTTTAGGTAGTTGGGATTCGGGTAGCATGGATGATCGCCTCTGAAGAGCCTCCTCCTCAAAGAATTTCACCTTCTGGTAAAGATGAGTTAGCCAGCTTTGGTCAAATGAGGAGACATGCTGGGTTGCAGCCGAATCACTTTGTATCAGATCATATGCTCTCTGATAAAGCTTAGAAACCTACATCATCATCATCAATTCATCATCATATTGAAAATCTAAAGAGGAAGTATAGGGAGCCAATGGAAATTTTGTACAATGTATACAATAGACGTTTAGGAAGTATTAGAGGAATAACCATTGGTGTTACATTTTACTATCAGGCTAAGCTTTTGGGATGAGCGGTTTTATTACATGGTATCAGAATTCTAAATCCAAAAGTTCGAGAGTTCAATCCTTAGTGAACCTCAATATAAAATCTAAAATATAAAATCAAGAGTCAAGAGTCAAGACTGACCGATTTAAACGAAACAGCACATAGATGATTTTGGAGAGCCGAACTGTTGCTGTTGTTGCCGAGTTGTTGCTGTAAATTGAGCTCCAAAGCCTGAGCGGAGAAGAGGCAGTGAAGACTCTCGGCGAGGAGGAGAGTCAAGTCGAGGGTGGCGGAGAGGTCCGTGGAAAAGACCTTCCAGAGTTTCAAGAAGAAATTGGCAGCGTCATTGAAGGCATCCATTGCAAGGTTACGGCCAAGAGCGGTGGTGCGGTCGCAAGAGGCTCCAATCTGGCTGCATAAGGCGCCAAGGTTGAAGACAACAGCAGCCTTCTCCAATTGGATGCTGTTGCGCTGAGAGGAGACCCCACCCTCACGCTCAGAGTAGAAGGCGTCGTACCAGACCAAGACGATGGGGTCGGAGTCGGCGTCGGCGTCGGAGGAGATAGTGGTGAAGAGTGGTTCAACCATGCAGAGGCATTTGAAATAGTGGTTGAGGCATTCACGTTGCATGACAAGGGAGAGGTCCCCTCGCTCCACCATGTCCCTGCGGCAGTTGTTTAGGGTTTCGAGAACGCTTTCAACTTTCTCTGCATCGCTCTCTGAGTATTTTCTCGCTACCAAGTTGCGTAACGGCCGGTGCAGATCCACCGGATCAGTCTTCTTCACCGGGATTGCCAGCATCCTTTCGGGATTCGGATTATCGTTGTTCATGGTGACGGCGAAGCATGATAGGATTAGGGAGAGAATTGCGGTCGAGAAGGTGTAGCGAGCCTCTCCACAAGCTCAACTAATGGAGATCAGTTGCTTATATTTTTTCATGGTGGAGATGTGCAGTTGTGCACCCTTTTTTATTTTTTCTTTGTAGAATTTATTTAATTTAATTTAATTCGAACCCTTTTTTTCCATTCCTGTGGAGATCATATTCAACTGTTCGCGCATTGGCTAAGATTTAAACTTGAGTATAGCATATTAAGAGGCATATAATTTTAGCAATGAACTAAATTTCAGCGGCAAAGTTTTGGTTTAAATTAAAAATTGATAAAACTACCAAAGATCTTTAATCAATGTCTAAAATCAATCAATGTTATGAAAGAGGAGTATTGATAGATTTTATAAATATTGAATATATTAGTATATACATACGTAAATATATTTTAATACAGAATATTTTAAAAATGACAAATATAATTTTTTATGAGAAATGTTAGGGGCCAGTAGTTTTGGTGTTTTGTAACTATCAATTGGTCATCAATAGTATTTTTAATAGTGTGAGATTACATTTAATAATAAAAAATCACTCATTTTTATTTTGATAGTTAAATACTGGCCAAAAAACACAAAAATTACTGGCCTCTAGACTTTTTCATTTTTTATTTTAAAATAAATATAAAACATATAAATACATACAAAAATATTTTTTATTTATTAAGATTAATTATTATACAGTACTATTTTTAATTATTTTATATTATTTAAAAATAATTAAATTATTTTATATTATTAAAAATATTTATTAATAGTTAACTTTATTAAAAATATATTATTATATAACATAATTTTTATTTAAATATTTGTAAATATACGTTTTATTCAAAATAGTATATATAATATTATTTTAATAAAATTAATTATTATATAATATTTAATAAAACGTGTGATGGTTCTATGTATTATATATAATTAAAAAAATATTTTGACAAAATTAATTTTAAAAATATTAAACGTGTAATATTTTTATGTATTATATATCACAATAAACGTGTAATATCACCATAAAAATTTGAAAAAATAAAAAAATTAATATTTTTATGTATTATATATAATATTTTAAATAAATTTTTTTATAAATATTTTGATAAAAAAATATATTATATAATAATATATTTAATAAAATAATTAATTAATAAATTTTAAATATAATAATTTAATTATTTGTCAAGTAATATAAAATAAATTTTAATTATTTTATATTTTTATGTTGTAGTTTAAAATATTATTTTAATATAATTTTTTAATGTTATAAAAATTTTCTTGCTTAATAATTAATCCTAACGAATAAAAAGTACTTATATTTTTTGAAACAAACAAGTTTCACTTTTATATAATAAAATATGTGATAAACTTCTTTATATATATAAAGCAAATAGAAAGAGTTGACCATGATTTAGTTTCTAATTCTTTTGGATTATATTTATCCTTTAACAAATCATTTCATAAAATAAATTATAAAGACAAAATAGTCATAAAATTTATTTTGAAAAATCCAATAACCTCCCACTAAAATAAAAAAATTTTGTTACTCCTATAGCTACGATAACACATCTCTTAACAAAAAAAACACAGAGTTTTTATCATCTTTATGTTTTATTTAATTCTATATTAGTTTTAATTTATATCCTTTTATTTTGAATAAGTTGTACTCTTATCAATAGTTTAGTTTCATTCTAATTATTCTATTAAAGTTTTTTTTATCTTGCCGAATTCAAATGTTTTGAAATCTTGCCAAATTCAAATGTATTAAAATTCTAGAGATGAAGTTTTGCTTTTAAGCCCTTTTTGAATTATCATTTGTCAATTGTCACGTTGTTTCTATTTTTGGTTAATTAACTTCCAATACCAATTTGAATTTATTATTATTTGTTGTTGTGGGTCGTCTTTACAACTATTATTGTTAATTTGTTGTTAAAGGTTGGAAAAATTGTGGAAGAGGAAGTATGAAAGTAGAAAATTTTATTATTGAAATATCACATTTGTGATATCATAAATCAGAGACAGTATCATATCAGTATCATGTAAACTAAAACTATTTTTTTTTTCCTTGTATATATATACACTATCTATTAATTTTCTTATATATTAAATAATTATAATAATATAATAACATTGAAATCAAATAACATATTAAATTTGTTACATTAAAACTAAAAAATTATATATTTTACTATTGGATTTAACAAAATATATTTTTAATAAATTATATATGATGAAAAATATTTTGTGAAAGATATTTGTACACAAATTTCTCATATATATATATATATATATATATATATATATATATATATAAATAAATCTTGTCGTTAGAGAATAAAAAATTTAACTAGAAAAAAAAATATTTAAAAATAATAAAAAATAAAAAATAATCTTATTATAAATATATAATTATAAATATTATATATATAAAAATAAAACTATAAATATTAAATTTAAAAAGTAATTTTAAATTATTATCTGCTTAATATTACAACAAAATAAATATAAATAAAAAAGACTAGAAGAGAGGGTCATGAGATGGCATATATATTAGAGAGTTTAAAGAATAAAAGAATATATATTAATTCTATCAGTTACTATTACATACACATATACGATACATATACGTAGTTGATACACATTATTTATTTAGCTTTTCTAAAAAACAATAAAAAAACATTACCACCCCTGAACATGTTAAAACCTGCCCTAAGTAATGCAAAATTTGCATTCACTTTACATTGTTGTGTGGTTGCTGATGATCAAGTTAATTTGAATAACATGCAGCATGTGGTTTCAAACAAAAGGGATCCTTGCTTTCCTTTTCCATTTAAGGCTCCTTCATATAAAAGAAGTATGTCTAGATTTCCAGATACTGTGTCAAAAAATGCTGTTGTTGTTTCAACATTATATATCTAAAAGGACAGAAATAAAATAAAATAGGAGACATTTGTGCAATTACCGTTGTGCAATCTTTGCGTGCTCCATTTGAAACACAAGATCCTTCACCAGCAGAGCAACAAGGAGGCTGGATGATAAACTTAGACTACTACATTGAAATCTTATCCTTCATGTACGCCTTTTCCTCTCAATTATCAATAAAGCAAACTATCATCCTCCAGTAGTGATCCATCCCTTTTTTTTGCTACTAAACAATATAAAGTAATCAAAATGAAAGTTTAGGTCCACTATGTTGAGTACATTCCCCCTGGTCATGAAAAATTCTATACAATGAAGTTATCGTAACTACCACGTTTCAAGCATCCTAACAGAACATAATAAAAAATATCTTTTTGACAAAATTGGATTGGAGAAAAGAAGTTCAATAAATATCATGTACACCAGACCTGATCATCAGAAGGGCAATAACGCCCATTTGTGAACTCAACCTGCTAGAAAGATCACAAAAATTGGAGAACCAGATCAGAGTCCCCATTGCTAGTCACTTCATGTTCCTGTGCTGATTTATGACAGAGTGGAATCTTGGATTCTAATTGAACTCCAAAGAAAAAATCAAAATAGTAATTCATAGGGACTCATAATAGTAAATAGTTAAAATAAATACAACATTTGACATAAACTAAGTTCATAAATCCCTGCAGAAAGACTAAAATAAAACAACACAACTATTACAAATACAGATATACAACGAAAGCAAGTCATTTAAGTCATTGTTCTCATATTCTTCATCTGCAATAAAATATCCATAACCTTCATTAGCTTCTCCACCACAGCCTTCATTGGCTACCCCTCATATTTTAATTTGATCATATTAATTTACAAAATTTGAAGGGAAAAAAAAGTCAATTTAAGAAAGGGCAAGGAAGCATCAGAAGCATGAAATTGCCAAAAATAAACAAAAGCAAATTATTAGATGATAAGAATTTATATGATGCAAGTCAGGAAAATCACAAAAAAACTAAAAAATAAATAAAAAAAAGCAACAGCCAATCCCAAATCAAAGCCAAAAGCAAAACCAAATCAACAGAGTCAATGATGCAAAGAGGATGCCTACCTTTGTCGGCAGCAGCAAGAAGGTTGGGGACTGGCAGAAGAAAGACCTTGACGAACAGAATGAAACATTCTAAGAAGAGAAGGAATAAAATAAAAAATACAAAGGAAATGTCTTCTTTCATGAGTCAACTTGTATCTTTTATAAGCTGCAACATCAAATTATCCATTCGAGATGCACAAAATTCAAGAAGAAATAAAAGACTGAAAGGGAACAAATAAAATGATACAAACAAGCAAGTATGTAATTTTAATTCAGCAGAATAAGTAAGCATATAAACTTTGAATAAAAGTAAACAGTAAAGCTAACTTTAGAAAAACAAAAGATACTATACTTTACAAAGAGCTCTGTATTCCTTCTGAAGGCAATTGATTCATGACTTTTCCGCCATCCAACAGCTTCAAGCAATATAAAGAGCAAGGCCTTACACAGTACTTTGTCTCTTTATTATCCAAAGTAAGTATGTTCCTGCTAAGCATTGATAAAGAAATATAAATCAATAAATTGAACATGAAATAGTATAGAAATGGGAACAAAAATCGATTCCATAATGTCGTCATACCTAATCTGCAATTTTCCTTGTCACTGTTTCAGTCAGTTTACAGTTTACAACCGTTTTATTTCGCATTTTAGCAAAACATATGCATATTAGTTGCTCCATCCGTCATATTCTAACATAAAAGAAAAGTGTAAACCACTCTCCTTAGCACCATATCTCACAATTTGAAACGTTCTATCAACCAATACGCAACAAAAACTAACAATGGCTACAAGATCAAAGGCATACAAATTGGTGAGGAATATGAAGGAATACATTCACACAAAAACAAAGAGTATAATATATTCACAAATAAGTTCCAGTATCAACGAACAAAATTCCAACATCCATCTTAAAAAGGAAAATAAAAAGTTCATTCATTCCTAAACTTGTTTAGTTTTCCTCTATGGGCGTATTCTCTGACAAGTTCATCCCCTCTAATGCCAATGCTAATGCCTCTAAAATTGGCCACAATATTCCATAAGTAATCTTGCAAGGGCCATCCTCGAAGAGAAGGTCAGAGCATGATGTTTGACATCCCTGTCGAAGCAGCGATTGAACTGCACAATACCCTGAAAGAAATAGCTCAGTGACATCAATAGGACCAGTTTGAACATGGCAGGTTTTCATCTTCGACTCAACAAATTGAGGTATCGAGGATTGAGCAAGATTCTCAGCCAAAGGCCCAAATGTTGTCAGATCATAAAGTTTGCGATAAAGCCGAGAAACCTACATCATCCCAATCACACAATTTAACAAATCAATATTGACATCATCAAGAAAAAATCAACTGAAAAGCTAGATGATGATACATACAGGATATTGAGGTAATGATGATCCATGGGAATGAGGAAAATCGCAGCATCTGGGCGGAGCTTATTGACAAGTCAGTAGTGGCAGATGCCTTCTCAGCCTCATGCGTTAGTATTAAGAACCAATATGAAGCATCTTGTAAGGCGTCTATGGCAATGCGCCGGCCTTGGATGGTGGTGACATCGCAGAAGTGAGCAATGTGGGAGCCGAGGGCTCCCAGGTTGAAGAGAACAGAGGCCTTCTCCAAATGGATGTTGTGCTGAGAAGAGTTCCTATGTGGGTAGAAGGCATCGTACCAAACAAAGATAGGTGGGTTGGATGAGGAAGTCATGGGGAACAAAGGCTCAATCATGCAAAGGCATTTGTAATAGCGGATGAGGCAGTCACGGCGCAAGGGTAGAGAGAGGTCATCACGCAGCATTTCACTACGCAATTTGTTTAGCATTTCGAGAAGGCCTTCTACTCTGTTTGCCACACTCTCAGAGTATTTGAGGACAAAGTAATTGCGCAAGGACTCGTAGAGGTCCAAGGGCTCACTCTTCTTCAAAGGCAATGCCAGAATATGTTGTGAATACCAAGACCAAGTTGAGGGGATTGCAAAATTTGTTGGATAAGGAGGCATGCCGTATGGGTTAGACACCAGCTTTCCACCATCGATAATCTCGAAAGGGCTGTACTCGGAAAGGATGAGGTCAAGGTATATTCCTTCTGGCTTGGGTATCCACTGGTACGTGCGCCTGCAAATCCCTTTAACTAATTTTTCAGTGAGAGATTCTGCATCATGATCAAATGAGAATGTTTTAGGTAGTTGGGATTCGGGTAGCATGGATGATCGCCTCTGAAGAGCCTCCTCCTCAAAGAATTTCACCTTCTGGTAAAGATGAGTTAGCCAGCTTTGGTCAAATGAGGAGACATGCTGGGTTGCAGCCGAATCACTTTGTATCAGATCATATGCTCTCTGATAAAGCTTAGAAACCTACATCATCATCATCAATTCATCATCATATTGAAAATCTAAAGAGGAAGTATAGGGAGCCAATGGAAATTTTGTACAATGTATACAATAGACGTTTAGGAAGTATTAGAGGAATAACCATTGGTGTTACATTTTACTATCAGGCTAAGCTTTTGGGATGAGCGGTTTTATTACATGGTATCAGAATTCTAAATCCAAAAGTTCGAGAGTTCAATCCTTAGTGAACCTCAATATAAAATCTAAAATATAAAATCAAGAGTCAAGAGTCAAGACTGACCGATTTAAACGAAACAGCACATAGATGATTTTGGAGAGCCGAACTGTTGCTGTTGTTGCCGAGTTGTTGCTGTAAATTGAGCTCCAAAGCCTGAGCGGAGAAGAGGCAGTGAAGACTCTCGGCGAGGAGGAGAGTCAAGTCGAGGGTGGCGGAGAGGTCCGTGGAAAAGACCTTCCAGAGTTTCAAGAAGAAATTGGCAGCGTCATTGAAGGCATCCATTGCAAGGTTACGGCCAAGAGCGGTGGTGCGGTCGCAAGAGGCTCCAATCTGGCTGCATAAGGCGCCAAGGTTGAAGACAACAGCAGCCTTCTCCAATTGGATGCTGTTGCGCTGAGAGGAGACCCCACCCTCACGCTCAGAGTAGAAGGCGTCGTACCAGACCAAGACGATGGGGTCGGAGTCGGCGTCGGCGTCGGAGGAGATAGTGGTGAAGAGTGGTTCAACCATGCAGAGGCATTTGAAATAGTGGTTGAGGCATTCACGTTGCATGACAAGGGAGAGGTCCCCTCGCTCCACCATGTCCCTGCGGCAGTTGTTTAGGGTTTCGAGAACGCTTTCAACTTTCTCTGCATCGCTCTCTGAGTATTTTCTCGCTACCAAGTTGCGTAACGGCCGGTGCAGATCCACCGGATCAGTCTTCTTCACCGGGATTGCCAGCATCCTTTCGGGATTCGGATTATCGTTGTTCATGGTGACGGCGAAGCATGATAGGATTAGGGAGAGAATTGCGGTCGAGAAGGTGTAGCGAGCCTCTCCACAAGCTCAACTAATGGAGATCAGTTGCTTATATTTTTTCATGGTGGAGATGTGCAGTTGTGCACCCTTTTTTATTTTTTCTTTGTAGAATTTATTTAATTTAATTTAATTCGAACCCTTTTTTTCCATTCCTGTGGAGATCATATTCAACTGTTCGCGCATTGGCTAAGATTTAAACTTGAGTATAGCATATTAAGAGGCATATAATTTTAGCAATGAACTAAATTTCAGCGGCAAAGTTTTGGTTTAAATTAAAAATTGATAAAACTACCAAAGATCTTTAATCAATGTCTAAAATCAATCAATGTTATGAAAGAGGAGTATTGATAGATTTTATAAATATTGAATATATTAGTATATACATACGTAAATATATTTTAATACAGAATATTTTAAAAATGACAAATATAATTTTTTATGAGAAATGTTAGGGGCCAGTAGTTTTGGTGTTTTGTAACTATCAATTGGTCATCAATAGTATTTTTAATAGTGTGAGATTACATTTAATAATAAAAAATCACTCATTTTTATTTTGATAGTTAAATACTGGCCAAAAAACACAAAAATTACTGGCCTCTAGACTTTTTCATTTTTTATTTTAAAATAAATATAAAACATATAAATACATACAAAAATATTTTTTATTTATTAAGATTAATTATTATACAGTACTATTTTTAATTATTTTATATTATTTAAAAATAATTAAATTATTTTATATTATTAAAAATATTTATTAATAGTTAACTTTATTAAAAATATATTATTATATAACATAATTTTTATTTAAATATTTGTAAATATACGTTTTATTCAAAATAGTATATATAATATTATTTTAATAAAATTAATTATTATATAATATTTAATAAAACGTGTGATGGTTCTATGTATTATATATAATTAAAAAAATATTTTGACAAAATTAATTTTAAAAATATTAAACGTGTAATATTTTTATGTATTATATATCACAATAAACGTGTAATATCACCATAAAAATTTGAAAAAATAAAAAAATTAATATTTTTATGTATTATATATAATATTTTAAATAAATTTTTTTATAAATATTTTGATAAAAAAATATATTATATAATAATATATTTAATAAAATAATTAATTAATAAATTTTAAATATAATAATTTAATTATTTGTCAAGTAATATAAAATAAATTTTAATTATTTTATATTTTTATGTTGTAGTTTAAAATATTATTTTAATATAATTTTTTAATGTTATAAAAATTTTCTTGCTTAATAATTAATCCTAACGAATAAAAAGTACTTATATTTTTTGAAACAAACAAGTTTCACTTTTATATAATAAAATATGTGATAAACTTCTTTATATATATAAAGCAAATAGAAAGAGTTGACCATGATTTAGTTTCTAATTCTTTTGGATTATATTTATCCTTTAACAAATCATTTCATAAAATAAATTATAAAGACAAAATAGTCATAAAATTTATTTTGAAAAATCCAATAACCTCCCACTAAAATAAAAAAATTTTGTTACTCCTATAGCTACGATAACACATCTCTTAACAAAAAAAACACAGAGTTTTTATCATCTTTATGTTTTATTTAATTCTATATTAGTTTTAATTTATATCCTTTTATTTTGAATAAGTTGTACTCTTATCAATAGTTTAGTTTCATTCTAATTATTCTATTAAAGTTTTTTTTATCTTGCCGAATTCAAATGTTTTGAAATCTTGCCAAATTCAAATGTATTAAAATTCTAGAGATGAAGTTTTGCTTTTAAGCCCTTTTTGAATTATCATTTGTCAATTGTCACGTTGTTTCTATTTTTGGTTAATTAACTTCCAATACCAATTTGAATTTATTATTATTTGTTGTTGTGGGTCGTCTTTACAACTATTATTGTTAATTTGTTGTTAAAGGTTGGAAAAATTGTGGAAGAGGAAGTATGAAAGTAGAAAATTTTATTATTGAAATATCACATTTGTGATATCATAAATCAGAGACAGTATCATATCAGTATCATGTAAACTAAAACTATTTTTTTTTTCCTTGTATATATATACACTATCTATTAATTTTCTTATATATTAAATAATTATAATAATATAATAACATTGAAATCAAATAACATATTAAATTTGTTACATTAAAACTAAAAAATTATATATTTTACTATTGGATTTAACAAAATATATTTTTAATAAATTATATATGATGAAAAATATTTTGTGAAAGATATTTGTACACAAATTTCTCATATATATATATATATATATATATATATATATATATATAAATAAATCTTGTCGTTAGAGAATAAAAAATTTAACTAGAAAAAAAAATATTTAAAAATAATAAAAAATAAAAAATAATCTTATTATAAATATATAATTATAAATATTATATATATAAAAATAAAACTATAAATATTAAATTTAAAAAGTAATTTTAAATTATTATCTGCTTAATATTACAACAAAATAAATATAAATAAAAAAGACTAGAAGAGAGGGTCATGAGATGGCATATATATTAGAGAGTTTAAAGAATAAAAGAATATATATTAATTCTATCAGTTACTATTACATACACATATACGATACATATACGTAGTTGATACACATTATTTATTTAGCTTTTCTAAAAAACAATAAAAAAATAATATTTTCACGTATTATATATACTATTTTAAATAAACTATATTTAGACAAATATTTGATAAAAAAAATTATATTATATAATAATATTTTTAACAAAAATAGTTAGTTAAGTATTGAATATAATAATCTAATTATTTATCAAGTAATATAAAATAAAATTTAATTATTTTAAATTTTTAGGTTGCAATTTAAAATATTATTTTAATATAATATTTTAATATTATAAAAAATTTTTGCATAATAATTAATTTTAACGAATAAAAAATATTTATATGTTTTATATTTTTAATTACATAAGTTTTATTAGTTTAGGCCTTACTAATATAAGTAAATATATAATATGATAGGCATGTATTTAGAATTATATTATTTATTCTATTTTTTAAAAAAAATTAGAAAAAATAAAAAAGTTAATATTTTCATGTATTATATATAATATTTTAAATAAATTATATTTTAAAATATTTTGATAAAAAATTATATTATATAATAATATCTTTAACAAAAATAGTTAGTTATTAAATTTTAAATATAATAATTTAATTATTTATCAAGTAACATAAAATAAATTTAAAATTATTTTATATTTTTATGTTATAGTTTAAAATATCATTTTAATATAATTTTTTGATATTACAAAATTTTTTTGCACAATAATTAATCTTAATAAATAAAAAATACTCATATATTTTGTATTTATATATTTTATATTTAATTATTTAAAAATGCAAGATTCTGTTGCTATTTAAAAATGTGTATTAAAGTATTATCATTTAAAGTATTTAATTATGTACTAGAATATTTTGTATTTATTCGAGTCCATCAATATTCTTTTTTTATATTAACTTTTAATTTTTATCTAATATAATCTAATAATTTATATAAATGTAACATATCCAATAAACACATAATTATTGTGCTCATTTTAGACATGACCAAAAATAAGTTTTTTTTTTAAATCATAGTTCATTGTTTCTCTTGAGCTCATACTTCCTCTTTTTTGTTGGGTTTTTGCTGGATTTCAAACTACCAAGGAGCAAAAAGGCCCAAAAAATTAAGGGCTAACAGTTTCTTCAATTTTTATTGTATTTTTGTAAGTTACTCTTTGTTAAATTTAAATTATAGAAGATATAATTTTAACATATTTCAGTCCAAGATGCTAGCATCAAACTGCCATTGTTTTTCATATTTGGGTGATACCTACAATAGGGCTAACAAGAAACAACAAAAACCAACCTATCAAGGCCTGGATATGTGCATGGCCCAATAAGAAAAGTTAGGGAGAAAAGAGAGCAAATTACATGTTATGCCATCAACTTTCACCATCAAGAATATATACATAATACAATGATGAGTGTCATTACTCATTAGAAATTTTCTCATAGCATAAAAATAAGTTATCTTTAGAATTCTATGAAAAGAAAGACAAATAAAACTTATACTCATTCTTTCTCTTACACAATTGTATACATAAAATGTACTCAAACATTTTTTTTTTAATATTGGGTATCTAATGTTGATAAAGTACAAATCATGCTTTCCGAGTCTCTGATATTCATATAACAAGAAGAATGCTTCGATTTGTACGAGGTATAGAAGTTTGGAACCATTTTAAGTATAACATGGCCTTGCTTTACATTTTTTGATAAGATGTGATTTATGACAGAGTGAAATCTTAGATTCTAATTGAACTCCACAGAAAGAATCAAAGTAGTAATTCATAGGGACTCATAATGGTAAATAGTTAAAATAAATCACAACATTTTGACATAAACTAAGTTCATAAATCCCTGCAGAAAGACTAAAATAAAACAACACAACTATTACCAATACAAATATACAAGGAAAGCAAGTAATTTAAGTCATTGTTCTCATTTTCTTCATCTGCAATAAAATATCCATAACCTTCATTAGCTTCTCCACCACAACCTTCATTAGCTACTCCTCATATTCAGCAGAGATGCAAATATCCATAACGCGAAAATGACTGAGCTTTACATGTGTGTATAGGGTACAAATAAAGAAATGCCATGTCAATTTTTGATAAGTGCAACACAGCATGCTACAGACAGACATTCTAAGACTAGAAGGAATAAAATGAAAAATATACAAAGGAAATGTCTTCTTTCATGAGTCAACTTATCCATTCGAGATCCACAAAATTCAAGAAGAAATAAAAGTCTGAAAGGGAACAAATGAATGATACAAACATGCAAGTATATAGTTTTAATTCAGCACAATAAGTAAACATATAAACTTTGAATAAAAGAAAACAGTAAAGCTAATTTTAGAAAAAACAAAAGATGCTATACTTTACAAAGAGCTCTGTATTCCTTCTCAAGGCACTTGATGCATGACTTCAAGCAGTATAAAGAGCAAGCCCTTACACAGTTCTTTGTCTCTTTATTACAGTGTCCTCTGACAAGTTCATCTCCTTCAATGCCGACGTTACTACCTCTAAAATTGGCAACAATATTCCATCCATAATCTTGTAATGGCCAACCTCGGAGAGAAAGTCCAAGTATGGTGTTTGACATCCTTCTCCAAGCAGGGATTGAGCCTCACAATACCCTGAAAGAAATAGTTCAGTGACATCAAAAGGACCAGTTTGAACATGGCAGGTTTTCATCTTCGACTCAATAAATTGAGGTATCGAGGACTGAACAAGCTTCTCAGCTAAAGGTCCAAATGTCATCAGATCATAAATTTTCCGATAAAGCAGAGAGACCTACATCATCCCAATCACACAATTTAACAAATCAATATTGACATCATCAATTGCGCTAAAAAAAAATCAACTGAGAAGCTAGATGATGATACATACAGGATAATTAGGTAATGATGATCCACCACGATGGGAATGGGAATGAGGAAACTCGCATTCCAAGTAAGCAATCTGAGCGGTTATTAGCTGGCGCAGTATCTGGGCGGAGCTTATTGACAAGTCAGTGGCAGATGCCTTCTCAGCCTCATGCGTTAGTATTAAGAACCAATATGAAGCATCATGTAAGGCGTCTATGGCAATGCGCCGACCTTGGATGGTGGTGACATCGCAGGAGTGAGCAATGTGGGAGCCAAGGGCTCCCAGGTTGAAGAGAACAGAGGCCTTCTCCAAATGGATGTTGTGCTGAGAAGATTTGATTTTTGGGAAGAAGGCATTGTACCAAACAAAGATAGGTGGGTTGGGTGAGGTTGTCATAGGGAAGAAAGGCTCAATCATGCAAAGCCATTTCAAATAGCGGATGAGGCAGTCACGCCGCATGGGTAGAGAGAGGTCATCACGCAGCATTTCACTACGCAATTTGTTTAGCATTTCCAGAAAGCGTTCTGCTCTGTTTGCCACGCTCTCAGAGTATTTGAGGACAAAGAAATTGCGCAGGGACTCGTACAGGTTCAAGGGCTTACTCTTCTTGAAAGGAAATGCCAGAATATGTGTGGAAGACGAAGATGAGGGGATTGCAAAATTTGTTGGATAAGGAGGAGGCATGTCCCATGGGTTAGCCACCATCTTTCCACCTTCCATAATCTTGAAAGGGCTGTACTCGGAAAGGATGAGGTCAAGGTATATTCCTTCTCGCTTGGGTATCCACTGGTACATGCGCCTGCAAATCCCGTTTACTAATTTTCCAGTGACAGATTCTGCATCATCATCAAATGAGAATGTTTTAGGTAGCTGGGATTTGGGTAGGATGGATGATGCCCTCTGAAGAGCCTCCTCCTCAAAGAATTTCACCTTCTGGTAAAGATGATCTATCCAGGTTCGGTCAAATGAGGAGACCGAATCACGTTGTATCAGATCATACGCTCTCCGATAATGCTCAGAGACCTAATTCATCATCGTCATCAATTCATCATCTTCTCATCCTATTGAAAATCTAAAATGTAAAATCAATCAAGAGTCAAGAGGCAAGACTGACCGATTTAAACGAAACGGCACATCGATGTTTTTGGAGTGCCGAACTGTTGTTGTTGTTGTGGAGGTGTTGCTGTAAATTGAGCTCCAGAGCCTGAGCGGAGAAGAGGCAGTGAAGACTCTCGGCGAAGAGGTTGGCGGAGACGTCCTTGGCAAAAACCTTCCAGAGTTTGAAGAAATTGGCGGCGGCATTGAAGGTTTCGATTGCAAGGTGACGGCCAAGGGCGGTGCGGTCGCAAGAGGCTCCAATCTGGCTGCATACGGCGCCAAGGTTGAAGAGAACAGCAGCCTTCTCCAATTGGATACTGTTGCGCTGGGAGGAGACTCCATCCACACGTATATAGTCAGGGTCGACGGCGTCGTACCAGAAAAACATGATGGCGTCGGAGTCGGCGTCGGAGGAGATAGCGGTGAAGAGTGGCTCAACCATGCAAAGACATTTGAAGTAGTGAATGAGGCAGCCACGTTGCATGGGAAGGGAGAGGTCCCCTCGCTCCACCATGTCACTGCGGCATTTGTTTAGGGTTTCGAGAACGCTTTCAACTTTCTGTGCATCGGTCTCTGAGTATTTTCTCGCTACCAAGTCGCGTAACGGTCGGTACAGATCCACCGGATAAGTCTTCTTCACCGGGATTGTCAGCATCCTTTCGGGATTCGGATTATCGTTGCTCATGGCGACGGCGAAGCAGGATAAGATTAGGGAGAGAATTGCGGTGGAGAAGGTGTAGCAAGCTACTCCACAAGCTCAACTAATGGAGATCAGTTACTGTTTCATGCTTATATTTTCATGTTGGAGATGTGCATTTGTGCACCCAGTTTTTTTTTTTTTTTTAATTTATTTAATTTAATTTCTTTTTTATTTTTATTTTTATCATAGGATACACATTTATTTAAAAGACTGATATAGGTAAATTATAATTATAATACATATAATTGAAGGGTTTTTTTTCTGAAATAAAATAAAAAAAATTATTTTTTTAAATCCATCATTCCAACTTTAATTTTTTAAATACGTATTTTGTTGAGATTTAGCCATTTAGGGCAAGTTCGTCCCACTCCGGCGAACTCTATAATTTATATGAAGTTTGCCGGAAACTTCAAGGTGAGTTTGGCACATTATATAGTGTGTATTTGGATTTCAGTTTGTAAATGGGAATTTGCATAAAATTGATTTTGCAAACTTGATTTTGATGAAAAATAAGTTTGTGTTAAAGTGATTTATATTTGGTAATCTTTATATCAAAATTGATTATAGTAAAATAAATATTGTTTGGATTACACTACTCAAAATTACTTTTATATAAAAAATTACTAAAATAGACATCAAGTTAAATAAATTTTTGAGAAAATTTCACTCCCCTCCCCTGCAAAATGCTAAAATGACACTTCTCTCCCCTCAATTTTATAAATGTACATTCTCCTCCCTTTTAACTTTTAAAAAGCCTCAACTTTAATCCATTTTAAATTTTTTGTGTTAACTAATATTAATTTTATCCATTTTTTAAGAAAAAATAAATTATTTTTTAAAAAAATATCCATTACCAAATATTTTATTTTTTATCATTAAATTTTGCTTATCAAAATACCCTTTTAATAAATTATTTTTTCTAAGATACCTACCCTTCAATAATTTTTTAATTATTAAATTGTGATTTCACCAAAATTTTTTTAACAATTATTTTTATACTTTATTATTAATTTTTATATTAATATATATTATTTTAACATTAAATAAAAAATCTTATCACTGTTAATATATATAACCATTAATATATATTGATATTACAAAATAATCTTATTAAAATTTTTTATTTAATATAAGATTGAGTTTCGATTATTATATGTTGCGATTAGAGTTGTTGTGATTGCTGCGAAAATGGGTTGGAATTGAGGATGCGGCTGCCCCGTTGCAGGCCAAGAGAAATCAGAGTTTTGTCACGTAATTGAGTCGCAAACGAGGTAGGAATGCTTTTCTTAAGCTCATTTTATTTCAAAAATTATTATAAATCGATATTAATGCAATATATATTTTTGTGATTTTCGTAAGTCTTATGGATTGATTTGAGTTGCTTTGGACGATTGTAATTGTTTGTTATTGAATTATTGATTATTTGAGAAGATTGAATACTTTAGGTTATTGAATGATTTTTATTAAATTGGTGGTTGTCGAATTGATTTTTTGAGATTTGGAAATAGTTTGATATTGAAAATGAGTATGAGTTATTAAAAAGGGTTTGAGACATTGGATTTGGATTGTTGATTTATCGGAAATGATTTTTGAGGATTGAAATTGATTTGAGATATTGGAATTGGTGTGATTTAGAAATGATTTAAAGGAGTTTGAGGAATATTTGGATGGGATCCGAAAAGAATGGCAAAGTCCAAATTTTAGGGGAGGTACTACCAAAATTTCTATAAAATTTGGGACTTGTTTGCAATTTTGTTCAGAAAATTATGAATTTAAGAATTATATTATTTTACTTGAATTATTTTAAGAAAAGGATAAAGTACTAAATTGGTCTCCTATATTTGGGCATAATCCTGTTTTGGTCCTTAAAGTTTAAAGTGTGCTATTTGAATCCAAAAAAGTTTCATTTAGCTTCAATGTAGTCCCACCGTGATGTTAAAGTTAAAAAATTAACAGAATGTCCTACATGCAGCAGTACAAGAACAAAATCGATAATCTGGAGAACAAGTACAAGTTCCAAACCCACAAAATCAACAGCGGATGCATCAATATATGTATTTATCATTCTCCTTAGTTCTATAGAAAATATTTCATTTAAATTGTAAGAAAAATAATAAATAAATGTATTGATGCATCCACGGATGATTTTGTACCTTTGGAGCTTGTACTTGTTCTTTAGATTATCGACCTTGTTCTTGTACTGCTGTCATGTAGGACATTCCGTTAATTATTTAATTTTGACCTCACGGTGGGACTACATTGAAACTAAATAAAACTTTTTTGGATTCAAATAGGACACTTTAAACGTTAAAGACTAAAATAGGATTACGCCTAAACATAACGGACTGATTTAGTACTTTACTCTTAAGAAAATAATGAATTATGTTTTGAATAGAATTATTGGGAAGAGAATTATGATTGAGATTTGATAATAATGATGATTGAATTTGAAAAGGATGATGAGGATTGATTTTAAAGTATGATTTGTGAATGAATGTATGTTTGTGATACTTGGGCAGTAGCAAGGATTGTGGTTCATCCCGCTTGCTCTGGGTCAATGTTTGAGATACTTGGACAGTAGCAAGGATTGTAGTTTGTCTCGCTTGTTTCAGGTTGAGCTTATAAACACCTACTTAGGTAGTAGCAACAGTAGTGATTATTCCACTTGTTTTGGATTGAAAGGGTAGTAGCAAAAGGGGTTGTGGCTCAGCCCCACTTGCTCCGCGAAGGGTGTTTCTATCCAAGGTTAGCTACCAGGATATGTCGGAATTGGCTATATAACCGACAAATGATATTGTCAGCCATAGGACAGGCATACATCATATGCATTTGTATGCTTTGGTTGAGTTTAATTTTTTTTTTTGGTTTGCCTAATTGTTAAACTGTTATTAACTGCTATCTGAGCTATATGCTGTAACTGCTATCTATACCTGTGCTCTTTTTATTTGTTTTGTCTGTGTTTGTTCTGATGCGATACTTTTGAGATTATTGATGATGAGATGATGATTGTGTTCATTGAGTATGAAATGGGCTGAAGACTGTGATTGGTTTCTGATTGACCAACCTATTCCAAGTATACTTGGAATAGGTTGGTCATTCATATAGTCAAGGAAACTGATTGTGATTTTTCTTACAAGAAAAGAAGGGTTTTGGATTTTTAAAAAATTAAATATTGTTTCTTTGAAAAGGTTTTGGATGATTAACAATTGGTTTTAAAAAGATTCATAAGACGAGCGATAATCAGTGCAATCGAAAAACAGTTTTATTTTAAATATCATCTTATAATAATTCTTAAATCCTCTACTGAGAATCTTTTTGAGGACGATGTTCTCACTCCCCTACAGAAATTCTTTTTCAGTGATAGGTTCAGAAAGCTTTAGCGCGAAGCCACGATCGACTACAGAGCTTTAATGTATATATGTGTTTTCATTTTTTGTATTTAGTTTAGTCCTAGAATTTAATTTCCCCTCGACATTTATTGTTTGGTTATTAGAAGGGTAGGATTTGTGATTGAAGAATTATAAATAAGTCTATGTATTTATTTTTATGTGAATATGATATATAACTATGTGATTTTAAAGTATAGACTTTTCGTGTTAATAATTAAAGACTTGGTTCATATTTATGAAGGCTCGATATTAAATAAATATAGTAACAAATTAAAGGATTAGAGGTAAGTAACACCTAAACTTTTAGTACGATCATGAGGTATTAAAATTAAGGGTATTACACCCTTTGCACGTCTTATTTAAATTTAAAATTTAATTTGTATCTTGGTTTTATAAGGAGATTTATAATTAGAGAAGAAAACAATAAAATCTTTAATAATAATAATAATAAAGAAAAAGAAATGAATCTCGTATTAAAGAATGGTAGAAAAAAATAATAAAGTTCGTAGTAATAATAATAATAATAATAATAATAATAATAATAATAATAATAATAATAATAAGAATAAGGAATGATGTTGCTACTTTAGGCTTCTAACCTCCGCTTTTAGCCATCGTTTTTTTCTTTTTCTTGCTTTTTTATTTAAATTATCAAGTCATAAAAAAAGTAAAAATTTAAGAAAACAAAAACAGCAAGTTCAATAGTAACTATATAAATCAAAATACAAAAGAGAAAACAAACTATTATATGATAGAATTAACATGAGTATATTTCATCATTAAATAAACAAAGTTAACGCAAAACAAAAATACATGTAAAGAGAAAAAAAGAGTTAAAAAATTCAAAGTGATAAAAAGATTATTTTTACAATTTTATTCTGTCATATATATAACAAATGAATTTTTAATTAAATTAAATTGTATTTATTATTATTAGAAAGGGTAAGAGAGAGAGCATTAGAAAAAAAAGTTTGTATATTCAAGTTGTGTAGAATGATACAATATAAAAGTGGATTTATAGGTGCTAAGAGAATCGAAATAATAAAGACGTAATATCTTATAATAAATATTCAAATATGTTAAATAATGCTAATTGATCTAATTGATCCTAATTATATCTAACATCCCTCCTAAAACTCAAGTGACAACTTGAGTTTGAAACTTATTTGAAACAACTAAATAAAAAAAATGCTTAAATTGATAGAACGAATGCAGATGAAACTGCTTGAAGAAAGCGCAGACAGAACTGTCAGAAGGAAGCGCAGACGAACTGCCGAAAGGAAGCGCATACAGAATTGCCACAAGGAAGCACAGACGGAATTGTCGGAAGGAAACGCAGACAGAACTGTCGGAAGAGAACGTAGACGGAACTGCCGCAAAAGTGGCCAACTGCAGAAAAACTGTTGAAAAGTGACAAAGTGCTAAGAGATGACAAACTATCGGAAGGTGACGAAAAACATATACTTTCTCCATGAGAATAAGTAAGTAGTGGATGAGCTAATCGGTGAGATCAGAAAAGTATCAAAGCATTGACAAAAGAAAAGGAAAAAAATGGCACGGAAGAAAAGTATGAAAAGTATGGTGATTTCGCCAAAAAAAAAATCAACTTATCCTCCTCAAGGAGGATATAATGACTCTGATACCATGTTAAAAAGGAGAGATGGATCAATAAGAAAAATGTTTGTGAGTATTCAAGTTGTGTAGAATGATACAATATAAAAGGGTATTTATAAGTGATAAGAGAATCAAAATAATAAAGACGTAATACCCTATAATAAATATTCAGATATGTTGAATAATGCTAATTGATCTAATTGATTCTAATTATACTCTAATAATTATATTCAATTCATTGATATACATAATATTAAATTGTGTAATACTTAAATATCTAACCAAATCAATTAGTTGATATAATTAAGTCATCGTAATGAATTGTATTTAATGAATTAAAAGAAATAAATTAGAAAATACCATCAAAAGCATGCTACGTCAACTTTATCATTAATTACAAAAATCCGATTTTTATATAATAGAATAGATAGAATAGGTTTTTTCTTAATCTATACCTAGTTAAATTACATTTTATCTTTATTAATTAGTTATTCATAGTAGTTGGTATATATATATATATATATATATATATATATATATATATATATATATATATATATATATATATATATTAGTTTACAATTCACACCCACACATAGGAAGTGACAAATGGGTCTAAACATGTCGGCTTGGCTTGTGTAACCATAAAAAATGGCGGGTCGGATTGAAAAATTGAGACGATTACATAACAATAGTCCATCTAATCTATACCGCTTAAACTACAGAGTTTGACAGGACGGGACAGATTTTCTGACAAACGAAATGTATTTTTGATAAGGAGGTATTTTTGTAATTTTGGCCAAAATCCAACTTTCTCCCAACCCGACCCAACCCAAATAACCTATGAAACCCTACCCGCCATAAATTCCTGATTGACAGCCTCCTTACCACTCGTTTACTGGCTTACTCCCTCGATCTCACTCCATCCCACTCACAAGCGCTTCTTCTTTTTTGTGTGTGAGAGAGAAGAGTGTTTCACAGGATGATGTGAGAAGAGAAGTGTTTGACATTGCTATGGGAGCTACAAATCGGTGCCTCCGATTTGTTTTATTTTTTAAACAAACAATCACAAATTCGACGGTCCGATTTGTGATTTCGAAAATAAAAAAATTTAATGCTGAAATCGGACCATCCGATCTTTATTTTAAAAATAAAAAAAATATCAAATACAAATCGGATCTTTCGATTTGTAGTTTAATTTTTTTTTCAAACAGATCGGACCCTCCGATTTGTAGTTTATTTTTTTTTAAACAAATCGGACCGTCCGATTTAAATAAAACACCATATAAAAAAAACACCAAATCTTCCAATAACAATATTTTGGCTTGGAATGTAAGAGGTGCAGCCAGCTCAGGTTTCAGGCGCACCTTAAGAGAGATCTGCAATCAAAATAAACCAGATATTGTGATTCTTCTTGAAACAAAAGTTAGTGGTGACAGGGCTAAAACTGTTATCCGAAATCTTGGTTTCAACAATTCGATTATTGAAGAGGCACATGGGTTCTCAGGAGGCATATGGATCTGCTGGAATGATAATAATCTCAATATTACTCCCATGGAAACTGACCAACAGTACATACACACAAAAATCGAAACCCCTGGAAAAGAAGCTTGGTTTATGACAGCTGTGTACGCCAGCCCCCAACCCCAAAATAGAAGTTCACTATGGACGAAGCTGTTAAACATTGCCAACAGAACTCATAGCCCTTGGATTGTCACAGGGGATTTCAACGAGATAAAAGACGCCACAGAAAAAAAGGGAGGTAGTACTATTGATAATAGAGCTTGCAATCGTTTTGCTAACTGGATCAATGACAGTGGTCTTATTGATCTAGGTTTCAGTGGAAGTAGATTCACCTGGAAGGGTCCTCTTTGGAATGGTCATGAGAGAGTCTTCAAGAGACTAGATCGTGCCCTCTCTAACTCTTCTTGGAGACTTCTCCATCATGAGGCAGTGGTCAAGGTCTTGCCGAGAACCAACTCGGACCACCACCCTCTCCTCATTACAGAAAATGATGGCGGAAACCTTAACCACAACAGACCCTTTAGATTTGAGTTAATGTGGACACATCACCCAGAATTTGATACTTTCCTATCTCAAACGTGGAACAACAACATCAACAATAGCCTCCTGAGCTCTCTCCCCAATATTAAACAAGAATTGATCACTTGGAACAAACATATTTTTGGCAACATCTTTAAAGCAAAGAGAAGGATCATGAACAGATTGGGAGGCATACAAAGATGTAATAGCTATGGCCAAAACCCTTTTCTGGACCAGCTCGAAGTCAACCTTAATAAGGAGCTCAATGAAATTCTTGACAAAGAAGAAACGTTCTGGCTTCAGAAATCCAGAGAACAATGGATAGTTGAGGGAGATAGAAACACACGTTTCTACCACACCAAAACTATCATCAGAAGGAGGAAGAACAAAATCTTAAAGCTGAGAAACCTTAATGGTGAATGGATAGAGGATGATCAAAGCTTAAAAAATCACATAACCAGTTTCTTCCAAAACCTTTATAAAGAAGAGGTAAGCAACTGTCCTTGGGTATTTGAGTCTATTACTCTACCTAACTTGGATCCCCTTTTTTGCAGGCGTATGGAAGCCCCTCCCACAGTCACAGAAATAAAAAAAGCCCTCTTTAGCATTGGGTCCACCAAAGCTCCCGGAGAAGATGGATTTCCAGCAGCCTTTTTCAAACACAACTGGAATCTTATGAAGAACAAGATTGTGGAGTTCACACAAACCTGTTGGGCAGAACCCACTATCATAAAAGAAACCAATGCAACTCTCCTAGCCCTCATACCCAAAACACATCACCCAGAGTTCATAAATCAATTTAGACCCATCGCACTCTGCAATGTGAAATATAAGATACTTGCTAAAGTTATTGTTCAGAGAATCAAACCCCTCCTGAATGATAGAATATCCCCCCACCAATCTAGTTTCATACCGGGACGGAAGATCCATGACAACATCATCATAGCTAAAGAAGTGATGCATTCAATGAGGAGGATGAGAGGGAAAAAAGGATACATGGCGATAAAAATCGACTTTGAGAAAGCTTATGATAGGATCAATTGGAACTTCATCCAGCAGAGACTCATAGAATTTGGAATTCCTAACAAACTCAGCAGCATAATTATGGAAGGAGTGAGATCAGTTAACTACAATGTGCTTTGGAATGGGAACAAAACTGAGACGTTTTATCCAACAAGGGGAATAAGGCAAGGGGATCCTTTATCCCCATACCTCTTTGTCATCTGTATGGATAAGCTCTCTCAGTACATTGAACAGGGAGTAGATGAGGGGTTTTGGTCCCCATTTATATTTAGAAAAAATGGTATTAACCTGTCCCATTTAATGTTTGCTGACGATTTGTTACTTTTTGCAGAAGCAACAAACGAACAAATAGAGAACATCACAGAAACCATGGAAGCATTTTGCAAAGTGACGAACTTGAAAATCAACACAGCAAAATCTTCTATAGTTTTTTCAAAAAACACTGATCCAACCACCAGAAGAAATATTTTAAGCCAGACAGAATTCAGAGAAAGCAAAACTCTTGGAAAATACCTTGGAGCCATGTTAAACAACAAGAGGAAGGGAAAGGAAAATTTCAAAACAATGTTAGAAAGAGTGCAAGGAAAATTAAAAGGGTGGAAGAGCAAATGCCTCTCCATAGCTGGGCGGATAACCCTTGCACAATCAGTCATCAGCC
Organism: Arachis ipaensis; assembly: GCF_059453495.1. Classification (NCBI taxonomy): domain Eukaryota; kingdom Viridiplantae; phylum Streptophyta; class Magnoliopsida; order Fabales; family Fabaceae; genus Arachis; species Arachis ipaensis. The sequence goes on from NC_142437.1 coordinate 5,185,601, forward strand.
CAAGTGTGAATTTTGATATGCAACATGGGAAAGTCCCCAAGGCGGTGTGCAATGAGATAGAAAAACTACAAAGAAATTTCGTGTGGGGAGACACAGACAACAAAAGAGGTCTTCATGCAGTGAATTGGAAAACTTTGTGCCTCCCAAAGCATGAAGGAGGGTTAGGGTTCAGGAAATTGGAACTTATGAATGAGGCTTTTTTGCTAAAGATCATTTGGCAGCTACAAGAACAACCTAATACTCTATGGGCAAAAATTTTACTTCAAAAATACAATAGCAGCATTAGTAACAGCCCCACAACTCATCAGATTACCAGAAAATCAGATTCTGACCTATGGAAAGAATTAATGAAGACCTGGCCAACCTTTTTGAAGCATGCTATTTCTTTCATTGGAGATGGGCGCTCAACTTTCTTCTGGACAGACAATTGGGTGGAAGATGGAGGGACCCTGGAAAATTTTGCAACTCACACTAATTTAGACATTCACAGCAAAGTAGGAGAATGGGCAGATGATAATAGAGGATGGAATTTAACCAAATTGAGCAGAGCATTACCTGAGGAGACGGTGCAGAAAATCATAGCTCAACCACCTCCAAGAAGCAATGGCAACGAAGACAAGAGGGGCTGGAAGCTATCAGAGGACGGCGACTTCTCTATAGCAGCAACATATAGAGCCCTGGCAAACTGGACAACCCCTTCAAAAACCAAATGGACAATGATATGGAATTGGAAGGGGCCCCAAAAGGCGAAAATCCTAATCTGGAAATTGATGCATGATCGGGTTTTCACAAATCAAAGAAGGAGTAGAATATTTGGGGGAAGTGGAGATTGCCCCATCTGCGAAAACCAAATGGAGAGTGCAATTCATACCTTTAGGGATTGCGCGAAGGCTGCCACAATATGGAATCAACTCATCGACCCGAACGCATTGCAAAGCTTCTTCACAACAAATCGGGACCAATGGCTGGAGCTGAACCTCAGGTTTCGACTGAGCAAACATGAAACCCAAGCATGGCTAGACTACTTCATTGTCACTTGCTGGAAGCTTTGGGATTGGAGAAACAGGGAAGTTCATGACCAAGGATACACTAGGCCGCCTAATCCCCACCGAGAAATTGAGAAGAAAGTGAAGGAAATTCGAGAGGCTTTTGATAGGAGAATGAAAGAGAGAATTATCAAACAAAAGGAGGAAAGGCAAATTAAATGGAACCCACCTCCACAAGGCTGGATAACTCTAAATACAGATGGGTCCAGACAGAATAACAAAGCTGGATGTGGTGGAATTTTAAGAAATGAAGATGGCAAATGGGTAGGAGGATTCTCATACTACATAGGAGATTGTACAGCTTACAGAGCAGAACTGTGGGGAATAGACCAAGGTTTGAAGATTGCTTGGACTTTGGGGCTAAAGAATATTATTGTGGAATGTGATTCCAAAGCAGTCATAGCCACCCTTAACAGCAACAAAAACCTGGCAAATCACCCAAATGCACTAATCAGAAACATCCACAATTGGAGAGAAAAAGAGTGGAACATATATTTTGTAAATATCTACAGAGAAGGCAACAGATGTGCTGATTGCTTAGCGCGTAAAAGTCTATCCTTAGAATTGGGGTTACACTTTTGGGATATACCTCCTCGAGAGGTTGTTCACATCCTTTTTGATGATAAAAAAGGGGTCTCTTTACCCCGAATAGTTTGTAGTTAGTTCTCTTTAGGGCTTTTAGCCCCGTTTCAATACCAAAAAAAAAAAAAAACAATATATTACACATATATTTAATCAATATAAAAAAAATTAGCCCACTCACAAGTCACAACACAAAGCTTCTCGACCCATAGTCACTCACACCTCACACTCACAAGTCACAACAGCCGCCGCTGACCGCTCCCAACCGTGCTGCGTCCGGCGCCGTCGCAGTCTCGCACAGACGGCCAAGTCGCACCCAGCAGTCGCGGCGCTCCTCGTCACCGTCGCTCCTCGGTCCTCCTGGGTCCTAGTCACCGCCGCTGCTCCATCTAGCCGTCGTCGCCGCTGCTCCGTCTAGCCGTCGTCGCCGCTGATCGTCGGTCCTGGGCTCCTGGGTCCTGGCCATCGGTGCTGCTCGCCTGTCCTCTCGCTCTCTGGGTCTGCTCGTCTGTCCTCATCGCTGCTGCTCCTCGCTTCCTCTGTCCTGTTCGTCGGCTCGTCGCTGCTGTTATTCTGGATTTCTGGTATGTTAGTTTTCTGACTTAGGTTTTAGATCAGAGATTTAGGTTTGTTTGCTGTGTTTTGTTTTATTTGATAATGGTTGAGTTTTGATTAAATCAGATTTGTTGATACTTGTTTTAAAATGGTTTTGAGTTTTGATTAATATGATGCAGATTCATATGTTGTTTGCTGTTTTTTGTTTTGTTTGATAATGGTTGAGTTTTGATTAAATCAGAATTGTTGATAATTGTTTTAAAATGGTTTTGAGTTTTGATTAAACCTGATGCAGATTCATATATGGTTTGCTGTTTTTTGTTTTGTTTGAGTTTTGATTCATATGCAGATTCATATAATGGTTGAGTTTTGATTAAATCAGAATTGTTGATACTTGTCTTAAAATGGTTTTGAGTGTTGATTAAATCTAATGCAGATTTGCTGTGTTTTGTTTTGTTTGATAATGGTTGAGTTTTGATTAAATCAGAATTGTTGATACTTGGTATAAAATATTTTACACAGTTGCTCCATTATATCTGCTCATTGTCACACACTCAACTCTCTCCGTCTCTCGTCTTCAGGACCAAAAGCACGTTGCCCTCCCACAATGGCCAACACATCAAGATCGGCCAGAAAGGACTTTGATCGGCAGGGGCCAGGGCGGCTTAGTCAACGGCGGCGCAGGGCTGGATTGTCATCAACCGCGTGGCGGGTGTTAGGGGCCGGCGGTGGCGTAGCCAACGGCGATGCGGGGACTGGGTTGATATCAACGGCGGAGCAGGTGGCAGAGGGAGGTGGAGGTGGAGGAAGAGTCAACCGCGGCCGGGTGTCTTATGGGGTGTCTTATATCGGCTGCTGTTTGGTTCAATTTTTTCAAAAAAGAATTATACAAACCAATTATTTGTAAAATTTTCGATTTGGCTTGGTTTCTTGGGCTTTACGTTAATTTAAAAACCGACAACTCTAGTGCCATCGCCTCCCCATAAGACCCCTGATTCCACCTTCACCTCCGCCACCTGCACCGCTGTTGATGCCAACCCAGCCCCCGCGCTGCCGTTGACGCCGCCCCGGCTCCTACCACCCGCGACGCCACAGATGCCAATCCAGCCCCCGCGCCGGCGTTGACTACGCTGGCCCCGGCCCCTGCCATTGTCTTTATTGTTGCTTAGGAGAGCCTTGCAAGTTTGTTTGAAGGTACACTTAGCATTCCGAAAATCGCACAAAGGTATGTCTTATGTTGGACCTGTTACTACTACGGATTATCTTATATTATATCAGCCCAACAAAAGTAAATATACATAGCTGTTAGCCATATTTTTCAGCTTAGGGACCATTATAAGAGTGCTAAACTTGCTTCCAAACTGAATTCCTCATGGAATTAACAAAAGTGGTCTTTGGGTATTATTGTTATTTATTATAATATGAATTATTAATCACATTAGAAAGACCAAATTAAATAAAAAAACTAACTATAAAAGTCATATTAGAGTCATAAGTAGTGGAAAATTGTAGTCAAAGAGTACTAAAAATATCTACTGGAAAAGGGTATTTTTCTCTCTAATTTGTTTTCTATTTTTCCTCTTTCAAAATAGTAGATTAGGTATTTTCTTTGACTGGAATGTGGAAGAAAGTACATCTTTTTGTGGTTATGTTCTTTCATTCTAACAAATGCCCTCGTTTTCTTTCCTTGTTTGAGATCAATTAATTGTTCTTGTTTAAAACTATTGCTTCTGTTGTTACTCAAATCTTTCTAAATTCGTTGTTTGTATTTGCACAATTTTCCTGATGTGTTGCTGCATCCATTGATGAGTTCTGTGTTCTTCATTGCAGTTTTGGAAGGTAGACCCTTGTTAGAGGTTATGTTTTCTCCTCTTTTGCCTAGTTAGTTTTGCTCAAATATTTTGGCAAATATTAATGGGATCCATGTAATCACATAAATTCTCAACATGGTTGTTCCTGGAATCAAAGGACTCATATATAGTTCTTTAAAATTGGGTAATTTAATATCATTCTTAATTGAGTTTGCCTCTTTATTAATTCTTTTTCTTCCAATTTTCCATTTCTGGTTTTGTTGACTAAATTTTACATATCATCTGATCATGTGGTTTTCTTACCTAACCTGGTTGAAGGTTTACTTCTCGTTTTGTATTGTTGATTGATGACTATTCATGATTAAATGAGTTTGATGCCATCTAGTAGAGTAATTTTTCTTCTGATGTCACTTTACTTGTTAGTTATTCAAATTTAATCAAAGCAATTTGTTTGAATGCATTTTTTTGTTCTTGAAATTGCTTACCTCATTCTTCCATCAATTGATTAGGATTTGGATCCTCTAAAGTTTGAATTTCACTTTAGAGAGTAAAGTGTGATCTCTTACCCTTGAATAATTTCTCTTTCATATTTATTCTTGGTCCCACCTATGAAATCAATGGTGAGAAATCACACTTTACTCTCTAAAGTGAAATTCAAACTTTAGAGGATCCAAATCCAATTGATTATTACTTCACATGTTTATATCATATATATGTATCATTTGCATTTTTTTTTCTTGGGTATCAGATTTAGGTATTATCGATAGGTGAGTCATGTGATCATTGACATACTTATAAGATACGAGTGCGTTTGTTTCACTCTTTCTTTTATATTATAACCCATTATTTGCAGGCCTATGATAAACAGATTCAGAGATCAATTAGCTGTGGGAGAAGTTTATAAGATGATTTTTTTTCTTTTTTTTTTCCGTCATGAATCATGGCTCTTATAGGGTAACTAGCATGATTTCATGTTGATTTTCCAGTTTAAGACCACTGGTAACCCCTGCAACTTCTGATTTTATACCGAAACTTGGATTGAAAATTACTCCATTTGTTGAGTTTTAACAAATTACTCAGGATTCTGATTACTTAGTGGGTATGCTTTATCCTTTTTCCCCTAATGTTTTCTTTATTTGTTTCTCTCGGATTTCTGTTAATATTTCTTATACTTTTGTTTCTTGAATATCATTTTTTAATAGCTGTTATGGGTTTCCTTATATCAGATGTTGAGGAACAAGAGAGTTTTGAGGTTTAAAGTTTATATTTTCTTTCCTTATCTAAATGTCTAAATTATTTGCTGTTTTGGGTTGAGGATTCAGTGTGCTGAGTATGTGGATCAACTTAATGTATTTGATATCATTTAATGAGACATTTGAGAGAGCACTTACTTTCCTGTTCATCTCTGTGGTCCTATGCAATGCTTGCACCGCAAATTTCGTCAGCTTTTTGGTTTATTTTTTGTCTAAGGTAACAGTTTCAGGATTCAACATTTTGATGTGCTGGTGAAATACTGGTCCCATTTTATTTTGTTGCCTTTTATATTCAATGAGAATCTCCCTATTGCCTCTACAGAAGGGATCTTAAAACTTAAAGTCTATTTTTTGTACGGTTTAGTTTAAAGTGTATTTGTGCTAATTTTTCAAAATTTTTTTACTCCAAAGCCACCCTAAATTCAGCAAGAAGCCTCCTCTGCTTCTCTGACTGTGTGTTGCCACTTGTCACAAGATCAGTTCACGACTCTCTTTCAAGGTGAATCTCACTGAATGGCTTTATGCTATAATTACATAAAATTTTCATTGAGCAATGTTATATGAGCAACAAAATTTATCACTTTTGACCAACATTTTGCCAATTCTAGACACTATAGACTAATTCTAAACCTTAAACACTAAACTCTAAATTCTAATAGTTAAAAATACGGTGTTGGCCCAAAGTGTTGGTTAATATTGATAAAAATTGTTGGATCTCTAACATTTCTCATCCATTTTTCTTTTCTAATTTCTTATGGTTTTGTGCTATATCTTTTTTCACTGTATTAATGTTACTTGGTTGTGATTAATGTTCTATGGTTTTGGTTGAATGAGAACTACCAACTTCACTAGTTTTAGTCTTTTAGATGGCTCTGGTTTTTTATCTTTAACTATCGTATTTTTTGCATTCTACTTTAGGTAAGTTAGTCATGCTCGTTAGATTATTTTTAGTTCAATTCTTAGTTCTTTGGTGTATTTAAATTCTAATCTCATGAATGACATGGATGTAATTTTTTAAGATGGGTAATTCTTTAATTGTAGCTATGAAATAAAAAATGGCATTGAGTTATAAAATTGAGAAAAAGAAGCATTTCTGTGAAAATTTAATATATAATGGACAATTTTTGGTTGGTGCTACATAAGTAACCTAAACACACTCAGTCTTGGTTGGATATGGAATTCTATGATTGTTAGAAGCAAATTTGGTGTAGCCTATGTTGATATTCCTTTTTAAGTTTTATCTTTATAGCATGCAAGAAATGAAAAGGGTATTTCATAATAGAATGTTTTCCTGGTAATATGATTTCATAATATCTTTACTCCTAAAAATGAATTCTTCTGCTTCCACACGGATAGACACTGTTTCACCCTTTGAGATCGACCTCAGCATCAAATTCCAAGAAACCAACAAATAGCTCCAATCGCCACCCACATCATCCCAAGAGTGTCAAGCACTTCCAAGTTCTGCAATCTCCAAACTGCGCCACCATTGACTTGTTAATAAACTTCGCCCAGATGCTGCGAGATAATAACAACTTGAAATGGAATTGTCCTTATTCCCATTCTGATGGATCATCATTAGCTGGATATCTTGTATGTAACATCATCTAGCTTTTCAGTTGATATTTTTTCTTAGCGCAATTGATTGATGTCAATCTTGATTTGTGAAATTCTTTGATTAGGCTGATGTAGGTTACTCTAATCTTGTTCAATCCTCGATGTCTCAATTTCTCGAGTTGAAGATGTAAACCTGCCATGTTCAAACTGGTCCTAGTGATGTCACTGAACAATTTCTTTCAGGGGTATTGGGAGGCTCAATCCTTGCTTCAAGATTGCGGATGGAAATATTGTGGCCAACTTTAGAGGCAGTAACGTTTGCATCGGAAGAGACAAGCTCACTGGAAACCACCATAGAGAAAAACTAAACAAGTTTAAGAATGTTGGAATTTTGTTCGTTGAAAATTCGTTGATGCTAGAACTCTTTGTGAATATAGTATCCTCTTAATTTTGTTTGTTGATGTGTGAATATATTCGTTCTTATTCCTCACCAATTTGTATGCCTCCGATCTCGTAGCCGTTGTTAGTTTTTGTTGCATATTGGTAGATAGGCCCTAGTTATGTTTTCTCCTCCATGATATCTCATAAATTATCAACGTGATTGCTCCTGGCATGGAAGGATTTGTATATAGTTCTTTAAAATTGGATAATTTAATATCATTCTTAACCTGGTTTGCCTCTTTGTTAATTCTTTTTCTTTCAATTTTTCGTTTCTTACCTAACCTGGTTGAAGGTTTATATCTCATTTTGTATTGTTGTTCATTTTGTATTGTTGTTGATGTCTATTCATGATTAAATGAGTTTAATTCATCTGGTAGAGGAATTTCTTTTCTGATGGCTCTTTACTTGTTATTCAAATTTAAACAAAGTAATTTGGTTGAATGCATTTTTTTTTCATGAAATTGCCGACGTCATCAGTGTTTTAAAATATCGGTTATGGCGGCGCCATGGCGGTATGGCATGGCAGAATTTGGCCTCACCACCATATAGAGGCCACAGCAACTTGGTTTTCACGGTGGGTGAAAAGGCGGCCGCAATTGTGGTGGTGCCATAGCGGAATGCCATTGAAATGGTGGAAATGGCAGGGGTTTTCGTATTTTTTGAAAAAAATTGGGGATAATTGGGTAATTTAGGAAACCCTAAGTGATATCTGTAATCCTAATTAATCTCTGTTATTAAAAACTTCTTTTCCTCTCTTATTCACGTCAAAAACGGCTCTCTGTCTCTGTCCTCTCTTCTCTGTGCCTGCCGTCGGCGCCGATCTTCACCGCCGCTCATCACCACAGTTCCCTCTCTTTCTGTTTCGTAGTTACATACATTTCCTTTTTTTTTTTCCTTCGTTGTTTGTTCAGTTCATCGTCTCCTCTTCCTTCAATTTTTTTTCTGTTCAGTTCAGTTCACTATGTTAACTTCCAGACCAGCCCCTGATTCTAATACCCTTACACCTATCCCTGCCTCTGCTGGTCATGCTGCTGGCATTGCTCCTGCTCATCCTGCAACTGTTGTCCGTTCCAGTAGAATTGAAGCAATGGAGGGAAATGAGCCTACGACAAATATTAGAAGAAAACAAAATAGAAAAAGGAAACAACTTGCAGCTCTGAAGGGTGGACCAAGTTGATGAGAGCTAGAATTTAGATGGTTTATTTCATCATTCTTTAGTTTAAAGACATGATGAGACAATGGCTATGGTCTTTCTTTTAAGTTTTTAATTTTTATGTTCTATGTTTTATGTTTATTTGCTGAATTTCCTATTATATTTGCTGTATTAATTGGATGTCTTATGACTAAAAAAATGATTATATAGATTAGATTTTATAATTTATTATATTTGTAATTTTTCTGCATGTTTTTTTGTACATATATATGTTTTTTTTTTAAGTAATCCGCTATTTCCGCCATTTTTTGCAATACCATCCGCCATTATTTTATGGCGGATTTTTGGCTCACCGCCATGAGCCATCATCCGTAATAAAAAACTATGGACGTCATTCCATCAATCAATTATTACTTTACATATCTATACCATATTCATGTATCATTTGCATTGTTTTGTTTTCTTGGATATCAAACTTAGGCATTCTTTATGTAAGTCATATGATCATTGACATACTTATAAGCTATGGGTGTGTTTGTTCCACTCTTTTATATTTAGATATTGTGTGTCCTTTATGGATGTTTACTCAAGACACACTAGCATATACTTGTTAACAATTAAATCTCAAGTATTTTCCGTTTTTAAACAATTTAAAACAATTATAGAAAATCAACTTAACTGTAAAATAAAAACATTACAAACAGATAATGGAGGTGAGTATTTGTCTACTGCATTCAAAGAATTCTTAGTCAATGAAGATATTATTTACAATTATCTTGCCCCCTCAGCAAAATGAGATTGAGAAATAGAACCATCTGATTTGATTCGTTCTCAATAGCCACGAGATGATCATCTTAGGGTGATCCTTTTGTCGACAGAATCATTCTCAACGAGTCCATAAGAAGTGATCCCATCTTTTTCATCAGGTCCGGGTAGAGACCAAAGGTCTTGAGCGACCGATCCGGAAAATGTGGATTATGATAAGAAATCTACTATAGTGAAACTCCATGGCGGGCTATTGTTTCTGATCGTGATAAAGCTTTCACAAGTGCTTAGCTGAGAGGAAACAAAAATGCCCGAGGAAATAAAAATGCTATAAATCAACTAAAAATGCCTGAGTTATAAGTTATAACAGCCATATTATAATTCCTAAGCTTGGCCTGTTGATATTTTAATAAAACAGGTTGAGCTTTTTAAAAGATGAGTTATAACTCAGCGAGTGTTATGGGTATAGAGACCCAGTTTAACAACAACAACAACAACAAAACTTTGTCCTACTAGGTGGGGTCGGTTACATGAATCAAACGATGTTATTGAGCTTTGTCATGTATCATGTTTACAGAGAGACCGTTTACATGTAGATCTCGTTTGACCACCTCATGGATGGTCTTCTTAGGCCTTCCTCTGCCTTTCACCCCTTGTCCATCTTCCATCTCATCCACCCTCTTAACTGGGTGTTCTGTCTGTCTTCTTCTCACATGTCCAAACCACCTGAGAGGCGATTCTACCTCTTTTCCATAATGGATTCTACTCCAACTCTCTCCCTTATATCTTCGTTTCTTATTTTATCCAATCGCGTACAACCACTCATCCATCTCAATATCTTCATCTTTGCCACACTTAGCTTATATTCATGCTTCCCTTTGGCCGCCCAACACTCCGTACCATAAAGCATAGCCGGTCTTATAGCAGTGCGATAGAATTTACCTTTAAGTTTTAAATGCACTTTTTTGTCGCATATAAAACCAGATGCACTCCGCCATTTTGACCAACCTGCTTGGATCCTATGATTTACATCCTGTTCAATCTCTCCATTATCCTGTATGATGCACCCAAGATACTTAAAACTTTTAACTTTTTGTATGATGTTTTCTCCAATCTTCACCTCTATATTAGGGTTTTTCCTTCTCAGACTGAACTTACATTCCATATATTCCATCTTGCTACGGCTTATGCGCAGACTATACACTTCTAGAGCTTATCTTCATAAGTCCAACTTCTTATTTAGGTCTTTCCTTGACTCTCCCAAAAGGACGATATCATCGGCAAAAAGCATGCACCATGGCACAGGCTCTTGCATGTGCTTTGGGAGTACTTCCAAGACTAATGTGAAAAGATATGGACTTAAGGATGATCCCTGGTGTAATACTATACCAATAGAAGTCAATAAATAATTAATGAATTAAATGAATAGTGAGAGAAAATTAATGACATCATTAAATAGTGTGTTTTATCTTTCTCACTTACCAATGCTATCTCGACCATCTCTTGTGGTAGGATGTAATGGTGGTGATTTTTGAGATGGAACTCAAATAGTTTTTAACTTGCATGTAATATTTATTTTGAAATCCAAATAGTTTTCATAGATTTTACTTTCCCTTTTATCAAAACATGTTGGAAAGAGCACTGATAAAGACAAGAGTAAAAGGGGTAAGTGCTTTCGTCTATCTTGTTTGCTTTGTTTTGTTTGCTTCTTCTACCCTTTTTTTCTGCCTGAGATTAAGATGGGTAATGAAAATGGAAAAAAGGTGCAGCAGTTAGTAGAAGATGGTACGTGAGTGGATTAGTAAGGATGTGAAGATACAGGGGGTCACTATTTGTAGAAAGGAGGTTGGGTTAACTTAAATAGTACACCTGGATTTTCTGTCTTTAAATTGTATAAATCTTCATTCAAAGATTTCAAAGAAATATTTTTAAAGGTGAAGAGTGCCAAGGATGTGTTTTTGTTTTATTTGGATGAAGATCTGGCTGAAAAATTTCCCTTGTTTTAGTGTTCCCAACTCCAGCACATTTTGGATCCTGAGAAAGTTAATGTGTTCCCAACCCCAGCACATTCTAGGTCCTGAGAAAATTAGTGTGAGGAATAGTGTATAATTGAATATTTGGTTGAAGTTGTGGATAGGACAAATTTGATATCGGTATCTAATTTGCTTCCTTGGGAAGACAATAAACAATCTGTAATAGATTATTTGGGTAAGAATTTATAAAAATACAAGTAGTTAGGGATCATGTATTCTGGTAATTTCTTGATTTTGCTTTGTGTATTTTTGTCAAGTGGAAAGTATCCAAGAATCTCGGCTGCGAGCCTTAAAACTCGGTTTAAGAGTAAGAATTTGGAAAAGGAGGGTTCATCATCAAATCCTGATAAGGGAGGTGTAGAGGGTGAGGTGAACTAACCTCGTCAAAGACGGTGAAGGATTATTTTTAAGAAAAGAAAGTCAAACTTTATCGATGTTGACGTATCCAACGATGTGTCTGAGAAAGGTAAAGATATACCACCGGAAAAAATTACTGCTTTTGTGGATAATCAAAAGAGGCTTTATGGGTTTGCCGAGGATATTGATGGTTCTTCGATTTGGGGTAAGAATTTCCCTTTTTTGGTCGTTACGGATGAGGTAAGCCAGTCGTCGGCGGATGTGACCTTGGCTAATGAAGTTGGAGACATAGTCATTGATCAGTATATGCAGGTATGGATTTGTGATGTTTTGAATTTAGTGAAATGATGGTGCCTAATTGGTTTGTTTTTTTTTTTTTTAGGTGATCGGTTTGCATTTAGCCAGTTTAGGTCGGAGTCAGGAAGTAAAGCATAAGAAATTGTTGGGCCTAGCCGAAGAGCCAAACAAACTAAAGGAAAAGTTGAATCTGAAGAAGAATCTAATTGTGGAGTTAGAAGCTAAACTTGTAGAAAAAAAAGAAAGAGTTAGAGGTTGTGAAGAGTAATTATGAAAAGGAGTGCGAGTTGCTGAAGAAAAAAGATGGTGATTTGTCTAGCATGAAGGATCAGGTTATCGAGGTTAATATGAAATTGAAGGATTTGGAAAAAAGTAAGCAAGCTAAAATTTTGGATGCTTTCGCAGAGGATTTTGAGCATGCTGTTATGCAATCCAAGTTTTTAGTACTGGACCGAGACCTTTCTCAAATGGAGCCTAGAAAAATAGTTTGTGATAGAGCTTTGATTGATGATAAAGAGGGAGTCGAGGAAGGACACGAAAATTTGGGACAAGATGTATGACTTTTCTTATTATGTGAATTTTGGGTTTTGAATGTTGGGTTTTGGATTTGAACTTGTTTATCATCAGTTTAAGGATGATAAGGACTATTTATATTGTGCCAAGTTTGATTGGCCTTTTGCTAACTGTTTTGGTTATATGAATTTTGTACATATTTGGATTGTTTGCTTTTTTGAAATTTGAATTAATCAGCAATGTTGGTGGTGCGAGGAACATTGCGCGGGTATTCGCGTGTTCCTGATAGATTAGTAGGTATATGATTGATTGATTGATAATTATCGTTGATGATAGTAGAAGATTGATTCTAAAAATGTTGCCATTAATGGAGTAGTTTAAAATGTGCATTTAGCATTGATTTGTGATAAGATTTGTATGACTTAAGTCATTATTTGTTTTTTTATTGTTAAATTTCGAAAGATATAGATCGGTATAGAGAGGGAAATCATAAATTGAGAAAGCAAATATGATGATATTATTATTGATCTTTGTTTACAAAGGTGCAGGTAGACTAGCCTCGAAACCTCTCTGAGTAAAACCCTTTTCAGAAAAAATCTTATGAGTAGGAAAAAGAGTATCAGTCTGGCATTGACTTTTAACTATAATAAAGCTTTAAAGATGAGATATTCCATTTATTAGATAGAGTGATACCATTTAAAGATTGCAAACAGTATGCACTATTTCCTAAGATTTCAACAATTCGAAAAGGACCTTCCCAATTTGCGGCTAACTTTTCATGTGCTGGTGGTTGCCTTGCTTGTTCAGTTTTCCTGAGCACCAAATTGTTTACTTGAAAAGATTGGTGTTTGACCTTTTGGTTATATCGCTGAGCTATATGTTGTTATATAGCTCGGTGATATAGGGTTGCTATACTTCGGATTTCTTTGATAGTGTCCAAATTAATTTGCTGAGCAGTATCTTGTAACTGATGATCGATGAATTGAGTTCGAAGGGATGACTGAGAGATCTCCAGAGGGATCATGACTTTAGATCTATACACCAATCAGAAAGGTGTTTCCTTGGTTGTTGAGCGAATGGTAGTGTTGTAGCCCCAATTTCTGGTATTAGCTCGGCCCATAATCCTTTAGCATCGTCTAGATTTTTCCGTAAAGCATGTAAAATGACCTTGTTTGTTGTTTTTGCTAAGCCATTTGTTTGTGGGTGTTCCACTGAAAAAAATGTTGTATTATTTAAATTCTGCAAAAAAGTGAAATTTTTATCGGCAAACCGGTGACCATTGTCAGTGATAATGTGTCGAGGTATGCCAAATCTACATATGATATACTTCCAGACATAAGAGATTATTTGTTGAGATGTTATCTTGGCTAAGGGTTGAGCTTCAATCCATTTTGAAAAATAATCGATAGCGACTATTCAAAATTTTACCTATCCTGGTGCCAAAGAAAAAGGGCCGAGGATATCAAGCCTCCATTAATAAAATGACCAACTTACTTCAGAAAAATGTAATACCTCGGCTGGAATATGCGTAATCGAAGAGTGCTTTTGACAATTAGGACAAGCTTTCACTTTGGCATTGCAATCTTACTGTAATGTTGGCCAGAAGAATGCGGCATGGAGTATTTTGGAAGATAAGCTCCAAGCTCCGACATGTGTTCCACAAATATCTTCATGAGATTCTGCTATAGCTAGGTTGGCTTCTGGCATGGAAAGACATTTTAACAAAAGACGAGTTTTTCGTCTATATAGAGAGTTTTTGAATAATGCAAAAAAAGATGTTTGACATCGGAATTTCCAAGCATTATTAACACTTTGTGGGATGTTTCCAGTTTTGAGATACTGGAGATAGGACCACCGCCAATCTTCCTCCTGAGTTACACTCAAAACTTCTATTAGATTGATGCTTGATTTGAGCAATGTAGATTGATAAAGAGAAGTATATGATTGTGTGCTTGCGAGCTTGGATAAAATATCAGCTTGGTAATTATTTTCTCTAGGTATGCGGTGGATTTCAAACTTTGAAAAATTGGAGATAAAAAATTTTATAATAGCCAAGTATTTTGCTAATTTAGGATCTTTGACTTGAAAGAGATTATTTACCTCTTTCCCGGACTTGATAAATTAAAAATTTTAAAGCAATAGCCAAATTCTTAAAAAAAAATATATAGTAAGCACCTTAAATATATCGAACTTCTTAAAGAAAAATATCAAATATGTTAATCCATCTTTTTCTTTAACAAATATTTTTAAACGTTTTTAATAGGACGATTTTTAATGAACGTATCTCGTCCATGAAAAAGATGAGATAAATAAAGAATAATAATAGTGTATTCATTTTGCAGATAAAATAAGAGACTCGACATAATTTAAATGTATCTCGTCCAAGGTAAGGACGGAATATGAGTATAACTATCTTGTCCATGGTAAAGACGAGATACTTGTGTAAAAGCTCTTCTTGATGGAAAAGCTCTCTTTCTTATCCCTCGGCTACTACGGTGGCATGGCTCGCAGTAGTTCTGCACCTAATCCCATGTTAGTCAATAATAATACATATGGAAATCTCATAGGCAATCATTATCCATACGCAACTTAAGATGATACATCACATCTTAGAGTATGATGGTACATTCGTCCTATGATAGATGAAAGGTATGTCTTTGAATGTCATTTTTACACAAATATAGATATAAGAGTATTGTCAAAACAGAAGTCTCTAAACATCGTCACATACTCAAACTTGACCTCCCTAAAGTACGGCAATAGAATCTCTAGAGGTGCCATGGTGTGGCAATTGTCTAGAACGAAATATCCTCAACTACAAACATATGATTGAATTTTAGTTTTGTAACAAAAATATGTGACATTCAAAAAAATTAACACTAAAGCCACTAATAAATTAACTAGATTTTTTTAGAATAAATAAAATAAATATAAAATAAAATATTATAAAAATATCCTAACTAAAGATTTTGATTTAAAAAAAATAAAAATATAAAAAATCTTAACTAATGATTTCGATTTTTTTAAAATAAAATAATTTTTTTTAACGATATTTTTTCATGCCACAAATAGTTTAACTAATTCAAATCAATTAAAATAAAATTATTAAATAAGATAAAACTAATCATAAATAATCTAAATAAACTACTTCTACGAGTCATATCTTATAAAATCATTATTATCTAAACTAAATTAATAAAATCAGACTAGTAATAATATATAACACAAATATCTAACCTAAACTGTAATCATTATTATCTAACATAAACAATTTAATATCAATAATATTAAATTATTAAACTTATTCAATTAGCAATGTGTGTAGTCACATTCAATCGACTTATGTCATTGTCAATGATCCGAAACATAAGGAGAAGACTAGAGGAAAGAAAATTTTTCCAAAGAGACAAGGAAGTTCAGAATTCGAAAAATAAAAGAAATGAACTCTTCTATAGATGAGTCTATACAAGTATATATATGGAGTCCAATTCCTCACCATGGATGAGATAAATTTAAATTGTATCTGATATTTTATTTCGTCTACAAAATCTTATCTTCTCAAAAGATAAGATATGTTTATTAAAAAATCATCTTATCTGAGAATAAGATAAGTAATAAAGTATAAAAAAATAAATATTCCAATGTGGGTGTACATTTATAATTTTTATATTTATTTTATTTATTTAAAATTTTTTTATTATTAATTTACATAATTTTTTTTAGATAAATGCTTGAATGGCCTGCTATTAGATTTTCTATAACTAAAAAATTTAAAATTTAATTTTTATTATCCTAATTAAAAAAATTTCAACATAAATAAGCTAAAAACGAAAAAAAAAAGTCTATGCACATCAATTCATGTTTCCAATTCCAAAAATAATTCTTGTATGAAATACTATTTTTATTTATGTATTTTTTTCTATCAACTTAAAATTTATAATTTCATCACAAACATTACGCCTAACATTTATTAATTTAACTTTGTTTCAATGTGGAATTATTTCATTTGAAAAGGGGCCAAAAGCATTTTTCTAATACTTTATTAATTAAAGCCTGGCTTCTATCAAACTTTAAGAAGTCCAAAGAAATACAAAATATATTAACTTAATTAATTAATTATTAATTCACTACAACAAATTCGGGCTGAGGCAACCCTTTAAAAACGTTGCTTATAATAAGAGAAAGTGTTGCCTTTGATAAAAGGCAACACTTTCCGACAAAAGGCAACGCTTTTTGGGGGGTTGGCTATACGGCCGTTACCTTTGGTCTAAGGCAACGCTTTTGTATATTAAAGGGAACCCTTTTTTTGGCAACCTTCAAAAAATGTTGCCTTTTCTGCAAATAAAGCAACTCCGCGAAAGGGTTGCCTTAGAGCACCCAAACACAACGCTTTATATGAAACGCTATGGCAACACTTTTTACGAGTTGTATTTTGTAATATATAAAACAACACTTCTCCAGAGTTTTTTAAGTTGCTTTTTCATATACCTAAAGCAACACTTGTACAAATTTTTTCAAGTTGCCTTTTCCTCTATCTAAAGCAACACTTGTCCAGGTTTTTTTAAGTTGCATTTTCATATACCTAAAGCAACACTTGTCCAGGTTTTTTTAAGTTGCCTTTGTTATAGACCTAATGCAACACTTATGTAGGTTTATTTACAGTTGTCTTTTTTTAATACCTAAAACAACACCTTATTGAATTTTTCTTAGATTCTCTTTTTTAATATCTAAAATAATATTTTTTTATCTTTGTTATATTTATATGATATTTGAAGAATGTATAACACCCGCATTTGAATAAGATAATAATATATATTGCATATATATATAGAAAGGTCTTCCAAGTACCAATTAACATATATACTTGCTAATAAGTTACCAAGTCAAATAAATAATAAACCTAAGTAAGCAAAATACATATTTTTCTGCTAATGAACTTAAACAAAAAAAAAACTAAGTTGTCCACTAAAAACCAAGAAGACTTTGTGCTTCACCATTGTGGCAAGAATTGTCTTTATGTCTTCAAAAAACTTCCTCCAACAATAAGAAAGCTGTAGTCAAATTTAAATGAACAAAAAAATTATAGTCAAAACATCAGCTATACAATAATATGTATACTCAAGTGGTACAACAATTTAGCATACATATACCTATTCATGATTTGGTATATGAGTCGATGGAGGAGAATGCCGAGGAACTAAATTTGGATCTTGTGCACTATTTGCAGACGATTGCTTAGATCGCAAGAGAGAAAGCGCTTCATCAACATTCATACCAGGAGAAGTTTGTTGCAACATAAGTTTCACAATATCTTCCAATCCTTGCAGTCGTTGCTTATGGTCGTCTAATTCAGTTTTTAAAGCTGTTACCTTCTCTTCACTTTGTTTTTTGATTTCATCTATTTCTTTATTTTTCTTAAGAGAAGTTTTTGTAACAGTTCTTCCATAACATCGAACTCTTCCTGGATTCTCTTTACCAAAAACTTTTTGAAATGCATTAGTAGGAGTTTCTCCAGCTTCTTGGAGATCATCAAGTTTATCCTATACACACAAATATATGATATGTCTATTTTTAGTGATAAAAATTCAATGAAAGAATCCAAAAACCTATTGCTAACTAATAGGGACAGCAATCCAAAATAGCCATAAAAGAGCCATAAAACAGCAGTCCATGATAGCCATATAACATGGTTGTAAATTGTCATAGAACAGCAATAAAATCAACCATAAAACAGCCATGAAATAACCATAAAATAGCAGTCCATGATAGCCATGAAACAGACATAAAATAGCCATAGAACAGCAACTAAATCAGCCATGAAACAGCCACAAAATAGATACCACAAAACATAGAAAGCAGCAAGTCAGCAATCATGACAACCACAAAACAGTCATAAAGTAGATACTAAAACAACAACAATAATAGCCATAAAACAGTCATAAAATAGCT
This sequence comes from Arachis ipaensis, assembly GCF_059453495.1. Lineage (NCBI taxonomy): Eukaryota > Viridiplantae > Streptophyta > Magnoliopsida > Fabales > Fabaceae > Arachis > Arachis ipaensis. The sequence continues at coordinate 5,203,913 of NC_142437.1, forward strand.
GCCATGACAGCCATAAAATATGCATAAAATAGCCATAAAACAGCAACTAAATCAGCCACGAAACAGCCCATGAAACAGCCATGAAACAGCCGCAAAATAGATACCATAACAATAATTACGATAGCCATAAAACAGCAAAAAAATAGCATCCATGACAGTCATAAAACAACTACTAAAACAAGAAAATTATAGAGGAACTTACAATAACAGCTTGTGTTTCTACATCAAGTGTTTTCCCTTTTAGTCCATTCCGAGTTGCAACAAATATTTCAGCTTGATTTGGTTCCTCTTTATTCTCTTTTTTCTCACGCTACAGATCAAGATAACAATTACAAAGTCATAACATACTAAAATTAGGGAGAAGTAACAAGTAGAGAATTTTAACTCAAATGTGACCTTATCAAATCAACACGCACTCTTGCAAAATTGATTGGGCCCATTTTATGCCTCCATTGTTGCTTCTTGCGATTTTCAGAATTTATAACACACATGGCCTGTGTTTAAAATAGACAATGATGAAAAAAATATAAAAATTGAAAGAATTATACTTGACCATATCAAATAATAATAATTGAAATCCTCTAGCTCACTTTGACAGTTGGAATACTCCAATATGCAATTAGCTTCCGAAATTGTATTTTTGGAATTTCCAAAGGACGATTCACCAACATATCCTCAATATTTCCAGAATATGGTTCAAAATGCTTCTTTTTTATTCTTGTTTTGTAACGCATTGGTGCACTTGACATGCCAATACAAAAGGCTCTTCCTGATAGCACTTTTTGTTAAAATGCACATATGTCGAGCCATAAGCATCCTCCCTAGCCTCATACCAATCACATTTGAACAATGTAACCTTAAAATTTCCATAGTAGTCCAACTCAATGATATCATTCACTCTACCATAATAAGAAACGTTTTCATGAATTGGATTTGCATCCTTTGTGCTTGCAAAGCTTGTCGTTAATGCTACTAAAGTAACACCACTATTTTGTGTCTTGCGTCTTACCTCACGTTGCCTAGTGTGAAATCTATATCCGTTGATAAAATAACCAGAATATCTTTTTGCACATTGGGTTGGTCCTCTAGAGAGCTCTTTTATCCAATTTGGAACATCATGCCGCAAAGCACGTGTTTTAAACCATGTAGGAAAGTTTTTGCTATGGTTTTTAGCTCTCATCCATCGTGTTCCTTGTTGATAAGTCTCATGCTCACTAAAACTCAAAAGTATAATATTTGTAAGTAAAAAACAGACCTATCAATTTCTAATTAAAATACCAAAATATAGTAGAATTAGTATGAGTTACCTAACATAGTCGTCTATTTTGTGACAATTCAATAATATGTAGCTATGAACTTGCTCTCGGGACTTGTCGTCAAGGAGAAAAGGTTCACCTTTCTTTGCACCCAAAGGAACACCTCTTTTTGGAAATAGATTCGAAAATGCATCTGTAGTTTCCATCATAGAATTATTAGGTTCATCATTATTTCTGGGTTGTCTATTCAATTTTGTTTGGACACCAGAATGTAAGTAACGCGAGCAAAATGTCAAACATTCTTCAACCAAATATGCCTCTGCAATAGATCCTTCAGGACGACTTCTGTTTCGAACATAGGACTTCAAAGTACACATGTATCTTTCGGGAGGATACATCCACCGAAATTGAACTGGACCTCCCAATCTCACTTCATTAGCCAAATGAATAGGCAAATGAATCATTATGTCGAAGAAAGAAGGAGGAAAGATCCTCTCTAATTGGCATAATGTTGTGACAATATCCTCTTCTAATTGATCTATCTCTTGTAATGTGATAGACTTTTGACATAATTGACGAAAAAATGAGCTAAGTCGAATCAAAGGAACTGCAACTTGATCTGGAAGTATTCCTTTGATAGGAATTTGTAACAAATAGTGAAGCATGAAATGAGCATCATGAGTCTTATAACCAGATATTCTTCTCTCCAAAAGGTTCACACAACGAGAAATATTTGAAGCAGAGCCATCTGGCAACTTTGCTGTCTTCAAGACGTCACAAAAAATTGACTTTTCAGCATTGGTCATTGAGTAGCATGCCTTTGCCAGCTTCACCTTTTTCCTACCATTTGTTTTCTTGGGGTGAAGGTTCTTTCGAATGCCCATTTCTTGCAAGTCATATCGAGCATTTGTGTGATCTTTTGTCTTGCCAGAAATATCCAAGAGAGTTCCAAGAATACTATCAACTATGTTCTTTTCTATGTGCATCACATCTAAATTGTGTCGTGATGTGTTATACTGCCAATAAGGTAAATCAAAGAATATTGACCTCTTCTTCCATGGACCATCTTTCTTTGGTTTTAGCTTCCCAAATGAATTATCCACATACTCCAACTGACTTAAAGCTTCAGTACCCGACAATACGTGTGGAGCTTGCCTATATTCTACTTTTCCATTGAAAGATCTCCTATTAGCTCTCCATGGATGATCCTCGGGCAAAAAGGCACGATGACCCATATAGCATGTCTTGCGACTATATTTAAGATAGTTAGAACAAGTCCCATGGTTACAACAAGGGCAAGCTAGCTTCCCTTTTGTACTCCAACCAGATAGCATTGCGTAAGCCGGAAAATCACTAATTGTCCACATAAGAGCTGCATACATTTGGAAGGTTTCATTTTTTGATGCATCATATGTTTCCACCCCAACCTCCCACAACTCCTTCAACTCCTCGATCAAAGGTTGCATGTAAATGTCTATATCATTTCCTGGTGACTTTGGTCCAGGGATTAGCAACGACAACATAAAGTATTCCTGTTTCATAGACATCCATGGCGGCAAATTATAAGCCATTAAAACAACAGGCCATGTGCTATGAGATATGCTCATGGTTCGATATGGATTGAATCCGTCACTTGACAAGCCAAGTCTCACATTACGGGGATCGAGAGCAAAATTTGTATGACGATTGTCAAAGTCCTTCCATGACTGCCCATCAGCGGGATGCCTTAACTTCTCATCTTTTCTGCGTTCTTCGTCATGCCACCTCATGCTTTTAGCTGTTGCTGAGCACATGAATAGTCTTTGAAGCCTGGGAATTAGGGGAAAGTGTCGCAACGTCTTCACAGGAATATTGTGATATTTTTTTGAAGGCAAAACATCAGCTTCAACTACAGGATGCACAATCCAACGCGAAGCGCCACATTCATAACAAGATGTGTCCTTCTCGTACTCTTTCCAATATAGCATGCAATCGTTCGGGCATGCGTCAATCTTTTTATAGTCAAGACCTAAGTCTCTCACCATAGTCTTGGCTTTATTGAAAGAAGTAGGAATATTTAAGTTAGGAATAGCCTCTTTTAGCAACTCTAAGAGAGAAGTAAAAGAGGCATTACTCCACCCATGTTGACACTTTAACAAGTATAGTCGGATGGTGAAAGACAACGTAGAAAACCCGTCGCAACCGGGATACAGTTCTTTGCTAGCCTCTTCAACCAAGTTATAGAATTTCTTTGCATCTTCATTCATACCTTCTTTTATCCCTTCCGCTTGTGCCACATCCCGAAATCTATCGTTTAACAAGGCGTCCATGTCGTCGTACGAGTTAGTCTCACTCTCACTGTCAATCTCATTATCGCTATCGCTATCAACATCCATGCCGACTACGCTTTCCCCATGATGAATCCATCTCGTATAACCATTAACGAATCCAAAGGCAATCAAATGAATATAAATTGTTTGTCTTTTGTGCCACAAGAAATTACAACACTTTGCACAAGGGCATAAGATTTCCTCTCCTTGTGGGTATCCGATGGAGTAAGCAAAGTCTAAGAAGTCATTGACACCATTACTAAACTCAGCTTTATCTCTCGGTAAACTCATCCAATCTTTCTCTAGGTCTTGGGAAAACCTAATTATTCATATATTATTACTACTATTTAACTAATAACCATGTAAATAATAATGTTTATGCACAGTAAGTATATAAATTCATAAAAAAGGCACATAAAAATATTATTATTAAAATTAAGAAACAATGAAAAAGACACATAAAAGACATTCAACATGAAAAAAAAACTGCACAAAGGTCATAATATACATATGAAAACATACAAGTATAAGTAAGATAAAAAAAAACTTACGGAGTCATGGCTAAACAAATTGCAATCTTAAGTCCTAGAATGTCCACGAATGTTCTTCAAACTCCTCTGAAGCAATATTTCTGTATAACAGAAAAAAGTATCAAATTTACATTACTCCATGTGGAAAATAGAAAAATCAAACTAAAAATAATAATCGAACAAAAGTCCAAGTCACTGTCCTGCACCAAGTACACACAAACACAAACACAACCACAAAAGCTTATGCAAATTAAATAATCAAATAAAACATGCTGCTTGCCTTCTAAGCACAGACACACAAAATATAATGTCGCATGATTGAGGATAAACACAAAAAATAGATTAGTGTCATTATCAAATATCATCCTCTGGTTCAAAAATAGATATTCCTTGTTCCTTTCTCTGCACAAAAAATGTTTCCTAGAATTTATGAATAAAGCCCAAGAGGAATGTCATGAACTTAATTCTGTTTTTGAGCGGCTGAAAAAAAATACAGTGAAAACCCAAGATTCCATAACTCTTTAGTTACAAATTTTACTACATAAAGTCTTGTAATTCATGGAACATAATACTAGACTTTAAAAGTAACTGAAAGATTTAAAAGGTTCAAAATAGGGTTTGTCTTGATATCCAAGTATTTTAATTTAATTTATATGGTTATTTTTTTAATTATCCCTTTATCTCTCTATATTGATTTATATATTTCTATTGATTGATATAAATTAAATGTATGATTTGCATGCCCAATTTGTGTTGTGCTAATTGAACTTTGATTAAATTATATATATATATATATATAAAGAGTAACATTGAACTATATGGGTTAAGATTTTAATTTTTCTAACTGCTTGATGTAGGTTAGATGCTTGGTGATATCTAAGAATTTATGTAAAAAAGAGAATAGGAATTGCACATACTTGTATTCAAAACCATATATACAATCAAGAACACAAGTACGGGCACAGCAATATGATTCAGAAGAATAAATAAGGTCTGAATTGTGATATATTCTAAATCAGGATGATGATTGATGATATTAGCTGGCTACAATAACCCAAAAGTATGAAACTATAGCCATAGCATTCACCGCAGAAATTTAGAGAATTCTGACAAAAAGAAAAGAAATTGTGAAATCATATGGAGGATGTACCTTAACAGTTAGGGCAGATCGTCGTATTTTTCCCCAGGAAACAGCTTCAGAAATCAGAATTAAGATGCACAAAAATTCAGAAAATCCTAAGAAGCAACAATCAGAACCATGAAAATTTCAGAACAATTGAAATAAAATTCCTAAAATCAGAATTATAAAGAAGCCCCAAAAATTAAGATTCAATGCATTCAGAATTCATAATCAAAATAAAATTCAGAACAGTCCCAATTCTTCATTCACAATCAATGCATTCAGAATAATATTCATTCCATAGTAAAATTAAGAAGCTTTCTTACCAACCTGATGTTGAAAAAAATCTAAGTAAGAAGCAAAAGATGACTCTATACTTGATATATGCTTCCAATTTTGTTTTATCTAAGTTCACAAAGATAAGAAAAAGAGAAAAAGCAATAAGAAAAGTTCATACCAAGTAGTCAATACTGGTGGTTCATTGCATGAAGGCACTGGACAATTCTAAGTATCACGCCTGGTCTCATCAACCGCAAACTGCTTCTTTCCGTACCTTAACAGAGCTTTAAAAATAGAAGCTGCAATAAAAATATAATAGTGGGAATTTGTTTAACCAGGGTCAAAAAGATGGAACTGAAAAGACACCAGCAAGATGTTGATCCACATGAAAACTTCAGAAAAATTGAAAGCAAACCCCTAAATTCAGAATTATTGAGAAGCCCCAAAAAGACATGCATTCAGAAATTCGATTTACATATTAAAATTCAGAACAGTCCCAATTCTTCATTCACAATCAATGCATTCAGAATAATATTCATTCCATAGTAAAATTAAGAAGCTTTCTTACCAACCTGATGTTGAAAAAAATCTAAGTAAGAAGCAAAAGATGACTCTATACTTGATATATGCTTCCAATTTTGTTTTATCTAAGTTCATATTAATAGTTATAGAGAAAATCCAAGTCGCTTGGTGTAGGGCCTTAAAGATTACAATTCTATTTGTGTCCTACATGGGAATTAAAATTTGAGGCAAAAATTGTAGGAAAGGCAGAAAAGAACAACAAAATAAGAATTCAAAATGACGTGTTAGCATATTAACAATTCAAATAAAATTCAGTGTGCACCATACCTTTTGTGCACCAAACCTCCATCACCCACGAAAAAAAATCAGTTTGGTAACGACAAAAACGAAAAGATTGTAGTGTTTTCAGTTTTCACACCGCATTTGAGGATCTTGAACTAGAACAAGAACCAAACCCTGCTACTGTTAATTAGGTGTCAACCACACATAGAGCACCCAAATGGAAGCTGCATTAAGCAGTCCACTTGCTCTTTCACCCAACCATGTTTTCAATGCATCTAATCCCGGTACCACTCCTTCCGTGATAAGAAAAAGAGAAAAAGCAATAAGTAAAGTTCATACCAAGTAGTCAATACTGGTGGTTCATTGCATGAAGGCACTGGACAATTCTAAGTATCACGCCTGGTCTCATCAAACCGCAAACTGCTTCTTTCCGTACCTTAACAGAGCTTTAAGAATAGAAGCTGCAATAAAAATATAATAGTGGGAATTTGTTTAACCAGGGTCAAAAAGATGGAACTGAAAAAGCACCAGGAAGATGTTGATCCACATGAAAATTTCAGAAAAATTGAAAGCAAACCCCTAAATTCAGAATTATTGAGATCTGTTCCACATATATATGTTGCGGCTAGCATATGTTCACTTGATCGATATTTGAAAATTTGATCATCAATAATGTAGGAATAAAAAACATGGTGTAACTATTTTGATATACTTTTTCTCCGTCCTCATCATGCAAATTATATTTGGGTGTTTGGTGATAAATTAACATGTCTCCTTTCAAGAAATTATATTTGACTAAAAACCAAAATACGTGTCTCCTCTGCTATCAAGAAAGAGAAAACAATTCAATAATTTCAAAGGCGTGTTAGGTGACTTTTCACTCGCAAGTTCAAGTATTATACCATGTTTATACTTTACAAAGTGTTACATATATATATATATATATAGCAGCTAGTTACACCATACACATGACACATTCAAACCTCACGCTTCACATGCCGTCAAATAGAAGCCCCAAAAAGACATGCATTCAAAAATTCAATTTACATATTAAAATTCAGAACAGTCCCAATTCTTCATTCACAATCAATGCATTCAGAATAATATTCATTCCATAGTAAAATTAAGAAGCTTTCTTACCAACCTGATGTTGAAAAAAATCTAAGTAAGAAGCAAAAGATGACTCTATACTTGATATATGCTTCCAATTTTGTTTTATCTAAGTTCATATTAATAGTTATAGAGAAAATCCAAGTCGCTTGGTGTAGGGCCTTAAAGATTACAATTCTATTTGTGTCCTACATGGGAATTAAAATTTGAGGCAAAAATTGTAGGAAAGGCAGAAAAGAACAACAAAATAAGAATTCAAAATGACGTGTTAGCATATTAACAATTCAAATAAAATTCAGTGTGCACCATACCTTTTGTGCACCAAACCTCCATCACCCACGAAAAAAAATCAGTTTGGTAACGACAAAAACGAAAAGATTGTAGTGTTTTCAGTTTTCACACCGCATTTGAGGATCTTGAACTAGAACAAGAACCAAACCCTGCTACTGTTAATTAGGTGTCAACCACACATAGAGCACCCAAATGGAAGCTGCATTAAGCAGTCCACTTGCTCTTTCCCCCAACCATGTTTTCACCCAACCACACATATATTGTAGTGTTTTCAATGCAAACCCCTAAATTCAGAATTATTGAGAAGCCCCAAAAAGACATGCATTCAGAAATTCAATTTACATACTAAATTTCAGAACAGTCCCAATTCTTCATTCACAATCAATACATTCAGAATATTCATTTCATAGTAAAATGAAGAAGCTTTCTTACCAATAAGCAGAGGAGGAGGAGGGGGTTACAGCCCTTGCGAAGAGGAGAAGGCGAGACAGGGGAAGAAGTGGAAACGGGAGAAGGAGAGGGGTTTCTCGAAGAGGAGAAGGCGAGACAGGCCTTGCGAAGAGGAGAAGGCGAGACAAGCCTGTACTTGGAGCCGAGATAGGAAGAGGGGGAGCCGTGGAGCAGCGTGCGTGGAGGACAGCACCGCGCCGATGCCAGTGGAGGAGAGCACCGCGCCGACACCCGTGGAGGAGAGCACCGCGCAGGAGCCCGTGGATGAGAGCAACGCTCCGACGACCGTGAAAGGGAGAACCGCGCCGTCGCCGTTTGGAGTGAAAGCGATTGAGAGTTGCGGTCGATGAGGAGGAGAGCCGCGATCGGTGGTGTGGCCGTCTGCGTTATGATGTTAGGGTTACAGTATCTCTGATGAAATGAGGAAGCTAAGTGATGATGAAGGAATGAAGTGATGAACTGATGATGAAGAGCATTGTGTCTTTTCTTTTCTTTTTTTTTTTAAGTTATTTGATTGAAAAATAATTGGTGGGAATATAAAAAGTTTCCCTCTAAAATTTGTAACTGTGAATAATTTTAGGCAACTTTTTATAAATGTTATTTATTTAATTTTTTTTATAACTTTTATAAAATGTTGTATTTTTATTTAAAAATGTTGTCTTAAATATTTTATATTGTAACATTTATTGAGTGTTGTTTTAGATATCAAAGACAACAATTTTTGTGGGTGGCCAAAAATTTAGTTATCTTAGCCTGATTCAAAGGTAACACGTCAAAAATGTTGTCTTTGCCTATCTAAGGCAACTTTTGTTAAATGTTACTTCGAATAAGGGTTACCTTAGGCCAAAAATGTTGTAGTGATTCTTTTTACTTTTGTTCTTTTTTAATTTCATCCGTGCTTATTACCTTGGCCTACTTGGCCTCTCTTTATGGGCTATCTTCACTTTCACTATTTTACATGAAAAAATGTTTTCCATCATTTCGTGCATAGTAACTAATGTAATCTCCATATAATTAAAGAGATTAGGGAGTAAAACAAAATCATAACTCACAAAGCAATCTTGTAGCAGATTTAAGGATGCAAAGTCATCACTAGTATTGACCAAAAAGACTACGAAAGAATAACCATCACTAGTGATCTTATTATTATTTTTTAACAAAAATAATTATATGGAAATGTAAAAATAGTCACATCATACAGCAATCATCATACACAAAAAATTAACTATTAATTTATTATCTATATAAAATATATATATATATATATAAAATGAGTAATGCTATAATGAAAAGTCAAATTTTAGTAAAGAATAAAAAGTTTTTTTAGAGTAGAAAACAAATTACCAATAAAAATTTATCATGCGTGATGTATATATTCATTTTAAATTTAGTAAAAATATTTACTTTTCACCCGATTCTATTTCATTAAAACATTTTTGAATATAATAATAATAATAATAATAATAACAATAATAATAATAATAATAATAACTTTTTTATCTTTCGAAATTTCAATTATGACAGCATGGTTGTGGGCTAATATAATAATGACAGAGACTTTTCCTTTTTATAAAAATAAAATTAAAAATATTATGTGGTAAAGAAAACCTTGTCAATTGGCTTAGTAGCAACTAGGTTTAAACTTATTATGACTTCATTTACTCCGATCCCTAAGTTAAGCAAGTTTAATTACTTGTTTAATTTAACTCATACTTTTAAGATCTATAATGTCAGTGATTGTTATAAGACCCATAATTAAAAAAAAAATATATATTATTATGAGTTAATCTCAACTTATTTATTCATTAAAGACTTTTGTTTTTAGAAAATTATTTTATTAAAAGTAATTAAATCAAGTTTTGATAATTAAATTAGAAATTTTACTTAATTTTATAATTATTGAATAATTTTCTATATTTAAGTTATAGAGCTTAACATTTGTAAAAGAATAAGAATTTTATATGATTTAGCTAAATAATTGAGATTTTAGAATTTAATACTTTAATTTTATAAAGAAAATTAATTATTTTTAATTTTAAATTAGAATACTTAATTAAAATCCAATTAGCAAATTGATAAATAAATAATATTTTTAAAATAATTTTAAAGAATTAAATTAGATTTTAAATTTATACATTATATCATAATTTTTATTAGAAATCATGTGTAGCTTTGGAAACAGACTTCATTAACAACCTTCTTGCACCATTATTATTATTATTATTATTATTATTATTACTCCATTCAGCCACACACATACAGACACCCATACCTCCCATGTTTCCTTCAGTAGCCGCCATTACCCCTTTACCCTCCTAACTCCTTCACATCGGTAACACACACAAACCCACACATACTGAGACAGAGAGAAAAGAAAGGAAAGAGAGAAAAGAGGGCTGAACGGAGAAGAAGGAAGGGAGGGGGACGACCGCCGCCGACGCGTCTTGCCATAGCCACCGCCACCGAGCTGCCGGACCGAGCTAAGAAGGAGAAGAGGCCGTTGTTGTCATCGAGCTTGCTGTCGTCCATAGCCGCCGCCGTTGTGCTCCAGCTCGTTGCCACCATCGCGGACCGCCGCTGCCACCGCGCCATTCATCGCCGTCGCAAGGAAGACCAGGACCGAGGGAGAGAGCCGCGCGAGGAGTCGCCGTCGCCGCCGTTCGCGAGAGAGAGAGAGACACGCTGCGCGGGAGTTGCCGTCGTGGGGTGTGTTGCCGTTGAGAAGCTGTCGCCGCCAGATCCGCCGTTGTCAGAGCTTCTGTCCGAGTCCTGCCGCCGGAGAACACCTCTGCCGCCACTGAGATCTGCCGCCGGTGAGGTTTTAAGTTGGTTTTCGTTTCCTTTGAATTTCCGGGAGCTTAATCATCGCTGTATGTTTGTTTCAGTCGCCGTTGCCGGAGTTCTGGTCGTCGCCGCCGTTCGAGGTGGCCGCCGGAGCTGCCGCCAAACCGGTTCAGCGACCGCCGCTGTTTCATTTTCTTAGTTCGGTAAGTATTTATGTTTCGAAAACCCGTGTTAGTATTCTGTTATATTTGGTTATAAACTCTAAGGTTCTGGTAACGTAGGGTCGTGTTTTGAGCGTTGCATGTCGCTCTTAAGTTGCTGTGAGTGCTGCGAAAGTGATCAGGGACTGAGTTTGTGGTTGCTGATGGTTTCGGGTTAAGAGAAACGGTTTTGTTGACGCATTTTGAGTTATGGTTTCGACGAGTCAAGGTAGGGGTTTTTCTTAAAATCTAATTTCTATTACAGAGTTGTGGTAAATAGATATTAATGTGAGAGAACATATGCCTGTGATTATAATTGTCTTCTAAATGTGGTTGTTTGCTGGACTGAATGACTGATTGCTTGATTACTTGAGTAGTTTGTGATTACTGAAAAGAGATTAGTTTGAAAGGTTATTTAGTTGATTATTATGAAAAATGGCTTTTCTTGGTTTTGAAGCTATTTTTGATGATGTAAAGGAATTGGCTTTGAAAATGGTTTAATTTTGAGTTAGTGACTTTATAAATGACTTTATAAATGATTTAGTATTTGAGCTGGTTTGATTTTAAAAAGAGATTTATTATGGGCACTGATTCGCTTTGAAAATAATTTGATATTGGAACTAGCTGAATCTTGGAAAATGATTGAGGTTTTGGAAAGGTTTGAGAAATGTTTGGATGGGACCCGAAAAGGGTGGCAAAATCCAAGTTTTAGAGGAGATGCTGCCGAAATTTTATAAAATTAGAAATTTCATTTGAAGTAGTTATTTTAAAAGGTTTAATTTTAAGCATTAAATGATTTGAGATTACTTCATTTAATCAAAGAAAAAGTTATGTTTTGGATTGAGAATTGTTAGTGAACGAAACGGAAAGAGGGATGATGATGATTGATTTGAAATATGATTTTTAAATGAATTTGGAAATGGGATATGGATTGGCAAATGATGATGACATTGAGAATGGCTTAGATATTGATGAATGATGAATGAATTATTTATGTTGCTTATGAATTTGAAATATCTGAGATACGAGGTTCCCTGGATTCAGTGCCGTGGCTTGCCACCACGTGTACCAGGTTGAAAACTCGATACTCTGTTGACCCTACGACGTAAGTGTGACCGGGCACTATATAAATTCCCGGGAATGTTACCCCCATTGAGCAATATTGATTATTTGAGAAAAAACTATGCATAGACTCTTGGGGATGCACGTCGGGGAACAGTCTAAGGACAATTCAGACTTGTCGGGTTGGCTGGATAACCGACAGATGAGCCTCATCAGCCATAGGACAGGCATGCATCATATGCATTTGTATGCTTTGCTTGGATTTGAACTTGTTTTGGTTTGCCTAATTGTTAAACTGTTCTTAACTGCTACTTGAACTATTTGCTGTAACTGCTATCTACTTGTGCTTTCCTTGTCTGTCTTGCCTGTGTTTGTCTTGGCGTGCTATTTTTGAGAATGAACTTGGATGCTGAATTAATGATTGTGTTGTTTGACTGCATGGTTGATTTCTGATTGAGATTTTCTTATAAGGAAGGAAAGATTTTGGATTTCTGAAAGATTAAACATTGTTTCTTTAAAAAGGGTTTTGAACGATTTCCTATTGGTTTTAAAAGATTCATAAGACAATGATAATCACTGAGCTTGAAAACAGTTTCTTACTAAATATCTTCTTATGAAAACTTTGAAACTCCGTGGTGAGACCGTGTGGTTAGGTTCTCACCCCCCTACAGCTTTACCTTTTCAGGAACCGGATGAAGAAGCATTAAGAAGAGTTATACTGCATTTGGTTTATATGCTGTTGTATTATTTAGATTATTTTCTTCCCTCGTCTTTGTTATTACAAGTTTGTAAGAGGGATAGGAATTGTATGTTTTATATTTTCTAATATGTTGAGTTATTATGTTAGGAGTCTTGTATATGAATCTATGCCTGCTACTTTGTTTTTTTTAAGATAAAGTATTTACTTCCGATGTTCAAAGAAATCAGCGATACAGTGTCGAGTCACAGGCTCCTATTTTAGTATTTAATATATAAAGTAGTCGTAATACTTTTTGCTATCAGAGTGGCGCAGCCGGAAGCGTGACTTCTGATAGTGAGGGTGTTACATTATGGTATCAGAGCGGTCTTTCCTGTAGAGCCTGAGGAATGGACCGGTTATGCTTCAATTGCATATTCTGAGAGTCTGTCATCTAGTAGGTCTTGTTCGAATAACGAGAATTAGAACTTTATGCACATGACTATCTATTGGTTAATGCCATTAGTCTTGCATTGCATAATTCCTGGTATTAAGTTTGGCCAGCTTAACACTAGTGAATTATGTATATGCAAGTATTAATGGGTTATCATAGACGATATGCGAGTCATAGATAACGCGAGTCGTGGGTTTTGGGAACGTTAGACTAAATTCCAGAGATTAGTTCCGATTCGACGTATAATCTTTATTCGTGCTTGACGTTATCTTTTCTTTATCAATAGTATTATAATCTCTAGTTCTGGATTTCTTCTTGGAATGTGTTTTGGATATTCTTCTACCATATCTTGACATTCATATATATCCTTGTTTGATTATGTTCCTAATTATTGCTTGAATCTTTAAGGAACATTCAACCTTAACACTGTTCATAAATTTGGTATTTGTTGATTTGATTTCGAATTATTTTTGGTGCAATCCATAATCCTTGATTCCTAAGTTATTTGAAATCTTAAGAGTCGCGATTCGTAGTAAATTGATTATGCGATTTAGTTCTCTTGCTTCGTGTTCTGTAACTATTGTGTGTTTTGCTCGGATTACAATCTCTGGTTTTGTGTTTCTTCGTAAAAATGATAAAAACTGACCTTGTTTTGATAAAATGTATCAATTCTAGTAGTTTTCTTCTACAACTCTTATCTTGGAATTTCTTTTGAAAATAGTTTTATTTTGGTTCTTTTTCTGTTTGACTCTGGTTGTAACCATTATTTGAATTCTGAATACGACAACCTTTGATTTTATAAAATACTTCCTTACAAAAAATGAAAAATTTCTTTATATAATTAAAACATGCTTTTATTTAAAAGTACTACTTAGTCTTTATTTATCCTTACAAGAATACTTTACTTTAGATTTTCTCATTTGAACATAATTTGATCCTTTTGCAACATTATTCGAGTTTTTATGTACATAAATATATACTTAGTTAATTATGTATCTACGAACTCTTTAAACTTTCTAAAGCAAGATTTCTATTTTCATTTCAGTTAATTTTCATTTAATAAACTTCACACAAATCATTTTAATTTGAATTTGATCTAGTATAACATAATATTTACCTTTGTTTAGTTTTTTTTGAAAAATATTGTATTTATATATTTTCATTACACAAATCATACATTATGTTCAAGTTCGACTTGAAATTGTTTTAATTTGACACAATATTCATGTTTTCACTAATTCTCTTGAATTTTGTAAATAATAACCCTGTTCTCTTTTAGGATTTCTATTGAAGTTCTTTGAAATCAAAATTCTTTCCTATTTGTATTTCAATTCTTTCTTCTGACATACTTCACGACTTTTAACCATCCTAGTTTGTTGGTGACTAGAACCATTCCTTCATATTTTTGTAAACTTTGCGCTTCTCTAATTTGGTTTCAATTTGTTTTGATCCAATTTACCATTACCCTTTTCTTGTTTTCTTTGGAGTTCCTAGATTCAATATTTCCTGTTAAGATGCGAAATGACTCTTTCTGAAACGTTTTCTCATGTCTATACATTGTTGCTTAGTTGTAATCCTACACTTTCCGAATTCATGTGAATCTTATTCTTGTCACTTATTCTTCTCTTCCTGCGATTTGTATCTCTTTGAACGTACTTAATGCATTTCAATATTATTGAATATCCTTATAAGGTGTGATTTCTAGCATATTCTTGGATTGTTTTAAGCCTTTTAAAATAAGATTTGATTTATTTTTATGTAAGGTTGTTTTTGACTCTGCATTCCTTTATTTGGGCAGTGCCTCTTTTTGCTGTAACTTAAATTTGTTTTGGAGCGACACGGCCATCTGTTGAAGTTTTAATAAAATCACTTTTAACTTAGCTTACACTCCCTTACTTTGAAAATTTTTGTATGTGATTTAAATCTGTTTCATTGTAATGCATCTTTTTTTCCTTTTATAAGCAAAACTTTATTTCGAGTTTCCTTCCAACAAGATCGTAATTTTTATGCATGCTTAACATAAAAAAAAAAATAAATAGAATTTTTCTCTTAGCCAAATTAGTCTCTCCTTTTTCAATTTTATGTAATCTGTTTCAACTTGAATTTATATTGAAATAATGTTACATTCATACTTTTATTATTTTGTTGGAAGATGTTTGTTACTTATTTTTTTTTTTTTTTTTTTTTTTGGTAAAACATGAAATGATCTTCCCTTAAGATTTCCATTCTTCAAGAATAATGTATTCAAAAATATTTTTAAATCAAACTCGAGTTCTGAGAGCTTTGCCTTTAGTTTTGAATATTCTCCTTTTGTAAACCTCATATTTACTTGACTCCGCTTGAATTCGTTTCAAAATACTGCAATGTTTTTCATCTTATTGGTCTTATCGAATTCCTTCAATTCAAGAGTTACCCTTAAAGTTATCAATTGATTCTCTTTCCAGCAGTCTTTATTGCTTGTTCATCCTTATCTACTTGTGATTTCCACAATTCTTTCAAATTCTCGCGAACACGTTCCTTGTCACTGTTCTTTCTTTTCTATGGTTTGTTATCCTTCTGAGTATACTCGAAATTAGTTTTGGTGTCTTGTGGACCGTTAGACTTAATAAATGACACATTAGTCCTTTAGGACACGTTTGGTGAACGCAGAAGGTGAAATTTGTAAACATACGATGTAGCAAAGATTATCGAATCTTGTTTCATGTGGAAGAGTTTTATTGATGTTAAGTTTGTGACTACTAAGATTTGCAAAGTATTTGATGAGGTTGAGAACCCTCGGATGAATTGATTGATGAAGTACGATTGAGAATGGTGGAGATAAGTTATGTTGAAATTTGAATAGTTGAATCTTTGAAGTCGGTGCAAGATCAGTATTGGGAACGTTAGTCACGTTGTTTCAATATCAGTTTGCTTTGTGATCTTTTGCACCAAGCTTGTTTTGTAGCTTCTATTTCGCATCACACATATATCCTTATATCCTCATACCATATGAAAATCTTGGTATATGAGACTGTATGTATATATATGCTATAATCTTTTGTTTTTCTTAAAATGTGTTTGAACATAAAGTGATATAAAGTCTCTTTCGTTTTGTATCAATTTTCGAGGACGAAAATTCTTATAAGGTAGGTAGGATGTAAGACCCATAATTAAAAAAAATATATATATTATTATGAGTTAATCTCAACTTATTTATTCATTAAAGACTTTTGTTTTTAGAAAATTATTTTATTAAAAGTAATTAAATCAAGTTTTGACAATTAAATTAGAAATTTTACTTAATTTTATAATTATTGAATAATTTTCTATATTTAAGTTATAGAGCTTAACATTTGTAAAAGAATAAGAATTTTATATGATTTAGCTAAATAATTGAGATTTTAGAATTTAATACTTTAATTTTATAAAGAAAATTAATTATTTTTAATTTTAAATTAGAATACTTAATTAAAATCCAATTAGCAAATTGATAAATAAATAATATTTTTAAAATAATTTTAAAGAATTAAATTAGATTTTAAATTTATACATTATATCATAATTTTTATTAGAAATCATGTGTAGCTTTGGAAACAGACTTCATTAACAACCTTCTTGCACCATTATTATTATTATTATTATTATTATTATTATTATTATTATTATTATTATTATTATTACTCCATTCAGCCACACACATACAGACACCCATACCTCCCATGTTTCCTTCAGTAGCCGCCATTACCCCCTTACCCTCCTAACTCCTTCACATCGGTAACACACACAAACCCACACATACTGAGACAGAGAGAAAAGAAAGGAAAGAGAGAAAAGAGGGCTGAACGGAGAAGAAGGAAGGGAGGGGGACGACCGCCGCCGACGCGTCTTGCCATAGCCACCGCCACCGAGCTGCCGGACCGAGCTAAGAAGGAGAAGAGGCCGCTGTTGTCATCGAGCTTGCTGTCGTCCATAGCCGCCGCCGTTGTGCTCCAGCTCGTTGCCACCATCGCGGACCGCCGCTGCCACCGCGCCATTCATCGCCGTCGCAAAGGAAGACCAGGACCGAGGGAGAGAGCCGCGCGAGGAGTCGCCGTCGCCGCTGTTCGCGAGAGAGAGAGAGACACGCTGCGCGGGAGTTGCCGTCGTGGGGTGTGTTGCCGTTGAGAAGCTGTCGCCGCCAGATCCGCCGTTGTCAGAGCTTCTGTCCGAGTCCTGCCGCCGGAGAACACCTCTGCCGCCACTGAGATCTGCCGCCGGTGAGGTTTTAAGTTGGTTTTCGTTTCCTTTGAATTTCCGGGAGCTTAATCATCGCTGTATGTTTGTTTCAGTCGCCGTTGCCGGAGTTCTGGTCGTCGCCGCCGTTCGAGGTGGCTGCCGGAGCTGCCGCCAAACCGGTTCAGCGACCGCCGCTGTTTCATTTTCTTAGTTCGGTAAGTATTTATGTTTCGAAAACCCGTGTTAGTATTCTGTTATATTTGGTTATAAACTCTGAGGTTCTGGTAACGTAGGGTCGTGTTTTGAGCGTTGCATGTCGCTCTTAAGTTGCTGTGAGTGCTGCGAAAGTGATCAGGGACTGAGTTTGTGGTTGCTGATGGTTTCGGGTTAAGAGAAACGGTTTTGTTGACGCATTTTGAGTTATGGTTTCGACGAGTCAAGGTAGGGGTTTTTCTTAAAATCTAATTTCTATTACAGAGTTGTGGTAAATAGATATTAATGTGAGAGAACATATGCCTGTGATTATAATTGTCTTCTAAATGTGGTTGTTTGCTGGACTGAATGACTGATTGCTTGATTACTTGAGTAGTTTGTGATTACTGAAAAGAGATTAGTTTGAAAGGTTATTTAGTTGATTATTATGAAAAATGGCTTTTCTTGGTTTTGAAGCTATTTTTGATGATGTAAAGGAATTGGCTTTGAAAATGGTTTAATTTTGAGTTAGTGACTTTATAAATGACTTTATAAATGATTTAGTATTTGAGCTGGTTTGATTTTAAAAAGAGATTTATTATGGGCACTGATTCGCTTTGAAAATAATTTGATATTGGAACTAGCTGAATCTTGGAAAATGATTGAGGTTTTGGAAAGGTTTGAGAAATGTTTGGATGGGACCCGAAAAGGGTGGCAAAATCCAAGTTTTAGAGGAGATGCTGCCGAAATTTTATAAAATTAGAAATTTCATTTGAAGTAGTTATTTTAAAAGGTTTAATTTTAAGCATTAAATGATTTGAGATTACTTCATTTAATCAAAGAAAAAGTTATGTTTTGGATTGAGAATTGTTAGTGAACGAAACGGAAAGAGGGATGATGATGATTGATTTGAAATATGATTTTTAAATGAATTTGGAAATGGGATATGGATTGGCAAATGATGATGACATTGAGAATGGCTTAGATATTGATGAATGATGAATGAATTATTTATGTTGCTTATGAATTTGAAATATCTGAGATACGAGGTTCCCTGGATTCAGTGCCGTGGCTTGCCACCACGTGTACCAGGTTGAAAACTCGATACTCTGTTGACCCTACGACGTAAGTGTGACCGGGCACTATATAAATTCCCGGGAATGTTACCCCCATTGAGCAATATTGATTATTTGAGAAAAAACTATGCATAGACTCTTGGGGATGCACGTCGGGGAACAGTCTAAGGACAATTCAGACTTGTCGGGTTGGCTGGATAACCGACAGATGAGCCTCATCAGCCATAGGACAGGCATGCATCATATGCATTTGTATGCTTTGCTTGGATTTGAACTTGTTTTGGTTTGCCTAATTGTTAAACCGTTCTTAACTGCTACTTGAACTATTTGCTGTAACTGCTACCTACTTGTGCTTTCCTTGTCTGTCTTGCCTGTGTTTGTCTTGGCGTGCTATTTTTGAGAATGAACTTGGATGCTGAATTAATGATTGTGTTGTTTGACTGCATGGTTGATTTCTGATTGAGATTTTCTTATAAGGAAGGAAAGATTTTGGATTTCTGAAAGATTAAACATTGTTTCTTTAAAAAGGGTTTTGAACGATTTCCTATTGGTTTTAAAAGATTCATAAGACAATGATAATCACTGAGCTTGAAAACAGTTTCTTACTAAATATCTTCTTATGACAACTTTGAAACTCCGTGGTGAGACCGTGTGGTTAGGTTCTCACCCCCCTACAGCTTTACCTTTTCAGGAACCGGATGAAGAAGCATTAAGAAGAGTTATACTGCATTTGGTTTATATGCTGTTGTATTATTTAGATTATTTTCTTCCCTCGTCTTTGTTATTACAAGTTTGTAAGAGGGATAGGAATTGTATGTTTTATATTTTCTAATATGTTGAGTTATTATGTTAGGAGTCTTGTATATGAATCTATGCCTGCTACTTTGTTTTTTTTAAGATAAAGTATTTACTTCCGATGTTCAAAGAAATCAGCGATACAGTGTCGAGTCACAGGCTCCTATTTTAGTATTTAATATATAAAGTAGTCGTAATACTTTTTGCTATCAGAGTGGCGCAGCCGGAAGCGTGACTTCTGATAGTGAGGGTGTTACAATTGTAACCTTCATTACAGATATTATAGGTTAAGTTGACCCATTATTTACTTAGTTCCTAATTGTATTAATTGTATATTAATACAAGTAGTTTGACATATAAATCATGTTTAAATACACCCCCAATAAAATGTAATCTTGACGAATATGAATATATATACACCCCCAATAAAATGTAATCATGTTTATATATATATATATGTGTGTGTACGGAATAGAATATTTTTAGCATTTTAGAGTCAAGGGGCAGGATAATAATTTTTTTTGTTATATTTAAATATTTGAATACTAGAATAATTATATTATCTCAGTTTTATACATCAAGAAGATTAAATGTTCGTATAAAAATTAGTCATGCTAAAATGAATGACGACACTCATAAGACCAAGGATTTATTAAAATATTTGGTTTGGTTTTAATTTGTTTAAATGGTAGTATTTTTGGTGTTTAAAATTTAAATTAAATCTATTCTAATATTTAAAGATTAAATTTGATTTAAATTAATTATTATATTTTTAAGTGTTTAATAAATCTAATTAAATAAAATCATATCTAATTTAAATTAGTTAGAATTAATTTTAGAGTTATATCTTTTATTTAATGTTATATTTTATTACTTTATTCTAGAAAGATTTGGTCTACATTTAGAATAATCTATTAAGGGTCTAGCTAAATACTTTTTTTAAAATAATTTAAACATTTTTTATGAATAAAATTTTTTGAGTTATTTTATACATGTTTTCTTTTGTGTGATCAAGTGATCCAAGTGAGTAATTTGTTTTGTTTGTCTTATGAAAAATTTAAAGAATCCAACTTAAAATAATTTTTAGTGTTAGTTTTTTTTTATTTTAATTTTTTTTATCTAACTTATCAACAACAAATTTTTTTGAAAATCTAATATAAAAAAACTCTTTTGATAATCTAAATTATTAAGAGCAGATTTTTTTAAGTTGTAGTAGAATTTTTTTTTCCTGTCCTTTTAGTTTCTTAGTGGGCTCATATCCCTCGGGATGAGTCATGTAACGTAATAATCATCGTGATGCCACTCCACCAATGTTCATGTGGACCTAACTTTGACATAAAATTAAGAGTAAAGTATCGTTTTTGTCTTTAACATTTGGAGTAAGTCTTATTTGTATTCTTAACGTTTAAATCGTCTTATTTGTATCCTTAACGTTTATAAAAGTGATTCAATGTTATCCTACTATTAATTATACTAACAAATCAGATTATATTTTTCAATTATTCTCACTTGGATGTATTTATTATCAATTAGGTCTCACTTGAATGTGGTTGATTTTAATATTATACCCATTATTTGTGTTTAGATTCAATTATATCCCTAGAAAAGTGAATTATGTAAATGTTATAGGAATTAGTTTCAACATTTGATGAGCTATTTTCCGGAGTAGATCATCGATTCTATCCCAGACATTTGTATTCTAACTTTAAGAAGAGATTTTTAAAACTCAAACTAAAGCGTTCATGACGTGTAATTGACGGTAGGATAACATTGAATCACTTTTAGGGATACAAATAGGACGATTTAAACATTAGAAACACAAATAGAATTTACCCCCAAACATTGAGGATAAAAACGATACTTTATTCTAAAATTAAAATGGAAGTATATAAATTATTAATTATATCATATAAGCTAAGAAACATTAAATGAAACTTAACAGGAGTTCGCTCGATAAAGTAAGTAAAATAATATAAAGATGAACTTTATCCGTAAAGTAAGGAAATTTAGATCTTAGTCTTTTTTTTAGATGGTTATACTGGTTTATCACTTCCCATCTTCAACATTTCGGTCTTTTTGTCTGTTTTTTTATTAGAAAAAAAATAAAATAAAATTTAATTATTATATATTATAAAATTATTTCTACTAAAAATTTAAATTAATAAAAAAAATGAGACATATAAATATAAATATCTAACACACTTTTTTACGTAATAGCTTCATTTTAAATTTGTGTAAAACTTTGGATAGTTTTTTTTTTCTTTTGTTTAATAATAAGAATCGAATTCTAAATTTTTTAGTCATAAAAATTTTAATATTATGTTCAATGTTATGAATTTTTTTTAAATTTAAATTAATAAAAAGAAATATATAAATAATTATATTTCTTTTATTATAGCTGATACTTTTTTATTGTCATTTCTATGATTCTTGAGTTAGGATCTAAGTGATTAATTTAATTACTTTTGTTGATATATCAAATATTCATTTAAAATTTTACATATATATATAAATTAGCTTAGTATCTCTATGAATGTGATTAAAAAAAGAACTATTCATACAGCACAAGCAATTATGTAAATTAAAGGGCTAATATCTTCCACGGTAGTAATAATTATTAGTGTCACACTTTGAAGATGTGAAAGAATCTCATAAGATTATCTTTTTCCCCTATAAACAAACACTAATTAATGATTATATTACATTTAGATTCAAACTTGCTTTATTTAAGCCAGATCATCAACAATTAGTAGAAGTCATTAATTACATAATGCTTTGGATGGTGGTTAATTTACGCATGCAATCCATGGTTTCGGCATACATATTTGACAAATCATATCTTGTTTGGTCCCTATCCTTGCTTTTGAAATTCCATCCACCATAAATAATGGGTAAATATTTTCTAAGTATGGCATTAAGTAGCACCAAAGATAATATATAATTATATATAACTGAAAAAGTAATGCTATATATATTTATTTTTTGGTTTCCAACGGTATCCCCCAACCCGACAGGTCAATAACTAATTCGTCGCGGATTTGAGCTCCATTTAAAGGTTTGCTACTGGCCAATGGGTTGCTGCATGCACAAAGCGGGACGAGTGAGCTGACCACTCGACCAATCCAAGTTGATTAAAGTAATGCTATATATCTAAGTCTTTTTATGAACTGAATCTAATAAAAATTTTATTGTTTAATTGATTTTTGTTATATTATACTAACTTAGTTGGACTTGAAATTAATAAAAAGACTTGAAATTAATAAAAAAAAATGAATGTATAGCATTATTCTAAAAAAAATATTAATAAAAAAAATTAAAAGAAGATGACGAATCACCATAGAAGAAGAGACTTGACTATACATGCTTGATTATTTTGAAAGCAAACCCTAAGGTATTGCTGTAAAGGCTCTTTGATTTTGGCATAATAAATTAAGATATATGATTAGAGATAAGCTTAATTATATATTAAAATCATCACTGCTGTGGAGAGTCCTTAGTTATGGACCCAAAAATAAATAAATAAATAAATAAAATGTCCTTGATTTGAGAAAAGAATGTTTGACATGAAACACTATAATAAGAGTACACATATCCTTCAGAAAAGTAGAAACCCACCACCATCTGCGATATATATATATATATACTATTTTTTTCTTGGGTTAGAAATTAGGGTATCTACCATCAACAATGAAAAGTAGTCCCTTTATTATTGGAATAAGTATAAAAAAAATTAACTTTTAATTAATTAATATTAATTTGATTTTTTACTCTAAAATTATGTTTTAACTTTTATTTTTTTATTTTAGAGTTAGAGTTTAAAATAAAAAATTATTTTAAAAAATTAGTTGATATTATTTAACCAAATTAACTCCTTAATTATACAGATAAAATTCTAACCACATAAAATATAGAACGAAATGAGTTACATTCATAGCTCATCTATATGCTCAACATCTATATATATTTCAAAAGAAAATGGAGGAAATCAATTTATAAGAGAACTAGTATTTGATGCATGTTGTGATATTTATTATTATTATGGTGGTTATTGGCTATATAATTAAAATACTTTTTAACTTAAAAAATAAAAAATAAAAATATTATAAAAATATTAAAAATGTGACCTTAAATATAAAAATAACTTTTTGTATTTATATTTGAATGGTATCGATCTAATTAAACAAGCGAATATAATTAGATGGAAATCTAAAAGATAAAATTTTATGCAGCCAAATAATCAAAATTGTACTCATTTAGAAATACATCTATTCTAAATTAAAACTCTGCTACATAAAAATACCATTTTAAAAAAATTGAATACAAAAATAAGTTCATGAAATATTGGAAATATTTACTTAAGTTTATCGCATATGTACAGCTTACAGCACAAGTTTACTTTCATATGTTACAAAGATGATTTAATTAGTACATATTAACATTTTTCATGAGATAAAATTTTTTCAATTTTTTTTTTAATTTTACAAACTCGAATTCAAAATATCAAATCATTTAAAATAAAAAATATAATAAATTCCTTTTTCTAAAAAAATAGAAAAAGAAGCATATGATATATGACATACAAACTGTGTTTGTTTACAGACACGAAACACTGAGATAGGAATACAAAGACACAAAATTATATTTGACAAATAACACATAAATAGAAATATTGTATTCAAAGATACTAAATTAATATATTTTGTGTCCTTTCTAATAGAAAAGATATAGACGAGACAGTAACAAGAAAATAATTTATTCTTATATATTTTTATCAAATTTTATAATTATATTTTTTATTAATATATTTTTTAATTTTTTAAAAAAATAAAGACAAATTAAATTTTTATAATTTATTTTAATTTATCAATAAATAAAATATAAAAATACTAATTTTTATATCTCTATTAATATATTTTATTCTCAACTTATCTTATTTTGTTCTTAAAATCAAACGCAACAATAATAATGATTAAAAATAAATTAAAGTGAGTGATAAAGGGGCAAAACCATCATGAATGAAGGTAGCTACTAGCTAGTACGGTCAAAAGAGACACTTCTTCATTCTCTCTTTTTAATTTTCTCTCCTTCAATTTGCTTTGCATCATTCAATTCATAAAGTAAGCCAACACATAAAGCCACCCCACAAACCAACTAAAACATTCTTTCTTTGCACTTTAATTTGGAGAGCATTTCCAGACAAACAAAGGTGTGTATGTGATCAATTTTCTTTCTTTCTCTCTCTCTCTCTTCTTTCACATACTCTCTCAACTCATCTACATACCCTTTAATTTGCTTTTCCTCTATCTTTTTACTTTGAATTTCTTGGCTACTTCTGTGGCCAAACTTGGCTATATGGATTTTTCTCAAGTTTTTTTCTTTTTCATGCATATATATAATTCTAATTATTATTAAAGCTATATATTATGAGTTTTTAGGGTTTTGCTTTAAAGCTTGAGAGAAATATCAACTTCCACCACCAGATTAAGAGTGTTTTCTTCTTCTTCTTTTTCTTCTTCTTCTTATTTATTATTATTATTATTATTATTATTATTATTATTATTATTATTATTATTATTATTATTATTATTATTATTATTATTTCATTTTTATAGCTATACCATGTTCATCATGTTCTTATATGTATGGTACTATACTATAATATTACTTATATATTGACCTTAAGTTTTTTTCTTTTTAATCTCAAGGGAAAGTTCTTGATCTCTTAACCTTTTTTAATTACTAATATGATGATTTTCAAAAGAACATATAAATGATAGTTAAAAAGAAATTTTTATTTGTTATTGTATATAGATTCTTCTCAAGTTTAAAGTTAAACCTTCTGGTTTTATTTTTTATCCTGTTGCTATAGATTCCTCTCAATTTCAATTTCTCAAGTTCTTATCCTTTTGAAGATATTTCTTCTCAATTCAAATCCATATAATATTAGAATCCTTATTATTGTATTTTTTAACTTATTGAAATCTATGATATATGTTATTAATCATCTAGAAAATCATCATAACCAATTCTTGAAATTATAATTTGTTTCTTATCTTTGTTGATGTCTCATATACAAATAATATATATGGAATATTATTATAATTTCTTAGGGTTATGGAAGGGATAGGTCCCAACAACAATTCATGCACAACAAGGCCTCATAATAATGAAGGTGGTGGTGGAAATAACAACAACAATTTAGAGAAGAAAGCAAGGCCACAAGAGCAATTGAATTGTCCAAGGTGCAATTCAACAAACACAAAGTTTTGCTACTACAACAATTATAGCCTCACACAACCAAGGTATTTTTGCAAGACTTGTAGAAGGTATTGGACTGAAGGTGGGTCCCTCAGGAATGTTCCTGTTGGTGGTGGTTCAAGGAAGAACAAGATCAAGATCAATACCAATAACAACAATAATAATAACAACTCTTCGTCATCGTCGTCAACAACATCAACACCTTCATCAAATTCAAAGGTTCTTGTTCATCAAGACCTACTAAACCCTAATAATAATAGGGTTATTCAAGGACAAGATCTTAATCTTGCTTTTCCATCTATGGATCATCACAACAATTATCATCATGGTTTGTTACCATTTATTGATATGGTTAATAATAATAATAATAGTAGTAGTAATAATAATAATAATAATAGTAATGGTGATGCACCAAGTTCTCTTTCAGCTTTGGAGCTTTTAAGGTCAAGCATGGCTTCTAGGGGTTTGAGTAATCCATATTATGCTTCTTCTAATTCTTCATTGGTACCATCAAATTCATCAAGTGTAATTTACCCTACTTCTGGATTAGGGTTTCCAACCATGCAAGAAGTAGTTAACAATAATAAGCAAAATAGTGGTAACCTTGGATTTTCATCTTCTTCATCAATTATGGATCATCAAGAGAATATTGTTAATAATAGTGATGGTGGAGGAAGAGTTCTTTTCCCTTTTGGAGAGGTGATGAAGAGTGCTGAAGAAAACAACAACAAAGAACAAGGGAATAATTCATCAAGCACTGCCAATGGTGGATATTGGAATGGAATGATGGGTCAAGGGTCATGGTGAAGGGACAACAAGGAAACTAAGAACATGCATTATTAATTACTATTGTTATTATTATTATTGCTACTACTATTATTATTATTATTATTTGAGAAATTCTTAGATGTTTTTAGGGTATAAGAAAAAGTTTATTTTGTACCATTCATCACTTATATGCAAAAAAACTAATTATCAAATGATAAATAATGGTGCAAAATAAATTTTTTTCTTATTTTAAGAGTATCTAAAAATTTCTCTTAATTAATATTTTTCTTTAATTTCAGTTCATATTTTTCTTTTTTTTTTTTCTCCATGTTTTCTTATGATATTTGTTTGATGAAGTTATGTTATATATAGAGCTAACAATAGGGTACACATGGTTATTGCCTATTAGTTATTACTTTGTTTTTTTGTACACAATGCCTATAACTTTGTTTTTCATATATATATATATATATATATATATATATATATATAAATAGATTGAAAATAGAGTTGAATATTTATGTGCAAGGCATATAAATGTAAGAAGTAAATCACCATGATTTATATGGGTTTTTTTTTTTAAATATTATGATGATAGATGTTTGATATTTTTTATAGAAAATTTTAATAATACTTTGGAGAAATAGAATCTAAAAAAAATGAATAATAATTTTCTTTTATCAAACTATAATTTAAAATATTACTTTACATAAAAAAATACTATGATTTAAAATTTTAATGGAAATTGAACATGTTATTAATTAGATGTTGAGATTATATATTTATAAGGGTTTGTATAGACATACACATTATTATTACTAGTTTGGTTGCTTTTGTGCTCTTTCCAGCTACTCTCTTCTTTCTATCTTTGTCTTAAAAATAATTAGTGGGTTGTGTCAGCTTTCTTGTCTAATTTATTATCACATCTGAGATTCTTCCAACTATGAAAGCACTTATTATTGGAATTATTCTTTGGAATAATATGAAAAAGAAAATTCAAAATTAATGGAAGGACAAGAGAGAAGTGTTCTATGTGATCTTAGTGTTTTAGCTGAATTAGGGAATGTCACACCCTACTTTCAATGCATAATAATAAACCTGAAATCTTAGTCCATGTATTTGTTGAATTAATAATTAATAAAATATAACCAACTTGGACCAGTTTAATATAATAATCAATTTCCTAATCTGTTTAAGTAAGTATCAGAGATTTAAATTTCGCCTTGTGTATATAACAATTTATTCATTAGCAACAAATTTTTAAATAAATTTTTAATTTGTAATAGATTAGTTATTGATATGTCGAATTAAAAAATACCATAAATAAAAAAAATAATTAATAAAATGTATTACCATAAATAATAAATATAACATCAAAGATCGTATAACTTAACAGAATAGAACAAATCTTGAAAAATTGGATTACCTGCCCCCACCTAAAACACTAACCTAAATATATATAATCAATAAATTAACTTGATGTATGTGTGTTAATTGAAAGTCCAAGTGTGTCACATTCATGTTCATGTCATTCATCCACCTGCTTTTATAATAATAGTATGCGTGGAAGGACATAGGAAAATTCTCAAGTTGCCTAACTTAATTTTCTTGGTATTTTTCTAGTGGGGCCCCCAAACATTCTCCTATGAGGGCAAGTGGGGAAGAGCATATTATGTATTACTATTTCAAAAGTTTGTCTAACCATAACATCTCAAGAGATGACTGAAAAGATAAAAATATTAATAAGTTTTTAATATATAAAATATATTAAAAGATTATATATTTTTTTAATTACTTAGTTTGTTTCTTTGATTAGGAAAAATCTTATCAATTATTCTCTGCGTACAAATTATTTTTCCATATAAATCTATACAAATAATTTTATTTTAATTCACCTCACGCACCTCTTAATTTAACTAACTTTTTAATCAACGCGCGAATATATAACTACCTTTTTCGAAAGAATTTCATTTCCGTTTTCGAATTTTCTCAACGTTTTCGGTCTACATTCTCTTCCATCTCTGGATTCTTTGCATTTCTCTTCGTTCGCTCTCTACATTTTTGAAATCAAGCTCTAAAATCAGTTTTGAACAGTTATTTCATTGTTGAAGATAGTGAATAATTCAAGTTCAGATTGTCATTTGAACTAGAACGAAGTTGATTATTGTTTTGAATCCAATCAAGTGGCTGCGGTTCAATTCTAGTTAATATTTTTGTTAGTAGTTTATGATTCTGTAGGTGAATAATGTTGTTTTTATTTGTGAAAATTGTTGTTCATCGTTGATGGTTTCAATTGAATGTAATGTAAAAGTTATGCATTAAAGAAAATATTTTTCTATATTTGCAGCAAAGTTTGATGTAACACGAAAATATTTGAGTGTATTTTGTTATAGAATTTTCTGTGTATGTGTGCTTATAAGTTCTGCATAATTCAAAACTCTTCTTCTCCCTACTCCTCATCTTCTGCTGCTTCTTCTTCTTCTTTTTCATCATCATCTTTTTTTTTCTTATTTATCTTTTTTTTCTTGTTTTATCTTCTCAAATTTCTTCTTGTTTTACTCTCTTAATAAGAATAAAAACAAAAAAAATCAAACAAAGAAGAAGAAAAATACATAATGGTGCAAAATTACTTGAAAGATGATGAACTTACATTCATTCAACTAAAAGAAAGAAAGAAATAAGGAAAAGAAGAAGAAGAAAAAAAATGCAGCATTAGAGGAAATATTTTTCTGTATTTGTAGCAAATTTGGGTGTAACACGAATATATATTTAGATGTAACACGAAAATATTTGAGTGTATTATTTAAGAATTTTTGGTGTATGTGTGCTGATAAGTTCTGTATAATTCAAAACTCTTCCTCTTCCTCCTCCTCATCTTCTGATGCTTCTTCTTCTTCATCTTCTTATTTCATTTTCTCATAATTCTTTTCGAATTTAGCTTCGCAACTTCCTTCACTTTTCGCGACGATTTTCAGAGATTTTTGAGAGATTTTGATCTTTATTTGAATTTTGAACATTGCAGTTTTGATTGAGGAAAAAGAACCGTTTGAGTTATTCAAGAGTCAGGAAAGCGCATGTTTACACGCAATCTAAACTGAAGGTCGTTTTTATTGAGTTTGGGCCAACTTGTATAAACTTATATATCAAAAAGACTTGTATGTATAATAGATTTCATATCTTATATAACCTCTTAAAATTCTCCAAAACATCATTTAAAAGTAGATGCAATTAATTTTTTTTTGGTGACTTGATGCAATTAATTAATGAAGTCTTTAACTTTTTTCTAAAAAGAGAAATATTTTATGTTCAACAAATCCTCTTACATATATTATTTTTTAATATTTGTTAATAATATTTGAATCTTATTATTAATAATTAAGAATTTGAATGAGCTAATTTTGTAGAGCAAAATTATGGAGCTAATTCTATAAACATCAAGGAATAATGTATTAATTCTCCCCAAATGATTTTTTTTTTCCCATCCCCATAACTCCAAATGAAATTGCAAAAAATAATAACTAGTTTATCACTCAAATTAAACAAAATCTTGGTAGAAAACAAAATCCTTCTAATTAATTACTAAATAAAAAATTGATTAATTTTCATATTTCAAGCCATTATATATTAATGTCTTTTTTCGTTTGCTTTATTACATATGAAAGAGGATTGTATACTATATTACTCTTTCTAGAAGTAGTCAATTCTATTATTCTATTACATAATAATAAGAAGGATATTTAAGAAAATCTGTTTAAAAGAGATAAATTATTTACCTTTTTAGTAAACTACACTAATTTTTTTTCAGGTTATCAAAGCCTAAAGGCTGAAATTTTCCTAATATCGCAAGTAGCTAAATAATCCTTATATATATTTTATAAAATATGCAAGGTTTTGAAAACCGAACGGCAATCGAACTAATAGAAACTAAAAGTTTAAAAATTTAATTAAGATTAAATTAGATATAAAATATATCATTTTAAAAATATTATTTTTTTATTTTATTTTATAAACCGATTAATTATTGAAAACTCAGATTAATTGACTAACTTTTCTAATTTTTTTAATCGATTTATTACTAATTAATTTTTATCCTAAATCGAACTGATTTAGAGACCAATTCTTAGTTAACCAAACTGGTCCCAATTCGATTCTCATAATAGAAATATAATATATTTTTTTTTTGTACCAGAATATTTTAATTATGTAATATTACATTAACAAAAATATTTATTTTTATATTAATTACGTAAATAATTATCTAAAAAATGAATATAATTAAACGAGGATATAAAACAGGTTATATACTGTTAATATATACATCAGAATTAAACCCTATTATTTATTATTATATTACTTTCATCTTCAGATTTTCTAATGATTTGTCCGTAAGAATAAATAGAAAATGACACTTTCCAATAACTGGGTAGAAAATCCATCACTTATGTTAGAACGTTGCCTAAGATTGTTGTTACAATTGGAGAAAACTTTATGGTCAAGGCAGTTAGGACCTACACTGAGTAACATATTAAAACTCAGAAAAGATCCTCCAAGAAAATGTTGAAATCCATGGATGCATTTTTGGATTGATGTACAACACGTTAGGTGTAGTAAAGTAACTAATAATGATTGTAAAAACAGTTTTAAATTCATTGATGCATAAAAACTATAAGAAAAATTTTAAGTGTACCGAAAACACCAATGTTCCAATCATTTTAACTGTTAATTTTAATTAATATATTATATATATATTTTTTATAATTTCGATCAACGGTTAAAACAATTGGAATATCGATGTTCTCGATACACTTGAAACTCATCCAAAACTATATTCATTAATTAATATATAATAGATATAAAGATTATTTCATCCAATTTACTAGTGATATGACTGAAATTCTTAATAATTAGAAGCTTTTGTATTTTTTATTATTTATTTTTACATAGGTAAAATGCTTAAAAAATATTCTGTTATTATTATTTTTTTTTTTTTGAAAATACATTCTTTGCTAACTGATTTGTTAGAAACTTACTTTTGTTTTTCAACCAAACAATTTAGTAAAGAGAAAGGGAGGAGAAAGAGAAATATTAACTAATTATTTATAAAAAAAAAGTTAATTCTCAGTTTTTTTTTTCTAATTAATTGAGGTATTTAATATCCCGTCATGTTTGGGAAATAAAGAGAGACGAGTGTTTAAAAAGTGAGATAAACTCATTAATTATATATTTTTAAAGTTTAATTATTTTGTAAGTTTTTATAGTTTTATTAAATTTTTAATTAGATCATTCTAATTTAAAACATTTTAATTTCTAGATCCTTAAAATAGATAAAGAATTTTAAATTAAGTCTTTATTGAAAATTACCGTTTACATATAACTAAATAATCTTAGAATATTTGCTTATGTGTTTGGATTTGGGATGAAATATTCTTAAAATGTTCTTCTTTTTTTTTTCAACTGTTAGTATGGATTTAATTAAAATTTTTATCTATTATATTTATAAATTAAAGATCTAATTATAAACTTTTAAAAATAGTAAGAACTTAAATAAAAGTTTAGTGAAATAATAAAAACATATAAAATAATTGAACCTATATTTTTAGCTCTCTCCTTTATTATTTTTTAATTCCTCTAAAATCTCATATCATGGACACATTTAAAAAATTTAAATCAACAACGATGATGAAATTTTTTGTGCAATCAATAATTTTGAAAAAGGAGAAAAAAATGGTGCGAAATACCTCTAATTCTAAATTAAATGAGTATGTAGAGACTATGTCATTTGAGTTATAGCTCGTTGGCGAGTGTGTGTTGATATATATGTCATTTATTCAAACAATTGCATAGAATTATAAATTTAGTTAATAAAAAACACCATTAATTTTTTTTAGATAAACCCAAATTTAAAGAAATTGTACATAATGCATGGTTGATTTGTCAACTTCTTATTTGTTGATAATTAACTAAATATTTGTACTATTAAATATTAATAATCAATTCCTTAATTAGTTTACTCAAAATAACAATCTTAGAAGCTAAGATATCAATTTTTTATGAAAAAAAATTAATAATTTATGTTACTGATTCCAAGCTAACTTTTTTCACTTACCTATAAGGCTATATAACTTTTAAAGTTTATTCCCACAATCACATGAAGAAGCCACATTCACTATATGGGCCAAACTTGTATTATGAATCTGTCACTATATACCCTAACAGTTTAAATCCGTTGGAACTTAACTATCTTAATGTGCACTAAATTCAAACCTAGAAAAAACCAAAGTAAAAAAAATTTAACGTGCATATCAAATATTCCTAATTAACTACTTGCTTGATCCATCTCCCCTCTTTCTAAGTGAAAAAACCACTTTGCTTATTAGTATCACTAGTCTACATTTTTTATAATATATATTGTTTTAATATTAAAGGAGCAGGGTTGTGTTAGGTCTTCGGCAACCAACATAAAAATATAGCCGAACCCCCATGACATGAATCAAAGATATTATTGCGCTAAAGCTAGGTCGTTGCCCGGAAGCAACGCGCCGTATGGCTTGAGTACGGTGTTAAAGCAAGAGCCGCTGCATCGGTGCCCGGATGTAGTGTTAAATGAGCAAGGGTTCTCGCGTTTTCGTGAACGGACGAGGGTAAATAAGCTAGTTTACAAAGTAAAAGGTAAAGGTCGAAGCGACAGAAGGTTGAGATTTGGGACATGGAACATAGGCACTCTAACAGGAAAGTCCATGGAGGTGGTGGACACCATGACAAGGAGGAAGATTAACATTATGTGCCTACAAGAAACGAAATGGGTTGGTGCAAAGGCTAGGGAGTTGGATACTTCTGGTTTCAAACTTTGGTATACAGAAAAGGTGAAGAATAGGAATGGAGTTGGAATAATTGTGGATAAGCAGTGGAAGAAGGACGTAGTGGATGTCAAGAGGGTGGGAGATCGGATCATCTCTATCAAACTTGGGGTGGAGGGAGGTGCTTTCCATGTGATTAGCGCATATGCACCGCAAGTGGGTTCGGATGAACAACACAAGATAAGGTTTTGGGAGGATTTAGAGAGTTTGGTTCAAGGCATACCTTTGGGAGATAAGATTTTCTTAGGAGGAGATTTAAATGGCCATGTTGGGAGAGAAGTGACTGGATATGGGAGTATTCATGAGGCCATGGTTTCGGGGTGATCAATGCCGAGGGTAAAACTATTTTGGACTTTTTCTCAACTTTTGATCTTCTCATCGAAAATACATGTTTTAAAAAGAGAGACGAACATCTTATAACCTATAAGAGTGGCATGACAAGCTCTCAAATCGACTTCTTCTTGTTGAGGAGAGTCGACCGGAAATTTTGCATTAACTGTAAAATTATCCCGGGAGAGAGTTTGACAACACAACATAGGGTGCTCGTCATGGATTTTCGCGTTGAGCAAAAGTTGAGAAAAAGACATCATACGAAGAACCTAAGGACGAGGTGGTGGCGGATGAAAGGTGAGGAACAAAGAAGCTTCCTAAGACGGGTAGGAGAAGAGGCAAAGTGAGATGGGAATGGAAGCGCGGAAGAGATGTGGAGGGAGATGGCAGAAGTTATTAGTAGAACAGTAAAAGAAAGTTTTGGTGAATCTAAAGGAATAGGACCAAGAGACAAGGAGTCCTGGTGGTGGAATGCGAGTATACAAGAAAAGATAAAGATAAAAAGGGAATGCTTTAAAGAGTGGTCTTTATGCCGCAATGCAGATAACTGGGAAAAATATAAGGCGGCTAAGAAAGAGACAAAAGTGGCTGTAAGTGAAGCAAGAACAAGAGCATATGAGGGTCTCTACCAGTCTTTGGGCACGAAAGAAGAAGAAAAAGGTATATATAGAATCGCAAAGAGCCGGGAAAGAAGAACGAGAGATTTGGATCAGGTTAAGTGCATAAAGGATAAGGATGGAGAGGTGTTGGCTCAAGAGGAGAAGATTAATGAAAGGTGGAAGAACTACTTCTACGAGTTATTTAATGAAGGACAGAAGACTCTTCCGAACCTTGGTCGATTATGCACAAGGGAAGAAGACCAAAACTTTGAATACTATCGAAGGATTCGAGACTTCGAGGTAAAAGAGGCTCTAAAGCAGATGAAAAATGGCAGGGCAGTAGGACCTGATAATATCCCGATTGAGGTTTGGAAGGGTCTTGGAGAAAAAGGCATCAACTGGTTAACCAAGTTTTTTAATGAGATTTTAAGGTCAAAGAAGATGCCTGATGAGTGGAGAAAGAGCACCTTGGTACCTATCTACAAGAATAAGGGGGATATACAAAGTTGCGGAAACTATAGAGGGATTAAGCTTATGAGTCATACTATGAAGTTATGGGAAAGGGTGATAGAACGGAGGTTGAGAAAAGAGACACAAGTAACAGAGAACCAATTTGAATTTATGCCAGGCAGATCTACCGCTGAAGCGATATACCTATTAAGAAGGATGATGGAGAGGTATCGTAGTAATAAAAGGAATCTACATATGGTGCTTATTGATTTGGAAAAAGCGTATGATAGGGTACAAAGGGAGGTCTTATGGAAGGTTTTAGAAAAGAGGAGAGTAAGGATCGCATATATTCGGACAATTAAAGACATGTATGATGGGGCCACAACTAGTGTGAAGACTCAAGGTGGTGTGATAGAGGAATTCCCTATTGGTATAGGATTACACCAGGGATCATCCTTGAGTCCATACCTTTTCACATTAGTCTTGGAAGTACTCACAGAGCACATCCAAGAGTCTGTGCCATGGTGCATGCTTTTTGCCGATGATATTGTCCTTATGGGAGAGTCAAGGAAAGACCTAAATAAGAAGTTGGAATTATGGATAGAAGCTCTAGAAGTGTATGGTCTGCGCATAAGCCGTAGCAAGACGGAATATATGGAATGTAAGTTCAGTTTGAGAAGGAAAAACCCCAATATAGAGGTGAAGATTGGAGAAAACATCCTACAAAAAGCTAAAAGTTTTAAGTATCTTGGGTGCATCATACAGGATAATGGAGAGATTGAACAGGATGTAAATCATAGGATCCAAGCAGGTTGGTCAAAATGGCGGAGTGCATCTGGTTTTATATGCGACAAAAAAGTGCCTTTAAAACTTAAAGGTAAATTCTATCGCACCGCTATAAGACCGGCTATGCTGTATGGTACGGAGTGTTGGGCGGCTAAAGGGGAGCACGAACATAAGCTGAGTGTGGCAGAGATGAAGATGTTGAGATGGATGAGTGGTCATACGCGATTGGATAAAATAAGGAATGAAGATATAAGGGAGAGAGTTGGAGTAGCACCCATTGTGGAAAAGATGGTTGAATCGCGTCTCAGGTGGTTTGGACATGTGAGAAGAAGACCGATAGAACACCCAATCAGGAGGGTGGATGAGATGGAAGATGGACAAAGAGCGAAAGGCAGAGAAAGACCTAAGAAGACCATTCATGAGGTAGTCAAACGAGATCTACATGTAAACGGTCTCTCTATAAACATGATACATGACAGAGTATAATGGCGTCGTTTGATTTATGTAGCCGACCCCACTTAGTGGGACAAGGCTTTGTTGTTGTTGTTGTTGTTGTATTGTTTTAATATTAGTATTTTCTGAACAATCAAATATGTATTTTTTTGTTTTGTTAATAAAAAATATTTTAAATACATAATTAATTAATAACAATTGTATTTTTATAAGAGTGTCAAAAATATTTAGTGTATAAATAATATTTTTTCAAAAATATTGCCACTTAATATGCTTTAGCCTTTAAACAGTGAATTTCTCATTTTCTTGTTTCCATGGCACTAACTTCTCTTGCACTTCAAATGCTTTATCTTTTTGGTTATTTTCACCCTTTTACACTTTCAAGGTACAAAAATTTTTCTTTTAATATGTCCATTCGTTTGGTTGATATATTTTTAGACCATTATATCTAAATATAATTTATATCCAATATATTAATTTAAGAATATAGCAAATTTTCAATATAACAATTAAGGTAAATACTCATAAAAATATTTTTACATGAAGATGACATTATGAATTGTTAAATGGTTTGATATGTCTGATTGAACCATCTAACAATTCGCAATGCCACTTTCAAGAGAGTATCTACCCACAATTAAAAAGTGTACATTCTATTTTTTCCATGATATGTTATCATAGTAATTTATCTGTACGAGAAAAAATCTTAAACGGCTCTTGACAATTATCTCGAAAAACAACGAGATCCTCAACTAAAAAAATATCTTTTCTGGTCTCCTAATCTTTACTTTTATAAGACTGATTAGCCCTTCTATTAATATTCTCTATCTGTATTAACAAAATAAACCTACATGGTATGTTAAACTGTTGATTTATTCATTAAGAACCAACTAGAATTAACAAATTCTTTTTTGTTGAAAGTCTCGTTGTCTTTTAAAAATAATTATCAAAGTCATTTAGTTTTTTTTATTATCTTTTTTAAATACATTAGCTAAATTTATTATGTAAAACTAAAAAATATTAATAATTTTTAAATTATTTTTATTTATAAAAATTAAACAAAAAATATATTAGTAATTAAGGTAGCGTTTGTTTTGAGGTACTGAGACAAAGACTGAGAGACTGAGACTCAGTATTGTGTTTGTTAGTTTAGAGACTGGTACTAAAATTTCTGTCTCTGTCTCTAAAATTTCAGTATTTTAGTACCTCCAAAAAGTAGGGACACAGGGACTAAAATTTTTAGAGATGAAGACTGAAACTTTAATAACATTTTATACCTAAAATACTTTCATTTTAATTAATTAATTCCAATTTTATCTTTTGTGCAAATTAAATTAGAGTTTTATTCTTGTTTCAATTCCTATCTCCCATTTTGCACCAAACAGAATACTGAGATTTATTTCGGTCATTGTCTCTTAGTCTCTGTCTCTCAGTCTTAGTCTTTCTATCTCTGTCTCTCTACCAAACGCTACCTAATATATCACGTAAGTATGTTTTGAAAAAATCATTGACAAAAAAATTAACTAATCTCACGAAGCTAAATATCAATGAGTAAAAAAAATATATTTTTCTTTTGTTTGAAAACTCGTACTCATTCAAAGACGAAGAAATTGTCAGGACATGGCCGGGTCGGGTATTCACTTTGTATAGCACCGTTATCAAACTATAGATGCTTGGCTCATCAAGCGCTTCAAATTTCAATGCAAGATTTTTCAAAGCCATAATCAAACTACTTTCATGGCCATCACAACCAGCGAAAACAGATCCTCTAAAAGATGTGTTAAAAAAAGTGAAGACAAAAAATACAAATTAAGAACAAAATTTATTGCTCATTTTTTTTTCTCACAAAATTCCAAAAATAAAATTTACTAAAATTGAAAGGAAAAAAAAAACTGCTTTTAGTTTCCCATTTAGAAACTCCATAACAATACTTTAAAGTTTAAACACAAATCACAAGACAATATAACTTTGACAAAAACCAGACATGTTATTTCCCCAAAATACATTTGTTAATGTACTCCAACAACATGCCTATAAGATGTTCTATTCAAAGCTAAAATAACTAGAAGAAAAACAATAGAGTTTCACCAATAAAAATATAATCATGCTACCACAAAGGATAATCTTTTGTATAAATATGCAGTCAATAATAAAAACATAAAGGAAAAAAAAAGGAAAATTTGAAAGCACTATCATAATCTGATACATGTACCTCTACTGTACAAGAAGAAACTCAATATATATATATAATATTTATTAGTAGCTTAAAAGACAAAGTTGGCAAACAAAACATAAACTGGAACATTATTTTCCAGTTCAGAAGACTCCTATACAAAAGTGCAAACCCTTTTTAACAAGAGAAGGACAAAGAAAGGCTCTTCTGAGCAGAAAATCCAAGTTTTCATGGATACAAAAGATTGTTTTTCATTTATCAGCGTTGATTCCGAATAACCGGACCTTGTGCATATGGGGGAACTTCGCGATCACTAGGACCATCACTGCCACGGTATTGAAGAAGAGCATCGGATTTTGATAATCGGTTGTATGCGAGGCTATCAAGTACCTGATAAAGACGCCAAAGGAAAAGAAAAGAACAAATAGTAAAATAATTATTGAGTTCTAAATCATGTAAGTTCTCAAGATAATTAAACACGAAATTCAAATTACAAAGACGACAGAGTATAATCGCCGCCAAAATCATGCACAAGTTGAACTTTGACTACGGGCCAAAAAACTTTCGTGTTTATATATGCAGCTACTCTAGAGGGGGTAACATAACAGCACGAATCTTTAACCGCCCCTTAATTCCCATTATTCTATGTACATAACACCATGTTTGGTAACTGTCTTAGAACAGAAATATAAAAGACATTAGGAGATACAATCATATATGGAGGAGACAATTAGACGAATAAGCAAAAAGTCTTTGTCTTCGGACAAAATTTGCCCAATTTTCTACCCGCCAACAAAGAAGGGACAGTGGAGCATGGAGACAGAGAAAAACACCAACCATCTTGTGTCTCTATTTTCTATCCTAAGACACTTTGCCAAACACAGTCTAATAGATGTGGGCTGCTGCTGGAAGTAATGAATGTAAGTTGAAAGGTCTTAGCTTGCATTATAAAAGCAAAACCTTAACTTTGTATAATAGACCTTCTTCCCAAATCGGCGATCAAGAATGAGCAGAAAGAACTTTCTTGATCGAGAATCAGCCCATTAGGTGTTTTCTGCTTCTTCTTCGCTTAAATTTTCTCTATCTAGAGGTAGAATCCTATGATTATCTAGAACTGTTGCCTTACACCGAAGTCTCTATATGAGAATCTTCCATGTATCTTGTTCATTGATCTACTTGACATGAAAAACTGCTGGCACTTTCGGGTATAAGGTGCATAAAATATAACATATAAATATGAAAGTGCATAACACTAATATAATTGCAGAAGTATTAAGATTTGATCTACTTGATAAGATTTGATCTGTGTACTGAAAGTCGCAAGAAACACTCAGATAGAGAAGCCACAAGGTGGGAGGTGAAATAAAATGAAGATGGAGAATGAAGAAGGTGAAGAAGGATAGTTGAGAAATAAAATGAAGATAACCTTGCATGTAAAAAAGATAAGGAAGGTGAAGAAGGGTAATTGAGAAATAAAATGAAGATGACTGTGTAAGTAGAAAAGGAAGAAGGTAAGAGTAGTTGAGAGAATTGATTGCACAGAGTAGTTGAGAGAATAAATTTTGCAATCAATTCTCAACAGTAAGAATTGAAAGCAAAAGCTAGAAAATATTGCTTTCAAAATCATGTTGAAAAAAAATCATCCAAACAAGTTTGGTCCAGCGTTGAACGTGCATTCATGCTGCTGAACGCTAAACCAAACATACACTTAATCATCAAAATTACAGTTGCAAGCCATGTGGTATGCCTAAACAAAACATTAGGTCCAACTGCAGAGGCCATGAATCAATCCCTTGGAAAATCTCTCTCACATCCTCAACGAAAACTCTTGGAAAACCAATTTCTATCACACAGAACTTAGGTCATGAATTTTTAAACAAACAACAGTAATTTCGAGTGAATGCAGCTTATCGATCTACACCGTCCAATCCCCCAGTTAATAAAAACAAATTAAATTGGAATATCATCTCAAGATTCATTTCGAACAATTAATTGCCTTGGAAGTTATTGTAGCAGAAGTTATGAAACCAAAAGGAGGATACAAAGTTTAACATATAAAAATACTACTGGCATGAAAGCATAACATATACAAATATACGACAGCAACCAGTATGGATAATTCTTGAGTAAACCACGAAAAATGTTTCCGAATTGCAAATTGCTGACGACATACCCTCAAAATATTTAAAAATGCAAACAAAATAACCAAAACCTACAATTTATTTTGTAAGTGGAAAATGACTTTTATACTATAAAGCACGAACACTTCGCTGAGTTGCCGTGTCCGCGTGTCGGACACATTTCGAATACGACACTCACCGACACTTGTCCATATGCGTGTCTGTTGTGTCCAACAGTGTCTTAATAAAAAGCAAAAAAATTCTTCTCCGAACACGCTTGGACACCTAAATACTATCACGCGTCAGCCTATCCAATCTTATTCTTAACATATATTCTTGAAATAAATTTAGATATAGTATATATTATTATTTATTAAAACAAAAATTATTTTAAATACTTGATATAATTAAAATAAGACATTAAAAATAACTAAAAAATTAATTTATATTTTAATATCAATAAAATATCAAAATATCATTACGATTTATCTAAAAAATACTTTATATTTTATATGTATACATGTCCCCGTGTCTTATAAAATTTAAAAATTCGCGTGTCGGCATGTCCCACTGTGCATCATAGCTTTTATATTTGGCAAACCACTAGTGCATTTGATCTAAATTTTATGAGAATATTTGGATAACTATTTAGAAAAATACATTCAAAAATCATAACCAGATTTCGATCTCTAGACTTTCTTTTCATTTTTTGAAAATATTTTTGGCCATTAAGATAAAAAATACAAAAAAATATTTGCTTGGCGTAAATTCACCAAATTTTGATGATAAAAATATCCTATTTTTTGCTAACCAGTCTTGCGAAAAATTACATCATAATTTGATCTCTAAAGTCCTTTTTGAAAATATATGTTTAACGGTTAGGTATTTGTCGCGTTTTAAAATATTTTGCGGCATTTTTGCCTTTAACAAATATGGAGGG
The DNA here is from genome assembly GCF_059453495.1 of Arachis ipaensis. NCBI lineage: Eukaryota > Viridiplantae > Streptophyta > Magnoliopsida > Fabales > Fabaceae > Arachis > Arachis ipaensis. The sequence goes on from NC_142437.1 coordinate 5,245,229, forward strand.
TATTTTGCCAGCAATTTAATCAAACATGGACATTTTGGTGGTTAAGCACATCTGCTATTTATTCATTAGATAACAATATCTCTCCTTTTTTTTTGGGTGGGGGGATTGTATGCATAAATTGACACTATGGAATCAGCAGAACCAGTACTTGAAATATGAGAACATTATCCATTATCAAAATATGAAAATGCCAGGTTGCAAATCAGAAAACTTACAGCACCAAAGGAACAACAGTTAGAAACTTCCTGTTGCGAGTGAGCTGCTTTCCGTTGTCTATCTGCTCCCACCAAGTCAGCCTATTGTAGATCCCCTGATCATCTGCGAATGGAGTTCCTTTCTTCCAGTGAAAAAAGTGATAAGTTACCTGACGGAAACAACATACTCAATCAGGCCGTGTAGATAGACATTAAGAGAGACCAAGCATGGTTTAGGAAGAAAGTAGAAAGGTCAGAGGCAGAGGGTTGAGAAGAGGTTAAAACTATAACTGCATTATAGGAATGCAATGGAATGCCAATTGCAATATATTGCTAACTAATGGTTTCATTTAGCTTTATTATCAGCAATGTTTATTGTGTTCACCAGTAATGAAAGAAAAAAATCTCAAATGATAAAGCTAAAAGCCTTTTCGCAAGTCACATATTAGTTCCACTCTTGTTTCACATTCCCGGCAACTAGTGTCCTAGGCACGGGAGAACAAGAAGGAAAAAAACATATATAGAAATAGAACAAATCGTAGATTGCGTGTAATGTAAACTAGGAAGTGGGGCAACCCTATACATGTAAAAGAGAAACTGGATCAAAATACATTATTTATGTCGACTTTTAATCCCACATCATTATTTGCAAGATGATAACTGCCGCATAGATGAGTTAATAACAAGTAGTTATGAACAAGTAAAGTGTTTTTGATTTACGAAATCTCTACTCTCTTAACATTTCCGCATATTAAGAATGGAACTACGAATAAGGTTTTGTCTTTGCATTAATACAAGGTTTGTTTGGGTTACCTTATTTGCATTCATGACATGTATACAAAATTCTTCTAAGACACCTTTCGAGTAAGAAAATGTTATTAATATCCCAAAATATATTTTATAACCAAACACAAACCAACTATGAATGAATCACAGAACCCCACCAGCTCAATCAACTACCTTCCAGCTGATATAGCAGCATTCAATTTGTCATCTTACAAAGCTATCGAGACACGAAAACTCAAATATTCAATCATCAAGACGAACAAACATGGATCAATAAATTCCTCTTATAAAACCCTATTCACCAATCACAGAAGAACAAAGAGAGATCAATAAAAACCAAACAACAAACAACATACACGCTCAACCAAAAAATATATGTATTGATGCGTGAACTTAAACAGCAAGCTTTCCACATTGATTTTCACCACTTTTTTTCTTTTCCTCCTAGAGAACCAAAAACAACCAGCTAAAAATCATAGCTTAAACGTTCTGATTTCTGGGAAAACTGAAAAAAGCAGCTCAAAACTCCTCTCTCTCTCTCAAACAAATCCTATTTCTCTCTCTTTCTTCATCCAAATCCAATAAAAATAACAAACAGAAAACAATAACACAATCTAAAAACTAAACACCATGAGTCCAATCAAAACAACATCAAAATCAAAATTAAAAACACAAAACAAAACAAAACAATAGATAAATTAAAAGGATGAGAGAGCGAGAGAGAGAGAGAGGAAGATACAGCGAAATGAGCGAGATTGACGGTGGTCCAAGCCATGCCAGGGGAACAACCAAAGACGGAGAGAACAAGAAGCCATGAGAAGAACAGGATTAAGATGTACGTTGTCCAGACGCCAGGGTACGTGAACCACTCCGTGTTCCTGTTCAGATCCGGTGGTGGCACCGCCTTCACGTACAGATTCGCCATCAAATAGTCACGAATTTGAGGATACCCTTTTGGATTTCGATGCTGAAAGCTTCAAGCTTTGGTGGATTTTGATTATGGGGTGTGATGGATTGTGATTTGGGGGATTGGAGAAGAAGGGTTGTTGTTGATACAAAAACCCAGAACGTAATTAGACTTTTCTTTTTTTTTCTTTTTCTTTTTCCCTTTGTGTTACTAATAAGAAAGTTCTTTTTATTTTGCTAAAATTATTTTTAGTCTTATTTATCTATGTGTCGTGTGTGTGTTTGAGATACTAAATATCAAAGATGGCGTCTGCGTTGGGGGTTGGGATTAGGGATGGAACGAGCCGAGATTTAGCTCCGCCGAATCTGGTTTATATTGTAAATAGATAGTTTAAGTGTTTGTTTGGGGATATTAAATTGATAAAAAAAAAAATTTTATTTTTTGATATGTTTAATAAATTTTTAATAATAAAAATAAAAATATTAAAAAAAATTGGTGACTAAAAACATTTCTTTTAATTAGCTATAATTTATATATTTTTTTAAAAGATTTAAAAAAATATTTTTTACATAATAAATAAATAAAAAAATATTTTTATTTTATTTTATTCAAACATAATTGATAAATAAAAAGATATTTATACATAAGATATTTAAATATAAAATTATTTTTATTTTTGTTAAAAATCTTTTAAGAAAAGATTATTAAAAGAAATTTTTTTCTAAACATAGCGTCCAAATAAGTCCTAGCATAAATCTACTGTTTCTTATAATCTTTTCTCATACTAGAGTCTGGCTTGTTTAAATATCGACAAATTCACGAGTCTATTTAAAAAACTTTTTTCGTGTAAAAACAAAAAAGACCTATTTTATGAATTATAATTCAAAATAATAAATTTAAAAATTTTAAATTAATATTAAATGCATTCTTAAATTTATAATTCCTAATTTGTAAAGTATAATTTATTTATATATTAATTATTAGTCACATATCATAATTATATTTACAATTTATAAACTTTTTTTAACAAAAAATTACAATCTTAACTAATCTTAACTATTGACTCTTTTTAGTTTTGTTTTATATTTAATATAAGTGAATAATTAAAAATATTTTGATGAACTGGTTTAACGAGGACCTTCTTAATTAGTAGACTTTAGATAAAACTCAAACATGACCTATTTAATAAAACGAATCGAGTTGAACCAAACTCAAAATTGAACTATGAACTCCATTAAATAGTCTGAGCTACTTTCATCCCTAGTTAGAATATAATTGAGAAAGAAGTTTATATTGATTTCTTCATTGGCATTTGTAATAAATAGTGTTCAAATAATATTAATATAAGAGATAAAAACAAACAGTATATAGCTAGGGTATTATCCAACTTTTTAAATATAAATATAATAAGGTTAAATTACACAGTTAGTCTCTACACTTTCAGTGAAATTGTAAATTGGTCTTTACAGTTTAAAAGTTTGTAATTTGCTTTCTGAAGTAAATTAAAATTTGTAATTGGATCCCTACCGTTCAAACTTCGTTTGATTTAACGGAATATTCGACAGCATATTCGCCCCTTGAACATGTGAGTTGCACGTGCAGAAGTTGGACTGAGAAAAGGCTCGTTATTTCTTAGTTCCAAATTTTTGTAATGACCAAAAACCCCACGAGACCCTTCATTATCTTCGCGCTTCATCTCCAGTAGAATTTGTCTCTACTCATGCTTTCCTTCTATCGTTGGAATTGATCGTCAAGTGTGGTTCGGACTGTGTGGAGTTGATTTATGATTGACATTGTTGGCAGCTGAATAGTGAAATGTGCAAGAGAGCAACACTAAAACAGGTAAGAGTTCATAACTCCCAGTCAGTTCACAGCTGTGAGTTGAATATTATGGTTTGATTCCGTGTTTTATTTTTATTTTTCCAGTGGAGGTTAGAGTATCTACTGTTGCTAGGGTTTCTCTGATAAATCTGTTTTTTTTTTTTGTAGTGATGGGAGATTCTGTGTTTACCCTTTATATCTACCATGGTGGTCAGATGGTTAGCAGGAAAGGAGGAAAAGAATACCTTGGTGGAATGGTAGTGGAAGGGTTGCAGTTTGAGTTAGATGAGTGGTCGTTACAAGAAATTGTTGCAGCGCTGAAAGAAGTTGGATACACAGGCAATGCTAAAATATGGTGGAACGAACCTGGAGTTGCATTGAAGTATGGTCTTAGGGAGTTGAAGTTTGATGGAGATGCAATGAGAATGGGTAAGTATGCAGTGGAACAAGAAACTAAACACTGCCATGTGTATGCGGTTAGTGGATGTAGACAAGAAAATGGGGTTGAGATAACCTCAAATGATGAGGACTATATACCCTCTGATGGTGAGTATAGTGGTAATGATTTAGTTGAAGTAGAAGTGATAAGTCAATCAGAGTCTTCAAGTGAAGATAATAGATTTGATGACAGTGCTGACGATGGTGATCATGAGGATCATTTTGGCTTTAATGTTGAAGAAGAAAACCAACAAGGTCAGCATCCAAATGCCTTCGGAGGTAACAGTGGCTCATTAGGAACAGCTGATAATAATGTTGACGTGGGAGTTGGTGTTGAAAATAACACAGGACGGATGATTGAAGATGGACCAGAAATTGAAGTTGGAGATATATCTTCGGGTTATGATACAGAGTCATTGGACAGCTATGATGGAGATTCTGATGAGCCCGTAAGAAGAAAGAGGTATCATAGATATAATGAAGCTGACATGAGTGTTGATTATGAGTTTCGGCTGGGGACTGAGTTTAAATCTATTGCTAAGTTTAAGGAGGCTATCAAGGAACATGTATTGTTGAATGGGAGGGACATTAGATATGTCAAGAACGATCAAGTTAGATGCAGAGTCAAATGCAAGGATTTAGGAGGAGAGTGTCCATAGATGGCATTTGCAAGTAAAGTAGGAAAATCTGGCTGTGTTAGGCTGAAGACATTGAAGAGCAAGCACACTTATGGGAAGAACTACAGTGGCCGTCTTGCGTCCAGCAATTGGATTGCTAAGAAAATCACTAATAACTTAAGTTGAGGAGAAGATATGAAGCTAGGGATTGTAATTTAAACAATTCAAGATAAATACATAGCAAATATATCTGTGTGGAAGGCTTACTGGACAAAAAGAGAGGCAAGGGAAGTGGTGCATGGGAAGGCAGTGCAGCAATATGGGAGGATCAGAGACTACTGTGCAGAGGTCTTGAGAGCAAACCCAGGATCGACATTGAAGCTGAAGTTGGATAGACCCTGTCCAACAATCCAACCAAGGTTTGTACGAATGTACATGTGTCTCGATGCTGTGAAGAAAAGGGTTTCTGGCTACTTGTAGGCCTATTATTGGACTCAATGGTTGCCATCTGAAGGGTGATCATGGACAACAATTGTTAGTTGCTGTGGGCAGAGATCCTAATGATAACTATTTTTCCCTAGCAGTTGCAGCAGTAGAGGCAGAGACTAAGGATTCATGGACCTGGTTCTTGGAGTTGCTACTTCAGGACATTGGAGACTTCACCAATAAAAAATGGGTCTTTATGTCAGACCAGTAAAAGGCAAGATTTTAATTTTAGTTTTCTATGAACTCATTTTTATAATTAAGTATGAATTTCATTTTTACTTCAGCTGACCATTGATCACGTGGCAGGGGCTGCTTCAAGTATTTCATGAAATGCTTCCGGGAATGGAGCATCGGTTTTGCCTTCGACATCTCTATGCCTACTGTAAGAAGGCTTTTGGTGGGGGTACAGTCTTAAGGGACTTGATACTTTCTACTGCTAAAGCAACTTATGTGGAGGAGTGAAATAGAAAGATGGATCGTTTGAAAGAGGTAAATAAAGAGTGTTATGACAAGTTGGCAGCCCTGGATCCTAAGGTATCGACTAAATCTCACTTCACTCCATATGCCAAGAGTGATATGCTAATGAAAAATATATCTAAGGCTTTTAATGGACAAATTTTGGAAGCTCGTGATAAGCCCATTTTGACCATGTTTGAGTGGATTAGATGTTATTGGATGGGGAGGTTTGCTGAGAAGAAGAAAAAGGGAGCTAAGTTCATGAAAAAAATACTGTCCAAGTCTAGAAAGAGGCTAGACATCATATGTAAAAGGTCCATTGAATGGCAACTTAGGTGGGTTGGGGATTTAAAATATAAGGTTTCACATTAAAGTAGGATGATTCAAGAGAGGTTTGTTGTAGATTTGCTAGCTGGTTCATGTAGTTGTAGGTTCTGGAGACTGGCTGGCATGCCTTGTCAGCATGCTTGTTCTGCAATTTTCATGAAAGGAGACAACCCTGAGGATTACTACAGTAACTATTACACACCAGTAGTATATCTGGCATGCTATGGGACAACACTCAATCCAATTATTGGTGAGAATATGTGGCTAAAGGTCGAACTTGAGACAATTAGACCTCCAATTTTTAGGGTCAAGCCTGAAAGACCTAGGAGAGTAAGAATTAGAGAGCACGATGAGGATAGATCACAAACAAAACTGAGGAGGAGTGGAACATCAGTTACCTGCAACAACTGTGGCCAATATGGACACAATAGGAGACATTGTCCCAATCCAGACATAACAGGTATCTGCATTTATATCTTGGCTTCCTCATTGTTTGGTAGTTTTGTACTCTATCACTAAGTCTGCGTGTTTTTGTTTTCAGGAAACAACCCTGGATCTGAAACTGTTACTCCTCAAGGTAGTGCTCCTGCACCTGCTCCTCATGGTAGTGCCCCTGCTCCTAGTCCTGCTGAAACTTTCACTACTAGATCTGCCACTGTTAGCCAAAGAGGGAGGGGAATGGGACGTGGCAGGGGAGGATCCAGACTTGGAAAAGCTAGATTTACTACTCCTGCTACTGTTGCACCACCTGCATAAGCTACAACTGCTCCACCATCTTGTCCACCAGTGACTGTACCAGCTCCACCATTGCCTTCACCAGTGACTGCACCAGCTCCACCACTGCCTCCACCAGATCCAAGAAGTTTCACAGCTCCACCGCTGCCTGTTATAGCAGATCCACCACTGCCTGCACCAGCTCCAATAAAGTCCACAGCTCCACCACTGCCTAAGACAAAATTTTTTGGTGTAAGACGTAGTGGAAGACTTAAGATAGGTGTGAGGAAGGCAAATGCTGGACCAATTGAAACCGTAGACCTCACAACAGATTAGTTTTTTTTAAGTAATTATGACTTAGTAGTATTAGTTTTTTTGTTATGGCTGTGAACTTTATTATATCCTATGTCCATGTACTGTCAGTGGCTTATAAACCACTTTTGTTGAACACTATTTAGGATGCTTGTTTTGTTTTGTTGCTTTTGTTATATTAGGCATGTGGCTAGCGGTTTTGGAGGGACCACTTTGACTATTATTTAATATGAATGCTAACTACTTTACTCTATATTTTGTCTACTAGAGCTTTATGCAAAGGGACAAAATGAATGCAAATAATTTTTCAGAATCACTTGTCATTGATAAAAAAAGATGATTACATTCAGCACTAAACACTATTCAAATACATTGCAAATACACTTTTTCTCCTAACTCATCAAACTTAGTTAAACCAATACACTGCAAATATTACCACCAACACACAACTTAATATCATTTTCTGCAATTATTTCTGTTTCTTCATGTCACTCTCCATTCTGCCAATTTGTTGTTGGAGCAATGTAAAATTAGAATGCAATCTTTCTACGTTTGCTTCCATGCGTCCTATCTCTATATTTAATATATCTATCTTTCTTTCTTGTGCCTTCAGTAGTGCAGCATTCATAGATTCATCCAACCTTACAAAATCTCTACCATTTTTTGAGCATCCCTCCGTTTGATTTCTATATTAGGTGCATTGAGATTGAGCTCCAGCCATGTCATCTTCATCAATCCATTCAAAAAATTTGCATCTTTTACTGGGACAAGATATAAATCTTCTATTTGGACTCATCACAGTACTTGAGGTTCGGAGTGTCAGCAGATCTCCACAAAAGCAGTAAGTCCTTCTCCCATTTTCCCATCACCTCTTCCTCTTTATCAATCCACTCAAAAAAAGTACACTTTGGTAATTTACGACAAGCAACAAATCTCCTACCCGGGCAGTTCATAGACGACGACGAGAGCACCACCATCTCTTCCCCACAGAAGTATCGATGTCTTCTCTTGTTTATACTCCTGGATGTTGAGCTTCCTTCGGACAGTTGGTTTGGATCCATCACAGCTCGAAAAAAACCTTAAACCCTAACAAATGGACACATATATTGGAGGAACGCTATGAGAAATCGTTATCTTCTCTTTCAAATTGGCTCTTTAGAACGTTATGAGAGATAAGGGCATTCTGGTAAAATAACAACATTTAACAACTCTATTCATGCTAAACGTTAGTGGGGACTCAATTACAAATTTTAATTTACTTCAGGGACCCAATTACAAATTTTTAAACTGTAGAGACCAACTTACAATTTCACTTAAAGTGTAGGGACTAATTGTGTAATAATAATAAATTTAAAATTAGTGTAAGTAACAAAATGTTTATTTTAAAATTACATAAGATAAAAAAATATTTCAGAAAAATAATTTGAATATCAAACTAGGCTTAATCTCTTTTATATAATTGAATAGATAAGAATATGAAAAACATGTTAATATACAAAAGTTTTTAAATTTTTTTTATATATTTTATGATTTATATTTTTATACTATGTATATAATATATAATGTGGATATGAAAAAGATTTGTGCATAATTTTTATTTTAAAATATAATTCATTATATATAATTTATAAAATGTTTATTTTGCGAACTCCTAAAATTAAATCTATTATTTTTTAATTTTAGTACAATATACTTACTATTCTGTCTAATTTAAAATTTAGTATTTACTCATATTTAATTTATAAAATGAATAAATTAATAGATATATTAATAGTTAAATACACATGATAAATAATTTTTTGAATGAGTATTTCAATAAATTACATATTTCTTTCTTCAACTGAATTCAGAGGTTAGAATTTTTAGAATTTAGCTTTCTAAATACATTTTATCTTAGTTGATTTTGTGATTTGACTAAGAAACTATGACTATTATCCAATTTTCTGAAATACACATCAAATTTGTTGGTAACATATTAAGTATTAACATATATTAGTATAATAATAGTTATTACATATAATTATCAAAATCAATTATTTACATAACATACCTTACTTATTATCTAATGGCTTGACCGCTTGAAAAATAAAAGTTCTAATTGGCGTCGCCCGGACTCGAACCGGAGACCTTCAGTGTGTTAGACTGACGTGATAACCAACTACACCACGACACCATTTTGTGTTGAGTTTGTTCATGTTTATATATTTATATATAAACAAAAGAATAACAAACAATACAAGCAACAATAATTTGGCGCCAACAGAAAGTTGCAGAGAGATTATCTCTATGCTATAATTATAGTGAAAAGTGAAATGAATACCAACGTGCTTCTTAATGATTTTAATCAATTTATATATAAAAATTAATGATTAAATTAGTCATTATATTATATATTTATGTATAAATATATGTATTATTTTATTTATTTAGTAGTTAATTTTTTTAAAAAATACTATTCAAATATCAAACATTCTTAACATCCGTATAAAAATAAAATTGTAATTTATTTTAATTAATAAAATAAGATAAACTCTTGTATGGTTGTTAACAAAATATTAGTGCCAAAATAGTGTTTATCATAAAAGAATATATATGCAGCGGAATTGTTTTGTTTTATGTGTAATATGTTTTTAACTTCTTAGGGCTTTTTTTTTTGCCTAGATATTGTTATTCATTGTTTTCCAATATATGGGTATGGATAAATATTTAGTATTTAGATATTGTATGAAACATTATAAACTTTCATAGGTTAGTAGTTCCCAGCTTCAATCAGAATAAAAAAAAGTCAAATCTTGGTTTAAACAAAAAAAAAAATAGTACCATAATTCACCATACAACTGTTTGATTCAGCCTGAACTTTCGCGATCCTAAATCAATTCCCCATTTGTTCTCTCTCTTTTCTCTCATTTTTCCCCTTCTTTTTTCCTATGGAAAATTTTCCCCCATTTTCCCCCCATGTAGTGAAGTTTGAACCTTTTTGAGGTTTTGGTACTTGGGTCTGTGGAAAGGATGAATTTTGGGGAGGAGATTGTGTTGGTTTTCATTTGAAACAAAGCATGAATTTTTGCTATGACATGGAAGGTTGGGTTTTGGATTTAGGTTCAAATTCATTGCCTCCAAGCCTTGTCATTGAATGCCGGTTCATTCACAATTCAATTCCAACCTTTCTCCACTACAAGGAGAAATTGAAACCCCAAATCATCCAATCCAAAAAGCTATAGTACTATAGTATAAGCAAAATAATTATATTAAAAAGAGTAGGGTTTAAAATCCCTTTGTTTTTTTGGTAATCTTTCATCACCAAAATGAATAGTTCTGGGGGTGTATTGGCCTTGTCTCCTGCGAATAATGTTTTCAACACAAGGGTGCCTCATGATTTTGAGGAGGATTTTACAGAGAAAGATCCTACCGGACGGTACCTTAGGGTGTGTCTGTAACAATTGATTGATATAATTTTCTGCATTGTTCTTCATTATCTGATCTTGAGTTCATTTTAATCAAGCTTGGTGGATTTTGTTATGTTTAGTTAATCTGTGTTCTTATAAGGTGTTAAGCATTGAATATTTGTTATGATGCAATGTTTGTTGGTAATATAATGCTCAATGTAATAGATTAGCTATGTTTCTGCCTATCTGATAAAATGTGGTTAATATTTCATTACTTATGTTTTCTGCTCTAAATTATTTAATGCAAGGTAGTAGCATAAGTTAAACTGAAAAATCAATGTGTTGATGATTATATATATTGACCTTTGTATCATTGTGGCAAAATGGATCATCTTGTTATTTTGAATTAGGGAACTTTGAGATTGAAGTTATCATTTTGAGAATGAAGTTTCGCCCGAGAACTTGCCCTTATGGTATTCGACTTTGTTGTTTTGCATTATGTTTGTGAAAGAAATGTCGGCATACAAGTCTGAACAAGCATATAATGCTTGATATGAAACATTTCTTTTTGTAAAGCACTTTTAGGGATAATTAACATGTTCAGACCTGTTGGGAATTTGTTTACTTCTATTCACTGACTCTTAATTTTCGCTTGTTTTTCTCTATTTTATCTAACCTTCTTTTTCTTGTTTTTGTCTCAGTACAATGAAATCTTGGGGAAGGGTGCCTTCAAGACTGTGTATGGTTCTGATGCCTAATCTTCCATTGTTTTGTTCTTCTTGCTCTTGTAGTTCTATTTATAATTTCACTTTAGAATAATATGTAGGAAGATTTGATAATTGTTGCAGAATTCTACTTAGTATATTTATCTCTTCTTTTTTTCTTTGCCAGTTATAGGGCCTTCGATGAAGTCGAAGGAATAGAAGTCGCTTGGAACCAAGTTAGGATTGATGGCCTCTTGCACACAGTAGATGATCTTGCAAAATTGTATTCTGAAGTCAATATACTGAAGTCTTTGAACCATGAGAATATCATTACGTTCTATGATTCTTGGGTTGATGATAAGCAGCATACCGTTAACATGATCACCGAACTTTTTTCATCTGGAAATTTAAGGCAGTAAGTCCACTTGATCTTTGTCTGCCTTTCACCTTACCTTGTTTGGCTATGACATGTGCATGAAATTGTTTTACATCTTTGGCTCTTAGGTACCGTCAAAAGCATAAATATGTTGAAGTGAAAGCCATAAAAGGCTGGGCGAGGCAGATTCTTCAAGGGTTAGCGTATCTTCACAGTCACAAACCACCTATAATTCACAGAGACTTGAAATGTGACAACATCTTTGTTAATGGAAACCATGGAGAAGTCAAGATAGGGGACCTAGGTTTGGCAATTGTCATGCAGCAACCAACTGCTCAAAGTGTTATTGGTAACATACTATAATTTTCTTATAATATATGCATAGTTTTTCTTATGCCGGATACTATATGGAGCATTAAACTTTTTTTCTTTTTTTTTTTTTTCTGTTCTTTGATTTTGAAAGGGACTCCTGAGTTTATGGCTCCAGAACTATATGAAGAGGAATACAATGAACTTGTTGACATATATTCTTTTGGAATGTGCTTACTAGAGATGGTTACTCTTGAGTATCCATACGTTGAATGTAAAAACCCGGCTCAAATCTTTAAGAAAGTTACCTCGGTAAGCATAGCAATCAGTGGCATATCCTTATTTGTAATTGTAACATGCTCATAAAAACAAGTGTACTATAGGAACTTCCACAATTACTCACTTTTCTTTTTCAATTTAATTTCTAAATGTTGTGCATAAAAACAAGTGGTTATGAATGTTAAGGAAGCTCAAAAAGCATACAACTGTATCTCCGATATCAATGTTTGTACACTTGTACTCATATCTATGCTACCTTGTGATGTACTCCATTTCAGGGCATCAAACCTGCTTCGCTTAATAAGGTGAGCGACCACGAAATTAGGCAATTTATTGAGAAATGTCTTGTTCCGGCATCTGAGAGATTGTCAGCAGAGGAGCTTCTTAAAGATCCGTTCCTGCAAGTTGAGAATGGTCCTAGGCTAGGTCGTAGCAGGTCTCGCCTATCCATGGACATAGATAATGAGGGCAGGCAGAATTATGCAAGCAGTGATGCCGGAAGCAACAAAGGCGGTGTGCATAGTCCTGTTTTCGAAGTTAAGAGGACAAATAAGAACAACGAGTTTAGGTTGACAGGAGCCAAAAATGATGATAACTCGATATCATTGACCTTGCGAATTGCTGATACTAATGGTGAGTATCACCCTCTTTTCCTTGGCTCTCTTATTTACCTGTCTACCATGTACTTCTCTAGTTCTCTCCAATCCAGAGGAATACTTTAATCTAACTACAAATAGTAAATAATTGTAAATTGATGCTAACAAGTCTCTTGTTGTGTTACATCCAGGTGGAGTAAGGAATATACATTTTCTCTTCTACCTTGATACAGATACTGCTCTCGCGGTGGCATCAGAGATGGTCGAACATTTGGAGCTTGCAGATCATGATGTAGCCTTCATAGCTGACCTTATCGATTACTTGGTATTTAAGCTTCTACCTTGGTGGAAGCCTTCATCTGCTCGTTGCTCACCTGGCGAATCAATTCAATACAGTGGGTCAACAAATGTAGATGGCCAAACAATGGCAGGTCCATGGAGTTCTGTCCCAAACGATGTTCCCTCCGAGCCGGTTGCTGGTCGAGATAACTTCTCCGAACACAATACATCGAGAGAAGGTTCTGTCTCAAATGAGAAGGACAACTTTTCAGGGGAAGCCGATGATCCTTATTACGAGGACAATCGTAGTTCTTCTGCAAGTCTATGCGACTCAGAATATCAACATTCTCAAGGATCCTTAACTTCATTGTTTGTTGTAGATGATACTCCTATGAAAAGTGACAATGTTCTTTGTTCCAATGCCGAAGAAAACTTTAAATTCCGAAGCACGAGTCCCTCCGTAAGCGAGTTTCATGATACGGATTTCGAGGATTGCAAATTGCACGCGGGGGATTGTGGTTGTGGAGATGGCGAGGTGATAAATGAATTCTCATCAAAGGAGAACTTAGGGCCAATTTTGGAAAGGTCTAATCTTTTGAGTTTGCCATGTAGCTTTTCTTCTGTTTCTTCAACTAATGACATGGATTTTGAACTGAAGTTTGAGCTTCAAGAAATTGAGGCACTGTATCAATCTTGGATTGATGAACTCTGTAGAATGAAGTTAGAGGCATTGGAAGCAGCCAGACAGAGATGGATGGAAAAAAAGAATGTTTCTGCTCATTGATTTTGATACACATATACAAGCTTTTTGATTATTAATTAACCCTTGTTGAAAAGATTCTGTTTCATTGTATAGTTTGTGAAATTAAATTTGTATACTGGATGCCCTTTTCTTTTTAGTAGAGGCACAAGTATCATTAATCTCAAATCTATTATTTATGCTTTCAAGTTACATTATCAGTTTCTAATTAGTATTATGTACAATTAGAATGACAACGTATGTGCCTTAATTTAATAATTTCAAAATTTTAGTATTATTGTTCATACCTTGACCCAAAATATAAAGTCAGATCTAAAAAGGATAAAAGCCCAATTAATAAAGGTGGCCTCTTTTATTAGCACAGTTTTACTTATTTGAATGAGTAACTAACTCTTCCCACTAATTTAAAAAGAAAATCTCAACAACTTTCTTAGAAAAAAGGAAACAATAATTCACCACTAAAGGTGGAACTAATAAATACACTAATTAACTTAAGTATTAGAATCTTTTACAGGTACCACCCCCACTTCCTCACGAGGAACTTAGACGGCGGCACCAATACAAGTCGGATGCTGCCCTCAAAGGGAGTCTGCACCTACGTCTAGGCCCAAAAGCAACCCAGTTTCAGGTAACTCTTGGAACAATTATGTAAACTGAAGTGAAGGAATGATAGGTGGTGACTGAGACTTGAGATTTGCATTCTCTTGATTCAGATTGATCTTCAAAAGTGAGAGGAAGGAAAATATAAAATTGCGATTTTTTTATGTACTTATTGTGATCATGTGAATAATGCTAGCATCTGAACTTTAGATACTCATCATCTTTTTATTTAAAGAATTCTAGTATTATTGAGAATTTGATATGGCATGATTTTGTTTTGATATTTTACTTTTTAGAAAATATATCTTATGGATTGTTTGATAAGCCTAAAATTTTAATGATACAAGTTAAAAAAAAAAATTGTAGCCACAATAATTTTATAGACATATAGAGAGATACCTATCAGTAGTAATAATGCACTAATGCACAAACCAACAACCATTCACTACAAAAACCAAAGCAAAAAAGGTAACACCTTTCATTTTGAATTAAGAAAAAGATGATCATAACAGGATGGAAAAAAAAAATATTTAATCATGTCACAATTTTATGGCAACTTTTCCTTTGTATTTAGTTTTAGTTTTATTACATTTTGTTGTTATGTGTTTGTTATATATCCTCTGTGTTGCTCTAAAAGGAAGACCAAACTCTTCAAGCAACACAATAAAAAATAAAACTTTTAAATAATTGCATCATTTTCTTACCAAATCACTCTAGTTCTATTCTAATTAATAATGTCTTAATCAAACCCTTTAATATTCTTATACAACTTCTTGGAATCTTCTTCACTCAATCAACTTCATGTTCTTTTCTTCATTCAAAGTTATTTCTCATTGATTGATGCATGCCATAAAAATTAATTTAGTACCTTTCTTCAGCATCATTCAATACATAATCTTGAATATATTGGTTGATACATATTTGATAAAATCATATTCATTTATGATTAACCACAAAGTACTCTTCTGACATAGAGAAATTGGTTGGTAGCTTGAGGTTGGTAAAAAATTTATGATTTGAGTGTTTGACCAAACTTTATTATTATACTTATATATATATATATATATATATATATTAGTAGGAGCAAAGTTGGTACTACTGCTAAGAAAATTTCAGCATCAATGGCTGATTTTATGGGATCAAAGGCTTATTGCTGCTTCAAGTGCCAGAACCTTGTTGCTTTCCATGATGATATTGTTTCCAAAGATTTCCAGGTGAACCTTTTTCTACATCTTTATGCTAAAAATTCAAACTCAAATAATCTTTTTTCTTTTTGAATTATGGTTATAAATTTCATTCAAACTTGTCTGAACTCTAAACCAGTATTGCTGTAGTGATAGTTTCATATATAGTTTGTTTTGCAATAAGAGTCTGTAGCATAATATTAATAGCCTTGCTTAAATAGATAAAAGGGGTTATGAAGATGATATAAAGTTCCATTTTTGACCTTGGAATTTCAAGGGGTTATGTTGTAACAGGCAAGCAGTGGTAGAGCTTTTCTTTTCTCTCATGCAATGAACATTAGTTTGGGACCCAAAGAAGATAGACAACTCATCACTGGTCTTCACACAGTTGCTGATGTTTATTGCTCAGATTGTGGTGAAGAACTTGGTTGGAAATACATTAAGGCTTATGAAGAATCACAGAAGTACAAAGAAGGAAAATGTGTACTTGAGAAGTTCAAGATAGTAGTTAGAGGAAGCCAAACAAACCTAGAAAATTATTATGATGACTGATTTGATTCTTCTTGGGTTAAGTCATTTGATCCTGATATTGTTCATATGATTATTGTGAATTTTCTTGGAAAAGTTGATTCATTAGAAGTGTGGTGAATGTAAATGGATTTTAAGACCAATCAAATTAAGTTGTCAAATTACAGTTTCTTTAGGTTATATTTGAATATTGTGTTTGGTCCATGTGGTTAGAAGAATGAATCAGATAGAAAATAAACAAATGACAGAAGGTAATAGAAGATCATAAATGAGATGGTCAAAGAATATTTATATGTAAAGTGTTATTGTAAACATGATATCAGTAGAACACATTGATGTTATTTGATCTATTTAGTCGATTTTGTGGTATATTTGATTAAAAGAAGACATAATACAAGTACAAAAATTTGTGTTTACACACTTTTATTTCTCTGTGTCTTTGTATTTATATGATGTCTCAATATCAAATGAGACATTAATGTAAAAAGATAAATATTACTTATTTCATACTGGTAAAAAAAGATTCTTTTCAGAAAAATGTGATTTATGGGCAGTGTACAAAAAGTTTGGCAGATATAGGACATTAGGACTGTTGTTTTACACTTTTGCAGCCAAAGTGACTGAATCTTAGACTGACCCTGTAATTTTGAAAATGGTTAAATAATTCTATCAAACTCTACTTATTAAAATAACATGTAAATTATCTTTTATAATGTGTCACATCTTAATTGGATATTTGTTTTTAATTTAAGTTATTATCTTAACCATAGTTAGATTATATTGTAATTAAATTTTTAAAAGGGATAAATGTATAATTTATTAAAAGATTAGAAACTGATTTTTTAAATTTTTCAAATTACATTAACGGTGGCCCTAATCCTAAATTCTCCTTCCTCGTTCTCTCTCAATCTCACTCAGTCTCTCCTGAAGTCTCGAACGGTGGCCGAACTCCAGAGTCCAGAAGTCACGATCGTCGGCTCCTCTGATTCGTCTCGCCAGTTCCGTTGCGTCTGTGGCTCCTGCTTTGCGTCGTCACGTCTCCTTTCTCCGGTGCGTCTCTCGTCGTTGCGTCCTCGTCCGTCGCTGCTGTCACCCCTAGTCATGAGTCTGCTTCGCTGTGCTTGGACAGGCCATGAATATGCTTCCCCGTGCTTGGACAGGTTGGTTTTCTCTCTTCTCTCGAATCTGCTTCGCCGTGCTTGGACAGGTTGGTTTTCTCTCTCGTCAGCTTTTTTAGTTATACAGTTGGCTTATAATTTGATTACAGTCAACAAGGCGGTGCTGCTTGGGAGGCGCGACGAGGATGAAGGAATGAGGGAGGAGCGAAAAGCCGAAAGCTATTACAGAGGGTTAGGATACATCTTCTGTAAATAATTTGGAAAAAAAACCATGTTTCAATTTTTAATACTTTACATAATTACCTATTCTAAAAACTAATTTAATTATAAAATAATTTAACCATAGTTAACTTAATAACAAATTAAAAAATAACACAAAGTAAGTTACATGTTGCCAATGAGTAATAACTCAAATGGCATAGTCTCTCCATACTCAATTAAGAGGTTACGGATTCGAATCTCATATCTTTGGTAAAAAAAAAAAAAAGTTACATGTTACTTTGTAAAAAGTATGGTATAATTTGTAGTCCAAAAATTTGAATATTGGTTCGATCGAATTAATCGAAAATTAATTATTAAATCGTTTTGATTTAGTATAAAAATTGATCAACAGTAAATCAGTTAAAGTAAAAAAAAAAAGTTAAATAATCGATTAATTAATTAAATTTGTTTAATTTTTTAGTAGTTAATCAATTTAAAATAATAAAATATAAAAAATGTCTAAAAAATTATATATTTTATATACAAATATATTGTTGAATTTATATTAAACTTTTAATCTTTTAAATTTTTAATTTTATTGGTTAGATTACCGATCTTGATCCAAACAACATAAAAAGATGTGCATAGATAAGAGACTTTAGCTCTTTTTGGAACAATAATGGGAAAATTGTTACCACATTGATAACTGAATGAAGTATGAACAGCAAGAAACATGTGATCGTTGTGATTTCAATAACCAATGATTTAGACAAGATAAAGAAAAACATAACCAGATGATCTTTGTGAATATTTCAAATAAAATTGATTATTTCTGCTCCTTTAAAGTTGGAAAGTAGATTGAGGAAAGATTTTGATGTTCCCTATCTGCTTACAACTTTAAAGTTTGAGCTGTTAAGTGTATACAAACAAGTGGTTTATTTATTTATTTATATTATTAGGCTTAAATAATTTTTTAATTTTTTTAAAAGGCACATATTTTGGTATAACCTTGTAATTTTTTTTGTCAAATAAAATAAAATTATCTATCTAGTTACTAATTTTTTTTTCTTAAATATTACATGATAATAAGTTAAATATTAATATGGCACATTTCATAGTTATTTATCTCATTATACTATCATTTAACATAAACTTTTGAAAAAAAAATTAAAATAAACAACTTTTAAATTTTATTTAAAAACAATTTTTTTAATAAGGACAAAACAATTTTTTTAATAAATTTTTAAATACATGTATATATATTTTATAGGATGAATTTTAAATATTCTTGAAATACCAATCTTCCAATAACTTAACCGTTGATTTCAATTATAAAAAATATATAATATATTAATTAAAATCAACAATTAAATTACTGGAACGCTAATATTTTAGAAATATTTAAAAACATTATTTTATATATATACATATTATTATTATTATTGAATTTAATTTTGATGTATTATGAGTATAAATAAAATAGTTTTATATTGACTATATGAATAATCTTTTAAAAAAACTAACGTGATTATATGACTGTATAAAATATTTTATGTTGTTCAGTGAATCAAAATTTTATATATATATATATATATATATATATATATATATTGCAGAGTGGTGCCTGCTGAAGGTGGTGCATAAGACAGAAAGTTGTCGGAATCAATTAGTTGAGAATGGTTTCCAATGGTAACAGCATTTACTTGCCACACAAGAACTCAATTCATTAACATATCAAATACTCATTGATTATAATCTCTATATATAATAATCTATAATTAGGTGAGCCGATTCAATATTCTTATATTCATGCATAGTTCCACATCTTCAATTTCAAAATGTCCAATTTACTCTTCCAATACAACCACCACCAAAGGTTTAATGCAATAAAAGAGTTTGGTAACACTAATTCTTCCTTCTTACACAAAATTTATTAGTTTTCTAATATACTATTTTGTTTAAAATAAACAATTATTTGAAAAAAAAAATGAATTAGTATAATTATTAATCAAAGTCGAGCCAAAATGGCATCAATGACACAAGATTTTGCTTCAAATCCAATATCAATAAAATTAGATTGTGAATATTTTTCTTCGAAAGATGAAGCTGAACCAACAAATGAACAAAATAAAGAAGGTCATGAATTACTCCAACATCTCATTGAAAATGCAGCAAAAAAAACAGTGAATCTATCTTTTCCAAATATATAAATTAAAACACATGATGCTTTGCTTGGAAGAAATTAGAGTCTCATTTTGCTTGAAATGTTAAAAAACAAAGGTAATGTAACTCTGATTTCTGTTAAATTTTTTTCCCTATCTTTTGGTAGCTGAGAGCTCTAATAACAATTTTAATCCTCAACCGATAGGGCCAAATTCTATATTTGGTCCATGATGTTTTAAATGTTCTATTTTAGTTTTAAAAAATTTTAAACGAATTTAATATTATCTCGTTATTAAATTTGACACCAACAATTAATATATTGAAGAGAAAATAATGTTCAATTTCAATTTGTAAGTGAAATCCTTCTTCTAACGATAAAAATAATCTTTCTTAGATTTTAGAGCATTGATGATAGGGTTTGAGATTTTATACCAAAAAAAAAATGAAAAGAGGAAGTGTTATAAGAAGGTATTGGTTATATTTTTCGAACATGCGAAACTAAAAAGATATGACTTAGACTAAAAATATTGTTAATATTCACATACTCATTTCATTAACTATATATTCATATTAAATTTAAAAGTGGAACAACGTTGAATCTATTTAAAATATTTTGGGCTAAAATAAAACGTTTAAAATGTTAAAGATCAAATTAAAATTTAGTTTAAACACTAAGTGTTCATATCCTAGCCCAACGATTAAGGCCCAGGGTCCAAGTAAAAAGGCCCAACCCAAAGGGTTGACCTCACCTCACCTTTCACCAGATCAGCCACTACAAAGTCGGTACTCGTCTCGACTTGCTCTAAGGAAGTCGGGAACGAGGGTTAGCTGGCAGATAAGCACTCATTTGAATGAGTAACTGCCCCTAGAATCTCTCTAACCACTTCCACGAGCCATATCTTAACTTCCCTAAGATAAAGGGACGGTTAACACCCTAGAAAAGTGGCACTACTCCAACGGTGGTTATTGGATCACCACTATAAATACACTGACACCCTTCAGGTATCTCTAAGTTCCAATACTCTCTAGATCTGCTAACACCCTTGCTGACTTAGGCATCGGAGTGTCTTTGCAGGTACCACCCCCCATTCTTTCACGCGTACAGGTCGGACGGAGTGCACCGAGTTGCAGACCCACCTGAAAGCCTCCTCCTTCGTACGTCTGGGCCAACCAACACCGTCCAGCCCATTAATCTCCGGTTACCCACCGTAACATTGGCGCCATTGCTGGGGACCCGAGAGATCAACCAGTGATGGCGGACAGATCCCCTGAGGAGGGTCATGTGGAAACAGATTCTGAACAAGAGAATCTGGATACCGGAAATAATGACGCGGACCTAACCCTCCATCAGGAAACCAATGATCAACACAAAGAAGGAACCTCCGGAGTCAAAACCCCGAAGGTGAATTCCTCTGAAGGTCGTGAGTCAGAGAAAGACGGACAGTCCCACGCAACTGAGCTTATAGGATTAGTTCATGTCCACCAAAGTCGTTTGGAACAACTAGAACAGGAACGGGAGCGACAAAGGGAGATAGAAAAGCACCTAAGAGAGGAGATGGATCGACGAAAAGAGTTAGAGGAAAAACTCTTAAAGTTAGAATCCTCCCTCAAAGGTCGGAACTCCCGTGATAGTAGAGAAGAATCGCCCATAGGAGGGGAAGATCCTTTTAGTGAGGACATAATGAGGGCAAAAGTTCCGAAAAACTTTAGAAGCCCCGATATGGACCTCTACGACGGAACCACTGATCCAAAGCATCATCTGAGCAACTTTAAAAGTCGGATGTATCTGGCTGATGCTTCTGATGCTACGCGATGCAAAGCTTTTCCGACAACCTTGTCAAAAGCAGCGATGAAGTGGTTCGACAGTCTCCCCCCGAGGTCGGTTACCAGTTTTGAAGACCTCTCAAGGAAATTCTTGATGAGGTTCTCTATCCAGAAAGACAAAGTAAAACATGCACCAAGCCTCCTGGGAATAAAACAGGAGGTCGGAGAAACCTTACGAGCCTATATGGAAAGGTTCAACAAAGCATGTTTAGAGATTCAAGACCTGCCCACCGAGGCAGTCATAATGGGGTTAGTCAATGGGCTCAGAGAAGGTCCCTTCTCACAGTCCATATCCAAAAGACATCCCATCTCTCTAAGTGATGTACAAGAAAGAGTTGAAAAGTACATCAACATGGAGGAAAATGCTAAGTTAAGAGACCTGAGTTGGCGACCTGGGCACCCTCCCTCAACAAAAGAGAGAGAGAGGGAAACCAAGAAGAAGGAAGAACTCGGCCTCGATAGACCAAGAAAATATCACTCTTATACTCCTCTGAAAGTTTCTGTAGTGGATGTATACAGAGAGATTTGTAACACCGAAAGGCTGCCATCCCCCAACCCATTAAAAATAAAAAAGGGGGGAGCCGCAACGACTACTGTGAGTACCATAAAATATATGGTCACTCCACAAATGACTGTTACGACCTTAAAAATGTGATAGAAAAGCTGGCGAGGGAAGGCCGGCTTGACAGATATCTCATAGAAAGGTCGGACAGTCATGGGAAGAGAAAGCGAGATGATATGGATAGAAGAGACCCACCACCGCAGACTCCGGAGAGACATATCCATATGATCTCAGGGGGGTTCGCGGGAGGAGGACTCACCAAATCCTCTCGCAAAAGACACCTTAAGAGAGTCTACCAAGTCGGAGGAGAGTCATCCGACCTCCCAACC
Source organism: Arachis ipaensis (assembly GCF_059453495.1). Classification (NCBI taxonomy): domain Eukaryota; kingdom Viridiplantae; phylum Streptophyta; class Magnoliopsida; order Fabales; family Fabaceae; genus Arachis; species Arachis ipaensis. The sequence goes on from NC_142437.1 coordinate 5,267,485, forward strand.
ATTTCATTCACAAAAGAAGATGGGCAAGGAATAATCCCTGGACACGATGATCCAGTGGTAATAACTATGATCCTAGCAAATGCTCATCTCCACAGAACCCTAGTAGACCAAGGAAGCTCAGCGGACATTCTTTTTAAGCCCGCTTTCGACAAACTAGGGTTGGACGAAAAAGAATTAAGAGCCTACCTCGACACCTTATACGGACTAGGCGACACGCCAATAAAGCCACTAGGATTTTTGCCCCTCCACACCACTTTTGGAAAAAGGGGAAAAATCCAAAACTCTGAGCATAGACTTCATAGTCATCGATGTAGGGTCAGCATATAATGCTTTAATTGGCAGAGCTACCCTTAATCGACTCGGAGCGGTGGTATCCACTCCTCACCTTTGTATGAAATTCCCGACCCTAGCGGGGATAGCAACGGTAAGGGGAGATCAGAAATTGGCAAGGAAGTGCTACAATGAAAGCCTAAACCTGAGAGGAAAAGGCAGAGAAGTTCACACGGTAGAGCTCGGAGGCACAAGGGCCAAAGAGGAGCTGCGTCCACAACCGGGAGGAAAAACCGAGGAGATACAGGTCGGCGAAGAGGAGGGAAAAAATACCCACATAGGGGCCAACCTAGGGGAAACCCTAAAACAAGGGTTGACTAAGCTCCTAAGAGATAATTCCGATCTCTTCGCCTGGAAGGCCTCCGACATGCCTGAAATAGACCCCGAGCTCATGTCCCATAAGCTCTCGGTTTATCCGGGGTCTCGACCTGTACAACAAAGAAGACGCAAGCTCGGCCCAGAACGAGCCCTAATAGTAGAAGAGCAAGTACAAGCGCTCCTAGAAGCTGGCTTCATCAGAGAAGTCAAGTACCCAACATGGCTAGCCAATGTAGTGCTAGTCAAAAAACAAAATGGTAAATGGAGAATGTGTGTCGACTATACCGACTTGAATAAGGCCTGTCCCAAGGACCCTTACCCACTGCCAAGTATTGACACCCTGGTAGACTCCAGCTCGGGGTATCAATACTTGTCATTCATGGACGCTTACTCGGGGTATAACCAAATCCCGATGTATGAGCCAGATCAGGAGAAAACATCATTCATCACGCCCAGAGCTAATTTTTGCTACGTGGTCATGCCGTTTGGATTAAAGAATGCAGGGGCCACATACCAGAGGCTGATGAATAAGGTGTTTGCCTTTCACCTTGGAAGCCTAATGGAAGTATACGTCGACGACATGCTGGTAAAAACCAAAGAAGAAGTCAATCTCTTGGCAGACTTCTCACAAGTCTTCGACACCATAAGGTTACACGGGATGAGACTAAATCCCTCAAAGTGTGCCTTCGCAGTAGAGGCAGGAAAATTCCTAGGGTTTATGCTAACACAAAGAGGGATTGAAGCTAATCCCGACAAGTGTAGAGCTATCCTAGAGATGAAAAGCCCGACCTGTTTAAGAGAGGTCCAGCAACTGAACGGCCGACTTGCAGCCCTCTCCAGATTCTTGGCAGGATCAGCACTAAAATCCCTTCCACTGTTCTCCTTATTGAGAAAGGGATGTCAATTCGAATGGACTCCGGAATGCGAGGAGGCGTTCCAAGAGTTCAAAAGATTCTTGAGCCAACCTCCTATTCTGACCCGACCCATAGCTGGGGAAGACCTCGTCCTATCCTTATCTGTAGCAGACAAGGCCGTCTCGTCGGCCCTGATAAGAGAAGACGAGGTCGGACAGCACCCAGTATATTTCATCAGTAAAGTTTTACAAAGCCCTGAGCTAAGGTACCACAAACTAGAGAAGTTTGCCTACTCCTTAGTAGTAGCCTCACGAAGGCTACGGCCTTACTTTCAAGCTCACACAATAAGAGTTCGCACGAACCAACCCATGAAGCAAATCCTCCAAAAGACGGATGTTGCAGGGAGAATGGTTCAGTGGGCAATAGAACTCTCCGAGTTTGACTTGAAGTATGAAACTCGGACGGCGATCAAAGCCCAGTGCCTCACCGACTTCATTGCGGAATACGCGGGAGACCAAGAGGAAAAACCAACTACATGGGAACTTTATGTAGATGGATCCTCAAACAAAACAGGAAGCGGTGTAGGCATAATATTGGTGGACGAAAGAGGGACCCAAATAGAGGTTTCCCTCAAATTTGAATTCTCAGCTTCAAATAATTAGGCGGAGTATGAAGCCTTGATTGCTGGATTGAAGCTGGCGGAAGAAGTCGGTGCTACAAAAGTGATGATATACAGCGATTCGCAAGTAATAACCTCCCAGATAAGTGGAGAGTATCAGGCAAAGGACCCAAATATGAAAAGATACTTGGAAAAAACTCTGGAACATCTTGGGCGCTTTGCAGAAACCGAGGTCAAACACATAACTCGGGATCTAAATAGCAGAGCAAACGCCCTATCCAAGTTGGCAAGTACCAAGCCAGGAGGGAATAACAGAAGCCTGATCCAAGAAACTCTCCAAAAACCCTCCGTGGTAAAAGTAGAAGACAAACAAGAGGTCCTTGAGATAGTCGGATTAAGCCTTGGTTGGATGAACCCCTTGATCGAATACATGAAATTCGACATCCTCCCCAAGGAGGAGAAAGAGGCTAAGAAGATCCGAAGGGAAGCACAACATTACACTTTGGTGAGAAATATCCTCTATAGAAGGGGGATATCAACACCATTAGTAAAATGTGTACCGACTTCAAAAACCATCGAAGTGTTGGAAGAAGTCCACAGTGGGATTTGCGGAAATCATCTCGGAGCAAAGTCACTAGCCAGGAAAGTGATCCGAGCTGGATTCTACTGGCCGACCTTGCAGAAAGATGCCACAGAATTTGTGAAAAAGTGCCAACCATGCCAGATGCATGCAAATTTCCATGTAGCTCCCCCGGAGGAGCTCATCAGTATTACTTCTCCATGGCCTTTTGCAAAATGGGGAATGGATTTGCTAGGACCCTTTCCCCAAGCGCCAGGACAAGTCAGATACCTGATTGTGGGAATAGATTATTTCACAAAGTGGATAGAGGCAGAACCATTGGCCACCATCACCGCACAAAGAAGTCGGAGGTTCCTCTACAAAAATATCATCACAAGGTATGGGATACCTCATTCCATTACTACAGATAATGGAACCCAATTCACCGACTCTACCTTTAGAAGTCTAGTAGCCAGTATGAAGATCAAACACCAGTTCACCTCGGTGGAACACCCGCAAGCCAATGGGCAAGCCGAGGCAGCCAACAAAGTCATACTGACAGGGCTAAAGAAAAGATTACAAGATGCAAAAGGAGCCTGGGCCGAAGAGCTCCCACAAGTGCTATGGGCTTACAGGACAACCCCCCAATCTGCCACTGGAGAAACACCCTTCCGACTAGTCTATGGCGTAGAAGCCATGACCCCAATAGAAGTCAACGAACAAAGCCCAAGAGTGATTCTCCATGACGAGATCGGAAATATACAGGGGCACAAAGAGGAGCTCGACTTGCTTCCCGAGATCCGAGAAGAAGCCCAGATAAGAGAAGCAGCGTTGAAACAAAGGATGACTACAAGATACAACAAAAAAGTCATTCGAAGAGCATTCACCCCAAGTGACTTAGTCTTGATCAGAAACGACATTGGAGTCAACAAATCAGGAGAAGGAAAGCTCGCTGCAAACTGGAAAGGACCATACAAAATCAATGAGGTCTTAGGAAAGGGCTATTATAAAGTAACCGACTTGGACGGCACCGAGTTACCAAGGTCGTGGCATGCTTGTAATATGAAAAGGTACTATAGCTAAAAGCGAACTCTACTCCCCGATGTACTCTTTTCCCAACTTCATGATTTTTTCCCAAAACCAAAGGGTTTTTTCTGGAGAAGGGTTTTTAACGAGGCATCATAGTAGAGACTAAGGGAAATAGATTGTCAAAAACCCTTAGTAGTAATAAGGTACCTCCCCAATTAATAAAAGATCTTTTTTCATATATATCTCTTGCAAATTCCTTTTTTGTATTTTCTTTCGACGAAACGCGCCGACTTAAGCTCGACAAAACGTGAAAATCCCATGAACCGACCTAGATGGTCGTCAGGATAAAACGACGAGGTACAAGTCGATGTAAAGAGGTTACATAAGGTGATCATGATAAACACGGAAACATCCCGACTCATAAAGTTGGAATGGAAAACCGAGTAAAGCAAAAATGAATCACGAAAGTAGCCTAAGTCATAAAAACTCAATAAAACGAAATTGAGTACTTGGAATAACCAAAAAGAGATAGGAAAAAACCTAAGAAAAGATTAAAAGGCTGCCCTAAAGATCCTTAAAATAAAAAGGTTCAGAAAGGCAGACAAAGCCAAAGAAAAGGTTTTTCCAGAAAAGATCAAAGGGAAGTTCGAAATCAGAGAAGCATGCACTCATAAGGTAACTTAGACCCTTAGTCAAAAAAAGGTATTTTCCGAAACTCAAAACCCTTATCCAAAAAAGGGTACTTATAAATATTTTGTTTACGGCCTTAAAAGGCCAAAAGAAATTGTTCAATCACCACCAACACAAACAAAGAAAGAGTTTAAAAAAGGGGAGACCCACAGGCCGGGCCCCCATATAGCCAACAAAATTATTTTTTAGGAAGGAGAGTAGACGGATCACCATCACCAGAGCCAGGAGGAACACCACCAGGGCCGGGAAGAGAGCCATCCATAGGAAATGAAGAGGAAGTCGGAGGAACTGTGGAGGAACTCGGGGCATCCTTAGGGCGAGGAGGAGACTCTATAATCCTTTGCCCCCGAGTCTTCAAATCTGACTCGGAAATAATCTCGGGGACAGGGGGATCCACAATGGCACCATCGATGACAACCTTATCAGGATCTAAAGGGGAGAGGTCCAAGTCAGGAGCAATGACTCCGACCTGCTCCTTAAAGATCATCCAAGCCTCCTCAGCGCCATCAGCAATAGAGTCCTCCAACTCGGCGTATGCCTTCCGAGAATTCAGCAGATCATTTTTCACAGACACAAGATCATTAAACAAACTTTGATAGCTATCCTGTGCTGTCTTCCTCAAACCGACCTCCATGTTGCATTGGGCTTGCAACTTCCTCTCCCTCTCCAGGAGGTTATCTCTCTCCTCCCTCAGCTTGGCGACTTCCTCCTTCAACTTCCCCTCATGCTCCTGATATATGAGAAGCCTTCCTTCCAGCTCTTCGACCCTCGAGGTCATCCCTAAAGAGCTGAGAGGAGCCTTCTCGAAAATATCTAAGAGTTTGCCACAAACCCCCGCCGCCTTAAGGCTCTCCTCAACCAGAGTGGTAAGGTGGCACCGAACAGAAACATCATCCATGCTTATACGAACATTGGGATAGATGTTCTTTCGGACGAATGCAAGAGCATCCGCCTTCACCTCACCAGAAGAGCCAGACTCTAAGGTCTTGCGCTTCTTATTCTCTGGCTCAGGAGAAGGTCGAGCAGAGGGGGGCGGCTGAGAGAAAGTTGAAGAAGAAATTACAATGGGCTGAGAGGGAGTCCCAACATTCCGAGGAGGAGGAGGAGGAGAGATAACCGCCCTGGCGCCACCAGTCCTGGCACGAGATCTTGCTTTAGCCTCCTGGACCCTTTGGTAAGACTCCTGAGCATTTGCCTTTGCCATCTCTGAAAGGACAATAACAGATAGATCAAACAAGTCGGAAATCTAACAAACAAATAAAAGCTACCTAGCTGTGCCTGGACAAAGGTCGGAGACCCCTGGAGAAACTTTTTACTTTCCAAGTATGGGGCCCTCCCCCACACTTCTCGGAGGAACCCCACAATGGCTGCCTCTACCTCATCCAGGTCATCCAGACCATATTTCTCGCAGGGGGAGGCCTCCAGCCAGTATAAAGGAAATTGGGGAGAAGAATTATCATCCAGAAAAAAGGGATGGTGACCCTCTACGGCTTGAACTTTGAAAAAATAATTTTTAAAGTCATGGAAGGATTCATCAAAAAGGGTAAAAACTCTCCGACCCTGTATGGCTCGGAAAGACACTCATTGTTGCTTATTGTTTAGCCCACTGAAGGGTTTGGTCATGTGGAAGAGATAGAAAAAAATCTTCAAAGAAGTCGGAAACTCCAAAGCCTGGCTAATAAATTGGTAAATTTTCAAAAAACCCCAAGAATTGGGGTGAAGTTGGGTAGGGGCAACTCGGCAGTGATGCAAAACAGATATCTCAAAGTTTGAAAAAGGAAGGAAAATACTCAAACGGGTGATCATGCACTCATACATAAAGAAAAAATGAGGGGCCGCCTCATTGACTCTCCCAAAGCAAACCCGGTCTTCAGGACCCGGGACTACCAATTCGTACTTCGGCTCGTCATCCTCAGAAGTACAAATTCTGTTGTGAGTGCGAAAGTTGGTGATAAACTCAGTATCGACCGAGGGTTCCTCCCCTAGGACCGTGACATCAACCCATTGAGAAAGGATATCTACGGAAGCCATTTCTTTTTTTTAAAAAGGTAGCAAAAACCTACAAGGGAAAAAGAAAAGGGAAAATAAAAAACACGGTCTCTAAAGGAGGAAGTACGGAACTGAAGTCTACAAACCAACCTATCTACAAAATGAAGGCACGCAAATAAAAAAGCATGTTACAAAAAGAACTAACCTTTATCCGAAAATGAGGGTTGGAGAAAACGAAAGCCTTCGAAAATGCAAAAATGCAGCACGAACGAATGAAGGAGAAATTTGAAAAATCGCAGAAACGAAACAATGAAAGAGAGGGAAAGTATTTATAAGTACGTTAGGGGCACAATGGTAAAAACGGAGCAGTCATTAATGAAAATGCACCGTTACCAAGACCATCAATCCCTACGCACATCCCTAACGGATACGACGCTTGATTAGACGTAACTGTCAGAACCAAAAGGTCACAAAAGTCACGTCGGTTTCGAAACATCACGTCGATCACAACCCCGAGTAGTATACTCGAACCCAAATCCTAAAGAGAAATTGGGCTCGAGTAGGGGCACTGTTCATATCCTGGCCCAACGATTAAGGCCCAGGGTCCAAGTAAAAAGGCCCAACCTAAAGGGTTGACCTCACCTTTCACCAGATCAGCCACTACAAAGTCGGTACTCGTCTCGACTTGCTCTAAGGAAGTCGGGAACGAGGGTTAGCTGGCAGATAAGCACTCATTTGAATGAGTAACTGCCCCTAGAATCTCTCTAACCACTTCCACGAGCCATATCTTAACTTCCCTAAGATAAAGGGACGGTTAACACCCTAGAAAAGTGGCACTACTCCAACGGTGGTTATTGGATCACCACTATAAATACACTGACACCCTTCAGGTATCTCTAAGTTCCAATACTCTCTAGATCTGCTAACACCCTTGCTGACTTAGGCATCGGAGTGTCTTTGCAGGTACCACCCCCCATTCTTTCACGCGTACAGGTCGGACGGAGTGCACCGAGTTGCAGACCCACCTGAAAGCCTCCTCCTTCGTACGTCTGGGCCAACCAATACCGTCCAGCCCATTAATCTCCGGTTACCCACCGTAACACTAAGGATTAAAATAATACTTTATCCGATATATAATTGATTACTTAATTAGTAGTCTAAGGAGCTCAACATTTGCAATGTTTCCAGTTTTCCACCAACGTTCTAATCTAAATATAGTATTCATTTTTCTTTTAAGATATAGAGTAAAGTATCGCTTTTTGTTCTCAACGTTTAGAGTAAGTCCTAAAATTGTTCTTAACGTTTCAATCGTCCTATTTAAGTACCTAACGTTTCAAAATTGACTCAATGTTGTCCTACCGTTAGGGATCCGTTAACAGGATTGACGGCGGGACAAAATTGAGACGCTTTTGAAACGTTAGGAACTTAAATAAGACGAAAATGTTAGGGACAAAAACGATACATAAAAAATAAATTTTAATTTAATTTTATCTTTCAATAATATTATTTTTTTACTGTACATAGTATACAATTATTTTTTTTATTACATCTAAATAAATTACACTTAACCACATTATTTTATATTTTATTGTATATATATTATTTTTTTCTTTTCTACAAGTTTATATACTAGTCATTCTACAAACACTTCATGATAACTAAAAATATTTAAGAGTAAAATTATAAAAAAATTAATTTATTTAAAATAAAGTAATATGATTAAGTGTAATTTACTTAGATGTGATTAAAAAATAATTGAATACTATGTATAGTAAAAAATTGATATTATTGAAGGATAAAATTAAAATTTATTTCTATGTATCATTTTTATCCCCAACGTTTTCATCCTATTTAAGTCCCTAACGTTTCAAAATCGTCTCAATTTTGTCTCGCCGTCAATTCTGTTAACGGATCCCTAATGGCAGGATAACATTGAGTCAGTTTTGAAACATTAGGAACTTAAATAAGATGATTAAAACGTTAGAGACAATTTTGGGACTTACCCTAAACATTAGGGATAAAACGATACTCTACTCTAATATATATAAATAGAGATGTGAATCAAGGAACATCATCTATAACACATTGCCATATCTCCTAGTTTATGCCTTAGTTATGTTTTAAAATTGAAGAAATTAACCTAAACCCTTCTGAGGTTAAGCTGAGCAAACTATGGGAAAAAAAATAATGAAGAGAATGATTTTTTTTAATGTGGATGATTTAAATATTCTTTTTCATTCTCTATGTGCAAATAAAGACTTTTTTATATTATAGAATTGACCTTGTATTATATATCAGTAAGTTTTTTTTTCTTAAATAAAATATGCATTATTGACATTGTGTTCAATAAAGATAAGACAAAAAAAAAATTGAATTATTTTTTGGTTTAATTACTCTACAAATCCCTATAATTTCACCGAATTTTCAATTAGGTCCCTATACTTTTTTTCTTTTCAATTGGGTCCCTGTACCTTAATTTTTTTTCAATTAAGTCCCTGCCGTCAGTGTAACGTTTGAGATAACAGAATATTCTTGATAAAAAAAAGAATATTCTTGCCAATTAGCTGTAGAGACTTGGTGAACTAATCCGAATTTTTTCCTAATACCCAAAGAACCCCTCGCATTTCGTTCCTAAGAAAAAAAGAAACCGTAAGTTTCTCTCGTCTCCTGCCTCCGTCGACGGCATGTGTGTCTGCCATCGACTGCAACGGACAGTTGCTGGTGTGCTCTCCGTCGCCTTCTCTCTGCGCTGGGCCCATTTGCGTTGTTGTTGTCAGAAATCTTCTCCACGGTTTGTCCGGCCAAGGCATCTTCGTTCCCTCGCGGTGAAGGCCCTCGCCTGGAGTCACCGTGCCGCACCTTGCCGAGCCTCCGATCAGCCTCTGCTCCATCTCCCTGCAGTCAAAGTTTCTGCAAGTGACAAAGAACAAAGCCTCCTTTTTTCAGTATTAAAAGTTGATGTTTATGTTATTTTTTTTTTCAAAAAAAATATGGCATTGTTTGACTGTTGTTGCTGTGATGGTGGTGCTTTAAATGGATTCTGCTTCTATTTTTATTAAATGGATTTTGCTTTCAATGGGAGATTTGTGAAAGTGTGATGTATGCTGATGGTTTCAAATTATGAAAATTTGAACCTTTTTTTCAAATTATGTGATTGAATGGAGCTACTATGGCATTGGATGATGAATTTTGTTTATTCTTGAATGTTGATTATTGTGGCTGTGATGATGTTGCTTTAAATGGATTATATTTCTGTTTTTAATACCTGTAGTGATGGAGGACTCGGATTTTACCATAGACATACACCATGGTGGCAAGTTTAATAGCTGCAGATTTTGGGGGTTATGTGGAATGCCCTATCCGCATGCTTGTTGTGCTATATTCGAGAAAGGGGACAATCCAAAAGATTATTGCAGCAACTTCTATAGCCCAGCAGCCTATGTTGCAACTTATGGTAACTTAGTTTCTCCAATCAATGGAGAAAATATGTGGCCGAAAGTTGAGTGTAACACCATCATACCTCCCATCTTTAGGGTGAAGCCAGGAAGACCACGGATGGTGAGGATTAGAGAACCTGATGAGAACCGTTCTCAGACAAAGCTTAGGAGGACGGGTTCATCTGTTACATGTAGCAACTGCAGCCAATATGGACATAATAGAAGGCATTGTCCCAATCTAATAGTGTCAGGTATCATGCAAATCTGAATCTACAAACTGTTGTTTTACTGTTTTAAATTCAAAATTATAGGGTATTTGAGGTGTTTAGTGGATTAGGTTGTGATAGTATAACGTATGGTGTGTGAAAATATATTATGCTGTGTTGTAAATTGTTGTTTTATCAATGTAGATTGCAAACAGATTATGCTGCCTTATAAATAGACTATAAGATGATTATAAATTGATTATGTTGTGTTATAAATAAATTGTAAATGGATTATAAATTGATTGAAAAAAGAGTTGAATATTCATGTTGCAATCTGGTGTTTACCTGATTTCAGAACCTGGTGTTATTGCTGTCGCCAACGGAAAAGATCCGGCTGCTGCTGCTGATCCTGCAGCTGCTATTGACACTAATCCTACTGCCGACAACAGATCCGGTGTGAATATCCGCATATTTGAGAGAATAAGGCAAACAGGGGTAGGCAGGGGAAGAGGAAGGGGCAGGGGAAGGGGTAGAGCTGCATCTTCACAACCACTCCCCACCACACCTACATCTTCACAACAGCTACCCACCACACCTTCTGTTGCTACCTCCACTCAACCACCTCCTATACTTGCAACTTTAGCTTCTCAGGCTCCAACCACATCCACCAGTGCAGTGGCTCCAACCACAACCACCTCACAACAAGCCTTACTTCTTGAAGGGCCAGCCTCCCAGCCTCCCAGCCTCTCCTAGCTGTGGCAAGTGCAAAATCTCACCAAGCACCTAGAGCATCTTCTCAACCTTTACCAAAGACAAAGGTGTTTAGTGTGCGAAGAAGTGGGCGGCTGAAGTTAGGAGTGAGGAAGCAAAAATGGGCACTTAGTCTATATATAGACCTAAGTGATGATTGAAGTCTCTTTAAATTTATAGTTAGGGTTGTTGGGGTTGCTATTAAATAGTATATCTTGTGATGAATTGTGTCTCTGTGACCATTGTTTATTATGTGGATAGGACCACTATTTTGATATTTTGTAATCAGGTTGGACCACTTTTAATTGTTGCACTTCTTAAACCTTTATTTTGGATTAGGTATGTGGCATATTATATGACTACTTATGTTATGATATTTTGTGTAAGTATGGTTTACAGGAACATTTACTTAATGAAAATATATGTAGCATATTTTCTGGCCACTTCTTGCTGCAAGTTGTTGTCAATTGTGAAAATTTAAATATTCACATTGATAAAGTTGCTTCCCAACTATCATTTGTTATACACATAAAATACATCAAAGTGCAAAATTGATTCAAACTAAACATAATTAACTTTAATTGGATTGAAGCCATAGAATCTCTTACATTACAATTTCATAGCACAAATAACTCAAAACTCTTGCAAAACCACATTCCAATTAATAAGACTAGCAAAAACTTAAATAGCATATATTGCATTTTACATTGAATTTTCATATTGTCATCCAACCTCCCAACTTGTTCTTGGAGAATATTCAACTCATCACATAATCTACCCACACAAGCATCTATTTCTCTGGTTTCAACAATTAATCTCTCCATCTCCACGTTTAGCCTCTCTATCTTTCTTTCTTGTGCATCCAATTTCCACATTTCAGCTTCCAACTTAGCAGAATTTTGTGTTCCAACAACTCCAACAACAGCAGCAGACACGTTACTTCTTGCACAAACTTCATCAATCCACTCAAAAAATTTGCATCTTCTGTTAGGGTAAGAAATAAATCTTCTATTAGGATTCTTTGTTATTCCTGAAATTTGAAGACCCAGAGTATCACCACAAAAACAGTAAACCCGCCTTTCATTTTTCTTTGGCCACCCATTCTTTGCACCGTCATCAACCTCAATCCAATCAAAATCATCAATCCACTAAAAAAATTGCATTTTGGTATCTTCCTACAAGTAACATACCTCCTACCATGGTCAGAAACGGCTGAGGAACGGCGGACAGTTACTGCCTCTCCACAGAAACACAGGTGTCTTCTTTCCTTCGGGTTCGAGTTCCTAGAAACACAGCTTTCCGAAGAGAGAATGAATGAGGTTCCTTGACTATTAGCCATAAATTTGGAGAATATGAAAACTGAAAATAGAAAAGGGAGAAGAAGAGAAACCTCAGATACTTCAACGAGAATGTTTATAGGAAGAAGACAGGGGTAAATAAGTGATTCCACAGCTCACTAACGTTTTTTTGAACGTCAAACGTTAACAGGGACTTAATTGAAAAAAAAAATTAAGATACAAGGACCCAATTGAAAAGAAAAAAAGTTTAGGGACCTAATTAAAAATTCGGTGAAACTATAGGACCTGCAGAGTAATTAAACCTTATTTTTTTATATTTTCATTATCTTTGATATTTTAATAAACTGAAAATTGGGTAAATTTTATTTAAATTTTTTTCCCTTTCAAATAAATTGGTATTCCTCATTATTTTCTCTGTATTTCTATCTTAAGATAGTTATATCAAACATGACCTTAATTAAGTACGTCAAATTAAAATGTATCAAAATGTGAAAGTTACCATTAACATTAGTAGAAGAATTTTCTATAATTAAACAAATAAAATCAATAATTTGAGAGTCTCTGTTGAATCTGCCTCCCATGTTCTCCATGCCATTATATAATTAATCATATATACATATATACATTGAATTAGCTTGTAGTGAATATTCCTTCTCTGAAATTTTCTTTGAATCTTTGATAAACAAGCCAAGCATGTCCTGTTGGCTGTCACTGATACCATTACATTGAAACTTGAGAAAATGTCTCCAAATTATAAGACATACATTGATAAGGACTAAGGAGTATAATGAATTAAATTTCTTACTAGTAATAATAATCATGATTATGTGTATTACTTTATGTTAGACTTTGACATTTAAAAATACAGTAGTACATTTTATAATTTGTAATTATTAATTAATTATTATTAATATTTTTAATAATATAAAATTATACAATTTTTTAATAATTAAATATTGGTTAAATTTTAATAAAAGTATCCGTCTGAAATTTTTTGTTAAAAAGACTTCAATTGACCGCCTTTGTTTCATTTTTCCTCCTCATGTTTTTGCTTCCAATTAAGTACCAAATTGCAATATCAAATACATCCTAGCCACTCATTTCTTATCTTTCTTAAAGATATAATTATTATATAAATAAAAGCTTAATCATAATGACAATTCTGTTTTGGTTTGAGAATTATCTTTCCATGGACACTGCACTAAAATTACTAAATTAGTTAACGGATCAAATCAAAAGTATTATCCTCACATTTAGAGGTTGTTTGTGTAAGTTTATAAAAAAAAACATCTTTTTTTTTAATTATTTTTTTAAAAGATCTTATAAAAAAGTAAAAATAAAAGTAATTTTATATTTGAATATCTTATATAAAAAAAAAATTTATCTATCAATTATATTTGGGTATAATAATATAAAATATTTTTTTGTTTATTTATTATATAAAAAACATTTTTTTAATAAAAAAAATATTTTAAAAAAAGATGTAAATTATAACTTCTTAAAAAAGATATTTTTATTTTTTTTGTTTTTTACTTTTATTATTAAAAATTTGCCAAACATGCTAAAAAATAAAAAATATCTTTTTTCATTGAAAAAATATCATTTTTTTTATCAAAATAATGGCGCCCAAACAAGTACTTAAAGTTATGAAAAAATTACATAACATTATTAATCATATTTAAAAAAAAATAAAAGCATTATTGCATGTCATATAAATTTATATAACTCCCTCTCATATAAAAGCATTATTTAGAAATATTAGTTTATAATATTTATCTTTATCACTTAAAAACAAATTGGTTTAATTTCATATATGCCTATTATATTCTCATATTTCTATATGCTTATTCATTAAACATTTTCTATCTTTACTTTCTATCCAATATTAAGCAAAATAAACTATGAAAAATTTACACTATAAGTTACTTATAAGAATATCTTGATAAATACTTTTTTAATTGTTAATTTTAATTATTGCTGTGTGAATAACTAAAATGAAAATTATTGTAAACCAAAAATAATATGTTTCACAAAAAAAAAATGTGTATAATATCGCCTCTATATATTTATCCAAAATTTAAAAGCTTATATTATATATGTGGTCCATTTTGCATGATTGAATTGTACTATATATTCAAGTAATCACATTGCATGATAAATTATTTCTTGGTTTCTTCGTTGTTGTGTCTTCGTCAAGCAGTCAGTGGATGTTATACTATTAACTACTAATATTATTATTAGGTTTTTCTTATGGGTCGATATTGTAACATTTTTTTTTCATGGTATGTTCCTGTTATGCATATATTTAACAATTGAGATTTATGACAAAAATAATAATTTTGACAATTACAAATATTTAGAAGGATTCGAAATCTAATATCTGACATTTTAAGAGCGAAATTTATTCTTAGCTTCTTGTGAGTACTAATTTTATGTGCATCAAAACTTTTGTTTTATTGATAAAAAAGAAGAAGATATTTTTGTAGAATAACAAATAATACAAATCAAAGAAAAAATGAATTTTACTATTGATAAACAAATTAATAGACACTTCACAGAATTTCAAAGTATTTGCCAAATACATGAAAACTCTACAGAAATTAGGAGTATGAATTACAAAGAAAAAAAGAAACAGATATTTTTTGTTATCGTCTCTCTTTTGTTATCCATAAATTACCAACAAGAAGTTGAATGTCATTTTTGTTCATTTATTGCATGAATAAAAATTTCCACCCTCAGCTAGTTATGCTATGTGGGAACTCGGAAATGGATTCCCTTGCTTGCAATTCAACAAAGACAATACAAATTTAATAAAGTGGTTTAGTTTTGTATTATACTGTTATTGTAAGAAAAATAATTATTAAATATGGTTTAATTTTATTTAATTAAAAAATATTTAAAATTGACAATATACAAAAATAATTTCCTTTGAGTCTTCTCCTTGATATAAACTTTTGAAAGAAAGAAAAAAAAAACATAGAAAGAGAGTGAGAAAGAAAATGAAAATAATTGGGTCATTTATTAGAAATTGACTTGCATGATTTGAAATATTAGAAGGCCAACTTACACACTACTAAAAATTAAATGTAAAAGGTCTAACAAAATATAATATATATTTTTATTTTCTTATATATATTTTTTTCAAAAGTATTATGACATCCATTGTAATATGTATCTATAAAGTTAAACTACATACCATGCATGTAATCAATCTTCAGAATGAAACGTACCAAAGACAGAGATTAATGTTTATGATGACGATATGATTTACTATTTCCGGTAATAATAATATTTTAAGAAAATTATATATTTTTTTTAGGAAAAAGAATATTATGATTTTGAATGAGAGGCCCCATGTGAAATGGATGCCATCTTTGTCCGATTTTAATGAGATATAAATTATATAAATTATTATTATGATTGAGAAGAAGACAATAGAGTACATAATAATATCAAAATCTTGGTAAGATTGAATGAGGAAGAGGAAGCTTCATGGAAGCCCAAGCTTTCAAAAACAGTTACAAGAACAATTAAATTAAAGATGACATCTTAGCCAAGAATATCCCATTGTTCCCACCAAAGGCAGCTTCCTAGAACCTATCTCAAATTGATGGATATATATAAATAAATATATTATTCATATTTCATTACACCATTGAAAATGAAAATAAAAAATCAAACTAATTTTAAAAAAAATGGCATGGAGATGACAATATGCCGACTTGGTTGTACAAGATTCCATAAAAAATAAAGTATTTGACTTGGTATAAATTCCAATGCATCCCCAATAATGCTTAAAATCCAATGAAGTACTAAAACTTCTCTTGTGAACACTACTTTTCTCTTATTGACATATTAGCTTCATAGTTTGAATCAAAACTACCGCAATATTTTAGATTTAGGGGTCATAAAAAATATCTGGATAAGTATTTTTTTTTTTTTGAGTAAACACCTAATTCAGTCCCTCATTTTAAAATAGGACAAAGCGACCTTGTCAATAAAATGCATTAAATTCGGTCTTTGTTCATGACTAATGTGAGTCATAGCGGTCTTTTTGTCATATTCCGTGACTAAATTTGACGAAAAAGACCTACGTGGCAATAGTTAACGTTGCTTATGTGAACGCACGCTGCGTTAAGTGTCATGCTGGCTTAGGAAGAATAGACAAGGATCGATCTGTCATTTTCTTACATTTTATTAACAAAAATTGCCTTATTCTATTTTAGAATAAATAAAGACTGATTGGGTGTTTACTCTATTCTAAATAAATTATATAATTTTATGTGATGATTTTTACTTATAAAGTAAATTAAACAATAATAATAGGTACTTAAATATTTTAAATTAAAAATTTTAGTATTGAATAATTTTTTATCTTTATATAAGAAGACTAATTTATCTAAATGATATTTTTTAAAATATAATCTGTCTTAAAATTGAGTTTGTTAAAAAATATAAAACTAATTTATCTAAGAAAAATCATTCTTAAAGACCAATATGAATATATCCTAAAAGATCTATTATTTTGTTTGTCTCACACAATTTAGATAATTCTGTTATATTTTTACCGAAAAAACTGAATCCTTTCTTTTTAGTGTTAGAAAAATAAATAGATGTTAAATTATTTACTAAATTACAATTATAAAGCTAAATATTTTTTTATATTATTATTTAAAAAGACTTTTAAGTTATTTCGGATTGTCCCCTCCTGTAACCATAGTCTTTCATCCATAACTATTATATTTTCAATTTATATGACCTGTTATTCATATTGCTTTTACGTAAATTAAAAAAATAAATAAATTGGAAAACATATAATATCCACTAAAAATTGAAATGCCTGAACTCTTCAATTAATCATGTTTAGTGTCTTAAATAAGAGAATACAAGACCGCCTTCAAAAAAGAATGCACATATACTTATAGAATCTTGTCTCTCAACTTTATAAACCAATAATCTTGTATTGCTTAAATAATAGCCTCAAATTCTTCTCTATTACTTGATTATTGTTCATTGATATGGTGACAATAGTCTTATGTGAGACAATGTGACTCAATCTTTTTCTACTCAAATTTAGCTGTCCTTTGCTAGCTTAACACAGCTTTGATCTCATTTGCATTTGTTGGTGGAGTCCCTCTAATTATGGAACATAAAATTTTTGGCATGCCAATTTTTTAACAAAATATATATAGGTGTCACATTAAATTATTAGTAAAATTTTATATATGTCTAATTAACTTTGTTATGTTATATCTACTAATACTACCATAATCCAATTCTTTGGCCCAGAATAAAAAAAAAAAAATATGAATCTAAAGCTAGATATTCTGAAACGTATATATGTAAGGATTCAATTATTTAGTCAATCATTGTGAGTCACTCTTTACTTTTTTTTTAATATTTTAAAAAAGTGAATAATGCAATAAAATGTAAAAATTAAAGGATAGATAATCGACTCCGGTCTATTTTAAAATAGGATAAGATCATTTCTGTTAATAAAATGCAAGAAATAGACAGATTGATCCTTGTCTATTCTCCTAAGCCAGCATGACACTTAACGGAGAGTCAGCGTTCACATTAACAACGTTAACTACCATGTATGACTTTTCAGTCAAATTTGGTGAAGAGAGATGAAGGAAGAACCACTATGACTCACGATAGTCATGGACACCAGCTGAATTGGATGCATTTTATTGACAAGGATCGTCTTGTCCTATTTTAAAATTAACAAGAATTGAGTTTGGTGTTTACTATTTTTTTAGCAAATAGTCATATTAGTATCTCAAATTTTGTTATTAGGTCAAATTACCGATACAATTTTACAAAATACAATATATAATTTTTTTTTAGTATGAAATAATGTTTACATTTACAAATTTTGAATTTAAGAATTTAACCAATTTGTGCCATAAGGATACATTTTAAAAATAGAATTTATCTAACATGTGTTCGAAGGACACATGATAATCTTACCACTAATAAAAAATTTTAAATATTTTCATTTAATGAATATAAAATAAATGTATTAAAAACTTAAATTTTTTATATTTTTAATAAAAAATTTTTTGTTTTGTAATTTTAACATATGTTCTAGAACATATGATAGATAACTTCCTTAAAAATATAATAATAAAAACTTTTTAATATTTTTGATATATTCAATACATTAAAAGTATAAAGGTATTAATTTTTGCAATAATTTTATAAAATAATTTTTATGATATACTTAACTTATGTTCTTATGGCACAAATGAACAAAACCGTTAAAATTATTAAAGATTTATCTATCTTGTACTTTAAAGATATATGTTAAATTTATAAATTAAAAAAAAATTATTAAAAAATATAAAAAACTTAAGATTTCAATACATTTATTTTTTATTTATTAAATAAAAATATAAATTTTTTTACTAATGATAAACTAAATTCAATTATTAAAAATAGAAAACAAATTATCTATCACTTAACTAACTTATTAGTATTAGTAGACAACAGTTTAGGAAAACAAGGAACTATAAATACCTAACCTTTTTGGGTTTCCTAGCTACCTATATAACTCTAGGTTGGGTATAATAATAGACTATGGAGGACTCTCTAATGAAGCAAACTTCAACTAGGGGGTACCATCAATGCATAACACAAATCAAGACTTAAGATAGAAGATCTATTACATGAGAGCTTTAATGACTACCTAAGACCTCATAAATTGTGGACACGCAAAAAAATTTTTGCCTACTTTGATTCAGAATAAATGTGTGCAGAGAATAGAGAGAATAAGAGTGAATAATATATGTTATGTGTTTCATCATGTAAATTTGTTTAAATAAAATATAATTATAGATATATTGTCTACCCTTTCTGTATCATGTGTATATTATTAATCTGAATCGAGTATTGGCCTAAAAATAATAGGCAAATCACACACATACACCAAAATATTTTTAACAAATTATCCTTGCAAAACTTTACTTAATTACTTGCTAGTTGTGATACATTTACTATAATTAGTTGGTAATATAATTACATATGTACAAAAAATTAGTTACTATTTAGTCACTATATATAAACATGTATTTAATATTTTACAAAAAAATTTTTTATTATACTATTGTAAACAAGTTTGATATTATTCATCTATTATAGATTTGAATATTCTATCATTGTAAATTTGATATTATTATACTACTTAATTATTTAGTTAAAACAATGTGTAAGTCATCAATATGTATACATATATATAAATATATAATAATTAATTTTGTAATTGAATTTTAGTATACATGTAGTATTTTTGTGAAGGTTTAATTATTCTGCCGGTCCCTATAGTTTCGCAAAATTTTCAATTAGGTCCCTATACTTTTTTTTTTCTTTTAATTGAGTTCTTGCACCAAATTTTTTTTAATTGAGTCCCTACACTTTTTTTTCTTTTTATTTAGGTTCCTGTACCAATTTTTTTTAGTTAGATCCCTATAAAATTAAGCCAATTACTACTAACAGGGACTTAATTGAAAAAAAAAAATTTGGAGCAGAGATCCAATTTAAAAAAAAAAGGAAAGGGACCTAATTGAAAATTTCACGAAATTATAGAGACCAACAGAACAATTAAACCTTTTGTGAATAAATATATTTTGGATAATATTTAAAAGAAAAAAAAATCAATGCTACTTCAGAATTATATATATATATATATATATATAGACAAAAATTAACCTTAAAACAATCATTATAGAAATATAAGTATAACAAGAATTTAGGCAAGAGAAAAATTAGATTATTTTTTAAAAAATAATAATAATAATAATAATAATAATAATAATAATAATAATATAATTCAATATGAGCTCTTAACAGATAGGAACATCAATCAGAATAGACAATTGCTTAAAATTACTTGGATATAACTTAATTATTTCAACCCTATATAATGGGTGGGACCATGAAGAATAATATTTACTTCAAAAACAAACGGTTGAGATAAAATAACAGAAGCTGTCCAATTAATTTGATGCCACCAAGTTAACAAAAACGCTACCATAAGAGAGATCCTTACAAAAAGGGAACAACTTTTCTAGTTTTTTCACATCTCTATATAAAAGGGTCAATTCTCCTAACTAAGTCTCATTCATTCATTCATTCATACCTTCTTGTTATAATAAAAACTATTCAAACTCTTCTAAAAAGGTCACTTTCTTCCTTCCAAAGCTTCTTCTATGGAAACTAACACCAATAACATCATTAAGAGAAGAACTACAACCATGGATCAAGAATCAGACCAACAACAATTCGAGGACTTGCTTCCGGTCATGGCCGAGAAACTCGACGTGGAGACATTCGTCTCCGAACTTTGTGGGGGTTTTAAACTCCTAGCAGACCCTGAAAAGGGCGTGATCACGAGCGAGAGCCTGCGTAGGAACGCGGCTCTCCTCGGCATGGAAGGGATGAGCATGGAGGATGCTGAGGATATGGTAAGACAAGGTGATCTTGATGGTGATGGAAAATTGAATGAGACTGAGTTTTGTATACTTATGGTTAGGCTTAGCCCTGGCATGATGGAAGATGCTGAGTCATGGCTTGAAAAAGCAATTGAAGAAGAGCTAAGGAAATTCTCAACTTAAAGATTAATTTATAACATGTAAGTTAATTATATTAATATATGTATGTAATCTTGACAATTTTATTACTTGGATAAGTTTAATGAAGCTAATCTATGTCATTAAAGTGAAGGGTGTATTCAATTAGAGGTTTTTATTTGCATAGTTAATTCAAATTTAACTGATTATAATTGGTTTGAGTAGTGTTATTTGAATATCTAAAAGTTTGTATCAGTGAAATACTAAAATAAGATATAAGAATAGAAAATACGAGTTTAAATTATTTTTTATTTATCCATATTTAAACTCAATTTAATTTGTGTATAAATATAAGATGTTAGATTTGTAATTATTGCAGAAATCTCTTATTTGTTATTAATGAAAAGAATCTCTCTTGTGAAGCATAGGATTGGTGGGGTTTTTTAGAATTTATAACATTAGTAATTATTACTAATTAACATCATTTGATAGCTTAATATTCAAGAAATGAATCCTCTCCAATTTTTTTAACACTTGACAAAATACAGTGTGATTTTTCATATTTGATTTTATAAGTGGGACCAGAAATAAATAAGAAAGAGAAAGTAATGAATGGTTAGATTAAGTACTGAACACCATCCAGTTTTTTTTCACCGGAGAGGATCCACTCCCTAATATTCATTAGGCATTCTAATATGTACACATAATATTTTTGTTTCTTTTCTCAAATGTATATTAAATGGAGTTATATCAAGTTTAAGCTATTAACTCAAGTGCTTAAAATTGAGCTTCATTAGATATAGCACTTCCATAATTGAAATGAGAAAAAGGAAAGAACCATTGACCATTAATTAGTGGCTTTAAGTCTTTAACTGTCAAAGAAATGATATTGATAGATGGTTTTAACCTCCAAAAATAAACTATTGAAGAATGATGTTACTATCAGATGCTACAAAATTTTAGCACCCACCATTTTGTTGATCATGATGCCAATATATGTACACGTATGGATAAGATCATTTTGTTCCCAAACACATGGCAATGTGATATCAACATGATCACACCAAATCCTCCAAAGAAAGAGGCGTCTTATTATTTCATTTAATGTTACACTTTACAGTTTGGTAAACAACTATATGAAATTTCCAATACTGGATTAATAAGAGAATACTAGTAGTTTTAACTATTGTCAAGTAAAACATCAATTAATCATTTAAATAAATATTATATTATTGAACGTAATATATTCTTTTAAATATACATAAATAAAATTTTTTCAATTATATATTTATTAATATTCATCCGATTTTGGTAAAATTTAATATAGATAAGCTTTATTATATGTTGTAATTAATAATGATAGATAAAATATATATCTTAATTATTTCAATAGTTAGGATCATATACATTTTTGGTACTTTAAGAAATACTAAAAATAAACCATGAAATCTCTTATGAGTTCCTGGAATTAGTAACACCCAACAACTTGAAATGAAAAAAGGCAGCTTATCCAATAATCAAAGCAATTAGAAAGTTCCAAATTCAGTGGTAAATGGTGCTCAGATAATAGCACGAGGGTAGAAAGATATTGATTTTCAATAGTAGTACTGTAGTAGCAGATAAATAACATGTCACTGCAAATATATGCATTCATAATAATTCCTATAACCACAATTGGCATGGACTTGCAACAAAGCTATTTGCAAAGCCAAACCAAATCAAACTAAAAACTGTGGGAAGTACCCTTTACTACACAATGTATCATTCCATTAGTTACTCTAACAACCAGAAAGTTAAAAAACAAAGGTGCCACTCGCGCCTGCTTCTTTACCACAGAAAACCGGGACCGGGACCTAGCTTAAGTCCTTGACCTTCGAACTGGTGAACGGCTGTAGATACCAAAAATAAGAAGCAGCTGCTTAAGCTATAAAATAAAATTAAATCATGCAATGGCCAGTGATCAATATAGCATGCACGGTTATTATACCTGCGGTATCTGCCATAATCTGGGCTCCTCTGCCTGCCGTAATCTGGGCTCCTCTGCCTGCCGTAATCGGGACTCCTACGCCTGTCTGGTCCATTATATCTATCATACACAGGGCTGCGTGGATGACCGTAGTCAGGACTTGGCCGCCTGCGATAGGCCGGACTCGGTGATCTGTCATAACCACCTCGTCTCGGACTGTCATAATTGTCACCCCTATCACCATCATCCCTCAGTGCATACTCCACAGACACCACCCTGTCCAGTATCTTACTGCAAACAAAATGAGACCAGAAATTCATTATTTATACATAGCATTAGCACAAGAAACCAGCAAATTCTTACCAATAGATATCGCAATATCACAATTCACAACACTGACCTCATATTCGTACACTCAAGAGCTTTCGTAGCATCTTCTTGTGTTTCAAACTGCACGAATGCAAAGTTCCTACGAATTCGGACATGAAGAACCTTCCCATAAGGTTCAAAGTGCTTTTCTATATCACGAACTCTAGTACGAATTGGGTCAAAGTTGATCACAAATAGGGTTTTTGTGGGCTTCTGGTTTGCCCTTGAGCCATCACGATGACGCCCACGTTCACCCTGTAATGGTAAAACAAACAGACAACACAGATTACATAGGACATTGTTTTAGTCTGACAAAATGACAATCTCATCAAGAAGTAAATACAAATGAACATGCTAAAAAAAAATATAGTACCATACCCTAGCCCATTCAACAGAGAGCCTTCGCTTTTCATAGCCAAACGGAAAATTGTCAAGTGCACGAATTGCTTCTTCAGCATCACGCTCATCCTCATAATAGACAAAAGCAAAACCTGCAACGGAACTAGTATTAGAGACATAAATAACGATGAAACGCATCAAGCATGTTATCCCTCACCAGAAGTACATCAGCCAAATCAGGAAATCATTTTTCCTGTCAGGAACAAAGGAATACAACACCTGAAAATATGAGTGGGGGTCTGATGGACAAGAAGCTGTAGAGAGGCGTGGAATGATGGACAAAATCATGTTGCAATTATAAGGTTTAAATCCAAAATTCAGATCTGATATTGTGACTGCCAAGCATGCTTCTCCATTCAGACAGCACAAGTGAATTCAGAAATAGTACATTGATCCCCTATATGCATTGAAGCTAGGCATGGCTTAATAAATTCATTGATTGATTGATGGTTCCCCTATGAACATTCTGATGGATGTCAAGTGTTGGGTGATGAGGTAAGTGAGTGTTGAATAATCAGGTATGAAAATGCAGAGAGCAAGCAAGCAAGAAGGTTCGCTTCCAAAAAGGAAAATTGCAGAGGTTGGCGAGCCAAAAGATAGAACCTCAACGTATTTTTCCTTAGAGAAAGTTCCTGCGTCAAAACAAACACTTAAAAATCCAGAGGATTTCCCTAAAGACATTGCACAATTTTGGTGATTTGTTTCATATATTTTCCAACCGGTTATCCGAACTAGGCAATTCAAGCCACAAAAACTACCCATATGTCGGCGCCACATCCAAAATATCGCCGTCGCAATATCTTAGGTTTCAGTGGCCTGTTTAGATCAAACATCAATCATATTTTTACAAAATCGGGTTTCTTGTGAGTGACAAACTCACTTCACAGCTCACTAATGAAAGTTACTATTAAAAAATCTTCATCATTTACATTCCCTAGTCGACACAAGCAATTACCACCGATGAAATTGATCATTCAGAATGCCGCATTAAAAAATATACAAATAAAAGAAAAATTGCATTTGAGCTAAACAAAATTGCAATTTGAAAGACACTAGAGCTAATACATTCGAAAATTTGAAACGTGCACTTGAGCCATTCATAACCAATCAGCAAAACTTTTTAGCACATTACAGAATTAATAAAAAAATTTACCAGATTTCATGTCAACGCGGTCAATTCTTCCATACTTTGAGAACAATCGCTCCAGCTCCGATTGTCGTGTATCATACTCCAAATTCCCAGCAAAAACAGGCCTCATCTTCTTCTCTTAACCTTCGTTAAACAGAAGAACTCAAAATCAACCCAACAATTAACTAACAAAAAAAAAAAGAAAACCTAGAAACAGATAAACTAAAGAACAGAGAAATATCCAAATATCCCGAAACTTAAGAACCCTCATCGCATGGATTTTCACCTCTGCAATATTCACAAACCCTAAAATGTGAAGGGAGGAGGAAGAGGTCGGAGGAGAAAAAACTCAAAAAGGCGTACTCGAAAATGGGGAAAAGCGTGGAATTTTTGGTGTGCGCCTTTTTCAGCGTAGTTTGGAATAATCCAATAATTCCCAACGGGCAATGATGGCAGTACCCGAACCCGCAAATAATAACTTGACCCGATGAAGAGCGGGTTTTGATTGGGGCGGGGCGGGCGGGATCGGGTTTAGGATATACCCGCCCCGCTATATATCTTTCAGAAATTAGGGTTTCTTCACTTCAGTGCCTCACTCTTTCTTCTTCATCGTATATCTCAATCCTCCTTACTCCATCATTATTGTTACAGTTTCATGGTTTCATGGATGACGATAACCTTTTTGTGCCGGTCAATGCCGCACTGGGAATGGATGAGGATGACGGCGCAGCCGGCCCGGGAGAAGTCATCGACCCCCGAGAGTGCCGGTGATAGTGGCAGTGAGGGTGACAGTGATAATGGCAGTGAGAGTGATGAGAGCGATGGCGGCGACGCCGTTGAAGCCGCCGCTGCCGCCTTAGCCGCTGAAGTCGCTGCCGGAGGGCGAGCTAGCTTGAATTACTTCGCTCTGGTCACCGTCATCATCACCGGCACCACCCGCGTTGCAACCTCCGCCAGAGGCGCCTCCGCCACCGCCCGCGGCGCCGCCTCCACCCGTGCCGTTTCCCTCATCAACGTTGCTGTCTCCTTCGTCGTCACCATCGTCGACATCCATGTCGTCTCCGTCGCCGCCTTCATCGTCTCCGTCGCCGCCTTCGTCGACGGCCCCAGCGGGGACGGTGGCGGGGGCGGGGACGACGAAGGCGGGGATGCAGACGACCGACCAAGGCGGCAATGGCAACGACATGGATGTCGATGGTGATGACGAAGGAGACAGCGACGTTGATGAGGGAGACGGCGCCGGTGGAGGCGGCGCCGCGGGCGGTGGCGGAGGCGCCTCTGGCGGAGGTTGCGAAGCGGGTGGTGCCGGTGATGATGACGGTGACCGGAGCGAAGTAATTCAAGCTAGCTCGCCCTCTTACTCCTCCTCCTCGTTAATCAGCTGGAGAGAGGTGTAGGTGTACTTTTGGATGGTTTTGCGAGGTTGGATTCGCGTATTTCAAGTGTTGGCCAGAGAGCTGCGAAGATTGGGGATCATCTCCAGGTAAAACTGTAAAAGGATGTTCAATGCATATTTGTGTTTGATAAATGGTTTTGATCTCAGATTTCCGCATACAATATAATGCTCGTAAGAAGCCAAACCCCCAAAACTTTAGCAACTATTTTACCATAACTCCCATAAATATAACAAGATCCAATAAAGGACAAACTATGAATGCACATACTAATAGTCTAATATACAGAAGATTACTATTGATTATGGATACTAATATATAAGTTGTTACTTCCAGAAGGGCACTAGATCCCTGATAAAGCAAAGAAGCATCTAAGATTCTGAAATTAAAGCTTTTCCAAAAGGACAGAATTAAAAACCAGAACAGTCCTAATAAAAAGTTGCACTAAATTCACACAATTCAGTTAAATGATAGCAAAATTTGGTAGATGAATTCAACAGTACCAAATGAATACAAGTTAGGAAAATTGGAAACTATAATTACTTAACATTACATCAACATGATTCTAACAAAGCTACTATGAAGTATGAACAGAGAATCTGGTATTTTGTTTCAATTAAGCTTTGGAGAGCACCTAGCACTTCCTGAATTTTCTTCACATAGCTCAATCTACGTAACTAATATAGTGCAAGTTAAACAATATACTAAATTAATCATAAGATACAAATGCTAAATGTTTTGGGTAAAACACTTTCGTATCACAATTCCAAAGACACCAACCATCCTACATGCTTACAACCTAGTTTAACCATTCTAAATTAAAATAAACCAATATTTTTACACAATATAAACCAGTCAAGCTCTAGCTGAACCAGTTCAACTGTAAATCCATTTTGTATATGGTTCAAACGTTCTCTCATCAACCACACAAACATCCAGGATTTACTTGCTATATGAGTTGGAAGTTCTGCCTGTGATTCTCTGCCATCACTTGAAGCAGAACTGGTATGTACTGTTTTCTTTACCATTTCTTCTTTTTTGTCTATGTTGTTTCTCTCTAAATATAACATTGTTTCTTTTTTTTTGCTGTTTGTTGCAGGACTATTTCTTCTTTTTTGCTGTTTGTTGCAGTAGTATGTTCGGAAGGTATGAACTTCGTTTATGGTTACAATCCTAAATTAGGTTACTATTTCTACATAGAGATCGCCTTTTCTAATCTAGAGACACTGATGAAACATTCTTTGAATGTTCTTTTTCTGGTAGCAATTAGGAATGGGAATATGTACTACATTTTGTTACTTGAGTTTTGATGTTTATGGTTGTCATTATCATTCAATTACATATCAACTAACTGATACTAAGCATATAAGAGTTTGACCATTTTTATTTCTATTATGAATGAAAATGAGAATAAGTAATGAAAATATGATTTAAGAATTTTCAAAATATTTTCAATGGAAATATTTTTAAAAAATGACACACGAAAACGATATTTTCTTTTCAATTTTTTCTTAAGGCAGAATGTGGTTCGATTCTCTTTCCAACCTTTTTCATAATTTTTTATTTTATTTTAACTCATATCCTACTTGCTTGAAAAGATCCTCTCTATTTCTATTTTTTTTGGTCGGGGATCCTATATTTTAACTTGTATCCTACTTGCTTGAAAAGACCCTTTATTTTATTTTAACTCAACTCCTCATTCCTTTTCTATGCCTTTCTCTCTTGTGACTCAACCAAAAATTTTAAAGAATTATTCCGTGAGAAAAACACCCTTTTTAAATGTCTGTTTTAAGTAAGTCATTAATTGAATATGATACTGCACTTATTATTGTTTGTTTGGTTAAATTGTATCTCTTTACTAGAAATGCAATTAATTAATTTGGGATAGTAATTTATTTTGTGTTTGATACTTTAAAAAAATAATTGTGAACTTAATAAAATATTAATTAACTAAAATTATACGTTTAATATAATTATAATTTTATATTTTAAAATTAGTTTAAAAATATATTTTAAAAATAGACCAACCAAACATATTTTCATTGATTTTAGCATGCGGAAATGAATTCTACATTTAAAAACCAATTGCGTTTTCTAAAATATAAAAATTTGAAAATGAATATCATTATCAAGAAATGAAAATAGAAAATGAAAGTAGAAAATATATTCATGAAGAGATCCTTAGAGTTTCTTATCATGCTATGGTGCCTTTAACTATGTGCCTAAGTTACTAAAAATGGTAAATAGACAATATTTAATAAATTTTAAATATTTTATTTTTTACTTTAAAAGGTAAGTTAGGCAATTTAGGTACCACAACAAAGGCACCGTAAATTTCACCTAAAATCAAATTGCACCCATAATAAGTGAGCTGAGTAAGAATCTAGAAGATATCATACTTAGTTTTTTCATAGTTTGCTATTCCTGTTCTTCAATCTCCACCTTCAGAAATCTGGTGCAAAAGTATCCCACATCATTCATTGACTGCATAAGCTAAAGTGATTTTTCAATAATCTTATTCAGCGATTTTATCTGCAGTTTTCATTTGGCTCTCCAACTGTACTTTGGTTTCAATATTCCTTCAGTTGGAATGAAATTTGAGTTTTATTGCTTTTAAGTGCAATGTTATGCTACGATTTTCACTTTTTTGCCTGCATTTTTCTAACCAATTTCTGAACATTTGCTGCAGAATGGCCAATGTCTTTGTTGTTGCTCAAGAGGCTTGCAAATTTGTTTGAGGGTACACTTCGCATTCGCAAAGGTGTACAGAGGTATATCTTATTGTTGGACCTTATTCTTGACTGTTATCTTATATCAGTTCAACAAAAGTAAATATACATAACTGTGTGGGTGTTCGTCTTTGTTGGTACATAACTAGTGAAATATTATAGTAAAAAAGTTCTAAAAAAAATGTAGAACTAACCTTATGTATATTAATATTTTATGTACTTTATGAGTGTTTTATCATTTAATTTAATAACTCATTTACATTAATACGTTAAACTATTGGTTTATTCATATATTCTTTTCTTTTTACCAACACTATATTTTATTCTCATCTTATAAGAAGCACAAGGAACAATCATGTTTCAATCTGTTTTTTCTAATATTTTTTCCATCAAGAACTTTTAAATTGGGTTTCTCAAGGTACATATTTTCTTTTAAATAGTTTTTAGTGTCCTATTCTAAGTTTTATCTCTACTTATCTTTTATTGTATTTTTTTTTGGTCATATGATGAATGTTCTTGCTTTTTTCTTCAGCATTCTCTCATTGTATATTTTGATGATTTTTTATGAAATTCTTTGTGTTTGTTGTTCTTGTGAATCTTATGTTTTTTTTTTTTATTATTCACGCTTCTTGTTATAGAGTTTGATTTGTTTGTTTGACTTTGTAGAATTTTGTTGTTGGTTCTTGTATATGATGTTTATTATTGTTATTTTTTATACAATGAATTATTGATCACCATTGGAAAGACTAAATTAATAAAAAAAAAAACTGTAAGGACTTGTTTGGGTGAGCTTTTAAGAAAAGATATTTTTTTTACGAATTATCTTTTTTTAAAGATTTTTTGAAAAAGTAAAAGTAATTTTATATTTGGATATCTCATGCAAAAAATATTTTTTTGTTTATTTATTATGTGAAAAACATTTTTTTAAGAAAAAAGATGTAAATTGTAGTTTTTTAAAAAAGATGTTTTTTTTTATATATTTTTATAGTATTTTTATTTTTACTACTAGAATTTTACCAAACACGCTAAAAAATAAAAATGATTTTTTTTCCCATCAACTTAATGGCATCCAAAGAAGCGCTAAAAGTCATATTACAGTCATAAGTAGTCAAAGAAGACTAAAAAAGAAGAAGTACTTTATGGGCATTTTATTATTTAATTTAATAACTCATTTACATTAATATGTTAAACTATTGATTTATTCATATATTTTTTTTACGGGCAGTATCCTTTATTCTCATCTTTAAAAAGCACAAAGAACAATCATGCTTCAATCTGTCTTTTTCTTCTGTGCTTCTAATATTTTTTCCCACGAGGAACTTTCAAATTTGGTTTCAGTCTGTACCAAGGTAAATAATTCTTTTAAATCATTTTTAGTGCCCTATTTTAAGTTTTAATTTTTTACTTACTTTTTATTGTATTTCTCTTGTTCATATGATGAATGTTGTTTTTTTTTTTATCTTTTTTTAGTGTCTTTTCTTTGGTGTTCTCTCATGTATATTTTGTTGTTTTTTTACAAAATTCTGTTCTTTTTGTTCGTGTGAATCTTATTTTTTTTCACCATTTACCGCTCTTTGATGCATGTTATTTTTTTTGGAGTTTGATTTCTTTGTATGTTTGACTTTGTACAATTTTGTTGTTGGTTCTTATGTATTATGTTTATTATTGTTATTTTTTTAATATGAATTATTGATCACATTAAAAAGACCAAATTAATAAAAAATAACTATAGAAGTCATATTACAGTCATAAGCAGTGAAAAATTATAGTCAAACGAAGAAAAATACTTTAAAACTTTGAAAAGAGTACTGGGTATAAAAAAAAATGTAGAACTAACCTTACATTAATATATTAAACTATTGGTTTCTTCATATATTATTTTCTTATTGCCAACACCATCCTTTATTCTGATCTTTAAAAAGCACATGGAACAATCATGCTTCAATCTAATATGTTTTTTCCATCAAGAATTTTTAAATTTGGTTTCAGGCAGTATCAAGGGAAATAATTTTTTTAAAATCGATTTTAGTGTCCTATTCTAAGTTTTATTTTTTTACTTACTTTTTATTTTATTTTTCATGTTCATAGGATGAATGTTTGCTTTTTTTTTTAAGTGTCTTTTAGTGTTCTCTCATGTAATGTTTTTTTTTCTTTTTTTTTTTTTATGAAATTCTCTGTATTTTTTGTTCGCGTGAATCTTATTTTTTACCGCTTTGATGCATGTAACTTTTCTTTTATGGAGATTGGATTTTTTTGGTTTGATTTTCACGGCAAGGGATTTTACAAGGGATTGCTATAATATTTTATCTGATAAAAAAATTACCGTCGGATTCGGTAGCCCATCCCATAATCCAACGGAACTTTTGGCGTGAATGGGGGATTTAACGGTGCCAACACGCCAAAAAATTAAATGTCATTTTGATAACTGCAGCTCATTATGGTTAGATTTTTCTGCAGTAAATCTGACGATAATTTTATGGTAAATTTGAAATGCGAGCCCTTTTCCCCTTCCCTTCAAATCCACTCTCTCCCTCTCCTCCATTGAAGGTGGCCGCTGCAAACCTCCTCTGTTGCCGCCGCAACCGCTCCACTGTTGCTGCCGCAGTGTAGAACTTGGCCGCCGTTGTTGTGGGAGACTCAGAGCACAGCTCTGCCGCATCTCCACCGACCGCCTCCGCTGTCCTGTCACCGTTGGAAGTCACCACTGTGCGGCCATGGTCACCGCCGAGGACCACCGCATCTAGAGATGAGCAGTTTCTCCATTTGCTTTACTTTTATTAAATGTTTATCTAAATTTTTTTTATGAAATATGTAATTAGGGTTATGTTGTATTGTTTGTTAGATTAATTTAGTTTTATTAAGAATTAAATAAGGTTAGGTAAATTTGTGAATTAAGATAATTATTTAGATAAATTAGCTTTTTCTATTTAGGGTTTTATTAAAAATTTTATCAAAATTTTTCATTAAATAAGGTTGGTTTAGTTTAAGGTTGAAGTTAGAATAATTTTGGGTTGAATTTAGATAAAGTAAGTTTTTAGGGTTTTGGGTTAAGGTTAAGCAGTAAATTATGTAGATTTACAGTTTACAATTTATGGGATTAGTTTAAGGTAATTATCTTCATTTGATTTTTATTAGTATTTTTAAAAATGTTATTAATTTTTTATTATTAATTTTTATCAATTTTTACTTATTACTAACTTCGTTTCTGTTTTAGGATTTTCTTTGTTTCTGAACGTTGTGTAGCCTTATTGTGGGTTGTTCGTGCTCCTTATATACGTGGGTTGTTCGTGCAATATCGAAGTTGGTTTTCTTTCTCTAGATATGTTAAATTGTTTAAGTTTTCTTTCTAGGATAGGGTTTTAGGACTGAAGAGGGAGAAAGTTGCCTAGTGCTGAATTTTTATTAAAATTGTTTAAAGATATGTTTGGTTGTAACAGTTGAAAATTATATTTGGTGGAGATCGCTAATTATAGTTGAAACTTTACCGAAATTTCCAAAAATTTAAAAAAGATGTATTGGTTGTTTGTATGCTTGCAATTGTTTTTAAACTGTGAAAATTGAAAAAAAATTTGGTGATCTCTGAATTAAGGGGAAACTGCCAAATTTTTTATTTTAATGAAACATATTTAGTTTTCATTAATTTTTAATTTCAATGTTAGTTATCATAATATTATTTAGTTTTCATCAGGTTATAGTTATGATCATTAAAGTTAAAATACATTAAATAAAAATTAATTTTTTTTAATATTACGGTCGAATTTTGTGTGGGATAAATCCGGCGATATTATTTAGTTTTCTTTGATTTATTTTATTAAATAATATCACCGTCGGAATTTCACAAAAATTTCCAACGGTAATTAGGGCGTCAAAAAGTTAAAATGGCGCCAAGGTTACCGTCAGATTTCAACCGACGGTAATAACAAATAAAAATAGCAATTCTAGAATTACCGTCGAAAAAAATTCCGGCGGCAATAAGTATCGGATTACTAAAATCCGGCGGTAAACAGTTATTGGCGATGTTTATACCGTCAGATTTGTTTCGTGAGTAATAATTCTACCGTTGGATTTTTTATGAATTTCACTGGTAAATCAGACGATTTTAAAGGTTTTTTGTAATGTTTGTATAATTTTGTTGTTAGTTCTTGTGTGTTATGTTTTTTATTGTTATTTTTTTATAACTTGAATTATTTGATCACAGTAGAAACAAAGAAACATCGAAAGATGAATAAAAGAAACAAAGAAACATCGGATAATGTCCAAAATTTCAATCCGATCTGCACTAAAATCATTGGATCGGATCGGATCCAATGTTCACAGTTTTTAAGCTTGGATCGGATATCGGATATATCCGCAAAATACAAATATATTTTTAAAAATTTATTTTTATTAAAAAAATATCAATAAAATTAATTTTTTCTATTCTTTTAAATATGTTTACTCTTAAAATAACATTAAACATACTTTTTTTAAATAACAAATTAAGATAATACAACATATATGATAATTATTAATTAAAATAAAACATAAAAAGATTATTTACTTGTTTATTTCTTTATTTTTGCGGATATGCAGATACCTACACAAAATTTGCAATCCAATTCTATTAGTGTGCGGATCGGATCCATATCCGCAATTTTCGGATCGGATTCGAATAAACACGTCGGATATGCGGATAGGATCCAATCTACCTCTAAGTATAAATGAGATGACAAATGTTATCCGAAGAGTAGCAAAAAAAAAAAAAGTTTTGGTAAAACTAGAAGGATTAGATTAAGAGGCAAGGAGTCATGGTGGAAAATCCGAAAGGGATCAACTAAGTGTATTTTTTCCAATCTCGATGACATAAATAGTACAATTGTGAAGTTAGGAACTAAATCGGTGCATTTCATGAATCTCAAGAACTATTTTGGAGTTTAACTAGTAAAATTTAATATAGATAGTCTTTATTATATGTTGTAATTAATAATTAGATAGATAAAATATATATCTTCATTATTTCAATGGTAAGGATCATATACAGTTTGGTACTTTAAGAAATACTACTTAAAAAGAAAACCATGAAATCTCTTATGAGTTCCTGGAATTAGTAACACCCAACAACTTGAAATGAAAAAAGGCAGCTTATCCAATAATCAAAGCAATTAGAAAGTTCCAAATTTGGTGGTAAATGGTGACTCAGATAATAGCACGAGGGTAGAAAGATATTGATTCTCAGTAGTACTGTAGTAGCAGATAAATAACATGTCACTGCAAATATATGCATTCATAATAATTCCTATAACCACAATTGGCATGGACTTACAACAAAGCTATTTGCAAAGCCAAACCAAATCAAACTAAAAACTGTGGGAAGTACCCTTTACTACACATGTATCATCCCATTCGTTACTCTAACAACCAGAAAGTTAAAAAAAAGGTGCCACTCGCGCCTGCTTCTTTTACCACAGAAAACCGGGACCGAGACCTAGCCTAAGTCCTTGACCTTCGAACTGGTGAACGGCTGTAGATACCAAAAAAAAAAAGAAGCAGCTGCTTAAGCTATAAAATAAAATTAAATCATGCAATGGCCAGTGATAAATATAGCATGCACGGTTATTATACCTGCGGTATCTGCCATAATCTGGGCTCCTCTGCCTGCCGTAATCGGGACTCCTACGCCTGTCTGGTCCATTATATCTATCATACACAGGGCTGCGTGGATGACCGTAGTCAGGACTTGGCCGCCTGCGATAGGCCGGACTCGGTGATCTGTCATAACCACCTCGTCTCGGACTGTCATAATTGTCACCCCTATCACCATCATCCCTCAGTGCATACTCCACAGACACCACCCTGTCCAGTATCTTACTGGAAACAAAATGAGACCAGAAATTCATTATCTATACATAGCATTAGCAAAAGAAACCAGCAAATTCTTACCAATAGATATCGCAATATCACAATTCACAACACTGACCTCATATTCGTACACTCAAGAGCTTTCGTAGCATCTTCTTGTGTTTCAAACTGCACGAATGCAAAGTTCCTACGAATTCGGACATGAAGAACCTTCCCATAAGGTTCAAAGTGCTTTTCTATATCACGAACTCTAGTACGAATTGGGTCAAAGTTGATCACAAATAGGGTTTTTGTGGGCTTCTGGTTTGCCCTTGAGCCATCACGATGACGCCCACGTTCACCCTGTAATGGTAAAACAAACAGACAACACAGATTACATAGGACATTGTTTTAGTCTGACAAAATGACAATCTCATCAAGAAGTAAATACAACCAAACATGGTAAAAAAATATAGTACCATACCCTAGCCCATTCAACAGAAAGCCTTCGCTTTTCATAGCCAAACGGAAAATTGTCAAGTGCACGAATTGCTTCTTCAGCATCACGCTCATCCTCATAATAGACAAAAGCAAAACCTGCAACGGAACTAGTATTAGAGACATAAATAACTATGAAATGCATCAAGCATGTTATCCCTCACCAGAAGTACATCAGCCAAATCAGGAAATCATTTTTCCCTGTCAGGAACAAAGAAATACAACACCTGAAAATATGAGTGGGGGTCTGATGGACAAGAAGCTGTAGAGAGGCGTGGAATGATGGACAAAATCATGATTGCAATTATAAGGTTTAAATCCAAAATTCAGATCTGATATTGTGACTGCCAAGCATGCTTCTCCATTCAGACAGCACAAGTGAATTCAGAAATAGTACATTGATCCCCTATATGCATTGAAGCTAGGCATGGCTTAATAAATTGATTGATTGATTGATTGATGGTTCCCCTATGAACATTCTGATGGATGTCAAGTGTTGGGTGATGAGGTAAGTGAGTGTTGAATAATCAGGTATGAAAATGCAGAGAGCAAGCAAGCAAGAAGGTTCGCTTCCAAAAAGGAAAATTGCAGAGGTTGGCGAGCCAAAAGATAGAACCTCAACGTATTTTTCCTTAGAGAAAGTTCCTGCGTCAAAACAAACACTTAAAAATCCAGAGGATTTCCCTAAAGACATTGCACAATTTTGGTGATTTGTTTCATATATTTTCCAACCGGTTATCCGAACTAGGCAATTCAAGCCACAAAAACTACCCATATGTCTGCGCCACATCCAAAATATCGCCGTCGCAATATCTTAGGTTTCAGTGGCCTGTTTAGATCAAACATCAATCATATTTTTACAAAATGTGGTTTCTTGTGAGTGACAAACCCACTTCACAGCTCACTAATGAAAGTTACTATTAAAAAATCTTCATCATTCACATTCCCTAGTCGACACAAGCAATAACCACCTATGAAATTGATCATTCAGAATGCCGCATTAAAAGATATACAAATAAATGAAAAATTGCATTTGAGCTAAACAAAATTGCAATTTGAAAGACACTAGAGCTAATACATTCAAAAAATTAAAACGTGCACTTGAGCCATTCATAACCAATCAGCAAAACTTTTTAGCACATTACAGAATTAATAAATTTTTTTTACCAGATTTCATGTCAACGCGGTCAATTCTTCCATACTTTGAGAACAATCGCTCCAGCTCCGATTGTCGTGTATCATACTCCAAATTCCCAGCAAAAACAGGCCTCATCTTCTTCTCTTAACCTTCATTAAACAGAACAACTCAAAATCAACCCAACAATTAACTAACAAAAAAAAAAAAAAAAAGAAAACCTAGAAACAGATAAACTAAAGAACAGAGAAATATCCAAATATCCCGAAACTTAAGAACCCTCATCGCATGGATTTTCACCTCTGCAATATTCACAAACCCTAAAATGTGAAGGTCGGAGGAAAAGGTCGGAGGAGAAAAAAGCGTACCCGAAAATGGGGAAAAGCTTGGAATTTTTGGTGTGCGCCTTTTTCAGCTTAGTTTGGAATAAACCAATTATCCCAACGGCCAAGACTACGATGGTAGAATTGAAGTCCTGTGAGGTTTTGATTTTACTTAAAAACCGAAATTCCAAAATTCAGGAAACCCTAAAATTCTTCTACAGTTTGGCCCAATTTGAGCCCAAAGGATATGTTTACTCTTTAGATGGGCTCTCCCACTTAGGTTTTCAATGAAACAAAAACAAAAGTTTTCAATATTTTTTAAAATTTAATTTTAATATATTTACTCTTGAAAATGGTTACATTGACAAGTTTTACTAAATGATGATTTTTCACCGTTAACTTCACATAAAGATATTACATGTGAGTTTCTACCTTTATTATATTTACATTAAACATATTTAACATGTATTTAAAGATAAGATAACAGTCTGGAACTATTTTTACTTCTTAACTATCTTTTAAAATTATATGAAGTGGAACCTCCTTCTAAAAAATAAGATAACTTAACAAAACCTATAAAAGAGAGTCTTATCACTCTTCTAAGTATAATCATTCTACTCTATACACTTATATTTTACCTTTTTTAGTTCTCTAATTTAGATGTCGAAATGCGTTTACAGGTACCGTCCCTCCCAAAGATCTATCCTGCGAAACTAACGAGTACCATATTCATCTTTATCTAAATAAGCACTTTTTGAATTTTCATTCAAGTATCATCTTGAACAAATTTTAATATAAAATTTAGTCATTACAAATGAAATTTATTTTTAGGATCAAAATAAATTATAAGTTTAACATAAATTTATTGGCTTATGATTATTAATATTATAATTATGTTATTTTTATTATTTAGGAAAAATAAAAAAGAGTCTATGTGCAAGCGTTTTTTTCCACGCTTACCCACCACTCTATCAGTAGTACATATATGAAATGTTTACTAATTTTACATGGGTGTTTTCCATGTAATTTCTAATAATGACTATTAAAAAACAATATCCCTTTGCTTTCATCCTAATAAAAGTCAAAAGGAAAAAAATAAAAAATAAAAAAGATTCTTTCATTTGAAATTAGAAATTACCAAACTCAAGTTGACTAAGGGAATTGAAGCTGGTCCAGCTTGTGTAGTGCAAAGTACAAAAACAGACCTGGTAGCTTTAGATAATGGAAAAGGGGAAGAAGTTACATGGAAGTTTCCATATCTAAGAAAATTGACACATTTCAAATATAATAATGTGGCTTAGTATCTGAGCATGATATGATTTAAACTTATTTAATGGAAATAAAACATATCTAAGAAATAAAATAAAGAGAAATTAAAATAGTTAATTCTTTTTTCCTTTTTATAAAGTCATGGGGGGACCATTTGGCTTATAAATGAAAGACATGTGTATTTTTGGTCAAAAGCTGTTATGAAAGAGACCAACCTAAAAAGAGTTTATATGACCAATAATATATATTGAATTTTTTATTTTATTTTATTTTATTTATTTTAAAGGATCCAAATTGTACTATGATTGACTCTAACAAGAGCTTTATGTTAACACTACAAATAAATTTTCAAACTAGAAACCAGTCTTCTATAGTCCTAAATGTTTAATCTTAATCTCAAACAAAGACAATCCTATTTTGGCACTGATTTTACTTTTTTGTTTTTTGCATTATTAATACCTGCAGCCACCATGCACCAACTTTGTTCCATTTATTAAATTCTTATATTATTTTTATTTGTTATTTTTTTAAATTATTACACTCATCTTTTTTTTTAACAAAAATATTTAGAGATTCTGATTATTTTATTTTATTTTAAAATTTAAAATCAGTTTAATAATTAGTATAAATAAATAACATTATTTTCTCATATTAACAATAACCTTTCTCAAACACAATAATAAAAAAAAATTTATTTTTTCTTAATTTTATTATCACTCTTTATTTTCCTCAGTTTAACTTTTATTATTATTTTTTTTTTTTTACCAAAGATATGAGACTCGAACCCGCAACCTCTTAATTGAGTATGAGGAGACTATGCCATTTGAGCTATTACTCATTGACAACTTTTATTGTTTGTTTAATAGTATTCTTGTTGTAACGACAATTTGGTAGGTTTGATTTTGAACTTTCAATTATTACCATTAGTTTATTCATTTAATCTTTAATCGTTATTATTGCATCTTTGACAAATCTGAAAGCAATAGGTAGTAGAGAGAGCTGCAAGCTGTTTTTTTTTTTATTCTTTCATAATTTTATTAGATTGTGTTAATAATAATAAAAAATAGATATAATTCAACTATTAAATAAAATATTTTACACTATTTGCATCAAAATTAACCTAAAAAAAAAAACTCAAATATCATCCAGCAAAAGGTCAAAAGCATAGTGGGTGGTGCAGTTTTGTTCCAACTTCCAACTCACGCGTCCCATAATCCCATTAACTCCTCTTTAGAAAACTTCTAAAAAGTAACTGTCTCCACTTTGAACATTTGTTATCATTACAAAAGAAGAAGTAAGATTTGAAAAAGCATCAGAACCACATTCTAAATTCTCATTCACTCCCAACCAAACCCAACATGACATAACAACACAACACATTCTTGCATTCTTTTTCAAACACAATATTTATACTACTAACAAATGTAAGTATTAGTCTTGGTCTTCAGTCTTCACAGTTGCATTTCTTGCAGAAAAGGTTTCCTCCTAACTGTTGGAAAATTCCAATTCATGGGCTTTAACTTTGCTTTCTTTCCAAGCTAACAGAATTTTGAACTTCGTCCCTTTCTTATATTGGTACAAATTTTGTTCCTTTCACATAAATTAGACAACCCTTTATGTTGTTTTGTATGAGTTTGTCTGTCAGTGGTTGAGGTATGTAGTAATTATTTTCCTTGATGCCCTTTTAGTTGTATATATTTTTTATGAATGATGTAAGATTAAGATAATGTTCTTGTCCGTTTTTGGGTCTTGAAGAGCTATAAATTTTTGCATTTAATAACTTTGTGAACTATAATCCATCCTGAAAGTACAGAAAATCTTTGATTCTGTTAAATGTTTTTGTCCAATTTAACATTGCATTTGATCTGTTCACCGAAATGTTTGTGTGAAAGTAATTCGAATGCCTTTTTATTTTTCAGTGTTGAGTTCTAGCTAACTTGTCCATGGAAGTTCCAATGGA
The DNA here is from genome assembly GCF_059453495.1 of Arachis ipaensis. Taxonomy (NCBI): domain Eukaryota; kingdom Viridiplantae; phylum Streptophyta; class Magnoliopsida; order Fabales; family Fabaceae; genus Arachis; species Arachis ipaensis. The sequence goes on from NC_142437.1 coordinate 5,307,122, forward strand.
GGAGAAACCATTTCCAGCATGGTCATGGTCTGTTGAGGAGTGTTTGAAAGAGTATGGAGTGAAACTCGAAAGGGGTCTGAGCACTTTCGAGGTTCAGAGGAGGCGCGAAAAGTATGGTTGGAATGAGTTAGCAAAGGAGAAAGGGAAGCCATTATGGCAATTGGTATTAGAACAATTTGATGACTTGCTGGTAAAGATACTTTTGATTGCAGCATTCATTTCATTTATCTTAGCTTACTTTCATGGAGGCGAAACGGGGGAATCTGGATTCGAAGCTTATGTGGAACCACTTGTAATCATTTTGATTCTAGTCCTTAATGCCATTGTTGGAGTTTGGCAAGAGAATAATGCTGAAAAGGCTCTTGAAGCTCTTAAGGAGTTGCAATGTGAATCTGGAAAGGTGTTAAGGGATGGAAATTTTGTGCCGGATTTGCCTGCAAGAGAGCTAGTTCCCGGTGATATTGTGGAGTTGCGCGTCGGAGATAAAGTCCCTGCTGACATGAGAGTTGCAGCCTTGAAAACTTCAACTTTGCGAGCCGAGCAAAGCTCGCTAACCGGAGAAGCAATGCCAGTTCTCAAAGGAACAAGTCCTGTTTTCTTGGATGATTGTGAGTTGCAGGCCAAGGAGAATATGGTCTTTGCAGGAACCACAGTTGTCAATGGGAGTTGTGTTTGTATTGTTATCACCACTGGAATGAACACCGAAATTGGGAAGATACAGAAGCAGATACATGAGGCTTCTCTGGAGGAAAGTGACACTCCTTTGAAGAAGAAATTAGATGAATTTGGTAATAGGCTCACCACTGCAATTGGTATAGTTTGTCTTGTTGTTTGGATCATAAACTACAAGAATTTCCTTTCTTGGGATGTTGTTGATGGATTTCCCTCAAACATCAAATTTTCCTTCCAGAAGTGCACATACTATTTCAAAATCGCCGTTGCACTCGCAGTGGCTGCAATACCAGAAGGTCTGCCTGCTGTTATCACAACTTGTTTAGCACTTGGTACAAGGAAAATGGCACAAAAGAATGCAATTGTTAGAAAGCTTCCAAGTGTAGAAACTTTGGGATGTACTACTGTGATTTGCTCGGATAAAACTGGTACTCTTACGACGAATCAAATGTCTGTGACAGAGTTCTTTACTTTAGGAGGGAGAACCAATGCTTCTCGAGTCATTCGCGTGGAAGGCACAACTTATGATCCAAGGGATGGGGGAATTATTGACTGGACTTGCTTTAACATGGATGCCAACCTTCAAGCCATGGCTGAAATATGTGCAGTTTGTAATGATGCTGGAATTTATTTCGATGGGCGCCTTTTTCGCGCCACAGGGTTGCCTACTGAAGCAGCACTAAAAGTCTTGGTTGAAAAGATGGGAGTTCCAGATACAAAGTCAAAAAACAAGATTACTAATTCACAAAACATGGTTGAATCCAACAGTACTGTGAAGTTGGGTACGGAAAATGGACCAATTAATGAAAAAATAAATAAATTGCCAAAGTACAACTCTCCTAGGAATAACAATGTACTTTTTAATTCTTATTGTACAGGTTGTTGTGACTGGTGGAATAGAAGATCCAAGAGGGTAGCAACATTGGAGTTTGATCGCGTTCGGAAGTCAATGAGTGTCATTGTTCGCGAACCGGATGGTGAAAATAGGCTTCTTGTAAAGGTGATTTGTTGGTTATTCTGCTGCATAATTAAGATACATGATTTGGACCTTTAAGTTCTAAAATAGTTGAATCACAGGGTGCTGTTGAGAGTTTACTGGAGAGAAGCTCACATGTGCAACTAGCTGATGGATCTCTGGTTCCGATAGATGAGCAATGCAGGGAATTGCTTCTACATAGACTCATGGAGATGAGTTCGAAGGGATTGCGCTGCTTGGGATTTGCGTATAAGGATCAGTTAGGAGAGTTTTCGGACTACTATGCAGATACTCATCCTTCTCATAACAAATTGCTTGATCCAGCATGCTACTCAGCCATTGAAAGTGATCTAGTTTTTGTTGGTGTTGTTGGTCTAAGAGTAAGTTTGCTGAATATCTTTAATTATACCAATTAATCGATCAATCAATCTTCATTTTGTTATTCTCTATAGAAAAAGTTTTACACTGTCATCCAATCAGGTATTTGCTTAATATCTTTAAGACTATTTTGGTATTCTTGATTAGGACCCTCCACGCGAGGAAGTTCATAAAGCAATTGAGGATTGTAAGGAAGCTGGGATAAGAGTTATGGTGATAACTGGTGATAACAAGTCAACAGCAGAGGCTATTTGCAGAGAAATCAGTTTGTTCTCCAAAGATGAGGACCTTAAAGGACAAAGCCTAACAGGTAAAGAATTCATGTCTCTTCCTCCTTCAGAACAAGTTAAGATGCTGCTGAGACCTGGAGGCAAGGTCTTTTCGCGAGCCGAGCCAAGACACAAGCAAGAAATTGTGAGGTTGCTGAAGGACATGGGGGAGATAGTTGCAATGACCGGAGATGGAGTGAACGATGCGCCAGCACTCAAGCTTGCTGATATTGGCATTGCCATGGGAATAACTGGGACAGAGGTATAACATAACAGAGTTTTCAACTGTTTTATTCTCATTTTGATATGATGATTTCTAACATTGTCTGAAATATTGAAGGTTGCTAAAGAAGCTTCAGATATGGTGCTAGCAGATGACAATTTTAGTACAATTGTCACGGCCGTAGCAGAAGGTCGCGCAATTTACAATAACATGAAATCATTCATCAGGTATGTTTTATTGAATTTGTTTACTTCTGGTTTTGGTTGATCTACACAAGAAGTCCTTACTAAAATTTATTCAACATTAACAGGTACATGATATCATCAAATGTTGGAGAAGTTATTTCAATATTCTTGACTGCTGCTCTTGGGATCCCAGAATGCATGATACCAGTGCAGCTCCTGTGGGTGAACTTGGTCACTGATGGTCCACCTGCCACAGCTCTTGGTTTCAACCCTGCTGATGTTGATATCATGCGCAAGCCGCCTCGGAAAAGCAATGATTCTCTCATAAGTTCTTGGGTTCTTGTCCGCTATCTTGTAAGTTTCTCAGTTCCCTTCATTTTAGGCTATGTTTTGGCACGCTTGATTGAATTAGGCCTGATAGAATAAACTGATATGGATTTGTAATAAAATCACTTCTCTTAAAAGTTTAAACTGATAATAGGAGGTATATGAATGATTATATTTCTAAACTGATAAGTTATATTCTTTTGCGTTGTTGCTTTATGCGGAAATTTTTTTCTTTTGGGGTTTAATAAGGATCGAGCTCTAGATTTTTCAGTCATAGAAGTTCTGATAAGTGTTATAAAACCACTTCCCAAAAGTTTAAGCTAATAGGACTAAAATTATGCATAACAAATATGACATACAAACTTATTGAAGTCTTATGATCAAGTCTCATAAATTCATCAATTTGATTTTGAAGAATAATTCTACAATGCTTATTGCAGGTTATTGGCTCTTATGTGGGAATTGCTACAGTTGGAATTTTTGTCTTGTGGTACACTCAAGCTTCTTTTCTAGGCATCAATCTTGTTGGTGATGGCCATACAATCATAGAACTCTCCCAGCTTCTCAACTGGGGAGAGTGCCATTCGTGGCCTAACTTCACGGCCACGCCATTCACAGTCAGTGGCGGCCGAGCAATAACATTCTCAAATCCATGTGACTACTTCTCTGTTGGTAAAGTGAAGGCTATGACTCTGTCCCTCTCTGTATTGGTTGCAATTGAGATGTTCAATTCCCTAAATGCCCTCTCAGAAGAGAATAGCTTGAGAAAGATTCCACCTTGGAGGAACCCTTGGCTTATGGTAGCAATGTCAATATCATTTGGACTCCATTGCCTCATACTCTATACTCCATTCCTTGCTAATGTGTTTGGTGTTGTTCCACTTAGCTTGAATGAGTGGTTTTTGGTGATTCTTATATCAGCACCTGTTATTCTCATTGATGAGATTCTTAAATTGGTGGCTAGGAATCAAAGGAAGGTGAAAAAGGAGAAAGTAGCATGATCAAGCCAAATTCTTTGATAGATTTTTATTCTTTTGTCTTTTAGGAAAGTTATTACAGTTCATTAATTTATGTAAAGGAATTTGTCACTTTAAATGTTCATCATACAAAGTTTATCTTAGGCATCTTGTTCAATACCCCTCCATTTTTTTACTACCTGATGAAACAAAAGTTACCAATAAAAGAACCAATAAAAAAGAATCTTAGTATCTGGACTATGATTCATGATTTGTAACAAATTAACAATGATATAAGGAATTGTATTCAAAATATGGTTTAACTTAATTATGATGGAAGCTTAAGGCCTTAAACCGTCTTCAAAAAGTAACACATTTCATGACACTTGAACAAAGTTCAATCTAATATTTGTTTATTTATACTTAGTGAGTAATTATAAACCAATTATGCCAGTACTTTCGCCTTGATCACATTAAGGTTGTCGAAAAAATTTCATCAACAGTTACAAACATTCCGTCGAACACCTGGCGTGCCATCTACAGGTTCAGCGGAACTGAAAGTTCAGAAAAACAAGAGTCAAATACAAAAATATATTCCGTTGCCGGGACTTGAACCCGGGTCTTTCGGGTGAGAGCCGAATATCCTGACCAACTAGACTACAACGGATTGATGTTCATGTCGTAATTATTTATTTTGAAAACATTGTATAATAATTTATTTTTGGGACACATGTCTATGATTAGATAAAAAGGACCAGCCCAAATCTTTTAATGTTAAAAAAATATGAAGTTGGGGGAAAAAAAAGCAATAAGACAAAAGTGTGGGGCTAACAGATCCAATCCATTTAGAAAATAACAATAGCTTGATTGAACAACTTAGTTGCACAGTTCCAAAAAAAAAAAAAAAAAAAATACAACTTAGTTATACCCAAGGCTTTGATCTAATGATTATCATGTATGTTTCGTAACAAGTGCATACCAGTTCAAAATTTGGTTAGATTAAGTAGTGGATGGAACCTTAAGTATTGTGTATGTGAATGTAGTGTAGATAAATTTGTAATGTCTGGAATTGAAGGCTGTTCAATTCAATTGACAAAAACAAAAATAACTTGATTTAAGATAACTAAGTTGAGTTAGTCTAAGATTTGCTTACTAATTTATTTAAATAATTATCGAAAATTTAAATTTTATCTTGTGCATACAATTATTGTTTGATAAAAAATAAAGAGTTGGTTTGAGTTTAAAAGAAAATCCCTCCCATAAGCAAAGCTTAATCGCAAAACAAATAATATATTCCAACGAGTGTCAATCATCCCACGACGCCCCTAAATTGCACAAAAACTTCAAAAAGCCAGATGTTGGGTATAAATTAAATGATGCCACACAACATCTATATGTGTGGATTTTTTTTTCTTTCAATTTATACCATACAATCTCTCTAATATTATGTTAGCTATTACCTTATAGAGATATAGGCCAATACACAAATATAAAATAAAATACACCAAACTAACTTGGTTTGGTTGAGCAGTCAGCTAATTTATCCATTTAAATACGTATTATAAATTTAAATTCCATTTTATATATAAAGTAATTCATTGACTAACAACAAATTCTTAAATAGAATTCATATTGGAACTAGAGAACATTGTGAACGACTAAAAAAAAATACAATATACATCACTTATTTTTGTTAGTGCAATAAATTACTACAAATTTATATGATTTGGATCAAATTTTTTAAAAATAAAAAATTGATAAAATAAAAAATAAAAGTCTAATATTTTTTAATAAAAAAAATATAAAATTCATATATGATAAAAGTTGAAAATCAATTATAATTAAACTTTTTTTTTCCTTTTTTAATCTAGCATTTTTTTCATATGATGCTATAAGTACTATATTCTTTGTATTAATTGTTTATGATATATAAGTACATTCAATAACCAACATTGCATTACTCGAGTGATAAGTAATAAAGTTGTCTTAATAACATAATTTGAATACTGCTGATAAATATAAAAGAAACTAATCTTTTAATTATTTTATTGTTCTTTTAAATATACATTAAAAGTTAAAACAGACAAAGAATTATTAGGGTTCACTATATTTCCATTTATTTCACCTTGAGGGGGGAAATAACAATGCAAGAACACAACAATATAATATGATGTTCAAAGAAAGTACTTGATTAATCTTTAGCATTTTGATGCATGAGCTGGTTCATCAATGTCCAAGGCCACACCCTAATAAAACATTCAAGGAAAATTCTTAAATGATTAGACTATTAAAGCATAGCATTTGCAAGATATAAACAATGATATTAATTAGGGGAAAGCAAAAGAGAAAAAAAAAAAAAAAAGGGAAAAAAAGGTGGTAAAATTGGTGGAAAAGGAAAAGTAATTATCTCCATCCATGCATTAAGCCTTAAATTAAGGAAAAGAAAAAGAGTGATATGAAACTAGACAGCTCAACCATATTCAACAAATGAAGATTCATAGTTCTATAACATGAGACATAATAATTAATAAACATCACCACCATAACCAAGGTAAAGAAAATTGAGATTTTATGTAAAATAAAAAAAATAAATTAAGTACATAAAATATAAAATTTTAATAAAATTTAAATCATAAAATCGTTAAACATAATAATACAAATTTTATAAAATCGATTGACTCTTTTAAAAACATCGCCATAACTACTTTTTAGAAAATTTTGATCAATTCCTACTTATGGTTTCCCTTTTTTGCCTAAAAAGAATTCAACCATTTACTGAAGTACTATAATACATCAGCAACAGAAAACCATCAATGTTCAAGGCAATAGAGTCCAATAATAGTTCCAAATAATATTAAAATTGTGAGACAAAAGCTGGCCCACATTTCATTGCCTATTCTTTGGTTTAGTTTTCTTTTAATATTGTTAAACTAAAAATAATAAAAAATAATTATTTACAAAACAAAATTTTAAATAAGGATTATTTTAAAAATTATATTTTGTGGGAATTAATTTTACAATAAAATGGAAGAACAAATATTTATTAGCACCTCACTACATGTTCTACCAAAAAATATATTAATTAAATATTCTACCTTCAGCATAAAATTAATTCATTATAAAAATATTATGCGTATACTAAAAATCAATCACTCTCACAAATTAAAATTCAATTTCCTGAATAATTTTTACTTCACATATCATTATGATATTGTTTTATTTAATAATAATTTCACACTAGTGATTCAACAACTACCTTATCTTGCTCTTTCTTTTTTCCCCACCAAGACCAAAAACTTTAGAATCAAAGTTGCATTTAAATGCTCTACACTAGGACCAATTAAAGACTTAGACCAACAAACACATAGTTATTACCTTTTTATTTCAAGCTTCTTAGTGTTCTTGACATGAAAATGAATGGTGTTGAGGCTGAAAAAAAACAATATAATGAGAGTGAGAAAATAATAGGGTATTATGATGATGATGTGAATGAGAAAATAGATTATGTGTTTAAGGTTGTGGTGATTGGAGATTCATCAGTGGGAAAGACTCAAATGCTCTCAAGGTTTGCAAAGAATGAGTTTTGCTTTGACTCTAAGTCAACCATTGGTGTTGAGTTCCAAACTAGGACTCTCACCATTAATGGCAAAGTCATCAAGGCTCAGATCTGGGATACTGCTGGCCAAGAAAGGTTCATTCATGTTTTTTTTTTCCTTTCTTTTTTTAGTTAAATCCTTAAATAAAATAGTATAACTAAACAATCTCACTACGTTACCAACAGAATTTCTGCCAACTTCTGCCAGCTCTTATTTATAACTGTGTTTAATGAAAGTGTCTTTGTGGATGTGTCTAATAAAAATGTATTTTTTATGATTGTGTTTAATAGAAGTGTCTTTATAGATATATTTTATGGATGTGTCTCTTTATATATGTGTTTAAAATATAATAACTAATTATTATTGGCAATAAGTTCACAGATAATATGTTGGTACCCTATACTTTTTCATGACTAAAATATTACTTCTACTCAGACATTTTATATTAATAGTGGAATTGACCTTTTTATATAAATAATGATACATATTTGTTTGAGCAATAATGTTATATACTTATATGACTAATAAATGTTTATTATTTTTAATCAACATTCGATCAATAAAAAAAATTTCTAGTTGGTCAAATGTTGTTCAAAATGATAAATTTTATTGATTAGGTAACATTACTCTTAATATAATGTAAAGTGTAATTTTTGTTGATCTTTTATGAGACTAAGTGATATTACATAAACACAACATGTCATGAATTGCTACACTCAAATTAAACTGACCTCTTTATAAGTCTAAGGTGATCAATTTTATAAATATAAAAAAAAAGTGAGTACCATATTTTATAAAATGCAATTTTAATTTGTTCAGTGTTATATAACCGAAATTTCTGTAAATTATTAAATTGTAAATTGTATTGTTGATGATATATTAGGTACAGGGCAGTGACAAGTGCATATTACAGAGGAGCATTAGGGGCAATGTTGGTATATGACATAACAAAGAGAGAATCATTTGATCATGTTACAAGGTGGATTGAAGAACTAAGATCACATGCAGATAGCTCCATTGTGATCATGTTAATTGGTAACAAATGTGACCTTGTTGACCTAAGAATGGTGTCAACTGAAGATGCAATTGAATTTGCTGAAGAACAAGGCCTTTTCTTCTCTGAGACTTCAGCACTCAATGGTAACAATGTGGAAAGTGCTTTTCTTAAATTGCTTCAAGAGATTCATAATAGGGTTGTTTCTAAGAAGAAAAGTTTGGAATGTGGTAGTGGTGATGATGACATTATTGGTAATGGTGGTAATAATAGTAGCAACACACTTAAAGGATCTAAGATTGATGTAATTTTAGGTCATGAATTGGAAATTAGTGAGATGAAGAAGTTGTCTTCATGCTCATGTTGATCTTGGAAAAGGTTAATGTTGAAAGAAAAAAAATATTTGATGGTATTATATAATATTTAATTGTCCTTTTTATTGATATTTGTGTTCAGGGGAAAGGATTATTTTAGTCTTTAATATTTGGGACGAATTATAATTTAGTTTCTAACATTTTAAATAATTTCAGTTTCAAAAAGCTTTTAAACATTATATTTAATCCCAAAAAAATTTTAAATGGGTTCAATATTGTCCAATTATTAAATTTAATACAAACAATTCGCTTATTAAAGAGCCAATAGCTTTCAATTTCAATATGTAAGTAAGATCGATTCACCAATGATCATTAATATAAATTTTTTTTTCTTTAACTTTGAAGTGTTAGATGATTGATGGTTAGAATTTGAAATTTTGTACAAAAAAAATTGAGGAGAAGAAGTGTTACAACAAAATTTTGGTTATATTTTTCTAACACATGAAAGAATATATGATTTAATTAGTGTTGGTGGGTCCCCAACTAAGTGGGGCCTACAAATTAAAAAAGATAAAAGTAGCTAATAAGCCACCGTAAAAAGGGAGAGATTTAGAGAAAGAGAGTGTGTGTCAAGCTTCTTTCATTTTTTGAAAGAAAGAAACGAAATAGAGAACTTCGACTGAGAGAAGAAAAAAAATTGGAGAAAAAAGGCATGCTATTTTAATTTGATTGAACCAGTAAATTTATTCTATTTCTAATGAAATTTTATAATGTTATTTTTAGTATAGAGATGAATATTAGGATATAACTTATTACTTATATTGCCTTTTTTTTTTTGTCTGATTTGAGATACCCACTTTTGTAGAGGGTTTATATTGATTTCATCAATTTTGATAGATGTATTTTGTTGATTGTTGAGATGCACTAGTACCACTAAAAAGACTGATTGTGTACCCATTATGTTAATAGTAGAAAATTTTACTAGATTAGATTACGTGGATTTTTTGTTCCTCTTTTGGGGTTTTCCCACGATAAAATTCTGGTGTTTGATTATTTAACTTTTTCCATTATATTTGTTGTTTGGAGTATCTTTGGTATTGCGTATTTAATCGCACAAGTTGTGAAAAAATTATTTTTTTTAGTGCTTTTATTATTAGATAGATTCTTATTGAACCTCAGTTTTCCCAATAAAGTGGTATCTAGAGCTTTGGTTGTTTATTTCTGTGCTGATTAAATAGAGCTTTGGTTGTTTATTTCTCTTATAGTCACTTGGGAGTGTTCGACTGTAAGGATTTTGTTCACATTCCAAGAGATGAAAGGTCCAAACTTGATTGAAAGTCAAAGCAGTGTATTTTCATGGGTTATGGTTACGAAGACTTTTTGTTACAAATTATGGGATTCGTTGAGTAAAAAAATAATTAGAAGTCGAGATGTGATTTTTTTAAGACCAAACTATTGAAGTTTTTGAGAAGATAGATAAACCAACAATAACTGTTAGACGTTCTACTGATGATGAACTTGGTCCTTTCACTAGACCTCCTGTTGATGGGGAAGATGTACAAGTTGATAATGTCGGTGATGATTTGCATGATGAACCTATACCTCAATCTGAGGTGCCAGATGCAGAAGTTTCACCAGATGTTGAAATCTCCCCTAAACTACCAGTTAAGCCTGAATTGAGAAGATTACTAGAGAGCATCATTCTTCTCAGAGATACTCTCCTCATGAGTATGTGATGAACACTAAGACTGGAGAGCCAGAGCATTACCAGGAAGCTATGTCTGATGAGCATAAGAAAGATTGGTTGAAGGCCATACAAGAAGAAATGAAATCCTTGCATGAGAATCATATGTTTGAATTGTTAATGCTACCGAATGGTAAAAGAGCATTCAAGAATAAATGGGTGTTCAAATTAAAAACGAATGAAAATGTCTCACGGACAAGGTACAAAACTTGATTGGTTGTAAAAGGTTTTGAGTAAAAGAAAGGTATTGATTTTGAGGAAATTTTCTCTCCAGTTGTGAAGATGTCCTCTGTTCAAGTTGTACTTGGATTTGCTGCTAGCTTGAATTTAGAGGTTGAGAAACTTGATGTGAAGGCTGTATTCCTTCACGGTGACATAAATAAAGAAATTTATGTGTAGCAATCAGAGGGTTTCGAGGTTAAAAAAAAGGAGTATCTTGTATGCAAGTTGAAGAAGAACTTATATGGGTTGAAGCAAGTACCATGGCAGTGGTACTTGAAGTTTGATTCCTTCATGGAAGGTCATGTGTATAGTAAGACTTCTTCTTATCATTGTGTGTATGTTAAGAAATTCTCTAATGGTGACTTTATAATTTTCTTACTTTATGTTGATGACATGTTGATTGTTGGTCATGATACTAAGAAAATTGAAAGTCTTAAGAAAGACTTGAACAGATCCTTTGCTATGAAAAATTTAGGTCTTGCAAAAAAAATTCTTGGCATGAGTATCACTCGTGACAGGAAGAATGGAAAACTGTGGTTGTCACAGAAGAAGTATATTGAGAAGGCTTTAGAGAGGTTTAGTATGAGTAATTCCAAACCTATTAGTACTCCACTTGCTAGTTATTTTCAAGCTGAGTTCGCGGCAATATCCTACAAGTGAAAAAAAGATAGCAGAAATGAAGAAGATTCCGTATGCATATGCAGTTAGCAGTTTGATGTATGTTGTGATTTGGACCAGGACGGATATTGTTCATGCCGTTGAAGTTGTTAGTCAGTTTCTCTCTAATCCTGGCAAGGAACACTGGCAAGCAGTAAAGTGGATTCTTAGATACCTTAATAGCACTTTCAGAGTTTGTTTATGCTTTGGGAGTGTCCAACATGTGTTGGATAGTTACACAGATGCGGATATGGCTGGAGATCTTAATTCAAGAAAGTCTACTTCTGGTTATATGATGACTTTTGCAGGGAGAGCTGTGTCGTGACAATCTCGACTGCATAAATGTGTTGTTTTGTCTATTACAGAGCCATAATACATTGCTGTTGTTGAAGCTTCTAAGGAACTCTTGTGGATGAAGAAATTTCTACAAAAGTTAGACATCAATCAAGAGAAGTTTGCATTATTTTGTGACAATTAGAGTGCTATACATCTCAGCAAAAATCTGACATTTCATTCCAGATCGAAGCACATAGAGGTGAGGTATCATTGGATACGTCAAGCGGTTGAGATGAAATCATATGCACTTGAGAAGATCCATACTGATGATAACGGTTCAGATATGATGACTAAGATTTTACCTATAGTGAAGTTTGATTCCTGCAAAGAAAAGGCGGGTTTGGTGGAATAGCCTATCCCCACTTGAGTTGGTGAGGGAGAGATTTGTTGGTGGGTCCCAACTAAGTGGGGCCCACAAATTAAAAAAAAAAAAGAAAAGTTGCTAATAAGCCACAAGAGAGAGAGGGAGAGAGAGAGAAGAAGAAAATTGGAGAAAAATAGTATGCCATTTTAATTCGATTGAACTGGTAAATTTGTTCTATTTTTTTATAAAATTTTAGTATGTTATTTCTGATATAGAAATGAACATTAGGATATAACTTGTTACATGTATTGTATTTTTTTTTTTCTGATTTGAGATATCCACATTTGTGGAGGGTTTATGTTGATTCTATCAGTTTTAATGATGTATTTTGTTGATTGTTGAGATGTCCTAGTACCATTAGGAAGACTGATTGTGTACCCATTATTTTGATAGTAGATGATTTTGCTGGACTAGGTCCCGTGAATTTTTTGTCTCTCTTTTACGGGTTTTTCCACAATAAAATTCTGGTGTTTGATTATTTAATTTCTGCTATTATATTTGCTAATTGAAGTACCTTTGGTATTACTTATTTAATCGCACAGATTGTAAAAAAAAAAAATTTTTGTACTTCTATTGTTAGATAGGTTCTTATTGAATTTCAGATTTTCTAACAATTAGTAACGTTATTAACCTTCACGTCATTTATTCCGTTAATTATTAGTGCTAAATTTAATGATAGAACCACATTAAAATTATTTGAAATTTTTCGGGATAGAATTAGGATATTTGAAATGTTAGGATCAAATTAAGAGTTGAAAGTTAAAGATTAAAATAATACTTTATTTTTGTATTTATTTAAAAATTAATAAAATTTGAAGATAAAAAATGGTAAGGTATTTGAATAAAATAAAAATAAAGAAATTTGATGTGATACTCTTTTTTATTAAAGGAGCAATTGAATAGTTAATGCTATAAGTCTACTGAGTCAATTCATTCACTTCCCAGCACGTTCCAACTAGACATTTCGTGTATAGATAAATTTGTGATATACTCATATACACACATTTATTTTGAAGTTACCATGTATTTATTTAGGAATTGGATATTCTAATGTTTATCCAAGACAAGAATATGCAATACTATTCACTCAAAAAGAAAGAATATGCGGCTCTCGAGAAGAGTGTGAGTGACGAAACCATAACATATTAATTGGCCCCTAAGATATTATGGAAATAAATAAGAACGAAAAAGTAAAAATAAAAATAAAAGGGGTCACGATCATGTATATTACTTGCCACTTGTATGTGTTTACTTAAAGCCATTATCTTGGAGTTGATCTAGTTGGTTAAGTTAAGTACTTGACTCTTCAATCACTATTTATTTATTTATTTATTTTTAGGGTTCTGCTAATGTGTAGAAAGTCATTTGATTCTACACATATAGAATATACGTGTGATTATGTAGCCAATGTTCAGCATTTGGTCGTCATTCATTTTGACAGTTGTTCATCAAAAGTTGTAGCTTATTAAGCACAAAGTCCGTAACTTAGGAGTAACTACTTCACAGTGAGTAGTGTAGATTAGTATGATTTGGGGGTAATTTATCATAATAAATAGAGTTTTAATATTATCAAAATACACATTTTACAAAATAGATACCGAAATATTTTTTTTTATAAATTATGTAAACTGTGACAGGAGACCCACGATTTATAAATGTACGTAAACTGCTATAGGGGTGTCGCAGTTTACGTTCAAGGCAAAACTAACATAATTCGCGATAGGGGTATCGCGGTTTATGTGTGAATGAGCAGTGAGCATAAACTGGTACAGGAGTCCAGCGGTTTATACTTTAGTATAAATACGTTTCAGGGTATTGCGGATTCTTCATTTGTGGTTGTTTTCAGGTTTTTAGAGAGAGAATGAGAGGTTTTGTAGAGAGAGGAAGAGAGAAAAGTGTGGATTGTTTGAGCTTGTTGGGGGCAAGACTATGGCGCACGAACGCAGTCTTTACAGGCTCAACGGCGTTGCGCACGTTGCTGCAGCATAAACGAAGAGGTTAGTTTGGTTATTTTCAGTTAATGTATTTTGTATAATATTTTTCCAAGGCTTGTGATTTAGGTATTTAAATTTAGATTTAAATTTTAAAATTATAAGATTTAGTATTTAATTAATTTGAATTAAAATCTTGAATCATTTCTACAAATTTTATTGAATTTTGTCAGCAGAGGAGCTTCTTAAAGATCCGTTCCTGCAAGTTGAGAATGGTCCTAGGCTAGGTCGTAGCAGGTCTCGCCTATCCATGGACATAGATAATGAGGGCAGACAGAATTATGCAAGCAGTGATGCCGGAAGCAACAAAGGCGGTGTGCATAGTCCTGTTTTCGAAGTTAAGAGGACAAATAAGAACAACGAGTTTAGGTTGACAGGAGCCAAAAATGATGATAACTCGATATCATTGACCTTGCGAATTGCTGATACTAATGGTGAGTATCACCCTCTTTTCCTTGGCTCTCTTATTTACCTGTCTACCATGTACTTCTCTAGTTCTCTCCAATCCAGAGGAATACTTTAATCTAACTACAAATAGTAAATAATTGTAAATTAATGCTAAGAAGTCTCTTGTTGTGTTACATCCAGGTGGAGTAAGGAATATACATTTTCTCTTCTACTTTGATACAGATACTGCTCTCGCGGTGGCATCAAAGATGGTCGAACATTTGGAGCTTGCAGATCATGATGTAGCCTTCATAATTGACCTTATCGATTACTTGGTATTTAAGCTTCTACCTTGGTGGAAGCCTTCATCTACTCGTTGCTCACTTGGCGAATCAATTTAATACAGTAGGTCAACAAATATAGATGGCCAAACAATGGCAGGTCTATGGAGTTCTGTCCCAAACGATGTTCCCTCCGAGCCGGTTGTTGGTCGAGATGACTTCTCCGAACACAATACATTGAGAGAAGGTTCTATGATTAGAAAATAGGAATTGTTTGTTACCTATTTAAACTTTAATATTATATTTTTTGTTTTAGATTACTTTAAATTAAATATGTCAGTCGTATTAGATACTTTTATTAACTTTAATTTAAAATTATAAGTTTAGTTTCTGTTTCCTTTTATAGTAAAAGGACTAAACTTGTTAGTGTTGGAATTTTTATTTGTTTGGTTTCTTCTGTCACATGCTACAGCCGACTAGGTGTATTTATAGTGTTTGGAGGCAGCAGAACATGCCTCTGCATGACAGGATCATACCCTATCTAGAGAGGGCTGGTTTGTACCACCCGACAAGGCTTAACGCGAGGTGGTTCTAGTTGGACGAGCCCTTAGTTAGCGCTTTCATTGAGAGGTGGCGTCCTGAAATGCATACCTTTCATATGCCTTTCAGAGAGTGCACCATCACGCTACAGGATGTAGTATACCAGCTGGGGCTGCCCGTGGATGGTTTACCTGTATTCGGGTGCCTTACTGATTTTGAGAAGCTGATGGATGAAGGCAAACCGGCGTGGGAGTGGTTTCAAGAGTTGTTTGCCGATCCTAGGGCGGAGGAGATCAGTCAGGATGTTGTTCAGAGAGGTTCGTTACAGGTGCCTTCTAGGGTTCCGATGCTGGATGTGCCTAATAACAGGTGCGTGGAGAGGCAACGACGCATTGGTACCCGGGCTACAAACCGGGAGTGGCGATGGCTGGATGAAAAGATTCAGGATGACACAGCTGGTGGCGATGGAGGAGGACATGCTTATCACCGTGTCCGGCATGGCCGTCCTCGACCTCGGGGTGGTGCATTAGGGGTTGCATCTGGTAGTCCTGGTGATAGACCCACTAAGCAGGCAAGGGCTGGATTCTAGGAGGTTCCTTTTACACATGTTTCGAGCTCCCAGATATACCATGAGATCGATAGACAGATGTATGATGACCTGGCGGGCCCGACGTTCACGATGGATATGGACCATCAGGTCGGCAGTTCACAGTTCTATTCCGACTTTACAGATCTCATTCGAGATGACGACCCTCTGCCCTTTCAGCACCAGACCCCACTGGATCAGATGCCGGAGTACCAGCCCCAGATAATGGACGTTGTGGAAGGGTACCGCCCACAAATGGAGGAGATTCAGTGGTACCAGCCGCAGATGTCAGACCCTCCGGGGTACCAGCCCTAGCCACACTTTCATGTAGACCTGAATGAGCCTGCTAGTAGCCCGTATGACAGTTGGTTTAGCATGGGAGGGACGCCTCCATCTACATATGGTGTGGGCATGCCTGTCGTTTCTCCAGCACAGCAGCATCAAAGGCCAGCCAGAGTGAGACGGGCCGCTTGATGTAGTACAAGGTCGCATCTCCTAGGCGCATTCGGGGATGACGCTCACGAGGAGGATGAGGACAGGTAGGAGCCGTAGCTGTTTATTTTATATTTTTATTGATGAAACCTATGTTTGTCGTGTACTTTTGTATTATGTGATGATACTTTTTAATCCCTTATTTATGTTTATTTATGTTTAGGCGTCATGTACTAGTGTGTACTTAGTTTATTTTTCATGGACTTATGTGTGTGTTATTTATGGTTGGGACAGTTGGTATGTCTTGTTTATGCACACTGCTCATTTACACATAAATCGCGACACTCCTATCGCGAATTATGTTAGTTTTGCTTTGAACGTAAACTGCGACACCCCTGTAGCGATTTTTATAGTGTATGAAAAAAATGCATTTTGGTATTCGTTTTGTAAGATGTGTGTTTTGGTAATATTAAAAGCCACTTTATTTATTATGGTAAATTGCTCATGGTTTGATGACTTTATTAATAGATAATAACCATACAATTAGTTTGACTTTATAAATAGAAAAAAAAGTTTAAATTAAAATTAAAAATAATAAAATCTTAAAAAAATCTAAAATAAAATTACAAATAGCACGAACATCAAGTTATTAATAAAATTAAAATAATACAAATAAAAATAAATATCTTATCATTTTTTTTAATTCTAAATTTTTATAATATTATTCTTTAAATAATTAGCTTAGTGATTATCTTGAGTTTTTATAAAAAAAGAAGGTTGTAGGTTTAATATTTATTCACTACATATATAATTTTTAAATTTTAAATATATATTATATAATATATTAAGAGTACTAGTAAAATAGGATAGAATCTACTCTGAACTCGCATTCGATCCTATCTACAAGCAAATTCTATCCACACTCCATTTTATTTGTAGCGGATCGGATAAATAACTATATCCAATTGAATTGAATAAGGTCAAATACCCACAAATAAAATACATATTGTCAGTCCAAATTAAAATATTATATATTTTTATTTATAAAATATGATAATTAATAAGTATATTTTTATTTCTCGTGTATTTTGATTTTTCTAAAATAAATTGTTTACTATATATTTTTTTCTAAAATTTGATAATAAGTATATCGTTTATATAAAATATAATTATTTTAAAGAATTTACATTTTGTTATTATTAGCAGGGATAAAAAAACTAATAATTTTTATTTGTAGGTCTTTGTTTTTTTTTTTTTACCAACGATAGGAGACTCGAACCCGCAACCTCTTAATTGAGTATGGGGAGACTATGCCATTTGAGCTATTACTCATTGGCAAAATTTGAAAAGATAGGAGACTCGAACCCGCAACCTTTTAATTGAGTATGGGGAGTCTGTACCATTTGAGCTATTATTCATTGGTTTTGTAGGTCTTTGTTAGCGATAAATAGAATAATGAAATTTATTTAAAATTTTATAATTTTTCTAAAAGGCTTTTTGTATTTTTATGCATATATAAATGTTCGTTTTTAATGGTAGTTACTAGTAAATTTAAGTATTTAACAAATTTTATTAGGCATAAATTAAAAAAATATGTGGGGCCTACTGATTGCAGAACTCTAATTGTATGGATCTCATATGGACGCTGCTGTTCTATTATGTATTGGTTTACTATTTTTTGGTATGACACTACCTATATCATTGATCGACACGTAGTTTTTATGTGTTAAAAGAATCTCCCTTCTACATAGTAGCAGAACCCTTATTTTTATGAAGATATTTACAGTCACTTGTAAACATGCACTTTAAAGTTTAAAGGGGAAAAATAGTAACATTTTAAAGTAGTTTCAAAACAATTTTGATGAGTAACTATTTTAGTACTCGAGAGTGAACTTTATTTGACAAATTAATTTTTCTATCATTTTAAAAGGAGAGTTATTATTTGTACGAGATACTAAATTGGTATTCGAAAGATTTTGACACTGATAAAATAGTACCTAATTTTTGTTATTGACAAAATAATCTTTAAATGATTTTAAAACTTGACAAGAATATCCCTAAACTCGCCAGAACATATTTCCGACGAAAATGATGTTAGAGTGGCCACCAAAATATTTAAGGTAGAATTTTTAATTAATTACCCAGTTCAACCTGTTAAATAAAAAATGCCTCTGTTATGAACCATAATTCCCTTCCTTTCTCCTTTGAACCCTAATCCCCTCCCCAACGCACTCTCTCACACTCTCTCAAAACGACAGTAGAGTTCAACCTTCTCAGTCTCACAGAGTCGCTGTTATCGACACTGCACGGTTGCCATCTTGTCGCCAGGTCTTCTGCGTTCGCCAACTTCTATGTCGTGTGTCTCCTCCGTTGGCATCTCATCGTTCGTGCACCTTCACCGCTGTTGCTTTGCCTAAACCCACTCTCCGTCGTCCTTGCACCTTCACTGTTGTCTCCTCAGCGTCACCTCATCGGAATGGCTTTGCGGTGGTTCGCTTCCCTCCTTGTGGTCAAGCATAGGAATAGACACACTTAGCAGCAGCGTGTCACTCATCGGCCTCATCTCTGTCACCTCTGCTTGCTGCTCGCCGCCAGTCGCTCCCTGCCTCCTCTGTCTGTGTTCCGTCTTGACTCCACTGTGTCGTGCCTCTTCTTTCTCTGGTGTTATTCATCTGGCCTAGTCTAAATCTGCCTCTTACTTCTATGGTGTCTGTGTTGAGCTTTATTTTATTTTGATTATTGTATATGAATCTATTTGTATTTTTCTGAGCTTTATTGTTATTAATCTTTTTGAATTGTAGATTAATCTGTAAATTTGGGACAATTCATGGTTAAAAAAGTGAGAGTGTGATAGGGAGGGAGGATCTTTTTCTGGATTAGGGTTCAAGAGGATTTTCAGATTTATGGCAACTCATGAGTGAGAGAGTGCGTTGGAGATGGAGGGTTAGGGTTCAAAGGGGAAGGGAGGGGGGATTAGGGTTCAGAAAGGAGAATTTTAGATTTTTCAGGTTGGACTGGATAATTAATTAATTAAAAATTCTACCTTGAATTTTTCGGTGGCCACCTCAGCACCCTTCTCGTCGGAAATGTGCTCCGGCGAGGATAAGGATACACTTGTCAAATTTTTAGATCATTTAGAGACTATTTTGTCAATAACAAAAATTAAGTACCCTTTTATCAACGCTAAAATCTTTCGAGTACCGATTTAATATTTACCTCTTATTTGTACAAAATATATATATATTAAAGTGACGGTAGGACCAATTTATCCAACGAAAATAAATTTTTAAAAATTTCTAATGAATAAAAATTTATTGCAGATAAAAATATTTAATTTAAAATTCTTCAGGAACTAATATAAGTATTTACTTTTATTATTATTTTTGTTGTTTTTATGCTAGAGGATAATAAAAATCAGCCAATTAAAAAATTGCATATTACTTGTATATTCAAAATCTAATATTTACATATTAGGGTGCAGAGTTATGAAAGTTTGACACCACTTTTTTTATGATCAACTGCAGTAGGTATTGTCACAAATTGTATCATAAATTCACTTTCAAGGCTACTACGGTTGCTATTTGTAAATCCTGACACCGATAAATCATCTGTGGAGAGTCCAAAAATTATTACAATATCTTCCAAGATAATTGTGCATTCAACGTATGGAAGGTGAAATGTAAGAGTTTTTGGGCGCCACCGTTCAATCAAGACATTGATAAGTGCCTTGTGTAAAGTAAATTTTTTAAGTATCTGAGATATGTGATAAAATACACTATCTCATAACTCGATTTTAATTCGGGGATCATACACATTTTGGTGGAGATATCTTTATCCAAATCTCTTGAATTCTAAAGTAAATTGAAAAATATAATGAGTAACAACAACAATAATAATAAATGAACAAAACTAAAAAATAATTATATATGATGGAGGATCAAGATATTCAACAATGTGATCTTCAGGACACATAATGTCACGAACTATATTCTTCGTTTATTTTTTTTAAAAAAAGCATATTATATAATCTTTATTAAATCTGAATTTAAATATTGATATTTAAATTAAATTCAAATTTAAATATTTATATTTTATCTAAATTTATTATATTTAATATGTTTAAAATATATTTAAATTAAAAAACGTTTGAAATCAAACTTAAATATATATTTAAATTCACATTTAAATATATATTAAATTAACAATTAAAAATATTTTCAGTTTTAAATATATATTTTGTAACACCCTACCACACTGAGCTTTACGCTTAAGTTGTAAAACAGAGGTGGTGTGGTATTACGACTTCTAAAATGAAACGTGTACATATATTAGCAGAAAGAATTATAATATACTAGGAGTCTTGAAGAATAGCTGAAATAAAAACCACGAAAATAAAAGCGCAACGCTCAATTAATGAGTTAACTTACGTGCTAAGAAAACTATAACTATAAAGCATAAGATAACAAAAGTAGGAGTAGAGGGCCATAGATACAAAATATCAAGCTCCTAACTCAGCTCGCGAAGTCAAGACTGACCGGAGAATATATATATATATATATATATATGTCCAAAACCCAAATGTACATAAACAAAATCCTATCTCTCTATAAACCTCTGAGAGGATTGAAAGGAACAAGTTATGCGGAGAGAAAACTAAGTACATATACATACATAACTATACCATCCAAAAAATAACCCGATAACTACTTCGCTTTAGGAGCTCAGACGCCTAAGAAGGTGCCTCTCGACCTGCATCTGAAAAACAACAACATAGTATGGGGTGAGAACCAGAGGTTCTCAGTATGCTAAAGGTGCCACACATATAAGATATAAGGTCCTAGGAATGCCAGAGGCAATCCTAGAACGTCGATATTCAGATTATAAAGCTTAAAGTATTAAACAGAAGCCATAAAAGGTAGTTTTCTAAGAGTATATAGGCCTAACTTTACTTAATCTTAAACCTAAGTCCCACTGCATTTCCTCCATACCTCCATCTCCGATAACATATCACAGACAAATAAGCAGATAAAGACAAATACAAGAAGGTTACAAATACTGCAGATAGCAAATATACACTTAACATAGCAAATACACTTAGACACACCTAGTTAATGCACAAATAAGTAATTCAAGTAGTATGCACATGATGCATGTCTGTCCTATGGCTGATGAGTCTCATCTGTCGGTTATCGAGCCAACCCGACAAGTCCAGTTTGGTAAACCATTGGAATGTCCCCCGACGTGCATCCCCAAGAGTCTATGCATAACTTTTTCTCAAATAATCAATATTGCTCAATGGGGGTTAACATTCCCGAGAATTTAGAAGTGTCCAGTCACCCTTACGTCATAGGGTCAACAGAGTATCAAGTTTTCGACCTGGTACACGTAGTGGCAAGCCACGGTACTTTACCCAGGGAATCTCGTATCTCAGATCATTTAGTTAATCAAGCCATGTATCATACATGATCATCTGTAACATTTCATAATCAATTCATCACTTTTTAGCTTTACTTCGTCTCCAAGTTATCCCCATTTCCTAACTTTATCTGATTATCAGGTTTAATACTACTACTTATGACCAAAGGAATGAAAATAGAGATTTAGAAGTTTGAAATAGAATTTAAAACTCAAAAATCATGTTTGCTGGAACAGGGGTCACGCGTGCGCGTGTCTCATGCGTACGCGTAGGTGAAAACTTCATGTCACGCGTATGCATAGGACCAGTCGCGTACGCATCGCCAAAATTCCATGCCACGCATACGCATGGACATACATTCTTTAAAGAAACAGATTCAGTAGCAAAGCTGCAGAATTGTGAAAAAAAAAACCAATTTTTAGGTATAATCTTTTAACACCCATAACTTCTTCGATTTAAAATATTTCTCACCCATTCTTCGAATGGCATAAACTTCATGAACCTAATTTTCACTTTAAAACAAGTTGGAAACAAATTGAGGATTCAGAAGTCAAGTTATGCCTTGCCGAAATTTGGCCAAAAACCAACTTTTGCAAAAATTTCCAAACCTCAATTTTCATTCAAAAACTCCCTTCCTTTCACCACCAAACCTGCATTCTCCAATACAATATACCCCTTTCTCATCATTTTAACAATCAGCACAATAAGCCTACCTCAAATTAACAATAATGCACTTACGATATTCAACTTCATCAACCAAAATCAACCAAAAATCATAGTTTACAAGTCCTAGACCTATAACACAATATAGCCTTCCTTATCATCCCAACAACCATCATCATAAACATACCTCAAATCCATATTTCTCCAAATCATCAATTAATCAATCAGCACTAAGCCAAACATGTTTTCTCACAAGTTACTAACAATAAATATATACACATGCATTTCAACCTATCCTACGATCATCTAGCCTAAATTTTCATAGAATATTATATATTAAATGCAAGAAACCTAAACCATACCTTGGCCGATTCCCACATAGCGACCAAAGCAATTCACCCAACACGAATACAGCCCCAAAGCTCAATCAAAATACTAATGCCCGGCCTCCACCAAAATTTCAACGTCCACAATTTCAAGCTCCAATTATTTATTCACAACCTAATACACATTCATAACACATATATATCCAATTTAATACCCAAAGCTCAAATTTAGTGAAATTAAAATATAATTATGATATCTTCACCTTACCCAAGCTTTGTATAAACAAGAGTGAACGTTTTTCTCAAACTAATTGGATCCTAAAACATCAAAGAGTAAAGAAATTCAATACCTCCACTTAATTTAATGAAAATTGGTGAAGAAGAGGCTAAGAGTGAATAAGCGGGTTACCTATAAAATTGTTCTGGTAAAAATATAGATCTCGATGCAATGATCACGTGGCCGCAAACGGTGCGACGATCGGAGCTCAGATGGAGGAATTATGGCATTTTGAAATTTACCATAAACGTTGGGGGTTTCTTCCTTCTTCTCCCCTGTTTGATGGTTTTCAGCGTTTTTGCTGAAATGGAGAAAGAAAGGAACCGTGCCTCTTTAAATGTGCTGGGCCGATTGGGCCTACGGGATCGGTTTGAATCTGGTTCAATCGGTTCGGTCCGTTTAGTTCAATCTTAGACCATTTTTTTCGAAATTAGTGTCAAAATTCTTGTTTCGATGAGCTCTATCCTAATTTAATATAATATTTATATTTATAATCTTCTTTATTAAAAACTAATTTATTAACTAATTATTTACTAATTTAACGGAGTTTACATATTTAAATTCAAACTTAGATATATAGTTAAATTCGAAAAATGTTTCATTTATATCAAAATTCAAATAATTTAAATATATTTAAATTCAAATTTAAATATATACCTAAAACCAAAATATAATTAAAGTCAAATTTAAATATATATTCAAATTCGATATTTAATTTTAAATTATAAATATGTATTTTATATATTTAAATTTTATTCAAATTCAAGTTTAATATTTAACTAAAATCGAAATATATTTAAAGTAAAATTTAAATATATATTTAAATTCAAAATATATATTTAAATTCAAAATATATTTAAATTTAAATTTAAATTTATAATTATAACCAAAGTAAATTTAAAGTCAGATTTAAATATATATTTAAATTTGAAATATATTTAAATATATAATTAAAATTGAAATATATTTAAATATATATTTAAATATGAATTTTTTTAATATAAATTAATTTCACAATTATATTTATTTTCAGATTTAAATTACTTAAATTAAAAAATATATTTAAATTTAAAATATATTTAATACTAATCACTAATTAACATCATCATCATTCATCTAAACATATAATAAACATATAATCTATGTATTATTATTTTTTTCTAACTACTAATAAATACTATTTAATTTATATAATAACTATAAATATTATTATTATATTATTTGTATTTCAAACTAAAAATAAACACATAATTAATCTACTAGTTATATTATTATTATTAAAATAATTTACTTGTTAATTTTTGGAGAAAAAAAAAACTTGGCTAATGAATATCGAAGCCTAGTGCAGAAGCTATGGAACAAATACAATAGAACAAAAGCATGCAATTGTTTGAGTTTGGAGAGTAAAAGGAAAGGAAAACTGAAAGTGTAGAACTGTGAATGAGGAAAATGAGGCTTTTTTATTGGAATGTGTAGGGAAAAATCTTTAATTCCTAGAATGCACATATGTGAAAATCTTTTTCAAAATGTGCATAGCCATTTCTTGCATGGCGGCCACAAAATGGGTTTCAATACCATTTCAGGCAAGTTGCCCAGGAAATGGGAGTACGATGTCAGTTAGAGCAGGCCCGAAATGGAGATCCCATTTCAGGCGTCGCAGCAGCAAAATGGAAAGAGGAAATCAGGGATGGCAGACACGAATTGGGGACACGGCAGAGGTGAGTTGGGTAGCATTTCAAGTTGGGCTCCCACGATATAAACACCCCATATCAATTGTATCGCACATGAAATGAGAGCAATCAGTATGTACCACACACGAATTGGAACCACGCCTAGGCTATAAAAACCCTTCTCCTGAAGAATTGATTCCACAATTCCAATTCTCACTTCTTCTACCCTCCTTTCCTCTCTGTGAGTTCCATTTCCGCTGAAGTTGGTTTCACCAATTTTTGCTGTTGTGATGGCATCTGAATACATTTATGTGGTTATATACCCCAACGGAGAAATTTTGTATACAGCCGAAGGGGTCACATTTATGTGTGATGACCCACTTTGGATAATGATTTCCCCACAATCATCTCTGCAACAGCTTAAAAATCTGATTTTGATGAACACTGGGTTTGCTGGAAAAAAGGTGATCAGTACCCTGATTTACAGGATGCCAGTTGTGATAGCTAGTTCGTTTGCATATCAGAAAATGCATATTAAATCTGACCAGCACGTGTCGATGATGTTTTCGTATCATCTCAGCATTGGAAGTATTTATTCTATGGAACTTTGTGTGAAGCTCCAAGATGTGGGGGGTAGCTCATCTAGTTCGAATAACGTGGAGAAAATACGAAATTCCGGTGCTGGTGAAGCCATTCCGTTTTCAAAGATTGGTAGGGCTCGTAGTCCTTCTTTTAACGCCTTTGTGGCACCCTTCCAGAATGCAGAAAATCTTGATCGACGTCCCTCCCCCAATGTCCATGTTGTATATCCGGAAGGAATAGCCGAGGGGTTGGCCGACTCGTCTGAGGAAGACGAGATTGAGGATGATAGTGGAGAGGAAGCAGAAGTTGTTCCAGAAACCCAACCGCTTGAAGGCGATCGGGTTATCCCAACTCGGGCCGAACCGATAAATGTGATGGGGGTAT
The DNA here is from genome assembly GCF_059453495.1 of Arachis ipaensis. NCBI lineage: Eukaryota > Viridiplantae > Streptophyta > Magnoliopsida > Fabales > Fabaceae > Arachis > Arachis ipaensis. Next base: position 5,332,870 of record NC_142437.1, read on the forward strand.
GAGGTGTTTCTAAGAGCACCCCCGACCACTATCTGCACCTGAGTCTTGGTCCAATGAAGTCGACTACCGCGGAGGACATACCGAGCAACTATTCTTTGACCAGTGAAACGGAGCTAGAGCTTGGTTTGAAATTCCTGAATAAAGAAGCAGCTATGCTTGCTGTTAAGAACTACAACATTCGTAGAAGTGCAGAATTCAAAGTGATAGAGTCAGATCATACTCGATATGTATGTCGATGCAAACTTTTTGGTGACCAATGTTGCTGGATAGTAAGGGTTGCGAAGATGAGGGCTTCAAAATTTTGGGAAGTTCGAAAATACCAAGGGCCTCATGGTTGTTTGGCGTCTGCGACGTTGCAAGATCATGCTCAACTTGATTCCAATGTGATATACTAGCACATATTCCCTATGGTTTAGGCAGACGCGACAATTTGCGTAAAGGTATTGCAGGGTTTTGTGGAGTCGGCGTACGGATACAAGATATCTTACAAGAAGGTTTGGCTAATGAAGCAGAAGGCAATAGCCAGAATATACGGGGACTGGGATGATTCATATAACCAGTTGCAGAGATATTTCAATGCTTTGCAAACTTTCATTCCATGTTAGACCATATGCAAGACTTATGTCGGATTCCACACTTGTTTTAAGTTTGTTATTCTGTATTGATAAATTTCCACTTTTGTCACAGAGACAATTGTCGACCTTCAAACCCGACCATACTACGTCGGCAACACCTTCGACCGCGGTAGTGTCATGTTTCATCAAGTATTCTAGTCATTCCCATCGTGTGTCGAAGCATTCAAGCATTGCAAGCCACTTGTCTCGGTTGACAGAACACACTTGTATGGTAAGTACACGATAACCTTGTTGATGGGGATAGCACAGGATGGAAACAACAATATACTTCCCGTAGGTTTCGCGCTTGTTGAAAGGGAGAACACAGATGCGTGGTACTTCTTTTTGACCAACTTAAGGAGGCATGTGGCCACACAACCGGGTGTTCTACCTATTTCTGACAGGCATGCAGCTATAAAGGCTGCGCTTGAGCGAGATGGTTGTGGATGGGAACATAATGTTTATTGTGTCTGACACATTGCGTCCAACTTTGCAACAAACTTCAAGAGCAAGGAAGCGAAAAGGAACCTTGTTAACGCATACTCGAAGACGCAAGAGCAGGCACAATACTACCTTGAGTTAATCAGTGCCGAGGATCCCGCAACCTCCTCGGCAATGATGGCTTATATTAGAGGGTTAGAGCCACCGAAATGGCTCCAACACCGTGATGAGGGTCGTCGATACGATCACATGACAACAAATCTTTCTGAGTGTATCAACTCTGTGCTGAAGGGGACTCGTAATCTTCCGGTCTGTGCAATTGTCAAGTCCACCTACCACTGACTAAATGCATTGTTTGTCAATATAGGTCGACAACAGAAGCACAGGTGGCATGTGGGACGACTGTGGTATAGAAATCACCATATGGAGCTCCAAGAAACTCTGCAGGCACTCTCGACAGAATACGTGCATCCCTGTACGGCATCCACGTAAACTACCAAAACAAAACGTCACAAAAAAAAGTTAAACGAATCCTCATGGAAAAAACATATTCATGCTATAAAAACAACGAGAATAATTACCTCATCCACCCTTAGAGTGTCCAATTTTAGACGGTGCCTTTGCAAGCGTTGCTCAGCGTAGTCATTCTTTCCTCTTTTACCCGCCCACCTATAAAGAAACATGATGAACATAACCAACGTTAAATTCCGATGCACATGAAATAAAACATAAGTCATCCGAACGGATCTTATGTAATATAATATATTACCTTGTAGCTAACGGAAACGTGTACGGGCTCATCACGTCCGGTGCCCAGAAAGGATGCCTAAAGTATATCCAAGACATCAGCAATGTATGACATCCAGACATTCCCTCGACGTTATAATCCGTCACTAGGCACATGCCTCTATACAACCAGCAGAGAACGGCACTGTCCCAACTATATGTACTAATGGCGTCACAGTTGGCCAAGAGAGGAAGATAGCGAACATGAACCGTGTTGTTCGCCTTGTCAGGAAGTAAAACGCCACCCAATAAATACATAATGTAACAACGTGCATACCGTACGACGGCGTCCTCTGGAGAGCCAAGAGGCATCTGTTGGAGTCTACTCCTGAGCCATTTTAATTTTATGTTATACTTCGTGATCCCAACATGTCCATCAGGAACTTCACCAAGGAGTTCTTCACACCATTGCCAAATATCTCTCTGGTAGAACTTACTCTAAGACCTTAGAGTGCCGCTAACCGGCTCATCGTCAATTGGTAACCCCAACTGCATAGCAACATCCTCCAGAGTAACAGTGCACTCACCCCATGGCAGGTGGAATGTGTGGGTCTCAGGACGCCATCTTTCCACAAGAGCACTAATCAATGGGTTGTCGTATTCAAAATGCCTTATCAAAGACGCATAATAGAATCCGGCTCTTCTTAGATACGGTTCAAGCATCTGCCTCCTAATCTCTATACTTGGATCTGCGTCATCCGTAGTAAAAACGTCAACTAGTGTGCCATGCAGAGTCAACACACGTGCCGGCTGACATAGAAAAGCATCAAAACACAATTATTCAATTTACAACAATTGTTATAATCATAAAAAACTTTTTATTAATTAATAAAAAAAACTCACCTTCACATGTAAATGCGCAGAAATGTGAAATTCATCCAACCTATTAAGAATTTCTTCTACATTAATTCCACTTACTCATTTTTATGAATTAAAAAAATATTTCTCCACCACAAAAATAAATTTTCCCCACCCTAAACACAACAACACACTAAACCCCACTATTTCACTCCAGTTTCCCACCCTATGAATTGGTCCCCTCCCCTTCACCCTCTTTTATATTGCCTCAGCCACAACACTACAATAAATTGCTTCCCAAACTACCCACTGCATGCTCGTACGGGAACTGCCACTGCCTTCACTGCCGCGTCAACATTTCGTGCCTGCCATAAGCGAAATTGCCCACTTCGTGTGTGCCTCTCCTGAGCTCGCCCATTCGTGTGCGTCATACGAGACATGTACCATTTCGTGTATGTCATAGGTGAAGTCTCCCATTTCATGGTTGCTGCACAAGAAATGGCCTGTGTTAGACAGGATGCTCCATTTCGTGCTCACCATTCTTGACATGGTGCCTCTAACCATTTCATGATTGACCCTTGCGATATGGCAATGATTATTTCAGGAGGAGTTTCAAACCGTGCGTATATTGAGAATTAAAGATTTTTCCATGCGCATTTCAGTAAAAAAGCCAGGAAAGTGACATGTAAATTGAAGAGAGAGAATAACAATGCACTGAATTCACAGGCTTATAGGGAAATTCGATGCGTGTCGACCTTGCAAACAATACGCATTTTACGTATTATCAGAACAAAACGCCCTTTATGTATTATGCATTTCTGAAAACACGCCTTCTAATTTCTGTAAAACACAATTTCTTCTAATAATCAAATAAATTTCACCTTCTTCTATTATGAAATAAAAAATCCGATTATTAACAATCCCCACAATAATCAGACTACTCATGACATTAATTCTGTGATAGCTTTGTGTTGAATAATTCATTTTTAACAAAAGAAGTAGCCTACGAGTATTAAGGTCTAATTTGAGTAAATAGTTTAATTAAACTATTTTTAAAAAAAATAGTTTATACAATGAATGATTATATTAAAAGTAGCTTATAAATAAGTTATTTTGTGTTTGGATTTTTAGTTCTAAAAGTGCTTATTTTATAAAAATGTGATAAAAAGTAGTAGTATTATGAGAGAAATCATTTTTTTTTAACTTCTCTATAAACTCCTAAATAACTTTTTAAAAAATTGTAATTTAATTTTAAAAATTATACATGACATTAATACTACTACTTTTTATAAATTAAAAATTTTAAAAAAAATTACTTTTAAAACTTCTCAATCTAACCTAAGTACTTTTGAGATTTAATTTTGTGACTCTTAAGTTGTAAAGTAAAGTAAATTCTCTTATAAACTAAAGTGCACTTGGATTCAATGGATTCACTTTTCATCTATAATGATACAAGTAAAGCAAAGCCATTCATATGGACATATGGTTGTATAATTCCTCATAGCATATAGCATATTCTCCTATCCCAAATCCATTTACATTCTTTCCCACTGTACAGCCATCCCAATATGCCCAAAACCACTAACAAGATCCAACTTAACCATGATTCTATGAACAATTGAATCCCTTTCCAATCAAATAATTGTGTATGTATGTATGTATGAAACAAATAATTCCCTATGACCTAAACTTACATGAAAACTTTATATAACTTAATCCATACATAAAATTTTCACCAATGACCATGCCAATGCAACTAGGTATATTTTACCTATGCTTCCGGCAAAAAAATATTTGTACACGTATGATGTATGATCTATCATCTAATCATGGACCAATGTATTATTTGACGGTCGAGATCTTTTCCCATTTCTTAATTTGAACAAACCATACAATTTTCGAAAATCCTTAACCGCATTGCACCCATCTCCGCCGTCAACGTCATCACAGTCATCATCGGCGCTTTCCCGCCGTCCGATCCCATCGCCGCCATCCGGCCTTAGCGCTCCGATTACTGATTTTATGGCCCGACTCGGTGACCCACGGTTCGCGATCATTAACTCGCCGACCTCGGCCGGGCTAAGACTCACCCCACGCGCCAAAATCTCCTCCACGCGCGGGAACAGCTTGTGCTCCTTGACACCCAAGTGGCTACTCGCGAGTTCCTTGAACGATGAGAAATCGCACGTGGGAAAATGAATGTGAACGTCGACCCGACCCGGACGAAGCAGATCCGGGTCGACTCCATCCTTACTGTTCATCGTGAACACCATCACGCGCTCTTCTCCACAACACGCGCTAAGAATCCCGTCCATTATATTCAGCATCTGTATCCCCGTGGCGCTCGCCGCCGGCAACGATGATTCCGTCGTCGCGGCGACAACAAACTTGTCGAGATCTTCCACGACGACGATCGATTTCGGCGTCGTCTCCAGGAGGAGGAGCTTCAGATCTGAATCGCCACCGCGAACATTCTCGAGATCGACGTCGTAAACGTCGTATCCAAGGAAATTCGCCATAGCAGCGACGAAGCTCGATTTTCCGGTGCCGGAGGGACCGTACAGCAAGAAGCTCCGCCTCCAAGCTCGGCCGAGCTTCCGGTAATACTTTTTCCCTCGGAGGAACAATTCCAGATCTGATTTCACCTTGCTCCTCAGATCTTCCCCCATCGCGATCGTTTCGAACGTCGAAGGATGCGTGAACGGTACCGATCTCCACCTAACTCCTCCCTCGCCGTCTCCGGCGTTCACGAAAAGCCTCAATTCGCGTTTCCCGTTGCTCTCCATGTCGCCGGCGACGTCGTGGATGTGGCGGAGATAAGCCCCGAGAATTCTCCTCTTATCGTTTTTTCTGATCTTGAGCAAAAACGAACCGGTCCGGTTCTCATTATTCCGGTTCGGTTCGGTTTTCTGGTTGAACCAGTAGAGAGTTGCACCAAGAAAATGATCCTCTATGAGTTGATTTGCGTCGAGGCATAAAACGATATCGTTTTGGTTGGTTCCGGTAACGAGGTTCGTGAAATCAGAATCTTCAATTGAAGGAAGAGAATGCAAATAGAGAAAGACTTTTCTGTAAAGTGGGTTCGGTTGCATGCTCTCGTTAAGTTCGGGAACTTTAAGGTACTGATGAACGTAGAAAATTTCTTGTAACGTTTGTTGCAATTTCTTTGTGCTGTGGATTAATCCTGTTTTGAATAGCATAACCCGAATCAGGAATAGCAGGATTATTAGAATGATAATTATCATTACAATAGTCATGGCAATGAGATTGATAACAGTAATAATGGAATAATGATAACACTAATTACTGTTAATGTTGGTTAATTTTGCGTGTTTAGTTTCAGAGACATGTTTGGATATGAGGCTTGGAATTTGGAGGAGGAAGAGAAAGATGATGGAAGAAGATGTTTTGTGTTTAAGGTATGTGTGAACACTAATAATCCTCTTTGAATACAATTTTCCATTTGAGGAATTTTGGGATGATATAATTAATAGGGGTAAGGTTAAGTGGTGTATTATATAGTAATTAAGTCACGTAATGTGCTTAGTTTAGTTTCCTTCTATTCAAGAGAAATTACGTGGGAGTGGGGAACTTGAAGAAGAAATTTTAGGTACTCTTTCCTTAGCTTGGCTATGCCAAATTAAGGGATATTCATTTATTATGTGATTAATAAAAAATTAATAATTAGTTACCAATAAAGTTACTGCACATAAAAATATATATAATATTTTATAAAAATTATTTTATTATTATAAATAAATTTAACGCTTCGTCTGTTGCATATTTAATTATTTTATTATAATAGATTTAATTATTTTGGTAATTTATTATGTAATTAAAAAATATTCAAATTAATATGTATAAATTAACAAAAGTACTATTTGTACATTAAAATTAATGATTAAAATCAGATATTATTTATTTGTATATAAACATATATAAAATTTAATTTATTTTTAATATGTATTTTAATTTGTATTTTAATATATATTTTATATTAATAGTTAATTTTAGTAGCTAATTCTAATGTATACTTAACATAATTGATAAATTAAATATACCCAAATATATAATAGATGATTTAATGATTTAATAGATAATTTTCTAACGTATATGAAGCATTTTTAAACAACTAAATACATTGGAGTTGAATTAACAGAAGAAAGGAAAGAAATAAGAACATATTTACAGTGCATGAAAGTTGTTAATATTTAAGTAACATCAAGTATGATGGTAATTTTATAAATTAGAAGAAAGAAACTCCGCCTTGTGGATATATTTCAAAATCTGAATACTAATATATATTAAATTATTGGATCATAATAATAAATAATTACCTTGCTTTGTCCACGGTAAACTTAATTGAAAAAACAAATTAAAAAACATTAGTATTCAACGTCAAAACAAATCGTGATTCAATGTTATCAATTATTTCTCTAATTAAGAAATAATTTCCTTATTATCTATTCTCCCTATTATATTGAACGGACTTCGTAAACTTTCCTTATGTTAATATTTTCATATATTTCATTGTCACCTCTTTGAAAACCTTCCACACATCACAGCCAACATTACTAGCTCGTTTACACATGAAGAATTCATTTCTATACATAGAACGTGTTATTTTTCCCCCTTAAACAAATGAATATACAAATTAAAAGCATTATATGCAGTTTGGAATATTTTCTTACGAGAAAGTCTTTAATAATGTTACGATTTTGCTATAAAATTATTTTGTAATCAACAATCAATTAATAGAGTACTAGATGAGCAAAGATTAATTAAGGGACCAGAATAAAAAAATTATTCTACAATCTCATTATCTGATACTATATCCATTTAGGTTTTGGAAATGCCACTATGAATAATCATTTCTAAATCCATTTAGGTTTGGAAAATTATTCTATCATGTCTTGTTTAATTTATAGTTTTTCAATAATGTTCTCTTATTTGATGTACTTTTTGGTTTTTCTTTTTGATCTTTTTCCAAAATACATATATGCCTTACCAATTACCATTGCAATGAATATTTTATTTTTGTATAAAATTCCAAATTTTTTAAAAGAAAAGTATAGATAACCAATTCCTAATCTGTCAACTTTAAACAACTGTAATTAATAATTATTAATTTTATATTTTTAAAAAATAAATTTAAATAATCACTAGTTAATAAAAATTAATTAGTATGAAATGCAATTTAAAAATACTTCAAAACAGTATTTAGTGTCTACTATACAATGATGCAACTCAACTAGCTAATAATTAACTCATTAACTGGCATGCATGATGTAAAGTTATGCATGGACTTTATATATGTATATTCCAAATGGCGATTGATTATAATTCCATTTGAAAATTATTTAATTCGAAAGTTCGAACTATATGGGGATAAATCACTCTTAGGACACTGCTTAATTATTTATTTGAAAATTTCTCAAATTAAATGCTTCCCATTTGCATGTGCTCTCATGCATCATCTAACTTTTCAATTAATTGGTCCCTTTTTATTTCATCTTTATATCAATGACGTTTCAGATTATCCTCAACCTCAATTAGATCATTCAATTCATCTTTTATAATTTGTTTTTGTGATGAAATCAGATTCCAACGTATGAGTCGGTTCATGGCTATATTGTATTTTCAACCAACTTTTTGTTTGTTCTATATTCTCTATTTATTTGTTTTTCTGCTTTTGACAAAGTTTACGACATTAAGCTAATCAAATGTTGCTGGCCAATAATATAAGCTAATCAAATAGTTGATGAATATTTACCAATACAATTTCGCTAGTTATCAACAGCATTTTTGCCAACTTCTACCAACTCTTGTTTATGATGTGTTTAATGGAAATGTCTTTGCGGATGTATCTAATAAAAATATTTTTTTTATAACTGTATTTAATGAAAATGTCTTTATAAATGTATTTTTTAAATGTGTCTCCTTATACATATGTTTAAAATATAATAATCTCATTTAATTATTATTATTAAATGAGAGTGTATTTTCTCATAGGATCCCACTACTAGGGAGACAATGAATTATTTGTACAATGTGTACAATGGACTATTGAATTACAAAATGAACATTCCATATTATTTAGAATAACCATCCGAGTAGTAGGGATAATAAACATCTTCCCAAAAGTTTAAATTGATTTTGGGGTTCACCAAAGATCGAACTCTTGACTTTTCGAATCTAGCGCTCTAATACCATGTCATGATAACAGGTAACACTAATAATTATATCTCTAATACTCCATAAACCTCCATTATACAAATATTTCATTGGCTCCTCGTATTTTCCCTTTCTGATATACGTTGCTCCCTAAATTAAATTACAATCTCTTTTGCGTAATTAAACTAGAGCATAATACTCTTCGTTTTGAGAGTTGAACATCATAAAAGAGATCCTGGTCCAAATAACTTTGAACTTTATTTATTTCTCTCTTTCTCTCTATATATAGTACTATTTAATTTACAATTTTTTTTAATTTTTATTTTAGAGAATCCAAATTATGCTAGATTTAGTATATACGTAGCTCAACTTCTATTATTATTATTATTATTATTATTATTATTATTATTATTATTATTATTATTATTATTATTATTATTATTATTATTATTATTTGGTACTTACAAATTTTTAATTTTGATAAAAAAAAGTTCAAAATAAAAAATACATTAATCTCCTAAAATATAGAGTAAACTTTGATAATATTTGTCAAACTTTCTGATATCTAAGAAACTACACTTGTCTTTTTTTTTTTTCAATTTAAAGATTATTTTATCAAATTAAAATCATTAAGTGTCAAAATGTTTTATCTTAAGTGTAAGACTAAAAGTATTTTTTTATTTTTTGTTTACTTTAATTTATATATATATTTGGAGGAGAATCATTTTCATATGGTTTGACTCATTAATTTGTTAGTTGGTCCATGAAATAAGCGAAGAGCCAAGGATATATATTGGGGCAAAAAATTATATTTGACTCTAGTGTTGTATGTGTTTCATTTTTTCTAATGACTATATTTTCCGGTTGTTCCAACTTTTGGACAAATATTTATATTGACCGAACTAATTATTAAAGGATAATACTATTAACGAATAGTGGTTTTGAATGAAGAGTGAACATTGTTTTTATAAAATAAAAAATAAAGACATTATATATAATATATATTTTTAAAAGATTTAGTTATAAATTTCACTCTTTATTCGCCTTTTTTTCACACAAAAAAAATCTCGTTATTAAATATATTATCCTCCTATTTGTAAGCATATGCTTTGGTGGTTTTCTTTCTAATAACTAGTTAGCTACTCTTTGCTACTTGTGTTAGTTGTGTAAGCTAATATATACTTTTCTATATCACCTTAAGTCAAGCATAAGAATCTTTCAACTGAGAAAATAGTAAAATACTCTAGTCCTGAATAGAAGAACGAAGAAAGGTATGGTCAAAATGGAGGAAATATTTTTGTTTTTTCTTTTTAAAGAAAAATGGTTAAAAGAACAAGAAAAGGATTCCCAAATTTATTCTACATAAGCATTCTGACCAGAAGTATTGTTTGCTTGTAATTGTTTATGGGATTAGAATTATCAATGATCAAGACTTCAACATAATGGCAAGGTATGTATCATGCCTTAATTATATGTTTAATATTTCGGACTGCTTAATTCCTATGATTTTGTCCTATTAATGTGTTTGATAACACAAACTACCTAATGCAATTTTTGTATACCTTTTATTTGGCATATTCTAACGTACAATAATAACAGGTGATGAATTTGGTTTGTCTGGCTTTTAATTCGTAATAAGGTGAATGTTTGGGTCTACGAAGCACGAACACTTTTTTAATTTGTTATGTGTGCATGTTAAATATATTTTAGATACAACATTTATTGATATTCTTTCGATACGCATATCTTTTGTGTTTAACGTGTTTTAATAAAAAATAAAAAAAATTTCTGGACACACTTAAATACATCTAAATATTATCGCGTGTCAGCGTGTTCAACTTTATTCTTGATATGTATTCTTGAAATGAGTTTAAAAATAATATATATTATTAATTATTAAAACAAAAATATTTTAAATACTTTATATAATTAAAAAAATATTAAAAATAATTAAAAATTAATTTATATTAATATCAATAAAATACCAAAATTTCATAATAATTTATCTAAAATATTATATATATATTATATCGTGTTTTCCTATCTTATAAGTAAGGCTGTATATAATGAGTTATAACTCAAATGACATAAACTCTCCATACTCAATTAAGAGGTTGCGGGTTCGAGTCTCATATTTTTGGTAAAAAAAAAAAAAGGCTGTATATGGTTTGGTTAATCCAAAAACCAAATCTATTTTTGGGTTAGCAAAAAATATAATTTGATTAATTAACCAAATTAGTTTTATATGATAAAATTGGTTATTAACCGGTTAAAAAATTTAAAAACTTATTTTTAACTAATTATAAAAATAAAAACCAATTTAAAAAAATAATCATTTTTTAAAATTGATTTTTACATAAAAAAATTAGATTTTTCAAAAAAAATAAAAAAACACCGATTAACCAATTTAAACACAAGAGTTGTATAAATTTAGCTTTGATTTTGATTAACCAGTTAAAAATTAATTTTTAAAATTTGGTTTTAATTAACCACTTTTTAATAATATAGATATAATTTTAAAATTAGTTTATTAAATTGGTTAACTAAAATATAATTATAAATTTTTAACTAATTAATTACAATTTGATTATTTTATATACACCTCTACTTATAAGAATTTTAAATTCGTGTGTCTCGTGTTGTGTGGTATTTTGTATCGGTGTTAGTACATCATTCGGTCATATACTATTGTTATTATCTTTAATTTTATTAAACATTATCGCTTTTAATTTTGGTGGTAGGGCAAAGTCTCTTCACCTCTCGCGTTCAAGCCTTAGGGGCCGAAAGTAATTGTATGAACTTATTCTAGAGCTTAGACTTAGAAACAGGAACAAAAGAGAATAATACTTAATTAGAAATTTTTAAAAGTAAATCATTTTATCTTGTTAACAGCAGTTAATCAATATACTAAATATTAAGGAGAAGTACTGGATTTTAAGCTGGATTAGTGCGAAGGAAGATGACGGTGGATTTTCAATAAATGGATCTACTAAACAGTGGGGTATCTATATATGAGACTCTAATACTAAGATCAGTAATAATCTAAGAGGGATAAAAATTAGAGAATAGAAAACATATTCACACACACATCCCACTTACTCAAAATTTACATACAGGTTTTTTTTTTTTTTTTTTATCAAAGATAGGAGACTCGAACCTGCAACCTCTTAATTAAGTATTGGGAGACTATGTCATTTGAGCTATTATTCATTGGCAAAATTTACATACAAGTTAATAGAAAACATATACATAGAAAATATAAATTATTATATTTTATTCCTTTCTATAAGTGTTGGCTATATATTAGTCAAAAAGTTATTCAAAATATATATACGAAAGGTCATTAAGTTGGAGAAAACCTCATAAGTAAAATGCATGTTGATTAGTGTTTGGAATGAGTGAGCAAATTAGTAATTTACAAATATTTGTTTATGCAAAGCTACCCCCACCCTTCATCCCTCCTCCTTTTTCTCTATTTTAAAGATTTTCTTATTTGAAGAAAAATAATGAAACATATTTGATAAAAAAAATTACAAATGTCAATCTTTGCAAATAATAAGAAGAATTATTGGCTTAACTATAGAAGTGTAATCGAGTCCGGTTGGGTCGATTTAAATGCAAATAAAAATCGAATTGATTAAAATTGATCAGTTTAAATTGAGTTGATATATTTTTTGTAATTGTGTTTGAACCGAATAATTTAGATTGAATCGGTTCAAATAATCAGATACATGATTAAATTAAATTTATAAAAAAATGAGAAAAACGGGACCAAAAATTCTATAACACTAAGAAATGAAAATAAAAAGAAAAAATTAGATCAATTACACATTACAATTATTTTTAAAATATACAATCCGTGCCTTTTAAACTTTTTATTTAAAATAAGATATTTTAATATAATTAATAAATATTTTTATATTATCATAATCAAACATAATTAATAAAAAAAATATTTTTATATAAAATATCTAAATATTAAATTACATACAATTGATAGAAAAAATATTTTTATATAAAATATCTAAATATTAAATTACTTACATGTTTTTAAACTACAAATATTTAATTTATATACTATCGATAGAACATGAATAAGAATATGATATATACTAGAAGACATAATCTCAATTTAAATATAGTACCTTGTAAATCAATTAATTAATATGTTGATATTTGTCACCGGTATTTTTGGTTTTAAGTCTAATATTTTTCGGCCAATGAGTTATAGTTCAAATGACATAGTCTCTTCGTACTCAATTAAGAAATTACGGGTTCGAGTCTCCTATTTTTAGTAAAAAAAAATATATAATATTTTTCAACTCCGGTATGTCGTATTCTATTGGCTATTGTTTTAATAATGTCACTCATTTTTTTTAAATTTATGAAAATATATATAAAAAAAGTTATATTTGGAGTGATATTATAAAAAAAATAAAAATAAATTTTTTTATATAATATAATAAAATACATAATATAATAATAGTCATATTATATTATGAAATATTGAAATTGACCGTTTATAGTTTCTATTTCTAGTTGCCCCTAGTTCCAACTACATGAAACATGTGCCTTTTGTCTTTTGAATTTGTGATACATGGCATTGCCAAGTGTGTTGTTGTGTGGGACCATGACATATGAATTACCAATCTTAGTCAACAAAGTGTTGCAATATTCAACATCTAATCTAAATCTCAATCTAAACTCAAGTTTCTCTTATCTTCTGTACTATTTGGAGTTTCCCATTTCCTCTGAGATTCTCATCTTGTTTTTGTTTCTCCTGTGTCCCCTCCACCTGTTTGATCAAAGTCCTCTCTAAACTGAAACTAGGGATGCTGAGTATGGCTTCCACACTTAGCCTCTTGAAATTTTCAGTTCTTCCCAAAAATCCACACCAATTATTTTCAACCCCAAAAATTCACCAACTTCCCTCATCAATCTCAGCAAGATTGAACACCCCAAAAGATCCTCCAAAGGCAACACAATTTCTAGAACAACATAGCATCAGCAATGCTCTCAAAACTGTTCCACTTACACTCACAGCACTCACATTCCCATTCTTGTTGGAACAAAAGGCAAGGAATAAGGATCTGCCCTTCAATTCTTGTTTCTGTATGCATAATGATCCAATTTAGGTTAGTCACTATAGTTGTTGATCTTTGTTTTCTGATGGGGTGTTTCTATTTTGACAAGGATGCTGCACTTGCTGTTGATGGAGAATTTGGGATATTGGAAGGAAGAACATTTGCTCTGATACACCCTATTGTGATGATTTCTTTGTTCTTCTTTACATTGTGGACAGGGTATTTGGGGTGGCAGTGGCGGCGCGTGAGGACTATTCAGGAAGAGATCAATGAGCTCAAGAAACAAGTGAAGTCTACACCTGTTACACCAGAAGGGAAACCAGTGGAAGGAGCAGAAGCACCATCATCATCTGTTGAACTCAAAATCCAGCAACTCACTGAGGTGATAACTTTGCACAATTTTTTTTTTTATGCTATTATTCTGTTGTTTTTCTGAATTTCATTTTGCTATGCTACTATGATTGTTTAGACTGAAAATGCAAAGAGTCAATTTGACGAGGATTTTGGAACAATTTATGGTCTATGTCATGGCACTATAGTGTTATTTAATCCACGTAACCAAACCCATCTTGTAGGAAAAGATTTAGCTGTTGATGCTGGTGTTGCAAGGAGATATACACTAATTTAACTTACAACAACATAATCTCAGGTTTAACAGCAAATTCCTGAAGTTAGGGACAATATTATCTATGCTTACAATTTTAGGGACTTAAACGGGTTCATTTGATATATTAACATATTTTTCCAAATTTTGGGGTGTACCTTGTCTTATCTATCATTAGCCGAAAACATGAACACTTGTTGATCTTTGTGCAAGGTTTAAGATCTTTGCATTTTTTCATTAGTTACATCATGTTGGGTTGAAACTATAACAAATGTAAACCTTGATTTACTCCTACGTTACTGAATACTTGATTTTGGCATATGGCCATCACCTAACTTATTGGCTTGATTTTCAAATTAAGGAAAGGAAAGGGCTGCTTAAAGGCTCCTATAGGGATAGGCACTACAATGCAGGATCCATACTCTTAGGATTTGGGGTGCTTGAGGCTGTTGGTGGAGGGTTAAACACATGGATTAGGACGGGAAAGCTATTTCCAGGTCCACATCTGTTTGCAGGAACAGGTAAAGTCTTAAATTTACATTTGATTATGGAAAAATTAAGAGGATGAGGATCACAAGAAAATTCAATTTTTTTATGAGTGCGTCACTTTTTCAGTTCTCTAAACATATTGATTAACTATGTACTTCACTTTGATCTCATAAAAATGATTCATTTAAGTCCTTAGACTCTTCGATAGCAGCATTTTGGTCGGTGTAGCTGCACTGCATCGACCATTTTAGTTCCGCCATTACAAGTCTGCTGACTGCTAACATGTCACGTGTTTTGACCATATGGCATATCATGTGGCTTGATACATTAGCAAATTGGTAATGGGGGACCAAATTAACTGAAGGAGTCCAATCTCAAAGATCAAAATGCTGGTGTTGAAATGAATCATGCTTACAAAGTAAAGATTTACTATAAACACTTAGCAAGTATGTGAAAATAAATCTTTTAGAGAAGTATAACATTCTACGATATTATTATTTTGGTGCGAAAAATGATTATGCTGCATTCTTTTGTCCACCAGCTATCACAGTATTATGGGCACTATCAGCAGCACTAGTTCCATCAATGCAGAAAGGGAGTGAATTGGCCAGAAGTCTTCACATTACATTCAATACATTAAATGTTCTTCTCTTTATATCTCAACTTCCTACTGGTTTTGAGATCTTAATGAAAGTGTTTGAGTTCACACAATGGCCTTGAATGTAAGATTCTTATGTGAAAAAATCACACTCTTTTCATTCTTTACTATTTGTCATTGTGACATTGAATCCTGACTTATTGATTCAAGCATGTACCAAAAAATAACAATGACAGATAAAAAGAAAGGGAGAGAGCATTTGCTTTCCTTTTAGCTCTCTTCCATGGAAACATCAAATAATAAGAATTTTTCTAATATATGTAAAATGTGTTCCACGAAAGTGCTGTGATAATAGGGATTGTAATTTGCAAGTTGAAGACTAGTTCCCTTCATATTTAAGTATTTTAATTTTTCAAGTCTCTTATATATAAACTATTTTATTTTATGGAATAGTGATAGAATAATTATTTTTAATGTATTTATTTGAAACTTATCATCTTATAAACAATTTTATTTTTCGTTTTACTAATGTTTTGTACCATAATTCAAGTTTATTTAAAAGTATTTAAAATACAGGCTAAAAGTTTAAATTTCTAATGGATAGTAAAATGAAAATAGAAAAAGTTGAAAGCTTTGAGGTCTGGGGGGTGATGTTTACATAATTGATGTCTGTCATTATTGCATCATTTTGAAGCCATATTTATTTTTGAGATCACTAAAACAAATATCTAAAA
Source organism: Arachis ipaensis (assembly GCF_059453495.1). Lineage (NCBI taxonomy): Eukaryota > Viridiplantae > Streptophyta > Magnoliopsida > Fabales > Fabaceae > Arachis > Arachis ipaensis. Next base: position 5,349,192 of record NC_142437.1, read on the forward strand.
TTTGCCCATACAAATACCCTTTTATTATAGGCTTCACCAAATTCGTTCTTAGATTAGCATATCCTTTTCTTCATTTTTTCCCCATAAGTGTCTATGACAACACTATCAATCGACTACAATTAATTCACTATAAAAATAAAACTTGTCTTATTTGATTGGATTCTATATTCTTCAACACATTTTAAATTTGGAATTTAAATTTAAACCCCCCAACCTTCATGTTCACTCTCTCAACTTTATAGCTAATGTCATGGTTATTTTGATGAATCCGAATACTTATATATATATAAGCATGAAAATTATGAAAATTGAATTGCTAAGATTTTTACAAATGGGAAAACTACAGCAGGGCTCACATATATGAGAGTTTTATCTCAAGTCTAAGGCAAGATATGATTATTTCGGATTCTTAATTATTATCTTGACATTAAAGAGTGAAGGTCCTAATAAGTCTATTATTTGACAAGGATATAAAAGTGTTATTAATTCAAAGCTATGAAACACGTAACACGACACGACACGACGTGGGATACGTCGACACGTGAATTTTAAACATGACACGGGGATACACATACATATAAATATAAAGTATTTTTTAGATAAATTATAATGATATTTTGATATTTTATTGATATTAAAATATAAATTAAAATTTTTAATTATTTTTAATGTCTTATTTTAATTATATCAAGTATTTAAAATATTTTTTTGTTTTAATAAATAATAATATATACTATATCTAAATTTACTTTAAAAATATATGTTAAGAATAAGACGGACACGCTGACACATTATGGTATTTAGGTGTGTCGAAATATGTCCGGAGAAGAATTTTTTATTTTTTATTAAGACACGGTTGGACACAGCAAACACGCGTATGGGACGAGTGTCGGTGAGTGTCATATCGGACACAGCAACTCAGCGAAGTGTCAATAACAATTTAATGGGAGTAATTTGTTAACGGAGATATGTATATTTATAAAATAATAAAATAAAGAATCAATTTCTTTTGCATTAACAATTTTTATAATATACTAATCCTACTAAAAATGGTGGGCAATTTTCTTAAATAAATAAAATAGAGTTCAATTTTATCTGATTATATATTTTTGAAAATGAAGACGCAAATATATTTTTTTTTATTAATCTATAGAAATCGTTACTTGTAGTAGCGGAACAAGGGAGAACATAAACCGCTATTGGCAACCGTGCATTGGGAGGTGAACAGAAAGTCACAGCAGCGATTTTTGTAGAATGTTGTTTGGGCATAAACCGCTACACGCAGTAGCGGTTTATGTGTATTAGATGTTGAACGTAAACAGTTGGAAGCAGTTAGGTTTACCTTGAGTGTGTTATCAATGCCGAAGTGTCCAACTCCAAGAGTGTCTAGTATGTCAAGAACTTCCAATTTAAAATAGGCATAGCGCCCTTCGAATTGGGTGTTATCAATGCCAAACTTTCTTTGATTCACGCTATTAACATGCATATAAATTTCATGAATTAACGTTAGTGCATGCATGCTTAATGGCTTATGCATGCATTATTAGTGAATTAATTATTAAAGTATGCATGCATGTGCTATTAATTAATAATAAAATACAAAAAGTATGCATGCACTAACGTTAATTCATGAAGCTTATATACATGTTAATAGCGTGAATCAAAGAATGAAATATGTATGTTGAAGGCGTTATTAACGCCACTTAATGAAGCATGCAAGCAATACATATTATTTAAGAAACAAGCAAAACATGCACAAAAAAGTTTGACGTTGGCAACGCTCAACTCAAATTGGTGTGTATTTTATTTATGTAAGAAAATTGTCCAAAAATAGTAATTAATATTTTAAAAATGTTATTTTTACATTAAAAAAAATTAACTACTAAATTAATCACTATATATTTATATATAAATATATGTATAATTTAATTTATTTTTAATATATATTATATTACTAATTAGTTTTGGTGATTGATTTTAGTATATAACTTTCATAGTTGTGAATGTTTCATTTGTTTCTTTATCATTATATTGTCCTAACTTTTGAAGATCCTGTTCCACAATTTTTTATCTGTCACCTTCAATTGAACGCGCATTGTTGTTAGCCACTACCCAAACCAAACATTAGCATATCCTTTTATTCTGATTCCATTTGCATGTAAATGTATGGTACATAAATCAATTGATTTCTAGAATTAATTATAGCTATGATCAATTATGATATCATCAAAGTCCACGTTTCAAAATCAACTACTCAAATGACATAATTTTTTTATACTCATTTAAAAATTTTGGGTTCGAGCCTTTCTATCTTAAAAAAAAAAAATCCACATCTCAAAAGCCTTATATTCCAAAATTTAATATACAAAAAAAAAAAAAGAAATTTCTAGAATGATGGACACATGCAAAATTTATGGCAACTTTAATGAATGAAATCTTGGCCATGGTACAAATTCTTCAATCTCCCAAAATGAAAATTTTCAAGCTTCACCACTTACCGTTGAATTTTTATTATGTGTTTATATAATTGTCTAGAATATATGTCATGTATGGAGAAGGTTAATGGAAGCCGCAATCTCTTCATAGAAGATTAATGAAAGGCTTCACAAAAATGTCAAAAATTGGAACAAGATTACAATCATCTATCTCGTCTGAACATTACTTTTGTTTTTTACTTTGTACACTAGAATAAGGAATAAATACTAATAATTTATATAATGAGACCATTTTTGACGAACACAAATTAAAGACTACTTTGCATTACCATGACTCTATATATATATACCCTTTTGTCATTTTTTAGAGTAAATTTAGTTTTATTATTTAATTACTAGTATATTTAAATTTTAAAGGTAAAACCTGAATAAAAAAATTATGTTAATCTACATTTTAATGTGATTTTAATTATCAAATCATGATTTTGACAAAGAGAAAAAAAAAAGCTTTGGTTAATTGAATAAAACTATAAGGGGTTCTCTGGTGCCAAAAAGATTTCTGATTAATTTGTCAAAAAATAATATTAAAGTGTAAAGTGAGATCCACTCCTTTATTTTTAAGTCCTATATGTCACGGTAAATTTTAGAAGGTTAGATTTGGAGTGTTTGAGAATACTCTAGATGGTTCCGGAACGTTCTAGAATGTCCTAGAAGGTCCCGAAATACCCTAGAAAGTTCTAGAAGACTCTAGAAGGTCATAGGGTATTCTAGAAGAGTGTAGATGTATATAGAAGTATAAAGAGTGGTATGGAATAATCTAGAAACATTTAGAGAGTTGTGGTAGGATAGATATTTGTAAAGAAGGTTCTGGATGATTAATTTGGACCGTTGATTAGATTTAATCCTAACCATCCATTGAGGAGGTGGATGGCTATAAATAGGGGTGAGAATTAGAGTTTGGAGGTGTGAATCATTTGTAATCACACTTGAGTAATAAAGTGTTCTTTCCACCAAAGCTTCCTTTCTCTTGTGTTTTCTTGTATTCTTAGCTTTCTTGCTAAGTATTGAGGGTTAGGCTGACTTGGTCTTAGCTCAAGAGGTTGAGTAAGTACGAGTGCTGGCACGGTAGCGTTGGAGTGTGTCCAAGGCCGTGACATATAGCTAAATTGAAGGGATACTTATGGCTATTTTTTGTGTAGCATTGTCAAGAAATCTCTAGTAGGGGTGTACATGGCCCGGTCTAGTCTGAAGATCCGGCCCTTCACCGAACACTTTAGGGGTTAATTTAGTGTGATTTCATCGAGTTTAGGGTCGGGTAAGGGTCTCAAAAATAGATTCGGTCATTATTTCGGGTCGGGTCCGGACCATAGCTCGGGTCACCCGAACTCGGTCCGGTGGCTCGGTCATCATACACAATTAATATTTTGTATTATTAGTGATGGATGATGGCTACTTTTATGTGGAATTTAAATATTATAAACCTTAATATTTTGTGTTATTAGTCCTTATAAAATTAAAATTAATGTTTTATGTTTAAAATGCATAAGACTTTAGACTAATGCATAATATTGTATTATTTGTATTGATTTAAATATTTGGTGTTATTAGACAATATTAGTATTGATTATGGTTATGCTTTAATTTTAGAGAAGAGTTGGTTCTTGTTATATTTTTTTAAGTGAATTTTACTATGTGAATTGTGAAATAATGGTTGGAGATTAGGTGATTTTTATATGCTAAAGACCCGGTTTTCACCCGATTTTTACCCGATTTTCACCCAACCCGAAGGTTCGTAGGTTTTATCGGATTTAGAATCGGGTTTGGGTCTAAAAATTAGACCCGATCTATATTTCGGACCAAATCTGAGTTAAGCCAAATTCAATTTGGCCCGGCCTATGTAGACCCTAACCTCTAGCATATGTTAGCATCTTGAAAAGGAAGTAATTGAAGGGAAAGGAGCTACATTGATACACAAGTGTGACAAACTGAGGTAATAAATTAAAGTGTATGAATCCAGCTTTTGGAAGTTGGAACAAATACTTGAATCTTATTAATTGGCAACCATGATTAAGATTCTTAGTTAGTATAAAAATATTATAGCATCAAGGAGCCGCATCAAGCACAGTGACTACAAGTAACAAAATAATTTGTATCCACATTTTCGATTTAATTTAAAAAATGGAGTTAATTTAGTGTTGAAGATTAAAAGAAGAAAAAACGAATACAAATAACATAACTTTATTTGCAATTTGACAACTAAAATATGATTATTTTAAGAAACATTTATTTAAATGACAAATTTGAAGAATGTCAACTGACTAAGGTTTTCTTTTAACCTAAATTTAAAGAATGTCAATCACTTGAACATGAACGGTTGAAGTTAGTTACCAATTGGTTCGATTTATGTCAAAAAAAGATAGATGCTACCAATTTTCATCCATTGCCAAACCAGAACTTACCACGTTATCACATGACTGTATTTGATTTTTCTTTTTTTTTTTTCTAGAAACAAAAAACACCAACAAAGGAAAATGTTAATGGTTACAAATTGCTCAAAATATAAATTATTAGTATTAATTTGATGAGCTTTGTGGCAACATTTTTTCCTTTTCAATTAACACGTCATTACTCCAAGTTCAATGATGGATCAAATAAAATATTTCCAGAGGCTAGAGAATTTCTTTTATGGCATATTGGAAACAACAGTTATAAAAGATTTGAGTAATGTTAGGAAGATAATAATCTAAAATTATTTTGTTTAACTTAACATCTATAATTTTATGCATATAACATTTAAATTATATTCTTATTACATCTAATATTATGTATTTATTTCAGAGCTAATTAATGAATGTAAAATAAAATAACTTTCAGCTTATTTAGACTGGTTTTTATTGTCTCCCAAATATTTTTGTTAAAGAATACTAAAAATTGAAAATAATTAATGTAGGTTTCTCAAACAGGTAGTTGCACAATACATTTTATTTATGGTAAAAATTCACATATCTTAATTTATTTATTTATCTATTTATATTTGAAATTATCAACAAATACAAATCAGTACAATAGAATATGATCAATGTAGTATACCAGAAATCAAGCACAAATTGTTGGCTATACAAAAGGAACACTTGTATCATACAGAAGTGTAAAAGAGAAATGATGAATCTGATGCTCACTCCAACTTTCTTCCAACATGTTTTCACATTATCTAATCACAAGTCTCTTTCTTTTGGTTTCACTGTATTTCCATTGGTACAGTATATTAAGGTTTCTCCTATAAATAACATTGCATTACTAACATATTTTTTGTGCTCAATTCAATTCTAAATCTTACATTACTTACAAGCCTTATGGTATATCTATAAACTACACCATTGCATTAATCATCATATAACTTTTGTGTTCATTTCAAAGCATAATCTTCATTTACACAAACGTTGCTGTTCTAACTAAGCCTGGATCACATCTCAAAATCAATGGCTAACCCTCCACCGGTTCGTCCATGGTCCCGGTTGGCCTCATTGGGCCCAACGCCATCGAAACCATCACCTCAGACTCAACCATCTCAACAACAAACTCCGACATCAAGGTTTAGGTTTATTCTAGGTGCTGCTGGCAAAACATCATCGGCACCTTCATCTCCAGAACAGAAAGTTCCTTCTCCTCCTAATTCTACTTCAATGCCGAATTCGCTGATTCCTAAACCATCACAATTACCAAAAAATTCCACAACAGAGAACAATGCTTATGCCAACTCCACAGAATCTCCACAGGGAACAACACCATCTGTTCATTCCTATTTGAAGGTTAACACTGAGGTTCAGCCTACTAAGACAGCATTGCAATCAGAGCCAAAAACATCGATGTTAGTTCAGAGAGAATCAGGTGAAAAGCAGAGAGAAACTGCTGAAGCCAAAGAGAAAGGTATCTTTCACAACAAGAAGCTCTCAGATTCTGAGAACAATGGAAGCTTAAGGGTCATAACAATTTCTGGTGAGAATAGAGGAGCTTACATGGAGATAATCCAATCTTCTTCAAAGAAGAAACCAAACTTTCTTCATCGCAAGAAGGGGAACTCCGAATCATCAGAGAATTATTCTGCAGATGGAAAGAACATGAACAAGAATAATCAGAGTGAAAAAACAACAAAATACTACTCGAATCCATCAAGAATGAGTAGTGCATTCTACATAAACAGCAATGTGCAGTGTGTGAACAACTCACTTCTCTATGAAAGCTCTTGCACTTGCAAAGATCCTGGAGTGCAACTTACTCTCTCAGCAAGGAAGCCACACAGTGAAGCATTTCATCAAACAGAACACGTGCATGGCAAGAACAAGAACAATTAAGTTGAATATGGTTGTTGAAGTTTGCTAATTCTAATTCTCCTATGTTTCAGGCATATTTATGGTACTATATTATGGTGTGTGTTGTACTATGTTTGAGAAAAATAAATAAGAGTTGTCGTAAAAGGGAATTGGTTCCACTAGGTCCATGCTACACTTTCTGTATGGATTGAAGGTTGAAGATTCACCATTATTGCCTAAAAGGGTCTAGTCTAGTAGTCTAGTATGCATTTTGTTTGTTGTTTACTTATTTGATGCTAAAGACACACCCTAAATTTCTAGACACACATTTTTTTGTAATTGATGAACAAAAACATATTTTTTTCCTCGTATCAAACTATGCATAGTTAATTAGTTATGAATAACTAGGGATCTTTTTGTCTGTTTACCATAAAAAGTGTGCACTTAGCAATTTAGAGTGTGTATTTAGTTATGATGTACGAAACATTGGACATGATACGACCCAAGATACACTCACATACGAATTTAAAATTCTTATAAGATACGAGAATACTATATATATATATATAATTACAAAATTTTACTTAAATAAATTATATTAATATTTTTGTATTTTATTGATGTTAAATATAAATTATTTTTTAATTATCAATGACAGCCAACATGTATCTAACGCGTGACACGATAAATAAAAAAATGTCCATATTTCATAGGTACTTAGCATCATCTTAAAATGGTTCTTACTTCTTAATTAATAGGGTATATTCTTCGGGTTTATATACATGATGTAATGTTAAGAAACAATGGATACATTTATTGAGTCAATTTTCCAACCCTTCCAGTTCAATATTTGAATAAATCAAATTTTTGCTTTCCATAGTTTTTACCTTATATCAAACGTTACATGAACTCACTAAACAGATAAATGTATATTAAAAAATTAAAATCAATTTTGATTTTTCTATTAGTTGGAAATAAAAATGAACAACTAAATAGATATTACTAGAATTTGTACTCTTACATATATTTTATATTAATAATTAATTTTGATGGCTAATTTTAATAGACTGTTAGAATAGTTGATTTGAATAAAATCATGACATCTTGGATTCGACATGGGTGATGAGCAGAGCAGCCAAACGACGAAACAACCAGCATGATATTGGCATCAATCATGTACAATATTAATACAATATAAAATAATAATATAATACAAAATAAAAATAAAAAAAGTCTAAGAGATCAGTAATTTTTGTGTTTTGTGGTCAACACTTAACCATCAAAAGAAAAATAAGTAATTTTCTACCATTAGATAAAATTTCACACTATTAAAAACATTATTGATAACTAATTAATGATTACAAAACACAAAAATTACTAGCGTTAGCACTCCTCATAAAAATATTCGGACCACATCACATGATGCATATGTTGGCATAAATAATGAGTTTCCCTCGACAAAGAAATGGACGATTAGTGACTAGTTTATTGTTTCCCACATTCAAGGTTCTCAAAAAACCTTGTGCAGTTGGTGCTCGCTTGACACAGATCTGATCTATCCGAAATGGGTGAACCAAGATGGAAAACCAAAACTCAAACCAGTGGTTTACCAACATTCTTCTTCTTCTTCTTGTTATGGCGACGTGTGGTGTCGAATACTAACAAGGAAAACCAGATAGCGGGTGATGAAGCCGCTTATCTGAAGCAGCTTAGGAAGGCCGTATCCCCTGCCCCCTCTAGCTGGTTCAACGTCACGAACATGCGCGATTGGGGACACGTCACGTGCACCGACAGTGGCTTCGGCCTCACCGTAGAAGAAATCAACCTCATTTCAATGCCCCTTACCGGAACACTCCTTCCAGGTCTCAACAACTCCTTAGTAAACCTCAAACGCCTCATTCTCACTAACAATTCTCTCACTGGGAGAAGGGAGTTGTTCCAATGGGAGTTGGAATTTGTCCATAAACTTCATGAGCGGTTAAGGCCAGTGAAATTGTCATCTGCGAGCGAAGATTCCGTTGTGTGGAAGTTCGATAATAAAGGGGTGCAGGTCTTACAATCGGAAACGAGGTCGGACGAGATCACGAGCTATAGCTTCACAAGTGTAATCTGGAGAGCTTCGTATTCCCAAGAATTGAGCTCTTTGGATGGTTTATATTAGTTGGTAGAATTAATACTAAGGAGAGGTTGATTAGATTAGGAGTTGTTATTAATAGTGATAATATTTGTGTCCTGTGTAACAAGAGGATAGAATCTGTTGAGCATTTATTTTTTCTTTGTGAGATAACTTGGCAGGTGTAGTGCTCCTGGCTGCGGTCCTCCTTAGGTACAGAGTGGGTAATTCCTGGAACCATTAAAGAGCTATTTTGTGAGTTAGATTGGTATGCCCAACAGACGACGAGGACAGAAGATGTAGATGACGGCGTTCTTTGCAGTGATCTGGAACGTCTGGTTGAAACCTAATGCTAGAATTTTTAGTAATAAAAGAGCAAGTATCGAGATCATTCAAACAAGGATGTGGTCGAGTTACACAGAGTGGAATGGCTGTGATCCTTTTGGTGGTTGATGGCACTGCCAGAGATGCCAGGGGTTGGTTTCTTTGTTTTATGATTATGTTTTATTTTGTACTTTTTGCTCCACTTTAATGTGTTGAGCTTGCTGTGTTTCAAAAAAAAAAAAACAATTCTCTCACTGGCTCTCTGGCCTCTGCCCTCCCTCGCCGGACTCTCTCTCCTCCAAGAGCTGAAGCTCAACTTCAACAACTTCACCTCCATCCCTCGCGGTTGCTTCCAGGGTCTATCAAGTTTGCAGCTCTTCAACTTGGATTTCAACACCTATCTCGAACCCTGGACATTTCCCGCCAGTTTGACCGACTCCTCTAAGCTCACTACACTCTCTCTCCACACTACAAACCTCATGGGCTCCTTGCCAGATGCATTTGATTCCTTCCCCAAATTAGAGATCATTGATCTCTCTTATAACAACCTCAATGGCGTGTTTCCCAAGTCTTTTACAAAATTACTCAATCTACGATGGTTGTTTCTTATTCAGCAGAAGTTGACGGGTAAAATTGAATTCCTTTCATCCATGACCCACTTGGAAATTGTGTGGCTTCAGGGAAACTCCTTCCAGGGTCTCATTCCTGACTTGTCAAATTGCACCAAACTGCAAGATATCTTCCTTGCGGACAATGTGTACCTCCACCTCCTCTCATGAATCTCTCGTCTTTGGTGGAGGTTTCATTGGACAACAACTGGCTGCAGGGCCCTAAGCCTGTGTCAACAAGAGTGTGATCACAAGTTTCAAAGGAAATGGGTTCTGTTTGGGCCATCCTGGCCCCTGTCACCACACAGTCACCACTTTGCTACAGGTGGCTGCAGCATTTGACTATCCGTTACTGTTGGCGCGCTCGTGGCGAGGGAACAATCCCTGTAACCGTTGGAGGTTCATCAGCTGCGATATCCAAGGCAAGATCACAACCGTCAATTTGACAAACCTGAATCTCACTGGAACCATCTCATCCTCGTTTGCCAAGTTAAGTGATCTGCGAGACTTGCATCTTGGTGGGAATAATTTAAGTGAATCAATACCTGAAAGTTTGACCACTTTGTCACGACTGAAGATTCTGGATGTCTCCAACAACAACTTATCGGGGATCATTCCCACATTCTCGCCTAACGTTGTGCTCAATACTGCAAATAATGCTTTTCTTGTTGGGCATTCTCCAACTAATCAACCAAGTCCAACTGCATCTCGAACTAAACCTCATTGGATTAAACTAGGTACCCTCTAATCTACACCAGCTGAAATGTTGCATGCTTAAAAGTTTAGAATAATGCTACAAATGCAAGTCTCTTTGTTAACTAAGTCTAATCAAGTTAGTCTAAGATAACAAAAATCAGTTATGGCCAGCATTATTCCAAGTCTTACTGTTTAACTTGGTTGGACTTGATTCATAAAAAAACTTGGACGTGTAATATTACTCAAAAGTTTATTAGGAGTATGTATGTGTTGGTAGCATATCATGGGAAGTTTCTCCTTTTTTTTTTTTGTATGACAACAGAAATGAAAGGGATTAAATGCATATAGTAAATCACATAAGACTGATATTATTGTGATATTGGTAACAAAGATATAAACTTATGAATTGTGAATAGATAGACTCAAGTGGTATCTCTAACTTGACTTCAAAAGTGTAGGATCATTTTCAAGTTTTATTGTTGCTTAACTGAAATTAAAGTTTCTGTTGTGCATGCTTCTTGGATCTTGGTAATATTTTCTCTCTTGAAAATATTTATAACTTCACCAAAAAAATTAAAGTTAAATAAAGTTAGAGGTTTTTTGTTTTGTCAAATATGAAGTTCATATATATAGCATTACTCTATTTGTAATTATTCTTCATTGTATATATACAGGTGCTGCTGCCATAGGTAGCGTTGTTGGAGTTGTTGCAATATTTGGGGTGATTGTTTTTAACCGTAAGAGGCGTCTTAGTTTAGTGCAAAAGATAATCTTGAGTAGAAAAAGAAAACATGTTGATCGCTATGTGGAAAGTCTTATTAAAAGTTATCATTCTTTGGGTCTTAAGCAATATACATACAAAGAAGTGAAAAAAGATGATATATTCATTTCATAAAAAATTAGGAGAAGGTGGATATAGTATTGTGTATAAAGCAAATTTAGCTGATGGTGAAGAAGTAGCTGTGAAAATACTAAAACAGTCAAAGGGAAGTGTAGAAGAATTTATAGACTGGGTTTTTATCATTAGCAGAACATCTCATGTAAATATTGTTTCACTTTTGGAATTTTGTTATGATAAGAATAAAAGAGCATTGGTCTATGAATTCATGCATAATGACTCTTTGAATAAGTTCACTTATAGAAAAGAACCTTCTGATACTAATTGTAATATGGATTGGAATACCTTGTATCAAATCTCAATTGGAATTGTTCGAGGTCTAGAATATCTACACCACGGATGTAATACAAGAATCTTGCATCTTCATATTAAACTTCAAAATATTCTTCTGGATGAATGTTTTCCCCCAAAGATTGCAGATTTTGGATTGGCTAAAATATGTAAGAAGGATCAAAGTATAGTATCTATAATAGGTACCGGAGGAACTCCAGGGTATATTGCACCAAAAGTATTTAGCCGAACATATGGCGGAGTTTCTCACAAGTCTGATGTATATAGTTATGGTATGCTGATCCTTGAAATTATTGGAGGGAGACAGAACTACTATGAGAATGTACAATCACATGCCAGTGAAATTTGCTTTCCAGATTGGATTTATAAAGATCTTGAGCAAGGTAACATTCCTGCAAACTGTTTGCTCCACAAAGAAGAAGAAAATGGCATTGCAATGAAAATGACTTTGGTGAGCTTATGGTGTATTCAACCAAATCCATTAAATAGGCCATCTATCAGTAAAGTAATAGAGATGCTAGAAGGACTGCTGGAATCAATACCATATCCGCCAAAACCAGCCTTATTTTCTCCTGAAAGATTTATTCCACAATATTCAGATACATCATATAGTAATAGATATGAGACATGTTCAATAACAACTGAGGAAATTGTATCTGATAAAAGGTAATTATGACCTTGATGTAACTTCTATTTCTTGTTGAACATTGTTGTATTGTTTATATCAAATTTCAAATATATGCTAACATAAATTTGCAATAACTATATATGAAAATATATTCTTAGTATATAACGAACGAAGTGAAATATTTACAATATATATGGTACAACGAATTATTGATATCATAGATAGTATTGTCTGTTACTTATTGAAGTTGTCTTTTTAAAGTTCAGTTGCCATTTCAATTCATAATTTCTATCATTTCCTGCTGTGCATGTCTACTCATTACAAGCACTTACTGCATACATTTCTAGCTTCTGCTCTGTGTTCACACATTGTTTTCCTTCTTCCTCTTATGTCTATATATATGTAATGTGATTCTGTTATTGATCAATGAAATGTAACATACAAACAAGTTAAACCACAACTCCCTTACACTATTTTGTTCATACATCAACTATAATATAGTTTAAAATTAGGACTTCGTGTAAGTTATTTAAATTTTCTTCTAATAATCCACTTTTGTTAGCTAAATTTTAAAACTTGCAAAAAAAAATTAATTTTCAGATGGCACAATTTAAATGATAGAACAGAGAATGTGACATAATATTAGCACAGTTGTTGTGCTCATGTTCATCCTAAATAACCATCACCAGAGCCGAAAACTTTTCACCCCAGAGAACAATGCTTATGCCAATTCTACAAAACATACACAAAGAACAGCACCATCTATTCAGTTCTATTTGAAAGTTAAAAATGAGATTGAGCCGAAATTGATGCTAGTTCAAAGAGAATCTGGTGAAAATAGAATGAAACTAAAGCCAACGAGAAAGGTATCTTCACAACAAGAAGCTCTTAGATTCTGAGAACAATGGAAGCACAAGGGTGATAACAATTTCTGATTGGAACAGAGGAGCAAATTACCAATACGAATCAGATAATTATTATGCAAAATGGAAATAACAAGAACAAGAATCATCATCAGAAAGAGCAATGGAAGCGTGTGAACAACTCACTACTCTACGAAAAGCTCATCATGTATTCATGCGCTTGCGATGATCCTGGAGTGCAACTTCCTCTCTCAGCAAGGAGGCCATACGGTGAAGCATTTCATCAAACAGAACATGTGCATGGCAAGAACAAGAACAATGAATTTGAATATGGTGTTTGAAGTTAGTCAATTCTAATCTCTTATGATTCATGCTTACTTATGGTACTGCATTATGGTGTGTGTTTGAAGCTAGTCGAATATTTTTTTTTTTTTTTAAATTAGAAGAGAGACTCAAATTCAAAATATAAGGTGAGAATTGAGAGACAATAATATTTGAGTTATAGTTTATTGTTTCGAATATGCTTGTTTAGTTTGATGCTAAATACACCATCTAAATTTCTACTGCGGTGCCGGTATCCACAAAAAGTTAATTAAAATATAAAATATATATTAAAATATAAAATATATATTAAAAGTAAATTAAATAATATATAATAATTAATTTAGTAGTTGATTTTTAATATGTATATAGTATATTTAAAATTTTTAGAGAACCTTTTTTTTATAATTGATGGACAAAAATATATGTTTTTTTTTTTATCAACTATATGCATAATTATGAATAACTAGCCCTAATTTTTCAACAAAATTTCATAGTTTTTCTTTTCTTTTACACGGAGTAAATTGTGATATGTGAGTTAAACTAATTTAAATTGATTAAGTTGACCAACGAACTCGTCTACTTAAATAATTATTGGAGTTTGAATTCTATATTATATATTTATTATATTTAATATTATATAATTATTCTGACAATCAGTAACGGATCCAGAAAATTTTGGTAGTAGGAGCAAAATTTATATAACATGATAATAATTTTTATAATAAAAATAATATGTGTATATAAAAAATTAAATATTAAATTATTTATTAACCACTATATATCTATGTATAAATACATGTATTATTTAACTTATTTTTAAGGTGTATTTTATATTTTAATATATATTTTATATAGATAATTATTTTTTATGTACATATAGCATGATTATTGTTATGATTATATTTTGTTATTGTAAAATATGATTAGCCTTCAAAATATCTAATATACAAATTAAAATACTAAAATAGTAATTTAAATAATAATATATAATTTAAAATTCTATTCTTTTAGGTTTTATATTTTTAAAAAATTAAGTAATTTTTCTCTTAACATTACCATCAAAATTTCTCTCTTTCCATATATATTACTAAACAATTATTTAAAAATTTAATTCCCAATACAATTAGAAGCCGACTCTTATTGATATTCATAGTTAAAAAAGTTCTTTCAATTAATATAGTTGCTACGCAAAAATTAAAGCTAATTTGAAAAGAAGATAAATAATATTCTTTTGAGTTAATTTTAAAAAAAAATACTAATTTCGTTTAAATATGAGAATTGATCATTCTAACGAATATCTAATATAAAATTTTTAAATTGACGATTAAGTACCAAAAGTTGAGTAAAAAATTATTGTGGGGTCAAATTTAATAATCTAATGGGGGCAAATAAATGTTATTATCATATACTACTCAAAAAAATTCTAAATTGTACACCACTGCACTTAGATCCGTCCCTACTGACAATAACTAATAAATATTAAATAAAATAATTTTGAGTGGTTTAATTTGACCTAATTTTTAATTATCTACCAAAGGTTATGGATTATATATTCAACAACTCTTCTGCCACATATCCGTAAATGAAATTTTCATCCATCAACCACGTCTCATTTCCGGTTGTGATTAAAAGGCGAAAGGCCTTTCATATTGTTTTGTACGTGAGAACAAATATAATATATGTACGTCAATAAAGTATTATTTCACACATCACATGTACATATAATATATCCTTGTGAATTTGAAATCAAAGCACGCGGCCCTTAAAAAAATAAGAAGCAGCAGCAGCTAAAATAGCAAAAATAATGTGATGATTAGTGCATGTGAAAGGGAAACCAACCTAAAAAGCTAAAGGGAAATCTACTTACTTTTGCTTAGGCCTTTTAATATTATATTTAATTTGTCTCCTTTATATTGTTTAAAAATATTACATATATATATTTCGTCATACAATAACCTCCTTTTAGATTGGTTAAAATCGAAAAATGTTTACATGACTTTTTGTCAAAATATATTAGGAAATTCTTTATTTATCATCCAATTAGCTATTTAAACAATACCTTATATCCTGTTGTACATCAACATATATGTCTATTAATATGTAATTATTATTATCAATTTTCACTGCAACAAAAAGGTATTTTGGCAATGTTTTTTTTTTTTTATGTTTGACGACAATTTTAACCGTCATTAAATATTTTTGTGACGGTTAAAAAAAAAGTCACGAATTTGAGCATCACCAGCTGACATAAACACATAGTATGAGTTTTGGACCACTGTTGATAAAGAGTGTCGTTAAATTATTTATGACGGTTTTTGAAGTATAAAACTATCACTAATTTGTAACAACTGTCAATGTGTATTTTTAATGCTGTGTTTCGCGACATTTTAAAACTGTGATTAAAATACTAAATCATGTGACAGTTTTTTCTTATATTCCATGGCTATTTTAAACAGTTACAATATTTAGTGACGATTTAAAACCGTCACTAAGTTATTAATTCTTATGACATTTTTTAAGTATATTTAGTGACTATTTAAATTGTCATAATATTTTCAGTGATAATTTTTTATTTAAAATTGTCACTAAGTTATTAATTTCTATGAAATTTTTTTTTATTTAGTGATTGTTTTAAACTGTCATAATCTCTCCAACATCAAAACTTTTTATTATCAAAAGTTGAATTATCTAGAAATGACATTATATTTCAACAAATCTAAATTCAATCTCACAAATTTTACAAAAATAGTAACAATGTATTTCAAAAGTTGAATTCTACAAGTTTTACATAGTCATAATCTATAATATGTAAATTCAAAAGCTCCAAACTTAATCTAAATATGTAAAGTTAGCAATTCAATCATAAAACTCCTTTAAATGTTAGATGGTCTATGTTGTTAAGATTTGTGACTGATAGAAGAAAATGGTCTTATCTGTGTCGATAATCATTCAAAATTTGCAACCTACAATTGAAAATAAAAAAATATTTTAGAAAATTTTTTAAAAAAATACTTAGCAAATCAACAAGTATTATATGAAAGGCTATAATTATAAACTATAATCATTTTAAAGTGGTTGATGATGAAATTTGAATATGCAAATACATAAATTAACTGATGTTGATTAAAAAGGCTAATTCCCTAATCGTTCTGTTATTTAGAATAATATTAGAGAAGCAATCCTATAATGGTCAATTTTAGCAAATATTATAGTAAGTCAACGGTAGTTATAATATTAACTATATAAAGTGGACTCCAAAGTCTTGAACCGATATTGTAATGGTGCATGCATTCTCTATTGTAATTATTACTTTTATTAGTACTTTTAGGTTAGCAGGGAATAAAGCAATAACCCTAAAATATTATAGTTTCACTATTTTGCATTCCATGGCTGTACTGTTCTGACCGCGCCACTAGTGTCAACTACGAACTAGGAAACACCAAATGATTTGTTTATGGATGATGATTAACTTTCTAGTCCAGTGTCCACACCACAAGTCCACAACTACGAAACAAAGGCATTATATTTTCAATTTATATGTATATAAAATATGGAAAAAAATATTTGGACCTATATATATATATACATAACATGATGCATGTTGACATAAACTATATGAGTTTATGATTTTTTTTTTTTAACAAGGAATGTTCCACGCACTAAAGTGGAACGACTCAACTGAAACACAACATATACAAAATAAAAATTACATAAACAATCAATCAATTATCATCTCCGACATTGTCATTAACAACCACATGAATGATCATCACACCACTTCTAATTTAGAAACGACCTCATAAAGAAACGATGAATTGATGACTTCTTTTATTCTGTTTCCCACATTCTTGGTTCTCAAAAACCGTGTGTTAAGTTGGTGCTCGCTTGACACAGATCTGATCTATCTAAATCCAAAATGGTTCAACCAAGATTGAAATCCAAAACTCTCACTAGTGGTTTAGCAACACTCTTCTTGTTCTTCTTGTTGTTGTGGCGGTGCGTGCTGTCGGATAACGAGTTAGTGGATTATGAAGCTGCTTATCTGGAGAAGCTTAGGAAGGCTATATCCCCTGCTCCCTCCAACTGGTTCACCGCCACCAACATGTGCGACTGGAGCCGTGTGATTTGCACCGACGGTGTCGACGGCCGCACCGTAGTTGACATCAACCTCAGCTCGATGTCTCTTAACGGAACGCTCCCTTCCGGTCTCAACAACTCCTTACACAACCTCAAAACTCTCAATCTCGGTCACAATTCTCTCACCGGCCCTCTCCCCTCCTTTGCTGGCCTCTCTCTCCTCCAAGAGCTACATCTGGAATCCAACAACTTCACCTCCGTCCCTCATGGCTGCTTCCAAGGTCTAAAAAGTTTGCAGCAGTTCTCCTTCACTTCCAACACCAACCTCGAACCGTGGACATTTCCCGTCGATTTGGCTGACTCCATTGAGCTCCGAATTCTCGATCTCGGCGCTACAAACCTCACTGGCTCCTTGCCAGATACATTTGATTCCTTCCCCGATTTGCAGATTCTTGAACTCTTTGATAACAACCTCACTGGCTTGTTGCCCAAGTCTCTTGCGAAACTACTCAAGCTACGATCGTTATATCTCAACGACCAAAAGTTGTCGGGTAAAATTGAATTCCTTTCATCCATGACCCAGTTGAAATATGTGTGGCTTCACGGGAACGCCTTTGAGGGTCCCATTCCTGACTTGTCAAACTGCACCAACTTGGCAGAACTTTATCTTGACAACAATCAATTAACGGGTGCAGTTCCACCTTCTCTCATCAATCTCTCGTATTTGGAGGAGGTTTTCTTGGCCAACAACTCGCTGCAGGGCCCTATGCCTGCGTTCAACAAGAATGTGAAAACAATAATTCTTGAAGGAAATGGGTTCTGTTTAAACCATCCTGGCCCTTGTGATTACAGAGTCACCACTTTGCTACAAGTTGCTGAGGCCTTTGGATATCCGTTTCAGTTGGCGCGCACGTGGCGAGGGAACGATCCCTGTAACCGTTGGAGTTTCATCACGTGCGATATCCAAGGCAAGATCAGAACCGTCAATTTGACGAACCTGAATCTCACCGGAACCATCTCGCCTGCCTTTGGCAATTTAAGCGATTTGCGAGAACTGCATCTTAGTGGGAACAATTTAAGCGGATCAATACCTGAAAGTTTGACAACTCTGTCACAACTCAAGATTCTGGATGTCTCCAACAACAACTTATCCGGGATCATTCCCACATTCTCTTCTAGCATCACGCTCAATACTACAAATAATCATGGTTTTGTTGATAGAAATTCTCCACCCAAAGCAAGTCCTCCTCATCCATCTGCACTTCCTCCCAGTCCTACTAATAGAGCAAGGCCAACCGCATCTAGAACCACACCTCTTTGGATTAAATTAGGTACGCTCTAATCTACGTACACCAACTGCAATCTTGCATGCTAAAAATTAAAAAAATAATTCATGTAAACTAAAAGTTAGTCATCATGTATTTGCATATATTAAATAATCAGCAACTAGAATAATACAATAGAAGAATGATCAAACATGTTTCCAGCAGTATGATAAAATATTTTATGAGATGTCAAATACATATTTTTATATCTTATGATTTATTAGTAGCTAATCTTTTGTATACACTTAGTATGATTGGTTAAAATTAAAGAGATTAGATGCATATGGTAAATCACATGAGAATGACAGATCTTTGTTAATGGGACATGAGTAGTAAATATATAGGCTTATGAATTGTGAATAGATAGACTCGCAGGTATACAATGGCCACAATTATATTGATCCTTGATATTGGCTTCAACATCTCATATGGTAGCTCTAACTTGATTTCAAAAGTGTAGGATCATTTTCAAGTTTTGATAGTTGCTTAACTAAATTTTTCTGTTGTGTATGTATGCTTCTTGGAAATATTTTCCTACGGAATATACAAAATATAAGTTTCTATCTACTTTCATTATCTCCTCTCTCTCTCTCTGATTTATCTTTTCCTTTTTCAAAAAACAAAATGGAAATTTCTTCTAAAATTTTGAAAATTAAAACGAAAAAAATTAAGAATCCTCTCTTGTGTCAAATATAACGTTATTCAAATAGCATTACTCTATTTGTAATTATTCTTCACGTCATTGCATATACGCAGGTGCTGGTGCTGCAGGTAGTGTTGTTGGAATTATTGTAATCTTTGGAGTGATTGTTTTTAACCGTAAGAGGCGTTTAGGTTTAGTACAAAAGATAGTGTTAAGGAGAAAAAGAAAGCACGTTGATCATTATGTTGAAAATCTCATCAAAAGTTACAGTTCTCTGAGTCTTAAGCGATATTCTTATAAAGAAGTGAAAAAAATGACAAAGTTGTTTAGTGAAAAATTAGGAGAAGGAGGATATGGCATTGTGTATAAAGCAAGTTTAGCTGATGGTCAACAGGTGGCAGTAAAAATACTGAAAGAGTCAAAGGGAAGTGTGGAAGAATTTATAGATGAAGTTTTTATCATTAGCAGAACATCTCATATGAACATTGTTTCACTTTTGGGATTTTGTTATGAGAAGAATAAACGAGCATTGGTTTATGAATTCATGCACAATGACTCTTTAGATAAGTTTACTTATAAAAAAGAGTCTTCTAATGGTGTTTATAATTTGGATTGGAACACCTGGTACCAAATCTCAATTGGCATTGCTCGAGGGTTAGAATATTTGCATCAAGGATGTAATACAAAAATTTTACATCTTGATATTAAACCTCAAAATATCCTTTTAGATGAACATTTTTGCCCCAAGATTGCAGATTTTGGATTGGCTAAAATATGTAAGAAAGATCAAAGTATTGTATCTATATTAGGTACAAGAGGAACTCCAGGATACATTGCACCAGAAGTTTTTAGTCGAACATATGGTGGTGTTTCTCACAAATCTGATGTATATAGTTATGGTATGTTGATTCTTGAAATTATTGGAGGAAGACATAACTACTATGAAAGTAAAGAATCACATACCAATGAACTTTGCTTTCCAGATTGGATCTACAAAGATCTTGAGAAAGGAAATATTCCTACAAGGTGTTTGCTTGACAAAGAAGAAGAAAATGGCATGGTAATGAAAATGACTTTAGTAAGCTTATGGTGTATTCAACCAAATCCATTGGATAGGCCTTCTATGGGTAAAGTAATAGACATGTTAGAAGGATCACTTGAGTCAATACCATATCCTCCAAAACCAGTCTTATTTTCTCCTGAAAGACTTGTCTCACAATATTCAGATATATCTTATAGCAATGAACATGAGACAAGTTCAACAACAATAGAAGAAATTGACTTAGAGAAAGGGTTAATGTGACTTTGATGAAACTTCCAGTTCTTGTTAAGCATTATTGTGTAAGTTCTTTTCACAAACTTCAAATATATGCTAACAAAAATTTGGATCAACTATGTATTTATAATATAATTAAGTGAAATAGTTTCAATATATATGGTACAATGTGGTAGACACTATTTTATTTCTCCTCTTCGTCCCAGTGATCTCATCATTCTGCTATGTTTATTGTTTCTTTCTCATTCACTTTGTTTAATTTATGTTACATATGTACATGCACTCTCAAAAGTAAAACATGTGTTCCATATGATAGAGAAAAATCAAATTTAAACAAGAATTACTGATTGTAACTTCTTCAATATAAGAAGGCAGTGAATATAATAACTTGACGCTTCTAATGATACAAGTTTAAGTGGTAGAGCATAAAATGTGAGACAGGTTGTGCATCCCCTGTTACTCTTACAAATGTGACAGAATTTGCTTTCTATCACATGGTATTTAATTCTTTGATGACCATTCAAGTTCTCAAGCTTTCAAGGGTGTAAGAGAGTACCATCATGAACTCACTAAAAAGTAAAAACTATCTTCTATTGGTAATATAAAGAGAAGAAAAACAAAGAAAACAGAAGATTAGTCTACGACATAATCGAGATACAGGAGAGGAAGAACCTGACTAGGGGGTTCATTTCAGTCCTTGCACTGTTGCACACAACAGCTGCATCCACAACCATCTTGGCTAGACAGTTCGCCCTCCCATTCGATATTCCAAACCACCACTCCACACTCAACCATGGTCCCAAGGGCATTGATGCTGCCAATCTAAATTGATTTTAACAAAATTTATCTCCGGACAATGCCAATCTATATGCACATCAATCTCTCTGTTCTTCTTAAGGAGCCAATAATAAGCTGAAGATGTAACATAAGAAACCTGATGCTTTTGGTTTATAAACCCAAGTGTCTTCCAAATCAGAACAAGGTGCTGTTAGAAGAGTGATATCTTGGGGAATACTTGTATATAGATGCTGCAAGTTCCATTGATTGTAAATCCAAATACCCCTCACCCTCATATGACTACTCACAATATTAATAACAGGAACTCTGGCACCAATAGGTCCTCCACTCAATCAATTTGAAAACCAAAGAGAAGAATTTTCAATGCCCAGGTTAAAATTAGACGATCCTTTGCAGAACAAATACTTCTCCATGTCCTAGTGGCATTCCTCTTAGGTTCTATACAAGAACACTAGAGCCAGATATACATTTATGGAGCCCAAATAGAAGTGCAGGCCTCTCGGGTTGGGTAAGAAGTAAGAACCTTCCAAACCAGTGAAGCATTTCATCAAACAGAACATGTGCATGGCAAGAACAAGAACAATTCAATTGGATATTGTATTTGGAGTTAGTTAATTCTAATTCTCCAAAATAATAGTCATCACATAAGCCAAAGAAGGCAAGTGAGGAAGTGCATAATCCATCACAAGAAATCAAAACAAAACATTATTATGATATTATTACAACCATTACAAATTAGCAGAAGTCTCCACTCTCCAGCAATTGGCAACTCACATCACACTCTCCAAAGCAACGTAACCAACTCTACGTCCTCATTGGCTGGGAAGTGCGGGAGTGGTATCAGCTTTTTTCTTCACGCGCCGAACGGCGAGTATCAAAGCAACAAATCGCAAAGAAAGTAAAACCACCAGAAACGTGACAAACACATAGATAAAAACGCGAAATCCGGCGTGAGTTTTCTGAATACGCGGATTGAGAAGAAAAGCACCGAGCGTGTAAGACACGGCAAGAAGGATGAGAGAGAAGGACATGAGCATTGCAAGCACCAGGGTTGGGTACCCTGGACCCAGAGGAACTCCGCTTATGACCAATATGCACGTGGTGATTGAAAACAAGAAGGAGATAGAGTTAGTTAGCATGAACCCGGAGTAACCGTGACGGTCAACTGCAGCGTAAACGGATTGACCTGGACATGCTTGACCGTGGGCAATTGGTGACGGACAAGCGACGGATCCGTTGTCGCCGTTTTGAATAACGCCGCCGGGTGGGTTGAGACCGTTTTGAAATGCCATTGTTGCAATGACGGTTGCCATGAGTCCCAGGTTCCCTCTCATTTCCTTCAGCCACTCGCCACCATCGTCACCTGGCGGAAGCGATACCAGATAACGGAAGCTACCCGAAATAATACTCACAATGACGTCCATTGTTAATTATTGAGAGAGAGAGAGAGCAAGCAAGCATGAGGCACTACTACTAATAATGTAAGTAGATTTTAGATTTTGTGAGTAGTAGCCATTAATTAATTATTAATAATGTATTTAATGATGTAAAATTTTATTTAATAGTAGAGAATTACTTATTTTTATTTTATTGGTTAAGTGTTGGCTAGATTCTTAGACTTTTTCAAAAAATAATACACTTTTTTAGGATTAATTTTTTTATACATGTTTTTGTTAAAAATGAAATTATTGGGTGTAATTATACATTGGTGAATTTTGAACACACATTTCAGCCAATACACAGAAACGTATTGAATATTTTTATAATACTATAATACATTTCAAATGTCAATATTTAAACAAAACATCATCTCTACTTTCATATTAAAAATAATTTCTGTGCCCCTAGCATTGCCAGTTAGCAGCTATTTAGTAAAATTTAGAATCTTTTCGTTGTGATAATTCCTTCACTTAATTGGGATTTTCGCCATCTTTCTTCGTATCTCGATAATGCATTATTAAATAACGGATATAATTTAATCTTTGAATTCTCAAAGTATGTACAACAATTTTAAATTAAAACAAATCTCAAATAAACTTGAACAGTCTAGTAATTATCTCACTAGTCTATTTAAGTAAGAATTGAAATTCGAATTTGCATTATATACGTAATAATTTATTAACCAATTACAAATTTTAAATAAAATTTTGATCTGTGATAAATTAATTTTTAATATGCCGAATTGAGGAGTAACATAAGCTAGAAAAAACAAATCCTTTGTTAGGAAAAAACACACACATATATATACATATATATATATATATACACACATGGGTTTTTGCATACCTGGGTTTAGAAGCATATATAGCAGCAATAGAGATATAGAGGGACATGAACATATTGCCAATACCAAGGTGGGATATCCTGGACCCAGGGTAGCCCCACTCATAAATATAATACATGTGATTAAAGAAAACAAGAAAGAGATAGTGTTGGTCAACGAGTATAAATTATTGATGTATTTTGCTTGATTGATCGCAACTTAGAGCACGAGGCAGTGGCAAGTGTGAAAAGAAAAGCAAAATTTTTCTTTTGAAAATTTTAAGAAGTTAGACCTAGTTTTGTGACGACGATGTTGCAAAATTTGACCTAGTCAGTAACTAGCAACCTTATATGCTGCACGCCTACAACTTTATAAAGCTGAAGTTGATATTTCTTCTTGAACAGCCATGAGTGTAACATAATATGTAGGGTATCTCATATATGTTTTATGTATGGAATTTTTGGTTGAGTAGTAGCTAGTGCCATGGATGAAGAATCTTAGCATGAGTGTCAAAAACCAAAAGTAGTTAAGAAAAAAACATTCACTACAAGTAAAAAGAACCATTCAAAAGTCAAAACCTATAAAAAAAACGTAATTAAAAAGAATATCTAAAATAGAAACAGATATAACAACAAGAAGAAAAAAAAAACATAATAAAAACAAAATATTTAAAACAATTTAAAAATATAAAAATCATCTAACCGGTTCTCAATTATTACTGTGCACCTGAATTTTCATAAAAAATATATTTAAAATCTAAAAATAAAAGGCACCACTCAAATAAAGATCCTAAAAACAACTTTTTCTAAAGACGCTTATGTGGCAAAATCTAAACTATACATTCTAAAACCACACTTTTAACTACATAACACTTAAAACCATAGCATTTTATGAGAAAAGCGTCGCCTAATGAAAAAAAGTAAATTAGAAGATTTAAGAGAAGAAATAATTAAATTATCAAAATTAATAGATCAAAAACTAATGATTTTAACTAATGTTAATTGTAATGACACCGAATTCTTAAAAATCAATACAAAATGATTTTTCTCAAAATCTTTATTTTACTATAAGTTTTATTGAAGGACTTCAAAAACTTGAAAAAACTTATATTTCACATGGAATTTCTAAAAAATACTACCATGGAAATGATTCCCCACATCTCTATCATACTTTTAACCCACAATTAAATTCTATAGTAGATATGTTTGAAGAAATATTAGTATCCATAAAATTTCAAAAAAATAAGAAAAAAGAGGAATCTAATATAAACGAAATTAAACAGATATTAAATAAATATTTTCAGAAAGAGAATCCCAAAGAAGAAAAAATTCAAAATATAGACAACATAACAAAACTAAAAGTAAAACCACCATTAAAATTATGAACATTGAAGAAAAATTAGAAGAAGTTACAATGCTTTTTAAACAATTAAAAATGGCTCAAGAAAATAATATTATGGAACAAGAATTTCAAATAGAAGAAGAATTAGTAAATTCTGAAAATATAGAAAATGAAGAACACATCCTAGATTATTCAAGTGATGAAGAACCAGCAATTCCAATACAAGTAAAAAATGAAGCTGGAACATCTAAGGATAATCAATCTCAATTTAAATGGGAAACAGATTTTGAAAATTATGCTTTTAAAAAGGGATTTATAAATAAAAATTCAAAGTATACAAAAATACCATCAAAGTACGTTCCTAAAATCCAGGAAACGGAAGGAGAAAGAATGCTCGATTTAGACTGTAAAAAGAATGAAAAACAAATTTTCGAGAACTGGTTGAATTCCTTCTTATTAGAAGCCTTTACTAATCCAAAACTTAGTGAATTATCGGGAGGAGATATCTGGAATTATATAGGGTTTCATACTAAAGGAACTGTAAGAGATTACATGACATCAATAGAAAACCAAATAATAGAAGAATTAGCAACAAAAACAACAGTTTACTATAAAATATTACATATAATGATGATTCTATATAAAGAATTTTTTGGAAAAAACATTATAGATCATAGACAAGAAGTCTATAATAAAGAATATCAAGAAGCAAAAAACCATTTATCTAATATTCAAATATATGATTTATGTAATGTGGAATCTTACATATGTGAATACAGAATACATTATTATAAACTAAAAGAAGAAGATAAAAACCATTATCTTAGTATGTATATAACAAAACTTCCATACCCTGCTAATGAATTTATAATGGAAAGATTTATAAGAGAAATAAATAGAGGAACAATTGAAAATAATTTTGACAGAGCAACTTCTGCAATAAGAGAGGAAATAAAAGAACGTTGTATGCAAGAAGCAACTAAAAAAAGATTTGAAAATATAATTAGAATTTGCTGTCAGGATAATGAAAAAATACCTCAAAATATGGTCTTAATAAAAATTTTCAAAGAAAAAGAAAATATCAATTTAGAAAAAGAAAATACTATCCAAACTGGAGAAAAAAGAGGTATTTTAGAAAAAGAAATAACAATAAAAAACAAAAAATAACTATTGCCCAAATAAAAAAGAAAATTGTAAGTGTTGGTATTGCCAAGAAGAAGGACACTATGCAAATGAATGTCCAAAAAAGAAGGATAAAAAAGACCTTACCAAACAATTAGAAATTGCTAAGTCTTGTTTCATGGAATCATTAGAAGAATCAGATGATAACTTAGACTATATTTTTGAATATGTCTCAGAAACAGACTCAGAGACTGAGCAATAATGCCACATTTATTACTATAAAAATAACAGAAAAGTTTATAAATGCTTTCATAGATACTGGAGCAACACAATGCTTTGCTAGTACAAATATAAAACTTGATTGGAAAAAATTAAAGAAACCATTAAGAGTTAGAATAGCTGACAAATCAATACATAAAATTGACCAAAAAGCAGAAATGGTTGAAATATTTATTCAAAATTATAGGTTTATTGTTCCATCTATATATATGATAGATTCTGGGATGGATTTTATCATAGAAAATAACTTCTTAAAGTTATATCATCCATTCATTCAAGAATTAACATACATAATTTTAAAAGCTCCACACGATTCTTCAATAAATCAAAAATCAAAACGTATAAAGATACCAACTACTACTATAGATAAGATTTTAAAATTTAAAATATTTTCTATATTAGAAACATGTTATTTAAATTTATATTTTCAGATAAATATCCCAAAAAATAATCTTGAAATAAAAATAGAAGAACTTTTGGATGAAATTTGCGCTGAAAATCCTTTAGATATTAAAAATACAAATAAAGAATTAGTAAGTATTAAATTAAAAGATCCTACAAAAGAAATAAATGTTCCAAATAAAATTCTTTATTCCGCAAGAGATAGAGAAGAGTTCTCATTAGAATGTAAAGATCTTTTGCAAAAAGGAATTATAAGATTAAGTAAAAGTCCTCATGCGGCTCCAGCTTTTTATGTCGAAAACAATAATGAAATTAAAAGGGGAAAACGAAGAATGGTAATTAATTATAAGAAAATGAATGAAGCAACTGTTGGTGATGCTCATAAACTTCCAAGAAAAGATTCTATTTTAGAAAAAAATCAAGGGAGCAACTTGGTTTTCATCTCTTGATGCAAAATCAGGATATTGGCAACTTCGTTTAGACGAAGAAACAAAGAAATTAACTGCTTTTACTTGCCCAATAAAAGAATCAACAAGTGTGTTGCTCTATGAATAGAATGTTTTACCATTCGGATTAAAACAAGCCCCAGGTATCTATCAAAGATTTATGGAAAAAATTTAAAAGAATTAAATGAATTTATTTTAGTTTACATTGATGATATATTAATTTTTACAAAACAGGATAAAGAAGATCATCTTCAAAAATTATTAATAGTTTTAGTAAAGAAAAAGGATTAGTTCTTAGCAAAAAGAAAGCAAAAATTGCAAGACAAGAAATAGAGTTTCTTGGGTTAATTTTATCCACTCAGGAAAAGTTAAAACTTCAACCAAATATTTTAGAAAAGGTAAATTTATTTCCTAATAAAATAGAAGATAGAAAATAATTACAAAGATTTTTAGGGTGTATAAATTATATTTCTGATCAAGGATTTTTAAAGAATATAACAGAATACACTAAAAACTTATTTCCAAAAATAAGTACTAAAAAAGAATAGAAATGGGAAGAAAAAGATAGTATGCAAATTCAAAGGATCAAAGAATTATGTGAAAAGCATCCGGAACTTTATATTCCAGAAAAAAACGACTACTTAATAGTAGAAATAGATGCTTCAGACATAACCTGGTCAGGATGTCTAAAAGCTAAGAAAGCTATAAAAAGTTTGGAACAAGAAAAAGAATCACTAGATTCTAAATATTCCCCAAAGGAATTACTTTGCAGGTATATTTCAGGGACTTTTACTCCAACAGAACAGAGATATACTACTCATGAAAAAGAAACTCTAGCAGCAATTAAATCTCTTAAAAAATAGAAAATTAATTTACTACCCAAAGAATTTACATTAAGGACAGATTCAAGTTACCTAACAGGTTTCATTCGATACAATTTAAAAGTTGATTATAATCATGGGCGATTGGTAAGATGGCAATTATTTTTGTTACAATCTCCAATAAAAATTGAATATATTAAGGGTGACAAAAATATTATTGCAGATACATTAACAAGAGAATGGAATTCGTTTAAACGTATTAAATCAAGAAATTCAAAAATATCAGCAAGAACTCGAAGAATGCAAGCATTGTCAGCAAATAAGAACACAGATCCAATCCCTCAAGAAGGCCATTGAAGCAATGAAATCAACACAACAACCAAAACCATCAGAGTTCAGCCAGCCAAGCATGGTGGACAAACCAGGTGAAGAAAAAATTTCAGAAAATAAAACAATTGCTGAAATTATTAAAAAATCCACACAAGACAAAAAATATTATGTAATTTATAATGGCTCCATGAAAGGAGTATATGATGCCTGGAAAAAAGCAGCACCATTCACACATCAATCAAAGATAGTTCATAAAGGAGGATTTTTAACACTAGAAGAGGCAAAGGAATCCTTCAGGGAATATGAAGCTCTTCATCCAGAGCAAACCCTAAAAAGAGCAGATAAAGCTCCAGTTCAAGCCCAGAGAACAGGAATAATGAGAAACATTCCTACAAGGGCTGAAATCAAGGAAAAGAAAAGGGTCTGTAGATCAAATCTCAGATAAACACTTAATATAGTCCTGAATTGGACCGAAGAAAAAAGGGCAAGTTTGGGGTACTATCCTATCGCCAAAGAACAGCTAACAAAGCTGGTTATTTTTCCAGAGGCTTCCCCATCTGACACTTATTAGTTTTTTCAGTATGGATTAATTGATACAATTTTAATTTTTAATGATCTAAAAATTATTAGTGAGTTTCTTGCAGGATTCGTTGATACAGTAAAGAGATTTAAAAATATGATTGACAATGTAAATCCAAGGGATATATCCCTAAAATTTATAAATAGTCAACCTATTTTTAGTGAAGAAGAAGAATGCTTAGTTCCAGCACACCAAGTAATATTCATGTCCGTCTTTCCAGGAAACTTTCAACCAATTGATCAAATTCAAGATTTAGCAAGCTACAGTCATGAAGGAAGACTAGCTAGCACATTAGCGAGGGTCTTTGAAAGAACTCAAAAAATAACAAGGGAATCTCACACAAGAATTAATTATAAAAGCAGAAATACTCTGCTTGTGTCAAGTAAAAGAAATAAAATTGAAGAAAGAGAGATGAGACTCTTGGTGAAATTCGAATCTGCATTCTACAATCTATCCGGACTCTTAGAAAAGCTCCCTGAAGGGATAAAAAAGAATCTCTGCTATTTGATAAAAGACAGAGAAGACCACAAGTACCAGCTATGTGCCTCGGAAATATCTGAAGAAAGCAATAATGAAATGGAATCCATCCACATGATAAAAGAAGAAGACAGTGCATCCATCCACATGATAAAAGAAGAGGACAGCGCATCTGAAGCATCCCTCAACATTATTGCATAATGACGTAAGCGCTTAGGTCATAGAGCACCAACAATGTAGCTGGTGCAAGATAATAAACAATGACGTAAGCAATAACGTCATAAGAAGGGTAAGGATGGGAATTGTCCATCAGACCCAACCATTATAAATAGATTGCTTAGGCAATTGTAGAATGTATCAGAAAACAGAAAGCAAAAGGCTAAGAGTACTCATATGCTAGAGAGCAAGGAGGAAGATGCCAAGGCAATTCTGTAGTCTGACAAAAGAATTCCCTTAGGAAAAAATAGTTTTAAACTCTCCTCTGGAGTTAATATCTACAATCTCCCCTCTGGAGATAAAAACACCTTATGTAAAATATACTAAATAAAGGAAGTTTTTCTCCAGAAAGGTACGTCTTTGTCCTAATCTCTTAGTTATGAATTATTTAGAAAGCTTAGAATTAACGGAAGAATCTGATTATTATAGATTAACTGCTTTATTAGATAATGAAAAACAGGTTGTTCTAAAAATAGAATTAAATCTCAAATCAAATGAAAATTTTAATAAACAAAGTCTTTTAAAAGAAGTTTTTAATAGAAAAAATATAATATACTATGAAAAAATTCAACTTGAAGCCCCTGTAAAAATAAAATCTGCTAATGGAAAACTTGAAATAGCTTTAATAAACGATGAAGAATTAAGTAAACAGATTGAGAAAATTAAGGATCAACAGAAAAGATCTAAAATTGGATGGATTCATATTAGTACCATACAAGTTTTAATCAAATCTACATATATGAAAGGAATTAATTTACCAATAAGTTTAGCAATCTGTGACAAAAGAATTACTGATGACCCAATAGATCAAATAATTGGAATTGTTCATGGAAATTTGACAAATGTAAATGTTAAATTTAATGCCCATCTTGGATATGCTATACCTTTATCAACTGAAAATCTTGGTAGATCTATAAGTTTAGCTTATAAATTTCATAGAAAAAGTTTAATGGAATAAGATGATGAACCATTTTCAATTACATATGCAATAAATTATGCTTTAACAAATAGCCATCATAGTATAATATTTAAAAATAGAGAAAGAATTTATGTTGATGAATTATTTCAGAAAATTGTAAAAACAGAAATACCAAAATATAAAGCTATTGAAAACCCAATTCTATTATTAAAAGAACCATAAAAAAGATCGGTTTCATCAAATTTTCAAATAAGAGAATCTAAAATCAATAGTCCTTTAAGTTTATCTAAATTAAAAATTAAAGAAGAAAATTCTGAAATAAAGGAATTAACAAAAAAGGTCGAAAAATTAAATGAAACCCTAAATACTAAATTATGACAATAAATAAGGAAGAAATATATGTAACTTATCAAGATAAAAAAACAAGAGCTCTTTGAAAGAGAAAATCGTTTGAATTATTTGCAGTTTTCTGAAATAAATCAAAGAGCATTTAAAACTCTAAAAATAATCTATAACAAGTTAAAAAGGGAAGTTGAAGAGCTAGAAAAATTAATAGAATCTCTGAAAAATAGTGATGAATCAATGATAGAGTTTGCAGAAATTCTAAAATAAATAATGATAAACAAAACTATTTTAGGAATTATAATAAGATTACCTAATTTATGAGGCATAAAAAGATTGAAAAACCAGAAAATAAAATAAAAAGGAAAAGAGCGAAAAAATTAAAAAATAAAATAGAGGAGTATAAAAGAGAATTAAACAATCTTCAGGTCGAAATTGATGACCTTATAATAAAAAGGATAGAAATAAGAATAAATATAAACAAGTTAGAATCAAATATAGGAAATTTATAAATGTCTGGAAAACCATATTACGATTTAAAAGAATTAAAACTGTTGCAAGAAAAGATGGAGACAAGAGAAAGTGTAGAAATAAAAAGAAGTTTTTGAGGATTTAAGAAATTATAAACAAATAAAAGATTTTATAATAGAAATTAGAATATAATTAAAAAAACTATAAATATGAAATCAGAATTATAAATATACATAAAGGACTAGTAATAAATAATCATTTAACAAATACAAGAGAAATTACAGCTATTCTAGATTATGAAGTTGTAAATTATTGAATCTATACAAATTATAAACTTATTTGAAGCAAAATACGAAGAGTTAGTAAAAATTTCGAAAGAAGAATTAAAAAAAAAGTCGAAATTAAAAAATTGGTATCAGAGCCAAATTAACGATTAAGGACAACACTTTCTCTTTAAACAACACTTTTAATAATACGCTTTTAAATCAATAACAACCACAAAATAAGATGAAATTGGCAACTTTATGGTAGCTCCAAAAATAAAAGGCACATCAAAAGACAAAGGCAACCAAAAAAAACGAAACATTCAAAACTAGTAAACATAATCGTCAAAGCCTAGATCAACCATGTCCATGTACATACGGCAGCAGACGCTAAAAGAAGAGCTGCAGCGCGGTATCCCGCGCGACGGTTTTCCTCTTCAGCGTCGCTCGCAGCTCCTGGCCGTTCGTTCCTTCCCGAGCATTGCATGCATCGTGGAGGCGGTTGTCGCAGTGCAGCAGCGCCTGCAGCTCCTGGCCCTTCTTGCCTTGTGGAGGCGGTGGCTGCGGCAGCCTGCTTCACGGGTGATGGGTGAGGTTCCTCTGAAAAGTTCAGCGGTGGCGCGGAGGCGACGCTGGATGGCGATGATTCGGAACGGCACGGCATGTGGATCGGGAGAGGGAGCAGCACGACGAAACAGTGCGGCGTGGACGGCAGGGTGAGAGGACGGCGTGCAGCTCCTGGCCCTTCTTGCCCTGTGGAGGCGGTGGCTGCGGCAGCCTGCTTCACGGGCGATGGGCGAGGTTCCTCCGACAAGTTCAGCGGTGTCGCGGTGGCGACGCTGGACGGCGACGATTCGGAACGGCACGGCATGGGGATCGGGAGAGAGAGCAGCACAATGAAATAGTGCGGCGTGGACGGCAGGGTGAGAGGACGGCGTGGTGTGGGAGGCTTGGGAGAGAGATATTAGGAGTTGTGTGGGGGGTTTTATAGTCGGCGTATATTTTGCTTGATGGGTAAGTTTTCTCAAAATTATTTTTTACAGTCATTTTAAAATATTTAAAATTTTTTAATTTTTTAATTTTTAAATTTAAAATTAATTATTTAACTTATTTTATCAGTTAAGCAATATCTTTTAAGATTATATCACACATGTTAAGATAAGTATATGATGTGGATGACCATTAATATGGGCGGTTCAATTTTTTCATATTGAAAGAAGCAAGTTATAGACAAAACAATATTTATAAAGTTTGAAAAGTGAAACCTTAAAAACAATATTTATGAAGTTTGAAAAGCGAAACCTTGTATGACTATAAAAACATGTTCGGGGTAAAAGGAATACACTATTACAAAAGTAATTAATAACAAATACTATTCTCTCTCTTTCTATACACAGCTTCCTCTCTTTACATTGCTACATATATTTAAATATATGAATTATCTTTATTATATTGAGTAATTATATTGGTAGATATAATATTAATACTAAGGCTATCTATTTATGTTTCTTTATTTTATATCTATTTTCTCTTCCTTATTTATTCTACAACAAGACTCTGATCAAATTTTTAGGAAGACTCAGGTAACAAATTTTCATTATGTCGAAACTCTCTCATCTTGAATTCAATGCTCTTGATATATCTAGAAACAATTATTTATCATGGATATTAGATGTTGAAATCCATCTTGATTCAATTGATCTTGGAGATACAATTAAGGCTGAAAATAATGCATCCCAGAAGGATAAAGCCAAAGCCATGATTTTTCTTCGTCGTCATCTTGACGAATGATTGAAAAATGAATATCTCACATTAAAAGATCCTGCAGATCTTTGGAAAGACCTTGAAGAAAGGTACAATCATAAAAAAATGGTGATACTTCCTCAAGCCCGATATGAATGGACGCACATGCGTCTATAGGATTTTAAATCCATAAATGAATATAATTCTGTAATGTTTCGAATCACCTCACGAATAAAATTATGTGGGGAAAAGATAACTGACCATGATATGTTAGAGAAAACTTTCTCAACCTTTCATGTCTCGAATGTGTTTCTGCAGCAGCAGTATCGAGAAAAAGTGTTTAAAAATTATTCTGAGTTAATTTCTTACCTTCTTGTTGCTGAACGCAACAATGACTTGCTCTTGAAAAATCATGAAGCGCGCCCAGCTGGCGCCGCCCCATTTCCTGAAGTAAATACGACAAATTACTCTAGAAGATGTAAATGGCAAGGTTTTAATAACAAGAAAAATTATGGAAGAAAAAAGAATTATGTTCAAAAGAGAGGATCTCACCAGAAGTGGGATAAAGAAAGAAATATCGGGCAGAATAAATAAACAGAGGATAAGTGTTTCCGTTGTGGTGGAAAGGGCCATTGGTCACGTACCTGTCATACCCCAAGGTACCTAGTCGATCTTTACCAGGCATCTTTGAAAAAGGACAACAAGGAAAAAGAGTCGAATTTTGTTTCAAATGATGTTGAAAATTCTACCACTCATTATGATGTATCCAATTTCTTTGAGGATCCTGAAGAAAATATTGGTCATTTGATCAATGATGGAATAGTTTAATACGTGGGATTGTTAAGTATCCATGTAAATAAATAATGTAAAGAACTTATTGTTAAGTTTTATTTTCTATGCATTTAAGTTTCAAATATGATGTATATAAATAATGAAATATTAATGCTTATGAATTTTGAAATCATTAAATGTGTCATGTTTTAAAATAAAATTTTAGTATATGACATTATTTTTATGTACAGTATTTCTTAAAAAAATAATTTCAATCAAAAATTTAATTTGACTGTGCATGTATTACTACTCATTTTATTATTATTTGTCTTTGAAGAGAATGACAAGGACATATAGTGAAGATGTTTGCCTTGCGGATAGTGTAAGTTTGCACACCATTTTCAAAAGTGATATATATTTTACCCATCTTGTGCCAAAAGAAGAATATGTTAATATTATTATTGGCTCAGACAATGTGATAGAAGGCTCTGGAAGAGCTATAATTTTGTTTCTTGGAGGAACAAAATTCATAATAAATAATGCACTGTTGTCTACCAAGTCTAGAAAAAACTTGTTGAGCTTTAAAGATATTCGTCGAAATAGATATCATATTGAGACTATGAATGAGGGAAATCATGAGTATTTATGTATCACAACTCATGATTTAAATAAAAAGGTTATATTAGAAAAGTTGCCCTCACTTTCATCTGGGTTATATTATACCAAGATTAGTGCAATTGAATAATATGCCACTGTAAACCAGAAGTTTACTAGCCCAAATGAATTTATAACTTGACATGATAGATTGGGTCATCCGGGAACAACTATGATGAGGAGAATTATTGAAAACTCCCATGGACATTCACTAAAGAACCAGAAGATTCTTAAATTTAGTGAATTTTGTTGTGCTGCATGTTCTCAAGGAAAGTTAATTTTAAGGCCATCACCAGTAAAGATTGGATTTGAGTCCCCTGAATTCCTAGAAATGATTTAAGGTGATATATGTGGACCTATTCATCCACCATGTGGATCTTTTAGATATTTTATGGTCCTAATAGACGCATCTTCGAGATGGTCACATGTGTGCTTATTATCTTCTCGCAACCTGGCGTTTGCGAGATTACAGGCTCAAATTATTCGATTAAAAGCACAATTTCCAAAAAACCCAATCAAAGCAATTCGTCTTGATAATATTAGTGAATTTACTTCCCAAGCTTTTGATGCTTATTGTATAGCTAATGGAATAAGTGTTGAACATTCAATAGCTTATGTTCACACATAAAATGGGTTAGCAAAATCACTTATTAAACGCTTCCAATTAATTGCTAGACCCTTACTTGTGAGAATAAATCTCCCAACCTCGGTTTGGGGGCATGTTATTTTACATGCCGCAACACTTATTCGTTTGAGGCCAACGAGTTACCATCAGTTCTCTCCTATGCAATTAGCTTTTGGCCAGCAGCCAAATGTTTCCCATTTAAGAATATTTGGGTGTGCAATATATGTTCCCATTGCACCACCTAATCGCACCAAAATGGGACCCCAAAGAAAATTGGGGATATATGTTGGATATGATTCTCCCTCTATAGTGAGGTATCTTGAGATACAAACTGGAGATGTATTTAAAGCCCGGTTTGCGAATTGTCATTTCAATAAATCAAAATTTCTAACATTAGGGGGGAGAGAATAAATTTCCTGAAAAGGAACTTAATTGGAATGCATCATCCTTGATGCATTTAGATCCTTGATCAGGGCAATGTGAACTAGAAGTTCAAAAGATTATACATTTGCAAAGAATAGCAAATGAATTGCCTGATGCATTTTTCGATACAAAGAGGATAACCAAGTCGTATATACCATCGGAAAATGCCCCAATTCAAATTGATGTCCCAATTAGACAAATTGCCACCAAAGCAAATACATGCCAGAAGCGTGGCAGGCTTGTCGGTTCCAAAGACAAAAATTCTCGAAAGAGAAAAGAGGTAAATAATATTCCTGTTGAAAAAGACATAGTAGAGATACCTACAGTTGTCCAAAATTCTGATATAGTTTTAATGCCAGATGACGTTCAGGTACCTGAACATTGTGAAAATGACAAGATCTCGATAAATTATGTCTTTACAGGAGAGAAATGGGACCGAAATAAGACAATTATCAATGAAATATTTGCATATAATATGGCATTAAATATCATGCATGAAAGTAAGGATCTTGAGCCAAGATCAGTCGAAGAATGTCGACAAAAGAATGATTGGCCAAAATGGAAAGAAGCCATGAAGGCTGAATTAGACTCACTTGCAAAACGTGAAGTCTTCGGACCTGTAGTCCGTACACCAGAAGATGTAAAACCTGTTGGATACAAGTGGGTATTTGTGAGAAAACGAAATGAGAAAAATGAATTTGTGTGCTACAAAGCCCGACTTGTGGCACAAGGTTTTTCACAAAGGCCCGGTATAGATTATGAAAAAACGTATTCCCTTGTAGTGGATGCGATGACATTGTGTTATTTGATCAGTTTATCTGCATATCATAAACTGTATATGCATTTAATAGATGTGGTAATAGCCTATTTATACGGCTCATTAGATTGGGATATCTATATGAAAGTCCATGAAAGACTAAAGATATCTAAACCATCCAATGAATATTCACAGGGATTATACTCAGTTAAATTTCAAAGATCTTTATATGGTCTGAAGCAATCTGGACGAATGTGGTATAATCGTCTTACTGAGTATCTGGCTAAAAAAAGATTTAAGAATGATGATATCTATCCATGTGTTTTCATAAAGAAATCTGCATCTAGATTCATTATAATTGCTGTGTATGTTGATGATTTAAATATCATTGGAACTCCTGAAGAGATTTCAACAATTATAAAAACTCTAAAAGAAGAGTTTGAGATGAAAGATCTTGGAAAGACTAAAATTTGCCTCGACCTGCAGATCGAGCATATAAAAAATGGGATCTTTATTCATCAAACAACATACACAGAGAAGATATTGAAGAGATTTTATATGGATAAGTCACATCCATTAAGTACTCCAATGATTGTAAGATCTTTAGATGTGGAAAAAGATCAATTCCGTCCCAAGGAAGAAAATGAAGATATCCTTGGTCTTGAAGTACCATATCTTAGTGCCATTGGAGCGCTAATGTATCTTGCTAATAATACGCGACCTGACATATCATTCGCAGTGAATTTACTAGCAAGGTATAGTTCCTCTCCAACTAGAAGACATTGGAGTGGAATCAAGCAAATCTTTCGATATCTTCATGGAACGGTTGATATGGGATTGTTTTATCCCTATGGATCCAAATCACAACTAGTTGGCTATGCAGATGCTGGATACTTGTCTGATCCACATAAAGGGATATCTCAAACAGGATACCTATTCACATATGGTGGTACAGCTATATCATGGAGGTCCAAAAAACAGACGATTGCAGCAACATCCTCTAATCATGCCGAAATACTAGCGATTCATGAAGCAAGTCGCGAGTGTTTTTGGCTCCGGAGTTTGATCCAATATATTCTGTCATCATGTGGACTGATTGATCATAAGATAGCTCCAACTGTCCTGTTTGAAGATAATACAGCATGTATTGCTCAACTTAAAGGCGGATATATCAAAGGTGATAAGATAAAACATATTTCTCCCAAATTCTTCTTCACTCATGATCTTCAAAATCAAGGGACAATTGATATCCAACAGATTCGCTCAAGTAATAATCTGGCAGATTTATTTACAAAGTCACTCCCAAAATCCTCCTTTGAAAGATTGGTACATGGAATTGGGATGCGCCGATTTCGAGACATTAAATGATGTCGACAAGAGGGGGAGACTGTACTCTTTTTTCCTTGGTCAGGTTTTTTCCATTGGGTTTTTCTTGACAAGGTTTCTAATGAGGCAGTCCTCATCACAAAGGATATTGTACTCTTTTTCCTTCACTAAGATTTTTTTCATTGGGTTTTTCTTTAGTAAGATTTTAACGAGGCAATAATCCTAAATGGTCATCTAAGGGGGAGTGTTAAGATAAGTATATGATGTGGATGACCATTAATATGGGCGGCTCAGTTTTTCCATATTGAAAGAAGCAAGTTACAGACAAAATAATATGAGAAAAAGACAAATAGGTCCCTGACTTTTCAAACTTTTGACAAATACATCCCTCACAAAATTTAAATACAAAAAAGTCCCTGACTTTAACAAACGGAGGACAATTTAGTCCTTCCGTCTATTTGTCTCTCATACACCAAACGGAACTGGCTGACGTGGCTGAAACGGTGTCCAGGTGTCCGTTACGGTGCCACGCTGGAAAGGGAATAAAGTTCGAAGGACAAATAAGTCCTTGACGTCATTTTACAAATAAAGTTCGAAGGACAAATAGGTCCTTGAGATTTTTTTTTCAAAATTAATAAACTCCTTTCCTAAATTCTCTCATCTACCTCTCTCCATTTTTATATTTCTCTCTACTATTTTTACTCTATATATAATTATATTTTATATTAGTAATTTGACAAATTAAAATATGTCATTCGATATTTTTTTACAATTAAAATATTTTAAATGTAAAAGTATACACATTAAATTATTTTAAATTTTAGATAACGAATGTTAAAATTAATTATAAATAATTTAAAAAAAATTATTCTCGTAATATTATTATGGATAAAAATACTAGTTCTAATATAATACACAAATGCACTAATGCTAACTTAATACATGAATGATGCACAAATGAACTAATGCTAACTTGATGCATAAATGAACTCATGCTAACTAATGCCACTGGTATGATGAAAACTGAACTAATGCAATTTAACAAATTCTAATATAATACACAAATGCACTAAAACTGAACAATGCAATTTAAAAAAAAAAAAAGTAGAAACAGAACAAGCCCGATTTCTGTAATTTTAATACAAATAATTTAAATTGCATAATACAACAAGTTAACTAGATTTCAAAATACAAGCAGTTCATTCAATCTATAACATAAATATTTTTTTACATTATAATATAGATCTAATTTGAATATTATTTCAATCTATAATTTAAATTGCAGAGTTCCATTACCATTAATGGGTGGCTCCGCGATTTCTTATGGGCGCAAGCCTCCCAGGTAATTCAGTCTTATAGATTTTTTCAGTTAAGATAGTGAATGGAATTACAATTATTTCAACTATTTAATCAATTACTTCTTGGAAATGCTAAAAGTATTATTCAATTTTTTATATGATACCGGGATTGATATTAAGAATATCAGCCCAGGTGTTAATTACACGACCTTGACTATCAACTACAGATTGGTTGAAATTGAAACCATTTAAATTGAAAGCCATAGTGCTAATCCATTTTTGGATAGGTGCCCATATAAAACAAATACTCAATTCGACCTATACGAAATAATTTTTTTATAAAAAAAAACTAACTTTTAGCCTACATAAACTAAATTCTCATAATAAAAGCATAATAGAAGTATAATGAAAAAAAAAATTCTCAAGGACCTATTTGTCTTTTGAACTTTATTTGCAAAATGACGTCAAGGACTTATTTGTCCTTCGAACTTTATTCCCCTTCCAACGTGGCACCGTAACGGACACCTGGACACCATTTCAGCCACGTCAGCCAGTTCTGTTTGGTGTATGAGAGGCAAATAGACGGAAGGACTAAATTGTCCTCCGTTTGTTAAAGTCAGGGACTTTTTTGTATTTAAATTTTATCAGGGATGTATTTGTCAAAAGTTTGAAAAGTTAAGGACCTATTTGTCTTTTTCCCAAATAATATTTATGAAGTTTGAAAAGTGAAACCTTGTATGCCTATAAAAGCATGTACGGGATAAAAGGAATACACTACTACAAAAACAATCAATAACAAATACTATTCTTTCTCTTTCTATACACAGCTTCCTCTCTTTACGTTACTACATATATTTAAATATATGAATTATCTTTATTATATTGAGTAATTATATTGGTAGATATAATATTAATACTAAGGCTATTTATTTATGTTTCTTTATTTTATATCTATTTCCTCTTCCTTATTTATTCTACAACAAAACACTCTCTTATCCTATGAATTCAAAATTAAGTTAACTCTTGATAAGGGTTTTTTTTGGGTTATAATGGGCCTATTTTTAGTTAGTTAGTTTTTTATATTTTTTAAAGGTTAAATTTTAAATTTTAATAGTATAAAAATAAAAAATTAATTTAAAATATTAGTTAATATTAATAAAAAATATAGATATTTATTATTTAATATTTTTTGTTAATATATTGATAAAAAATCAATATTTATTATTCAATATTTTTCTTTTTTGATATATAAAATTTAATTTTAATACATTGCTAGCCTTAAGTAATTTTACACATATATAGCATATCAATAAAAAGATTTACTTTTTATTTTGACATTGCGTATATGATCATGTTATTTCCTCTTAATTGTTATATAATTAGCATTATTAGTTAGAATATAGAGTTAAATTTATTATTCTTTGAATCTGTATAGTTTATTTACCATAATTCAATTACCATAGTTAGTTGAGTGTATATAAGCTTTTCTTTTGTAAAAGAGAAAGGTGTGATTAACCATTACAACTGAAATTCCAATTCTGTTACAATTTCCTTCTTTCTCTTTCAGACCTCTCCCTTTTCTACTCCTTCATTTTTCATTCTTCTTTTCTACTCCTTTTTCATTGTTGAATTAGAGAAGGAATTATTCTGTAATCAACAAGGTGATATGTCTATTACTGAATACTATATACTGCAAAAGTCAATTTGAGAGGAATTGGATGAATTTCGACCGATCTGTAAATGTCTTGATGCCTGTGTATGTGGTTTGGCTGTGATGCGATAATATAGGAGGGAGGCCAATGCTATTAGCTTCTTGAGAGGAGTGAATGAAAGTTACACCACAGTTAGATCGTAGATAATGCTGATGCAGCCATTCCCTGATGTTTCCACCATTTTCTCATTACTTCTTCAGCAAGAGAGACAACATAGTGCTCTTTATTTGGGTGACACCAAGGAGTTGGTTAATGCTATGAACACAACTGGAGAGGGATTCAATCATGATAACCGAGGTAGGAATTTTGGCAGAGGAGGGCATGGAGGTAAGAATAAGTCCTCTGGAAAGAATTCAAGTAAATTGTGCTCACACTGTGGCGAAACAGGACACTTGGTTGACACATGTTACTTCAAACACGGTTTTCCCCCTCACATGCAAAGAAATAAAAAACCACAATCATTTGGAACTGCCTCAATTAATAATGTTAATACCACAGCTGAGATGAATGATGAATTCAACAACACTCCATCACTTTCTGGTCAAAAGGAAGGTGGTAAAAGCTTTGATGTCTTATTTTCTGAAGAACAGAAGCAATCCTTGATTGCTTTACTCCTCAAGCATGAACCATCACCTTCTCATAGTAAGTCAGCAGCAGCAACTGTACAGGCCCCTTCAGCAGGTATATTTCACACTCTTTCTTTGTCAAGTCATTTTATATACAAATCTGATTGGATCTTAGACACAGGTGCTACTGCACATGTTTCATTTTCTATCTGTTATTTCTAGTCTTATAAACGGATTGATCCTGTTTTAGTCAAGCTGCCTGATGGTTCAAAGGCTGTCTCAACCATTTGTGGGATAGTCATCTTCAATAAAGGCCTATACCTCAATAATGTCTTGTTTGTGCCAAGTTTTTCTTTCAATATAATTTCAGTATCTAAGGCAACTGATGCTCTGTCTTGTCAATTTTTTTTTCATGCTACTGGTTGTGAGATACAGGATTGCCTTTCCTTGAAGATGATTGGAGCTGCTGAGCAAAAGGGGGGCTGTATACATTGACAGATAGTACTTGCATTGCTCCAGACATTCATACTCATTCCATACATACAGAACACTTACATACTGTATCGCATACCACAGATCCAACAATTTGGCATTTACGTTTAGGACATATATCTTCTAGATGCTTGTTAGCAATGAAGAATAGTTTTCTTTTTTTTGTCCATCCCCTGGTACTGTATGTGACTCATGTCATTTAGTGGAGCAGAAAAGACACCCTTGCCCTATTAGTGATACTATTTCTGAAAACTTATTTGATTTAATTCATGTTGATATATGGGGACCTTTGGGAATCCCTTCTGTGAATGGTTACCGATATTTTCTCACAATTGTGAAAGATAAAAGTCGTTTTATTTGGCTCTATTTCATGAAAAATAAGTCCGAGACTTCCAATTTTATTAAACAATTTGTGCAGCTAATACAAACTAAATTTCAAAAAACTGTTAAATACATTAGGTCTGATAATGGGAAGAAATTCTTAATGACAGATTTTTTTTAAAGATCATGGCATCTTACATCACACCAGCTGTGTTGAATCTCCACAGCAGAATGGTGTGGTAGAAAGAAAACACCAAGATATTTTAAATGTAACAAGGTCTTTGATGTTTCACAGCAAACTACCTAATTGTTTTTGGCATTATGCCACTGCATATGTTGTTCAAATCATTAATCGTGTTCCTAATGTAGCCGTTAATAACAACATCCCATATCAGATTCTTTTTACTAAATTACCAAACATCACTCATCTCAAAGTATTTGGGTGTTTGGCTTTTGCATCCACCATTACTTCTCATAGGAAGAAATTGGATGAACGAGCACGGAAATGCATTTTTCTACGTAT
The DNA here is from genome assembly GCF_059453495.1 of Arachis ipaensis. NCBI lineage: Eukaryota > Viridiplantae > Streptophyta > Magnoliopsida > Fabales > Fabaceae > Arachis > Arachis ipaensis. The sequence goes on from NC_142437.1 coordinate 5,392,284, forward strand.
TCAGCTAGGCACAAAGGGTTACATTCTATTTGATATTAAAACCAAAGAAATTTTTTTATCTCGGAATGTTATTTTTTTTAACATTATTTTCCATTTCAAAACATTCCACAGATTGAAGAAAATGTTGATGTCTTTTTCATATCCACATATCACACCTTTGCTGGATGACATGATTTCTCATAATAATGTTCCTTTCCTTACACCTGCTGGATTGCCTTCACAACTTCATGCATCTCCGCCATCTCATTCATCATCACATGCATTAGTGCCCGTAGCTTCCACTACACCTCCTTTAGCGCATTTGACTATCACCACTTCTATGGAGCAGCCGGTCCTTAGAAGGCCCCAAAGAGTTAGGCATCCACCAGTATATCTTAAGGACTTTTAATGCATGCAGCTTTCCACTGCTCCAGCTTCAATCACACAGTTTTCAAAACCATATCCGATCTCTAATTATGTCAGCTATGAAAGATTATCCTCTTTACGCAGGGCGTTTTCTTTAGCTATCACCACCCACACAGAACCAACGAGCTATGAGCAGGCCATTCTTCATGCTTGTTGGAGGGATGCAATCACCGCCGAGCTAAACGCTCTTGAGAAAACCAAGACATGGGCTTTTACCACTCTCCCTCATGGCAAGAAGGCCATAGGGTGTAAGTGGGTTTTCAAAATCAAGTACAAGCCGGATGGGACAGTGGAACGCCATAAAGCTCGATTAGTAGCAAAGGACTTCACACAAACGGCAGGATTCGATTTCTTTGATACCTTCAGCCCGGTTATCAAGATGACGACTCTCAGGATACTCTTGGCCTTAGCTTCCCAACATGGTTGGTTTCTTCACTAGCTGGATATAAACATGGCATTCCTTCACGGTGATCTTGCTGAAGATGTTTTTATGCGAGTTTCTCCTGGTCTGCGTGCACCCCCCCCAACATGGTGTGCAAGCTTCGGAAGAGTTTCTATGGTCTAAAACAAGCGAGCAGGCAATGGAACACTAAGCTATGCTCTACCCTCCTTACTTTGGGTTATATCCAATCCAAAGCAGATCACTCTTTTTTCACCAAGCTCTTTGATGGCAAATTCACGGCAATTCTAGTCTATGTGGACGATCTTGTCCTCTCTGGGAATGATCTCGATGAAATTACACAGGTCAAACAGGTTCTGGATAATCAATTCAGCATCAAGGATTTGGAAAATTTGAAATTTTTCTTGGGCATGAAAGTTGCTCGCGGTGCCACTGGAATTTCCCTTTACCAGCGCAAATACACCTTAGATCTTCTCAAAGAATTCGGCCTTATGGATGCTAAGCCTTCTTCCACTCCTATTGATTATTCCAATCCTCTCTCAAAGACAACAGGGTCTCCTCTTCCTGATCTCACTCCATATAGACGACTCATAGGGCGTCTGGTCTACCTAACTAACACCCGTTCGGATATTAGTTTTGCAGTCAGCAAGCTAAGCCAATACATTGATTGTGCCACTGATAACCACTTTTAGACTGGCTTACATATTCTTCGTTACTTAAAGGGGTTCCTTGCTCATGGTATTCTTTTCCACAGCCATAATGGTTTGAAGCTCACTGGTTATTCAGATTCAGATTGGGGAACTTGCCCTGATACTCGCCGATCTGTCTCTGGATATTGTTTTTTCTTGGGATCTTCTCTTATCTGCTGGCGCAGCAAGGAGCAGAGTGTAGTTGCTCGTTCTTCAGTTGAGGCTGAATATCGTGCCCTTGCCCTTGCAACCTGTGAAGGTGTTTGGCTCCGGTTCATTCTCTCTGATTTTCATCTTCTGCCACCTGGACCTTTCACCTTATTTTGTGATAATCAGTCTGCCCTCCATATAGCTGCAAATCCTGTGTTCCAAGAATGCAGGAAACACATTGAAATTGATTGTTATACTGTCCGTGATAAACTGCAAGATGGCTCTCTCAAGCTACTTCCTGTTTTGTCCTCTCAACAGGTCGCTGATGTACTCACCAAGGCGTTACCCCCTATTGCATTCAGTTCTTTTCATTCCAAGTTTGGCATGGTGGATTTCCACATTCCAAACTTGCGAGGGGATGTTATTTCCTCTTAATTGTTATATAATTGGCATTATTAGTTAGACTATAGAGTTAAATTTATTATTCTTTGAATCTGTATAGTTTATTTATCATAGTTCAGTTACCATAGTCAGTGTTACCATAGTTAGTTAAGTGTATATAAACTTTTCTTTTGTAATAGAGAAAGGTGTGATTAATCATTACAACTGAAATTCCAATTCTGTTACAATTTCCTTTTCTTCTTTCTCTTTCAGATCTCTCCCTTTTCTACTCCCTCATTTTTCATTCTTCTTTCCTTCGCACACGCTCCAGAACACTCAAGCTCAATGAAGCTGGGTTTCTTCAATCATCTAAATATATATATATATATATATGATTGTTACATGATTATTTAAAATTAGGGGTGTTTGAGCACATCATATGTGTTTTGTAACCAAACAATCTAGATCATTGATTCTGAGTTTATCTAAAGAACATTTATGTTTTTCATCATGACCATATGTATAATTTAGTATTAGACTTCAGTTAACCTGGTTCACGAAGTTGGATTTTCATAATACAAGTCACTCTTAGGTTAATATTATTTAATCTAAGAGAAAATACACAAATGGAAGATCAGATAGATATAAAAATATACACAGATAGAAGGCCAGATAAATATGAAAAGAGTAGTGCTAGGGAGCCAATGGCCTAAGCATACAATGTGTACAATGGGCTAAATCTTTGGTTTATGAATAAAATGAACATCACCTATACTATCCAGAATAACCATCTGGATACCAGAGATAATAAACATCTCATGTGGCCTAAGCATACAATGTGTATAATGGGCTAAATCTTTGGTTTATGAATAAAATGAACATCACCTATACTATTCAGAATAACCATCCGGATACCAGAGATAATAAACATCTCATGTTATAAAAAGCTAATTTTGGGTTCACCAAAATTTGAACTCTTGACCTTTCGGATCTGCAACTCTAATACCATGTCTTGAAACCACTCATCCCAAAAACATAACCTGACAGAATAATGTAACACTAATAATCATATCTCTAATACTTTCTAAACCTTCATTGTACACATTGTACGCTTAGGTCATTGGCTCCCTATACTTTCTCATATGAAAATATTGGGCAAAAACCGATGCATGTATTATTATTATTATTATTATTATTATTATTATTATTATTGCATTGAGGATTATCTCTTATATATACAATACGTTGATAGTTGATACTTGATATCACGTGGTCCGCAAGCAATTAATATACTCTATATAACATAGAAGATGCATGAAGTGTATGTTAACCCGTTTCCGAACCCAGATATGCTCCCCGCCATGAAAAAATATTTGTTCCCATCCCCATTTTTTGCAGGCCCTATTCTACGGAATCCATTTCCCATCTTTCTGGTTGATAATTTTCATGGAAATTCTAATGAAGAAATTTGGTCATAACCATAATTCATGTGATTATAGAAAAGGAAAAGTCTAGGGAACCAGCAATTTTATTGAATTTTGGCCAGCATGTAACCAGCAAAAAAAAGTGAGTCATTGGATGAAATCTCATATCAATCTCACACCATTAGATCATTATTGATGGCTATTTGATGGCTACCAATTAAAAAAGTTGCTAGACCCCTAGTATTGCTCGAAAGAAAACAAGAAAGAGGTAGTTTTGGTCAACGTGTACTGATTATTGATTTATTTTGCTTGAGTATTCGCAACTGAGAGCACGAGGCAGGGGCAAGCGTGAAAAGAAATGCAACTTTTTTCTTTTGAAAACTTTTCAAGGAAGAAGTTAGAAACATGAATGTAGATATAAAATCCAAGTTACAAGTGGCGTTAGTTGATAAAACTTGCAAACAGTAGTGTATGCTGTGGACAACAATTTGACAACTTGTTTTGTGATAAGGATGTTGCAAAATTGCTATAGTCTTTCCATGCTTACCTAGAGGTCGTAACTAACCATCTTATATGTATGTTGCACGCGTACAACTTTATAAAGCTGAATTTGATATTTCTTCTTGAACGGCCATGAATGTAACATAAATATGTGGGGTATCTCATATATGTTTTATGTATGGAATTTTTTGTTATGAGTAGTTAGTGCCCTGGATGAAGAATCTTAGCATGAGTGTCAAAAACCAAAAGTAGTGTAACATCAAGAATGAGTGTGATGAGTGAGTGTAACAGATCAAGAAAGAAAGTGAGTGTGTTATAGACTTATAGTTTCGTCAAAAGGAAATAAATGTTACTAAGGTTTCAAAAAGAAAATAGTTGCACTATACCCCTAGCAAGTAAGTTTAATTTTATAGAGGAGCAAGTTTTTTAAAAAATTGTAATACTATGTTTCTAAAAACTATAAGGTTAGTTGTATTTCATTATTGGATAAAATACTAAATTCGTCTTACGTTTGGGTGTAATTTTGTTTTGGTTCCTAAAGTTTAAAGTTTTCTGTTTAAATCCAAAAAAGTTTCAATATAGTCTGAGATCAAAGTTAAATAATTAACGAAATGTCCTACATAACAACAGTACAATAATAAGGTCGATAATCTGGAGAACAAGTAGAAACTCTAGAGACACAAAATCAATCGTGGATGCATCAATACATTTATTTATCGTTCTCTTTTTAACAGTTTTGATGGTTTGGCTTGACGGATTTGACCCATTTTGCCAAGTTTTATAATTGGAAAAGTATACAGAACCAAAATGTGACCAGCCAAAAAGTAAACAAAACCGTTTAATTAAAATCACTTTTTAAATAATATATTTGAAAACCGCTCCTGAGATCACGGAGCACAAACCAAAACCCATTTTTTCATGGAACCCAAACACATTTTGACTGATTTTTGGCTGATATGCTTTTGGTTCCCTAGTTGTTCTCTTTATAATTTTAGCTATCACATACATAATAGCTAGCGAAAAGCTTCAACGTTATCAGAGACTTGTTAGCAAAAGGTTGGAAAACTGTTTGGACGGAGAGGCAATTCTTTAGTTTGTCTTTATTTAATTAGAAAAGAAAAACACAGAGAATATGGTAATGGTTACCTATATCATTTCCCAATCATGGAAAGTATTGGAGTTGAATTGTGGATGCCCCACCCACCAACACCCAACCTTCCCTTGTCTCTAGCTACCACCACGGCATGGTTTCATTTCCACTAAACACATCTCTCCCCTTAGCTTGTGGAACAAAGATACAGATCAGATCTGAAATATGGGTTTACTAACTGTTAGAAACAAGAGACTGAGAGAGTAATCTGAAAAGTGTATTATTGAGTTGTATTACAGGTACAATATACAAGGGGTATTTATAGGTGCTAAATAAATCAAAGTAATAAAGACATAGAATCCTACAATTAATGTACAGATATGCTATATAAATATAGACGATGCTAATTGATCTAAATTGATTCTAATGATTCTAATTGATTCTCTAACATCCCCCCTCAAACTCAAGTGGGAGCTAAGGATACCAACTTGAGTTTGGATAACAAAATCCGAAAGCGAGTCGGGTGATGAGCTTTCGTGAAGATATCAGCAGTCTGATCCAGTGTCCCAACGGCAATGAGACGAAACAGCATCAATAAGGATTCGTTGCCGAACAAAATGACAATCAATCTCAATGTGTTTGGTGCGTTCATGAAACACATCATTATGGGCAATCTGAATAGCACTGCGGTTATCACAAAAGACATCAGTAGGGGACGACTGAGGAGCACCCAGATCTTCGAGAAGCCAACGAACCGAGATAACCTCAGCAGTGGTGTCAGCAAGGGCACGGTACTCAGCTTCTGTGCTTGAGCGAGCAGTGAACGTTTGCTTCTTAGCACGCCAAGAGATGAGAGCGTCGCCAAGAAACAAACAATAACCAGTAGTAGAACGACGATCAGTGGGATCACCAGCCCAATCAGCATCAGAGTATGCCTGAAGGGTCAAAGAGGAATGGGCAGAAAAATAAAGGCCATGAAAAAGAGTGCCTTTGACATACCGAAGAATGCGAAGAACTGCCGCATAGTGAATAGTACGGGGAGCAGACAAGAACTGGCTGAGGACATGAACTGGATAGGCAATGTCTGGTCGGGTGACAGTCAAGTAGACGAGACCGCCAACTAACTGGCGATAAAGTGTCGGATTATCCAAAACAGTGCCATCCATAGGGGTAAATCGAACATTAGGCTCAAGAGGAGTAGACTCGGTGCGACTATCTGTAATCCCAGCGCGAGCAAGGAGATCTGAAGCATACTTAGCCTGAGAGAGATAAATGCCATCATCTGTGGAGATGACCTCGAGACCAAGAAAATAGCTGAGAGAACCAAGATCCTTCATCTCAAAGGTACGCTGAAGTGAGGTCTTGAGATCAGAGATACCATCAACATCATCTCCAGTAATAATCATGTCATCAACATATAAAAGTAGAAGAACAACTCCACGGTCGCTTTTACGAATGAAAAGCGCATTCTCATGAGGACTAGAAATAAAGCCAAGACTGCATATGGTAGTGCTGAACTTGTCAAACCATTCACGAGGAGCTTGCTTAAGTCCATAAAGTGCCTTGCGAAGGAGACAAACCTTACTGGAAGGACAAGGATATCCTGGAGGTGGTTTCATATAGACTCTCTGTTTCAAATCCCCATTAAGAAATGCATTCTTCACATCCATCTGACTGAGAGACCATCTTTTAACCGCAGCAATGGCAAGGAGAGCTCTAACAGACGTAAGGCGAGCAACAGGAGCAAAAGTCTCTTCATAATCAATACCATACTCTTGCGCACAACCTTGAGCAACCAATCGTGCCTTATAACGGTCAATAGAGCCATCAGAGCGAGTCTTGATCTTGTATACCCATCTACTGCCCATAACTTCCTGATCAGAAGGAGGATCAACCAAATCCCAAGTGTGTGCTTTTTCAAGTGCCTGTATTTCTTCCTGCATTGCTTGTTGCCAATTTGGATTTGTGGAGGCTTCTCTGAATGACTTAGGTTCATGTTAATGAAGAATAGTAGAAAAGCAATGATAATCAAGAAGATGAGGAGGGGGATTCCTTACTCTAGAAGAACGAGTGGGAGGTGGAGGCATGACGCTAGGAGTGGGATCGCCGTCCGGACTGGAATCATCGGGAGATGGAGAAGGTGGAGGATCAGGAGCCTCGAGTGGTGGACTTGGGGTAGACCCTGTAGTATCATCACTAGGAAAGAGATCAACATTTGGGTTAGTAAAAAACGGTGATGGAGTAGAAGGAATGGACTCGAAGGAGGAGAAACTAGAGAACATGTGATGTTCCCAGAAGACAACATGACGAGATATACGAATACGGCGAGAGATAGGATCCCAACAACGATAACCCTTATGTTCAGAAGCATACCCAAGAAAACAACACATGCGAGCCCGAGGTTCAAGCTTATTATGTTCATGAGGTTGAAGAAGGACAAAACAGACACAACCAAAAACACGGAGAGAACTGTAATCGGGAGAAGTACGATAAAGACGCTCAAAGGGAGTAGTGTTACCAAGAACAGAAGAAGGTAGTCTATTGATAGCATGAACAGCAGTGAGGACAGCTTCACCCCAAGCACGCTCAGGACAGGAAGAGGAAATAAGCATCGCACGGACAGAGTCAAGAATATGACGGTGTTTACGCTCAGCTCTGCCATTTTGTTGAGAGGTACCAGGACAAGAAAACTCGGACAAAGTACCCTGTTCAGCGAGAAAATTTAAAAGTTTGGAGTCACGATATTCCATAGCATTATCACGTCTGAAAATTTTAATGACCTTTGAAAACTGAGTTCGAACCATAGTGGCAAAGTTAATATAAATCTGAGGCAACTCACAACGATTAGTCATCAAATAGACCCAAGTAAAACGGGAATAATCATCAATAAAGAGGACAAAATATCGAGCCCCTCCCATAGAAGCGGTGGGAGCGGGTCCCCAAACATCAGAATGAATAAGATCAAAAGGAGAGCATGCAATAGAGGAATTATTATTAAAGGATAAGGCAGGTTGTTTTGCAGTGTGACAAGAAATGCAATCTAAAGACTCATTTTGAACTTGACCTAAAACACCCGTAGATATAAGAGGACGTAATTTGCCTAAGGAGCTATGGGCAAGACGGCGGTGCCACAAGTGAAGAGTAGATGGAGAGGAAGCAGCACAGAGATGGGAAGAGGGAACATGAAGGTTCTCGAGCTCAAATAAGCGTCCAACCTTACATCCAGTCCCGATGATCTTTCCCGTCCGACGATCCTGCACACGACATCCAGAATTTGAAAAAATGACATCAAAACCAAGTTCAACAAGCTGACCGACAGAGATAAGATTAAAAGTCAATTTTGGAATGAAATAAGCATCAGAAAGATGAATATTGGACTGTGAAATAACCCCGTGATGTGTTGCATGCAAGAGGGAACCATTAGCAGTGTTAACAGAAGGTGCATTTGTAGTGGGAGACAACGACGAAAAAAGATGACGCAAAGGAGACATATGATTGAAACAACCAGAATCAAAATACCATTTAGAATTACCTGGAGAGGTGGAAAGAGTAGCGGGGGTATTACCAGAAAAAGAGAGAAGTTGCCGAAGAAGGGTTTCAATATCTGATGGAGAGACAGAAGGTGTGTTGAGAGATGTGGAAGAGGTGGACTCATTAGCAGCAGCAGAGGCAGGCACATGCGAAGAGTGGTTGGGACGAGGTTGATACTTGTTCTGATCTGAGCGTGGTGGTCGAGTAGGACAGGTAGAAATCAAGTGACCCGAGAGCTTACAATAATGGCAGAATAGTTTCGGGCAATTGGAGCCAATGTGGCCTTTTTGTTTGCACTTACGACATTCAATAGAAGGACAGTCGGAGAAGGAATGCCCAGGCCGGTTACAATTGCGACAGATTTTTCCCTTTCTGTCGGTGGCAGCAAAGACAGTTTCACTTTTAGAACGAAGCAATCCCAAGCGCGTTTCTTCAGACTTAAGACGAGGAAGAGCATCTTCAAGACTAGGCAAGGGATTCTGATGAAGAAGAGAAGCCCTGACCGGCTCATAGTCATCAGTAAGTGCCATCAGAAATTGGATGAGACGTGTCCGGTTCCGATAATCCTCATATGCCTTAGCATCAGTGGGATCTTTAAGAACAGGCTCACAGGAGGTCAACTGATCCCAAATAATCTCCATCTGAGCAAGAAAATCAAAAACTGCTTGGCCACGTTCTTGCTTAAGGCTATGAAGTTCCTTAAGCAGTTGGTACTGATGAGAGAGATCAGAGATAGTGTAACGTTTCGCCAAATGATCCCATACCTCTTTAGCAGTTTCAAAACGCCCAAATTGTAAGTGAATGCCAGGAGTAGAAGTGTTGCGGAACCAAGTGATAATCTGATGATTTTTACTATCCCAATCTTCCAATTTCTCTGCATAGTCCTTCTCCTTCTCAGCATCCTCCTTGGATTTGGAGGCACCATCTTTGGATAAAGTTGGCTTAACAGGACAAGCAATATCACCAGTCACATATCGCCATAATTTTCTCCCTTTAAGAAATCCTCGCATGGCTTCAACCCAATGTGCATAGTTGGAGCCATTAAGAATAACAGGGATAGGCTGAAAGACATCCGGTTTTTCCATAGTAATAGAAGAAATAGCAAAGGAAGAAGAAAACTGCAAATTCGGGGCAGAAAACGAGAAAACAGAGCGCGGAATCGGAAAGAGCTCACCAAAAAACCTTAGGGAGGGTCCACTTGGCAGCCACGTCAGCGATGCGTCAGCGCCACGTCAGCAATGCGTCAGTGCCACGTCAGCAATGCGTCAGCGCCACGTCAGCGAGTGACGACACGTGGCAGCACCTGATTGGAGGGAGAGAGACACGCTGGCAGCGTGCTGGTTGCGCGGGTCAGGCGCGAGTCGGGTCGGGCGGTTCGGGTCGTGCACGCGGGTCTACGGAGGAAGCTTCGTTGCGACACGTGGCAGCACCTGCAGCGTTGGATCGTGCCGAGATCAACGGCTGCTGAAACTTCTGGAAGACAAAACAGTAGTGGTGGCCAGCTCACTTCCGGCGGCGCGTCCGGTGGCTTCCGGTGGCACGGTTGGCGGCGTTGGAAAGCTAATGAAGAGGAGATCACAATGATGCCGGAGGTGACGAACCAAAGCGTCGGAAACACAGAGAAAAATGAGGGCAAAGAGGCACGGGTGGAATTTGGGGAGGAGAGCAACCTGGTCGTGGCAGCGTCTTTCGGCGGCGCGTGGAGGCGCGTCCGGAGGATGATGGCGGTGATTCTGGTTGCGTTGGAAGCACGGCGACAAGACGAACAAGATGGTTATGGTAGTGACGAACCAAAGCATCAAAAAGGGAACGAAAAAGGAGGCCAAAGAACACTGCCGGAAGGGAAAAACAATGGGACTATAAACCAAAATTCATTGGAAAAAAAAACCTAAGCTCTTGATACCATGTTAGAAACAAGAGACTGAGAGAGTAATCTGAAAAGTGTATTATTGAGTTGTATTACAGGTACAATATACAAGGGGTATTTATAGGTGCTAAATAAATCAAAGTAATAAAGACATAGAATCCTACAATTAATGTACAGATATGCTATATAAATATAGACGATGCTAATTGATCTAAATTGATTCTAATGATTCTAATTGATTCTCTAACACTAACATTGTTCTTGTTCTGGCAGCGTGTGTTGTCCACGAATAACAATAACAATAACGAGATAGTAGGTGATGAAGCTGCTTATCTCATCAAGCTTAGAGAGGCCATATCCCCTGCTCCTTCCAGCTGGTTCAACGTCGCCAACATGTGCGACTGGAGCCATGTCATTTGCGGCACCGATCTTGACAACAACCCCTGCGTGGAAGAAATCAACCTGAATTCAATGTCGCTAAAGGGAACAATCCATTCAGGGTTCAACAACACCTTCCCCTACCTTAGGCGCCTCATTCTCTATAACAACTCTCTCACTGGTCCTCTTCCTTCGCTCACCGGCCTCTATAACCTCCAAGAGGTGTTCCTGAGCCTCAACAACTTCACCTCCATCCCTCACGGTTGCTTCCAGGATCTATATAGTTTGGGCCATGCAGCTCAGCTTGAGTCTCAACACCAACCTCACACCCTGGACATTTCCCGCCAGTTTGAATAACTCAGTTGGGCTTACCTTTCTCTTACTCGACGCTACAAACCTCGTGGGCTCCTTGCCAGATACATTTGCTTCCTTCCCCAACTTGCAGACTCTTTATCTCGGGTAGGGTTGAATGTTGGTTAAAAACTCAACCCGCAGGTAGGGTCAAGGTTGGGTTCAAACCCTACCCTACTCTACCCATTGTCACCCTAAGAGTCACCTTTACTACAAGTCGCTGCGGCATTTGGGTATCCGCTTCTCTTGGCGCGCACATGGCGAGGAAACAATCCTGTAAAGCCTGGAGTTTCATCACTTGCGATATCCAACACAAGATCAGAGCCGTCAATTTGACAAACCTAAATCTCACGGGAACCATCTCGACTGCCTTCGGCAATTTAAGTGATTTGCGAGAACTGCATCTTAGTGGGAACAATTTAAGCGGATCAATACCTGAAAGTTTGACAACCCTGTCACAACTCGAGATTCTGGATGTCTCCAACAACAACTTATCAGGGATCATTCCTATATTCTCGCCTAACATGGTGCTCATCAATACTGCAAATAATGCTTTTCTTGTTGCGCATTCTCCAACTAGAACTAGACCACTTTAGATCAAATTAGGTACGTTTTATCTGCGCCAACTGAAATGTCCATGGTTAAAATTTGTTTACAAAAAGGTTAAATTGTTTTTACAGAAAATTAGAGCAATGTAATTACTATGATATGCATGTCTGTGTATAGGAAACATATTGTTAAGAGTATTTTTTTGTTTTACTTAACAACAATAGAAAGGGATTAAATGCATGTTACTGATCACATAAGAGTATAAGACAGACAAACAAATTAAATTTTCTGAAATAGACCATATTGTGATATGATTAATAAAGGGCAAGTTCTTCAATGGGAAGAAGAATACAATGGATGTTGATGGTATTTTAAAGAGAATTATTAGTATTTTAAAGCGAAGATTCTAAATAAAGCTGGCAAGCTAGTTCTTATTAAATCGGTGTTAAATAGCCTGCCGATTTACTACCTTAGCTTATACAAGATGTCGAAGGCGGTCGCTGACAAGTTGATTGCCTTACAGAGGAGACTCCTGTGGTGTAAAGAGGATGGGAACAACGGTATACCGTTGGTGAAGTGGGAAATGGTTCAGGCTCCTAAGAAGGCTGGAGGGCTGGGGGTTGGGGACGCAGTGATCAGGAACACAGCACTGCTGTTTAAGTGGTGGTGGCGGTTTTCTAAGGAAGATTGTCCGTTATGGAAGAAGATTGTATGCTCCTGTAACAATTTGAATCCTCAGATTATGCTTTCTAGTCAGACTCTACCGGTTAAGGGTGGCCCCTGGAAAGACATCTGTCAGTTGAATATAAAGGATCAGCGGATAAAAGAAAAAATGATGAGTGGGCTGACAATGGAAGTTGGAAATGGGTGTAGAACACGTTTCTGGGAAGATAACTGGGTACATGGTGGTCCTCTAAAAGCGAGTTTTCCAAGGTTCTTCTCTGTTTCAAACAAACAAGGATCTGTGATAAGGGATTGTGGGTTCTGGGATGGGTTAGAATGGATTTGGAATTTCCAGTGGAGGCGAGAGTTGTTTCAATGGGAGTTGGAACTAGTGCACCAACTACATGAGAGGTTAAGACCAGTGAAACTATCAGCTGACAGAGAGGATAATCTTGTTTGGAAATTTGATAATAAAGGTATTTTTTCTACTAACTCCTTTTTGCAGGTGTTGCAATCTGAGAATCTTTCGGAGGAGATTACGAGTTATAGCTTCACAAGTGCGATCTGGAAAGGATTGGTTCCGACTTGAGTCAAGCTGTTTGGTTGGTTCGTTTTAGTGGGAAGAGTGAATACTAAAGAAAGGTTGAGTAGATTAGGCATACTTCAACAGCATGATAATATCTGTGTCTTGTGTAAAAAAGAAATTGAGTGTGTTCATCATTTGTTTGTATTCTGTGAGTTTACGTGGCAGGTGTGGTGCGTCTGGTTGAGATGTTTTCACAGAGATTGGGCTGTCCCAGGAAACATTAAAGGCTTGTTTGAGAGTTGGAATGGAACGACAAGTAGAAAAGAGGAGCAGAAGAGGTGGCTGGCTGGTTTTTTTGCAGTTATTTGGAACGTCTGGTTAGAACGCAATAACCGGATCTTCAACAATCAGGAGGTTAATGTTGGTGTCATTCAAAATAGGTCGTTTTTGAGCTATAAGGAGTGGACTGGTTTTGATCCTACTGGTTGTTTATGGCAATGCCGGAGATGACATAGGATTGTTACCTTTGTTTTTAGTTTTTCTTCTGTTTATGTCTATTTTATGCTCCACTCTCATGTGTTGAGCTTCCTTTGTTTCAAAAAAAAAAAAATTATTAGTATCTTTTTAAAATTTTAAAAGTTTTACTTTGGATCCAATATTATTTCATTGATTCAGAATATCTTATTGATTAAGTAACTAATTAATAGTTAAAACTTAAAATAGAGTTATGCTAAGTGTACACTAAAATCAACTACCAAAGTCAGCGTATAAAATACATGCTGGAATATAAATACACTATGAAAATAAATTAAACCGCACATGTATTTATACAATAAAATATATTAGTGGCTGCGCTGATTTTGGTGTACAAATAGCATTTCTCGTTAAAATAATACAGGTTTAACTTGGCCCATATTTTAATAACTTTCTAAACGAGTCAATTTTAACTTCATTTATTTTCAGACTACTATGTAATTTGTAAAACTCAAATTTAAAACAAGAGAAATGCTATGAAATTATTAAAATTTATTATTATCAAAATTTATTATTTTTTGTCATCAATTAGTAATCAATATTTAAAAATATGGATAAAATATATTGTTGGATTACTAAATAATGCTAAGTGATTGGCTAAAAATAATAAATTCTTATAGTCTCTAACATTTCTCTTTTGTAATAAAGTAATGGGTAAAGTATTAAATTGGTCCCCTAGGTTTGGGCGTAATTCTGTTTTGGTCCTTAAGATTTAAAGTGTTCTATTTGAATCCAAAAAAGTTTCATTTAGCATCAATTTAGTCCCACAGTGAGGTCAAAATTAAATAATTAACAAAATGTCCTACATAACAACAGTTCAAGAACAAAATCGATAAGCTGGAGAACAAGTACAAGCTCCAGAGGCACAAAATCAACCATTGATGCATCAATACATTTATTTATCATTTTTTTTAGTTTTATAGAAATTTAAATCGGTAATTATTTTTTAAATTATTTATTTTGGTAATTATTAGATTTTTTATTTATTTAAATAAAAAATCCGTATTATATATGACAATTTTTTTTGTGATTTTTTTATTAAAAAAAGTATAGTTACCTTTCAAAAAATATATATTTAAATATATTTAAAATTTAATAAAAATATTTTATTTTTTATAAAAAATATTTTTTATTCAAATAATCTAATCCAAACTAACACTAAGTAATAGTTAAAACAATACATGTTTAATTTGGCCCATATTTTAACAGATTTTAAATTAGTCAATTTCAATTCTCAATTATTTGTAGACTAAGCATGTAATTTTTAAAATTCAAATTTTAAATAATAATTAATGTTAATGCCAAATGATAATATGTCATTAGAGAAAATTTTAAGAATAAGTAGAATTTATTATTTTTTATCAGTATTTTTAATTATAAATTCAAATTTTTTATTCTAGTAATTTAATAATATTTTTAACTTATTTTTAAATATTATTAACTAATTACTAATCAAAATAATAAATTCTAATAATTTTTTAATATTTCTCATGTCAAAATTTATAAACATCATCCTTAGATGAAATATTGTCTGAAGTTGTTCATTGAAGACATTTTCGTAATAAAAATACAAACTTATGATTAGTGAATATGTAGACTCAAAGATTAAGTGGCCACAATTTTATTGATCCCTGATATTGGCTTCAACATCTCATGCGTCACCTCTAGTTTGATTGATTTCATATGTGTGGGATCATTTTCAAAGTTTCATTACTTACTTGAGCTTCTTGTTACTAATTTTCTGAGGATTCTATCAAATATTAGGAGAAGTTTGTTTATACCTCCATTATTTTTCACTTCGTTGCATATATGCAGGTGCTACTGCTGTAGGTGTTGTGGGAGCTATTTTAATCTTTGGGTGAGTGCTTTTCATCGTAAGAGATGTTTTAGGTTTGTTCAAAAGATACTCTTGTGGAGAAAAAGAAAACATGTCGATGACCATGTTGAAAATCTCATTAAAAGTTATGATAGTTCGAGAATTAAGCGATATATATATATATATAAAGAAGCGAAAAAAAATGACAAACTCATTTCATGAAAAATTAGGAGAAGGAAGATATGGCATTGTGTATAAAGTAAATTTAGCTGATGGTCAACAAGTGGCAGTAAAGATATTGAAGGAGTTAAAGGAAACTGTAGAAGAATTTGTAGATGAGGTCTTTATTATCATTAGTCGAACATCTTATGTGAACATTATTTCACTCTTAGGGTTTTGCTATGAAAAGAATAAAAAAAATACTGGTGTATGAATTCATGCATAACGACTCTTTAGATAAATATTTTTATGGAAAAGAGTCTAATGCTCCCTCTTGTGAGTTGAATTGTAACATCTTGTATCAAATCTTGATTGGTATAGCTCGAGGATTGGAATACTTACATCGAGAATGCAATACAAGAATTTTACATCTTGACATTAAACCTTAAAATATTCTTTTGGATAAACAATTTTGTCCAAAAGTTATAAATTTTGAATTGACAAAAATATGCAAGAAAGATCAAAGTATTATATCTATATTAGATACAAGAGAAATTCTAAGATATATTGTACTAGAAGTATTTAGTCGAACATACGGTAGAATTTTTCACAAATTTGATGTATATAGTTATGACATATTAATTCTTGAAATTATTGGAGGAAGACAAAACTACAAAAATGGAGCATCGGATAATAGTGAAAATTATTTTCCTATTGGATCTATGAAGATCTTGAACAAGGAAATATTCCTACAAGGTGTTTGCTCCACAAAGAAGAAGAAAATGATATTGTCATGAAAATGATTCTGGTGAGTTTATGGTGTATATTCAACCAAATCCAGTGAATAGACCTTCTATTACTAAAGTAATAGAGATGCTGGAAGGACCTCTTGTGTTAATATCATATCCTCCAAAACCAATCTTATTTTCTTTTGAAAGACTTATCTCACAATATAGCAATGAACATGATACAAGTGCAATGACAACAGGGGAAATTGTCTCAAAAGGTAAATGTATGTAGCTTTGACGTAACTTCCCCTTCTTGTTGATGATTATTGTGTAAGTTTTATTTTTCTCCTTCAAAACTTCAAATATATGTTAACATAAATTTGCAATAGGAACTATATGAAATAATTTTAATGTATATGGTACGACGTTAGATAGCATTGTCAGTTTCTTATTAAAGTTGCCATTTTAAAGTTCAGTTCACTTTATATTTTTCCCTTTTCACCAATGTATACTTTTTGTCATTTTTTCCCCCTTAAAATTAATACATACATATCATGTGCAAAGAGAGCAAGTTGCACTTAATAAATATAAGACAAGGACTTATAGTCAATAAAATAATCCTTTCATCATACATACTTCTGTTTTAATTAAATAACTAATGGAAAAGTATGTGGAACCAAAAGGGAATCAGCCAAAAACTAAACAAAATTATGTTAATTTAAATTAATAATTAATTTAAAATTTTTTAAATTTAAAATTAATTAAGTAAACCTAATTAAAATCTATAAAAGTCTTTCTCTTCTCTCACATTAACCTACCCACCTCCACACACACAAACCTTTCTCTCTCACCAATGTTGCTGGAGGTGCCGTCGCGTCCAGGCCTGATCTCATCTGTCTCTCCCATGAATCCTCCTGATCTCATCTGGCTCTCCCATAAATCCTCGTTGAGATGCCTTAACCTTTTCGGCGAAAGTGTCCCAGTCCATCTGATGCCGCTCCACGAACAGAGTGCTAAGCCTCTTGGCATTTGGTCTGATAGTTCTTTTGTGACCCATATACCTCCTTCGACCGGCAAGAATCTTGGCCATGTTGCCATTGTTGTTAGTGACAAATACATTGCTTTCATCGCACACAATGTAGTCAATAGCAGCAAGGCGGGTTTTTTTTTAAATGAAATAAGACTTTGTTGATGTTGAATAAAACAAAGGATACAAAATTAAACAATTTTATTTTCTGCAAATTATGCGATTATAGAATTATAAAAAAAAACATTTATTTAATATGAAAAAAACATCCTAATACTTAACAAAAGAAACATCTAATTATATTTTAGCAAAAATAATTAAATATCTATAAAATTAAAAAAATATGAAATTTTTAAAGAAATAGAGACATTCACATTTGCAATACAAAAAAATTCGAAAAATATATAAAATAATATCCATTTAGCATGAAAAAAAACATTCTGATACTTAGCAGAAGAAACATCCATATATATTAATTCGTAAAGATTTTGAATTCACCCAAAGGTATTTAGCTGATTTTTGGCTAATACCCTTTTGGTTCCCTAGCATTACTCATAACTAATAGTACATCTATCTATCTATTTATAAAATATCCTTTCATCATATATACTTCTGTTTTAATTAATAAATAAATTTATGTAATATGATTGTATTTAAGCAATGTATTTTAGTCGTAATTTTATACAAAGTAGTACAACTTTAGTTTTTCACATTTAAAAACCTGAATTTTTCTTCTATAAGCAGTCTCTGAACTCTGAACATATAGACATTGAAATTAATATGCCTATTAAGAATGTGTCCTAGGTGGGTGGGTTTGGTTCATTATTTATTCCACATACATGCAAGTGACCACACAAGCTAAGTAGAAAACACGTTTTGATTCTGAATCAAGATTTCAAACTAGAAATTAATGGTTGTACAGTTATGCTGTAAAAACTCAGTATTCTTCTCAGATCCAGTACAAACAGCTATTACATACACTCCTGACCTCTGTAACTCTTTTATTTTTTTTTAATTGAAGAAGGTTAATATATTATTTTCTTTATCAAATTCGTAAAAATTAATTATTTATAAATAAATTTTATTTTATTTTATATATGTATAAAAAATTATATATACACAAAAAATTAACGACTAAAATAATTATCGTATATTTATGTATAAATATATATGATATTTAATATATATTTTATATCGTTGATTAATTTGTTAGGTAATTTAACTTATTTATATATATATGTGTGTGTGTTACTTTAACTATTATATTAAAAAAAATCAGATAGGTTTTTCTTCTTTCTGTGTTACGTGAAGAATATTTAGGAAAAAGAGAATTTTATTTATTATTATTTTTAAAAATTATATAATAATCTAGTTTGAATAATACTTTAACTACAAATTATTTTATTATGGTTAAGATATTTAAGTATAATTAATAACTAATAAAAAATAAATTATATATTATTATAGAAATGATAGAATAAAATTTATCTTATATACGTACAGAGATAGAAACATGTCTCTATTGGTGAGAGTGAGACCCGTATAATAAAAGGTGAGAAAATGAGAAATAATGGGAGGAGGAAGAAAATATTTTGTCCTAGGGGAGAAATATTATCACTGATCAGAAGTCTTCTTTCTTAATAATGGTGGAGGCCCAGAGGCTCAGAATTCAAGGCTCATGACTCATTCATGAGTCTTTCTGTTTAGCCATCGGTTCGACATCATCATGCATTATCAATTATAGGACGTATAGCTAGGTCCATAGGTGTACACGGTATAGGCTAAAATTTTTTATTATGGATGATAAATGTGTGTTATTCAATTCCGTTGGTGTGTGGATGTATTTTATTTTGATATGGGAATTAGTGATCTACCGATTACTTTGTAATTTAATTTTTAAAATTTTTAAATATTAAATCGGAGAGTCTGATTTAGTTGTTATGATTTTTTTTTAAAAAAATTTATAAATTGGAGGATCCGACTTTTTGTTTTTTATAAATTAAATGGTCTAATTTTTATTCCCAAACAAATCGGAGGGTTTAATTTTCACATTTTAAATAAAAAAGTTCTACATTTAAAAATAACACCCTTATTATTCATAATCCTAAAAAACACAATTTCCACTCTAATATCAAAAATAATTTGCGGTATAGGGATATATGTCCTCCTTTGTTTTATTATCCTATGGTGGACGCATGTGCAGTTATGCACTTTGCTAATAATTAACCTAACGGAAAAACTACCAAAAGTATCCATGAAGTTTACGAACGCTGACAAAAGTACTCATAAACTAAGAAAATTAACGTTGTACCCATAAAAGATGGTTTCGTATGACAAAAGTATCCAAATCTTAATTTTTTGTTGATTTTTTAATAAAATTC
The DNA here is from genome assembly GCF_059453495.1 of Arachis ipaensis. Classification (NCBI taxonomy): domain Eukaryota; kingdom Viridiplantae; phylum Streptophyta; class Magnoliopsida; order Fabales; family Fabaceae; genus Arachis; species Arachis ipaensis. Next base: position 5,411,834 of record NC_142437.1, read on the forward strand.
CTAAACTACCCCACCCTAACCCCATTCTACCGTCACTCCCTCTCTTCTCTTCTTCCTCTCTCCTCATTTATCCCTCAAAAATCCTCACAGAGTCACAGAAACTCTCCTCCTACCTCCTCATTGCCGTCCGCCACCCACCTACTCCATTACCGCCAATTTCTTCCCCTCTCACTGCTTCTCCCTTTCACTATTAAGGTGACTACAACACCTTTATCGCACACCTGTGACCTAACCTGAGGAGAATGCTGCCGTGGCGCGCCTGTTGCAGTCGAGGAGAACGTCGTCGTGGCGCGTCTGACCCAGCCGAGGAGAATACCGTCGTCGCACACCTGAGAAGAGAGAGGAGTCGTAGTACTCTTGCATGCAGAAAGTGGGTTCGGTAAAGAAAAATCAGAGAAGAAAGGAAGGCGGCACTGTGGATGGAGGTTCTGCCATTAACGATGTTACAGTCGGCCGGTGAAGAAAAATGTATTTCTTTTTTTAAAAATATTTTTATTTTATTTTTCTTCTTTTCAAAAATTGATTTAGTTACTACTAAAATGATACTGTTCTTTTTTTTTTTAATCTGCTTCTATTTTTTATGAAGGTTGAGATTGATTTACAGAAGATCCAGTTGATGGCTACTTCTACTTCTGATTTTTGCTGAAATAAATTTCAAATTGGATGA